>NC_133554.1:18770000-20020000 GCF_048773025.1 Camelus bactrianus
AAGTGCTTACATTCAGTGATCTATGTATTCAATCAACGAATATTTATTAACCATATGCTAGGCATTGTGATGAGCAGTGAGGATACACAGTGGACTGAATGTCCCCTTCAGATTGACACATTGAAGTCCTAACCTCCAAAGTGATAGTATTAGGGGGTGGGGACTTTGGGAGGTATTTAGGGCATGGAGGTGGGACCCTCATGAATGAGACTAGTGCCCTCAGAACTTTCTTACCCTCTTTCTGCCATGTAAGGATACAACAAAAATTCTGCAACCTAGAAGAAGGTCCTCATCAGAACTCGACCATGCTGGCGCCCTGATCTCAGAATTCCACCGTCCAGAATGGTGAGAAATAAATGCCTGCTGTTTATAAGCCACCAAGTCTGGGGTCTTTGTTACAGCAGTCCAAAGACAGGATACAATGAAGAATATAAAGGTATATGATCTCAGCTCTCACCATGAGAGACATTAATAAACAAGTGTATCCATAAATCAGTAAAGTAACCATAGTCCATGGAAATTTAAAAAAAAAAAAAGATGCTTTGTGAAGAATAAGGGAAATGAGACTTAGATAAAATGGTGAGAGAAGAATTTCCAGATAGTTGTTGACTGAAGTTAAAAGATTGAGTATAAGTCTATCCTGTAAAGAGGAAGGGTAATAACATTCCAGGCAGAAAACAGCATGTGTGGTGTCTCTGCAAGAGCAAAAGAATTTGGTATGTTTAAGAAGCTGAAAAATGACCAGTGTGACTGAAGGGGCGTGAGGGGCCTCAAATGAAGCTGAGGCTCAACATACTTTCCTTATGATTCTTGGTTTCCTTGAATTCAGGAAAATGCTCAGCTACTATCTTGTCATTTATTGTATCTTGTCCATTCTTTCCATCATCTTCTTCAAGAAATCCAATCAGTCTTTTTTTTTTTTTTAATTTCACACTAAGTAGTAAGAGTAGTGTAAGTAGCAAGTAGTATAAATTCAGACTGCACAGTGGGGCATGGTGCATGGTCTTCTTACAGCTTCCAAGGACAATTGATTGTGACACCCAAGTTCCCTTTCAATAGTCAGAACAATTAGGTGCTGTTTTTTCTGCATTAAAAAAAGATCATAACATTATACCCTATTTTCTAGTGGTGTTTGTTAAAACTGTAAATATTGGATATTTACCAATGAATATTAAGAACTACTAAGCATATCAGATTTCCATCCTGTTTGCAAGGTGGTAAACTTGCTTCAGTTTTGTGGATACTAATGGAAGACATGAGATCTCTTGGTCAGAGACAAAGGACTTTATTATGCATAGCATAGAAGGCATCATGAGCCTCATGTTTGCATCAGTTTCCCTTGCCCCCCAAATCCCACGGGGGTGATGCAATATGCAGAAAATTTTGTCTCACAGCTGAAGAACCTGAACTTAGGTAATTTGAATCTGTTACAATGGATAGTAAGCAAACCTGCAAAAAGGGGAAATTATTATATTAAACAATAATCATTCCTGCCCCTGTTCCAGAGAGAGATACTATCTCTAATTTACAAGACTATTTTCTATACACACATCCTTGGAAAAATATTTCAGGACGAAAGGGCAGCTAGTGCCCCTGCTCATTAGACATGCAGAAATTCAGAGACTCATAGAGAATTATATCCCAACAATTAATTCCTATCAGAGATTTTGCTTTCCTATAAGGTAGAATGTAAATGCTGTTTTTCTGCTGTGCGTATAAATTTCTGGAAGGCTTGTATACTGCTGAAAAATCTGTGTGTGCTTTCCTCTTGGCGGCTACCCTAGCATTCTCTACGAACTGCTACTTCATGCTTAATATCACATGAACTACTATAGAATTGAGTTTTAGTAAATATTTAATTAATAAATCAGTTCCTATCTGTTCTTAACAAATGTTCTTACTGTGCTCAAGCCTGCCTACAGGAAACTGTGTACGCTTATTTCAAAAGACCACTATGATGAAAGTAAGAGTATTAATTAACATTTGAATGCTAACTGCATTTTGAGAAGCTAACATTTATTATTGAACAATTCCAAGAAACATTCTGAGAGAAATTCCTTAAAAATAATCAAATTTTAATTTTATTTTAGTGGACAACCAAATAGAGACTAGTTTGACACAGTGAATTGGCTTATCTCTTTTAAAAGATGTTGAATCTGAAGCTAAACAAAATAAAACAAAACAAAAATAACTCATGGGATTTACTTTTCATCTCAAGTGAGATAGTAAATGCATTTCCTATAGTCCTGGGGGCTCTTACTCCATTGAAATGATTGGCTCTGGGAATTGTAAACACAGAGATGTGGAGTTTAGGGATATAGACCACCCAATGGAATTTAAGAATTCTCTCCTTGAAGAGTAAGGGCATATAAGTTCTGTTTTCACTGGGGAAAAAAAGGCAATGGATGGTGTAGAAATATAGCACCAAAAGGAACTTGCATTTAGCATTTTATCAACCATCTGGAATGGCAAGTCCTAGGGAAGGTTGATACTTAATTTTATAGATTTCTGATAATAAAATAGTTGATAGACTATGATATGTTTTGAAAGGCATATTAAAGAATAGACAGTGATTAAAATTTAGGTTAAAGCTACATTGTACTTAATTTTTAGATTTTTTTTTTAATGGTAAGAAAAATGGTAAAGTTGGTCTATTTCCAAAATACACATTAAAAATGGTGGGAAGGGGGAGGTGAGAAATGTATCAGAAGCTCTTGAAGGCTTTTGGACAGGTGGTTGATGTTTTTAGATTTGTTTTTAAAAGACTGTCTTGGTTGCTGTGTGTTAAACACACTGTAAGGGATGGGGGCAGCAGCAGAAATGTGGAGAGAGAAGACTCTGAAAGAAGTTTCCATTTACTGTGGCAGGGAAGGGACTGAGCTGAAAATTAAAAGGGCGACAGAAGAAGAAGGCAGGAGGAGGCTTCTACTCGGACTTTCTGCTTGCGCTTCCCTGGAGATACAGGGCATGACCTGCCAAAAGTGCCTCCTGAACCCCAGCTTCCATGTGGTTCAGGCATAAATTCATCTGGGAGAATTCGGAATCAGGCAGCATAGCAACTTAATACTCCTCACCTCATTAAGGATGAGTAAACAAACACACATCAACAGAAGCCAATGGAAATTCTCTGCACAGAAGAATGTGTTTGCAAAGGACCCTGGGAGTATGTTTGTAAATTAGAAAGCAGTTTGAGAAAGCACATACTTTCTGTTCTCCAGAAAGTACCAGAAATATGGGATGAGAGGTGCAATGGGATGCGAATTTCCTGTAGTCAGGTGGTCATTTGGACAGGTGACTTCTTTAATAATGTGGATGTTTGTGTTGTTTGCTTGGTTTTTTTTTTTAGGTTGAGGAGGGCTTTAAAATTTAAGCACTTGAAAATTGAGGACTGACTATTCAACATGAGGTATTGGAGTCAGAAGGATCAGCATACAAGTTCCCCCAACACCTGCACTTATGGAATCTTGAACAAGCCACTTGACTTATTTTTCTTTACTCACTCATCTATAAAAAAGAATTGTAAGAACCACTCTGCTAGTGTGTGGAATTTTGTGAGGATCAAATGTGACAATGTGACTGAAATCTTTCTCTACTTGAAAAAAAACATTTTATGCCAGGCATTATTACCACCTCTGTCATTATAATTGATTCTCAGATCAGTCATCTCAATGGGTATGGAAAATTAAAAAGTACATTGATGCAAAACATCTGAAGAAGTTAACCAAGGTAACTAAAAACACTTTATGTTTGTGTTTATTCTTGGTGTGGACTTCAAAAAGTGCATTTTTAGAAAAGTACTTTGCAAATAAAATAATTTTGATGAAAATCATTCATGCATTCCACAAACACTACTGAGTGATTACTGGGTGCTGGGCACCATGCTAAGAAATTAGTAGCCACCTAAAAAAAAACAAGTGAAGATTCTTACTGGGAGGGTGTCATCTGGTAGAGAGGTTGAGATATGTACACGAAACAACAACATAAGAGACACTGATGGTTGCCCTAAGTGAGGTACTGATATGAGATACACAATAAGGTTCCATTGAACTGCAGCTAATTGTAGGCATTTGTACACATCATGGGGGAAATGATATTCCTTGAAGTCTGTTATCTTCATAATTGATATGAAATTAGGAAAAATGTGTTAGATCTTTCCCCTCATACCTGCAGTTTATTATTATATTACAGTTGATCCACTAGTGCTTGTCTGAGGACCTCAAGATCGGCATTTAAAAAATGTTTTTATGTATTATTTTATTTTAGGGGGGAGGTAATTGGGTTTTTATTTATTTACTTATTTTTAATGGAGGTACTGAGGATTGAACCCAGGACCTCTTGCATGCTAAATATGTGCTCTACCACTGAGCTATCCCCTCCCCCCAAGATTAGCATTTTAATCTATGTCATGCTCCCTATTACCCATTAGAATAGTTGTGAGGACCCATTAGGATACACACAAAATAAAAGTGTGGTGAAAAGAACCAAAAATAAATAGATACCATGTGAAAATGTACAATAATTTGGAAAAAATATGATTTTTTAAGTGAGAAGATCTTAAAAAATATAGATTTTTTCCTATCCTTCAGCTTCATAACCTATGTTATGAACTTTCATAACCATAATCTCTCATAAGATATGTCATTTTTTCCCTCTAACTGAAACTCACATCTCACATTCAATTAAAACATTTACTGACTTCAGCATTTAGTGGGAAAGAAGAGAATTCTGAACTGAGACTGGGATGGATTGGAGGCTCAAAGCTTCATACAACAAAAAATAAACTCCTGAAGTTTTAAATTTCATTTTTTTAAACCCTCTTTAACATGAAGTTGGTTCATCAGAATGGAAGCCCTTCATTTTCTACTAACTTATCTTTGGATGTAAAAGTCAAGAGGACTCACAGATAACTTTGTTTCCACTCTACTTTAGAGCTGATAGGCACATGCAGGGCATCCTACTCTTAGCAGAAATCCCATTTATTGAGGCACCTTCTTCAAGCAGTCAGAATGTCAGCAATTTCTTGCAGATCCTTCTCTTTCCTTGGATATGAAGGCACCCCAAGCACACAAAATTATGTTTTTTCCAGGGGCTTGGCCTTTTGTTCATCAGTTCCAGGTTCTCAAACCATTGTAATTAAAGTTAGGCATAAACAAATTCAGAACACCAATACCACAAAGAGAAGACTCTTCTTTTTCACCATTGCTGGCCACAAGTTGGCTTTGCCCACCAACTTCCAGAGCACTTGAATAGATCAAAATAGAATAAAACCTATCACCCATAGAGAGAAATTTTGCCTGATTGTCTTTTTATTTCTGACTATAAAACTTAACTCAGTTTTCTTTCTTTTTTTTTTTTTTTTCTTTCCCTGTTCATTAAATTTTCCAAGCTTAAGAAATTGGAATTTTACATTTCCTGGAAGTAAACAATTTTGATAATGTGCTGAGAGCTGCTATTGTCTCTTTCATGTTTGTAATTTCTACCTTTATTCCCTCATTTCCCACACACAGCTGATTGAAGCTTTGGATTTGTTTGTTTGTTGGACCTAATTTGTTCTTATGCTAGATTTGAAAGTTAATATGAAGGCAATATGGGATAGTAGATATATCCACATAAGAGCCTTCTTAGAGGACAAGCATAAGTACAAATTGTTTGATAGAATTACTGCTAATTGATTTTAACCAGAGGTTTCTGCAGACAAAAAATATTTTAAAAACATTATGAGAATTTGTTATTAAATTGAATATGTTCCTAAGATAGAGGGCAAATTGCCCATTATTTCATTTAAATTTCCAGAATTTATGATTTCGAGATGATTAAGTGAAGAAAGACATTTCTACTATTTCTACCAACTTCTTTCAAAATTACCCAAATCCCACAAAGATAATAATAAACAGAAACAGTCTAACCTTCAGTGAAATTAGGAAATATTTATAAATCTGAAAGACAGTGTATGAATATGAAAAGTAGTTAGAGAATTGATAAATGTTTTAAGAGAAAAAAGGTCAAAATATAATGCTTTTAGTAATGAGAAATTCACAATGCAGCACCCCTAGAATAAAATTAGGAATTAGAGGCACCAGGTACTTGAAGACTTGGTAACGATTGGAGCTGGAGCTGAGACAGGAGGATTGTTGATAAAGCCCCACTGTGGGACCCAGGCTGCCAGGTGACTTTTCCTTTCTCAGCAGAGGTTTTCCAGAGGGATATCAGACCCAGCAGAAGGAGAGGTGGTGTCGCCACATGTAAACAAAGGAATGAGGTGAAAATCTACTCTGAAAGCTGAAATGCCTGGCATGAATTTTAATTTATGGAGCTAGGATATTTTTCCCCAAATGGTTTGATAGGTTAATATAGTGAGAATATAAAGTGGGTTCTCCTTTAGGAAGTTGCATTCATGTACTAGGAGAAACACTCAAGATTCTTTGTGTCCAGCTGATACAGTGGTTGTTATGGTAACTACTTTTCACTGAATGATGAGGCATTAAGTACCCAAATCTAGCTTTGGGCAAATCAACTTATTTTGTTTTGTTTTGTCTAAACAAATGATCAACTTTCTTAAGTGAATAAATACATGTTTTTCACAAAAAAAATGCAAAATACAAAAATAAAATCCACTTTTAATCCAAAATTTTTTAGCAGGCTGAGTCTAAAAGCCTCCCAGTGTTGCCGAATCCAAACTCCTGCTCGCCGCACCACAGGCCAATAAATCGGGAGACGAAGTGTTGGGGCAGGGAATAGCGACTTTATTCGGAAAGCCGGAAGACTGAGAGGATGGCCAACTAATGTCTTGGAGAACCATCCTGCTCTCGTCAGAATGCATGCTCCTTTTATACAAAAATTAAGGGAGGGGGAGGAAAAATAAGGGAGGGGGTGTGGTTGATTGTTGAAATCTTCTTGCTGCAGGCATTCTTTATCCTTGCAGCCATTCCTGTGGGCTAGGTCATGGTGTCCCTGTAAACCTCCAACAAAACAAAAGTTATCCTCTACTACACCAGAAGGGAATATTTAGTGAATCTTGGTCTTAGTAAAAATACACTGTTCGTATCCTGTCAAACTCAATTGTTACCAATATTCACCAATGTCCAGGGACTTTTTAATGGTACTGTTTGTCTCATCTACACCACAAATATTTACTCAGCACTTACTCTGTATCAGGCACAGCATATGCTCACCCAGAAAAAAATGAGGTCAAGGGAAAGAGAGAGAAAAATGTCTTTTTGCAATATTTAGACTACAGCTATTGATGTCAGACAGATCTGCTTAATATCATCTTGTTTCAATCAGCTCATCATTAAAAATTTCATACTGGTGTTTTCTGTTAGTGACTAGAGCTTTTTACTAATTTATATAAAATACTTTATGTATTTAATGTTTAATGAGACTTCAAGCAATCATACCATCCAGATGATTTTTTTTTTTCAGTTCGTTACTATTTTATCAAAGGAACACAATCTTTGCTCTTTTATGTTACTGTCTGTGTTTCCACAGCCATCAGGATAAGAAAAATGGAATGTGGGCCAGACGTCATTTGACTATAAGAGTTTCTCTTAATGGAATCCACAAGATGCTGCACTGGAGATATCTTCGTGGTTTGATGAAGTCCTTCAACACTTTTTTCAGTTTCCTCTCTGACTTTTTCCGATTGTGATAAATTCTGATGGTTTATTATTATTATTTTTTTAATAAGGAGATGTTTCCATCCTGAGAAAAATAAGGAAGAAGCAAGATAACTGATTCCAAGAGCAAATCTTTCATCAAAACCTGGAAACACGTGGCAAAGATAACTCAGAAAAATTGACATACGACAGGAAAGAGGTTATATCACAGCTTCCAAATGCCAAACAAATGTCAAGAAATGCTGAATGACAATGTTAAATTGTCAAAAGAACTGTTTTGCTCTATGTATTTTAATCATGGGGAAAGCAAATGTGCCAACAATCACTGGTTGACAGCATCATATTAAACTATTAATTATAAGCTATAAAAGAGATAAGAGTTTCAGCAGTTGTTGGCTACGAAACTTATTATAATTTTGTAGGGGCAGTGAAAGATATTGGCTATAGGTGAATCAGAGTATATTCAGACCCCAGTTTACTCTAAACATGTCTAACATGTGACAGTTAGTAAATCATGCCAAATTCCTCCCCTTTCCTCCCGCCTCCCCATGCATAGGAATAAGCATTGTTAATGGAACTGAGCAGAACCTTGCAGGGCCCCTCTCCCAATTCAAAGCCCCTCAATGTCCTTGGCCTCTTGTTTGTAGAAAAGCTGGAGTCTCCTAGACCTCCCTGAGTCACAAGAGATGAGGCTCAAGAAGTTGTTGATTAAGACAAAAGAGTCACAAACTCAGTGGCTGATGCACATTCCCGAGTTATTTTATGGATACTATACCTGGTACCAGAAGGAAAAAGCAAACTGCATGGTGACCAGACTGCAGCCATGACATAAGCTGCTCCATCTTGAGCAATACTGAGCCTCTGGGCAGCATAATTCCAAGAACTGGCTTTAAGAGAATGAGATTAACACTATTGCTCATAGTAATCTATATCTTTGTGGGCATCAAAAAAAAAAATTGCAGCTTGTTGCACCCATATACATAAGCAGGTAGCTAAAACTGTCAGCAAAAAGATGCTACAGACCCGCGTGGATGTCTTTCCCTCTAAGAAAACTGCACCTGAGGTCAGCGTGAAGAAGTTACAGAAGGTGGACTTTTACCCATAGTCCCAGAGAAATAGACTCATGTTCTGACAAACGGGGATTTGTAAGCAGCTTTGGCAGGAAAGAGCTCTTTGCAGGGAAGAGCTCTCTGCAAGAGGAGGCCCTTTTGTCTTGTCACTTTAGAGAGCTATATTGTAACTAAACTTAAACCGGGCACCCCAGGGCTCTGCTCACCTCTGGCCCAAGCGCACTTTTCAAATCTTTTGCTCGCACAATACCCTGCCTAACCTGTAGATTCTTTCCTTAGATCAAAGAAGTAAAAAGGAAGGATAAGTGATTAACAGATGTCCAGATCTCTTCCCTAACTTCCCCTTCAGTAATTTTGTGAACACACGTGTGAACAAGATGGCATCTAAAGAAAAGATCATAAGGTGTTGACAAGTCTGCACCTAGTGGGAGATGGTGACGAGTCTGATCCCCCATCTCAGTGCTTAACTGAGATGACTTCCACTTTTCCCTTTAAAAACTTTCATGTCTGAGCAGAATCTTGGGAGTTGGTCTTGGGGGAACATGAATCTACCTTCTCCCCCAGATTGCCACTTTTCTGATTAAAAACTATTTTCTTTTCTACCAACACTTGCCTCTTGTGTATTGATCTTCAAGCAGTAAGGAGCTGGACCTGAGATTGGTAACATTAACATTCAGTGGAAACTGAGCTTGCCTGAATCCTTCTAAGTCAGTGTTTCTCTTAAGAGTGATCCTCAAATTAGTAGCAGAAATAGCACCTGGGAATTTGTTGAAAGTTCCCAGAATTACCTGGGAAGCCAGGTGGAACTCTAGACTTTTAAAATCAGAACACTCATGGGTGGGGCCCAGAAATCACCCTCAGGTGACTCAGGGTCACGCTACAGTTTGAAAACTACTGTCCGGGGAACATGAGAATGAGCAAAAAGACAAAAAAGAGAACACAATTCAACATTCCAACTGAGATTCTGTTTGGGTCATTAATATTTGAAGCTCTCAGAATATTAGTTTCCAAAAATATTATAATTTTTCCATAACTAACTACATAGATTGGATAATTGACAGCCATCTTTTTAGTAATTTTTTCCCAAAGAATTTACAGACACTTACACATAAACCATAGAAAAGGGCTTATTTTGGTTTACACCTTTCATTTATACAGGTGTTTTTATGCCTTTGTTTAGTGGCTCCAAATATCCTTGGCACTTGCTTTACAGAGCCTTCCGTTCAAGCAAGGGAAATCCCCATGTTTTCTATCCATTCTTGGTGTTGAATCTACACAGAACTTTAGTTCTAAATGCATCTTGTAAATTGAAAAATCTGACGTAAAACTTACCCTTGAAGATACTTTATGAAGGTGCATCAATGGAGCTCAACAGTCTGTCTTAAAATATTCCCAGAACAGGCAGTTTTTCCTACACGATTGGGGAAATTTTTTTTCTGTTTCTTTGTTTGGACTTTTAATGATGCATTTGGCTGAAGGCCATGTTGTATGAAAAAGACATATATTTAAATGCAATTTAGTGTAGCAAAATGCTTCGATTATGAGAGGACAGGGTAATTGACACTAACAAAGAAACTAGGATATTAGCCTTTCCTGTTACACTTGTTTCAGGCAATATATTTATTGATGTTCTAGTGAGAAGAATTTCCAACACAATTCAAATGATTATTTTTTGTCTTTTTTTTCTTCCATGTTAAATTGAGTGTGTATAGTTTAAGTCAAATAAATGAACTGCCCCATATGATATACTTTTTGGCTATATTATTTGACTCTGTGCTATATTAGAATAAAATCACTTATTAAGAATAGGTTAAACATTTCAAAAACAAACAACCCAATCCAAAAATGGGCAGAAGACCTAAACAAGCAATTCTCCAAGGAAGACATACAAATGATTAATAGGCATACCAAAAAATGCTCAATAACACTAATTATCAGAGAAATGCAAATCAAAACTACAATGAGGTATCACCTCACACCAGTCAGAATGGCCATCATTCAAAAGTCCACAAATGACAAATGCTGGAGAGGCTGTGGAGAAAAGGGGACCCTCCTACACTGCTGGTGGGAATGCAGTTTGGTGCAGCCACTGTGCAAAACAGTATGGAGATTCCTCAAAAGACTAGGAATAGATTTACCATTTGACCCAGTAATCCCACTCCTGGGCATATATTCAGAAGGAACCCTACTTCAAAAAGACACCTGCACCCCAATGTTCATAGCAGCACTATTTACAATAGCTAAGACAAGGAAACAGCCTAAATGTCCATCAGTGGATGACTGGATAAAGAAGAAGTAGTATAATTATGCAATGGAATACTATTCAGCCATAAAAAAGACAGCAGAATGCCATTTGCAGCAACATGGATGCTCCTGGAGAATGTCATTCTAAGTGAAGTAAGCCAGAAAGAGAAAGAAAAATACTATATGAGATCTCTCATATGTGGAATCTAAAAACAAACAAACAAACAAAACATAAATACAAAACAGAGACTGACTGACAGACATAAAATGCAAACTTCTGGTTGCCAAGGGAGCGGGGGGTGGGAAGGGATAGACTGGGATTTCAAAATGTAGAATAGATACACAAGATTATACTGTATAGCACAGGGAAATATATAAAGATCTTGTGGTAGCTCACAGAGAAAAAAATGTGACAATGAATATATATATGTTCATGTATAACTAAAAAATTGTGCTCTACACTGGAATTTGACACAGCATTGTAAAATGATTATAAATCAATAAAAAATGTTAAAAAAAAAAGAATAGGTTAAACATTTCAAAACCTTGAGATCCAGGGAAACTAGTGTTATTCATAGTTTGAACAACATAACCAACTCCATAATTTGGGATAACACAAGGCCTCAATTTTCTCATTTATGTTCTTCTACAGTGGATCTGAGAACTGGTTTGGAGGTTATCATAATTGTGTGTGTGTGTGTGTGTGTGTGTGTGTGTGTGTATGTTTGTGTGTGAAAGATTGTCCTCAGTGTAGAAAGGTCTTACTCTTGTATAGAGACAAGTATTATTTTAGGAAGGATATGATATCTAGCAGTGATTGGAGTTGAGTCAAATCATTTTCATGTAACTTGCTTTGTACTAAAGATAAGGGGTGCAGAGGATTCAACTAAGTGATATCTGATGTCTAACCTTCCATTTTTTTATGAAAACAAACATACACTAATCATATAGATATTGTGATTTCCTGACTTAGAGCATCCTGGTATTTGCTCATCTCTTAAAAATTTGCTAAATATTTTCAACTAAGTGTTTGGTGTGTTAGAGAGCTTGAATTAAATTAATCAGATTTCAATTTAAACACATTTGTTGAACATGAACATCTATGAAATGTCAGATACTACACTAAGTTCAGGGATTAAAGTGTTACAGAAGAAAGAAATAGCTTTCTAACCACTTAGAGTGTGAATTTTATCAGCTCGAGCAGACATTAAATCAATAATAACCAAATGGGTTAATTTGTAACTTAGATAAGAACCTGTAAAAAATAAATTCGTAAAAAAACTCTGCTTTCCAGACACACAAGATTGAGAGGGGTATGCATTATATATACCCTCATGCAACCTTAATTTATGTCATTATAACACCACAGAGTATTACAGTGTCTTGTTTATTTGCATGTATTGCTCATATCTACCCATATAATTAATTCTTGCCTCCATCAAAAATACATTGTGAATGGGCTCAAAAGGTAAAAATAAAAACAAAAACAAAAGCAAAAAACCCCAAAACAAACAAACAAAAAAATGCTTTCATTTGCATTTTTGGTGATCAGTTCTTACTATGTTTCTGTTTCTTGGGATTCTGCTCTCAAGGTCACTAATTAGCTTAACGTTAAGGGAAATAGTAAAAATATGAGAACTGGAGGTCAATGACCACATCTTTCTAGTCAAAGGCAAAATGAAGACAGGGTTGGTGTGTGAACAGACACAGGTTGGACTCTTTCCTTTTATTTCAGTTTTTCTCTATGACTTTTTAGCTCTGAATTCAGAGGACAGGTAGATGATGAAATTAGAATGAGAAAAGAAGAGAAGGGTGTGAGAAAGAAATGAATAAAAGGAAATATTTTTAAGGCAAAAAAAAAAAGAAAAATTATGAACCAGTTAAAGAATTAAATAAAAGTTTGAGTCTACAGAATTCAAAGGGATTGTCAACAAAACCAGTTGGTAACTTGAGATAATTAATTAAAGAAGTTTTAGGACTATGAATCCAGAAAAAAAGCAGAAAGTGTTTTAAAAATTAGAAATTAGAGTACACAGTAAAGAAAACTGTTTTCTATTAAGTTAAATGGGGAATGCCACAAATGGCTTTAGCACAGTACATAAGCAAATTTAGAAGTGGGTCAAAATGGCAAAATCAACTGCAGAAGTAGAAAGGCTAAGTATATCAGTTATCATTGAATTAGTAATCCAAGACTTTCCCAAAAGGATAAGAAAGTTTTATAAACAGTTAAGTAACAAAAAATTGTTACCATAACTGTTTCAGAGAATAAAAAGGAAGGAATATTATCCAATTAATTTTTTAAATTAATAGAAAATCAATAGCATAATTGATCAAAAGCAGTGCAAGTAAAGTGTAAACCAATTATATTTATGAAACATACAGATGTAAAATTCCTAATTGCAGTATTAGTAAATCAAATGTATGCATAAACTATGACAAACAAGATCTATCCAAGGACTATGATCATTGAATCTTAGAAAATCTATTTTCAAATTGACATCATATTAACAGTTAAAAGTCAACAAGAAAATTTGCTTGCTTAAATAGATACAGAAAAATTATTTAATAAAAATTATTGAACTAGGAATAGAAAAAAAAACTTTTGATTTTTAATCTTATAAAGGGTTTCTGTGCAGGAAAAATGATAGCAAATATAATCTAAATGGTGAAACTTTGAACTACTTCTTTTAATGTAATAATAAGACAAATATATCTTCCATTATTTTCTTTTTTATTGAGTTATAGTCATTTTACAACGTTCTGTCAAATTCCAGTGTAGAGCACAATTTTTCAGTTATAATGAACATACATATATTCATTGTCACATACTTCTTCACCATAAGCTACCACAAGATCTTGTATATATTTCCCTGTGCTATACAATATAATCTTGTTTATCTATTCTATATATACCTGTCAGTATCCACAAATTTCGAACTCCCAGGCTGTCCCTTCCCACCCTCCTCAACCCTGGCAACCACAAGTTTGTATTCTATGTCTATGAGTCTGTCTCTGTTTTGTATTTATGTTCATTTGTCTTTTTCTTGTCTTTTTCTTTTTTTTTTTTTTTTTAGATTCCACATATAAGTGATTTCATTTGTTATTTTTCTTTCTCTTTCTGGCTTACTTCACTTAGAATGACATTCTCCAGGAGCATCCATGTTGCTGCAAATGGCATTCTGCTGTCTTTTTTATGGCTGAATAGTATTCCATTGTATAAATATACCACTTCTTCTTTATCCAGTCATCCACTGATGGACATTTAGGCTGTTTCCATGTCTTAGCTATTGTAAATAGTGCTGCTATGAACATTGGGGTGCAGGTGTCTTTTTGAAGTAGGGTTCCTTCTGAATATATGCCCAGGAGTGGGATTACTGGGTCAAATGGTAAATCTATTCCTAGTCTTTTGAGGAATCTCCATACTGTTTTGCACAGTGGCTGCACCAAACTGCATTCCCACCAGCAGTGTAGGAGGGTCCCCTTTTCTCCACAGCCTCTCCAGCATTTGTCATTTGTGGACTTTTGAATGATGGCCATTCTGACTGGTGTGAGGTGATACCTCATTGTAGTTTTGATTTGCATTTCTCTGATAATTAGTGTTATTGAGCATTTTTTGGTATGCCTATTAATCATTTGTATGTCTTCCTTGGAGAATTGCTTGTTTAGGTCTTCTGCCCATTTTTGGATTGGGTTGTTTGTTTTTTTCTTATTGTCGTTGAGGTGCTTATATATTCTGGAGATCAAGCCTTTGTCGATTTCATCATTTGCAAAAATTTTCTCCGATTCTGTAGGTTGTCATTTTGTTTATGGTTTCCTTTGCTGTGCAGAAGCTCGTAAGTTTAATTAGGTCTCATTTGTTATGCTTGCTTTTATTTCTATTGCTTGAGTAGACTGTCCTAGGAGAACATTTTTGAGATGTAAGTGAGATAATGTTTTGCTTATATTTTCTTCTAGGAGGTCTATTGTATCTTGTCTTATGTTTAAGTCTTTGATCCATTTAGTATGACTGAAAAATTGTGCTGTACACCGGAAATTGACACAACATTGTAAACTGACTAACTCAATAAAACTTAAAAAAGAAGAATCATTTTGCCTATGGTCTGGTCAAGCTGGATGCATAAAGTAGATATGCCTCTCTTGACTCAGAAAATACCTTGACAGCAGAACTTCCAGGAAAGACCAAAAGGTCTTCTCAGACCTCTAGATCCACAGACTCCTCTTTCTTTCTTGTCTAAACTTTGCAGATCCTCATTCTGTTGAACCACTCACACTATTGCCTGAATAGCCTTCTTGTTACCTCCTCCTGATCTTCTCATATTCTCCTCAAAGCTTAGGCTTGGGGAAATTAAAATCCTGAAGACTTTCAGGCTATTTCTACTTTCTTCTCTGCACATCTTTCCCCTGAAGTAATGAACCCAGAGCATTCTGTCTTCTTGAAGGAGAGAAAGGATATGTGGCAAACACAGAGAGAAATGTTAAGATCTATATGTTAAAAGAGTATCCTTTTAAAATAGAGGAAGCATGAGACAGACACGTATTTGCCAACCAGCCCTAGGGATGTGGACAACTTGCCATAGCTCCATTAGTTCTCAAAAATTACTGCACATTAGAATCAGCCAGGGAGCTTTGAAGGGGAAAAAAAAAAATGCCCTTGCTTGACCCAGGCTAATTAAGTCAGTTTATCTGGGAAGTGGAGCCTAGAAAACAAAGCTGTTTAAATATTCTGGGTGATTCTAATATGCAGACAGATTGGAAGACTTCTGCCTTTGAACCTAGCATCTTCCTCATCACCTGAGAGCTTATCAGAAATGCGGAATCTGAGGTCCACCTCAGACCTAGTGAATCAGAATGTCTGCACTTTAACAAGTTCTCCAGGTGATGCTTATATGCACCTTCAAAATTGAGAACCTTGACCACTGAGGAAACTAACAGAGGTTGTAGGGAGGACTACAGCTTCCCTGGTGACTGATTTAGAACCATGCATTAGGGTGGGATCAAAATGGAAAAAGAATGGGAACGACATAATCTTGTGTGGTTAGAGATATTCAGAGGCACAAAAATTTTCCAGTTAGGTAGAGCTTAAAGGCTTTCTGGGGTGCCACATTCCTGCTCACAGGTGTTTTCACGTTGTGAATCTAATGCTTTTCCATTAGCTAGCTCTGAGTTCCTAGAAAAAGGCAGTGTTGACGTTGGCAGCATCTAGAATTGAGATAAGATGGTTCAAATATCCCAGCTGTCATTTAGCAATTACGTATTCTGATTTACAATAATGTTTCCTTACATTTCACAAGGCTTTACAGTATAAATTGCTCTGTATACATCAGCTCATCCAAGCCTCAATATATCACTTAATAGATAATGGAGCTGAAGTTGTGAGAACCTAGTGACTAAAGTCCTCTAAGACCTCACAGCTGGTAAGACTCAAATAGAATTTATGTCACAATTCTGAACCCAGTGAGAGAACTTTTATCCCTCTCAACATATTTTAAGGTATTTTTGTGTTTGGCTAATTTCAGTTGACTCCTCATATCTTGTTCCCTTTTCATGAAATGAAAAAAAATCTTACATTCATAGGATGTATTGCTCATACAAAATACATATATTTAGTGGAGCCCTGCTTGATGAAGCCAGTAGAAATGAATAGGCTTTCATAACATGAAGAGTTCTGAACAAGGTTTGTTTTGTTTTGCTTTTAAAATGGTGGGAGGTTTGAGGGGAAGAGGGTTTGTCAGGAAGAGAAAAAAGGAGCAGCATAAAACAGGCAAAATGATTTACACCCTGGAAATATCTTAAAGTTGAGATGGAGACCTGGATACAAAAATGTGGAAAGAAGACCTGGGAACAGTTCAAAACATATTAAATGGTGCCAATTAATACTATAGAAAACACCACTAAAATGCAGTTGGCAATAGAACCATAAACTTAAGAGTTTTCCCCAAAGTAGTATGCATTCCCATAAAAGCTACTTTTTCCAGGTTAAAAAATTCAGCTCTGTACATACTTGAGAGCATAAAAAAGAAAGAAAAATACATTTTCAGGTCAAGAAGTCATTAGGACACCACTGGCTTAACTACTTCATATAAATTATTAACCTTAGGGCACAGCTTTGAGCTTTTTCCACACAGAATATTGCACGTTGGATGTTTTCTTCAGGTCATTCAATTCAATTATACATATTTTTTCTTTTGAAATTCCCTGACTTTTGACAATTTTATATATTCCTTGATTATTAAGCGAGCATAGAGCATGCAGCAGAATGATATTGTGTCTATATCATTTGTTAATTTCTGCTGTGAAGCTGGAGTAAATTTAAACCCTTCTAGTCTGAGGAGTCCTCTTGGTTCTCAGTGGCACTTTCATAAAAATATAAAACCTTCTAGGTTTTCGGGAAGCAGGTGTGTCAGAAGATAATACGCTGTCCGAAAGTGCTTTAAATCACCCACCAGCTTAGCTTTTTAAAATGTGCTGTACATTCACACATCAGGATGTTTTATGATCTAAGACAGCAACTTTAATATTTAAAATGTTACTTTTACTCTGGAAGTCTAATCTAGTGCTATGTGTTACTTCTTATTGCAGTGTTTCAAATTGTGTGGGGACTAAATTTTCAGTTTGATTTATTATCTGGTGTGTCAAGTACTTTAAATTGCTTTCCTATAAGATAAAGGTTTACTTGTTTCAATTTCAGAAATAATTCATGAGGGCTTATGAATGTGCATATCCTAACTTATGTAGCATAACATAATTAATCAGCTTTTCTCTTATAGGAAAGTAACAGATTAAATGAAATGGGCTTTAGAATGAATAATGGATTAGAAACAAAAAGATTTACAGAAAATGACTTTTGTCTTTCTTGGTTGTTTTAGAAAATACATCCCAGTTGTCAAAAGATAAGGTCAGTTCTCTAACATTAGGCATGCTATATTATTATCCATATTCTTTTTTCCAGTAGAACTTGTTGATTTGCGTACATGATAGGACTAAAGCTATAAAATGATCAAATATGTGTACTTAGAAGATAATGAACACGTTTATTAAGTATGTTATTACTTACACATCTGTTTGCTTCATCTAAAATATGCTATGACCCTCCAAATCATCTGTTTCCACTATAAAATTAACACATGTTTATATTTATAAATGCATCTTTGGAACTCAAAATTCACTTTTCATAGTTAAGAACTGTCATACTGACACCTGCAATTACAGCATAAAACTGTTACTCAGGATTAAAATTTGAATAACTTTTAGTGGAAAAATGTACTCTGGTGTTCTCTTGTGCCCTACTTGGCTGTTTAGAGGTAAGCCGTAGTAGAAAATTATTTTGCTTCCCATTCATCTTAGATACGCCAACTTAAATGCACATATGGCACAAAAGCAGATATGTTCAACAGCACTGTTACTATACTTAAATAATTGGGAGACTATAAAAATATTTCAATCTAATTTTCTGAGCTGATAATTATATGACATTGATTTCATCTGTATCGGTGACCTTAATTTATTACCTTCTTTGGAGAACATTGCATCAATATCTTCTGTTCTGTAGTAGAATAATGTAGTTATGTTATTTATAAGAAAACCCAATGCCAGTCTTCTTTTTAAATTAATCTCTGTTACTAATTGACCAAAATGGAATTACACAACTCAAAGGAACTCTCTTATGTGTCTGTTCCTGCAATGAGAGAAGTTTACCAACTCACATCAGCCATATGGCCCTTCTAAGTTTTACAAAGTTCTCCCAGTATATAGCCCCCCCACCATGTGACAGTTAAGAAGAAATCTGAAGCAGAATTGCTGCCCAAGGATTTTACAAGGCTTAAACTCTCAGGATTCTTCAAAGAGTAAGATAAATAGGACCCTATGAATTTTGTTTACATATCTAGTGAAATAAGGACTCTGGAGATAAATGCATACACATAGCTTTCTTTCACTTTCCCCCTTCTTCCTTCCCTTCCTTTTAATCTTTCTTTTGTAAATTTCTCAAGAAACCATCAAAGGATTACACATTAAAAAGATGTTTCTTAATAAACGTCTTTAGGATTTTTTTTTTAAGCATGGATCTTTTTTTTTTTTTTCCTTCTGAACCTCTCTGGAATCCTCCTCTGTTCTAGGATACAAGTAATAATTGAGCAAGTAGGTATCATTATTTTTTAGAAAACCTTGAATACTAGTAGCCTGTCAGAGAATTTTAAAAAGCTGTGGTGAGCCCATGTTCAGTATGTACTAGAGTCCTGGGTATTTATGTAAGAGTTAAAAACAAGCTTTGACAATTGTACTTAAAATACAAAACGAAGGCTCACAAATTTTAGATAACAAATATTAAGGAGCCAATTGGGGGAAAAATAGCAAAGTCATCACTGAACTGAGGAATGTACAAAACTCAGAAATGAATTTGTATTGTCACATAGAATAGCTGTATTATTAGACACATATAATCATAGAATTTTAGAACTGAAAGATAACTTAAAGATTAGCCTACCCTAAATTCTGGTCCTTGGAAGATAAATTCTGCAGAGTTTGGTATTCATTTCAAAAAATATTGGCTGAAGAAAAAGCTAAACAAAGCGTTTTTGTTTTGCTTCGTTTTGTTTCACTGAAGCTGTGAGGCTCCTTAGCACCTGGAATGCTCACACAAGCGTCGTGAATTAGCAGAGTCAACACCTCATTAGTTGAGGATGGACAAATCTTTTATGAAATAACTCATAGGTCCTATTCGATCTGCCTCCCACAGAACACTATTTTTGTTAGTGCTAGTCAAGTCTGAATTCTTTTCCTTTTAGTTTTTGAAAATTCAATATTTCAATATTTCCCCCCAAATTTCTAGATGACAGGGTCAGTGTAAAAAGATAATAAGTAACATCTAATGTCTTCGCAGTTGACCAAACTTTAGACAGGTTTCTTCCAGTTCATAGACCTCTGACCTCTCCTTAGTGCCTTTACTTTGGAAAACTTGCAACTGTCATTTATTTCTCTGCCCCTTTAAGATGTGAATCTTCCGGCCTCTTGACAGTTTTACAACCAGAAATGTCTTTATCAGGGACCTGTGGCCATCCTGTGAAATTTAATCATTAAGAAAGATAACACTCTGTCTTTCTTTTAGTCTCTGGAGAGGGTAAGAACCTAACTTTGACAAGAGCCAAATAGCAAACACAGATGGACCAACCTTTCCCTTACTGTCCTCCCTTACTCGTCCCACTAGCTCACCACAGCGGTGAAAATTTTCCACTTTCTGTTTCAGTGGATTTTAGATAAGTTTCTTTCCCCTACTGCAATAGGCTTGACACCCACTACAACAGTATTAAATAAACGTCTTTTGTGTCTACTTAACTTGTCCAATGCAATTCTTTGCCAATCCTTGGATCGTACACAAACATACACAGCCGTGTCTAGATATTAAGATTCCTGACTACCAGTGGAATGCTTGACTTACTAAATGCATTAATATGAATGGTACATCAGTTTGTTGAGAAAGAAACATGAGAGATGACAGTGGTTTCTCTTACTTTTGGTTTGAGAACCTGTGCTCTGTATGGGAAAAGAGAGAGACGGAGATGTTCTATACTAGCATGCTACCTAACTGCTTTATTCACATAAATACATTCATTAGAACTGTTTTAAAACTCAGCCTCAGAAAGGTTCCCTCATGCCTTTTGTAGTAAAGAAAGGTTGATTTCATTTTGTTTCTTAGTATATGATCTGTTGAGAAACAGAAACAATTTTAAAGTAATTCTCCAATTAAAACCAGAAGCAAACCCTGAAGGCACACATCCGTACATTTGAGTTCAAGAAGTGGTTTTCTCTAGTTTAACAAGCGACTTCAAGTTTTCTGCAGCTACTTTCTTTTTATGACCTAATTTGCGTTCGACTGTCTACTCAGATTCATTCTCCCTAAATCAGAGTTTTATTATAAGCCTTGTTCGGAACATTCTAGAAATTTTCATAAAAGACCTTGAACTTCTTCTTGACTATATTATTTTATAACTTCTGAAGACAAGAAAACTAAGGATTAATCACTAGATGCTTGTGATAAGTCACAGAGTACCTTGGAGATACTTAAAATTAATACCTTTCATTGCTTTATGTTTTATTATTATGCTCTCACAAAACTATGTTGATAATCTGCCCTTGATTTTTAAAACTAAATCTGGGGAATTTTTAAATTGGCCATTGATAGAGGAAAAATTAGAAATTGGATTTCTCTCTTTTATAATGCAATGAGCACTTTAATTGCTAAGTATGTTAGTATGTGAAATTTGATGATCACGTTATTATACTTACTAAACCATGGTTTACTTGATCCTTTACATAATGGAACATTGTAGAATTCGTAATCTGTGAGAAGAGGCAAAACTTTTTTTTTCCATTTTCTAAATGAAGACATTAAGTCTTTATAGAGTTGAATTTCCTAGGATTATTCATTTAGTCAGTGGCATTATTAAGATGCAACCCTCCAACTCTGAGTTCTTTCCGTGTTCCATTATTTCCATATGAAACTCTATGACAATTTAATAATGCAGCCATAAATTGTTGAAAATTGTTAAGAACCTTCTTCAAATCATAATGCTGGGAAAAAATAACGGAATGGTTTTCCTCACCTCCATCATTTTGTCTGGTCTGAATATATTTATTCATTTATCTATTTATTTAATAAACCTTTGCTACTACTTAAAGTTTCTGAATGTTAAGTGGTATAGTCATGTAATGCATGGGAGAAAAATAAAAAGGAAATGAAAAATGTGTCTGTGAGTGGAGGAAGAAGGATATGTTTATATCTGCTCAGGATTTATGCTCCAGAATAAATAGATTCAAAATCAAGGCCATTAAAAAAAATGAGGGACCTTCTGTTCCTTGGTACTGGGTAATGGAAATGCCTTCATATTGCAACAAAAGAGAAAACTGGACCCAAGGCAGCACAGAACTGTAATTCCTGACAGAAAGGAATTGAAGAAATCTGCAAGATCAGCCCAGCATTCCTAATACAGTCACTCCTTGGAGTTTTGGTTCCAGACAACCTCAATAAAGCAAATGTCACAATAAAGTGAGTCACACAATTATTTTTGGTTTCCCAGTGTGTAGATAAGCTATGTTTACACTATACACGTAGAAACAGTATGTCTATTAAGTGTGCAACATTATTATGTCTAAAAAAGGTACATAATTAAAAAATGCTTCATTGTTTAAAAATACTAACCATCACCTGAGCCTTCAGTAAGTAATGATCTTTTTGCTGGTGGAGGATCTTGCCCCAGTGTTGAAGGCTGCTGACTGATAAGGGTGGTGGTTGCTGAAGGTGGGGATGCTGTGGCAATTTCTTAAAATAACAATAAAGTTTGCCACATCAGTTGAAACTGCCTTTCACAAGCAATTTCTCTGTAGCATGCCATGCTGTTTGATAGCATTTTACCTACAGCAGAATTTCTTTCAAATTTAGAGTCAGTCCTCTTAAACCCTGCCACTGCTTTATCAATGAAGTTTATGTAACATTCTAAATCCCTTATTGTCATTTCAATAATCTTCATAGCATCTTCATGAGACATAGTCTCCATTTCAAGAAGATGCTTTCTCTGTTCATCCATAAGAGGCAACTACTCATCCATTAAAGTTTTATCATAAGAATTTCAGCAATTCAGTCACACCTTCAAGCTCCACTTAATCATTCTAGTTCTCTTGCTATTTCCACAGGATCCACAGTTACCTCCTGACTGAATTCTTGAACTTACCAAAGTCGTCTATCAGGGATGGAATCCACTTCTTCCAAACTCTTGTTAAGGTTTATATTTTGACTTCTTTTCTTAAGTCACAAATGTTCTTAATGGCATCTAGAATGGTGACTCCTGTTTGGAAGGTTTTCAATTGATTTTGCCCAGATCTATCAAAGAAATCACTATCTCTGGCAGCTATAGCTTCAATAAATGTTTTTCTGAAATTATAAGACTTGAAAGTAAAAATTACTCCTTGACCCATGGGTTGTGGAATGGATGTTCTGTTAGCAGGCATGAAAACATTCATCTCTTTGTCCATCTCCACTAGAACTCTTAGGTGATCAGATGCATTGCCAATGAGCAGCAATATTTTGAAAGGAATCTTTTTTTTTTTTTTTTTGAGCATTAGGAATCAACAGTGGGCTTAAAATATTCAGTAACCCATGTTGTAAACAGATGTGCTTTGTTGTTCCATTTATAGGGCAGAAGCAGAGCAGATTTAGCATAATTCTTCAAAGCTCTAGGATTTTCAGATGGTAAATCTTCATTGACTTCAACTTAAAGTTATCAGCTGCATTAGTCTGTAAAAAGAAAGTCAGCCTGTCCTTTGTAGCTGTGAAGCCGAGTATTGACTTCTCCTCTTTAGCTATGAAAATCCTATATGGCATCATCTTCCAGCAGAAGGCTGTTTCATCTGTATAGGAAAAATCTGTTCTTTAGTGTGTTAAAGATTTAACAACAGCAGCAATTGGGAGAAATTATTAGACTGGATATAAAACCAAAACACAATAATTTCATTTTTGCAATAAAAGGCTCTAAACAAAAAAGACAAAGATAAATTCAAAAACTAATATAAGAAAGCTGATACAGCTATTTTAATAACAAGTAAAATATAATTCAGGACAAGGAATAATTCCTAAAGTGAAATATTGGATAATAATAAAAGATTCAACATATCAAGAGGACATAAAAACCCTAAATGTATACATACTTAAAGACAGAGTTTCCAATAAATCAAGAACTTTCAGGACAGAAAAAAAAATCAGAAGTAAGTATGATATTTCAATATAATTCTCTCCCTAATAGAAAGAACGAGTGGAAAATTGTAAATATATAGAAGATTTAAATAGCACACTCATTATAGAATGCTACATAGGGTAACAACAGAATACACATTCTTTTCAAATGTACAAGATACAGTCACTAAGAAAGCTCACATTTAGAGTTTTTAAAAAAAAAGTCACAACATATTTAACAGGATTGAAAACATGAGGGTTATACTCTCTTACTAAGTGGAATTAAATTAGAAATCAATAACAAAAGGCTATCTTGAACACCCCCAAATTTTTGGAATGTAAAGTCAAAGAAGAGAACATAAAAATACCAGAACATTGCTTGAACTAAATGGTAATGGTAACACAATATATCAGAATTATGGGATGCTGCTTAAATAGTGACAAGAGGGAAATTTATAGTTTTAATGCTTATACTAGAAAAGGAAAAAAAGGCAAAAAAAAAAAAAAAGTAATGATATGGGTAGACTTCTCCTGGGAAGATAGAGCAGACTACTTTTTCCTATTCTTCCCACTCAGAATAACTAAAATACCTGGACATTATATATAAAATGAACATATATAAAAATAATCTATTAGGTGGAGCGAAGGCAGACCAGTTAGGGAATTCGGGGCCCAAATACAACATGGTAGGGTTTTCTGGATTTCTTTTTGCCTCATATACCTCAGAATTAATGCTGAAGAAGACAGCGAACAAAAATTTCAAGGGCACAGAAAAAAAAAAATCCCCAAGATGCGCCTGCTTTCTCTAGCCAAAGGACCATAAAGTAGGAATCTGACAAAACAGAAAGTCCTCAGACAATAACCATTCTACTCAAGCCAAATATCACAGGAAAAATTCTGTGGTCAAACATCCATCCATGCCAGCAAAGGCAGAATGGGGATCCTAGATAGGGCGAGACTGTAAAGAGACACCCCACAGCACCCCTGTAGGGCTGGGTCAGAAAAGGCCCGGGAGGGAGCTGGGATTTTCATCCCCATTGGCTGTCAGTAAGGCTCCCTGCCTCCTGTGTCAGTGAAGACCAGGTGGGGGATCCGAACCCCAACTCCAGGCAGCGGTTATAAGGTGCCCTTCTGTCTTCCTGCTGGGCTGATATTGGAAGAGGCCAAGCGGAGAGTCAGGACTTTACCATTGTCCGGTTGGAATCTGACCTCCTCCACAGAGTGTCAGTGGAGACCACACGAAAAGCCAAGACTCCCATCCCCGCACAACACTAACAACAGTGGCCAAGTCTCAGGTGTCAATAAAGTCCAAATAGTCAACCTGAGCCTCTGCCTGTACCTGGTAGTAACAAGGTGGTGCCCCCTCCCCCTGCTAGGATGACGTCAGAGAAAGTCAGTTAAAACAGGTGTAAAAAAGATCCAGAATCTAAAGCAATGCAAATATGACCGGTTTTATGGAAATCACTTATACCAAGAACCAGAGAGACCTCAAATTGAATGAAAAGAGACAGTCATTGTCATGATATCAAGAATTATACACTAGGATCAGATGAGATTTATTCCAGGTATGCAAATTTGGTTCAATATTAAAAAATCAATCAATGTAACTTACTATCATAAGAGACTAATGAAGGAAAAACACATGTGACTGTATTATTTGATGCAGAAAGAGAACTTGACAAAACTGAAAACACATTCAAAATTAAGATTTTTGAAAAAATAGAAACAGAAACATCCTCAATGTGATAAAGCACATCTAATAAAAAAAGCTTACAGTTAACATTACACTGAATTATGAATACTCAATGATTTTTTATCAAAGATCATGGAGAGGGCAAGGATGTTCACTCTTAACACTCTTATTCAGCATAGTGCTGAAAGTTCCAGTCACTATAATAAGGTAAGAAATGGAAAGAAAGTCGTACTGATAGGAAAGGAAGAAATCTGGAAATTTACATTTTTATTAATTTCAGCAAATTTTTAGCTGTTGTCTCTTCAAATCCTGCTTCTCTCATCTCTGGAACTCAGAAGAGATGCATGAGCCTTTCCCACTCAATCTTCCATGTCTTTTAATTTCTCATAAGCGAAAGATGATACCGCTTTGTGTCTCTGGAGAGTTTTTCGGTAATATCTTTATATCTTTCCCCTGGTTTACTGCTTCTATCTTCAGCTCTGTTATTCAATTTATCAACTCGTGTGTGTGTGTGTGTGTGTGTGCATTTCACACACGCTCATGTGCATACTTGCTTCCGTGTGTGGTTTTTTTTAAAAATTATTATTTCTTGGTCTTTGTTGCTGTTAGTATAACTTCAAACACATGAACTAATTATTACTTTTAACCAATGCAAATATCATTTCACAACCAGGGCACAGAAGTTTGAAAATGTCTGGCAAATGACAGCATTTTACCAGACCAGCAGAGCCTGTGAGCTTGTATGTGTGGTTTAATTTCAACAATACTATTTTTCATTTGAGGACATTCTGTTTTGGTTCTTATATCTGCTTGGTCATTTTCTATACTCTTGTGTTCTTCACTCATTATTTAACTCATTTGATATCTATACATTTTGAAATATGCTTCCTTAATAGTCTGTATCTTTCAGTCCAACTATCTGTACTTCTTGGGGGACCTATTTTTCTGTTTTGTTTCTGCAAACTTTCTTTCTGTGACTTTATCCTTTATACACGCTAATTTGTTTATTGTGTATCATATTTGTCTGGTTTTCATGTTAGGAATCTTAATGGACGTGGATTGAAGGTGTACTAACCCAGAAATGATCTGCATTAACTTCACTAGTGGCTCTGAGCTGCCATGATTATGAAACCCACCATATGAAATTCATATGAAAGCACCATATGAATGTCCCACCTTTGAGTTCCCTGAACCACGCAGGTGCTATAAATGCAAACCCCAAATCTACACGACAGCAGGAGTGTGATTGTGAGTTCTTAAAAAAAAAAAAACCACTTTATCCTGTCCCCCAATCTAAAATTCTCTTGTTACCTCCTTTTGCCTATAGACAGATACTTTTCCCACTCTACCCTTTCACTTATGATACATATAACTTAAATTTTTCCTTTGAAAGAATAACTACAAGTTTATGGGTCATAGCTGCAACTCCCCATCTTAATAAGCACATTGTTTCTTATTGTAACATGAGGTCATTAAAAACTGAGGCTTTCAAGAAGCAACAGACATTTGTAAGGCAGCCTGTGACTCTGCTGGTGCTACTTATGTTTCATGTGAACTTTCCTTAATTTTGTGTAAGCATAGCTTTGCATTTAAATGGAGGTTCCCAGAATTTCTGGGTATTTGTACCAGCACAATTTTCTAGAACATAGACATTTTCTAGAATATAAAAGAATCTGCTAAATTTCCAAAGTCATCCAGTCTGACTTATATTCAATTCTCTATGTCTTATATTACCCTAACTAGTCTATTATTATACTTACATATCTTTCTTTTTCTTTTTTTTTTTTTTGCATTGTAATTTCTGTGTTGTTTTCTCCCTCTGTTACACTTTGAACTAATTCAAAAAGATGAAGTTTGATATCTGTTTCCATATCTGTCAGCTTACTTATATTTTCAGTGAAGGAGACCGAAGAGGTATGTAAACTCTGTTCTCCTACAAGCCCTAACTAAGGGAAAGCTAAGGAACCCCCAGCTAAGGGATGGCTAAGGATGGCTAGCATCTCTCATACCATAGGCAGGAGTGTACAGCCACGTTGAGCCTGTTGCCTGTCTTCTTTCCAGCTCCTGTAATAGTGTGCTCTGCAGCTCTAAAAACATCACTGTGTTCCGTGAGATGAAGCACACTGCAGAACGAACGTGGAAAGGGTAGCAGAAGGCATATATTTCCTGGGTAAAGTTTATTTCTGCCTGACCTATTCAGCTCTTCTGGTCCTGTTCCCTCAATCAATTTTGTTCATTTACTCTCTGTAGGTCTGGTGGCAAGAATTGTAGAGAGATATGAAAACCAACCATCTGCATCCAACCGAATAATGAAACAATATCTGCTCTGGCAGGATAACTGGAGTTCATGAGGGCTTCAAAAAAAAAAAAAAAAAAAAAGGTATGCCTGGAAATTGTCAAGGAGTATCTTAGCAAACCTAAGTTAATTATCCCTGGGGGCTGTCATGTACATTTTGGTGTCTAACAAAAACTTTGAATTCTTATTTAAAACAAAAATTATTTACAATCTTAGTTTTTGAAAACTAACTTGCATTATCAGCGTTACTCAGCTTTAGGAATTGACTTTACGTGGCTGCCACTGACTGGCAAGAGACATAATTGGATTGACATGGAAAGGAAGGAAGTTAAACATTTCTGAGTACTTGGTGTGTGCCTATATTCTAAGCATTTTACACACTTTACCTTAATATCTTCACAGTTTTGTCAGTTGCTATGTGTTATTACCTATTACAAGTTGGGGAAAGTGAAAATCTGAGACATTAAGTAACTTTCTAGGGTCCCACACCTTGCATTTAGATGGTTGATTCCCAAGTTAATACTTGTATTATGCTATTATGCAGATTCCTGTTTGGTGGTTTATAAAATTTCTTTTGCATGAACTGAGACAACTCTTTCTGGATCTTCCTAATCAGAGTCATATAAAACCACATGGAAAATCTTGTCATTTTATTTTCCTTTTTGCTTCCCTCCTCTGTCTTGTTTTTTTTTCCTCCCTCAGGCCTCCCCACTTCCAACCTTAGAAAACTCATAATAACCACTTAATAATTGTTCTTTCAAATTTTTATCTATAGTCCTATAATAACACACAAATATAAAGTATTCATACACATACAGAGGTTATTCTTTTCTTTCAGTATAAGATTGTATACAAAAGTTCTCCATTCTGTTTCTTAATCACTCAAGAATACCTCATGGAAATTCCTTCAAGTCAACAGCTACAATTCTGATTTATTTCTTCTTATTGGTGTCTAGTATTTCATGGTATGGACAGATGAAATTTTTTCAACCATTTTCACTTTGACCGATATTCTAATAAAGTATGTGTGCATTTATATTTGAATACCTGTGTTTTTATTTTTGTAGATATAATCCTTGAAGGGGAGATTGATGGCTCAAATGATATATTGATTTTTCATTTTAATAGATGTTGCCTGATTGCTTTCCAAAAAGGCTGTAAACAATTCCAGCTTTGTTTCCTCCTGTGAGGGCATCTTCTACCAGCATCTGCTCTATCAATAAGTGATACTGCCCTTGTTAAAGGTGTGGCTATATAATGGTGATAAAATGATATTAGTTAATTTGCATTTCCTGAATTACCAGTGAGTTTGAACGTGTATTTCTTGACCTTGGGATTTGCTTTTGAGGCATTAGTTTCCTTATATCCTTTCCCCAATTTTACTGGGTTATTTGCTTTTTTTTTTTTCCTTGTCAATATTTAAGAGTTTTGGATTTTGTTAAGGAAAAAATATGAATGCCAAAAATTTGTATGTGTGGAAATAAGTATAGAGGTGATTCAATCAGCATGAATCTTTGAAGAAGAATTTTTATGCAGAACAAGAGGAGATAAAACTAGTTTTTAATCAAGTTATAGGACTGTCTGCTTCATAATTAATTTAACGTTGCATTGACCTAACTGGCTGTGTGCTCAGACTCTGAAGACAGCTTCCACTCACACTGTTCTGTGGTCTGTTGTTCAGGACTTGTTAGTCAGGTATATGTAAATTATGGATTACAGCAAAGTATTTTATTTTTTGCCAATTCTTTCTCAATTTAATGATAACAATCTTTTTCTGTTGACTATTTTACAGGTTTCTTTCCAATCCATTATTTGTCTATTGCCTTGGCTTTTAGCTTCTTTGAACATAAAAGTTTTAAAATATTTTATACACAGGAATGACTATCTTTTTTTGGACATGTTTCCCAGAATTTTCTTTAACATTCCAATTTTTATTCCATAATTTTATTTTGCTTATGACATAGGATTAGGGCACAATTTTACTTTACTTTTTTTTTTCAAATAGCCAGTCTGACACAATCTTATAAATAATTTTATTTTTTTCATTATGTTGAGATGTCACTATTAGTATATAAGAAATTCTCATATGTACTAGTGACCATTTCTTCTATATCCTATTTTACTCATTCATGAATCAATTTTTTTTGTCAATAACATATTGACCCAATTTATAGGGAATTTTATTTTCTTCTTTGACAAGCCATGGTTTCTTTTTCAAAAATTTTGAGATGTACTTAGCATATGACATTATATTATTTTCAGGAGTACAACATAATGATTCAATATTTGTATATATTGTGAAAGGATCACCACAATATGTCTAGTTAATATCCATCACCAGGCATAATTATAATTTTTTTCTTGTGATGAGAACTTTTAAGGTCTACTCTCTTAGCAACTTTCAAATTTTTGATATATCCTGACATCTGTTAAGGCAAATTCCTCTTTATTATTTTCACTGTCTTTCTCGTTTGTCTTATTCTTTGATTTTTTTTTCCTTCTGTATGAACTTTAGGATCTATTTATGAAATTCAACTTAAACATCTGTTAGCAGTCCAATTGGAATTGCATTAAACTGCTATTAATTCAGGGAGAATAGGTTTATAGTGGCAAATTCTCTCTTAAAGTGTATGGGATGTGTTTCCGTTTGTTCAGATATAATTTTATATTCTACAATAAAATTTTATTGTTTTTCTTATATAGTTTCTGTTTCTCTCTTGCTATATTTATTTCTAAGTATTTTAAAGTATTTCTTGTATAGTGAATGAAGTGTTTCCCATTTCCATTTTTAGATTTATACTTACTTTAGTTCTGATATACACATTTCTGTGATGAGTTTATGGATAAAATACATTTTTTTTTTCCTTTGTGAAATGTGCAAAAGAATGAGAGCGGAAATCAAAGTATACTTTTGCTTTTAAACTAAATAAGGCACTTTTAAGAGTATATTTTAATTTCCCCACTAAAGGACAGACTTCCCAGTTTTAACTTGCCAATTTAAGTGTGACAACTTCTATGATTTCTATCCTACATACTTCTTTTTGGTATATTTTTATACACATGGGGAAATACACATAAACACACATTTAACTATAGGTCCTTATCAAGATTTTAAAATGCTAGGCTAGTTTGAAGTTTTCAATAATATACAGAACACTATAAATAAGATCCTTAAATATACATTTTTGCGCATTTCCCAAAGTATTTTTCTAGGATAAACTGGAGAAGTAGAAATTTCTAGGTTAAAAGGAACACAATAATACTAGTAGCTAAGTTAATTACATGATTCCTATGTGTAAGGGAGAGATCCCCAATGCTCCTGAACATCTGCTTCTCCCTTCCATCCTAAGCCCAGAGATGACGATATTTTCCAGACTCCTTGCACATACATTGAGTCATGTGATGAATCATGGCCAGTGGACTGTGAGCAAATGGCTTGTGTCATTCTGGTCAGTGGAAATCTTTCTGAACCTCCAGGTTTGCTTTTCCATGTCACAGACACACTGGAGGAAAAGTGTGGAGATGGTGAAGTCATGAGATGCTGGAGTCACCATTTGGCAGGAGAGCTAAACCTTGGAGAATTTCTGGACCATAGCAGATTTTGCAGACAGAGTTGACATCACTTGCCCAAGTTTGTACAGTTAGGAAGCTGACATGCCATGATTCAAACCCAAGCAGTCTTGCTCCAGATCTCCTCCTGTGCATCCTACATTATATATAGCCTCATATTGTTTTTTTGATTCATGTTTGGAATATCCTTTAGAAATATTATCCCAAACTATAGTCCCACCACTATTTCCTGAGAGTGTCCATTTCTCCACTTAAATTCTAAGGTATTACTAAGCATTGGAATCTATTTCAGACTGATGGAGTAAAATTAAAATAATTATCATTTAACTGACATTTTTAAAATTTCAGGTGAGGCTGAATATTGTATAATTCATGCCTCCTATTTTGATCATGGCTAGTACATATATTTTGCCTATATTTCTAATCTATTTGGTTATTCTTTTTTCATGGTAGGTCATTACATAATAAACAATACTAATTTATTATTAGAGTGTCCTGTCTAAATTGTGAAATTTTTAACTAGTTTGATTTTATTCTTTTATCTTTCTTTTTTCCTCCAAGAGAAAGCATCCAGAAAAGCATTACCTTCCATCTGACTTTGTTTTCCTGCTTAGCAAACTTTGCCTCACAAAGTTGTAAAATAATCAATTAATAACTTTTTAGAAATGTTGATATAGAGTAGTACACCAGGATCAACTTTTGTTTTTATCTAAATGACTAGTGATTTTTTTTTTATGTCTTTTAAAAAAATTCAAATAGATTTCTTTGGTAATTTTCTTTCCTTGAGATATCAATTTTTGGCCTGTTTCTGTTTCATTGATTCATTTCTGGTCTGATGCCATACTTTAAAAAATTAGTTTGAGTTCATAGCCTTGTATTCTGCCTTACTCTTTAATAAGTCTGAAACTCAGGAAAGTACATGGAGGACGTTAGAAGCAGTCAAAGAAGTTAAAGAGTCTAAGAAATCAGATGTCTTGGGGATTTCCTAAATGGTGATCTTGGTATCCTTGGAATCTGAACCAGAATTAAGGTTTGGTATGTAAGAGATTCAGTGAGAATAACCAAGCTGCTGTCCATCAACTGGTACTGTAGGCATTTTTCAGTTCCAGAGTGTCCATTTGATTGACCACTGCAGATCCCAGTTCTCCGGCGGAGTTACTCACCTGGCCATCTACATTTCTGAACAAATCAATCATAATTATTTTAAAGTCTGTGTCTGAAAACTCTGATTTCTGTATATAATGTTTCCATTTTCTCATTCAGGATTCTACCACACATATGCAGATGATTATTTGGGGAGAGAAGCAAAGGAAAGGGAGGATTCCTAAGGGACTAAACATTGCTATCCAAAAAAATATCTTGAATGTTGTCTAAAAAAAACTGTTTAAATTATCAGGTCAGGTTATATTTTAAATCAAATTGGACTTTTAATTAAAAGTCATACCTACTGACTAGTGGATGGGCCCTCAAGAGGAAGGTGAGAGGAGCTACAAATTTCCTGAACATTTGAATGATGGGTCCACAGAATGATTGTATGAATAGATGATTAAGTGAATGAAATAAAATATTCTCATTAAATCAGACAATGCACAGTTAGGTTTAAGGCAGACAGAAAGCTGAAGGCAGGAAACTCTTTTTAAAGTTTGTGTGGCCTTTCTGCAGTTTTTATTTAGGATCAAGTTGGTCTTTTAAATTTTTTTTTTGTTATGCAATTAAGTCTTAGATTTCTCTACCTGTAGCTTCTTAATCTAGGCAAACTGGACATCTATATGTGGAATTAGCCAATAGTTGGGCACAGTGCGTATTGCTTGTGCAAAACAATGAGGCTCCTGATTTGGGGGCAGCTTCCTTGTGATTAACCACAGGTTATGACAGAAAATGTTCCCTGAGGTTTTTATGAATAAGTAGCTTCCTAGGAGATCTGTGCAGTGTATATTTAGAAATCACTGTCTACTACTTAAAATGATGTCCCTGTTAGATACTTTGAAATGTTACATTGCTCCCTATTCTTTTTTTTTTTTTTCAATTCCCATTCTTTTTATTGAAGTATAGTCAGTTTACAATGTTGTGTCAATTTCTGGCATACAGCATAATGTTGCTCCCCATTCTTAAATAAAGACAAAGTGGAAGCAAACACTGAAATAATGAAAGGAGAAAACTCCAACTTCCAATGAAATGTTTGTAGTAATGCTCCTCATTATTGGCAGGAGATAAGAAGCTTCTGTATTATAAAATCTGTCTCATTTCTTGTTTGTGGGCTGACTGGCCACCAAAAATTCTGCAATAATTGATTCCACCTGACTCAGAATACCAGCGCAGCAAGAACCAGTATGAGACGAGGCAGAAACAAAGTAGGTCAGAGCTTCCTTTGAAGATCGGTGCCTTCCACAGCGTGCCTCACCATCTCCCTCACATGTGTCTGCCGCTCTGTAGGAGAAAATCTCCTGCTGGGACTTAGCATATTGCTTAATAAACAGAATTTGGAGTTGTTGTCCTTAGAACTGCTTTGAAGGTTTTTTCCCCTCCTCCTACCCCAAATACAATATATATATATATTTTAAGATATCAGGTAATTAGATCACTGTATTAATCATTTGGCACTTGAGTTTAATATTTTTTCCTTTTGACTTTAAAAAGTCAACCATAAAGACAGAGGATATGAAAAAGGGGGTGCAATTGCAAAGCTTCTCACAAACATCGGTCCATTAGATCTATATGGTCACACGGCCAAAGAAAAATGTCAGGAAAGCAAAAAGACCAGAATACGTCATGACAGAAAGTCAGTGCTGTAAATGATATGGTGACCAGTTACAGTGAGAGAGCAAAGTAATTCCAGAAAAACACAAACAAACGTACAATTTTAACAATGCAGCTGTTCCAGCAATCACATGATCTTTTTCAACGGGATGCTGACACAACAGAACAAATGTTCATGTGGCAGAAATTCCAACAAAGTAATCCAAGAACCCAGGTCAGTTGTCTTTTGTTCTGTAGCTCAGGCATCAGCATCTTCTCATTCTCGTGAGATCGGATTCTGAGTATTCCGTGCTTACCCTGTAATGACTGGGAGGCAGCAATAAGCAGTTGGTTTAGTTACACTAAGGTAATTACATTGAAAGCAATGGTGAACAATGAAAAATCCTTCTCTTCCTTTTCATCTCCCTTCCTTATGTTTCCTTTCTTCCTGCCTTCCTTCCTTCTCTCCTTCCTTCCCTTCTTTCTTCTACATTAGATAAAGCATTTAATGCTCAAAAACTCAAGACAAGGTGCTGTCAAGAAAGATGGTGGCGTGGAAAGCTCCAGGAACTGGTCTCCCCACTAAAACAACTATTGAGCTGGCAAAAAGTATTTCAGAACTCTGAAGTCTAGACAAATACTTGCAACAGTGAAGGTAGTGCTTGATGGAGAAAGAGGCTGGTAAATTTGGGTGAATTTTGATATTTTACAGAGTGATGATAAGAGGTAGTGACTGTAGCAGGTAGCTGTGAGGATCAGGTATGTATTTTTGGTGTTCTTTGCTGGTGCCAGGGTGGATGACAATGACCTTGTTCTCCAAAAACTAAGGTTTTGATCAGCCTGGCGGATTGCTAAGGGGCTGGCACAGGGCCTGACTGTTGTTTGAATTCTCACAGACAAAAGCAGCTTCCCTGCACTGTCAGTTGAGGGGATTTAGAGATAGAACATCTTTTTTCTTTTCTTTCTATATTCTTATTGGCATTTAAGAGAATTTCTGTCAAGTCATTGGCTGACTGTGTAAATAATAAAACAGAGACTTCAGTGGGCCACACATGGCAAGGAATGTAGTCTTTGTAAAAATAGTTTGGAAAAAATCAGTAAACACATGGATGACTGAGGTCTTCATTAAGCAATGAAAACAACTGCTGGAGAGGGAGAAGAATTTAGTTTCCAGATTTACCACATTATAACATTTAAAATGTCCAGTTGTCCACAAAAAATTACAAAATATCCAAAGAAACAGGAAAGTGTTGCCCAGTCACAGGAAAAAAAAAATAAAAGAAGAAATTGACAAAAAATATCATTGAAGAGGCCTCGACACTGGATTTAATAGACTTCAAAAGACTTTAATTAGTTGTCTGAAATATGCTCAAAGAATTGAAAAAAAAAAACCAAACATGGCCTAAGAACTAAAGGAAATCAGGAGAATGGCGTATGAATAATAGGAAATATCAATAAAGAGATTGAAACCAAATAGAAATTCTGGAGCTGAAAGGTATAATAACTGAAGGAACAATCCACTAGGAGGTATAATAGAAGAATCAAACCTGTCATGAGAAAGAATCAGCAAAGTTAAAAGTAGGGCACTGGAAATTCTCCAGTGTGAAGTGATGAAAAGGGAGCATGACCTAAAAGACCTGCGGGACACTGTCAAGCCGACCAGCACATGTGTTATTGGAGTTCCAGAAAGAGAACAGACATTGGGAGGAGCAGAAAGAATATTTGAAGAAATGATGGCTAAAAACTTCTCAGATTTGATGAATTACATCTACACATTCACAAATAACAGCAAAACTCCAAGCAGGGTAAACTTGAAAAGAGATCTGTACTGAGACATGTCTTAATCCAAGTGGAAAAAGCCAAAGCCAAAAAGAGAAGTTTGCAAGCAGCAAGAGCAAAGTGACTTGTTACAGACAAGGGATCCCAAGAAAGATTAACAGCCAACTTCTTGTTGTCAATAACCACAATCACAAAAACTAAAGAAGTTCATTGCTTGTAGACGTGTCCTATAAGAGATGCTAAAGGAAAAGAGAAAAAGGAAATGCCAAAAGGAGTCCTTCAGCATATATATAAAAGAAATAAGGATCAGTGGTAAAGATAACTACATGGGTAAACATAAAGCCCCATAGTACTGCCTTTTAGTATGGAACTCCTCTTTTGTTTCCTACACGATTTAAAGGACAAATGCATAAAACAATAATTATAAATCTTTGTTAATGGGTACACAATGTATAAAGATATAATTTGTGACAGTAATAGCATAAAAGGGAATGGAGTTAGATGCAGGATTAATTGCATGCTTGTGAAGCTAAGTTGTAATCAATTCAAACTAGATTGTCATAAATTTTATGATTTTAAATGTCATCTCCATGGTAAGCATTGAGAAAATAATTTAAAAATATACAGATAAGGAAATGAAGAGGAAATCAAAAAATAGTACACTGGGGAAAAAAAATCAAACATAAAAGAAGGCAGTACTGGAGATGAAAGTATATCTTTCATTATTGATAACCAATTTAGATGTGAAGGGATTAAGTTTACCAATTAAAGGCCAAGATTAGTAAAATGAATTTAAAAAAAATCCAACAGGAGTCTTGCTTTGGATCCAAAGACACAAAAAGATCAAAAATGTAAGGATGGAAAGAGATAATCTATTCAAATAGTAAACAAAAAAAGGGCTCAGGAGACTCAGAGGCCAGAGCTCTGGGCTTCTTCCTTCTTCCAAGGAATGAAGTATCACATTTCTTGAATTCCCTCTTTGGTTATTTCTTCCTATTTCTGCCTTGTTCTTTGTACTGAGAAAGCATTTGGTCCACCCGCTACGATACTGCTCCCAGGTCCCGTCCTGTGCTCTGGTGCTCTGTAGGTCTTGGGAAATGGGTGTCTGTCACTGGTTTTCACAGAACAGCCTGTCAAAGGTGCTACCAGAAGGTGAAATTGCCAGTGTTCTTTACAAGCAGACCTTGTAGCTTGAGACGACATTATGAGTTTTTTCTCTACACAGGTCGCAAATATGTGAATATATGTTGAATTTCCTGAAATTATTGAAAGCTGTGTGGTAGGTGTAAATGAATGTGGTAAGAAACCCAGAGGTTTGTTGATCCAATAAATCAAACAAGTGATGTTAAGTATTAGAGTTCAGGTCTGTCCTTTGTAGTTATAAATGGCCATTATTTGTTTTGATGTGAGTTGAACCAATCACTGCTGAATAAAAATTAGACAGTTATTAATTGGTTATGTGCAAGGAACAGAATACTTAGGCATATATACATATGTGTATATATATGTGTATATATACATGTATATACACATACTTGGGTTCATATATATATGTATGTATGTATACATACATACATGTTGAGTGTTGGTCGTGGATCTAAACATCCCGCTATTCAGGCCATGTTCAGTAAGGGACACCTCACTGAATCTTGTTCTTAATGAATTGTGCTTGTATGTACCTCCAAATAATTTACCCTCCACTTAAGAGCACTCAAGAATTAACAAAGTGTTTGTTAAAATATAGATCCTTGGTTTTCAGAGATTGTGCATTAGTGTGGATGGAGTGACACTTAAAAATCTTTCTCTCAGACACCCACTGCTAGTAGTTGGGATGGCAGTGGTCTCGAGTCACACTTTGACAAGTCCCATCTCAACCTGTTCGAGTTAAGAGCCTCTGATTAGTTAGGGAGGTCTAAATACAAAATAATTGATTCTCACTAGGGCAGTACAAGGTGCAGCCACAGAAGAAAATAAAACTGTGGGGCTTTGGTGCCTCTGAAACTTCAGATGCCCTAATGCCATGAGGGGATGCCCTGAAAGACTTTAAGGAGAAAAGTGTGGAGTTGGTTATGAAAGCGTAACAAAGATGTCAGTTCAGACAGCACACTGACTGGCAATGGAAGATAATAAATGTTAATTTCCTTCCTTTCTACTTAGAAGTCATTTATGGTTCTTTATTTCCAAATAAATTCACTTCATACTATCAAGTGAATACATTTCAGACTTCTTACCTTGATCACTTCAGATCAGAAATGTCTCTATTTGGAGGTGTTGTTTGTTTGAAATACTCATCCTATTCCTCTAGAAAGTGCTCCTTCTCTCTGACATGGAACGCTTGTTATGAAGATGAGAGCTGGTTGGACTGAGAGAGGACTGAATACAACTGGATAATGGGAAAGAGTCTTATTTTTTTTAAAACCATATAGATGACTAAAACTATGCTTTTCATGCTTTTTTGAGATACTACATGGATGGCTCCTATGAAGCTGGTAGGCATCGTGAAGCTAGTGAATCCCTTTTACATTTGTGTCAATCTGACTGACCTTGGCTTTTTTTTTTTAATGTTACCCAGAGAGCCCAGGGTGACTGTAACCACTGAGTGGGGTATCTTGGCTGTGGTAATATCTATTTGACAAAGAACAAATGACAAAAAGATGATGGGAAAAAAAGGGTGAGAATGAGCGATAACTCACATCTTGAATGATCTCTTCTGCTGAACCTACATCTGGTTTATTCGTTAAACATTTCCAATTTTCAGAAGAAGATAGTTTTTGTTTTAGAAATTCTTTATCTCATAAGCTCTGAAATGGCTGTGCTTCAGAATCACCTTTGGAGCTTTGTTTAAAAAGAGACGTACCTTGATCTTACCAGCCACTGAGGATGAAGATGAAAAAGTGTAATAGTCCTAAGTCAGTGCCATCAAGAAGCTAGCACTTGTCTAAAAGGCAAAACTATATCAAATAAGCTATCAGGCAGCATGGCAATGTGAGGAGCATGAACAGAGTGATATAAGAACACAGAAGAGAGAACAAGTGACTTTGACTGGGGGTATTAATGGAGGTTTTAATGTGAGAATAACATTCGATTTGAAATTCAAGGATGGCAAGTATTTTACCAGGCAGAAATAGGAGTAAGAGAATGGATTCTTAGAACAGATTAAACTCTTAAGAACAACCTTGTTTTCCATGCCGCCAGTAATTTAGTAGGTGTTACCATATGCTACCATGAGAGATGTGAAAGAGTAATAATTTGGGATAACTTTTTCCTTTATAAAGACAACTTTGTATACCCAAGACCTTCAATATGAGTTGAAATTTTATTTACAGAAGATTCTCAAGTACTAGGCAGAATACCCACAAAGTGAATTCTGTGAAGTGCATGTGAATTTTCAAGTTGCCTTTACTTGTTCAGTACCTGGTCCGCAAATGCCAAATAGTCAACCAACAAATACTCCGAGGCCATCTGCAACATTCATACAGTCAACATATGCTAGGGCAGCAATTCTGAACTGGGAGGTGAAGTCAAAAGGACACAGCAGAACATTAGAAATAAGGGGCAGGTGTGGTTTGAAAGAGAACATTCAACATTGAACCATAATTTTACATTTGAAGAATGAAAAAGAAATCTCGTGCTTTTATAATGCAAATTACAAAGAGCAAATCTCTCTCTGAGTAATCATAGCTGGTAGGCACACTTAGAAGATATAGTAAGAAAGAATTCAGAGTGAGCAGTGTAAGACACATGTTAGTTCCCTGAACTGCTTTCTGATGTGTTCAGTATAATTTATGCTGTCATTTCTATTGCATATCTTGCACATATAAATACATTACTCCTGAAACTGTACCTTTTTTTTTTTTAATTTAAAATCAAGTTCCAGTGTTGACTCTAAGTAAGATGGAGGAAGCACAGTCCATTCTGTACCTGTGAACACAGATGCAAAACCAGAGCAAAAGGTATTGATGACTTTGAAAAGTAAACTGTAGCAGATGGGTTGGGGAATACCGGAACTCAAAGAACTACCAAACCAGAGGTGAATTTAACACTTTCTCTTCAGGTTTCCTGCTGCTTGTTCAGGGCACAGTTGCAGTTGTAGGTGTGTGTAGCAGATTAGGGTTAACATTGGCTGGAGGACTGAAAAGGATTCCCCAGGTAAGTGGCAAGTATTGGGAGATCACAGAGAGGCAGACACTTGGGAAAGTGATTCCATAAGATTGTTCATGAACTCTTGGGCTGATCTGAAGCTGTCATGCCCAAGTCTAATTCTACTAATCCTACCAAAGACATTGAGACTTAAATAACAGATAGAGCACTTTCAGTGTCCCAGACGGAACCACTGGGTGACACTCATGGGACCAAATCCAAATAGCAGCACAAAGACTTGAAAGGTTCGAAAACTGGACTGATAATAGAACCATAGCAGGAGGCAGGTCAGAATTTGCAACCTGAACTTAAATTCAGCACAAGAGTTGCTTGCTAAAACAAAAATGTCAATTTTTCATAAGATTCATACAAGAACCAGAATCTCATAACATACTCAAAATGTCCAGGATAAGACCGGAAATATCTTGACATATGAAGAACCACAAAAAATCTCAACTTGCATGAGAAAAGGCAATCAATTAATAGACACCCAAAACCAAGATGTTAAAGGTGTTAGAATTACTTGACAAAACTTTAGACAACTGTTACAGCAATGCTCCAACAAGTAAGGCCAAAAACTCTTCAAAAGAATGAGAAAGAAGTTTCAGTAAAGAAACAGAAAAAACAAAGAACCAGTAGGAAATTTCAGAAACGAAAAAAGTAATTTCCCTCCAAAAAAGATGTTCACTGGGTATACTCTAGAGCAGAATGGTGATGAGAGAAGATAGAGTCACTGGACTTGAAGCTAGATCAACAGAAATTGTCCTATGTGAGTAGTAGAGAAAGAAATAATTAAAAACTATGGACAGATCCTCAGACACTTGTGAGACAATATAAAAAAAATTACAAGTTTTGGGTCATTGGAGTTTCAGAAGAAGTGGAAAAAGAGTGGGGTGCTGAAAAATAATTTGAGAAATATGGCTGAAAATTTCCCAAATTTGGCAAAAGACCTATAAATTTGAGAAGCTCAGTGAAACCCAATCAATAAATTCATGCTCAGGCAATCAAACTGCTAATAAACAAACAAAGGAACCAACCAATAAACAAAAAATGAACAAAATCTGGAAAACAATGATATTACGTATAAATTATGATTGGGAATGACTTCAGTTTCCACATCAGAAGCCATGGAGGCAAGAAGGAAGTTCCACACATATTTAAAATGCTGGGAGAAAAAAAAATCATTAGCTCAGAAGTCTATGTTCAGTGAAACAATCTTCATGAGTGCAAATGAAGTAACGACACTCTCAGATAAAAGAAAATTCAGAGAAACTGTTGCCAGCATCAGCTGCTTGTGGGCATCAGTGTGGGTTCCTGCTCCAAGGCATCAGAATTTGAGATGAACAGAGAAACCAGTCCTGAAACGTTTAATCACCTTTGCATGTGCCACTGGAAACTCCAACTGCACGGGGACACCTTTGAAGTGCCATTTGCAGGGGGCCAAGCAATTCGTGGAGGGGAGTTCTCTCCTCTTACCAGGGAATAGGTTGCTATTGAAACAGGAAGACAAGAGCACAGCCATTCTGGAAAAGCACCAAGCTAAAGAACAAAGGCCCTGGGGGCCAGAGTCCCAGAGACAAAAACCAGGCTTGCAGGAACAAAAAAATTAACTTTATCTCTGTTACCCTAAGTTGCACCTAGTTGCCTCAAGACAAGAAACTCAACTATAAATTTTAACCTTATCTCTTCCTGTGCTTTCTTCCAGAAAATTATCATGCACTCCTTTCCCCGCACAGAAGTCCCCCCTATTCCTGAGAGCCACCATGGAGCCACCTGCTGCTGATCAAAGAAGACTGATGATTTCTGGAAATCATCAGTGATCATGAGATAAATCCTCTCTTGTTATAAAAGCAGCTCGCCCCTTCTGCTTGGGGAGCTGTCACTTTTTTTCCACCTTCTCTTTTGTGCACAAGCTATCTCTTCGAATAAAAAGTGTTGTTTACCTTAAAGTCTTGTGGAATCAATGTCTATGGTACTGCTGTCCAAGAATCTGGAAAGGGTCTGGTAACACTATCCTTGACAGTGCCAGTGCCCAAGGTCCTGCTTGTGACAATCAGCAAGACGGGCAGTGACTTGCAGCTGGTGGTAGCTGGGGTGTGCCTGTGCAGTGGTAGAGCGCTCCCTGCGGTGCCGTGCAGGTCTGGTGTAGAAAATGGGGCAGAAGAGAATGGGGTAGTTACTGAGAGGGTGTGCATGCCGTGGCCACTTTGTCGCTTGTTACTCATCATTTTAAAAAAATGGCTTTGTGGGACTGAAGATACGTGTGCAGGAGAAGTGTTGCTGTGAGCACGCACCCCAGCCTGTCTCGGCTTCATCCGTTAGCCTGCCCAGGCTTAACATGCAGGCAGGCTTTGCTGCTGGAGCAAAGTCTGGCCAATGAGGCAACTCTCACACCTGTGAAGATCAGTGATCTGAGTGGGACACCCTCACCTGCCCACCTGCCTTGAGGCAACCACCAGCTCTTCGGTGACGGGGGCAGTGCTGTGCTCTGACACTTAGCTCCCCTCCTTCTCTTTTATTTTCCAAAGTTAGAGGAAAAAGTGGGCTACCATTATATAAAGAGGTGAAGGGCAGGTGAGTCAATGCTCAGTAGATCTGCAAGGGGAACTATGGAAAAATGACAAACTCAGGTTCTAAGACATAGCGCACATAACCACCCACCTGACGGCTCCACTTCTTGTCACTAAAGTGACTCAGATCTCCCTCCCAGCCCAGGATTTCTACAGATTCTAGCTGCTCTAAACCACTGAGAATCTTTTCTTGCTGTTAATTCCTTTCTGCAAATGCCAGACAGGCCTCCATGCAGGAGGACGGAATGGAATCCGTCACATGGTTCCTTATCTTCCATTTCTTTTCTACCACAACTTCACTGACTCGGCCTGTGTAGTGGAGAAACTCAAAATTACAACAGCTCCTGAGGACAGGCCTGTCTAGAATCAGCTCCACTTTGGGGCCCAGAGGGAGGGACAGCTTTTCTTGGGGGGGCACCCCCAGAGCAGAGGCCCAGGTGGGTGTGGCTCCCACACAAAATACGGACTCTCGCCCTCTTGCCAATGTCTGCCTCCATCACCGCCTCTATGCACTGATGTCCCAAACAGCCCAGTAACCCACAGGACACTGACCATGCTATAAGTGAGTCAGTTTGGTAAAGAAATGAAGAAATGTTAGCTACACACCAGATATTTGCCTTGCTCTTTGAAGATTTGAATGTTCTCATGATTTATTTTGTCCTGTACTGAGGTTCCTCAGTTGTCAACAGGAGACAGCCTGACTGCAATTCAATACCTTGCAATGGCCTATAATGAAAAAAAAAATGAAAAGAAATATACATATGTATATATAAATGAATAAATGAATCACTATGCTACACAGCGGAAATTAACACAGCATTGTAAATCGACTATACTTCAATAAAATAAAAAAAAGTTGAAACACGTTTTCCCCCTTCTTTTCTAAACCAGGAAGTGCTAAGTTGAAGACTAAATGCCTCAACTGTCAAAAAAGTGTAACTTGCAACAAAGCTTAGTATAGTTTTCTGATATAGTGAAGTTTTGAATACATTATATCTGAAAAACAAACATTATTTCTCTTTATGATTTACCTTGAACATGCAGAATCAGGATCCAGCAAATTGTCTCTTCAAATGCCTCATCATTTTCTTGTCTTAATGAAGCTTCTAAAAGCAAAGCTCTTAAAAACTATTTCAAAGAAAATATCCAAATCCAATCTCTGCAGGATGAATTCAGGCAATATTTTCCCGATGTCGCTCCTGAAAATGCCATTTAGAAGGTTATGAGGAAGTCTTTTCTTCCTAATGTTGAGTCATTGTCAGATTTTAAGAGGGATTTTAGAATTCAAATTTGATGTTACTGTCAAAAATAATATATGGAACATCACTTCGGAGATTTTGGGGGCAAAGTATCTCTCCATTTGTCGTAAGAGAAGAGGATTTGAGTGGCATCTATTTAATCTGCATTCATTTGCAAACTTGTTTTTTTGTTTTGTTTTGTTTTGTTTCCTTGTACATCTGCCTTTGAAAGCAAAATAGTGCAGTGGGCTCAGGGAGTCATTAATGTCTTTGCCAAACATTTTTGACGTTTTTTTGTTTGTTTATTTGTTTTGTTTTGTTTTGTTTCGTTTTGTTTTGTTTTAGCACCTGATAGACTTACACTTCCTGACTTTCTTTGCTTTCATGAGGCTATGTGAGTAGTTTTGGCTAAAGAGTTATTAGTAGGAAGGAGGCGTGATGCTTCCAGGGTGAGCATTGAAAGCCTAAGGGGAGACACTCCAGAGTTCTCTGTCCCACGGCTTATCACCTGCTGTATGTTTCCTAGGGCTGCCATAAAAAATATATACAAACTGGGTGGCTTAAAACAATAGGAATTTATCACCTCATTGACTAGGAGGCCAGAAGTATGAAGCCAAGGAGTCAGCGGGGTTCCTTCCTTCTGGAAGCTCAGACAGAAACCATTCCATGCCCATCAGTCAGATCCTCATGGTTGTTGGAAATCCTTGGTGGGTTTTGGTGGTACATGCATCACTTCAAACTCTGCCTCAATCACTGCATCTTCTCTGGGTCTATGTGTCCTCTTCTTATAAGGACACCAGTGATTGAGTTTAGGGCCCAGCTGAAACCCAGGAGGACTTTATCTCGATATTCTTAATTAGTTACATCCCCAAAGACCCTATTTTCAAATTTAGTCATGTTCTGAGGTTCTGAACACGAACTTTGGAAGAACACAATTCAACCCACTATACCAGCCATGGTCCTGAAACTTGATGCTCCATCAACCTGGGATCCAGAGTGAAGATCGCATGGAACAGAGCCTCAGCCAATTTACAGCAGACTAAGAGCACACGTGAGAAAGAAATCTGCAGCCCTGGAAGAAGCTACTGAGATTTTGGGGATGCCCGCTACCACTGCATTCCCAGACAGACACAGGATTGCTGTTGAAAGTGACCCTTTTAAGTGTTCAACTTTCCATCCTTCCTGTTGCAAAAAAGTCTGTTGGAAGCAAATGGACTCAGTGGTCACATTAATAATTAAGATAAAAATTCATATTTTTGGAATAAAATATGTATACTTTAAAAAATTCCTCTTGCTTTGATATTTTTGTCACAATGTTCAATTTATTTTGACATTCAAGTACTTCAGGTGAATGAATCTGTTATTCAAAGGTTAACCTATCATTTTAAATAAAACATCAATCAAAATCGATTTTTTAAAATATAATAAAATGACACACAAGTTTATTGGGCAAAAAGCAGAATAACCATGACAACAGCAGTTTCTCATATTGGTCTGTAGTTTCTTATGTTCTCTTTTTTAGGACTTTGGCTTTGCTTTCCTCATTGAATAAATTGGATAAGTTCTTTCAGTGCTTTGAAATAGTTTCCACATCACAGGAAATGCGTGTTTTTCTTAAAGTTTGATGGAAACATCCTGTACTTCAGCTGCATATGGTCTTTATCACAGGTGGTGTTAAATCACAAATTTCCTAATTCATATTGCTCTAGTGATCTACTTGGATTTCTTTCCTCTTTTCTTTTTTTAATTGAAGAACAGTCAGTTACAATGTTTCCATTTCTGGTGTACAGCACCATGTCCCAGTCATGCATATACACACATATATTCATTTTCATAGTCTTTTTCATTAAAGGTTTTTACAAGATATTGAACATAGTTCCCTGTGCTATACAGAAGACTGAATCAAGGAGAAATATACTACTTGAACAGACGGATCACTAGAAATGACAGAGAATTAGCAATAAAAAAACCTCCCTGCAACCAAAAGTCCAGGGCCAGATGGCTTCACTGGGGAATTCTACCAAACATATAAAGAAGTCATACGGGTCCTTCTCAAACTCTTCCAAAATATTGAAAAGGAGGGAATACTCCCAAACTCATTCTAGGAAGCCACCATCACCCTGATACCAAAACCAGACAAGGACAGCACCAAAAATAAAGTTACAGGCCAATATCACTGATGAACACAGATGCAAAAATCCTCAACAAAATATTAGCAAACAGAATCTAACAACACAAAAAAGATCATACACCATGATCATGTTGGATTCTATCTTGGTGGACTGTATATTTCCAGAAACTTGCCCATTTTTTCTAAGTTGTCCAATTTGTTTCCATATAGTTGCTCATAGAATTCACTTATGATATTTTGTATTTCTACAGTACTGACTGTAATTTCTTTATTTTCCTTACTTATTTTATTTGTGTTCTCTCTTTTCTTCTTGGTGAGCCTGGCCAGAAGTTTGTCAATTTTATTTACTCTTTCAAAAAACCAGCTCTCGGTTTGATTGATTTTTCTATTGTGTTTTTTAATTTCTGCTTTATTTGTTTACTCTCTGATCTTTGTTATCCCCTTCCTTCTGCTGACTTTTGGTTTTGTTTGCTTTTCTTTTTCTGGTTATTTTAGGTGATGGATTGGGTTGTTTACTTGAGATTGTTGCTGTTTTTTGAGGAAGGCCTGTATTGCTATGAACTTCCCTCCTAGGACTGCTTTTGCTGCATCCCTTAGATTTTGTGTGGTTGTATTTTTATTGTTGTTTGTAGATGTCCTTCCTTTTTAAGTCAATCTGATAATACAGTATTTTTCTTGAAAAATAGAGCTTTTTGAGTAGGACTTTAACATGACCATAAGTTTATATATAATGTGCATATTTTAATATGATATAATTTTATAGACTCATAATCAATATAGCTAAAATACTTTCCTCCTATACTTATATCCCTTTTCTTACTTTAAATGATGTAAATTACTGTTTCTATTTCTCAGTTTTTAATTTTATAATGGCTTCTTTTCTAACTTCCTCCAATGTTCTCTGTTTCTTTCTTCAAATAGCGATATGCACATGCATATGTTTGCATGCAAAAAATAAATATATATGATAGACAGAGCAAGAGAGAGAGTCACTCTGACTTTGGTTGCACTGAGAACTTTTACACACATTCAGTTTTCTATATTCATCCAGTGCCTTGAAGTTTGGGCAACTTGCAAGTCTGTTTTATTTCTACTAAAATTTTACAGGTTTTAGACACTTTCTGCTTCCTGATGCTAATAAAATTTACTCATTGGAAGGGGCTGTGGGTGGAGGGGACAAAAGAGTTAAAAACATAGGCTGAAGACAGTGCTCTGAATCAGAACACTCCTTCCTTGATTCTGAATGACTTCTTTGTTTCTCATGGTCCCTGCCAACCACCTGATGCATAGTAAACCTTTAAGAAACAAGTATTGATTGATTTTCAGCAGGTTGAAAACAATAACATTGTACAAGAGAGTGAATCTATTAAAATAGAGCCATATGACTTGAAATTTAAAGATTCTTCTATTTTATAGTTTAATTTTTCTTTCTCACTTAGCAAACATTTATGAGGTGCACCTCACTTCAGCTGAGATATGGAGCACATTATAACCCAATGGCACAATTCCTGTCATTGAGGTTCTTATACGTTTTTAAGCCTCCACTTTGTATTCAGTGCCTGATGCCATCCATCCTTCTTAACACAGTAAATGCTATTGTACATCCCTATACGTCACAGTGATAAACCCCTTGATAGTTTCCAAGGCACTTTCTCAGATTATGGCATCTCTTTCGGTCCACACAGAAACCTTCACAGGTTATTTTGGGCTTACTGGTTATAAAAAGGAGACTCAGGGAGTTAAAAAAAAGTCAAAATTTAAAAAAAAAGTCAAAGTTTATCCAGACAGCAAGATGTGATGATAAGGAATCTAAATTCAAGGTTCCTTCGTGTTGTCATCTCTCTCTTTCAGCAAGTTTAAAAGTACCAAAGATGTCATTAGCTTGGGAAATTTACTGAGTGTTCAGAGCTTTTTTTTTTTTTTTGTATATATATATATATATATATATATATATATATATATATGTTTATTGAAGTATGGTCAGTTTTCAATCTTGTGTCGATGAGCGTTCAGAGCTTTGAATACAATTTATTATATTGGCAGTGACATTTACACCCAAAACTCACATGAAGAGCCCTGAATGAATGCCAACATCAATCATATGTGGGAAGGTGTGCTACAGTTTATCAATTGCTTAGATCCTCAATTGACATAAATCCTATGGAGAAAGGAGGATGAAACTCTAAGCAGAATAGGAAGGGATGCTGTCATTCTGAAAGAAAATTCAGTACACCCAATAGTGGTTATCACAGATAAATCAGAAGGGAAATTACAACAATGAAAGGGTGAAAATGTGGGAGGGAAAAAAGACATAAAAACTGGAAGAAAAGTGAAAATTCAGTCACCTGTTCAGCTCTTTGTGCTTTCCTGAATGATTGGCATTTAGTAGCTATCCAGATGGCCAGCTAAGGTGTTCACCTGTCACCAGGCTTTTGGCATCCTATAGACAGTGGGCGATGTGTCATTTTTGCAGAAAGTTAAATTAAAGCTAAACCATTCCTAACCACCAGCATAATCAAGGAATATTTGCCACTAGGCATAAAATGAAGTGCGGTCTTCGAGGAATTTTCATTTTACTGTGTTTTTTTAATGCAAAATTAATTTCTGAGAAGTTGCTAAATTTATTTGTAACTCAGTAAAAACTCATCATCCTTTACAGAAGGATGATGGAAAGATTAATTACCAGTTACCTGAGAAGTTGGAACAACTGGACTTTACACAACATGGGAATTTCTTTTTGATCCAGAGGGCTAATTTATTATCCATCTGAAGGAGCTTAAAACCTAAAGGAAAAAAAAAGAAGGAATAATGCGGAATAAAGAATAATATGGAGGGCTGGGGGTTGTTCTAATTGTCACTCACTCTACCACGTGGGATGTAAGCGAATCACGCCGTCTGACTGCCAAGAGCATGTATTTTACAGAAAAACCCATGTGAACAAAATGAAAGTAGGGAAGAGGCTCTTGCTTCTCATCACCTCTCGACAAGTGATTTCTGAATCTCCACTCTAATGCTTTGCCATCAATGAATAATAAAGAGATGAAAAATAAATCAGTATCTTTTCTGAATCTACTTGGGGATTAAGACATGTCTCGATTCCAAACATGCACCTGTTTTTCTCAAAGTGCCAAAAATAAACGAAGAGAACTAACATTAATAATCAAACATTATGTGCCAGGTACTCTTCGAAGCAATTTACACAGATTATCTCAGTTAATCATTTCCCTGAAGTCCGCTATACAACATTTCAGGTCCAGCTGGATTCTTTATCTTTCATGCCTCTCTCTGTGCATGGTCAGTATAAACAAATGGCTGAACAAATACCCACCAGTGCCTTTCTGGAGGGTAAAGGACCACAAAATCTGGAGCTGAACACTTTGATGATTCTACTGCATTCCACCTCATTGTGTCCTTGGCACAACCCTCCATGAGAACCAAAGATCAATTTCACTTTTTCAAAACCTTGGAAAGACCACTCAAAACATGCATTCTCTGCTGAGCAGTGCTGTAGGGACGTACCTCTCCTTACCCAACATTACATCATGGGGAGATAACATAAAACCCAAACTGGCATATCTTAAATGACTTTCATATGCACTGATTTGGGGACTGTTTATTTTAATACAAAAACTTAATATTTATTTTCTTTTCGTTGTTGTTCTTTTTACTGAGACATAACACATACAGTAAACGTGCACATCTGAAGTGTACAGGTTGATTACATTTTAGGTTAATTTTGTATATATTCATGAAACCACGACTCAGGTCAAGATAGGCAACATTTCCAGCACACCAGAGGGTCTCCTTCTGCCAGTCTACCTTATCATCAGTCGACTTCCCCCAGGGGTAACCACTGCTCTGGTATCCATCACCCAAGGTTAATTTCACCTCTTACTGAACATCGTACACTTTGACTCACACAGCACTTTAACTCTCATGCCCGGCTTCTTTCACTCAACATCATGTCTGTGAGATACATTCATGTTTTTTCATGTATCATGTAGTTCTTTTCTCTTGTCTTGTGGTCTATCATTGCACGAGTAAACCAAAATGTATTTGTTCATTTTCCTATTGATAGACATTCGAGTTGTTTTCAGTTTTGCTGTGATGAGTAAAGCTGTTATGAATAATCTTGCACATGTCTTTTATTGGACATATGCACTCATACTTATCTGTTGGGTAGATAACTAGGAGCAGAGCTGATGTCTTAGGGCACCTGTAGATAATGCTGAATCATTTTCTTAAGTATCTTAACCAATTCACACACCCACCGACAATGTATGAGAATTCTAGTTGTTTCATATCTTTTCAAAACTTACTATTGTCATTCTTTATATTTTAACTGTTCTGCCAACTCTGTAGAGGCATCGAATTATGGTTTTAAAATGCATTTCCACTGATGACTAATGATGTTGTGCAATTTTTCATGTGCTTATGGATTATTTAAATGGATCAAGACATTTGTCAGACTGAATTTTAAACAGATTCAACTATAGGCTGTTTAGAAGAAACAGACTGAAAAATGCAGATAGGTTAAAGACAAAGACGAAAAAGATATACCACACAAATACCTAGCAAAAGAATGCCAATGTGGCTGTAAGACCATCAGACAAACTAAATGGATATTTCAAAATACAAATAAATAAAATAAATGGTCTTTCAAGGGAATAAATAACAATCTTAAATTTGTATATACCTAATAGCATAACTTCAAATTTTTAAAGAAAACTTGACAGAACCAAAAAAAGATACAGGTAAATCCACAATCATTGTTTGAAATTCTAACACAGTAACTTATAGAACAACCCAATCAATCAGCATGAAGAAGCTCTGAACAATGTCGTGAAACAATCTGACCTTATTGTCATTTATAGGACAACACAATCAAAACTGAAGAATAAAATTATTTTTAAGTGCTAATGGGACATCTACCAAAAAATATCACTTTGCCATTTTTTAAATTGTTTCATAAAATTAAGGACTTCCAGCTAAAAAATGTTCTCAATCTCTAATGGTTGAAAGGTTATTGCATAATTTTCTAAATTTTTCTTTATATATGCAAATAAAATATGTAGGACCATATGTGTGCTTATTCAGATATGAACACATATCTACTCACATGGACTTAAATATGTGTGTATATAAATATTAGTCTGTCATATTTTGAATATTCTTCTATATTACCACACACTGATCTTTGTGAATTGCCTTTCCATATCCCTTGCCTATGTTTCTAGAATTGTTTTGTATTGTTACTGATATACAGAAATTCTTTGTTCATTATGGGTATCTAGTCTTTGTCTGTATCAGTCATTTTGTCATCAATGTAGAGTGTATTTTTTATATTTCTTTATAGTACCTTTTCTACACATATTTCTGATTTTTATGTAATGAAATTTGTTCTCTTCCTTTAGCATGTTTGAGTTTTTTGCTTTGCTTAAGAGACTTGTCTCTCCAAGATGATGCAAATAGCTTTTTCATTTGCATCTCATAATTTCTCTGTCTCAGGCAAGATGAATCAGGTGATGCTGTAGTGAAGAACAACCTGTAGATCTCAACAGAGTGATACAGCAAAGTGTTTTGCTCATGCTAATGTCAGGGCAGGTCAGGAAGGGATCTCTGCCTATCATAGGATGGTGAAAGTTTCAACTCCACAGAAACTGTCTTCCTCATTTCTATTTCCATATGGCTTCTTCTCATAATATTTTAAGTTACAATGTGGTCCATTCCCATGCAACACCCACAACCAAATCTTACTTACCCTGTTGAATATTTATTTTTTTACTAATAGAACTTATTAAATTTTAACACATAACTTTCTTTCTCCCTTTCTTTCTTTCTTTCTTTGTTTTCTTTTTCTTTCTTTCTTTCTTTCTTTCTTTCTTTCTTTCTTTCTTTCTTTCTTTCTTTCTTTCTTTCTTTCTCTCTCTCTCTCTCTCTCTCTCTTTTTTCTTTCTTTTCTCTCTTTTCTTTCTGTACTTTTGCCTGATTCCCCTCAGTCACTAACATCAGCATTAGAATGTCAGGTCTCTAAGATCGGGAAATGTTTATTTTGTTTGGGAGCTGTGTGTGTGTTCATGTGTGTTTTCCATTGATGCATCCTGAGTACCTAGACCAGGGCCTGGTACATAAAGCCCAATAAACATTTTTAGAATTAATCATTTAATGAAATTTTATTAATCATTAAAAAAATGGACAAGATAATAGAAAAATTGATAAAAAATTTGAATAGGAAATTCACAGAAAAGGACATTCAAATGACTAATACACCAAAGAAAAAGATACTTTGTCTACTTTTTAACCAAATAAATTCAAATTAAAAGCACAATGAGATAATTTTATATATACACAAGGTTAAAATGTTAAACTTTAACCATCCAGGTAATGGCAAGAATGGAAAGCAACACGGTCTTTCATATACTTCTGGTGGGAGTATACATTGGTACAAGCACTTTGAAAATAGCTTGGCATGTCCTAGGAAAGTGGAACAAATGAATAAATTACTCCTAGGTGTACAATGAAGGGGAATCTTTACACATGTGCATCAGGTAATATTACAAAAATATTCATAGCAACACTGTTCATAAAATGAATTTAAAAGATGGAAGCAACTCAAATGTTCTTCAGGAGTAACTGGTTAAAAATGGTGGCAAATTTATAAAGTAGACTATTATCTAGCAGTGAAAAGGAATGAATGAGAACTACACACAGACATCTACAAGGTTGAAACTTATAAACATATTTTGTTGAGTCATGATTTCATTTACATCAAGCTTAAGAAGAGGCAAAACAAAATAATATATTGTTAGAGTTGTGATCATAGGTTGTAAATTATTTTCTAAAATGTAAAGGAATAAATGATAACCATCAAATTAATTCAGTGCTACTTTTGGTGGGGAGAAAATGGGATTTAGCATGGAAGAATTCTAAGGTACCAGCGATGTTCTGTTCTCAACTGGGGTGCTAAATATATGATAGCCACTTATAATTATTCTTAAATTGTTCATGGTTATTCTCTTTCTCTAAAACAAATTTATTCTCATTACTCTCCCACAACTTTGTTCCTGTTACTCCATCTTTCTCCTAGCATCCCGTCTTGCCTCGTGTTCGGAAAGCCAGAGTCAGAGTATCAGTTTTGCAGTCCTTAACTACTTGCTGAATTCCCCCTTCTGGCTCTTGCTAGTTTAGGCTGCCTTTTGTCTTTTGTTATTCCTGGATTTTATGGGTGAAAATTTGCTTTTTCATTGGCCACATCTCAAGCATGCATAGGTCTCAGTTTCTTTATCTCACTCATGTTTTACTTTCCAGAAATTCCTTATCATTTTGGTATGTGGGCAGGAATCTCCTCAGTTTCCTAGTACTGCTTTGAATTTACAACCTCCATTATTTCTTTTGGATTTAGAGGAAGAAGAGAGGTAATGATTATTGTCAGGTATCTTAATTCAGAAGCCTCCTATTGTCTTGGAGGAAAATTTTAGAACACTTTAAAATATCTTTTACTTTCATTCCAAGATAATCTTTAAAAAGCAATGATTCTGAATTTTTGCTTTACATTTTTCTACCAACCCAAATAATTCATTGAGGAGTCTGTTTAGTAGTTAATGGTATTTTAATGCACTGTGAAAATTTTAACTCTGAGTACACATTATAATTACCTAGAAAAGTTTAAAAACTATTAGTGGCCAGGTTCCAACCCGGGCCAATTAAGTCACAATTTCTGTAGATAGAGTCCTAGAATATTTATTCATTAAAAAAATGAACAAAATTAAAATTTCCAGTTTATTTAATATACACTGGGATTGAAAACCACTAATCTGGTGGGTGAGATGAATGAAAGTTTATGCAAAAAGATAATTATAAGATAAAATGTCATCAGGTCAGCATTTAGGGTCCTCACTACTAAAACCAATAGGAATGGATATTAATACTTAAGCCAAAGACAGGCAGGCCAATACTTCTGTAATGAGTCAATGACCCATCTTCCCATCCTATGTTTCCAGGGCAGAAAAGATCTCTCTTATTTCCATTCATGTGGACACCTACGGTTTCTCTATTCTCACAGGGCATTGGTTATTTGAAGGGAATCTCTGCTACGTACATTAACTATTAAATGAGGATCGTTTGCTCATATTTTTACCCCGAGATTCATTTTCCGGAGATTAGGTCTTACTTTTATTTGGACAAAATTCTTATAACTATCTTGGTTCTGGCTTACATGCTTGAATTTCCCCATTCTAGAATTTACAAAGTGTATTTATGCTTCCATAATCTAATTGGAATGAGAGTTCCTCTCAAACTCTACCAGAGGGATGAAAACAGACTGAATTATTCTCACAGGGTACCGATAGTCATTTCGGCTTTGCACCAACGCCTTCTATTCCTTTTGTTTATCCCCCTTTGCTTCCATCCTCTATCGTAAACCCTAATGTCCATCCAGAGGAGCAGCTGTGATTTGCCTCATTAAATTGTAGTCAGCCTTTAAACTCAGCTCATCACACACCCCCTGCTGTCCTTACCAATGCTTTGGGCGTGTATTCCTAGTCCCTAGTGACACCTTTGCCCTTTGACTTATCATTCACCTTGATTTTTCCGGTTTGATTCTATATACAGAAATGTAACTATTTCTTGATCTCATCCCACAAATCTTTTATATCCATTTTAGGATCTCTCTGTCCAGCTCTGGCCCTTTAGGATCACTCTGTGATGTTGGCTGGCACCAGCAATGCCCTAACAAGACCTTCCCTGACCCACCTCAAGGAGGGTAGTCTTCTCATGTTCTCTGAGAAAGGACACCTGCTGCATAGAAGCCCCACGAATTCCTTGTCTAAGCCTAGAAATGCCCCCTTTCACCAGCCATTTCCCCATTTCTCTTTATTCTTAGAGAATGGACTCCTTTCATCTCTTCTCCTTATCATATATCTAATTGTTTCATGAACACCTCACATGTTAAATGCGTAGTGAACACACCTGTCAAACATATGACTGACTGAATGAATGAATGATTTGGGTAAGTGTCAGCTGGTGTTTGCCTCCACATCCAACTCACCTTATACATCCTGCCCTTCTCCAGAGGTCACCTCTCAGGTCACCTCTGAAAAGCCTCCTCCAACACTCAGAATGAACTGAACTTTGTTTGCTTGTGCTTCGTATTGGAGTCAGTTGCATCCATATCTCCTGCACTGAACAGTGATTTCTCAGTAGGAATCATACCTTCCTTGTGTTTGTACCTCCCAGTTCTTGATAAAAAATAACTTGTATGTTTTATGAATGTAATAAATGTATATAAAGGTGAATGAAAGGATTACCTTATCTCTAAAATTCCTGCTTTATTTCTCATTAATTCAATTAAATACCCAGATATCCTATCAAGAGTATGCTTCACACCAGGAGTGCCAAGATAAAAATGTCATGACCCTTTCTCTAGGGGAAACAGAAGAGAAAATATATCAGCCCCAATATCCCAGGCCTTACCTGCCTGTGACACGTAATATGATCACAGTTCTTTTTAGTACTCGAATCTCTGTCTCTCTCTCTCTCTTTTTCGATGCAGCTGTTCCCTGCTAGTGACAGATACTACCCCTCCACACTTCTCTCCTGTTAGAAGAGGGAGCACTCTTCATACGATGGGGAAACGGTTCTCTGCATCACTTTTCCCACGGGTGGCTAGCCACAAGAATTCACTAATTTTCTACATGTCACTGAGACCAGGCAGGAACCATTAATAACATTTTCCTGAATAGTCAGGGATCACAGAAGGGCAGCACAACAACACATAGGAAAACTACTGTACAAGTGCAGGGCCATCCTAGAATCCTTCCTAGGCTGGTTTGTGATGTCTTTCTGGTGTGTTTCTATAGGCTTAGCCCCATCACTTGATATGCTCCAGAACTCTCTTTGGCCAAGAATCTAGGTCATACTGAACTCACACCACATCTAAGGCGTATTTACCTACAGCTTCATTTCCTGACACAAGATTAACTTCTAACCAAGATAATGCCTTCATTCATTCAACAAATGACATACTTAGTGCCTACTCCTAATATGTACCAGACACAGTAAATAGATATCAGAGGTTCTCAAATAAGTTCTAGCAAAATGGAACAACAAAGATAAAGCCCTTATTCACTGTTAGCCAGAGAGTTAGAACAAGACGGAGACCTCTCTTTTGGTACTTACAGAGGGTATGTTACGTTACGTTAGGGACAAGAGACAGGAAAGTTGAGGTAGGGGCAAGGCCAAGATGAATTAACAGTTCTCAGAAGTAGATGATCTAACAGTGAGAAATACACTCTGCAGGATCTATTTCAACAAAGGGAAAAATAAAGTGTAAGTTAAGCCCAGAGAAATCTGTTGTAAGGTTTTGGGTCTGCTGTCCATGTGTGCCCAGACACATACAGGCACGCAACAAGACATGCTTTAGGCTTAGGCCTTGCAATCCTTGATACAGAATTGCAGGAAAGACCTTAGCCCTTTACACAAACAAATTCCGTGTTCTCATGAGCTTGCATTCCACTGGTGATTAACAAGGAAATTTCAGGACCCAGCAAGGACCTCGACATTGTGATTCTGAAAAAAAAAATTTTTAAATACTGTCAGCTGGTGCGTTTCTGAAAGTCTATTATCCTGGTCACTTCAGTGTGTAAAGAAATCAACAGCACTGTAACAGGTGCTTTTAAAAAGGCTATTGGAATTCAGATAAGAGAGACTAAATCTGCCTGGAAAAGTCAAGGAAGGATGTAGAGGAACTGTAATCATTGACTTTGGTCTTGAAAGATTAAGAAGACATTTTCTAAGCAAGGAAGGGGAGATAGGCTGTTTAAGAAGAGAAAAATGACATGATCAGATCTTTGTTTTAGAAAGACAATGTGAGGCATGGTTAGAAAAAGAAGTGACAGGATGTAGGAAGAAAAATGAGACAGCTACCAGGCCAGTCCAAGAAAAAACAAGATGAGAGACTCGAAGGAAAGCATTAGCAATGGGGAGAGAAGCAAAGAGATTTGAATGGCATTTCAGTGGTAGACTTGACAGGTTCTAGGTTAATAGGGAGTTTTAAAAAGAGAAAAGAAGGGAAGATGGTTCTGAGATGTATGTGGGGATAGAAACTGGAGAAGAAAAGCAGATTTAAATGTGTCAGAGGAAAGTAATTCCGTCTTTAATGCCAAGGTACTTATGGGATCCCCGGGTGAAGAATATCACTGGACATACACAGCTGGGGTCTTGGAAGAAAATTCGAGATCAGAGGTAAAGATTTGGGAGTCACTGACATGGAGGTAGTTGATGCCATATCAGAAGATGTTATTGCATGAAGATAATAATTGACTGAAAAGATGAGTAAGTTGCAACTAAAGAATCAAACTGAAGTACAAAGATAACAAAAAGCAAGGACAGGGCAGGAGAGGTCCTTTGGACTATGATCTGTCACGTGGTTCCTTCACCTCTGTCGGTTAATTCAGAGAAGGGAACTTGAAGATTGCATCCAGCTGCACTGGTTACTTCTGACTCTTGTGGGAGGTTGGATCAGGCTTTCTGATGTATTCCTAACGTAGGAAATATCTGTGCTTGTCAATTAGCAACAGCCCATCACCATACACGGAGTTTAATAGTCCTGCATTGAAGTTATCCATCTGTCTGATGACGCTGTCTTGTTTTTAAGAGGTACAAATGATTGCCAGTTAACAACTTACCTGAATGTCACACCAGTATTTAGCACATCTCTGTAGAAAAAAAAAACTTCAAAAAATGTGGAAAGATGTAGTTGATTCTGTTAATATGAAAAGAATGAAAGTGTTATTGAAGCCTATGACAATCCGCACATCCTCATTTCATGGCAAATCACCGGTTCCTATCAGAGACAGTCACACATGCTATTCAATTAACACAAAATGAAAGGAAAGCTGTAAAAAATGAAGCTATGCATTTATAGAGGATTCCAGTTTTTGTATGAAATGTATACACCACACATCTTTATGAATGCCAGTAATACTCTTTGTAAAACAGTTTCCCTTATTCAGTATCTAAAAATTTTCAGAGAAGTAACATGGTGTAATAAAAATAGCAAATGAGTGTATAAGCTATAGTGTTTGACTTGGAAGATCTGGGATCAAATGCAAATTTAGGCGTTTTGATGCTGGTTAATGCTTCCTAACCAGAGCATCACAAATGCCTCACAGGTGTGCTACCATTTTGATCCGTATTAAAATGAATTTCTCCCAGTGATGTACTCACATTGACACTGTGATCTTTTAAATAAAGTGTTGAGCTGAGTTGGTTTGCCATGCTTGTGCAAACAGGGTCTCCTTCCAGGAGATAAGAGGCATAAGGGTACATCCAACCAACACTGAAAAGGGCTGTGCATTATCTCACTGCAGCCAGGCTGTGATTTAGATTTCTATTTCACCTGTTTCATATGTTTAGCATGCCTTAGCGGTGGCATGATGGGTAAATACTGAACGTGGAATCAGATTTGGGGTTTTAGTTTATTTCTGTCATTTACTTATTGTGCGACCTTGGAAAATAATTTAACGGCTCTCCACTTATTTTTTTTGATGTGCAATATGGAGAGTGATACAGATGAAATGAAATCATCCTGGTCAAAGTTTGCAATAAAAAAAACACTCTGAAATGAAAAAAAAATTCTATTAGCATGTTACTGCCATTATAAATCCACATTTCAGACACATCAATTACTTTTTCACAATGACCCACATTATAGTAGCAGTAACAATGGTAAACACAAGTATGGTGAGTACTTTGTGTTTGGCATTACTGTAAGTGATTTCTATATATTAACTAATTTAATCCTTATAATAACCCTACGATCTGAGTATTATTATTCTTCCCATTTGCAGACTAATCATGGCAGATCAGGAGTTGAACACCAAAAATCTGCTGCCAAAAGTGATACATTTGGCCCTGCTACCTACTGTCAGTCAACATGTGAGTAGTTGTAAGAATTTCTATTGCTAATCCGTGAACTCTATACTTGGTGTGCACACCACTCTGACATTAGTTAAGAACAATAAGGTTTGGGGTTTGATGGTTTAAAAAGCAATGTATTTCAAAGGCTTAAATTTTTTTTGAGTGTAATTTCAGGTGAAGCAAAGCTAATTTCAAGCTGGTGTAGAATGCATGTAACTTCCATGCAAGCTGGGGGAAAAAAAAGATTGTTCATTAGCACTTAAAGTTAGCTTGCTTCATTCTGTTGTAAATAATTAAAGAGAAGTTGGCAAAAGCAAATGTATTTTCTTCAGGCAAATATTTCATTAAGAAATGATTGAGGTTAGTAGCAAATTGACACAGAAGGGGGAAAAGATCTAACATGCATTGAATGAACACAACCAACCAGACTCTGTCATAGGTTCTTCACACATATCACACAACTTAGACGTCAACAAGAAAGTGAAGTATTTCGCAGATTAAGAAAATGGGAATTAGAGGTTAAGTTTGGAAGGGTGACAATTTATTTATTACTGAAGGGAGATAGAAATATTTTAAAAGACACAAAGGAACCCCTCTCTGGTCCACATGCACCTCTTTAGTCTTCATTCAACATTTACCAAACTCTTTGAGAGCCTCATACTAAACCAGGCACTGGGACTATATGTCTAATGACAGCACACAGAATTTTTCTTTTCCAGCAGCTTATTGGCAAATAGAAGAGACAGGAAAATAAGAAGGGCATGCTTTCCTGCCATCGGGATAAGCCAATGTGCTGGAGAATATGTAGGAGGGAGAGTTTAGCCTGCCTTGGGCAATGAGGAAATTTCCAGAAGATAAAATGCATGATTTGGGGAGAAGGAGCTTGGTCAGCATGAGATCAAAAGTGTCTGCCATCTTCTTTTTTTCTGATGAGAATTTACTTTGAGTTTGCTGAAACCTTATGACTCTTGGCAGAGGGGAGATGGAGGGGAAGGGTTTTGAATAAATCACTATATACCTTTGGGAAACTAATTTATAAATTATGTTTCCGAGATTTGATGCTGAAAGTTTCTTTGGAACTGTGCCTTTTTATTTTTTGCGTTTCTTTCTCTCCAGACACACATTGTCTTATTCCTCCCCACCCCTCTTACACACCCTTCTCTTGCTCACCATGAGCTGATTGGGTTCCAGCTGTGTTTTTTATTGTAGATGATGGACTCCCAATTAGCTAGTCCCCTGCTGGCTACAATAATGCAGCCTGTTCTTTTAAATCCACTAAACTCTGATCAAGATATTAAATGTACCATTTTAAAAATTAAAACTCTGACACTTTTATGTGGTATCTTTCTCCATGGAATTTATTTACAGAATATATTCTCCAAATATTTCCTAGAGGCCTTTTGACCCACTTTGAAAGTAACTCAACATGCTTGAGCCAAATTCACTTATTCAGTTTCAATATTTTCTTTGATAATGTGTAGAAAGGGAAGGCAACTGCCATTTACTGAGTGGCTATCTGTACCAGTCCATTTTACCTATATTTTTCATTGACTCTGGGAGTAGAGAGTTTGGTCAGATAAGCCATTTGTTCAAGTCCACTCTGCTAAGAGTACAGAGGCTTGGGACTGGCACCCACATTTGCCTCTTCAAAACCATTGCTCTCTCCTTTGATCGACAAATGCATGAGCCAGCCAGTCACATGATTTTATAAATAAAGTTTGATTAAAACACAGCCATGTCCATTTATTTATGGCTGTTTTGAAGCCATAATGGCAGAGTTGAGTAACTGTAATACAGATTATGGCATGCCAAGCCAAAAATATTTACTATTTGACTTTCTACATTAAAGATTTATTTCTCTCTAAATACATAAAGCTTCCAATAATCAATAAGAATTTTTTACTTGCAAAGAAAGTCTTCTTGATTTTATTGTCATTCCCAAGCTATTAGAGCTAAGGATTTTGTGACTCATTCAAGGCATTAGGATAGTTATGTTTTTAAAGACACACAGCAAAGCACCGTTTGATTGTATTAGAGTTCCCAGAAATTTTGCCAAATTAGATCATTTTCTTAGATTTTGATTGGTGAGTGCTCTCTCTTACATAAAGCTTTGGGTTTTTTTTTTTTTTTTATCATCCCTCTCATATAAATACCAGTTCCTATAAAGAGTCTAACCCAGTGTCTATTCATTTTGGCTGGTTTTTCTATGTGCCTCTGTGAATCTACTCTTCATCCTTCTCCATCTGCCCTTAACCTGGGAGGCTGACCTATGTTCCTGACAGCCTCCCTTGCTTTCTTGGCTTCTATTTCTTGCCGTTATGATTTACTGTAAGAATACTCACATTCTCTGTTTTCTTGCTTCTAGGTGGGTTTGGCACAGGAAGTCCTGGCAGCAGATTGGAAGGAGGAATGGGAGTGAGACTGGGGATTTCATCATCCCAGTTGCCTCTCAGAAGGGTTGCCATGGGTTGGCCATGTCACTTACCAAAAGGTCTCAGGTCTAGAGACATCCCTCTGCATGAGCCCCCCAACGTGTTCTGGAAACCACACCTTCTCTTTACCTTTTCGGTCCTAAGAGCGAAAAAGGAGTAGAGTTGTTACTAAGCCAGATACTGCACCATCCCTTGGGGTTCCCTTACACCTTTTAAAATTGTCTTTTTATTAAATTCACCTTGAATTATCCTGCTTATTAGGCTGTGCCATCTGCTTCCTGCTGGGACTCAGCTCACAAGCTGTCCACGGCAGCAGCCCAAGGCAGAACCAAACAAAGACAACTACACAGTTTGCTTGTACACGTGTTCCTTCTGTTTTCCCCTAAGACATGGTATCACTTGAGAAAATTAAACACAGATTAAATAAACATAGGGGGATGGAAGACAGTTTAAGGGGGCTTGGAACCCAAGAAAATAAGAATTTCTTGGCTTCTATGTCTTGCCATTATGATTTACTGGTAAGAATACTCACATTCTCTGGGACAATCATTTCTACGACTTGAAAGATAATTCAAAGTACAAGATGCACTGGAAGGATAATGATTCATTCATTCAAGAAATATTTATTATGTATTCACTTTGGGCAAGAATAAGAATTTAGACTAACAATAAATTTGGTGACTGAATTACTACTTTTATTAAAACATCTCTATTATTTCTTACCTATAGTATAAACCTCCTTAAAAACCATCCTTAAAATGGAAATATTTGAGGCTCTGTTGTTATGAAAAAAATCAACAATTCTCCTTCTCACCTCTCTTCTCAGAGTCATGAGGCCATCTTAAGAAAATCTATACTTCTATATTAAGATGAAACCCAGAATTTCCAAGGTATAACTCAAAAAGAAAAGTGTTCTGATAACAGTAGTCATCGAAGGGAGAGAATCACAAGGAAATGTGAAATTCAGGGTGACAGAATGGGGGCCTTTCTCCCCACTCCCCCCCCATCAAGGGGTACTCCTTCTGCAGAGGAACAGTGAACACCCTGGGTTTATCTCACTGAAGAGTTACATCACAGAAAGCACAGGCCTTTTTACAGCGGGGAGCATGGATCTAACAAAATCTAATGAATAGAAGGAATCTCAAGATAGCCATGCCTCCCAATACTTCATAGAGAATCCGCCGAAAATGGAACCCACTCTTGTCACCTTGTCAAAGTTGTTCGATGGGCCCATGTCAGCAGGAGCTGTTAGGTGCTACAGTGAGATGGTGATCAAGCGTGGACACTGGAGAACTGGAGCCACACTAACTGGCTTCAAAGCCTCACTCTACCACATTCTTACAATGTGAATTTAGGCAAATTACTAAATGTAGTAGAATGGGAGATACTCCATCCAGGTCCCCTTCGAGGACTTGACGTCCAGCTGCAGATGGCATGGTTTAAAGATAGACTTTGGCTTTCAGCTCCTTCAGGGTCAGCCTCCAGCTGTGGGGTCCATTTTACCAGTGGTCATGCCTTTCCTGGGTCAGTCTGTATCTGGTGACTGGGCAGGGAAGAATTATAAAGGGCTGGCCACTCTTGCCTGATGTGGGACACTCTGATGGGCAACATTAGCTTTAGAATCCCTGCCAAGGTGATGAAGGCTTTGTCAAGCCTGCATCATAAGTCAACTTATTTTTCTGTTCCGTCTTGCTTCCTCCTTATTCCCTTCACTGGTATTGACTCTAATAAGTGTCTGACACCTCAAACTGTTTCAAACTCTGTGTCTGGAGAACCTGACCTGTGACAGTACCAGAAGTGGTCTGAGAACGCAAGTGGAATGATCATGGGTCTTTGGAGTTGGATTGTGGGCACCTGGCTGACAATGGGGACCATCCCCCCCATCACAGTTGGTGGATGGAGAACAGAGGACTCTGGGTCAAGGGAACAGCCTATTGAAACTTTCAGCAGTGGTGAATTAGGAGGAAATATAACTGATAGAAGTGTGTTATAATATAATGTATTAGACATTACATACATCTCAATATAATGTATTGAGCTCTACGGAAAAAAAAATGGTAGATATAAGGACACTAAGGTTAGAGAGTTATTGCTAGGCATCATTAATGCAATTTTGTGACAGCTCTCAGGCTCAAATGTGCATCAGAAGTACTGACAGCTTGTTAAAGCACAGACTGCTTTGTCCCAACACTCGGGTTTCTGATTTGGCAAGTCTAGGGTGGAGCTCAGGAAATTGCATTTCTAACAAGTTCCTAAGTGATGCTAATTCTGCCGGTCCACAAACACTCTTTAAGACTTCTGCTCACAGAAAGATAATAATAAATAGCCAAAGACAAGTTACAAGCAATTGAAAGCCAGAAATGAAAGCCAGAGGATCTCTTTGATTACAAAGTAGTTATCATTTCCTCCAGCCAGAGGGCAAAGAAAGCTAAGGATCAAGTTCAGGACTTAACAGAGAAGCTGGACTTCAAAAATGCTAATAAACATTCAACCAAGGCAGGTCATTATGCCAAGATCAGGTCCCTTGCTAGGAGAACCTGGAAGCCTTACACTGGGAACATTTGATGGGTACCGTGGAAGACTTTGCCTTTCTGAACCCCTCTGAACCCCCTGAACCTGCCATTGTGCCCCCTCCCTTCCCTTGAAGAGTACTTCCCACCCCATCTTCACTCCCTTGGCAATATAGATACAGAAATCTCTTCCACAAGGCAACATGCCAGTCCCTCAGCACCTGTGCCCAGGTCTACAGCACACTCTTCCAGGTTACCAGAATCTAGCCCTATTCAATGTCTTCAAGCTATTTTGAAGTTCTATAAATTGTTGGTAACTGATGATAAGCAAACTCTATCTGGCAGAGATTTAATTGACTTTCCTTCCTCACCAAATAAACCCCCACAATGTTGGCACTTAACTTATAAATCCTGTTACCTTGCTTAAATTGTCAATCCTTCCCAAATGTTTAATTACTCCAGTTTTCTTCAATATCTGGATATAATTCTCTGAACTTACTTTTCCAATTATTTGCCTTCTTGCCTAACTTGGCATCAAGAAAAACCTTAACCAACTGCCCAGACCCTGTTAGGACTTTGGGTTGCCTGGCAGCTGGTCCCTTTCCCCAGAATCTACAGAAGCCCCCTGACTTGATATGAACTTTGAAGGACTCACTCTCCCAGTGGACCATGTATGGGCCAAAATTCTCCTTGGGTAATCCAGTCTTCATTAGTGATTCATTGGTGATGATACTGGACTACCCAAGTCTATCACTTCATCAATTAATCACAGTTCAGGTCATGCCTGCCCTTGTAGGACAGGTAACCCACACGATGCACTACGTCACCTCGAGTATCAACATCCTAGTTCAAGAGCTTCAAGAAATAAAATGAGTGGTGCTGCATGACCGATTTTCTTTCACAGACCTGATGGAATCCACTAGGCCGGTTACTCTCAGGGTTTAACTCCTTAGCAAAATCATTTCATTAATTGTCCATTGCATTTTGTCCTTGCACCTGCTTCTTCTTACCTCCATCTTTCACATGTTGTCCCCTAACCCTGTCTCGGTGTCTGCTCTTGAGGAAGCCAAGCTGTGACACTAATTTCTGTTTCAATTCCCTCAACTACAAATATGGGTAGTAGTAGTAACTGTCTTTACTCACTGATTTTTTTTTTTTTTTTTCGTGAGAATTTCTGCTATGGACTGACCTGTTCCACCAACATTCATATGTTGAAGCCCTAATCCCCAATGTGACTGTGTTTCGAGTTAGAGGGTTTGGGCATAACTAAGGTTAAATTAGGTCATAGGGATGGGGCCCTAATCTGGTAGGATGTGTGGCCTTCTAAGAAGAGCAAAAGAGATAGACTGCTCTCTTCCTTTCTCCAGGCACCTAGGAAGAAGAGGACATGAGAGCACACAGGAAGACAGTGGCAGTCTACAAGCCAAGAGAAACAGCCTCAGGAAGACACCTACCTTGCCAGCACCTGGGTCTCAGATTTCTTATCCTCCAGGACTGTGAGAAATAAATATCTATTGTTAATGCCATCTGGTCTATGGAATTTTGTTTTGGCATTCCTAACAGACAAGTACAATCTCTTAATTTAACACGTATTTTAAAAAGTGCTTAAAATTGTGTCTAGCACATGCTAAATACTAAATAAATATGAGCTACTAACATCATTGGACAATATGCAATGGGAGAAGGCTACTTATTAGAAACTACACACATTCTCTCTACACCCCTCTGCTTCTACACACCACTAATTAATCACGTGGACCATGTCCCTTACCCTAGAGCAAAAGCACAAGTAAAACCCCTTTGGTCTACTAGAATTAGTACAAGCCCACTAAGGCGGCATGCAGTCCTTTCTATGTTAAGGCTGCTGCCAGCTTTCCTACCTTCATTCTCCTCTTGTCCATCCTACAATCTACCCTCTCATCACCACAAAGGGTCTTCAGTTTGTTACACACAGGTCAGGACCTTGGTTCACGTCCTTATGATGCTGGACATGAATTTCTACCTGCTTTCTTGGGTTCAGTAAATCCTACTTTATTTCAGATTCAGTTTAGAAAAACTTTTTTACCTGCTCTTGCCCAGACATGAGCACACACATTCATAAACACTGGACAAAAAACTGAACTACATCTTTTCTGTGTCTCTACGGCACCCTAGGCATACTTGCAACCCTGCACTTGTTGTATTGTAAGTGGTATTGAGATTTTGTATTTGTGTGTATTTCTTCCTCACGGTACCATTATTATCTGGAAAGCAGGGACTATTTTGCATTTTTGTGCTTTGTATACAAATGATGCCCAATAATTATATTTTGAATTATTGCACTTAAATGTAAGGTGGTCTATGCACTTTCAAATAGCTAAAATTTTCAGGGGAACTTACAATGTTTTTATTATTTCTAAACTACAGTAGTGAGATCAAGACCACACACATGCAAATATGCATCCATAAACACATTGTGTGTGCACACACAGACCATTTATATTACTTATTTTCAAAAACATTTCTTGCATTTTTGTTAAAAATTCACGCACGGGGATGCTATCATGCTAAATGTTTCTTTTTAATAATATGTGGCCTCTCAAAATTACACATTTTAGCACTTTAGAGAATTTTAAGTGTTAAAGAATAATGTATAGAAGGTTTAATAATGTATAGAAGGATTTACATGAAAATGTACTAATGGTCTGGAGGGAAGGAGAAGAAAGATTTCTTCCTTTACCTTATGAAGTGGAATTTCAGAGGCCAAATATTATTGAAAACATTTTAAAGCAATAATGTTGATACTATTCAAAGATGATCCACCCTTAAACTATATGCCACAATTTCATCTCTTAACCTTTACTTAAAATAAATGAAATTTTTGCAATAAACAACATCGATTTTCTTATTTAATATTTCATGACTGAGTTTTTAATCTGTGCCTGGTAATGCATGAAGGGGTGGGTTATAGCTATTAAGTCAGGTAGGAGTTTAAAGCCCAGTGGAGAAAACAGGCAGGTAAATATTAATTAGAGTTTCGAACGGCAAGCGCTAAGATATCAAGCGTGGGGTGCCGCCAGTGTTATTAGATTACTTCCCCTAGTGACGGGGACCAGGGATAGAAAAGGATAGGTGGATAGCATGCCGCTTGCAGGGTGCTCTGCCTTTGCCTCAGTTGTCACCTTGCACTTGCTGGTGGGCCGTCTTCTCTTAGGTTCTAATTCACTTTCTCTTCATATATGCATGTTGTAAACCTTCAGTTAGTTCACAGACTTCCCAAGGTCATGAGGCAAATTTCTCCTTCAACTGTGAGCAGTCCTAAAGCCCAATAAATGCCATCAACCAACACTAGCCAGTAATCACCATGTTTCTTGTCCACATTTTCTCAGAGACTTGCCACACGAGTCACCAGGTGGCATCCCACTGACTTACATGCAAAGCTGCCTGGGACGGCACCAGGGGAGCCGGTCCAGAGCTTCACAGCAGCACCATCACTGTTAATAAGATTTACAGACATAATCTGCCTGGCAGGGTAGAGAAACCCTGCCATTAAAATAGAAAGGGCAACACCTTCAGAACAGAACAAAGTCAACTGTTTTACCTCCTTAGACATTAACATGATAATGTCACTGCACCTCCAAGGTGCCTGGATTGCTAATAAATTTGCAGATGCCATTCAGAGAGACACAAATGGGCAGAGTGCTAGGGTGAAATGTTTGTATTCTATTGCTTCAGAACAAAATAAGCTTTCTCCCTTCATGCTTTTTTCCAGAGTGACATTCTTATATCTGAGGGCCAGGTCTCTGGAAGTTCAGTAAGGCAGAGGCAAAAAAGTCAAGAGGTCTAAGTAGTGGTGAGTAGCTTCCAAGAGGTCTGAAATTAGGAGACCTGAAAAGGAGTAATAATGTACTGTTGGAAATAAAAATGATGGCTAGAACTGAGGAACTTGCATACTTTGTCAAATATTTTTTTTTAACTTTCCTGTAAATTGTGTGTTTTCTGAAGGCTTTTAAGAGGAGAGTCACGGACAGAGATAAGCATCTAGAAGTTTAAACTAGAATGAATATGTTGGAATAATTCTAGATCCTTATTATTATTATAATAATCTCTTAAAATGAACATTTTTTTTCCTGAAAAGTCATTTATCCTACATATGCTAAACTGCAGTCAGATTGTATTAATCTCCTCCTCAAAGTTCTTCATTGCTGTGTTGGAGGTGTGTGGTGACCTGCAGTAAGTAGAAGGTGATTCTGGCCAACAAAAGCTGTAACAATGTGTCAAAAGAAAAGCTGAAGGGTCAGGCCCCAGAGAGAGCAAGAGTGGGAACCAATTGAGATCTGAGAATCAGAACTTCTCTAGAACTCAACATTTGAATTACTCAGCTCCAATCATAATCAGTCCCTATAAGGCTTTGCCCCAAATGCATATTTCTAGGCCAGGGCACCTGATTTTAGCTTGAGTTGCATGACTGACACAGGGGTTAGCAGGTGGGTTCTCATGATTAAAAAATCACACCAGAGTGCCATGGAGAAGAGGGAGGATGCTGAGCAAAAGAAAACTTGTCAGGAAAACAATGAAAACCACAGGACAAAACAAAAGCCATGTCTACTACGAGAACATCCCTACACAAGAAAGTTCACACTCTTTAGTGTGACAATCAAGGATAACTTTCAAGTCTTATTTCTTAGTATTAGTATATCCATCCCTACATAAAATAATTCAGAACCATCAGATTACTTACTTCTTAAACATGCTATGTTTTCACGTAGCTTGTATTTGATTATAATACCCTCTCAATCTTTATTGCCCACCTTTCCATTCTGCAAAGCCAAAACCTTACTCATCCTTACCAGCTTAATTTAAATATTATTTCCACAAACCATCAGCTGTACTTAAACAACACCTTACTTGTATCTCTACTATGTCACTTATTTTCTTTTGCATTATGACAGTGTATTAATAATACTATTATTATCAACTGCTAACAACTATACAGAAATTTACAATTTAAAAGAGTTATTATGTATACTATTTCATTTGACCTTGGCAGTGCTCTGCTTTATTGTATCTTTTTAATCTATCTTTTATAGCTTAAGACATATTAATAGAAAGAGCTTAACTCATTCATCTAGTAACTGGCAAGGCTGAATCAAAATCCAAGCTCTTGTAGTTCATGCTTCCTTAGGTCATTCGAATTTGTGCTGCCTCAACTAGATTTCACGTCCCAAAGGCAGAGGAGCGTTTGCCTCTCTTTATGTCTGTCATAGTGACTACTAAAGGTTGACAGTAGCAAGCAGTCAATGAATGTGTGTTGAATAAAAGAATGAAAGAATAAAATGTTAAAATGTATCATCAGATTATAAATAATTCTGGATTCAGAAAAAAAGAGATCAGTGAAGATTAGATAGGGAAATGAATCTTCCTCCTACAAGTAAGATTGCAGCTGAACCTTGAAAATTAGGATTTGGAAAGATGGGGACATGGTAATGAGAATCCAGGGTAGCAGAGGTCTGTGGGCTGAGCCTTTTCCATTATCCGGAATGGTATGTTTTCTTTGATGTTTAGCTTACAGAGACAAAATCCTTTCAAATGGGATGCTGAGCTGTTTCGGGGATGAGGGGACTAAGAGGCAAGGATGCCCTAAACAGTGATTTATCATCCACTCCCCTATCCTCTTTATCAAATTGATTCATCAGGCAGCTGTCAGGTCTGGCTCTGTGATCTGTGATAGACTTTGAGCTTCAGGCTTCCTCAGGCAAATTAAATTTGATGTTCAATTTAAAATCTGGGGTATAGTATGGCCAACTCTAACTGTAAGGGTGATGTAGCAATAGTCATTCTACTTAGCATGGGGTTTCTACAGCTTCCTGGGTCTTATCCACAATAATAGGGCATTTAATTTCTATTTCACAGAAACATACCCTTTTAGAACAGGAGCCTTACAAATGCTCGAGGGCAAAGAGCATCTTGCGATTCTGGCATCATTCATAGTGACTAACATCTTACTTTATTGCAGGGGATCCTGTGCGTAACAGTCAGAGTCCATGATTTTAAGTCAGAGAGACTTGTTTCATCCATTAGATCTGCTCCTGACTTCCTGGGTGAAACTGACAGAGCACTTAAACTTCACTCTGAAATGACACTGATCCCTACCTCTTAAATTATTGTAAACATTCGCCAAGCTAACACACACAATATGCTTCGCACACAGCAAGCTCTTAAAACACGTTGGGCCCACTCCATTTTCACATGGGTGTTCAGTAAATACTTGGTGCCTTGGAGTAAAATGATTTGCCCAATCGCACAGAAATGTAGTCCTGTGCTAGACTGTAATTTAAGTTCTCCTGGAAGTGGACATTCAGATGCAGTACAAGAAATTTATGGAGCAGAGAAAGCCTTACGATCATAAAAGAAAGGAGAGGAGAAAAGCAGTGAGACTGGGGAGGGAGAGGCTCAGCTTCAAACAGATCAGGCAGTGTCAGCCAACCCACTGGACAGTTCTGGAAGAAAAATGGCATGTTCGAGGATTCCATCTGTGGAAGAACGGTGCTCAGTGATTGGCCAAGTGCCACTTGGGAAGAGTGCTGGCTTGGTTCAAAAGCCAAGCAGCTCTGAAAGTGCTAATAGCTGAAGAATACCAACTAACTACTTCCTTGCAACTGAGTGATGAGCTCTTTCTTGAAGGGAGATCTGAGTGACACATCACAAGGCTGCCGCAAGTAGTAACATAGTGTTCTATCTGATCTAAGAGCAGTTAATGACCTTTGAAGGTTCATATCATTCAAAGTTAAGAGAGACTTGGTAACGAAAAGATAAATTTTGTAAAAAATGAAATGGAAACTTTGATGTGTATGTTCAAACTGTATTCAGAACAGTGTAGGACTGAAGAAGCAAAAATTCTTGTATTTCAAGACTCAGATCAGAAAATTCCGTTAAAAAACACAAAAACTTGGGCGGATATTGATGTATAGACAGAACTAAGTTGAGGAAAATAATGAGACCATGGGAGACAAAGAGGCAATTATTTGTTTCTAAAGGTGGTGTAATATGAAGGAGACAGTGTGATTTAGGGAGTCAGACAAATTTTGAGCTTATTCTTAGTTCTGGGAATTGCTAGGTATTCTACCCAGGGAAATTTATTCAGGCTCTCTGAGCAAGTTTAGTTATTTAACCAGCCATTCATCAAACACTTAATGCATGTCTACCATCTTTGACACTGTAGATGCTGGAGTCTGCTGTGATAAATAAAGCAGGTATGAGTCCTCATATTAAACACACAATCACACACAAAAAATTGACTGTAAATTTTCTTAGTTATAAATGAAAAGACTAATAGAGGATGTTATGACAGAATAGAATTGAGATGGGGCACTAGGACTGGGAGGTGAGGACAAGATTTTACTTGTGGAAATGGCAATTAAACTGACACTTGAAGGATGGAAATATTTAAGTCAAATTAAAAATGGAGAGAGGTTACTTTTACAGAAAAAGGCAACAGTATGTTTGAAGACTTTAAAGCAATAGGGAGGAATTTAAAGTAGATAAGTATGACCAAGAGTAGAGAGACATGAGATGAGATATGAGGGAGAGAAAATGTAGCGTTCCTATCTGATTGGTGGTGTTGTCTCTGTGAAGTTCAAGGTAAGTTCATTGGCAGAGAGAGGTTTTTGGTGACTAGAAATGCAATTAGTAAGAAAAGGAAGATAAATTTACTGGAGACACATAGTAAGATTGCTGATAGGTGTTTTGTGGCCACTGGAATTGACAATTATAACTTCACAGCGATACCAGGCTGCCCAGTTGTGTGATTTTCTTCCTCAATATTGAGCTGCTTAGTTGAAGTTAAGTAGTTAAGTAATTAACAACTAAGAACCAAAACCAACATACTGTTCTGTTTCTATGTTGACCAACTCTGGTATACAGAATACTCTCCTGATTCTGTGCTATAAAAGTACTGGAATCAAACAAACCCAAAACCCCAAAACAAAACTAACTTAACTCCTTGCTTCAAAAAATATTTGCTCTTGGAAGATAGGACTGTGAAACGACCAAAATAGCTTACTTATCAAGACTAGCAGCTTGCTTATCAAGAATTACTTCAAGATCTTCATATCGCTGTGTCAAACAATCCAAAGCTGGTGTGTCATAAATTCTGCCATTCTCAATTATTTCCCTATATTTTAACACTTGCCTTAAAGTCACCTAGTGTAAGCATACAGCCCCATATATATCTTTTCCTGACAGCTCTCTTCTGAGATATTACTAATACCTTGTCAAGATGACATTCTTCTTTATTGTAGTAACCTAAATCACCTTAGTGTTGCTCAACCAACAGGTGTTCCTTGTGGTCTTTTTAGGGGGTCAGAAGCCAACACAGGATGGGGAGTTTTCCAAAGAGTGGCGATGGAAGGTGATATGTGTAAAAGAATTGAGACTACTTGCTAAAGAGTGATGTTGTGATGGGCTGTTGAGTTTAAAATGGAAGAGGGATAAAATGAAGATGAGAGGGAACTAAAGGCAGGGTTTTTCAACTGACCTTACTAACATATGAGGCTGGGCAATTCTTTGTCATGAGAGCTCTTCTGTGCAGGATAGTTAGCAGCTTCCTGGCCTCTCTCTGCTCTGGACGGTACTGTTACATCACCAGTGGTGACAACCAAAATGTCTTTGGACTTTGCCATATCTCTTGGGGTGGGGGAGGGGGAATTGTACTCAGTTGAGAATCACTGAGCTAGAGAAAAAAGGATGCATCAACTTATTGATTACCTATATAATGCCAAAGAACTATTTTAGTGGGAACACTTAGGTCAATAAGTGGTGAGCCTAGGTGAGTGTGATGGGGGAGGAAAATGTTTCAACTAGTCATTTCCAAGAGAGTGCAATCTCAGTCTCTGTTACCTTCCACGGTGTGACCAAGGGGACTGGGTGAGGGATACACAGCAGAGTAGAACACCACATATGTAGAGTAATGTATATAAAGTAATTTGTTCAGAGGTTGCCACAAGGTGAGCAATCAAAAGCTCTGGTTTTCATCCCTATTGATTTTTCACAAGGGCAGCTTAAATATTAAAAAAAAAAAAAAAAAAAGAAGCAGTAGCAGCTAAAATTGTACATGTAAACATGTCCCTAACTGAGTAAATAACAGTGGACATGCTATAGATCAAATGAGTCTCCAAATAATAACAGAAATTTATTTTCATAGCCCTGACATGTTCACATCCTAAGATAGAAATTTTACTAGGGGGAAGTGGACTTCAGTGCTAGAGCATGCTGAAGGAAAATAGCTCAAACACTGAGTACTCTGAGTTAATTACACTGAGACCATACGTACAGTTTAAGCATTCATTTGACTGTACAGAATGAGATTCAGGAATGGACCTAATGAGTTTTACTTATTCAGAGAAAGTTATTAGTTATCATACATTATCTTAAATTAATAAATTATCAGATCAAGCATACACAAAAGTAGTGCGGCTGAAAAAAATTAGGTAACATACATGTCTGTGTGAAATACAGTTAGAATCCAACAGTCATCAGGGGCAGGTTTTTATCTCATTGAGGCTATGATTTTATTCTTATAACATGCATTAGTGTTAAGCTATAGCAATGAACCAAGGATGGAACAAAGTACATGATTGCATAATATCACCACGAAGCTCAAATCTCATATTTTTTTTATACATTCAGTGGAAGCTGTTGGAGAATCCAGTGCTCCTGGCATCTGCAAAAAAGTCTTCCAGCTTCTTAGCTGGAAGACTCATCTCTGATTTCTGTCCTTTCCTTCAATCCCAGACTTACGAGTTCTAGACCGTATTAGACTGACTAGGTCACCAGGGCATTTTGGCTTTTAGAAACACTTTGGAATAAATCCCCACTGTTATTTTAAAGCCACAATTTCAATTACAAAGGCAGATTTGAATAGAGGCAATCTGGGATTAGGCCCTGGTGATTGAAAGCAAAGCTGTTAACCCTCTACACTGTCCCTAGAGCTAGCCTCTTTTCTGGGAGGGAGCAAGCAAAGTGGTGAGTGTCTTTAGCCCGCTGGTGGCTGTCTTTTTGCAGGTAAAGTGGAGTCTCAATGAGGAATGTGCATTGTGTTCCATAATAGATGTTTTACCTCAACTATAGGGGATATTTCTTTCCTGAACTTGACCCTTAATACCAGTAGAATTACACCATTTGGGTTTGTGACATCACAGAGGTAGGCAACTATTTTCCTGCAAAATATTTACATTGTGTTTCAGAGAAAAAAATGTTAAAGGGAACTGAATGGCAATTTTCCTTATTCAGAATTGAGAAGAAAAAAAAATCTTGGAAAAATACTTTCTTCCCTGTTCTTTGTCTGGCACAGCTACCTAAAACTCTCCCTCTTTTTTCTAAAATTCTCCTTTTCTTCAAAAACCTCATACCTATGAAGCATTTTTTTAACCACGTAAAGGGCACTAAGACCTTGAAAACAGACTCAGTTTATCAGGCATCAGTAAAATATATTTAAAGCCTCAACTTCAGGCCAAGAAGTTAGGAGAAAGTGGATTTTTCACAAGTTCCTAACTGAAGTGAATTTCTTGATTAAAGCCATAGCTTTCCCAGGATTTAAAGTAAGGATAATCAAAGAAAATACTCATTTTTCATGTTTGAATCCCAATTTAAAAATATCCTGTCTCTAAAATTTCATTTATTACTTTGAGTTGTTGACTGAAATAAACTCTCATACAATATGAGAGTTGTGGGTTAAGTTTTATTGGGGGCAAAATGAGGACTAAAACCCGGGAGACAGCATCTCAGATAGCTCTGAGGAACTGCTCTGAAGAGTCAGGGTGGGGACTCAGTATTACATATGATTTTAGTGAAGGGGGGACATGCAGTCAAGCATATATTTAGGCAAAGGCTTGCTGCTAGTCATGGGGACCAGATGTCACCACTAATGATTTTAGTGCTTTTCTAGATATGAGGAGATGCAAGAATTTGGGCTCATAAAATCTTCTGAAAATATCTAACTATCTGAAGGCCTGTTCAGCCAGTTTTTCCCAGAGTACATAGTACTTCATTCCTAGTCTCCCCCCTGAATTCCTTTCAGGGAGTGTTGGAGATTAGCAGCTGCAGTGTTTCATGATTTAATCCAAGCAGAGTTAGATGGCAAGTGCCAACATGATCCAGTCCTTGTAGAGGCAGATGACAAGTGCCAAATTTTAGCTGGCAGAGTTTTGTAGAGAAAGTCAACAGAAACAGTTAATGGAAATATAAAGAATGCCATGTTTCATTCATACAGACCCCAAGCTTAACTGTGTAAGAAATCTGACTTCTCTTATTTTTCCTGTTTCAAGCCACCATTTAACCAAGAGCTGGAAACTTCATCTCAGTCAATTTAGAGTCACCTCAGTCATTTCAGAGCTCTGGATCTTATCTCAGAAGTTGCGTTCAAGGTCTTCTGGGACTTACAGAGCCCCGCAGTACAGACAGTGGCCCTGGTCCTTTGCCATCATCATCTGCACTGGCATATGTGGCGATGCCTGTGTCCCCATTTGACCTTCGGTCATCTCGTGTTGGCCACCATGGTACCTGCTTCATACATTGCTGCTAGGTTTCTACCGTCAGCTAGTCCTCTATTCTGCTACACTTTGGGATGTAACCAAAAAAACTGGAAAATCTGGAGGTGCTCAGGTCAATATTCCTAGAAATTCACTGCAGGCATCTTGATTCTATGCGTCTTGTGACATTTCAGAGTAAGTTTAAAGAGGCTTTCCATTTTTTTAATGTTTTCCCTGGGAAGTGAGCCATAGGTTAACTCTGTTCTTTGATCCCCCAAACTTACTCATGTTTGAATGCCTCACCTCTCCTCCAGTAGATGACTTTTGAAACAAGTCTATGGCCATAACTTTGTTGCCGGAGCTGCTCCAGGTCTTTGCTCAAAAACCACCAATCCCCGCCTTTAGCAGGAGTGACTTTGTTTAAAACCTGCCAACCTCCACCTTTAGCAGAAGTAAACATAAATCTTTAAGTTAAAGATCCAGAGATAAGGAAGAAAGCTACCAACAAATAAACAAACCAGATGGAACTAGCTGGGACCAAGATGGTGATGAATCCAACCTCCAGCAGACCCTGAGTCTCCTTATACGCTGATTTTATTGCATTAGCTTATTAAGGAATGCACCTACTGGTGGCCATGACAAGAAATTAAGGACTAGAATAGATTAACAAAAAAAGCGGGTTGAACCCAACTCTTTCAAAAAACCCTGCCTTTTCCCTAGTGGAGTAATGCATATCCTTCCCCATCATTAGCCTCACTCCTTCTCCCTTTGTCTTTACTCTTTAAAATTAAATTTCTCTCACCATGTGGGCAAGAAATTGATCTGTGAACTTAGTTCCTACTTCTCCATTCTTTGGCCACTGAAAAAGGCTTGTGCTGTGTCAGTCTCAGCTTTGGTTTTGTTATTTGGCTGCTTGAAGCTCAAAGGGAAAAGAACCATTCCCAACAAGGCAGAGAGCCTTCTCCTGGCTACGGCCACAGCAGGGCCCATACGACTTAATTTGGTAACATTTTGACCAGATTAATTTTTTTAACTTATTATTTTGAAATAATTGTAGACTCGGGAAATAGATTGGGAGCAGATGCCCTCCCCAATCCCCACCAAACTGAGTCTTCAGATGACATGGTCCCAGCCAGCAACTTGACTGGAACCTCTTGAGAGACCTTAGGCCAAAAGCACACATCTAAGCCATGCCAGATCCTTGACACATAAAAATTGTGAGATAATAAGTATTTGCTAATTTAAGTTGCAGATTTGTGGCATGAACAATCTTCCTCCTATACGCCTGAGATATCATGTTCTCTACTTCTATGAAGCCTTTAACAGAAATCAGGGGACTGGCCATAGTACATGCATTGTTCTAAGCATGTTACATTTGTTAATTTACATAATTCTTTCACCACCAAATCCAAGAGGTGGTGAACTATATTTCCTGCAGCTCCCCTAACAAAGTACCATAGCTGGATGACAAAACAATGGAAATGTATTCTCTCATGACTTGGAGCCTAGAAGTCTGAAACCAAGTTGTTGGCATGGCCATAGTCTCTCTAAGGCTCTAGGTAGAATTCTGTTTTACCACTTCCTAGCAAGTGCTGGCCAGCAATCATTGGCTTTCCTTGGCTTGAAGCTGCATCAGTCCAATCTCTGCCTCTGCCTCCCCATGTTGTTCTCCTGCATAACTTCACATCATTTTTCTTCTCTGTGTGTGCCTATCTCTATGTCTAAATTTCTCTCTTTTTTTTATAAGGACCCGTCATAGTGGATTAGGACTCATACTAATGACCACATTTTAACTTGATTATCTCAGTAAAGACCATATTTCCAAATAAGGCCACATCCTCAGGTATTTGGGATTAGGTCTTGTTGATAAGTGTCATATGATATCACTTATATGTGGAATCTAAAAAAATGATACAAATGAACTTATGTTCAAAACAGAAATAGACTCACAAACATAGAAAACAAACTATGGTAACAAAGGGGAAAGGTGGGGTGGGGTAAATTAGAAGTTTGGGATTAGCAGATAATACTACTATATATAAAATAGATAAACAACAAGGACCTACTGTATAGCACAGGGAACTCTATTCAATATCTTATAATAATCTTTCATGGAACAGAATCTGAAAAATAATATATATATACATATTATATGCACACACACACATATATATAACCGAATCATTTCACTGTACATCATAAACTAACACAACATTATAAATCAACTATACTTCAATAAAAACATAAATAAAAATAATAGGAGGTGGGGTCAGGAAAGGAAAAAAAAAAGGAGTTAAAGTTCTTGCCAACATTGCACCGATACTAAGAGTTAGAGGGAAGATTTGAATCCAGGCAATCTGACTCCAAAATTTGTGCTGACAGCTATTTCCTTATATCACCTACAATATTTATTTGTATATTTTTATCTTTTTAACGGAGCAGCTAGTTAGCAACTAGCACAGTCCCTGATATGTGCTCAAGAAACATTTGTTGAATTTAAACTTTAGAGACCTTTGAGATGAATTTTAAATCAGAGTAGTTTTTTGTAAATGGCAAGGTAGAATGAAGGCTCCTCATTCAAGTTCTTAACTCAAGTTGGATTGGAAGCGAAGCCTAGAGCTGAAAGGTTATACATGTAAAAATTACACCTTCAATTGGTTACGAAGAATAATTTACATTTCCTAAAGTAATTTTCATCAACTCATGATACATAATAAGCTCTCCTTGAGACTAACTGACAGACAAACAAATGTAAATAAGAAATAATTTTAAAGGGGGCCAAACAAAGTAACAAGGACATTTTGAAAGCTACAGTGTCTAGGTTAGTTTTTTTCTGAGTCTCAGCATAACAGAGGCTGCTACTGCATCAAGGGACCATACATAAGATGACTGATGAGGGTTCTAATGGAGTTTTACAAGTTCACCCAAATGACGGCTGCAGTACATGACAGGTAAGTCAATTCATGTTTCCCTGAAACAGCATTATTGTTTCTCTATTGTAGGTGCATTAGCAAATTCCCTTCAGAGTGCAGGTTATTAAACAATTAAATAAATGTTGCCCATCTGTGCACCAGCAATTTAAATGACTTACACTGTACAGTTAATCAGTAATGCTTAATCAGCACGTCGATGGTTCCCCACTTAGCTTCAGGGCACAGGCATTTTATTTGTGCTGGGAATGCAAAACTGAAGTTGGATGAAGCAATTCCACCAGGGGAGAAAAGGCAGCCAGAGATTAAGGCATTTTGTCTTGGTTAATGTGAAGAATATGTAGGACTTTTTATTTGTAGGTTGGTTTGTTTGTTTCTGTAATGTTTACCTCAACCCAGGTCATAGATTTAGAAATGTGCATGACAAACATTTGGTCATCTTCCCCCAGGGTGTTGTCAGGTTCTCTCAGCCTCCCATTTGACGCTGTCCATAAAAACACTCTGCATTTACATTATACCTTTACCTAATGATATCAGGGAAATAAAATTAATAATTATTATGCAAACCTGGGAAGGAATAGAAATTCTTGTGCACATCTGCAAGAATAAAAGGAATGCTTTTTTAATGTCGGATAGTTGTCTGAAATTCCACCTTCATTGCACTAATAACTTAAGAGATTTACTGCCAGTAACAACATCTTGCAGCTGTGTTCTTCTCAAAGGTGCCAAAATATTGGTGCTTAAGCACATTGATGGTGTGCTAGAAGGCAGCACATACTCCCTGCTTCACTGCAAGGATGCACAGGAACAGAATGTGGGAGCCCTTTCCAGTTGATGAAACCATTTAATCAAAACAACCACTGCCCTTCATCAAAGACTTCATTATCAAGAGACTGATGCTTTAAAAAATACAGTTATTTAAATAATAAAGAAGAGAGGAAGTATGGAGTTTGAGGGAACAGAGGGAGGTAAAGTGAGTTGGCGGAGCATAAATTTGCTTTAATTAAAGTGACATATGTGTATTAAAATTAATTTTAAATGCATAAGCAGGAAACTCAACAAAACTTTGATTTAGACCAGAGTTAAAAGCTATTCCTCTCTCACGTAGAAGGCTGAAGCTATGCACTCTAGGACTCATACAGCAGCTCTGTTCCACTAAGTTCTCAAAGGCCCTGGCTACCTGCCGGGTCTGCTTTCTCTAGTGTGCAGCTTTCATTTCTATGTTCCAAGACCACATTCAATGGTTCTGTTTCAGGCAAGAGGTAAGAGAAATATACGCAGTAAAAGGGACCAAACATATACACTAGATGCCTCTTATGATGGTTTCCCAAAATTGCCACACATTTCTGAGCATATCTCCTTGATTAGAACCTAGTAATATGACCATAGTTCAATACAATGGAAACCGAGAAGTGCTTTCTCTTTTGGATGGCTACGGACCCTACTGAATATCAGAAAAAATCTATGTCCATGGAAATAATATTTTTTAAATATGGTAGGGTAAAAATTTTTTCTACACTCCATCTCTCTCAATCCACTCCACAAGGCTAATTACTTTTTGCCATTTCTGTTGCCTTCTTCTAGAAATTATTTGCATAATTATAAACTACCGGTAAATTCCCTTATTTCTTGTTGTGTCAGTCACAAACTCTTCCCTGAGTAGGAGGGATTATTGTAAGTTGTTTGTCTGGGTTAATTTCATTTCAAAAACGGGTAGAAGCCAAGCAGTATGAGTATCTACCTAAATGCAAAAATGAGGAATGTCATCCCCTGAGGGCCAATCCTCTCAATGAGAACTAGGAGGTCAAGAGATCCCCAAGTCCACCTTCAAGTTCAATGGTTTAGAAAGACCTAAATCTCAGCAAAGCTATTATACTCAGTTGTAGTTTATTACAGACTGAATACAGATTGAATAGAATACAGAATATATGTATGTATGTATGTATGTATGTATGTATGTAGGATAGAATGCATGCTGAAATCAGCAATGGGAAAAGGCATTCAGGGCAGTGGCCATGAGAGACCTGGTATGGACATTACACTTGTCCTCCCCTAGTGGAGTGGTGTGGACAGAACATATTTCTCCCAGGAACCCCGTGTGATGATATGCCTGGAATGAACCCAGGATGCTCACTTAAGCCTTGGTGTTTTCCCTGGGAATTGGTCACGTGGACACAGCTGACCACCCACACAGCTGACCTTGACCTCCAGCTCCTCCAGAGTTCAAGCTGATACTACACAGCCCATGACCTCCAACATAAATCAGACTGTTAGTATAAACTATAGGGAGTCGCCCAAAGTCCCCAGGTAAACAGAATCACTCTGTCAGGCAGGATATTTAAGGGCTTGGAAGTTACCTCCCAGCATCTGGAGTCAAAAGGTCAGAAGGTTTTCTTTGGACAAGGTTAATCCTTTACTGCTCAGAGCCTCCATGCTACTAGATGGACACTCAACATCTTTAAAGAACAGTTCTTTAGTTCATCCTGGGGACAGACATACACTTAAACACGCAGGAAGGAAGGAGTGTCACCGTTCAGGCTCTACCCGCCTTGTTGCTGACTTTCCTTTCCTTTGTGCTACAAGCTGGAAGCCCTCAACAGGCTCTTCCTGCATCATTCCTTTAGTATACTGTGCACTGGTACGATTTCTGTTCTGTTTGTTGGTCACTATGATGCCATAAATATGCCTTCCATATTTATGATGTACATCAACTTACCTGCTCCTTGAATGATCTGTCTTGCCTCATCTGCACTTTTATGAATGCATTCCCTTTTGAAATTTACCATCATTTCGATGGGGTTTAGGAAGAATTTGAGATAAACATACTCAAAGTTCACTTCACTGCATCAAGCTGGGAGCTCAAATGTGAATTTTTGCATACATAACCCAAATTTGGAACAGTTTTTAAAATATAACCTGTTCCAAAACACTTCACTGATTGAAACTGCATTTCTGCCTCCCCTCCTTTTTTTTTTTTTTTTGGTTAGGGTGCTGCCATGTAAGTGAAAGCCTGTGTCACTAAGCAGGACACTTTGGAGCCTTCCTGAGACAGATTCCCCATCCCATGTCCTCTGCTGGCCTATGGTTTTTTAAAAAAGCTTTAGTCTCCCAGGCCTCCCCTGAGTCACAAAAGGCTGGCTCAAGAATTAATGATTGAAAGAAGCTGAATATGTAGTAACAAAAAATATCAGTTGGGCCAGGAGAGCTGGTAACCGTTTGAATAATTAGATCAGCCGCATAGCAGTCTCAGAATATTTAGTCCCTCCCTGAAGGATATAGATGACAGTGTCTAATGCACATTCCTGAGTTGTTTTCAAGGGACTGAAACCCCATCAAATGGAAGAAGTTAACTGCATGATGACCAGGAGTGTGTAGCCCCCAAACTGATTAGAACCAGATGCTGATAACTGAGGTTCCTGGAACACCACCCTGTTACCTCACCGCCAACCAATCAGAAGAAAGTCACACACCCTGCAGCCTTCCCCCCAAATCTGCCTTTAAAAACACTTCCCTGAACAACCTGGGAGTTTAGATCTTTTGAGCACAAGCCGCCTGATCTCCTTGTTTGGCCCTCATGATAAACCTTTCTGTGCTCCAAATTCTGACTTTTGAATTTGTTTGGCCTCACTGTACATTGGGAACATAAATTTGGGTTCAGTAACACCTGTGTGAAGTCATGTCACAGCGTCCTGCTGAGATCTTCCAGATTCTGGTAAATCATCATGGTGGATATAAGACTTTTTAGCAGATTAAAGATGGCCACAAATTAATTGACACTCTTCTCATTGAGAGAGAAGTCTGTGTCGCTTCCCCTTGGATCTTGGCACACTTTGACCAGTAAAAGATGATGGAATTATTGCCATGCTGGTTTCCTAGTCCAGACCTTAAAACACTGGCATGCTTTCCCACCCAATGTCTTGGAAATGTTTGGCCTTGAAAAAGCAAGACATTACATAAGATTATTACCCTAAGATTATGATGCTGTGAGGAAGCCAAAGTCAGTTGGACGAGAGGCTGCATGCAAAAAAAAAAAAAAAAAGGAGTAAGAGATGCCCATCCAATTCCAGCTGTTCCAACCAGCCTCATTGATGTGTAAGACATGTGAGTGCAGAAGGCATCTTAGACATTTCATCCCCAGAAGATGTAATATGGAGAAGAAGCAAAGAAACCAGGTGACAGCCAGAACTGAAGCTCCCGAAACGTGACCCTAATCAAAATGTCCCAGCAATCCTCAGCCGTGTAACTCATGCCAGCTGAGGTCCTAGTTACCCTGGAGCAGAGACGAGCTATCTTCTCTATGCTCTTCTCAAATTCCTGACCCACAGAGTTGTGAGCATAATAACATATTTGTCCTCTAACTCCAAACATATTTGGGGTCATCAGTTATACACCAGTAGATAACTAGAATAGGTCTTAAAAGCCAGGGTTTTTCTTTTCTGATTGTGCTGTTAGTGATATAAAACTGTGTTCAACAGCCCCACCTCCCAGGGAAGAGTACTGGAGGTTGGAGCTAAGAAAGGCATTTTCCAAATATAGGACTTTATTCCTTTTTATTCACTAAAGCTTATTATCTTTGTAGTCCAACAGATAGTTTATATTGTAAGATTTATATTTAGTGTATCAATCAATGGATTAGGATATTACTTCATTTGTAACGTGTTAAATGGTGCGTAAATGTAATACAATACAAACGAAACATGATAAACTGGAAGAACGTATATTCAAATTTGATTCAATATATTTGCAGTTTCTTTTGCCCTCTGTCAGTGTGATTGCCTTTGCATAATCCATGTCTCTAATTATCCTTCCCTCTGCTTTGCATATAAATAGCTAATTAGATAGTGTCCCTGTCAGCTATGAAGTATATAATATCCAAAGACATACTCCTTTAGAAATTTAATTTGGAATAACAGATTGTGCTAACCAATTGAAAAACCACAAGACTCAAGTTTGGTGAATCATTTGATGATTTAATTTGAAGTCAGAAATGTCACATGTGAATCAAAATATTGGTCCAAGTAATGTACTTATTAAAAAAAAATCTACTTTGTGCTTAAGATTTTCCATTTCTTCTTCTTGCTTTATATTAATTAAATGTGTGGTAACAAAATCAGAGATGACTAAGGTCACATTTCTTTTTCTTAAAAGAATGGGATTTAAGAAAACTACCAAGTGAAGGAAAGAAGGAGGAACTAAGTCCTACCTCTCAGGTGTAAGGACCAGCAGGCCTGCTTGTTAATAGTATTGAATAAGCACTTACAGTATGAGGAGTTTTCATGGAGTGTTGTTTTTTCATACACACCACTCCACCCAAGAATGACTACTCTTAAGAAATAGTTGCCAAACATGAATGGTGCACTCGGTGCTTGGGGTAGAAGGGAATGTCAGACTATCAGCAAACTCTTATCAGGAAAGTTTCTGTAGGCAAGCACCAAGATCTCTAAAAATAAGAATGCATACTCTTTTTTTCCTGCGTAAAGGACCAGAGTGAGCTCCTTCAATAAAAGTGCACAGGCTTGGAAGCCAGCTAGATCTTGTTATATCCAGGGGTATTTGTTGTATTCTTGGCTGGAAATATCAGAAGCTTAATTTGGTTTATTTATTAAGCAGAAAAGGAGTTTTTAAGAAGGGGTTTGTGAGATGTACTCATATTGGAAGTATGGTCAGCGCAGATGAAGGAGGCACCAATAGAGTTCAAGTACAGCCAAGCTCCAGGTCTGCTCAGGAAACTGCGACAGGAGCTGTCACCACTGGCCGTGCATCGCTCCCTATCAGAACTGACTGCCTCGAACACTCATTGCCATACTCTTGATTCTGTGGATGAATTCCACTTGACCTTGAGCGTCTACATCACTGCCCCACTATTTAAAGTCTCTGGTGAGAGTGTCTGAAAGACTGTACTGACCAAAATCCTAGATATCAGGCAGGTAGGGAACGTGCTCCTCTTCAGATTTCTTAGTGGGGAGAAGCCTCAACTCCAAAAAGGGAGCTCATGCATGGATCCTGGGTACTCAGGTTTTATGAACCCTGGACTGTGCTTGGTCAAGAATGATCCCCCAAGGTGAGATTCCCAGCTCCCATCACTTCCACTCCCATTGGCTGGGATCAAGAGCAACACTTGGCTTCCCCTGGGAGAACTCCATTCCATCATTTTGGTTGGGGGGTGTGCACCTAGCCCCAAGTACACTTTGTTCACCTCTGACAGGCACCCACTCTCTCAGACACTTAACCCAAAATGGACAGGGATCATGAGACCGCCCCACAACCACCTTTCCCATCTCCCTATAGTTTGAGCCTCGTTAACACTATCTTCCTTGAGAATACCAGAAATCATCTAATTTTGCTCTCTCCTTTATTGCCACTTTATGTTATCACAGCTTCAGACATCTCATCCCCTATACTTGGAACTATATATAATCTGCACATCTCCTTTTCAGCCATCTTCCACTCATCCTCAACTCTTTAACTTTTCCATCAAGACCAGTGGAATTCACTGTTTGTCACCAGTGCACTCCTCCATGTCTTTGATCTCTTCCTTTACTGTTCCCTTTCTTTCCTTGCTCCAAGCTAAACCTGGATCTTTCCTGGGGGATTGTTTTCCCTGCAGCCCTTCTAAGTGGTAACTGTTTATTTCCACCCATTTCATCTCTATCCCTCTTATCACTGAGCCCAGATATCCGGTCAGCGATCCCTTGACATTTCTGGAGCTCTCTGCCTCTTTCTTCCTTGGAAAACTTCGGCTTAAAAGCTCAAGCCTTTTAGGTTATATTCTTCATTATTGGTGTAATTTATACACTTGTATCACCCTGGCTCCCTCTCTGTATTAGCTCCTCTCTAGCAATTGACCGATCCTAATTCCTGTTGATTTTAATATGCACATAGAAGACATTTGCCCTATTTCTCAGTTACTTGATCTGTTTTCTAATTATCTTGCCCCATCTTCTACCTAAGTCATTACTCCATGGTCACACCCAGATCTTGCCATTATCCGAAATTTCAACCAATCCATAATTTCAATCCTGTGCACAACCTCACCTTTCAGCTCACTCTTCTAATACCCCAATTTCAACAACCCTTTTACTCAAATAAGATCTCCAGTCTATCTGTCTCGCCACCTCCTCTCTGTTCTCCAACGTATTTCTTGATGTCCTCTCTTCTTTCTTTATCCAGCTTCAATTAGCCAATCATTTTATCCAGTCATGTGAATGTACTCTTTACTTAATTGCCCTTTCTCTCAATTTTAAAAGTCATCTGACAAAAATCACAGCTCTGGTGAATCCAAGTCTCTGCCAAATCTGTACCTGTATAAATACGGATAAATACAGCTGCTTGAAACTATTAAATCATGCCGAGGGGTATCATTTTAAATCTATGACCACAATGCCAGGTGGGCTCTTAATGCTACTGCACAGTCATAAACTACCTCCCCGGCCCACTCACTTCCCAGTCATTTAGAAGCTGACTCATGCCTTGTCTTCCCTCCTCAAGCCACCGATACCTACTCCACCAGCCACATTCCACTTGTTTATTCTTAGACTGACATTATTTTCAACAGCTGATGTAGCAATTGGTGGTGTTAAATTTTTTAAAAAATTATTTTCTGCTTGATTATTTCTGACATATAACTATATATCAGTTTAATTTGCTTATCCTTTTAAAACTCAACTGCCTTACTACATTGTCTATATTTTTAATAGCTACTTTGCTGAATATTCAGAAATTTATAGAAAAACAATCATATCACATACAAAAGTGAGAGAAATCCCTTTTAAATAATATAAATCCTATTTCTTTTTCAGTGATTTGGCTAGAATGTTCCAAAAGATTTTGATATTTGTTGTAGAATTCTAGTAATGAAGGAATGTTCCGATTCAGATTGATTACTCTTCTTAAAAGAAAAATTCGTATGTAAGAGCACATATTAAAAAAGCTAATTGGAAGCCAAAGGCACATGACTGGGCTTTATCTACTGGTAGACTCAGCTCACCAGATGAGACTCAAAATTGTCCACTTTAAAAAAAAAAATTGAATCGCTAAATGCCATTATGCTAAGTTATTTTTTTTCCTAAGGTTATTCAAATGGGAAGGGGAAAACTCAATAATTGATCTGCATCTGGGATGTAAATGCTCAATTGCTGGCATTTTGTATGTGACAGAGAAGTTGAAATCTAATTGTGTGTTATATATACTTACAATTAATCTCCAATTTTCAAGTTTTCTTAGAGTCCTGGGTCTTTGCAAGTCAATTTCCCCAAAGAATAAACCTCTGATTTTAAAGAGGGAGCCGAGGTAATAGCTGGCTGGAGTGGGAAGGAAAGACTATGTCATATACTGACTTCTAAATGAGGCCCTATGACTTCAGCCTGTCACCATTTTCAGCCTTCCTCTATATATAATTTCTAAATTCTAAAATATGGGATTTTGCAAGGCTACTACTGTAAATTCTTTTCTCTGCATATCCTCCACGGTATGGTCTCTAGTCTCTGACTTCCTCTGCCATTGTAAATGAGTTCCTACTCCTTTATTTGCTTTTTGCCTTTGTAAAATTTGTTTAAATCTCTCCTGTTTCCATTCTTTTTTCTTTGTGTACTGACGATGCCTTTTATATTTATTTATTATAATTTCAGTGAGTTCACTGGAGACATGCAAGTCAAACACGTTTGGTCAGTCTGCCATTTTAAACTGAAGTTGCTTCCATTTTATAAATTGCATAACTGAACTATCTGTAAAGTTTAGAGTTAATTATGTGTTTTACTATTAATATGTTCTTTTGTTCTCTTTTTTCTTGGATTCAGGGTTTTTTTGTTTGTTTGTTTTGTTTTGTTTTGTTGCTGGAGAGCATACTTAAAATAATTAATCAAGCAAATGGAATTAACTTTCATTGTCCTGATTTCCTGAACTTCTGAAAATGCATTTCTTTTGCTTTTATATTTGAATGTAATTTGGATGAATTTAAAATATTTCCCATGAATATGTTGTAGCCATCTTTGAATGTTTTCTAGAATACTGGAAATTTTTCTTTTTCTTTCACTATTTTTCTCTCTGTTAACTTACAGAATTTTCCATTTTTTTTCGAGCAGAAACAATTTAACCACAATGTTACAAAGTGTCTTTTTCAATAATAATTTGAGCATTAATTGACTTTCTATGTGAAGACTCAAAACTTTCTTCAGATTGGGAATTTTAAAATTATATATCCTTGTTTCTTTGACTGTTTCCTATCCATTCATCTCTTACATATATTTCCCACATCTTTTAACTTTTAAAAACAATATATACAATTTACTTCTTTTCTTTTTGTCTTGTGTTTTGAGAAAGTTCTCATCTTGACCATTGGTTCATTAATTTGATTTTCAGTAGGAGCCATTCTATTTGACCTTCAGTCAAGTTCCCAACTGCTTCTCCCCTTCTCCCATCCACCCCTATGACTTCTCAATTGCTTTTTTAAAAAATTTCTCCAAAACCTAGTGGCTTAAGAAAGCAAATTGTATTCCTCTGCTTCAAGGTTTCTCACAACAGTGCAGTCAAGATTTCTTCCAGGTATAAAATCTCCATGTGAAGGGGGAAATATCTACTTTCAAGTTCATACATGTGACTGCAGGCAAAATTTAGTTTTCAGGACTTTTGGACAAAGGCACTCAGTTTCTTGCTAATGGCTGCCTGGAAGACTCTTGTGGTTCATTTCTACAGGGGCTTCTCTTTACATCAGCTCAAAATATGGCAGCTGACTTCCATCTGAGCGAGCAAGCAGGAGGACCAAAGATGGAAGTCATAGCCTCTTTGTAACGATCTTTGAAGTGCTCTCCGCCAATCTTGCCATATTTTGTGTTAGAAGAAAATCACTAGCTCCAGCCCATTACAAGGATATGGAATTAGGACGTGTGTACCAGAAGGTAGAGGTCTCTGGGGGGCCACCTTCAATGTTGTCTACCAAACACTCCTTAGCCATTACATTGATTTTAAAAGCTAGAAATTCTTACTTCTTTTGAAATTATGATCAGTTAATTTTTAAGAAAGGTTAAATTCCTCTGAATCTTTCAGAGGATACCAACTATAATTAGTTTGAGCATCTCTTCTGCTTCCTGCAACAACAGTTTTGTTCCATTCTTCTGATTGTTTAGTCTGTTTAGTGATTATTGTATAACTTTACACACTTATAATGAAAAGACCACTTTGATTAGTATTGAACGTCCTCAATAGGAGAAAAAGCTGTCTTCTACTGGTAGTGAATACAGATTTTAATTTTGAGATTCTGGCTTGTGTGATCATGCAGAGAGGGGCTGAGTGAAGACAGAGCCTGGTAGGTCCACATAACATTTGTCTCCTGAGCACAGAAGAAAAGTTATTTGAGAAAATCCTCTTTTTCTCTCTAGAACCAAGGCCCATGCTGCGTCTTTTCTGCTTTCAAATAGAGAAGACTATTTGAAATGTAACCTGAGGGCAGCTGCTCTGACAGGAGCCTCCTGCAGCTGTTTCTGTGGTCTTTAATTAGTTACACCAAACCTGCCCCATGGTTCACTGCATTTTTCAACCCTGGCTGGCTTTGATTTGATTTGAGGGTAGGCGCTGGCTTTTCCAGGAAAAACTTCCTTCATGAGGTTCTGTCCCTGGGTTTTCTGATGAATCTCAATATATCTCCTTTTGCCACCTGGAGTTTCTTTAACTCTTGACCTTTTAATGAAACACTTTCTGGATGGTGTTAATAGCCCCCTCAACTGGTACTAAGCATTAGACAGGCTTCTTACTGACTTTAAGTCCTGAATCCACCTTTTCTTAGAGCTTTTACTTTAGAGTAGAATGCAGTTAACTTTCTCTTGCCAACCTCCACAAAGTGCACACTCATGATGTGCATGGCAGGCATCACTGAAGATTTCTGGTAATAGAAGGCTTTTGCATTAAGCAAAACAGACACATTAACATGTATCGTTAAATATTTATTCCTACAAAATTCTTTAGACTCTTCACCAACTAGAATTTATGAAAAAAGACAGAAAGTTAAAGTCTCCCACCAAAATGGGCACCCACGCCACAATCTGGATAGGCAAACAATCTGAGCCCCACTCACTCGATGCATAGGCCAATGGACAGAAGGGACAAGTATCCTAAGGCCCATTCTCCTGGTGCAGCAGCCAAGTGGTAGCTGGGCTCAGTGAGCACCTACCCTCCCTCAGCAGTGGCCAAGCTGCAACCAGACTGAGCAGGTGAGTCCCCTGAGCCCTACCTGTCCTACACAGCAGCTAGATCACAACTGGGTTAGGCAAGTGCCCTGAGCCCTGCCCTCCCCACACAGCAGCCACACCACAATCAGCCCAGACTAGTGCCCTGAGCTCCCCCCACCTGGCATAGTGATTGAGCCACAACTGGGACAATCAAGTGACTCAGAAAAACTCTGCCCTTTCCACAAAGCGGCCTAGTCACAACCAGGCTGGACAAACACCCTGAGCCCTGGCCTCCCCGGGTAGCAGCCATGGCCCTGTTGCAGCTGGTGAGCTCGTGCAGCCCACACAAGGGATGCTCACAGAGTGCCTGGCTCTGGTGGCCAGGAGAGACTGCACTTCTGGGCTACACAGAACGGCTCCTAACCAAGACCACTCCTTCAAGGCTGAGGGAAGTAGCCATTTAGCTTAATACATATTGACAGACACAGAGAGAGAAGCAAAATGAGGAGATGAGGAATCAGGTTCCAAACTGAAGAACAGGGAAAATACCCAGGAAAAGCTCTTAATGAAGCAGAGATAAACAACCTGCCTGAAACAGAGTTCAAAATAATCATGAAAGTGTTAAGCATAAAAGTGTTCATCAGTCTTGGAAGAAGAATGGGTGAACACAGAACTTCAGCAAAGTGATAGAAAAATAAAAGAAGTAACACACAGAAGTTATAACTGAACTGAAAAATACACTAGAGGGGTTCAGCAACAGAGTGGGTGAGGCAGAAGGGTGAATCGATGAGCTGGCAAATGAAACAGCAAAACTCAACCAAACAGAGCAGCAAAATGAAAACCGAATTAAAAGAACAAAAGATAACTTTAGGGACCCACAAGACATCGAGCAGAAGATCACTCACATTACAGAGGTCCCAGAAGGAGAAGAAAGAGAGAGAGGGCTGGAAAAATAATGGCTGAAAACTTCTATAATTTGGGGAATGAAACAGACACCCAGGTTTAGGAAGCCTAGAGAGTTTAAAATAAGATATACTAGAGCTAAAATACTTGTACTCTGAGAACTATAAGACATTGATGTAAAAAAATTAAAGGCAACACAAATAAATTAAAAGCTATACTGTGCTCGTGGATTGAAAGAATTAATATTGTTAAAATTCTCGTACTACACAAAGCAATCTACAGATTTAATCCAATCCCTACCAAAACACCATGGAATTTTCCACAGAACAAGAACAAACAATCCTAAAATTTGTATGGAACCACAATAGACCCCAAATAACCAAAGCAGTCTTGAGAAAGAAGAACACAGCTGGAAGCATCATGCTCCCTGACTTCAAACTATACTACAAAGTTACAATAATCAAAAAGTACGGTACTGGCACAGAAACAGACACACAGATCACTAGAACAGACTAGGGATCCCAGAAATAAACTCACACTCATGTGGTCAATTAATCTACAACAAAGGAGGCAAAGACATACAATGGGGAAAAGACAGTCTCTTCAATAAATGCTGTTGGGGGAAACTGGACAGCTACATGCAAAAAAATGAAACTGGACAACTTTATTATTATCATATACAAAAATTAAACAAAAAACTGATTAAAGACTTAAATATAAGACCTAACGCCAATACTCCTAGAAAGAAACATAGGCTGTGAGATCTTTGACATTGATCTAAGCAATATTTTTTTTGGATTTGTCTCCCCAGGCAAGGGAAACAAAATCAAAAATAAACAAATGGGACCACATCAAATACAATTAAAAAAAAAAAAAACTTAAGGAAAAAGAAAAAAATCAAGATTGAAAACTCCAAAGTTATAAAATTAAAAAAAGAAAAAGAACTAAAGATATTCAGAGAAATTGAAGTAGAGAAAACTTGTTATTAGTGAAAGAGAAAAAAAAAAAGGATGAATTAGTAAGTAAACTCGTAAACTGGTTCATTTGGGAAAGATACAATCGATAAAAAAATTTTTATTTTAATCAAAAAAGGGAGAAAACACAAATATATAATGAGAAAAGGAAATGAGAATTTAATTATAGATAAGATGCTATTTTGTTCAAATATATGCAAGTAAATTGAAAACCTGCATGAACTAGATAATTTTGTAGAAAGATGTAAATTACTTCATATTTCTGGAATGAGGAGGACCTTTCTCAGCAAGAATAAACCTCAAACGCTGAAAGGAAAAATACTGATATACTTGTCTACTTACATGTTTTTGACAGCAGAAAAATAGGACAAAGAATTCAAAAGACTAGTGACCAAGTAGAGAAGAAATGCTTGCAACAAATACACTTCACTGGGGGAAAAAATACTCACAACCAAAGGAAAAGACTACTTTGTTTAATATATGAAAAATTCATATAATCAATGCGAAAAGGAACATCAACCCAATAGAAACTTGGACAAAGAACACAAACTGGTAGTACATACACACACACACACAAAAAAAAGCAAGTGAAAATAAAATCAATCTCACTATGAATTGAATACAATCCACTTTACATCTATCAGATTGATAAATAAAACAGTCACTTGGCAAATCACAGTTTGGAGAGTTTGGGAAAGAGAAACTTTAGTGAAATAGGTACAGGCCTGTAAATTCTCTACTTTCTTGCAATTTACAATATTTGTCAGAATTAAAAAGACATACACTTTGATCCAAACAACTCTATTTTAATAAGTAAAGGGTTTTCAGAGATACTGACACATTTCAGCAAAAGTATATATACAAAGAAGTTCATGGCAGCATAATAACTGGACTTATAGTAGCTTAAAGTCTGCCATTGTAGAGTTAATTAAATACAGAATGCTATCTTCATAGAGTTAATATAGTATAGTAATGTAAAAGTGTACTAACATGAAATCACATTTAAGATATATTATTAAATAAAAATGCTTCTCTAATTCTCCCGTATTTAGGGAAATATGCCTACAAAAACTTATATGCTTGTATATATACACAGAATATTTCTGGAAGGATACAGAAGAGATTTGCAGTACCATTTACCTTTAGAGAGGAAGTTTAAGGGGATTTTAATGAGGGCAGTAAGATTAAATTTTCACTATAATCCCTTTGGGTTTGGTTGACTGTTTTCTGTTTACATATATATATTTAAATAAAGACTAATTAATAAGACAAAGCCAAAATGAATAAAATAGTATGAAATACAAGGAACACATTTTACATCAAAGTCTCGTGCAGTGTTTAACAGTATTGATTCCATAGTTCCTAAAAACATTAGCTAAGAGCTTGTTTTTCAGCCCCCTTTTCTGTATTTACCGGCTCTACTCAATAGAAATCCAATTAAGTTCCTCTTAATCTAACTCAGGGAGTCAACTATCTTGAATGTTTTCAAAGAGAAATCCTGTCATTTGTCATTTAGTCTTATCACGTAGGATTTATCTTGGTAATTCAATACACTTGGGCAATGTGCTAGGGCTGGTGTGTCATATTTTAAGTCAGGTTCAATTTAAGGGGCCTTTTTATTAATTCAAATGAAATTTTAGGTCTGTTAGAATGCAAAATGTGTAAAATGTATGACAGTTTTAGTTCACATAAGACATTCTAACGAGGGGCATTTGGGGCTTGAATACTGACTTTTCCAGTTTGAGTGCAAATGAGATTATATTCCTGTCCAAGGTATGTGAGTAATTTCAATATACATGAGTTCTAAGTACACTCTGAGTTGGCCTTAAGCAAAATTGTGAGTATAATTTGTCCTCATCACAGTGCTCATTTGCGTTCCACATTCACACTCATACATTTAGTGAGTCTTACCTAACTGCCCTAGACATTTTTCCAATTTCTACCCTCCCATCAAGTTAAACTACTGGAAAAACAGCTCACCATAAGAGCAAGATCTAATATCTTTTGAGCACTTTAATATATGCCAAGGGCTGTGCTAGGAACATTGCCCACATTTCCTTGCTTAACTACAGCAAATATTTCACCCTGAGGGGAGTATAAATTGGTATGATCATTTTGGCTGTTAGGTATTAAAAATAGAAATGTCTTTGGCTTATGTTGCATCAACCTCTTTTCTTCATTCTTTCTTTACTTTTTAAAATTTTTAAATATTTTATACAATTTTTAAAGGTTACTTTCCATTTACAGTTATTACAAAATATTGGCTATATTCCCTGTGTTGTATAATACATCCTTGAGCCTGTCTTACACCCAACAGTTTGTACCTCCTACTCTCTCACCCTTATGTTGCCCCTTCCCCCTCTCACCACTGGTAACCACCAGTTTATTCTCTATGTATGTGAGTCTATTTCTTTTCTGTTATATTCACTTGTTTGTTGTATTTTTTAGATTCCACATATAAGTGATATCATACAGTATTTGCTTTACTCTATCTGATTTATTTCATTTAACATAATGTCTTCCAAATCCGTCTATGTTGCTGCAAATGGCAACATTTCATTTTTTTCTGCTGAGTAATATTCCTGTCTCACACCTTCTTTATCCATTTATCTGTTGATGGACACTTAGGTTGCTTCCATATCTTGGCTATGGTAAATAATGCTGGTATAGACATTGGGGTGCATGTATCTTTTCAAATTAGTGTGTTTGTCTTGCTTTTACTTCAGAAAAACACTCTTATATCTGCATATTGGGATATTCAAGGAAGCTTATTCAAGCATTGTTTACCGGATACAAAAATATTTTGCAACAGTTCAAAAAATTATATTACTCTACATATACTAATCTAGATATGACTCCAGGAAATACGCTTAATGTAAAAGCAAGTTGAAGAACATTACATAAAAATGAGGTATTGCCTCACACTGATCAGAATGGCCACCATCAAAAAGTCTACAAATAATAAGGGCTGGAGAGAGTGTGGAGAAAAGGAAATTCTCCTACACTGTTGGTGGGAATGTAAATTGGTGCAGCCACTGTGGAAAACAGTATAGAGGTTCCCTTAAAAACTACAAATGGAGGTACTGTATGATTGAGCAATCCCATTCCTAGGTATATATCCAGAGTACTCTAATTTGAAAAGATACACGCACCCCAATGTTCACAGCAGGACTGTATACAATAGCCAAGACATGGAAGCAACCTAAGTGTCCACCAACAGATGACTGGATGTATATATATACAATGGAATATTACTCAGCCCTAAAAAGGAATGAGATAATGCCATTTGCAGCAACATGGATGGACCTAGAGATTATCATACCAAGTGAAGTAAGCCATACAGAGAAAGACAAGTATCATATGATATCAGCTATATGTGGAATGTTAAAAAAAAAAAAAGTTTACAAATGAACTTATTTGCAAAACAGAAACAGGCCAACAGATGTGAAAAACAAACTTATGGTTACCAAAAGGAAAAGGGCCGGGGAGGGATAAATTAGGAGTTTGGGATTAGGAGATTCACACTACTATAAGTAAAATAGATAAACAATAAGGTCCTACTGCATAGCACAGGAAACTATATTCAATATCTTATAATAAACTATTACGGAAAAGAATCTAAAAAATTATATATATATGTATATGTGTGTGTGTATATATATATATATATATATATATATATATATATATTTATGTAACTGAATCACTTTGGTGTACAGCAGAAACTAAAACAACATTGTAAATCAACTATACTTCAATTATAAATATATATAAAAAACATCATGTACAGTACAATATTATCCGTATATATAAAAAGAAACATATGAGACAAAACTATTTATAAAATTGGTAATAACTGCATAGAAAAGTTCTGGAATAAAATAACAAAAAATCAATAAATGTAGTTACTGCTCAGATCAAAACTAGGACTGAGGGGTGGTGGTCAATAAGGTTTCTATCAGTGATGCCTGAAATTTTTCAAAAATAACATTTTTGCAAATTTTATTGAAATATTTCACAAATTTAAAAAAGATATTTTTGAGGGTTTCTTTTCACATAAACAGACAATTTTTATTTTTGAAATTATTGTTAATGACACATCATTTCCTGCTTTTGTCTCAGCTGCTTGAGACCTTAAGAGTAAATGTAGTGTACAATTTGATTTGATTTGCAGGATGAAGTGGCATAGTAAAAATGGATAGCAAGGAGCAACTCTGTATACCAAGTTGTTTTCATCTCTAAGGTTATTTAATCTAAGTAGCAAACCTGCCAATAAAGTAATTACTACTAATTTTACAGATCAATAAACTAAGAACTAGAAAAGTACGGTTTGCCCAAGATCCCATTGCTTGTTAGTTTGCTATAGCAGTAAAACATCACTTCTGGCATATTGTACAGGCTTATGCTGTCAGCAGAATGTTGTCAGTTTCAGGGAAATCAGACAGATCTTTTGCTAGTCTGTCTTCCTCAAACGTTCTTGTTGCCCACTCCCCACTGTCCTAAGCAATTACTCTTGCTTTCATCCTTGGATTCATGTTTAAAAGCACACATGCTTGGAAAAGTTATCTCTTAAAGACATCAATTTTACATGGTGGGCAGACTGAAGTTAATCTCCAGTGACCTTCACCTCCTAGTGTTCAAGCCTTTGTGTAATTCCTTTCCACTGACTGTGGGTGGGATCTATGATTTTCTTCTGACCCACAGAATGTGGCAAGGATGGAGGGGTGTCACTGCCATGGTCACGTTACCTTACACAAGACTCCATCTTGCTACCTGAAAAGCTCTGGAGACTCCCTTCTCTGGCCTGCTGAAGTAAACAGCCATGTTGGAGAAGGCTACCTGACAAGAAACAGTAGGTGGCCTAGGAGCCTAGGACAGCCTCTGACCAAGACCCAGCAAAAACCTGAGGCTCTTAATCCTGTAGCTACAAGCAAATGCATTCTACCAACAACTTAGAAGCAGAGGCTTCCCCAGGCAAGAATGCAGCTTGGCCAAACACACTGTGCAGCCTTATGAGACCCTAATTAGAGTAATCTAGTGAAGCCTGATGCCCAGAAACTGTGAGATAATAAATCTGTATTGTTTCTAGCTGTGAAGTTGGTGGTAACTTGTTACACAGCAATAGACATGAAATACAGTCTATCAGGCATAAATTACCATGAGTGAGCTTCAGATCTCCTGTGAATTAGGCTTAGTGATTTTAAAGGATAGGGGAAAAGTGTATTTAAGGGTGTTAAAAGAGCTGCCCTGTGTGGAAAGAAGATTTTTTTTTTTTAAATAGACTTTATTCTTTTAGAGCAGTTTCAGGTTCACAACAGGATTGAGCAGAAAATACAGAGTTCGCACATAGCCCTCCACACCCACACATGTATACTCCCCTACCCTCAACATCCCTCATCAGTGTGGCATATTTGGTACAATTGATGAACCAACATGGGCACATTATTATCAGCCAAAGTCCATAGTTTACATCAGGGTTCACTCTTGATGTTGTACGTTCTGTGGGTTTTGACAAATGCATAATGGCATGTAGCCACTATAGTATCATGCAGAGTAATTTCATTGCCCTAAAAAAAATCCCTTGTGCTCCATCTATTCATTTCTCCCTCTCTCCCTCTCCCTAAACCCCTGGAAACCACAATCTTTTTATTACTTTTGTAGCTGTGCCTTTCCCAGAATGTCATTTGGTTGGAATCGTACAGTTTGTAGCCTTTTTAGACTGGTTTCTTTCATTTAGTAATATGTCTTTCATGGCTCAATAGATCATTTTTGTTTTACTGCACATATGTTTTTTTAATTTATATATATGTACTGTTCATTGTTTCTAAGAACGTTTAGAGCTTTAGATTTTTAAACTAACATAGTTATCAAAGGAATAAAGCCAACCACAAAATAAGAATTAATTCAAATAGATACATAGATACATACACCCTACTATTAAGAGCAATCTTATTTATAATTGCCAAGATATGGAAGCATCCTAAGTGCACATCAATATTTGAATAGATAATGGAGATGCAGTGTGTGTGTGTGTGTGTGTGTATATATCTATATATATATGTGTGTATATATATATGCATATATATATGTATATATGGAATGGAATACAACTCACCCATAACAAAGAAGGATATTTTGCCATTTGCAGCCCTTCATTCACTTTTTTTTTCACTTCGAAAATCAGAATTTTATCAGAATTTTAATCAGAACTGACAGAGACATTTCCATTACATCAGAAACAACAAAATACCTAGAAATAAACTTAACCAAGGAGGTTACCTATACTCTGAAAACCAAAATGACACAAAGAAATGGAAAGATTTCTTGTGTTCCTGGATTGGAAGAATCAACACTATCAAAAGGGCCTCACTACCCAAAGCAATCCACAGATCCAACGCAATCCACAGATCCAACACAACCCCTGTCAGAATATTCGCAACATTCCTCACAGAGCTAGAACAAACGACCAAGATTCTGACTAAAGCTTTCTGATAATAATTTTTGTTTGCTTCACCAATTGTATCCGAGACTATGAAAAGAATATTTATTAATTGGATATTCCAATTCTATTTTTCAACATGAATAAAAGCCTCTGCAAAATGTTTTTCTAGGCAGGTATTAAACCTCCTGACTAGGTCAAGTCAGCTGAGTAAAGATGGATGGCCAAAGGTTAGAGAAGCATTTGCTTTTGAACCTGTTGTCAAGATACTACAAATCTGATGTGAGTTACACTCACCAAGAGATACCAGGGCCTACTGGTCAAAACTTAAATTATTTTCTGATAGCACACTGATCTTAACCATTTTATTCCATCCCTTCTAAGGTGATGTCTCTGCTCTCCAACAATCATCTGCCACTGTGGGTTTTCAGAACTGCTTCATTGACTCTCTTTCTCAGTGATGACAGGGAAATTACAGTTCTCTTAAGAATTCCCTTATTTACTTCCACAGTGTCCTGCTATGGGTGAATTTTTCCATATCCTATTAAATGTCAGATAATCTACTGTCTCATCCTAACAGGCATCTTAAGGTTTAGACCCTCAGGTGTTATGGTTCTAGTTCTCTGCACTATCCTTTCAATTTTTAAGAAATGCAAAAAATAATTACTCTTGGATCTGGTGTAAGAAATGTTTATGTATCACTTGAATTTAGTAAATACATGAAGTACGAAATGAATAATTCTTTCCTATATGTCTCTGCATCTATTAACATAAGGTAGTGTGAGGCAGAAAAAATAGAGGATTTGGAGTAAGACAGATCAAGAGTTGATTATTGGTTTTGCCACTTGCTTTATGGCTAAAATCTCCTTAGGCCTCTATTTTCTCATATAAATTATGATAATATCCACTTCATATACTGTGAGTGAGAATCGATTAAAACATAAATATTAATAACATAGGTGGCTAGTTGTAGTTCAAATGAAGCCTAAGACTGAAATAAAGTTGAATCAAACAGCACTGGAATGGCAGAAAATTCTGAAATCTCTATCCTTTCTTTTTCTCTCTAAATCCTGAATTGGAGTCTACGTAAAGAGCTACTTTTACTTAAAACTTAATAACCATTCTCCCTTCTGGCTTCTATTTAAAATCCTTTATGATGCAGAATAACTTTGTCCACACATTTTATTTTTCTTCATCTCAAAGAGGGGTTTGATAGAAAACAGAAGGGTGAGATGTGCCTATTTCTTTTGTATGACATATAAAAATGTGAGACACCACATTTTTTTATGTGTCTGTGCTCGATTATGGGCAAAATCAAGGACTTAAGACATTATGATGATGGGGTGTGAGGAATCTGGAATAGTTGGAGATTATAGCTTAGTTGAAGTTGTCTTAAATCATAGAATGGAATGTAAAAGAAAAAAGGAAGGAGAGAGGGAGGAAGAAAAGAAGTAAAGAAGGCAAGAAAAAAGAAAGAAAGAAAGGAAGAAAAGAAAGAAAGAAAGGAAGAAGGGAAGAAAGGAAGAAAGGAAGAAGGGAAGAAAGGAAGAAAGGAAGAAAGGAAGAAAGGAAGAAAGGAAGAAAGGAAGGAAGGAAGGAAGGAAGAAAGAAAGAAAGAAAGAAAGAAAGAAAGAAAGAAAGAAAGAAAGAAAGAAAGAAAGAAAGAAAAGAAAGAAAGAAAGAAAGAAAGGAGAAAGGAGGGAAGGAAGAAAGAAAGAAAGGAAGAAAGGAAGGAAGGAAGGAAGAAAGAGAAAGAAAGGAAGGAAGGAAGGGAGAAAGAAAGAAGAAAGGGAAAGAAAGAAAGGAAGGAAGGAAGAAATCTTGTGTTAGGTAGTTAGATAAATGGGGGCACCAGGCAGATAGATGGAGGAGAGGGAGGATGGTATGGAAGATGGCATTATGCCTACCTCCAGTGTCAAGGAACTTTACTTCTTCTAAATGAGTGCCAGCAAGAAATTGGTTAGAACATGACAGTCATGATCGCACAGTAGCAGAAAGGAATTAACCAGACATGACACAATGTTCATTGTATTATAATTAACATTGCAGTTTAGGTTCCCCCATGGGGTTTTCTGTGTCACATTATGGGTAAGGACATTCATGAAACATGACTAAGTTCTCCAGGGACAAGAACCATCAATCAACCGAAAGGTCACCTCTAAGCAAGGATACAAAAGAAAGGGCAGACAAAAACGGCTGCTTTTCCTTCCTTGGATAAGCCCACCTTCTGTCCTTGGAGGTATACTTTTCCTTTCCTAAATAAATTTTTTAAAATCTTTTGCTACACAGCACTCCACCTCCCAATTGTTATTTTGTCTTTTGAGTATGACAAGAACTGGGGTCTTTCCTCTTTACATATTGGAGTAACACTTGGAAGGAAAGTGTGATAAACACTCCTTTCTCTTTTGTTGAAGGCTGTAGTTCCACGTAGAATGTGGAATGCTATGTAGTGACTGGGGTGTGGGAGGGTGCATGGAATAAAGGAGACGGGAGATTAAATGTGCAACTGTTAATTCGTAAAATCTTTTGACCCTCCTCCCTTTGGCTACAGATCTATTCTCTGCCCTTCCTGCCCTTTCTGGGCATTAGAGGGTGATACCTAAGAACTCCCTGGCCTGGGCTCCCCCATGCAGTGATTAATACATGCTGGTCCCTCTCCTCTCCTCTCCCTGGTCTAATTTTTCCCGTCAAGAAGTAGTACATTTTCCCCAGTAAGTCAATAATCTCCAGTGAAAGAAGTCTTAAGAGCTTAAAAATGAGAACCCCAAATGTGTCCATGACTCACTTACCCACTAGCTTCCACATCTGTGGTGTCAACACACACATTTCAGGTTGAGTGAACATTTATTTTGCCCATTAATGAATGACCTGTCATTTGAGCTATCATGGGCTCGGCTATGTTTAATGACAGGACGATCCAATCAGTCTCTCAAGAAAAAAAGTTAGCACGATGTAACTTACCATATCTGGAGCCATATGGCAGCACAAAACATTCATAAAAGCTCATCATGGTGTGAAATGCTTTGATACCAGGGGAACCTACATTCCAGTTGTTCCATTTTCTTTTTTTTAACATTTTTTTATTGATTTATAATCATTTTACAATATTGTGTCAAATTCCAGTGTTCAGCACAATTTTTCAGTCATTCATGGACATATACACACTCATTTGTCACATTTTTTTCTCTGTGACTTATCATAACATTTTGTGTATATTTCCCTGTGCTATACAGTATAAGCATGTTTATCTATTCTACAACTTTGAAATCCCAGTCTTTCCCTTCCCACCCTCCACACCCCTGGCAACCACAAGTCTGTATTCTCTGTCTATGAGTCTATTTCTGTCCTGTATTTATGCTTTGTTTTTGTTTGTTTGTTTGTTTTTGTTTTTGTTTTTTAGATTTCACATATGAGCAATCTCATATGGTATTTTTCTTTCTCTTTCTGGCTTACTTCACTTAGAATGACATTCTCCAGGAGCATCCATGTTGCTGCAAATGGCATTATGTTGTCGGTTTTTATGGCTGAGTAGTATTCCATTGTATAAATATACCACCTCTTCTTTATCCAGTCACCTGTTGATGGACATTTAGGCTGTTTCCATGTTTTGGCTATTGTAAATAGTGCTGCTATGAACATTGGGGTGCAGGTGTCATCCTGAAGTAGATTTCCTTCTGCATACAAGCCCAGGAGTGGGATTCCTGGGTCATATGGTAAGTCTATTCCTAGTCTTTTGAGGAATCTCCACACTGTTTTCCATAGTGGCTGCACCAAACTGCATTCCCACCAGCAGTATAGGAGGGTTCCCCTTTCTCCACAGCCTCTCCAGCATTTGTCATTTGTGGATTTTTGAATGACGGCCATTCTGACTGGTGTGAGGTGATACCTCATTGTAGTTTTGATTTGCATTTCTCTGATAATTAGTGATATTGAGCATTTTTTCATGTGCCTTTTGATCAAAATGGATCCAAATTGGAAAAGAAGAGGTAAAAGTGTCACTATAAGCCAACGACATGTTACTATATATAGAAAACCCTAAAAGGTCCACACAAAAACTACTAGAGCTGATTGAAGAATTCAGCAAGGTAGCAGGTTACAAAACTAACGTTCAAAAATCAGTCGCATTTCTTTGCACTAACGATGAATCAACAGAAAAAGAAAGTAAAGAAACAATCCCCTTTAAAATAGCACCCAAAGTAATAAAATACCTAGGAATAAATCTAACCAAGGAGGTGAAAGAATTATACACAGAAGACTATAAACCATTGATGAAGGAAATTAAAGAAGACTTTAAAAAATGGAAAGATATTCCATGCTCTTGGATAGGAAGAATCAATATTGTTAAAATGGTCACACTGCCCAAGGCAATCTACAGATTTCATGCAATCCCTGTCAAATTACCCAGGACATATTTCACAGAACTAGAACAAATCATAATAAAATTTATATGGAACCATCAAAGACATAGAATTGCCAAAGCATTACTGAAGAGAAAGAAAGAGGCTGGAGGAATAACTCTCCCAGACTTCAGACAATACTCTAGAGCTACAGTCATCAAGACAGCATGGTATTGGTACCAAAACAGACATATAGACCAATGGAACAGAATAGAGAGCCCAGAAATGAACCCACAAACTTTTGGTCACCTAATCTTTGACAAAGGAGGCAAGAATATACATTGGAATAAAGACAGTCTCTTCAGCAAATGGTGTTGGGAAAACTGGACAGCAGCACGTAAAACAATGAAGCTAGAACACTTCCTTATGCCATACACAAAAATCAACTCAAAATGGATCAAAGACTTAAACATAAGACAAGATACAATAAGCCTCCTAGAGGAAAACATAGGCAAAGCATCTGACATACATTTCAAAAATTTTCTCCTAGAAGAAATAAAAGCAAGAATAAACAAATGGGACCTAATGAAACTTACAAGTTTCTGCACAGCAAAGGAAACCATAAGTAAAACAAAAAGACAACCTATGGAATGGGAGAAAATTTTTGCAAGTGAAACCGACAAAGGCTTGATCTCCAGAATATATAAGCAGCTCTTACGACTCAATAAGAAAAAAATAAACAACCCAATCCAAAAATGGGCAGAAGACCTAAACAAGCAATTCTGCAAGGAAGACATACAAAAGGCACATGTTCCATTTTCTTCATCTCTAAATCTTTCAGGTACATCATGGCTCTTCAGATAATGAGAGACCCAGACAAACAGACTCTCAATACACACTCAGGGACATAAAAAATGCAATCAAATAAGGCTAGATGGAACTGTTACAATATATCTTCGTGTCTGAGATAATTTTTTTGAGTGAGACCTGGGCAAAAAGAAAAACAAAGAGGATGTCACACTGCATAACACTGAGCACTTTAAGTAACATTTTGTGTCTGATATGAACCAGATAGTTTCAAATACTTGTGATTAAATTCTCCTGAAGACCCTCAAAAATGTGTATTATTTTATGCTTTTCCAGAGCAGTGGATGAAATTCAGGGGTGTTAAATGATTTGGCCAAGGCCACGCAGTTAACATGTGGAAGATCTCATCCTTGAATTCATGTCCTCCAGCTTGGTGCCCATTTCTTTTCATACAACACTCATCTATCCACTTCTAGAGCTTTAGATAACCACCTATTTACATCCTTAGAACTCAAAATTGGGTTTGGGATTCCTTTGTTATCCTTCTTGCTCTGATAGTGACATCTTAGAAGGCAGCAATTACCTTCACTCATGGGGGTCTTCATAACTCCTTTAATCAGGGAGTAGGGAGATGTGAAGAGATTGAAAAACTGCCCAATTAGGAGGACAGGGAAGAAATCTATCTTCAAGAAAATTATACAAGCTTATCACCAAAGATGACAGAAAGAACCAGAACATCTGGGTTCAAGTTCTGGCTTAGTTATTGTTGTCACTCCTTGTGGGTCATAGTGAGGCTTCCCAGACCATTATATATATATACACATATATATACACCACTATATATATATAATTGTACTGAAAATTCAACTGCAAAACAAACATAGAATATATGAAAGTAAAAATATGCAAATTTAATTTAAAGACAAAAAAATGGCTCCTATAATTGAGATTTGGTGGCAATCTGTTCATTGGTGATGAATCAGCCATGGAATGCTGAAAAAGGAGAGTCTGAGGATATGATAGATACCTGTACACCTACTCAGGTTCCTTCAACTCTACCTACCACGGGGACTGCGTGGAACCCTGCAGGGACTGACCAACCTCTAGTCCAGGGAGGACCAAGCTCTCTTGTTTGCCTCCTACTGCACAGCTGTGCTGACCTCCATCAGGCCAGGGTTTCTGGATCCTCCTGCAACTTCCACATTGGGATGAAGACTACACTGCAGGCTGTGTGTGGTATGTGGCATCCCACATGGCCTCCAAAATGGCCAGATGGTAGAACTCAGTAATGTAGGCGATTCTTTGTGGGGAGAACTTTGATCAACGGGAAACAGACAGTGGGAAGAAACCAGGCGCACATTTTCTCTCCTATTTCTCCTTACTGTAGAGTCTCGGAGACATGCTTACTCTCAATTCATGCTCCAAGATCTATGCTGCCCTGCCATCAGATGGGTTCCCAACCCCCTGAGCCCCTTGCTGCTGTTCCCCCTCCACCCATCTGACTATTGGAGGATTGTTCCTAGAGCCATGCTGACATGCGCCCCAGGCCATATGCTGCCCTCCCATGAGCAGTCTCCACACCCCTGACTTTTTCTGCATGCCTGCCTGGCAGCCTCAGTTTGGTTTTATTTTGGAGAGTTCTTTTCTGCTTGTACTGTGGCTGTGGACCAAGTGTGGCTTGTGGAAGACAGCGAACTTCTATACCATCCAGTGGGCTACAACCACATCTTCTCCAACAAAGTCTGACTCTCAGGCTTGGAAAGGGGTCTTCCTTCCACGTGGTCCTTTTTTGGGGGTACTCTTTTTCAGCCATAAGGTATTCTTAAGTATTATCAGCGTGTTTTTATAGTTACTCCTTTGTTACATTTACTGATTCTTTATATTATACTTTTTCTGTTCAAATTACTGTGTAATTTCTATCTCCTGATTGGACTTTTGTTCACCAGGTAAATAATGACCAAAACCATGATCCAACATCACCATGGGACAAAATGGCGATATAAACCTATTTGAACTTCCCTCTCTCAGGCTGTCTTAATTTTCTCCTCTGTAAACTGGAAATAATAATATGTACTTAATTCAGAGTTGTAAGAATTAAAAGAGATGATGTATATGAAAGCTTTATACATTTTGAAGTAGTCTTTTATATTCTGGGGAAAGACTGATCTTTTAATGGAAATGAGATTCTCAACTCTCTACCCATTTAACTCCTGCTTATCCTTCATGTTTCTGTTTGGCTAATTGCACCTTTCAGGAAGTCTTTCTTGAGTCACCAGAATTGGGTTAGGTGCCCCAAGGGTTTAATGTTATCATCGCACTAAGGGCTTCTCTCTGCTACAGCAGTCAGTCTTCTGCATTGTGATTACCTGCTTGTTAAACGTCCTAATTTTGTTGAGATCAGGGAATCATTTCACAGTTGAGTTTCTAGATTTAATGCCCAACAGAGAAGAGGCATCTTATTAATGTTGTTGGATGAATAAAATACATCTTATTGGGTAAGTCAATGTGTCACTGGGAAAAAAAAACTAATTTAGAAGAATTAGTATAATCTTCCCAAGAGAAAAAAAAATGTGGGGTGTTATTTAAGCCCTGAGAATATTGTAAATGGTGACATCAAACTGCATGACCTTTCTGAAAATTGTGGAGTAGTCTCTTGTGTCTGGAGCTTAGTGGCCTGGGAGGTAGTGAGTATGTTGGTGGGAAGTGATATTGGAAAAATAAATTGAGGTCAGGCTAAATGCTAAACTACTCAGCCTGGACTTAATCATCAAGTCTTGGAGAACCATCAGTCTTTAACCTAGGCATGGCATGAGAAAAAAGAGGAATACAATCCACTTGGTCACGCTCACCATGTCTAGCAATTTTCTTTGGAACAGAGGAAGAAGAGGGCTTTAAATGGAAAGTGATTGATAATGCTTTTTTGGCATATAATCCAAGGGGTTGCCATCGTCTACTGTACTCTAAATCAAGAAACCGTAAGAAATAGTGACATCCTTCAAGACCTCAGGGACAGCCAAAAGAGAATAAAGTCACAAAATGAATGAGCTGCCTTCATTGCTAGAATCCTGGGATGAAATAGTCATAATCATATCAGATTCACCCTGGAGATGCCTAGGCAGTTGGGTCTTGAGCAACATTCAAACAGAATACAGTATGAGTGCTGTCTTACCGAGTGGCACAACTTATGATCCCTGGGCCTCACAGAAATAGGATGTTAGAATTTTATTAGTTTTCTGTAGAATGTTTTACTAGAATATAAGTATTAACCAGACCTAGTCTTTTTTGTTGTTGTTATGGCTTGCCAGATACCATGAAATCGTACAGTATTTTGGTACCTGCAGAGCCCTGAGACAAATTCTGATGACAAGCTCATGCTCAAGAGAGAGTCATTTGGATTTTTTTAATACAGTCAAATTATCTCTCTTCAAGGCACTAATCTGCAATTTTTAAAATGAACTGTTTTGAGGTGTTCTATTTATGAGGTAGGGAGAGTAAATGTCTGCAAATTTCTATAGATTTCAATCTATTGAAATTTGGTTTTGAGAGAGCCTACTTCATGGTCTGTTTAACTAGATCACAGGAATAATCTAATGAGATGTAAAGTGGAAAGAATTGCTATGTTCTCATCTGGCTCTGTACCCTAAACTGTGACATTTAGAGCTAAAGGACCTTCAGGATTTTGCAATTAATATTAAACTCTGGCGTTGGGAAGAGGACATCTGTGCTTAATCAGAATTTTGGATTTGTGTGTGTGTGTGTGTGGTGCACACAGAAAAAGCAGATCTTTGAACTTGTGAAAATGTTGGTGTTGTTATAGCAATAAATAGACAACAGGGTATGAATTACTAAGTCATTAATGTAGGCTTCTTGATTAAAGTCAATTTGATTCTATCATTATGACTTATCACATGCCTGAGGCATGCATTAAAGACCTCAAATCACACATGCCTAGATCTGTTTTATTGTTTAATTATTTGTAACTTTTATTGCTTGATATAATGAAGCAATCCTAATAAAATTTAATAGAAATTTGCTATTTTCCTGATATAAAGTCATCCTTCTTAAACTTAATCTGGGCAGTTGCCTCCCCTCTGCCACTTAGCAAATTATAATCTCATACACATCACTAGATAAGAAAAATGATGATACAACTGTTCATATGTGTATACTCACTCAGAATCTCAAAGCAATTTACAAACATTGATTAATTATGTTTCAATGCATTCCCCTGGATGACATAGCTGCTATTTTTTTTTTGATCTTTCAAACAGAATGTGTGAAACTTGTTTGTAAACCTTTTTTTTTAACATTATTTATTGAGTTATAGTCATTTTACAATGCTGTGCCAAATTCCAGTGTAGAGCACAATTTTTCAGTTATACATGAACATACATATATTCATTGTCACATTTTTTTTTTTTTGCTGTGAGCTACCACAAGATCTTGTATATATTTCCCTGCATAATCATTTTTATCTATTCTGTACAACCTTTTTTATTCCCAGTTTTGCCCTTGGCTACTTAGAGTTTGTAATCCTATAGAGTTAAAAGGGGTTACAAAGAAGATCATGTTCACTAAGAGGACAAAATAGTCTGGATACAACTACACGACTAGAGTGAATTATTGAAAAAAAAAGAAACTATATATATAGTTTCTCTAATTCCAAGTCCTTGGGCCATCCTTTTCAAAATATCATGCTTTTAAAAAGTCTACCTAACTTTGCACTTGGTACTTTTTCTGCCTCAGATGTCTTCTTCTCCTCACTCCAATTCCCTATTAACTCAATCTTTTAGACTCTCAGCAAGAAAGTCCTCCACAGTGAAGCTTTCTCTTCCTTCCACCCTCTTAAGCAAGATAAAGGTTGTTTTTTCTATACCAACCGTCCCTATATGACTTAGATTGCTGCACTTACCTTAATGTTCTTCATCTTCGTTGCATGAGTGAATGTCTAGTCATGAAAACACAAGCAGAGAGTGGCTTAAATAAGGAACTGGAGTTGGAAAACAAAAGGGGGGAGTGGATTTCTCCAGAGATCAGAACTCTGCCATGATTCCCATGGTAGCCTTTGCTGCTGGGCTTGGGGGATCCTCACTCCCATTTCTATGAGCACAGTCTGAGTTCCTGTTGTTGAGGATACAGGACGCATCGCTGAGCAGAACGATAATGTTTGTATCACCAGAGACATTGGAGTCACTGATGATTCTGGGGCCCTTGGGAACCTGAAGTCTCTTCCTATTGCTGCTGTAGGAGCCAGAAGCAGAGAACGTATGTCCTCTCTTTTTCCAAAATACTAAAAATCCCATCAGTGCCTCTTATTGGCATATCTGAACAAGAGCACAATTAGCAAAAGGAATTTAGGATTTTAATTTCATGTTTTCAGCCTAGCAACAGAAAAGAGACAGTAGAACAAGTCTAAGTCAAAGATCCAATAGGCCAATCACTGGCAAATGTCTATTTGCATTTTAGATGCAAGATTATGTCTGTGTTGCTAATAGAATATAAGCAGGCAGGTCAAGGGGACTATAATAATAATTTAACAAAAGATTTTTGTGACTTAAAAGTAGCTTCTATGGAGGGGAGGGTATAGGTCGAGTGATAGAGTATATGCTTAGCATGCACAAGGTACTGTGTTCAATTCCCAGCACCTCCTCTAAACATAAATAAATAAATAAGCCTAATTACCTCCCCCACAAAAAAAAATTAAAATTAAAAAGAATAAAAAATTTTTAAAATTTAAAAAGTAGTGTCTATAGTGAGAAGTGGATATATCTGAAGATAAGACAGAAATTTTTGATTGATTTAAAATAGGGATGAAAGAAAAGGATGGTGAAAAGATTTACCTGCCATCACAAGAGATAAGGAACATCTCAGAAGAACTGGTTTGTCAGGGGTAGGTGACTGTCAATCACAAACTCAGTTTTGGACTTTGAGTTCGTCGCATGAATCTGTAGTTCAGGAGAGAAATCTATGCCCAATTAAAGCCATAAAAATGTTTGAGATCACTAAGGAAGTGGGGGTAGAGAGAAAAGAAAGCCAAGGACTAACCTCTGGGTCATGTCAACATTTTGAGCTCAAAGAAATGCGGAGGCGCTCATGAAAACTGAAAAGAAGCTGCCAGTGATCCAGGAATAAAGTGGAAGTGGGTAGTGTCCCGAAAGGCAAAGGAGGATAGTTTCAAGAAGGACATAAACTGTCAAATGATACTGATGGGTTAAGTCAGATGGCATTTGGGGATTTACTCTTGATCAAAGAAATGATGGAAGGAGGATCAAGAATCTGAACCTAAGAACTCTGAGTCTAGTGCCATGTGCTTAACCATAACACTAACTTTAGTACATCAACAATTTCCAGACAAATTGAGGATGGAGATAGGTACATGAGCTCCTCCCCAGCACATGAATCATAAAAAGCATCTGGAGCTGAAGAAAGTTTAGGAAGGACATTTTTTCTTTCTGATTATAATTACCTGCTGTACCCAGGACCCAAGACAGAGAACAATGGTGAGTTTCACTTAAGGCAGTATAGATGACTAGGAAAGGGAGACCCAAAAACCAGGGTACACATGGCTTTTAAAATATAAAAAGAGAAAGTTCCCACCTAACTAAATCATGGAAATTTTACTTGTTTTACGAGCATTTGAAATGACTGCATGCACATGCTAGCTCTTCTGTTTAAACATGGTTTATTCAGCCCACTATGGATGCTGCAGACACTCAGGATTGGTATCTTATACTGACAGAATGTCAAGCAATTTTGACAGCCAATTCCTCTTTCCAACAGAAACTTTTCACATACCTCCTAGAGCAAGATAATAAAAAGTGTGATTTAAAACCGAATTGAGTATAATCACTTCTACTCCCTGGGTATCTATTATTGCAACTTCCCACTTAGAGTGACTTAGGTGGAAGGAAGCAACGGTGAATTTTTCAAAGCTTCAGACATCTTCTCAGTCTTAACAAAAAGGAAATCTGGGTATATGGCCTTTATTTTGGCAGAATATGTTAAAGAATCTTTGGATATGCAAAGGTAGGTATAATGGATAGAAAGCAAAATTATTCTGCTGTTTGTAATGAAAACTGAGTTATGAGGATGGACAATGAGAATATGACCAACTAAATGACCAAAAGAAATTCCCTAGGGTAGGGTGAATAAAGAATGCTTATTAATAGCTACTGTTAATATTTTAAGTAATAAGCTTTTTTGAGATGTAAGCCCTTCCAGTCACACAAAGCCTTCATTAATGTTCACTACTTGTAAGTGTTTTACTGAAGTGTATTTTTTTTTTTAAATTAAAGTACAGTCAGTTACAATGTGTCAATTTCTGGTGTAGGGCAAAATGACCCAGTCATGTATATATGTACATATATTTGTTTTCATTAAAGGTCATTATAAGATATTGAACATAGTTCCTCATGCTATACAAAAGAAATTTTAAAAATCTCTTTTTATATATAATGGCTAATATTTATAAATCTCAAACTCCCAAATTTATCCCTTCCCATCCCCTTTCTACTATAACCATAAGATTGTCTACTACGTCTGCAAGTCTGTTTCTGTTTTGCAGATGAATTCATTAGTGTCCTTTTTATTCTTTTTCCTTTTTTTTTTAACTCCATATATGAGTGATATATGGTATTTTTCTTTCCCTTTCTGGCTTACTTCACTGAGAATAATGATATTCAAGTTCATTCATGCTGCTGTAAATGACATTATTTTATTCTTTTTTATGACTGAGTAGTATTCCATTGCATAAATATACCACAACTTCTTTATCCAGTCATCTGTTGATGGATAGTTAGGTTGCTTCCATGTCTTGGCTATTGTATATTGTGCTGCTGTGAACATGGGGGTGCAAACATATTTTTGAATTAGAGTTCCTTCCAGAGATATACCCAGAAGTGGGGCTGCTGGATCATATGGTAAGTCAATTTTTAGTCTTTTGAGGAATCTCCATACTGTTTTCCATAATGGCTGCACCAAACCACATTCCCACCAGCAGTGTAGGAGGGTTACCTTTACCCATCACCCTCTCTAGTATTTATTATTCATGGACTTTTGAATGATGGACATTCTGACTGATGAGAGGTGATGCCTCATTATAATTTTGATTTGCATTTCTCTGATAACTGGTGATATTGAGCATTTTTTCATGTGCCTATTTGCCATTTGTATGTCTTCACTGGAGCATTGCTTGCTTAGGTTTTCCACCTATTTTTAGATAGGGTTGTTAGTTTTTTGTCATTTTGTTGTATGAGCTGTTTATATATTCTGGAAATTAAGCCTTTGTCAGTTGCATCATTTGTAAATATTTTCTCCCATTCAGTAGGTTGTCCTTTTGTTTTGCTTATGATTACTTTTGCTGTGCAAAAGCTTATAAATTTATTTAGGTCTTATTTGTTTATTTTTGCTCTTTTTCCCATAGCCTGGGTAGACTGACACAGGAGAAGATTGCTAAGATTTATGTCAGAGAATGTTTTGCCAATGTTGTCTTCTAAGAGGTTTATAGTGTCTTGTCTTATATTTAAGTCTTTAAGCCATTTTGAGTTTAGTTTTGTCTATGGGTTGAGGGAGTGTTCTAACTTCATTGATTTACATGCTGCTATCCAGTTTTCCCAACACCACTTACTGAAGAGACTACCTTTTCTCCATTGTATATTCTTGCCTCCATTGTTGATTAATTGACTATAGGTTTGTGGGTTTATTTCTGGGCTTTCTATTCTGTTCCATTGATCCATATGTCTGCTTTTATGCCAATACCATGCTGTTTTGATTATTATAGCTCTGTAGTATTGTCTGAAGTCTGGGAGGGTTATTCTACCAACTTCGTTCTTTTTTCCTCAACATTGCTTTGACAATTCTGGGTCTTTAGTGATTCCATATCAATTTTAGGGTTGTTTATTCTAGCTCTGTGAAAAATATCCTGGGTAATTTGATAGGGATTGCATTAAATCTATACATTGCCTTGGACAGTATGGCCATTTTAACCATATTGATTCTTCCAATCCAAGAGCATGGGATATCCTTCCATTACTTTAAGTCATCTTTAATTAACTTAATCATTGTTTTGTACTTCTCCATGTATCAGTCTTTCACTTTCTTTGTCAGATTTATTCCTAAGTATTTTATTGTTTTGGATGTGATTTTAAAAGGGATTCCAATTTGGATCCCTTTTATTATTATTGTTTTCTTGCCTGATTGCTGTGGCTAGGACTTCCAAGACTATGTTGAATAGAAGTAGTGAGAGTGGGCATCCTTGTCTTGCTCCAGATTTTAGTGGGAAGACTTTCAGTTTTTCATCATTGAGTATTATGCTGGCTGTGGGTTTGTCATAAATAGCTTTTATTATGTTGAGATATGTTTCCTCTATACCCACTTTGGTAAGAGTCTCTATTATAAGTGGGTGTTGAATTTTATCAAATGCTTTTTCTGCATCTATTGAGATGATCATGTGGTTTTTGTCCTTTCTTTTGTTGGTGTGGTGTGTCGCAATAATTTATTTGTGTATGTTGAACCATCCTTGTTTACCTGGGATGAATCCAACTTGATCATGGTGTATAATCTTTTCTACATGCTGTTGGATTCTGTTTGCTATTATTTTGTTCAGGACCTTTGTGTCTATGTTTATCAGTGATATTGGCCTGTAATTTTCTTTATTGGTAGTGTCTTTTTCTGGCTTTGGTATCAGGGTGATGGTGGCTTCATAGAATGAGTTTGGGAGTACTCTCTCCTTTTCAATCTTCTGGAAAGGTTTGAGAAGGATTGGTATGAGACACTATGTTAATGAGTGTAATATCTTCATCTTGTAGTACTCCTTTAATAATTATATAGTGCCCTTCTTTATCTTTCTTTACGGCTTTGTTTTAAAGTCTGTTTTGACTGAAGTCAGTATTGCTACTCCTGCTTTCTTGTCATTTTTGTATATATGAAATATTTTTTCCATACTCTCACTTTCAATCTATGTGTGTACTTCTCCCTAAAATGGGTCTCTTGTTGGCAACATATTATAGGTTCTTGTTTTATTATCCAATCTGCCACTCTGTGCCTTTTGATTGGAGCATTTAGTCCATTGACATTTATGGTAGTTATTGATAGATGTGTGTTTATTGCCATTTTGAACTTAGTTTTCCAGTTGATTTGGTATTTCCTCTTTATTTCTTGTTTTTTAAAAATCTTTTTGTAGTTTAAGAATTTTCTTCTGTATTATCTTGGTTTCTTTTTAGATTTTGTGACTCTGTTGTATGCTTTTGACCTGTGGTTACCCTGCTTTTCAAGTATATTAACCCTTTACTATATCTGTTTGCTTTAAACTGATAGTCATAAAACTCAAACATATCCTAAAAAGAATGAAAAAAAGTCTATATTTTCTTGCTCCTCTCCCATCTTTAATGATTTTGTTGTACTTTTTTACATCTTCATTTTTATTCTGTTGCAAGTTATTATAGTTATTGCCTTTCAAATTATGGTTTTCCCCTTTCTATAATGTCCTTCTTTTCTATTTAGAGTAGAACTTTCAATATTTCTTTCAGTATAGATTTAGTATTACTGAATTCTTTTAGTTTTTGCTTATCTGTGAAAATCTTTCTCTCTTTCTATTCTAAAGGATAGTCTTGCTGCATAAAGTATCCTAGGTTGCAGCTTTTTCTCATTCAGAACTTTGAATATATCTTTCCACTCCATTCTGGCCTGCAACGTTTATGTAGAGAAATCAGCTGAAAGCCTTATGGGGGTTTCCTTGTAACTAACCCTTTGTTTTTCTTTTGCTGACTTTAGAATCATTTCTTTACTTCAACTTTGGTCAACTTATTTATAATATGTCTTGGTAGGTCTGTTTGGGTTCTTCTTATTGGTCACTCTCTGTGCTTCCTATATTTGGATATCTGATTCCTTCTTTAGGTTTGGGAATTTTTCAGTCATAACTTCTTCAAATATCTTTTAAACCCTCTTTTTTCTTCCTTCTCCTTTTGGGACCCTTATTATGCATAGGTTGGCACACTTTATATTATCTCATAGGTTTCTTATATTGCTTTCATTCGTTTTTATTTGCTTCTCTGTCTCCTGTTCTGATTGTGTGACTTCTGTTATCCTGTCTTCTAAGTCACTTACTTGTTCCTCTGCATTGTCTGATCTGCTTTTAATTGCCTTTAGCTCAGCTCTTAACTCAGACATTGAGTTTTCTGCTTTTTAATTGGCTCTTCTTTATAGTTTCAAGCTCCTTTTTATAGTATTCTCCGTCTATATTTATAGTCTTTTGTATTTCCTTCAGTGCTTTTTATGACTTCCTTTTTGAAGTCATGATAGAGTGGACTATCAAGGTGTATTTAATTGATCATTTTTTTGGGTTTTCTCTTGTTCTTTTAATTGAGAGTAGTTCCTCTGCTTCTTTATTTTACTTATCTCACTATGGCTCTGTGGATTATGGAGTATCAGTTATCTACTGTGATCTTCAAAGGATTTTTTTTAAGTGGATGTGTTCCTATGTAGACTGTACACCCCTAATAATTTTGTCACAAGGTCTTTTTTTAGTATGGATGGTTGTCATGTCTTTCTTCTGTGTGTGTTGGCTGTTATCCCTTTGACTGGGGGTGTGGCTGGTGTTGTGGTGAACAAAGCCTGCCCTGGTTGCTGGATGGGGTCTCCTTTTTGTTCTGTGGTTGTTGTAGCCCTGACAGGGGCTGGGTCTGTTCCTCTTTTGTTGGAGGGGAAGCTTCCAGACCAATTTCTTAGCTGTGGTGCATAGGAGGCAGGGTTGGAGTGCTTTACTTTGTTGACTCTGCCCTTGTCCCCGCTTTAGCTGCAGGAATGCCAGTGCTCTGCTCTGGTGTCCCCCAGGTTCTCTCCCCACAGAGCTACCAGTGCAGTTCCACTGAGCTCTGGGTTGCACACCTGGATTGTGGTGCAGTGTTGGGTCAGTGATGTCCCCAGCACCAAACGCTGCTCCTGCACTTGCCCTGCTGTGTGAACTCTAATTGCTTGTCTTAGAGGCCTGTGCCGGTAGGGCTCCCAGTCATCAGTGACTACACATTTGCACTACCAGGTCCACACCATCCCCAGTGCCAAACACTGCCCTTGCATCTACCCCACTGCTCTAACTCTGCTCTCTTATTCCAGGGGCTCATGGGTCATGCCACTGGGTCAGTGCCATCCCCAGTACCATGTCCATGCATGGTATTTGGGCTTGCAGAAAACAGCTGCAACTGTTCTCACCCTTGCTGTGTTCCAGAACTCCGCTCCTTGCTTGTTTGTCTTAGAGGCATGAGTCCACAAAGGCACTTGTGGAGCAAAATGGTCCCCCTGCCTGGGGCTGTAAACAAATGTCAGTTCCACCTATGAAGTTGTGGAGGCCCTGAGTGCAGATTCAGGTTTCAACCCCACCTCCACCTGGGAGCTGCACATCAGTAGATATAGTAGCTATGACTGAGCCCTGCCTCTTTTCTCCCAAGAATGCACCAGTGATGGTGCTGGGGGTCTGTGGAGACAAAGGCTTTGGCCAGAAGCATTGCACCCCTCCCACCATAAACACCAGCAGAGTTGCTTTCTTTCTTTCTTTTTTTTTATGGGGGACCCAGGCTATTCTGTTCTGTATATATTCCCAGCCATGGTGCATAGCACATTCCAGTCCCCTGAGGCTGCCTCTGCACAGCTGACCCCAGGCCTCTGTCTGGCTTGGGCAGCCAGTCTTGGCCCATGCCCACAGGCTTGTGTCTGGGACTGGAGATCACAGGTATCATTTGTACCAGTTTCATTTAGTTCTGTAAGCCAGAGGCTCCTGGCACAGATCCAAGCCCCTTCCATCCCCACTGACCTCTCCATTGGAGATGGGGAGTTCCAGCATAAGAGCACTATTTCTCCTTTGCTGCTCCCACCTCACAGGTCAGGTCCCACTCTAATTTCCTTTTTCTTCTTTTTTCTTTCTCCTACCAGATTTGTGAGGAAGTTTGTCTTTTGAAGAAGGTGATATTCTGTCAAAGTTCAGTAGGTATTCTGAGTGAATAGGTGGGTCTTTGGATGCCTCTCTTGGTGTACTTGTGGGAGAGGGTGAGCTAAGAACATCAAACTGCTCTGCCATCTTGGCTGCTCCCTTAGAAGTGTATTTTTGGAAAATTTAAAAAGTGCTGAGTGTTCCATCTGGGTTGGTACAAAATTGACGAAAGAGAATGGCTGCTGTATTTGATCAGTGAGTGAAATCAGTCATCAGAGAGAGCAGAGAATCAAACCATGAAACCTAAGCCTTTGGCAATTTACAGGAGTGTTCCTGGCCAGAACAAGGTTGATTAAGGTACAAAGAACAGAGTGATAAGATTTGAACTCTGGATATAGACATAATCCTAAAGTGGGGTGTGTGTTTGTGTGTGTGTGTGTGTGTGTGTGTGTGTGTGTGTGTTTGTGTGTGTGTGTGTGTGTGTGTGTGTTTGTGTGTGTTTGTGTTTGTGTGTGTGTGGTTTGCATGTGCTGACCGTGGTTGGGGACTTGGAGTTGGGTAGAAGATAAAGTGATCCTTCCCCAGCACAATATGGGATCATCATTACTACGTGATGTCTGATCCAGGAGTTAGGATAACAGATTTTGATTCTCAGTTAGTCAATCAACTGAATGAGTTATTCTTGTAAGTCATTCACTGCTGGGGGCATGTTTCATCAACTGAATACTCATGAAATTAGAACTTGTTAAGTGATAATATAAGAATTTGTGTAAGTCAAATCCTTTGACTTACAATTTAAGCTATTTTGATACAAATGCTTCCTCTGAGAAAGTATATAACAAGAGTTAAAATCAATAATTTTCATTTTAGTTACACAAGTATTATTTAAAGTTCTGAGGTATTACTTAAACGTAAAGGTTACTATGGTTTTACTGATTGGTCAACTGCTCCCATCTCAGGAAGCCCTCCCTTGACTTTATTAGGTTAGTTGTGTAACAATAGTGTTGGGTAGGAAAATACACCAGAACAAAATGGATGGTTGTCAGTTCATTTGGGCTTTGATAACAAAAATACCATAGACCGAATAGCTTAAACAGCAAACATTTATTTTTCACATTCTGGAAGCTGGGAAGTTCAAGATCAAAGTGCCAGCAGATTCAGTGTCTGGTGAGAATGGCTTCTCAGCTGATAGGTGGCCATCTTCTTGTTGTGTTCTCACATGGAGGAAGGGGCAGTGAGCTTTCTGGGGTCTCCACCCTTATGACCTAATCACCTCCCAAAGTCCCCACCTCCTAAGACTATCACATTGGAAGTCAGGGGTCAACATATGAATTTTGGGGAGACATCAACTATCAGGCTATAGCAATGTTCCTACCCCCTAGCGAGATACAGGTCTAATTCTGAGAGCTCAGACAGCAGAATTATGATTATTTTGAGATTTTTTTTCAATTAGTGCCAAGAAGCTTGGCCCAGGAGTCAAAAGACCCATTTATCATTAACAAACTCTGAGACCTTAGGCAAGTTTTTCTCAAAATTTCTAAGGTTTGATTATCTGATCCACAGAAGTTAGAACTGACTGCTGACTCACAAGTTTGTAGTGACTTTGAAAGTAAGATAGTGAACCTGAAAGCATTTTGCAAACTACAGAGCACAATATAAATGTAAGAAATTATTACGATAGTTCTGTGTTAATCACTGACATCACCAACTTATTTCCCTGTTTAACTATTGTCTACTCTACTCATTGGTGCTATAGAAATATTGCTAAATATGAAGACGACTGAGAGCAAGATGGGCATATCTATAGGTAAATGGGATTTATAGCTTTCCTTGATTTTGTAATGCTAATAAGTACATGCCTTGACAGTTGTGGTTTCCTCGTGGCTTCTTGGCTTCTTTATATGGATTGACTGACTCTTTTAAGAAGATGCATATCTACTTGAGTAGGCTCCCTGCACCATAATCATCGTCCCCCTAATACTCCAGATATTCACTGTAATAGTAGCCATGTCTCCTGCTTCCTTAAGAGACTACAGAGAGGTGTCTTAGATGCTGTGTATTCTGTGATTGGTGAAGATTTTGATGAGTTTTGCTGTGTTTGCAGGAAAGGCAGAGTTTGGGCGGGGAAAGCTGAATTCACTACATTAGAGTCGATCCCAGTGCAAACGCTGATAAAAGCCACATGGTTCTTCATGATGATTCCTTGCACAGTTGGGACCTGAGAAAGTCAGAGAGATGTCACACTGCTGCTTCCTCTCCTTCCCTGTGACTTAGAATCCTGGACATCAAATTAAAGAATAGAGTCACTCAGTTCTTTGCTATAAGAATAAGGTTTTGGCCCCAATAGCAAGCATTGCACCAAGAAAATCATTTCAGCATGTGGACATAAAAGGAGTAAGTCAATTAAATACTCAAACTTGGACCTATATCTTGGTAAAAAAAAACACAGCTAAGCCCTTTGACTTTTATTGCTGAGTTGTTAACCCAGAGATGTAATTGTAGCATTATATTCCTGAAAAATACATACTTATTGTTTAGGGAGTGCAATTCAAACTCTTTAACAGTGTGGTCTCAACCAAGCTTTCCAGTTTAATTTTAAGCCAGTCACTTCACATAACCTGTCTATTAGCAATATCTAAGTACTCAATACTTTATAAAATATATCATACAATCTCTTGCCTCCATTTCTTTTTTCTTTTTACATGCTATTCCATCTGCCTGGAATATCTTTCCTTCCTCTCCTCCTTGAAAATTCTTACTCATTTTAAAAATCAGAATTAAGTAGTTATTAGTCAGCTTTGAAACAATAACAACAAAAAAACAATCCTCAGACTCACTGATTTCCAACAAGTGCTTGCTCTTGTCTTCATGAGCTTACTGTTCAAGTGATCCTGCCTGGGTTTACGTTAGCGTCTCTGCTTCAGGTTATCTGCCAGCTGGGCTTGGTTCTGGACTGCCGGTTTGTTCTGAAATCCCTGCTGAAGTGACAGAAGCTCTCCTGGGTACTCACTTCTGGAGTGTAAGGGCAAGCCCAAATCCATGAGCAAGTTTTACACTCCTACCATCTTATGTCCACCCTTGCCTGAAGTAAATAAATAACATGGCCAAGTTCAGTGTTAACGGGAGTGAGTACATTCCACCCATTATGAGGTAACCAAAGTGCAGATATATTATTCTATCATAGTGAAGTCTGACTGAGAACAAATATTCAGTTTAGCGTAAATGTGAAGCTTTTCTTAATTCTCACAGGCAGTCAGAAATCTGCTCTTCAGTGTTCTCCAAATACATCTTACAACACTTACCACACTGAATTGTTATTACTTAATAACATTTGTTTTTTTTTCCAAATGTGTGGCAAAATATAAAGAGTCTTCTAATTATTTTTTCAGTATATAACACTGTGCTTTGTTATAACAGAAGATCAATAAATGTTTGTTGGAATAGATGAATGAGTGATCTGTATCCCAAACTGTCATGTGCATCCTCTCTATAGAGTTGTTCTGTTGGCTTCAAACAGATCTCACAAACAGTTTCTGGGAAATGCAAGAGAAACTGAATTTGAAAATTTCATATTATACTAGTTTTCTCTTTATTCAGGAGGCCTCTGACCTCACAATAAAGCATTAAGTCTATCCACGGAGCCTGGGATTATTTCAAATGGGATGAAGTGACATCATTTTTCAAGCTAACACTTCAGTATTTTAACTGAGTCATAAGTTGTTTTATGGCTTCAGTCCACTGGGTGTGTGGTTCTGGCTGTAAGTGTAGTAGTTTGCAAGATTAATATTTAGCCATACACTTCATGTCTGAGGTTATACAATGTAATATTCACTGGTTGGTTTTAAGCCAATGAGAAATGCTAGCATGAAATGGAAATCTTCCTTCTAAGGCAATTTACAGTAATTAACAGTGACAGTGATGCCATTTTGGTTGGCAAAACACTTCTTCATCATTTTTGTCAACAGTTTTCTAAAATTTTTTCAATTTAAACTGATTTTGAGTATTTTCTAGGGGGAGAGAAGTGGATAAATACATTTTTCATCCTTATGCTTTCAACTTCAGTGCAAGTATAAAAGAAAGAAACACTTACATAGTATCCAAGAGCCCAACTTTTACAAAACTACTAATGAAAAATGACAGAATATATATTATATCTATATTAAAACTAAAGCAATTTACCTTCAATAAAGCAAAGAAACCAATTTATAGTGGCAACCAGCTCCTAATGCCTTTGGAAGAAGAATCTTGGAATAAAAGATTCCAATTCTGATAAGATTAGAAAAACACTAAGAAGCTAGGTGGCTGCTATATTAATTAATCAGATTTGGGGAATTACTGTTAAATCTAGGTTTTGTGGAAGCACATATCTGCTATAACCTTAAGGTACCAAATGATCTTAGTTCATATTTTGCTTAAAAGAACAAGGGTTTACTTTCTGAAAAAGGTATTTTTCTTTCCCCCCATATGCCCCTCCTTACTCATTCTTTCCCATGTATACTATAGTCCATCTATAAGGCATTCTGGCCCATCCAAACCAAAACCATTCCAAATCATTTGCTGGTTCAGAAACATGTCTCCATTCCTTTGCAAAGAAGTTGGCTTTTTGGTTTGTTCATTTTTGATTTTGCCTGAAACCCATTCCCCACTCCTGTGCAAATATCTCCAAATGTTAGACAGTTAGGTAGAAATAAGCACCAAGCAAGGGGGAGAGGCAAGGGGAGGGAGCAATCCAGAAGATAATAGTATGCCTGTGCTCAAGATAAAGGGCTTGAAAGAGTTTTACTTTCTCTAAAAGAGGGCCAACAAAGAAGCTGGGTAGAGTCGGAGGCTGCTGCTGTGCAGTAGAGAGAAAGACTCTACTTAACATAACCCAATGGTCATCAGAATGTAATTATCATCACGGTTTGGGCCCCCTCCTGTAGGTTTTTCTGTGTGCATCATGTGTAACAGCATGCACAGAGGAGACAAACATGCCTAAGCCCTCAAGGGACATGAGCTGTCAATCATGAGAATGCCCCTAAGCCAGGACATGACAGGAGAAACAAAGGAGTGGCACCGTTTTCCTCCTTGGGTTGGTCCACCTTCAATTCTCGAAGGTGTACTCTATTAACATTTGCTCTATGAATAAAACTTTCTGTTTACATCATGTTTTCAGTCTCTCGTTTAAATTCTTTTTCTCGGGTAGGACAAAGAGCTGAGAACATTTTTTCCCTTCTCACAGTAACACAACCACAATTCCAACTTCCCTGAGTAGATTAAGGCACTCTGCTGTCTGTTCCCACACCCTTCAATCTCTATATGTAACTTCATCACAGCACTAACGGCAAGGACTTATGGGACGCGGCCCACATGCCTGTCGCCCTTATGTCTTGTTCAATGTCTACCCCATAGAAGCACTCAGTAATAAATTTTGAATAAAAATTTATTAGAAAAAGAGAATCCATTATTCCTAGGATGAATTGCATACTCTTTTAGGATTGTGATGGTCTAAAAAGAAAAGCCTGTGATGTCTGCCAGCTGTTTTTTAATTTTTTCTCTTAATTCTCTCAGTGCTCTTAGAATGATGAATTTTCTCCTCCTATTTACCAACTTTAAGAAAAGGATCTGTGCAGAAGCCTTTGCTTGTCTTAGTGAAGCATGGTGAGATTCTCAGTAATTAGTGCTTGTAAAACACTGCAAGGTTCTCAGATGAATTAAAGTGTGAAATCTTATTACAAGCAGTATATTGCTGGAGTTACAAACAAGCATGGCAAATTACACCGTTTCTCAGTCTCTACTGCTTTTAAGGAACAACGCAATTCATAATTATTCACAAGTATTGACTCGCTTGCCTCCCACTAGCTTGACTGCCAGACTAGCTCTCCTTCCTATACTTGGTTGGCTTGTGGGTATGTAGGAAAGCTGCTTCTTCCAAATGATATTTTATTTGGCAGCCTCAGGTGTTCATGTCTGTAGAGAAAGCTTTCTGCACAAAACACAAAGACGTTATTGTGCTCATCAGAGACCAAATAGTTTAAAATGATACAGAACTTCTCTAATTACTGTCAGCAAGTACCTGCAGATTCACAACAACAGTAGTTATTTTAAGCTACCTCCTCACCTCCAGAGGGAGGGGGTCTAGCAATTTTTTCTTCCAATAAGCAACTTGCTGTATTAAAACTATACACCATCCAAATACTCTGTAAGACAGCAACAGGAAAATCTGCTCTGAATTAAGTTTTGCTGTTAGATGGGGTTGAGAGGTGGGCAGATACAAGAATTGGAGCAAATCATCTTGACATTGCATGACAGCCAACTCAAATGCTGAAGCTGTAACAATATAAAGATTTAATTTGTATTTTATGCTATGGAGGAAAAAAGAAATACCTAAACCCCAGCAATAATGGGTAAACTAACTTAGTAATTACTATAAAGCTCATTAAGCTTGTAATGATTAATAGTCGTAAAAACTCGTTTCCATTTGCGCAAGTGACCACCTATGTCAACAAATTTGGTAACAGCTTTTTTATCAAAGTGCAGTTTCTCGGATTTCACTTGCTTCATTTTGAATCCCAGTAGTCATAATTAATATAATAAAATCCCCATTATAAAATCATTAGTGTAGATATGAATAAGGTCTTGCGTTGTTAATGCCCCCACCAGGCCCTTAATCATGTGAAGTGTCATGCTGCATTAAACATAACATCGATTACATATGATAAAAAACAGGCAATGCAAAAATTTTACAGTGTTATTTTCAAGCTGTTATCTAGAGCAGAAGGGTTTTAAAAATTAGTTTCTTTTTGGAGCTTTGAACACTTTGGAGGCTAAAGACCTCATTAATTTATCAGCAAAAGCCTTGGGTCCCCAAAAGACCTTTTGGCCTTTTCTCATTTTCCTCATTGTATCCTTCAGACCTTACCCGTTCATTCTTCTTTTCCTTTTAAAAGTTTTTCTCCTTGAGTAATACATGTTTGGAGGCAACTTTCTATACAGCATTTTAATGATACTTGAGTAGCTTAATCTTGAAGATGTATTTAAAATATCTTACTTTTTAATATTCTTTATTTGATGGAGTCAATGAAAGTATGTTTTCAGATATAGCAGTGATTAGAGAAGATGCAAACATGATGACAATAGTTCTTCTGGAATGAGGGCTCTGCTGAGTATAGAGAAGTCACAGACATGCTGCCCTAACAGTGATGACTTAAAATTGTAAAACACACTAGCATGTACCCAGCACTGTCTCTACATTTCTTTATTCAGCTACCAGTTAGGTAAATCAAAACACTGACCATTGAAGGGTTTAAAAAACTTTTCCATTGGAAAGCTATTTTTTTTTTTATTAAGGAAAAATTATGGGGAAAGAATGAAAAAAAGGGGGCGGGGGAAACAATCACCATGTGTTCTGTACTGTGCATACTTCTAGGCTGCAGCCACATTTCCCTATGTTTGAACTCATTTACAACTCTGTAAAGTGGCCAAGAAAAAAACTGAAAATAATTGCAGAGATTCTGGCCTGTAGAAATGCAATTATTTGTGTCTGGTGGAATGCAATTTTATTTTACTTCTTTTTGTAAACTGCCAGTTAACTTCCATTTGTAAATTCACTTCAGCGTTCCTTATATGTCTATTATGTGTGGTACTTTGAATCCTCCTTTGAACCTGTTCTAACATCTGACTAGTTCCCTCATTAATTGATACGCTAGACAAAATTTTTGATACTAATATGTTTTACGTTTGTATGAGAGTCATGATTATATCTTTAAGAAGTAATTCTTAAGCATCATATTCCTACTGGAGACCACATCTATGAAACATCCTAATGAAATTCAAAGGAGGATTTAAACATCTTTTACTCTTCTCTGGTCCCATATTCCTTTACTTTTCACGAATACATTTGTAGAAAGCCTCTGCCCAGCAGTAAATTTCATCCCCTGTCACCCAGCTTTGTATTTCCATGTCTATAAGAGTCATGAAGCATCAGATAACCCAAAGAAATGCTTAGAATATTATGGTGGGGCTTCTGTCAAGAATTTAGAGATTTGCTGTCAGGGATTTAAAGATTCTGCCTCACCAAAAAGCCCATCACCTGCCTCCCTACATCTTTAGTAATCAGAGTTGTGTTTGTGCTTTGTCAGGGCTCAATGACTTCAGACAGCAGCGATAACAGAGTGCCAGGAGGTAGATTCAAATGACATTCTGCTTGGCACTTCTTTTTATTTCCTTGGCTTCACAACATTTAAGTCTATCGTTTGACCTGGTATTATCTAAAATTCTCATAGCTCTTTTGTGGCAATCACAAGGGCAGGCGAGAGAATGGGTAAAACTCACTTCCTTCAAAAGTGGGAAGAAGACATTTTCAAGGTCAAGCAAAAATGGTAGAATATTGGAGCATGCAGCTTCCTTTCAGGAAACATTTCCAGGTTAGCCTTTTGCGCATAGAGGCACCCACCCGTTGCAGGCTTTTACAAGGAATGGACAACCATTTCATGGCTTAGGTAAAGTGTTTCTTACATAAACATAACGCTTCATTGAGATGTTGGTATACTATATGTCCCATCTCAGGAACTATGCTGCATCTCTCTATCTAGTAGATAAGAACCATGTCAAAGGAGACATCATTCCAGGTACCCATTTCATAAAGGTTCTCAACCCTCAAGGCTGGAAATCAGAACTTAAAGTGCTAGATGAGCAGGAAATCTCAACCAGTTTTTTTTTTTTTTTTTTTTTTTTTTTTTTGTTCTTGACTAAGAAAGCATCAGAATGTTTAAGGTGTGTCAGCCTAGAGATGAGTTTCTGCCCAACTTACAAAGTTGAAACCTAGACAAAAGAGTAAGAGTCCTGGAAACCAGCTGGCTAATAGAATCCCATAATTTGTAAGCCAAGTGGTTGGGAGCTCCAGGAGTCATTGAGTTTATTTAACATTTGTCATCCACTGGTGTTTAGAAATGTCTTTTACAAACCTCCAGTCTGTATTAGCTCTACCAAGAGGAATCAAGAAAAGAGATTTAGTTCAGGTTCAATCAAAGTATGAAAAGGATTGAAGCAAACCCTGGGGCCAACATGCAATGGCAGCAGGAGTGTGAAACTGAAAAACTCTCCTGGGAAAGTGGAAGTCAGGATGATAGCATGAACATCTATTTTTTAGCCATTTCTTCCTAAAAAAATTTTCTCCTGCTTATTAGAATATCTGAATTTGAATTCATTGAATTAAAGGGGTTCTTTTAAATGACAGCATCTCAATCATTCTCAATCCCCGAAAAATTGGGGGAGGGGTAGACAGAGAAATGTGTCGTGGTCTAGAATGTATAGTATGTTTTTATGACAAATTTTTTAAAAGAAAGAAAGAAAATTTTAAAAATAGATAATTTTTTTAAAGGAAAGAAAGAAAAATTTAAAAAATACATTACTTCCACATTGAGCATTTTCCCTTTGCAACATACATATAATTCACGTAGGCATAAATTAGGACAAACAAAATAGCCATGATCCTCTTCCTGGTCAGATGATCTTAGTGTTATAACACAGGAGACTTCATAAGGGGTCTGGGCTGCTGAGTGAAGGAGGATCTTCAAACACATCATTACCTTTCTTAAGAGCATCTTCCTTTTGGAAGGAAGGAGCAAAGGAATGAAGGGACTGAGAGGGGAGAGAAGAAATGGAAGAGAGCAAATATTACTGATGGGGGGGAGGTGCTATATAAAGTGGAAGTTACTTCTTTTTTTTTTTTTTTTTAAGTTCTTCAGATCTGAGATTCTATGATGAAGAGCACTTTGCCCAGTACTCTGGGAAAAGCAGACACAACTGAGTATATACCTGAGGGGCAGAGTTCACTGTGTGTTTAAAAATGTTTTGCAAATGAAGCATTTCACTAAGTCCTCAAAAAGGAGTTAGAAAACTACCCCAACTTTTCAGCAACACAAGAAAGGTCAAGGAAATTCAGAAGTATGGAATTCAGTGACCCAGAAATCTCCAACTTTTATATATCTTCTACAAAGTTCTTTATTTCCCATACTTTTCAAATGTTGCATTTCCTCTGAGCTAAAGGATTTGAACAATACATACCTGTATCACATATCAAATATTTTTATAGTTTGTGAGAAATCACACATAAAAGTGATATTTTAAGAAATATAATACCATGAAAATTCTTAGAAGGGTGCATGGTATGCAACACCCACTGCCTTTGGTTTGAACTGACAATGTGCTTATCAGTGTGCCCTACTACATTATGAATGCTTGGAGAAAACAAACAAAATTTTATTCCAGCACTTTTTAACATATTGTTGACAATATTGTTAACAGTATTGTGCATGGAAGTTTCTTAGCAAGTTTTTATTAAACTCAAAAATACATACTGTATTTTGCATCAACTTTGTATTAGTATAAATACATACAATACAGTAGGCCCATTTTAAGTGTACAGTTAGATGAGTTCAACGAAAAGATATACCCCATAACCACTTCAACAATCACAAAGTAGAACATTTCCTTTATAGCAGAACATTTTCTGATGCCCCTTCCCAGTCAGTCACCCCATTGGCATCCTGACATCATGAAACTGTTGAGTTTCTACCACTTTAGAAATGATTTGACTTTCTAGAGTTCTTTGTAAATAGAAACATGTAGTTCATACTCCCCTGTGCCTAACTCCTTATGTCTAGCATACTGTTTTTAAGAATCAGCTCTGTTGTTATTTTCTATCAGTAATTTATTTCTTTGTTTTTCTCAGGAGTGTCCCTTTGTATATAAATATACCACACTTTGCTTACTCACCCATCTATAATAGAAATTTGTCTTTTTTTAGTTTTTTTTTTTTTAGTGCAAAGAAAATTGGCATAGACGTTCATGTACAAGTCCTTTGTATGGAACAATGCTTCATTTCTCTCGGTATTCATGCCTAGGAATGGAATGGCAGCATGGTACTTGTAGATCTAACTTTTTACCAATTTGCTGAAGTATTTTGAAAAGAAGTTATACCACTTTGCTTTATGTATTTTGAAGGTCTGTTATTGGGTACACTCACCTAGAATTGTTATGTTTTCTTGATGACTTGACACCTTATCATTATGAAATGTTCTTATTTATTCTTGGTAATAATTCACTTTAAATTCTTTTAATTACTGATTTACTTTTCTGTAGTCTACTATTAATTTCACCAAGCAGAATTTTTATTTCAGATGTTTGGCTCTTTTTTTATCTTTTATTTCCCTTCTTAAGATTATGTTCTACTTTAAATCTTTAGGCACACTGAACCTATTTTTTTTTATTGAAATACAATAAATTACAATGTGTCAATTTCTGGTGTACAGCACAATGTCCCAGTCATGCATATATATACATATATTCATTTTCATTTTTTTATTAAAGTCTATTATAAGATATTGAACATAGTTCCCTGTGCTATATAGAAGAAAAAAATTTAAATCTATTTTTGTATATAGTGGCTAACATTTGTAAATATCAGACTCCCAAATTTATCCTTTCCCACTGCTCTTCCCCAGTAACCATAAGATTTTTAATGGTTGAATTTACGTCGTCTCCAAATTTTATCATCTCTGTCATTTTGAGTTTTGTGTCTATTGGCTGATTTTCTTCCAGGTGATGCTGTATTTTCCTATTTCTTGACACATTAAGACATTTTTATGGGCTTCTAGACTTCATGAATATTACCCTGCTTGGTGTCTAGATTCTGTTGTCCTCCTCTGAAAAGTGTTAGGCTTGGTCTTGGCAGACAGTTAAATTACTTGCAGATTAGCTCGATCTATTCAAGACTCATTTTAAGCTTTATTACAGGAAGTCTACACTAGTCTTAACTCTAGAAATGTCGGCTCCGCTACTATGGTATGACTAGTTTGGGGTATTACCTGAATATAATTAAAAGAGAATGCTGCTTTCTGGCTGCTCAGAGCTAAATTGTCATCGTGTCCTGTGTGAGCTTTAAATTGCTCAGATTATAATCCCCCAGTTGGTCTTTGCCCAGACCCAAGGAGTTTCATCTTATGCATACATAATTTTCAGCCAAAATTCAAGGAAACCTCTGGAGATTTCTGGAGCTTTAAAAAACTCATTTTATAATCTTTAATTTAATTTTATATTTTCCCCTGTGTGGCTCCCTCCTCTCCAGAATCTTGCACAGAAACTTCCTGCTGACTTGATATCTAATCTCTTTTCTCCTCAAGAGAGAAAACCCAGTGTGCCTGCTTGGACCCCACTTTTCACATTGTAAGTCTATAATATGTCTCCAAGTAGAAAGCCAGAGCAATGGGGCTTACTTTTTCACTTGTTTCCCATTTATGAAGGATCACAGCCATAAACTATCTGCAGCCCAATCTCTAAAAACATTTGTTTTATATTTTTTCCAACTGTCTAATTGTCTACAGTGGGGTGATAATTTTTTTCTTATTTCATCATGAATGGGAAACATTTTATAATTAAACAATAAGAGAATATGAGGATGATTTGTGCATATTAATAAAGATTATTATTAGCCAGTGACCATTAATATTTTAATTTTCCTATCACAAATATGGTTGGGGATGGTAATCAAGTAGTCAACTGATATAAAAATAGAACTTCAGAAGACCGCAGCATGTTTGCCTGTTTTCTATTCAGCAGAATCTTAACTTACACAGTTTTCTAGTTTGATGGTAGGTTTAGTGGAGGGGAAGGGAGCAGTAATACTTAATTTTGGGATGTTAGGTACAATTAAGGCATCAGAGAAGAGTGGCAAGAGCAGCTCTTGGTGTCAGATAGAAATGACTTAGACCTCAGCTTAGTTGTTTATTAGCCATGAAAATTTTACTCAATTCCTCCAGTCTCAGTCTAATTTTGTATAATATGGACACAATACTACTTTCATTACATAGTTGTTATAAAGTCTACTTGAGGATTTATATAAATAACCTCCAAGAGTTCTTAGAAATGTTATAAAAATTCTAGGTTCCTTCTATTGGGCTGATGGAAGAGATTTATTAAAGATGTATTAAACTTTGCTGAGGCAATTTCTTGCAAAGTAGAGGAAACTGAAATTTAGGACAGAGAAACATGTTTCTATACAGTGTTTCAGAGAATCGTAGACTGTCAGAGTTAAAATAGTATCTGGAAATAATCTTCAGAGATTTTATGCTTTTCTTTTCCCCAGTAAATTCCTTTTTAAAAACGAAATCTTATTTGGTGCTTCTGCAAGTTAGCCTGCACTTGATTTCTCCCAGCCATTCTCTGCTCTGTTCTGTCCCCCAGAGGGCTCAGCCCTATAGGATGTAATCCTCAGGTTCCTTGCTTCTGCCCCTGGTTGTATTTGGACAAAGAGAGAAACCACCAAGACCCCGGAGTGTGAGGAGGAGAAAAGAAGCCAGTGCACTTTCTGCGCTTCTCCTCTGGCCCCCTTGCTGCGTTGCCCATGCATCTTCCTCGGTGCTGGCGTACCTCCACAGGTCCCTCTGAGCGCTTCCTCCTGCACATCTCCAGCTCTTTCAGCCCTGTTACCCCAAAAGGAAAAGGAAAAGACCCCGGTTCTTGTCATACCCAAAAGAGAAGAGTACAGACGGGAGATGGAGAGCATTGTGCAGCAAAGGATTTACTTAGGAAAACTATACCTCCGAGGACGGGAAGGAGGCTGATTCAAGGGACAATCACAGTGGCCTTTGTTTGCCCCTTCTCTTAGTACCCTCGCTTAGAGGTGGTCTTTTGATTGATTGGTGGATCTTGCACCTGGACTGCTTAGTCATGTTTGGCCCCTTTACACATGTCCTTACCCATGGTGCATACAGAAAAACCCGTGGTGGGGCCAAAACCACAATGTTAATTACATCACAGTGAGCATTGGGTCATGCCCAGTTAGGTCCTCCTTGCTACCACGCAGCTGGGGCCATCAGGTTCTAACTGGTTCCTTGCTGACACTCATTTAGAAGAAGTAAAGACCCTTTATGCTGGAGGTGGGCATAACACCTTCCTCCGGACCATCCTCCCTCTCCTCCACCTGCCTGCCTGGTGTCCCCACTTGTCTAACTACCTAAAGCCCCATAAAGATAAAGCTGCTCCTTCCTTTTGTCTCTTTAGGCTTCAAGGTGGCAAAGGTTCCTACTTGCGTTTGCTTATCCCTTAGTGCTCATTTGGGCCCTTCGATCTTGCCCATACCTCTCAAAAGTATTGTCATTAAATTTTCTTCCTTGTAACCATTTCGAATAAAATTTTCATACCTGTTGGACACTGGCTATACTCATTTCCTGTGGCCATTGAAACAAATGATCACAAATGGGGTATTTTAAACAACAGAAATTTATTCTCTTACAGTTCCAGAGGCCAGAAGTCTGAAGTCAATGTATTAACAGGACCACGCTTTTTCTCTGAAGGCTCTTGGGGACAATCTTGTGTCTTCATGCTTCTGATGGTTCCAGGTGTTCTTTGGCTTGTAGCCACCTTCCTCCAGGCTCTGTCTCTGTCCACACATGACATCTTCCTCCGTCTCTTATAAGTACACTGGTCATTGGATTTTGAGTCTACCAGGGTCATCCAGGAAGATATCACCTCAAGATCCTTAACTTAATTACATCTTCAAAGGTCACATTTACAGTTTCCAAGGCATAAATATATTTTTTAGGTACCATCGTTCAGTCCACTACACCTAATGCTTAAAACAGAAAATAGCTAACCTGCTGTAATTAAGAGGAGGGTAACTGGACCACACCCTTCCTCACATCTATGTTATGCATAAAGAAATGGAAGCCCTGTGATCAGAAGTTATTTACCTAATACCACAAACTGAGTTAGTAGGGCTTTAGACAGGGGCTTTCTTCATAGAACCTCACATTCCTGGTCTTTGGGTATCTGTGAGGCTAATCATACGGTCAACACTATTTATTATGCTAGTAAGAAAGTCAGGCATTTGTAGCAAGGTTAATTCTTGCCTTCCCAGTGTTTTCTGTTAAGCAAGGAAGCATATTATGATTAATGCCTATTAACCTACTGTTTTTTAAAACTATAATTAAAGAAATATGAACGATTATCTTAAGCTGAATTAGTATCAAATCAAGATAGTTAAGAAGATTACTTTTCCTCTCATAGTTCTGTAAATTAAATTGAATTTAAGAAGATCAAAGCAACTTCTAAATGCATTTTCTCAGTAGACACCAGGGCCCTGAAATTTCTGTGAAAGCCATACCGTCTCCTTGTTTCATTGAATGATTCTTCACATACGGTGTTTGCTGGTTCCAGTGGGATTTCCAAAACTTAAAACTCAGAGAAAGCAGCAGTTTTTTTCAGACTGTCAAGCTGGCTCAGGGATGAGAAAGGATTGTTTCCACATCTGGTATAAAGTACCTGAAACAGGGAGGTGGAAAATGCCTGTTAGTCTCCCTTTAGTTTGGTTCCCAGCGGTGTCACTTGTGGTTTTTCTATCCCAGAATGTTTGAATCCACTTTCTGGATCATGGTCTAGTAATCTGGACAAAAACAAAAAATATGCTTGCTTACCCATAAAGAATTGTCATAGCTTGGACTCCACACACCTAGGACTTCATATCCTCCTCATTATGTTTCAAAGTCTGCCAGGCTACCATCTCTAGATCTTCAGTGCCCTGGTTTTGGGTTTTTTGATGTACTTTGGCTCAATAGCCTGTTCTATCAGGCAGTGCAGATGAAAACTCCTCAGTTAAAATATTCAAGAGAGAAGAGAGAAGTAAGCTTACAATAGCATTTTCCAAGCAGACTAAAAATCACTAAGAACAAAATTTTATTGTGGTTTTGCTCCTGGTAATTTTACTTGGAGTTTATGGGGAAAAACAGTAACACTTAATTGAATCTCCAGGCCATTTTTTTTTAAGCATTCACCTTAATTCATTCATTTCACAAAGGATTATTAAGAGTCTGTTATATACCGAAACACGTTCTAAATTCTGGGCTTTCTGTGGTAATGTAAGGAGCCATAGCCTTTGTTGTCATGAGAATTACTTTCTAGGTGTGTTAAAATAAAGAAATATAAGAATAAAAATAAAATGATGAATAATTAAACAAGAGAGAAAAATAAACAGGTAATGTCATAAAACAAAACAGGTTAGCAGGTTATTTGTGCCTGAGTTGCATGAGTCAGGACTGTAGCAGGCACTGCCTCTTAAAGAGAGATCTGAGGTGGTTTGGGGGCAGGCCGAGCAAATAGGTGAGGCTCCCAGTGAAAGATGCTGCTTCTGCTTCACCTGGTGTAGCCTGATGACCCAAACCTAGGCTTCCCTCAACTGCAGAAGGAAGAAACCTACTAACTGGGGCTCCCAATTAGTAGACTGGCTGATGCACCAAAAGACTGCATGGCATGCATCACATTCCATGAATGGTGAGATTGGTTATCTCTTTATTCTATATTTTATCCTTTTCTTTCTCACCAGGTCTTAGGAGTAGAGGAGGTGGAATTAAATTTTGGCTTAGTTTGCCCCTAGGTTGTGAATATATTTTTTTCATCTGAGTAGATAGTCTTTAAAGTGCTGCTACATGCTAAATGACCTCTTTTCCTAGGCAGATTTTTTTCTTGCAATTTAAATATAGAAAATTATTCCTTAATAGGACTAGTATGCTCATACATCCTAAGAAGGACCACCTAAAACAATTACAACAATTGATCTGATGCAATCATCCCAGTCCTATACATGTACATCTTTACATTGATAGATGCTCTCTATTTAATTAAAATATATTGATCATGGCACATTTGTCTTTATCAGAATGACCGTGCATAGTCTTTTGAGGAATTATTGTTTATTGGTTTGAGAAACTAATAGGCAGCTTTAAAAGAATATGTAGGCTTTCAAATTTGTTTTCTGTCTTCTAAGCAGTTACATATTGCTCTTAGTTAAAATATGCTGCTTTGCCTGCTTAAAGCTTCCCTTAAAAGATATGTAGGTTGTAATAAACACTAATTAGTTCATGTGACCATTCAGCAAACTGCTTTGGAAGAGTCCAATAATTTGCTTTTCAAATATCTGCTCTTTAATGGAATGTCTGATGAGACGTGATTACAGATTTATAAAGGATGTAGACTTAAACCAAAGTTATTAAGTCTCCTATGATCAATTCACCTAACATCATGGAGAAAACAATTTAAGGAGGTGCTGTCCTAAATTAATATGTTAGCATAGGTCACACTTACCGGAATTTGCAATTGTGCTTTGGGTTATAGTTCATTCTTTAGTGGAAACTGGCTAACAAGAAGGAAATTGCAATTCACTTTTTGAAATAATTCTGAATACAAATGCAGACTAACATATTTTCTGAAGAGATTAGTATCTAGCTTGAATTTTCAAATGTCAGATGAAATGTCTTTCAAGTGCAGTACCTACGCTATATGGAGTAAATATTTTAGGGCATATTAAACATGCATAGAGAGCTGTAAAACACCCAGATCCTTAAATAATGACCAATTCTTAGTGTCTACTCCAAAGCACTCTCTAAGAAATATCCCAGCTTTAAGATGTCCATTCTTAAACAAGCAACTATTATAACTGTGACAAAGACTACGAGAAACAACCTGGAGCACTGTTAGAACAGGTAAGAGGGGATCTGACAGAGCTTGGAGGGTCAAGAAAGATGTCTTTAGGAAGCAACACTTGATTTGAGAGATGCAGCATCTCAGTACCCCAGCCAAGTACCCTTCCACCTAATGGTTCACTGTCTACCTGAAACTCATTTAGCATCCCTTCTCCCTTACTGAAGGGTGGTCATGTAGCTCAGATCTGGTCTATGTGACAAAAACAGAAATAGGGGAAGATTTGCTTTCTCCATCAAAAAAAGAAAAATGCAGTTGTAAAGCTCTCTCTCCTAATTTCCTACTTTTAATATGGCAGCAGGGTAACCATCTTCGTGTCCTGAAGCAACACCTAGGCCAGGAAATCACAGGGATGTTGGATGGAAGATTGTCAAGCCATGGAAACAGCAGGAAATGCCTCCCTCCAAATTTTGTGTCTTTGATGTCTATTTTCCCATTTATTTAAGCCCCTGTGTCTGGTTTTCTTGCAGCAGACAGCATTCCTGAATGTTATAACTACAAACTCAGTGTAAACAACAGTGTGATTGACTCTGACAAGTCAGTGAAATCTTAGGATGCATTAGTAGGAATGAATATGTCTAGATGACAGGTATTAATATATTAATGGTTACTCACTCAGTTTTCCAATTCAACATTGCAGGAATAAAAAAAAAAAGCCAGGAAAATATGAGAAGAAGGAAGGGCAGGAGCAGGGAGGTGATTTACTGTGAATTTAAGTGCTTCAGTTGAGCATTAGGCTGTTTCTTTTTTAGAATGAGATTTTCATATAAATTGTGTTTTTAAACTATAGAATTAATACAGGGTTTTGTTAACCAAAAAAAAAAAAAAAAGATGTGGCTTATATTTTATATCTGTAAACCTCCTGTATGTTGGGGCATTATCGTATCTTTGAAGTCTATCAATCAGGATTTGATTCCCAATTTCATTATTAATTGTATAACCCAAGACAAGTTACTTAACCTCTCTGAACCTTAAGTATTCTCATTTGTAGAACTGGAGAATTAAGAGTGCCTCATTCTGACCGTCATTGTGAGGATTACCTGAGATGAACTGAGCCTAAATGCACTGTAAATATTAAGGTGGTATCAGCTGTGATGGTACAGAAGCTGCTAACGATGCCAGCTGCTCTTACACCTGTACAGGTAGCTTTGTCCTGTGGTCAGGTCAGTAACTGCTCGTGGCTGTTCTCGTATCTCTGCTTTCTAGATCTGTGACTTTTTAAAGGAAAGAGAATCAATAACCAAGTGTTTGGGTTACACAGAGTACTAAGACTCATAATATTCACCTATGTATCCTCTGTGTTCTGTTCTATCCTTTTTTTTCTGATAAAGAAACTGGATGTTTATTAATCCTTCCTCACAATGTGATTTTTAATTTTCTCCTTCAAATTCCTTCATCCTGTTTAGTGAGTCCACATTATGCAAATACATCTTCTAGGACACTTGGGGGAATAAATGTATGTAAGGCAAAGCCCCTGCCCTTTGGTACATATAGTTACTAAGATACATAATAGCGGTATAGTAATAACTCTGGGGTAAACAAGGAAAAATACTAAATGACTGACCCCCACAGCAGGAAGTTAGGCTGGTCTTGAACTTCACAACCAAGGTCCATAACAATTCAATTACAATGATTAGGGTTTCAATAGACACACATGGAATTAGGGGAAAAAAGCAACTTTTTTTTTTTGACAAAATAAAAGGGAAGGAAAAAAAATGAAGAAAAAGGAAGGAGTCAACGCAATAGTAGGCATTAAAGTTCTCTCTTGGGACTTCCTAAAAACTTAGTTTTTGAAGAAGAGCAGACGTACGTTCTACCCTCACAACATCTGAGATTTTCCTCTGAGCAGATGAATTTTTCAAAGAGCTTATTACATACTTATTTACTTTTTTTTCCCAGGCAGGTTTTTTTTTTTTTTTTCTCATTGAACTCTTCCATCATACAGCAATAAAAAGTTGATGGGGCCATTCAATTTGTCAAAAATCAATCTAAAATGTAGAAGTTGAAAACACATCTGCTGAAAATTCAAATAGGAAGGATTTAATTAAAGAAAATTATTGTGTGATGAATGCTATCCATTTAGGGGGAGGAAGATTCTAATACTGAGCTTGGCCATGTCTCAGTCTGACTAACTTACAGATTTAAATTCTAAGGATTTATTATAAAGGAAAGTCAAATCAATCATTTTATATTTTTACACTTTTCAGTTTTACAGTGTTTTTCATTCTGGGAGAATTTGTCCATTTATTTCTTGATATGTAACACATAAGGCATTATTGATAATAATTAAAATTCAATATTCCACCCTCAAGAAGATCACCATAAGTAGAAAAATATGCTAAAATCATGATATTTTTAATAAAAACTTAAAGGATGTAAATATAATATGTATAATCTTTCAGGACAATCTCTTTTGGAGGTGAAAAGGGTGATACGTTGGGGATCTTGAAAGCTATCTTGAAGGAGGCACTAGCTGAGCAAAGTTTTGAAAGATGAATAAATAATTACCAGACAGGTTGAAAGAAGGGCATTGAATGGTCATATACAAAGGTGTGGAGGAACTAAATCGCAACACTTGTTTGGGAAACCATAAACAGTTCAGGGCTGAGAAACCAAAATGAATTAAAGGAGATAAGTGACAGCACATGAGACTGAAGAAGTAGTCTCAAGACAAACAGACAAGTCTGTAAGGAGCTCTATACATCAGTGGATAGTCCAGTGAAGTCAGCTTATTAAACTCCAGGCTCCAAGGGAGATGCTAACCCTGGGTAAAGTACTTTGGGGAGTACTCAAGGGTAAGTTCCCTTCCTTCCTTCCTTCCTTTCTTCCTTCCTCTCTCTGTCTCTCTTTCCCTCCCTTCCTCTCTTCCTCTCTCTCTCTCTCTCTTCCTTTCTTTCTCTCTCTTTCTATTTCTTTCTTTCTCTTAAACAGTAGAATTTTATTGCCTCATAATTCTGAAGCCCAGGAGTTCAAAATCAAGGTGTCGGCAGGCTTGGCTCCCTCTGGAGGGTCTGTCGGGAATCTGCTCTGTGCGGTTTTTCCTGGCTTCTGGTGACTGCTGGCTATCCTGATGTTCCTGGGCTTGTAGATGCATCACCTGGATCTCTGCCTCCATCTTCACATCACCTTCCAGGTATAAATTCTTCATCATTTAAACCCAAGTAAGCTTATAAGGATATGTGTGTGTGATTTTTATTTTGCTTAAGAATGAATCCCAAAAACCTTTTATTGTTATAAATTTGCATCCACATCAATCTTCATCAACATATAGAGTCGTCCCTCAGTATCCCTGGGGCATTCTTCCAGGACAGTCCCTCCCATACCCAAATCCGCAAATGCTCAGATCCCGTCTATGAAATGGTGTAGTACCATCCGCTGTCTGTACTCCGCAACTTGTTGAATCAGAGGAGGTGGTGCCCACAGACAGGAAGGGCTGACTGTATCTCAGTTGTGGAGTTTTCTGTTGCAGTGGATGTGCTGTAGTTGACTTAATGCCCCGCTGTTGAACAGGTTATTCAAATTTGTTATTATAAACTATAATGTGACATAAGAATATAAGAAAAAAATATATATATATAGTTCACCCTTTTAGACCCAAATTATAGTATCATATTATAAATATTGTCCTGTACCTTGCTTTGTTTTATTAAAATATATTGGGGATTTTTTTGTAGCAATATCCAAAATCTTCCCCATTTTTCTAAACCAGTATTATACTAAAAGGCACTTAAGATATTTTGAATTTTTTACTACACAGAAAAGTGTTGCAATTAATAACTCTGTGTATGTATCATTGTATATATGTCCTAATATACTCGTAAGATCCCAAGAAATGGAATTTCTCTGTCAAAAGGTATGTGCCAAATTGCCTTTTGCAAGAGCTGTAACAATTTATAACCCCTAACCCTACAGTGTAAGAAATGACTATTTTCCACCTCTCCTCAGTCCAGTATATTATCTTCTTTAAAATGTTTGCCACTCTCAAAGGTGAAAAATGGTGTCTCAGTATTCTTTTGACTTGCATCTTAGAGTGAATCTGAGCATCTTTCCATATATTTCAGAACGATTTATATTTTCTTTTCTCTTAACTTTCTGCTTAGATCCTTTGCTCACTTATGTTTTGGACTATTGGTGTTTCTTCAAGGACTCACAAGAGCAATCTTTATATATGAAGGAAAACAATTCTTTGTGATATAAATTCAAAATATTTTTCTCAGCTTGTATTTTGCCTTTGTACTATTTATAATTTTTTCCCATGTTAAAAATTCATGTTTTATGCAGCAACATCAGAAACAACTTTAAATTCTTACTTTCTCCTTTCACCATGGATAGAATATGAAAAAACAAGCATGAATTATAAATGCAAGAAATCGGAATTAGCTATATAGAAGCTTTACAGTAAAGGGTTATCATTTGAACTGATTTTGCAGCTTAGTGAGTATCCTTCTCCAGAGATAGTTTGGATTACGGTGAAAGGATGGCAGTAGTCTTTGATGATAATATCCAGCCTAAAATCAGCTAGATTAAGTGATGTTCTGTGATAAGACGTGGCTCTGTGGATAAGAGTGACATTCAAATAAATATTCAATAAGAAAGCACCCTCCCAACGTTCCACGGAGCTCATTTAGTGTATTTTCCCCAATATCCCAATTAGGAAATAGGGACCAAGAGATAAAGCTATTGTCAGCCTTCTCCCAGAGAATACCTGGCAGCGTTGGGACCAGTTCTCCAAGACGTGGCCACACAGCCAACATCGTCAGTGACGTCCTTGCTCTCCCCCCAACCCAGAGCGCTTCCTCGCAAGTTGACACCAGCAGCAAACTGGTGTCAAACCAAGCCACATGTGCTGAAGCCCAGCTGGATTAGAAACTCACTCTAAAGTTGCACGTGCTCTGTGCTTTCACGTCATTCCAATCAACAACAACAAAAAAGCCTATATGCGATGAATTTGAAAAGTGTCCTTTGAGAAAAGGTCTCCAAGCAACACATCAATGTTTTCACAGCATTTACCTGTCCTTTTCTGCCTAATTAGCTGACTTAGATAAGAAAACACTTCTAATACAAATGTGTGAATAGAAAACAAAACAACAGCAAAAAAAAAAAAAAAAAAAAAGTTAAGATACTTCAGGGCTTCATTTCCCTCTGGAATATGAGTCAAATAAATATCTTAAGAACTACTTGCGTTGAAAGTAGTTCAACGTTGAAATGAACACACATACAGGTACATGCACTTATACATGCTTTGCCTATCTTTAGAAATACCCATTGAAATTATGTACTTGATGTTAACTAGAACAATGTCACTAATGCTACTTTAGGACAAGAATGCCTTTAGTCACAAACATTCAGACTCTTAACATTTATTCTTAAGTCAGAAATAGCTCAGAAATAACTAGTGAGGGAGAGCTGCACTACTAACTTTTAAACTAAGTCCTAGGCATGTCAGAAATCTTACAACAAACATTAAAGAAGATCATTATTTCTTATGCTTTAACTTTAACTATGGAGAGTAATTAACAATGTGCATCAAATTTTAGCTCTTGGTCAAGGTTGCCAGATTCCTGAAAAATATTAGGTCAAAAATATGGACGTAAATACATGTAATGAATGATTCAGCAGACAGAAGGAGGGGTGGAAAACACTGTAACAGAATGAAGCCATAACAGATGGTTAGTAAGAGATGTTCTGGTAAAGAAATTGGAACAAGTATAATTGGAAGTTGACTGGTGGGGGATGGGTAATATGTAGGAGTTTTTAACAAATGAAATTTTTTTTTTTTTAAAACACAAGCCAAAAGGGACTTTAGTGCTGTGGTCATACACACTGGTAAAAGCCAGAGCAACAGAGAACAGATCAAGGGGCTGGGACCCAAGTGAATGGAAGAGCACAGATGAGAGGAAGGGGCTTGACAGGGCTTTGCATTCTGCTTGTCTTTCTTTGTGAACAGAAGCCACCAATTTAATTTTCCAAATGCCAGTTCTGTTCTTTGCTACCTACAATGTACCTTTTTTATTCTACTATTGCATTTTTCTTTTGTTACAATTACTTTGTACCTAATGTAGTCTCTTGGCTTATCTGACTACATACATCATATAAACTTCATATTTGGTGAATACCCAATATTGCTGATGAAGCCACTTTGTTTAAGATAAAAGTTTTAATATTAAAATTATATTAAAGGATATTATCTTTTTCTCATTCTTAAGAATGATGAGGGATTTTTCTTTTTCAACAGTAATTTTTCCACAAGCCTACCGCTGAATACTTGCTTATTCAACATCAGATTAGAAGTGACCATTTTAGCCTTAATGGCCAACATTTGAAAGAGTACATGGATTAGTGTTTAACTTCCTAAGCAATCAAGGGAAAGTAAATTAAAAACACAGCAAAGTATCATTACACATCCATCAAAACAACACTTTAAAAGCCTGACAATGCCAAGCATTGATGAGAATGTGGAATAATGAGAATTATTTAACAATGCTAATGGCAGTACAAATATCCATTGCTTTTGAAAATAGGTATTTTCTGGTAATGCTGAATATATGATCAAGAACCCAGTATATGCAAACCTAAATATAGAGACATTCATGCAGCAAGTTTTGCATCAGATTATAAGCAAAAGAATATTTACAGCCATATTCATAATAGTCCCGGATTGGAAACAACTCAAATATCTTTTAACAGGGGAAAAGAAAATTACATCAAAGTATATTCCAACAATAGAATATTTTACATCAATGACGTGAACAAACTACAATCATGAACAACAACATCAATGAATCACACAAATTATGTTGAATAGAAGAAGCAAGAGTAAGACGAATGCATGCACTATGGTTTCATTAATATAAAGTTTCAAATAGGGAAACAACTTTTCAGTGATGCATTGGTTGCTGATAAATCTCTGAAAAAGTGAAAAAGCGACCCATTTTAAAGCCATGATAATAGTTACTTCTGTGGGGATGAGGAGTGGGAAGCCTGGAGTCTTGTGGAGAATTAGCAATGTTCTGTTTCGTTATAAAATTAATGGGAACATCAGTGTTTATATTTATTCACTAAAATGATGTTATGCCTTATGTAACTTTTAACACACAGGCTATATTTAAAAATAAAAGAAAGATACAATAAATATCTTTTAGAATAGCTAAAATCTGGAACACTGAGAAAATCAAATGCTGGTGAGAAAAACAGGAACTCTCATACTTTACTGGTGGGAATGCAAAATGGTACAGACACTTTGGAAGATAATTTGGTGGTTTCTTACAAAACTAACTATACTCTTAACCGTATGATCCAGCAATCATTCTGCTTAATATTCACCCCTAGGAGTTTTAAAAGTATGTCCACAAAAGGCCTGCACATGGATATTTATAGAAGCTTTATTAATAATTTCCAGATCTTGAAAGCAACTAAGATGTCCTTCAAGAGGTGAGTGGATAAACTGTGGTACATCCATATAATGAGATATTATTTGGCGCTAAAGAGAAATGACCCATCAAGCCATGAAAAGACATGGAGAAACTTAAATACATATTACTAAGAGAAAGAAGTCAATCTGGAAAAGATACATACTGTATGATTCTATGATGTTCTGGAAAAGGCAAAACTATGGACATAATACAAAGATCAGTGGTTGACTGAGGTGAGGGGGAAGGAGAGGTGAGCAGGTGGAAGCAGAGAATCTTTAAGGCAATAAAAGTACTCTGCATGATATAATTATTGATATATGACATTATACTTTTGTGCAAACCCATAGAATATACACCACCAAGAACAAACCCTAACATAGATAATGGAATTTGAGTGATAATGGTGTAGGTTCACCCTTGGTAAAAAAATATACCATTCTGGTGAGTGATGTTCATAATGGGGGAGCTACACATGTGTAGGGGCAAGAGATATATAAGAAATCTCTGTGCCTTCCTAAAACTGATCTAAAAGGATAAAGCCTTTAAAAAAATGAAGTAAAATAGAAAATGCATGCATTTCTTTGGTCCCACTCTTTGTCAATGTAAGAGACTTGAACAGACAAATCAATAGGGGAAAAGCAAGCAGCAGTGCAATAAATGGTCATTATTTGCTGATACATGCATGTTTGCCACTGAATCTCAGCAGATGCTGAACTGGAGTTCAATTTGATTCGTGTGTCTAAATCCAATGCTTACCCCTGGGCCTTGGAAGGACTGATGGTTACACATATGTGTTAAAAGTATGTGTGAATGAATAAGTGAGTTATGGCAGAATTCTCTATGGTCAGCTACTATGAAACTTAGAAAGTCTGTGTGTGTGTGTGTGTGTGTGTGTGTGTGTGTGTGTGTGTGTGTGATGAAGGAGAGGCTTTCTATCTCTGTATTGGTAACAAGGTCTAATTTAGGGTGTAAAAATAGCCTAAGACACTGCAAAAGTGTCAGCAAGCCCTATGTGACATGTTAAGACAGTGTTTACATGCATCAATAAATAAGGTCTATTGTACACAAGTAGACAAGGGATAGACAGAGATGCCAAGTGAATGAACACACCCAGAGATAAGCTGGAAATGAAAGCACAAAGTTACTTGTGGATAAGGAGAATTTGGGGGGTCATCTGCAGGACTGGGAAGTGGAGATGGGCAAAGCAAAATAGAGCTTGTGCTCAGCTGGACAAGTTTAGAATCATTTTTCTGCTAAGAAGCTTAGAGATCCAAAGTGGATAGCTTTGGACCCAAGCAGAGGAGTGTTTAACATGGCTTTCCTCCTGAGGAACTGCTCCAAACAGAAGGGCCCTAAAGTGACATGGCAACAAAATGAAATATATGGTTTTTGAACAGTACCCTGTTGTTGTAAAGCACATTATTGGGACATTCGGTGAAACTTGTGGTCTGAAGGTGAAATGACAATTTATCAGTGTTAATTAATTTCCTGTTTCTGATGGTTATGCTGTGGTCATGATAGCTCGATGCTTTTACTTGTAAGAAATGCACACTATAGTATTAGGGATGGTAAAGCTTCAGGTCAGGGCTGCTCAAGCTCAGGTAAGTTCAGTAATTACACAACTAGTGGCTGAGCTGGGGTTTGAACCGTTAGCTGTCTGATTCTTTTCATTTGATCTCACCCTTGCTTCTCTGAGTACTGCTCAATAGCCCGGTATATTGGAGCTGCTCTGCATCTCAGTTTCTCCAGTTGAGGGTGTGTTCATCCTAGAGAAAAGCTGAAGATGAAATGAGAGGTTACTGTAGGGACATGCACAAAATGGTGCTCCTCGTTGGGGTAGCCAGGCTCAGCCCAAGTGTGACGCCTCAGAGAGATCTCCCTGGGGCCTGTTGGATGTAGACTCTATGATAGATAGATGCTGTCGATCTGTTCATTTGTATCTTCCACAGCCAGCATAGTACCTGACATGGAGGAAGTCCTCAGTTCAACTTGTTGGATGAAGATAAAAGAAAGTAAGTACAGTGTGTTTCAAGAGCTACCCATGCTCCTCCTGGCATCCCCATTTCAAAGCATCCAATAGTAAATAACCACTTAGCAGCAGTCTCCCTGGAGTGACTTGAGATGTGTGCATCTTCCCAGTTGGAAACTCCTAATAAACTTGCCATTGACCCTGCCATTTCCGAGCCTCTAACTGCGGAAATTGTCTTGCTCAAGCCTCTTCCTCAGACTGGTGCAAAAGTAAAGCTAAATATATTATCACACGCATTCTTGGTAATAGCAGAAACTCTCTTCGGTCCTGGCTGACCTACGTTACGCACTGGTGCCGTGATGGGAAGGTTGGGGGTGGAAGTCAGGCAGATAGAGGAGCCCAGCTATTAACACTGCTTTCTGCCAGGTTAATAGCATTCTCTTTTACAGACTAAAGAAGAGAGACAAAATGTTGTCTCTCATTTAGCAGGATTCACTGAGAAGAAGTTGAATTATGGGATTTGGGGAGAGCATAAGCATTGCCATGGCAACAGAACTCTATTTCTATTGATTTCACTATTGCATCAAAGATTCACATTTTTTTTTTAAATTTATTTTTTGGAAGGTGACAGACAGATCTTTATTCTAATATTCCATATTGGCATCAAATAAAAGGAAAACTCAAAAGTTAGTGACGAGGTAAAAGGCATTTGAAACTCAGTGTTCTTTTTTGTTAGTCAGCCCCAGTGAGAAAGTTGCTCTCTTTAAAGGTTTAATTTTGAAGCTTTCCATTTCTCACATTCTGATGTGGTAAATGGCTGCATTCTATTTCTATCAGACTGACATGATCAGTCAGCCTTCAGATCCCAAACATGTTTGCAAACCATCTGTTACATTTACTAACAGAGTGAAACAAAAGATCTGGCACTTGACAGTGTTTCAGATATTAAGTTTGAAGCCTCATGAATTTGCTTAAATCTGCTGGTATGCTACATTCAAGTATCTACATTCCAGAAAGTTGCACAAAATCTCTACCTAAAGCCCGGTTATTACTTTCCTAAATGCTATCATTAGAATGCAGAAGGCAATCTGCAACCAGCCCATTGCCTTTAACATAGAACAGTGTACTTCTCTTGGAAAGGAAACTGGATTTGTAAATATTTTATTACATTCTTCTTGAACATAAACATGCAATTATTCATATCCCCCCCCCGTGCTTGTACACTTGAACTGTGCTATTTGCCAAAGATCCATAAAGTGATGTCAGATGAATAGAATCAGGAGATTGGAGGGTAAATAGCATTTAACAGTAATTTGGGGGTAGATAATACTTTGTGTTTAGCTAATGGATTCCCTAGAGTATGGCAGAAAACATTGTACCGGTTGGAAAGAGATGAGCAATTGGGCAAAGCTTTAAAAAAATCATTTTATGACTGTTTCTTTGCCAGGGAGCCCAACAGAATAAAGCATAGGATAAATATATTGTTAGCATGAGGTGGCCTTGAGTTACAGTGGTACCAAATCCATACATTTGTACAGTGTGTCACTTTTTATGAAACATCCCATTTATGTTGTCATACTTATTCCTTTCAAAGACCCTGTCGGGAGAATAGAACTGTCACCCTCTACTTTCTATGGATGAGTTCTCCTGCCTCAGCATGAGACAAGGAGGGCCTTGAGTGCCCAAGGCTGCCCCATGTTCCTGGAGGAGAGCTAGTTGGAACAGGTGACTCTGAAGTGTCAACCCTGAAATTGTGATTTTGAGGCATTAAAGTGTTTCTTAAAAAAAGAAAGAAAAAAATTTCTAAAGATGTTACCTAACTCAGATCCTTCTGTTCACCACTGGAAAGCTAATAGTCAAGAGACAAGTGTTGGTAAGAAGGAAAGTTTGCTTTATTACAGACACCAGCAACCAGGGGAGAAGGCAGACTCATGTCCAAAGGCCAACTACCCACTGCTGGTCAGTGGGCAAGAGTTTTTAAAGGGGAATTTCAGGGGTGTACAGGTGGAGGGAGGGGACTGCATGCAGAACAGCACAGGCAGCTCTGACAGTCATCATGAAGTTGGCCATTTGGAAGTCTGATCAGCATCGTCTTAATTGTCTTAAGTACAGTAAATCTTCTGTTCCAGGGTCAGGGTTTGTTCTCATTTCCTTGAGGCAAATTCTCAGAATCGTGGCAGCTTATGTCATGGCTACAGTCTGGTCATCATGTAGTTAAATTCCTCCACCTGCTGGGGGTTTCACTATCTACAAAACAGCTCCAAGGACATATGGCTCCAACATTATCTGTAGCCCTCAAGGAGGAGCTAAGGGTTCCTGACTTTGTTTAATGACCAAATTATTATTATTTAGTCTTGTGTGACTGCTTTCTTTTGTTTCTGCATTTTCTAATTTCCCTGATTAAATTTATTCTTTGACTAAACTTTTTCTACAGACAAAAGGCAGCTGGAGGGTGCGGCAGGGTCTGACATGGGAAGGCCCCATTGGGTCCTGCTGTGTTTCAGAACTAGTCTCAGACAAATGATAGGTTCCACTTGAAATCCCAAAGTTAGTATGAGGGAGAGCTGGAGGTAGGGTGGCCAAAATTCTCCTTTTCCTGGATAGACAGGGCTTCTGAGATCAAGGGGTTCCCTGGGTCATGAGACTTTCATTGTTAAAACTAGGAAAGTCCTAGACAAGCCAGGACAAATTGGTCACCACAGCTAGAGGAACTTGAATCAAAGAATTCTGAGCATGCTGGATTCAATCCCCAGTACCTCCTCTAAAAATAAATGAATCTAATTACCTCCCCCCACCAAAAAAAAAAAAATTAAAATTAAAAAAAGAATTTTGAGCACAACCCTCTTTCCTTTTTTTATATTTCAGAGTTTCACTGATATGTTTTAATGGTTCGGTTTAACCAATGTACCTTTGATCTCGCAGGCTGGGAAACTGAGATTTCTAAGGCTGAATTTTCTTGCCATGGGTTTTACCCATGGTTTGGGTTTACACTGTGTACAATAGACCAGGATCCATCCTCAGTCTTATGAATTGTGTTCTTCTTCCACGTTAAACCTCAGGAGATGTGGCCGGGGAACATCGCACCTCAGAACCTACAGTAGAATTCTGCAATTAATCAGAGAAAAGAAGTAATTTGTAATACACAGCTTCAATTCAGAAACCAACCACATTATCTACACATTGTTTGGGCTCAATGAAAAATGTGTGCTGCCACAGGGCCATTGCATATCAATAGTTCACCCTGTGAGCTGCAAATTAATTCCAGTAGGAAGGCTGATGTCTGGATTTTCATTTTTCACTGTCAAGTATACTTTGGTGTCAAAAGCTCTGCCTCTGACCCCCTACTCTCCATCAGAATGCCATCCTAGCACAAGGTGACATAATCAGGAGCCTTGAAAAATAGTGAGGTCTGGCTTTGCATATAAGAAGGACTAAAAAACTGAATTACAAGACTTTGGGCTCCACTAAGGGCTGCATCCTCTGGTGAGAAACAACAGTAAGGGACAAACCTCGCTAAGCCCACTTAATTTGCAGCTTTTGGTTTCTATGATTCTGTCACTTATATCAGCAATTTTTGGCATGTCCCACTCAGAAGATATTGTTTCTAAATGGTAAAAACAGGAGTTAAAAAATTTAACAAAAACTGCAAATAATTAACAATGAATATATAGAAATATAGAAACAAGAATGATTAATGTCTCCTCAATAAAGAAATCAATATTTTTTATTGTCTTCTTTTTTTAAGAAAGAAATACAGATATAAATATAACAAAACATATATAAAAATTGCATGCTAAAAACAACAAAATGCTGATGAGAAACATTTTTTTTAAATAATTTAAATAAATGGAGAGACAAAACTGTGTTCATGGAATAGAAGATTTAACATAGATATCTTTAGCTATCAATTCTCTTCAACTTGATATACAGAGCCAGTGAAATTACTATCAAAATCCCAGCAAGAAATTTGATGGATATAGACAAGATTATTATAAAATATATATGGAAATACAAAAGAACTAGAATGACTAAAATAATTTTGAAGAAGAATAAAGTGGAAAGAATCACTCTACCAGAATTTAAGACTTATACCATGTAGCTACTCTAATCAAGACAGATCTTAGTGAAGGCAGAGACAAAATGATTAATGGACTAGAGTAGAGGACATGGGGATAGATCTACACAAATGTGTCCTGCTGATGTTTGACAAAGGGGCAGACGTAATTTAATGAAAGAAAGATAGCTGTTACAACAAATGGTACTGGGGCAACTGGATATTTATAGGCAAAACAAACAAGTGAAAAACCTTCACCTAAACTTCTTAATTTATTTTTAAAAAACCTCAAAATGGATGACAGATTTCAGTTTAAGAATAAATCTGTAAGAATTTTAGAAAAAAATGAGAGAAAATCTTTAGAAATGTATGGCTAGGTAAAAAATTCTTAAACTCAACACCAAGAACAATCCATAAAAGAAAAAAAAATGATAAATTGACCTTTGTAAAGATGAAATAAAAACTTTTGCTCTGAGAATGACCCTGTTAAAAGGATGAAAGACAAGATACAGACTGTGATAAAATACCTGGAAACCTCATATTACATGGAGGACTAGTATCTAGAATATAAAAAGAACTCATAAAACTCAATAGGAAAAAAAGCCAAACAATCCAGTTACAAAATGGGCAAAGGATTTGAGGAAAGCTTTCAATGAAGAAGATATACAGGTGTCAAGTAAGCACATGAAAAGATATTCAACATCATGAGTTATTAGAGAAATGCAAATGAAACCACAATGAGCTATCACCATACTCCATCAGAATAGCTAAAATAAAGAATAATGGCAACACCAAATGCTGTCAAGGATGCAGAGAAATTGAATGTTTCAAGCATTGCTAGAGGGAATGTAAAATGTTGCAGTCACTCTGGAAAACTGTTTGACAATTTCTTAGCAAGTTAAATATGTAACCACCATGTGTCCCAACCATTGCACTCCTTGATATTTATCCCAGAGAAATAAAAATGTTATCTTCCCACAAAACCTGTACAAAAATGCTTGCATCACTTTTATTTCTAATAGCTAGAACCAGAAATAACCCAGATGCGCTTTAATAGGTGAATGGTTAAACAAGCCATGCCATGGAATACTATTCAGCAATAAAAAGAACAAACTATTGGTACGTGCAACAACTTATATGAATCTTCAGAGAACTATGCTGCATGAAAAAGGTCAATCCTCAAAAGTTATGTAACATGATTTCATTTATATAACATTCCTGAAATGACATTGTTACAGAAATAGAGAGCAGATTAGTGATTGCCAGCAGTTAAGTAGGTGGTAGAGGCAGGAAGGAAGTGGATGTGGCTATAAAGGGACACACGAGTGATCCTTGTAGTCATGGAAATGTTCTGTACCTTGAATATATCAATGTTAATATTCTGGCTGTGATATTGTACTATAGTTTCACAAGATGTTACCTTTGGGAGAAACTGGGTAAGGGGTATACAGAATTTCTCTGTATTTTTCTTAAAATGATGTGTGTATTTATTACTATCTCAAAATGTAAAAAGGAATTTCGGAAAGAAGAAATCCAGCTATAATCTCATGGCATGTTCCATAGCATGACCCGGGTAATTGATGCTTCCGGTGATTTTAGACACCCAGATTATGCCAGGTAGATGTTGGAGATTTTGCCTACCTCCCGATGACAACAAGAAAAGAGGATTAGTGTTGACTGGGAAGCTGTCATGTTTAATTTTACATGTCAACTTGATTAGGCGATGGTGCCCAGACACCAGTATAGATTTTGTAGTAAGTTATTTTTTAGATGTGACTAAAATCTAAAATTAGTAGACTTGGGGTAAAGCAGATTAGCCTCCATGATGTGGGTGGGCCTCATCCAATCAGTTGAAGACTTTAAGAGAAAAGATTGAGGACCACAAAGAAGAAGGACTTTTACTTCCAGATCATTTTCAGACTCAAGACTGCAACAGTAACCCTTCCCCTGGTACCCTATCTGCTGGCCTGCCCTGTAGATTTTGGATTCACCAATTCCCACAATCACGAGTCAGTTTCTTAAGATAAATCTCCTCTGTCTCATTCCTTTGGTTCCATTTCTCTGGAGAAAGTTAATTAATACAGAAGCAGCCTAAGGGAAACTTTTGTAAAAATAAATAACTTGAACCCCCTCAAATACCTCTCTGGTCGGTATCTGCTGTTTCTCTGAGGCTAAGCCCTCACTGGGTGCAAATTCCCACTTGAAAGTGATTTCCCTTGGGTCAGGAAGCTGTCCTCTCTGAAAGATTTGATCATCCACAGCCAACATTTCTATTCTATAATGGAGATATGGAGAAGCCCAGTTATTCTCAAGACTTATTGATTTTTTTTTGTCAGGTTTTTCTAAATAGCTTTCTGAGTTCAGTGAATTTTATTTAGGGAAAGAGTAAATCCTCTAAATAATCAAAAAGTTGCAGGAGGAATTATTTTGACAGGATCTAAGGCAGAGAGGTAGAAAGAGGAAGATCTACTGCAAACCAGCAGAGACAGAAAAAAAAAGAACAAGTCATGTTTCTTTTAAAACATGCACATGCATAACTTGTGAGCTTGTGTGCACACACGTGCACATGTACACAGTTGTGAGGATCCAGGAGATGCTATGCAATTAGCTACAGCCCTGAGGAAGGACTATGGTTAAAATGAAGGATACTCCCATCTTAGGGAAAGAAAATCACACAGGACTATATACACAAAGTAGAACCAAGAGCTCCAATAAGTATACATCATTTAAATGCTGAGGATCTCTTCCCTCTAGTAGGTGGCAGCAAAGGTTATGTTTTTATCTATATAAACAAAATGTTGCTAAGAAACATCTTGTTTCCAGAACATCTTGCCAGTTGATTCTGAAAGAAAAAAGTCAGACAGCTTTGGAAGCGTGGGTAAAAGAGCAAAAACAATAGGGATTTTTTCCACCAAGTAATGTGAATTTTATAAAGACACATGAGAAAACTTACACATCCATATGAATACTGTCCTTCAGGTTGGCTGCTTTATGTGTGGGTATGAGGAGTAGAGAAATACACTGTTGTACAGAATATGTTTTGGCTCCTCTGGGAATCACAGCTTCAGGCAGTTTTCAAACCATTTTAAGAATGGTGGTCACATTATCTATTGTATGATGTACAATGTACAAAAATCACAGGCTTTGGAAATCATTACACCTCCACTGGCCTTTGTTTCCTCATCTGTAAAATGGATCTATTACCTAAACTTAATAAATGCCACTGTGATAGCCATGAATATAATAGTAACTCCCATTTTTGAGTGTTTGTATCAGGCACTAGTCTCAGCACCTTATTGACCCTCATAACAACCCCAAGAAGTAGCTGCTATTAATTACCTACATTTAACAATCTTGGAAAAGGAGGCTTTGTGAGGGTAAGTTATCCGAAATCATACTTCAGTAATTGGCAGAGCCAAGAGTTCCAGTTGTCTCTGACTCCCATCATAGGTCCATATTCTTAACCACTATATTGCAATAACTATCAATAATTAAGCTGACCAAAGAGGCCTCTTATGCTATGTACATACAGGAGATATTCAAAATTAATGCATACCATCCATGTCTGCTCTCTTTTAGAAGCCCAGGGATGGTTGACTTGATTTATGAATGGTTCTTTTCAAATGTCAAAACGACTGGAAGCCATTAGGTAAATTTCTATGTGATTGACTCTGTAAACAAGATACTCAGGCAATTAAGGCAATCTAAGGAGCACACGGATAAACACAGGCAGCTCCATTACCTGCTAATGTCAACAGAAATGGAAGATCCTCCTTCCTTTCAGGTCCCCTCATAGGAGTCTGACAAGTATTATAGGTCTCTGCTTTCAGAGGTCAGCCTACCCACTGGAATACATAATTGGTCTTCTTCAAGTACTGGACAGATCCCTGGCACTATGTGTTTGTAACTTTGGTTGCCTAGAGATGACCCCTGTGTGTATCTCTGAGTATACAGAAGGAAGATCTTAGAGCCACACTTTTCAGAAACTGAAGGCACTTCGTCTCCACTAGGAGATGGTGGTGGGTGGTGGGAGGTATTCATAGCTTAGAATCTGGATTGATTTCACTATTATTCAAAGGTATTGCAGGAGTAAATTCTAGGGACATTGACGTGATTTGCATACAAAATAAGGAGTACTTCCCAGGGAACTGATGCCTCATCACTTGGAAAAGGCATCGGGCTAGAGTGAGACCCTGTTCACCTTCCACGAAGGACTGATGGTCAACAGGGAACCCAGATATGGCTGCACCTGCTGTTTGTGGCTGGAAGGCCCCTGACTAGTCTGTACCTTACCAGCTGTTAAATGTTTTGAATATAAGTGAATACTGATGGCGCTCCTGTAGCCAAAGATAGAATTAGGCCCAGATGAGAGCAGATTACTGGCTATGAAGAGGTTGTTGAGCTATAAAATATGAGGACTTCCAAGAAGATAACAATGGCATCCAACGTGTTATTTCACTTCTATTCTGCTAACCGATACAGTCCCTACTTAGATCAAGAAAACAACTCCGGAAATCCACTTATTCTCACACGGTACAGAGAGAAAACCGTTTCTACTTACGATGAGAAAAAAAAAAAAAAAAAAAAAAAGAGACACGGGTTCAGGAAACAGTGTTACTAGCGCAGCAGACAACTAGCGGAGTGAAATTCGTGCCAGGGGAGGAAGGGAAGCAACACACATTGTGCCAGACGGGGAGGCCTCCAGAGTCAGATACCTGTGATGCACACAGTGATGCCTGTAATTCTTCTCCAGCCCAAGTCAGAAAGTGACAGGGAGGAGTGTTAATCTCAGGACATTGGGGGTTTAGAAGGTATATGTTGCAGAATAGCTACTATTTACAGCTTTTTTTTATTGCCATAAAACTCATTTTTAAACCAATTGGTTTAAATGGGGAAATGCTGTAAACAGGAAACTTAGCTGTCCACAAGAGTTATTTCCTGATGTGTCTGAATGGATGTTCAAAGCCAGTAAAATGTGCCATTTCATGAAGTAACTTGGGTCTTGGACATGCACTCTGTCGAAATCTTATACTGTAAAGCCAGTTCAACCCACCTAAAAACCCTGTGTTACGTGGCCAGGGTAAACTGTTAGTGATACGTCAGCTTTTGTCTTGGCATCAGCCTGGAAATTACAGAATTCCTCTCATACATCGTTTCTCCCTCTTTTCTAGTTTTCTTTCCAATTCCTTTGATGTCCTTCATGGTTATATGCTGATTGTTATAGTCTTCTATCACCATAATAGAAACCTAAGATAGCATTTGGAATAACATGAAATCACCTGCTAGATATGGAGTATCTCCTAAGGACCTCCTGTGCTAATTGTGGTAGAATCGCAACAAAACACAGGAAAACCCTTCAACAGTGGTGTTGGTGTATAGCACAGGCAGTTTAGAGTAATGGCTGTGGGATCTGTTAGAGGGAGCTCTATCAGCTAGTCCTCATGCTGCTATTTTTTTTTAAACTTTTTTTTATTGAGTTATAGTCATTTTACAATGTTGTGTCAAATTCCAGTGTAGAGCACAATGTTTCAGTTATACATTTGTAATATTGTAAAGAAGCCTTGTAATGCTGTGAAGATGGAATGAGACCATGGGTACAGGTGAGGCTCAGGGAACTGAGGCTGGCACATGGTAAGTGGTCAACAAGTGAAACCTATTTAAAGATGATCAAATCTTGCTTATTGAAAAATCAAGAAACATTTCTTCTAGTTTAATTCTTCAAAGATTATTCCTGAACCTTTCACATGTCACTTATGGGTTAATATCCTCATTGTAAAAGTGTGTTTTAATCAGCCAGTTCCGAGGTTTTATGATTCTAGAGGGTGTAACTATGAACTACCTCCCTCTGGGAAATACAGAATTAATATCAGAGGGGATGCAACACAAGAGAGAATTCTGAGATGATTGACAGAATTTAGAAATGGGACCAACAAGAGTTAGTTGTGGAGATATTTTGAAGCCACTTTTGAAACCCAATAATATAAAGCATTAGCATGAATGTGCTTGTGATTAAAAGGCTGAGCCAAGAAGACAGTGGAGAGTAACAGGGTTACATGCAAGATCAATATTTTCCTTCTTTCCTCTCTACTTTCTACTCGTAAACTTTGATTTGGGTGTCACGATTTTTAGCTATGGTCCTAAACAAACTCCTTATGACAATATATAATCAGAGCAAAAAGAAAAAGACAATAAACAAAATCTATAGAGAAAAAAATAAGTTCTTCAAGAGGCTCCTATTACTTACTTGAACCTTACAAGCCAAAAAGGCACTCCATTCATCCACTCAACAAATATGTATTCATTACTGCGAGCCAGGCACTATTCCAAGTGCAGAGGAAATTGTAATGAACCAGATAACCATTGATCCTGATACATAAATCTTGGTCAAGTTTGGGTTTCAGCATTGCACACAAATAACTAAATGCAATGCAACGGTACTGTGGAAAGAGAAACCAAGCATAGCCTGAGGGATGCAGGAAAAGCACATTGTCTAGAACAGCAGTTCTCAGGGAGGGGTAAATTTGCTTCCCCAGGGACAGTTGGTAACATATGTGACCATATTTGGTTGTGATAGTTGGGGAGCAGGGGATGTTACTGGCCTTTAGTGGACAGAGGCCAGAGATGCACTAACCAACCTCCAGTACACAGACATTCCCCCAAATCAGATGATCATTCATCCCCAACCATCAATCGTGCCAGGATGGAGAAGCTCTGATCTAGATGTAATGGATTAGGAAGACTTCCTAGAGGAAGTGACTTTTGATAGTCAGGTGTTAGCAATCCACGGACTTTAGCAAGAAGGAGGTTGTTAATGACCTTGGTGGGGAACAGTTGGAAGTGGTTTGAGGAGTGGGTGGAAGTGAGAATGTGGAGAGCCAGAAGCAATTCTTTTAAAAAGCTTAGCTGGGAAGGAGATGGTGCGGAAACTGAAGTAGGGTGGGGTGCTGGTGGTTAATTATATTTTGTTTGGTTTGATTTAAAGATGGACAAAATTTGAACATCTTATGGGAAAGAGCAAGTAGAGGAGGAGATATTAAAAATTCAAGGGGTAGAGGGAAAAACGAGTGAGGCCTCCATAGAGTGTATGACTCCATTTACATGAAATGTCCTCAGACAGGAAAATCTGTAGAGATAGAAAATAGGTTAGTGATTGCCTAGGGCTGGAGGGTGAGGGTGGATGGGTCAGAGCAATGAGGAGTGACTGTCAGTGGGTAAGGCTATTTCAGAGAGGGGTAAAAATTTCCTAAAATTGATTGTGGTGATGGTGACTCAACTGTGTGAATATACTAAAAACCATCAAACGGTACACTTTAAGTAAGTTGGTGTCTGGTAGGTGAATTATGTTTTAATAAAGAAGTTTTTAAAAGAAATAAGAGTGAGAAGGTGGGGGTGAGTGTGGGTGATGATTTTTAGGTAAGGGAAGGGGCAGCCTTTAAGTGACATTAAAGGAAGGGAGTACCTGGTGGACCCTTAAGATGGCAGGAAGCTGAAGGAGTCCAGTAACTTTGTGTGTGTGTGTGTCTGTCTGTCTGTCTGTTTGTGTGTGTCTGTGAAGCAAATGTGTAGAATAGATGATCAGCTGGGAGTGTGTGAGTTGCTGGGGGGGTGGGAGATTTGAGAGGAACGCACAGGCTTAGTTGCTGCCATGAAGAGTAGAAAGTGATGAGTAAGGAGTCCAAGTGTTACCCCAAAAGGGGAAGGAAAAAGACCCCAGTTCTTGTCTTACCCAAAAGATAGGAATTCAGATGGGAGACAAAGCGTTGTGGAGTGAAGGAGTCTAGAGGATTTATTTAGCAAAGGGAGTGTGCACTTCCAAGAACTGGAGGCAGGCTGATCCAGGGGCGGAGAGTAGCGGTCTTTGTCCCTTTCTCTTACACCCTCGCTTACAGGTGGTCTCTTGACTGATTGATGGCTCTTGTCCCTGGAGCTTAGTCATGCCGATCCCCTCTCTGTTCATGTCCTTATCCACGAATCACAGAGAAAAGCCTATGGCAGGAGTGGCCTAACTGCAATGCCAATTATATTACAATGAGCATTGGGTCATGTCTGGTTAGGTCCTTGTCACTGCTGTGCAGTGGTAGCCATCAGGTTCTAACCGGTTCTTTGCTGGCACTCATTTAGAGGAAGTAAAGCCTCTTTATGCTGCAGACAGGCATACCACCCTCTTCTGGACCATCCTCCATCTCCTTCACTTTATCTGCCCAGTGCTTCCACTTAACTACCTACCTAACAAAAGGTCTTAACTGGAGAGCACCAGGAGACTAAGCGAATTTGGAGACCGTGACTTTACAGTGGCCCCACTCTGTAGGTCATGTGACTTCCACCAGTAGGTATGCACACGTAGCAGTCAGAGGACAGGCAGTGGCTGTAAATGGCTCAGATTCCAGATCGCATCAGGACAGTGCCATGGAAGGACGGAGGAGAGGGTCTGCTGAAGATAAGGAGAAAAGTGGAGCTGAAGTGTAGACGGCACATCTTCCCTGGGAGGAAAGAATGATGTGAGGATGCCGAATTTCCTTTGTACAGTGGAACACTTTCTTAAGGCATATTGTGTATTTACTGTAGCACCTAGAATCATAATAGTTTAGGATTACATGGTGCATTACAATTTGCAGAGCATGTTTGCCGGCTTTATTTTGTCTTCCCCTGATAGTGATGCCTGTTATATTTTATGTCTGTTATGATTTATGCATGCAAATAAAACCGTGGGTTAAATCCTCTTCACTAATCAAAAGTCATGTTAAGACTTGCTTGTCCTCCAAGCTGCACCGTAGCCTAAACAATAAGATGTTTGCCCAAGTTATTTCTAAGAACTTGGAGTCAGCTGTGTCTAGTTCAGGCTGAGCTGGTTAAGACCGGCTAGGACCACTGACCCCTCACCTGGGCAGGCACGTGTGTCTCGGCGGTGACCTTTTAACATCAGAGGGTTGAAAACTCCACCCTCAGAAGTGCAGAAGCCTGTAGTCTAGTTATGTCTGCACAGAAGTGTGATTCCTGCACCAACTTTCCACACCTCAAGATGCCCTGCTTCTTTATTCTTTGAGCCATGTATACCCTGAGCCCCTTGCCTTTGGGAAGGCAGGCTTGAGATTTGTTCTCCTGTCTCCTTGCTTGACTGCCTTGCAAATAAACCCTCTCTCTGCTGCAGACCCTGGCATCTCAGTGTTTTGGCTCCCTGTGCATCAGTCAAAATGAACCTGGTCCAGTTACACAACCATTATGAAGTACAGAAAAGGACTCTATCCTTTTGTCCCTGTGTATCCACTCTCCTAAGACACAGTCATTTCCACAGTAGGCGTTTCCTAAATGAACTACAATGGTTTTGCTAAGCAGATTTGAGTTAAACAAGCTCAGAATTTGGTGTCACATCATCTACATTAAAGTACTAGCTTTATCTCTTCAAGTTGAGTAGATTAGGACAAGTTATTTTGTCATTCCTGATCCTGATTTATTAATCTTTACAAAGTTATGTCACTTACCCTAACTTCTGCTTCTTCATAGGTGTTTCCCAGAAGGACTGCTGCTCAGAAGCATCGGCTGCTCTTGTGTCCTCCTGTTAGCACACATGCTGCCTTCCACGCGGTCCAGCCCCTCTGCTTCAAACAAAATATTTGATCCCTTTTCTTCTTTGTGTTTTTTCCAAAAGCTCAAATAACTTCCCCAATCACCTGTTACTAAAACAAAAGGAGATGGATTATTTTTAACTAAAAGGAATCTGCACCGCATTAAGATACACATCAAATGAACAAGTCCCAGCTGAGTGCTTCTTAGATCTTCAGCCTCCTTCCAAAGACCTTGCTTTCCCTGCAGTAACTGGTGTGCAGCTGTGGACGGCCCAGAATCAGGCCTCCAGAATGTAGCCAGGAAAGGAGGTCAGAAGCTGGTGCTCTGCTGGTGAGGTGGTCTATTAGGCTGCACACCTCTTCCTGACTTCTCTGTCCTGTTTCTTTGCAAGAGTTTTATAGTGTCGGTAGAACGGGTCTTTGTTGGTGAGTCCAGGCTTGTAATATCATTGCCCTTTTGATCAAGGGAAAGGAAGACAAGAGTGGAAAACTCAGCTGTGGGCATGGTTTTGGAAAGCAGGGCCAGGAAGGGGTTAGCTGCAGCCATGGGGACGGATCCTGGTCGGCATCCTAAGCAGGCAGCCTGGTCTCTAACAGGGAGCCAAGAGGACATGTCATAACCAGACTGCAGACTGGAGAAGATGAACATATCACCATTTGTTGTCTTTTACTGCAGATGCTCTCCAAGTCCTTTGCACTAAAAACTAAGATAAAAGCTCTGGTTATAAAAGCCCTTTCCTGTGGCTCTAAGGGAGACATGTCTTCATAGGCATTTAAAATAATGAATAACAACATTTATGTCTGCATCTGGGTGTATGTGTGTACTAGAAAGTTGAAAGGGTTCTCAGAGAATAAAGTGAAAACAGTTTATAAGAGACAGGTCATTATAAACTTGTAATGGATTATTATTTCTTTAATTGACCTAATCTTCCAAACATCCATTCACTTTCTCTCTGCCATTATCCCCGACACTGTGCTTAGCTAATTGTCATAATCTTCTCTAACGTGTTAACTAATAATAACTAGAGGTGTTATCTTTCCCTGGAGTGTCTGCATATATATTCTCATACTTGTTTAATTATAATTATTATTCTTTTAAAATAATGAAAGTAATATATACTCATTATAAAAAAAATGGAAAATACATAAGAAAATGAAGAAAATAAAGTTATCTGTTATTCCTCTACATCAAGATAATCATTTTTATGTTTTTCTTTTCAGGCCTTTTTCTATAGACACTAGGATACGAAACATTTATATTTCACACATTGTGATCATTCTGCATATTACTTTTGAATATTGCTTTTTCATTTTAAATTATAGGAAGAGATTTTTATCTTGTGATTAAATGTTCTTCCAAAATTACTTTAAAGCCTTCGTAGGAGTTCATCTTATGAGCATAAATTCTTTTAAAACTCATTCTCATATCAATGGATATTTTTATTGTTCCCAGTTTTATTATTATTTTTTTAAACTTAATTAGCATTTTGCCACATTATTTTTTATTTGTTCTCTTAAATTTCTACCTACCTTTTTTAGGATCACGCCTCCAAATGGTATTACAAGTGAATGGGATGTCAAATGTGTACATATATAGTAGGCTACTTTTTAAGGTACAAATGACTTTAACCTTGAATGTAACATTTTATACATTTTGTCAAGGGCAGTGATGAGAAGGATGAGAAGGAATGCAGGTCTCCTATGCTGACCTAGCTGACATCCTGCTCACCAAAGAAAGCACATATCCTTGGCATATCCAGGTTTCTCTGATTTAACTAGAAGTTTTGCATGTGCTCTTCAATGGCATGTACATATGACATTCAATCCCTCCCCAACACGAAGCATAGGAACCTGCCTTATTTACTATGTGTAGCTTGCACTGTATACTCTCAGACTTATGGCCCCTAAAGGTGATACAATGTGTTACTTGTCTATGATAATCACCTCTGGCTAGGTTTAGCAACTACATATCAACAGAGTAAATACTATTTTCAAAGTATCTCTTAGAATATTATATATAAATTTTGATATTCTGCTGATAATTTTCAATTGTCCAAGATTAAAGAGTGTTAACCCCTTTCTCCCCATGCGTTTCTGAACTGCTCACGTCTCTCCCAACATAAATTTAAGTAAATAAGATATGGTGAAATGAAAATACTGTCATTCTTAACCTGCTGTTTATTTTAAGATGAATCTACCCAGGTAACTGTTAGGATCTGGCTGCTAAGGTCTGCTGGCCTTTGACTGAACAATCCACATCTAACCTTTTGGCTGACTGGTTCCTTTTTCCTTTTCCTAGGCTGGTTCTGCTACTGAGCTCAGCAGGTGTACCATGCTTTACCTGTTTATGCATAGGTAAAATAAAATTAAAGTCATTGGTGGACCAAGGGTACACAGACCTCAGACACACCTCAAACATGACAGTAGTGGTGTGTTGTAGCTAAACAAAAATTTTGATCTTGTTTCTATATTGTCTCCTGACTTACGCTTCACATTTGGTTAACTAATTATATATGCTTTTGACAATTCTATCTTTCTTTAGTCAATAATAATGCCTCTCCCCTAATAAGCTATTGGATTGTTGCATCAGGATGCTAGGAAAGTAGGAGCATCTCATTCTAGTTTTATGTGTGCAGAGCAACTTCTACTGTGTTTACCTGGGCATTTGAGTTTTGCCATTTCCTGGTCTTTCCAAACTGGATTCTAAGTTCCAAGGTCCTGTTCTGGTTTTGATAATTCAGTAGCTACTGGTCTGTCTCAGTCCTCAGAGTATGGCAGGATTCCAAAGACCAGTCACACTGATACTGGGAAGTCATGTCTAACATTAGGGTTTTAGCCCAAGTTAGTAACAGAGGGACTTTAAAGAATCACTAAAGCCTTGCCCATGGCATGAATCAAAACTGGAGTTAGGGCATAATCAGACACAAAGTCAAAGTGCAAGACTTGGCAAATCTGAGCAAGGCCGTGCATGAAGATGAGTATCCTTGTGTGGAATCGAAGACTAAACCTGTGGGGGTTGACAAAAGATGTAAACATGCTGAATTAGGAAGAGCCCAGGGGCAGATTTAAACTAAGATTCTTGCACTGTAACTTGCTGCAGTGAAACCTATCAGTTTTGGAGCCCTGTGCTCTGTGAAGTCCTCAGCTGGTCTTGAAGGCACACTATTTTGAAACCAATGCCTGTCAGTTCTACACCTGTTGTTTCCACTTTGGGTCAACAGCTGGATCAAGGCAGCAGATGGAACGCTGTGGTGGCTACCATCTCCCAGACTGGTCGGGTTAAATCTTGTGCTTTATCTTTCTAAGTTCAAGAAAAAGTCTGTAGGGAGTTATGGAAATGCATGAAGACAACCCAAATGAGAAGAGAGGCTATTTGAAGCTTGTGAACAAGTCAGCTACCGTCACCCGTGTTTGGAAGAGAATCAAGCAAGGGAGTGGAAAATTTTATAGTGAAAAAAAAAAGAGAAAGATTTTCCTGGCTTGGGAAAGCTGGGGTCAGGCTAACTAGGAGCAGGGCATCCTACGTGATTGCTTTGTAGAGAAAAAGCATATATAGTTTTCTTGGTTGATCCTGAGTTGGAAGCATGAGCAAAAATTAGGGAGATTGGCAGTCATTTGCCAAATCTTGGCTGTTTTGGGCTGATTGCTGTAGAACTTGGGTCAGAGATTTATTGTCATATATGGTCTGGCCATTGACCATTTATATATTCAGTGTTTCAATGAGAATATATACACTAAATTCTTGTCAAGAAATTTTGGTGTATTTATATTTTAACATGAATTAATTTCAGGTAAACTAGTTCAATGCTAAGGGCAATATCTGCCTTCAGAGAGTTTATAATCTAGTCAGGGAATAAGCTTACATTGTTGGTAAATTCCACAAGAAAAACGCCCTAGGGATCCACGTATGAGCTGTCATGCCTAGTTTTGTTGAGTGGATACATTTAAAAAGAGCTTCGTGGGGTAGTTAGAATTTGAGCTGATGCCTTATGAATGTGAGAACAGCTGTTTATAGCAGGGGAGGAGAGTTGGGGAGATGGCCTTCGGGTTGAGAACAGTTCAGTAGAGAGGTAAGAGTCCAAAGACAAATTAACTGACTTCACTAGTTTGCACTGATCTGAGCAATTCTTTAGCTTTGAATCCTGCTATTCATTCTTGGCTCCTGTACTGCAAGTTCTTGCTCTGGTTTCCATTCCGTCTTCATGTGGTTCAGTTCTGACTGATACCAGAAAATGGGGCACAAGAAGTGGGTCGTGTCCCAGGTCTCAGGGGAGTCCCTGGGACACACCCGTCCAAGTGAGGGTCCTTGGCTTCATGCAGGAAATGATTCAAGAGTGAGTTATAGCTGAGTAAAAGCAGATTTTTTTTTTTCAGACAGATGCACACTCCATAGACAGACTGTAGGCCGTCTCAGAAAGCCAGTGAGGCCATGAGGCATGAAGTGTATGTGTATGTGTGTGTGTGTGTGTGTGTGTTTAATTTAAACTAAAAGCAGCTACACACTCCATCGACAGAATGTGGACCTCTCTGAAGGTGAGAGAGAGTGAGAGGCCATGAGGTAAGTGGCTGTTAGTTTTTACAGGCTTAGTAACATCATATGCTAACAAGTAGGAGGGTTATTCCAAGTGCTTTGGTGAAAGGGCTGTGATTTCCAGGAATCGGGCCACTGCCCACTTTCTGACCTTTTGCGGGTGGCCTTGGGACTTTCATGGTGCCAGTGGGTGTGTCATTCACCACGCTAACACATTACAATGAGATTAGTAATGAAGTTTGAGGTCTACTGGGAGTCAGATCTCCAACTGCTGTGCAATTCCTTTAATGGCTGTGACTTACCCACTTCTCTCCATCTCATGATCCCAGTCACCACTTGTTACTTTTTCTGTGAAAGGATGCTAAGCGGTAGGGCTTCAATATACCTAATACGGTTTAGGTATATTATTCTCATCAAACTTTCTAGAAAGAGCCTGAAGAAGAGGTCTTTAAAGCATCCCATTAGTGCAAGGCTCCTCAGAAATCTTCTGTAAAGGTCCAGATAGCAAATATTTTTGGCTTTGTAGGTCACGAAGTTCCTGTTACAACTATCGAAACTTGTCATTATAGCACGAAAGCTACGAGTGGGTGTTTACAGGTTTGGCACCACATATGCCTGAATTTGGCCTGAGGCCTGGGCTGTAGTTTGCTGATCGCTGTATTAAAGAATGGAATTTTTCCAAGAGAGATTGGCTTTGTTAAAGCAGAAGTGGAAATTGGGAGACTAACCACAGGTTTGGAGGCTTTCTAGAAAGATTCCAAATGTGGGTACCCGTTGCCCTCATGGAACCTTATCTCTGCTTCCTTTTACTAACAAAATACACAGTTCCTTATTAAGAAATTAAGATATCAAGAGAATTCTTCTCCTGTGAAAGATACACTTAATTCAATTACATTTAAAATGTTTACTGGGCCCCCACTGCCGCTGTGAGCACCAAGAATAGACATAGCGTTGCCTTTAAGGGTCTTACAGATTAATAGTAGAATAAGACAAACACCAGAACAGAAGTACAAACAGTTTATGGACATTTACAATAAGAAGAATTCAGGCAAAGTCACCTTAACTTTCTGTTCCTTATGGGGATGGAATTCGAAGTTTAGATAGAATTAATGGTTGAAAACATGTGAACATTAGAGATTTAGACAAGAAAGTCAAGACATGTTGGGGGAAATAGCATTTGGTCTGCTTTAGACTTCTCTCACATTTCTCTAATCTGTCATGTCCCAAACATTCCCTCTTAATTTTTCCCTGTACCTGATTTTTCCCCTCTTTTACCAATATACTTCACATTTCTTAGGCATATTTTCACCGAGCTGTTCCCAGAATGAACTTGAAAGAAAAGATCTTTCATCATCTTATCAGTTGCTCAGACTAGAAGCCTCACATGTCTCTTCTCTTCAGCCCATCCATTCGTTTCCTCTAAAACCCAAACCTGTATGTTTAATCTCGGTTTCTCTCCACCTGTACTCCATTAACTCACTGGCTGCAAGCACAGTTATCTCACGCTTGGACTTCTGAAAAAGGTGCCTAATGACTCTACTTCCATTCTTGCTCAATTCTGATCCCTTCCTCATAAAGTGGAGTATGTTAATGCCCTGCTTGAGACCCTTTAAGAGCATCCAATTATGTTCAGGCACAGGGGCAAACTTTTAGCTCTTAAAATTTGCAGCAGTCTTCCCTACCTCAGGGTCTTCCCTCTCTTTGGACCACTTTTATTCTCCCTCTGTTCATGGTTGATTTCTTTTGCATCTTTTAGGCCTCAACTTAATTTTTAACTCCTCAGGGACTCCCTCCCCGATTATATTATCACTAAACCCTGTTTGTTCCTGGATTTCATAATGGTATGTATGACTTAACTCTTTAATAGCCTAAGAGTCTCTGACGGCAGAAATAGACTGCTTCTCTATAGATATCCAAAAATGTCATCAAAGGAGATGAAAAAGTTAAGGTGCTTTGGGTGATTTTGGGTAAGCTACTTTTGCTTGCACTGTTTTTCTGTTTCTTTGTCTCTAATATAAGAATAATATTATGTTCCCTGCAGGCTCAAAATGAAGGTACTTTCATGGAACCTGACATAGCAGGGCCTCATGGTACATTGTGTCCTGTTCCCGTCTCATTCTAAACTATAATACTCCATGAAATGTAAACAATACTAAACATAAGACTGCATTTATTATTTGAGGAAAATAGAATCTTCTCCAACAAGTATTTGTTTAACTAGCACTAATTTATCATTGGTTATTGAATCAAACTTGGGTCTGCTCACCCATGTGCAGTAAAGCCAATCTACTCATGCAGGGTTGTGGTGAAGGAAAGTGCAGTGTTTATTGTAAAAGCACCCAATGCAGGGAGGAGTGGCTTGTGCTGTAAAACCCCTGAACTCCCCGAAAGTTTTCAGCAAAGCATTTTTAAAGGGCAGGTGAGGGAGTGGGCTGAAGGGTATGTGAACAGCTTGTGCACAATTCTCTTATTGGTTGATATTGAGGTAACAGTGTGGTTAACATTATCAATCCTTAGGCATCTGGAGGTCTAGGGGCTCATGATCATTAAGCGGTTAATCTCTCCTATTTCGTGGTGATTTTAGCATCTGTAAAACAACTCAGGAAGCCTGCATCAGATTCTGTGATCTGGGTACTTCAGAGAGGAGCTATAGCAGAGGATATAGGAGGGCTCTGTCCCAGGAAGGCCCCCTAGGGTCTTGCTCAGGTACAATCGACTGTGAATATCAAGTTTTGTACTAACTTCTGAGGATATTTGAAAATAAGAAAAAAAAAAAAAGGAGTTTGCAGTTTGAAGAAGCTTACAGACTTTGGGGAGAAATAAAGAAGATACAGTATGAGAAGAACAAGGACAGGGGAGCAATATGAACACACAGCAAAGTGTTCTGCTCTTTTTAAGAACTTGGATATACTGTGGGGTTCAGTATGGTCTTGTCAGGAACTTGAATCTTTCTTTAGACATTCACTAGGATGTGGTGGGGGGCAATCTATTTAATTTCCCTGAACTTTACTTACCTGCAGAGTGAAGATAATAGGACACATCTTTCAAGTTTGTTAGGTATCAAATAGGTTAAGGCAAATGACTTGGCATATTCTAAAGGGCTTTATCAAGGATTTACCCATGTTTAAGTCAAAGGAAGTTCTTTAGAATGAAGCAACTGCATCTGGCACAGAACTTATCAGACACTGTCAGCCCAACAGAGGAGTTACAGAATTATACTTGCATACCTGTATTACTGAAGGGTCCTATGGTCATGAAAAGTCTTGTGTATATATAAAATCATAGCCTGGATTAACTGGAATCTTCAATTAAATGGAATTTTTAGGCACGTTATTCTTTAGAGAATGAAGAAAGTGATAATAAAGCCAACTGATAACAGGGAATAAGCAAGGAAAATAGCTCCAGGCTGTCTTGATGGAAATGATTTATATTCAGAACAATCTTTCCTATCTTGTTTTTTACTTAGTTTCTATGCTGTACACAGAGAACATATTTAGAATAGTGACCCTTAGGCAACATAAAAGCATCATCAAAGAACATGTCTTTCGTGTTCACTGTACATACAGTGCAGCAAGAGCAGGAAAATTGGTAGCTATATTTAGCACAGACTTTTGAACAACATAGTCTGGGAAAAAATGCTACACTGATCATCTTTTAGCTAAAATCTTTATTTATCAGCACTCAAAATTGTGGGTAATGAGTTTTAACAGAGATTGATTTCAGACAGCTTAGAAAAGGAAAAAAAAAAAAAAAAGCCTCCCTTGATCCCAAATTAGATCTACTGTTTTTCCTGTCATGCCAGAAGTTTTTTAAAAAATACATCTTAACATTAATGAAAATGTTACCATTTAAATAAGTTGCCATTTAAGTATGATATCTGAGTAAAATCATGATTAGGCTGAACATCCTTGACCAATGAAAGCGAAGCAGTCTTCAACCAGTACGTAACCTAATTTTAACAATTTGACTAATGTCTTTGGAACGTCTCTGTTAAATCTTGTATTTTCACACTTGTTAATGTTCAATGAGTATTTCCTTTCCTATTTCAGACTTCTGCTTTCTTTTGTAATAATGCTGTCTTTGTCATTTCCAAGCTTAGTTGGTAAGTTTTTGTGAAAAATATATATATTTTGGGTGAAGAAACCTGAATTTGACAAATTCATAATTGAATTACTGCCATTTGCAGCGATATGGATGGACCTGAAGATTGCCATTCTAAGTGAAGTGGGCTGGAAAGAGAAAGAAAAATGCGATATGACATCATTTATACGAGGAATCTAAAAAAAATTATAACAATAGTAATAAGGACACAAGTGAACTATTTATTATTTAGAACTAAGGTGATTGATTTGCACATTTGACTGTTCTTTATGACTGGGCCACCGCATTCTGTTGATTCTTACTTTGTAGTTGGCTTCATTACTTTGATAACTCTATAAATTTAAAAAGCTAAAGCTCTACTCTGTTCTTAGAAACAATAATCAGTACATATACATAAACTAAAAAAAAGCGCAATATACTGTATATGTGTATTTACATGCAGTATAATGAGTATGTGCATTTGAACTGTAATAATTCTACCTTATAAAACTTAAAAAGGAGAAAAACAAAAAGATTTACTATTAGGTGGATTTATATTTTCTGGAACCATGGCAGCAAAATCCAACCAGTTATTCCAGTAGGTGGCACCCTTGTACTGTCTTCTGATTTATGACTTGGTGTTTAAAGGATTGTCAATACAAGTAATAAAAATTCAAATGCAGGATTTTAAATGTGCTTGAGTTCCCCTGCCACTCAGATTCTAATAAGATGCAGCCCCAATGCTAGTCTGCCACATGGTTTCACTGTTGATACAGTCTCTTCATTTAAGAAGCAAATTACGCAAAGAAGTCTGCTAACAATTCAACAAAATTACAATTAAATAACTACCTTTGTGATTGTTTGGAGGAACTTAATTGACATTACCCATTGCAGGAATAGGGATAATAAATGGCCTGGGGTTTGTTTTCCTCCTTGTTTCTTATTCAAGGTTCAAAAAATTTTTTTTCAATTATTTGCATTGTTATAAATCATTAAGAAACAAACAGAAATGAGAAAAATAGGATTGGAGAGCACATGTTTTTTTCTTCCTCTTTTACCTCTGATGAGTAATTTTCTCTTTCCTGAAATCTGTTAATAAAGAAATTTGCAGATAATGGACTGTACTCATACTTCGGTAATTTTCTCATTGTTTCACGGGAGGAAACATGTTAGTATGGGAAGATTCAGAGGGACAAACATAAGGATTTCATTGCAGGTTCAGTAATTATTAGCTGTATAAGCTGAGGGTGGTTTTCATCTGCAAAGTGGAGTCTGCAAATACCAGTATGGAGAATTACTGATATTACATATGATTTCTGTAACATGTTTGGGACACGTTAGCTATTCAACAAATTATAGTTATTATTCTCATAAGCAACCTTATTTAATCCTCACCATGATCCCATTTTCCTGAAATTTATTATTTCAACTAGCTTTGAAATGTGCAGAGCCAGAAATGTGCAGAGTAAATTCTATTTAGTGATGAGAATAAAAGAATCACAGAATTTAAGAGACTCACTTCTAACCACTATTGTGTTACTTTCAAACAGAAACCAACAAATCCGGAGATGAATACTGGGTTCAGACTCTTTGTTTTTAGTGCAAGAGCCTTCTTTTTCTATCTAGTAACCATAGGAATGTTTAAGAAAATAAACTTTAGCTTTGAAGAAAAAGAAATTGACACAAAAATTTCTCAGATTGACAGGTTTCCAGCCCATTTTTGATTTGCCAGCTCTCTTTTTGAGGGCAACAGCCATTGTTGAAACAACTCAGGCATGAGCTACATGGTCACAGCCTCTGTAAAGGATTTTGTGCTATAAATTTTATATAAGGTAGCAGTTCCTCCAAAAAGAAATATAAGAGCATGTAAGTCAGCAACTCTTTTTTAAAATCATATTCATGTGTCTGAAGTGAGTTCCCTCAGTCACCTTTTGATAACTAAAATATATTTATTTTTTATTCTTTTCCTCTTCAACATTTTCACTTTTTAAACTATTTTTAATAATATTTTTAAATTCACAGTTGAAAATTTAAAGAAAATGGACTTTAGGGGTTCAGAGAACATTTCTTTTTTGCTTTAAAAAAAACTTTCATTATAGAAACATTCAAGCATACAAAACAGTTTAGAGAAGGGTAAAATGAACCCACACGTACCCTTTGTATAACTTCAATACTTATCAGCACTTTATCAATTTTCTTTTTTTTTATGATGATGGTTTAATTGCATTTTACATATATTTCTTATGTGATAGAGTATTTGAATGTGCAAGTCAGCATGTGATCAGTGACCATAACCAAAATAGAAAATTAAGTCTCGTGTTTAAGACTATGCTTAAAAAATCCTTGGGATTTGCTGTGAACTTTTCCCGTGATATTTCATCTCCAGCCTTAGGCACCTCACCTGGAGGAGAATCAGACACTATATTTTCCATGACCATGATCAGGCTGTGTCTCATTCAATTAATCCTAATGTGTGCTTTCTCTTTAAATGTCACAGGCTTTTTTAGAACAAGTTCTCTTTTAAATAGAAGGATTGTACTGTTAATTCAGAATAATGCTGTGTGTTTTTGGAAGGTAGCACTTTTCCCCAGGAAACATCCCAAGGCCATTAGTCTATACTGAATAAAAGCTGCTTCTTATTCATAGAGCTAATGCTAAATGTACTGTATATGAATAATTTATATTTTGCTGCTTTTAACAGCAACAAATTTCTTTTATAACTGGATGTTCTGTATGGAAACATTAATTTTTTTCTGCTACCTGGTACATTGGGCAGGGAAAAGGAGTTGTTACCCATTTATATTACTATCTATCTGTGATAAACATCTTGAAATTGAGCAGAACCCTATGGGGCCCTCCTGGGTACAGATCCTTTCTGTGTCCCCTGTTCCTCATTTGTAGGAAATATGCTTCATTCAGCCTCCTTGACCTTCCCTGAGCTCCAAAGGGAAAATTCAAACAGTTGCTAATCAGAAAAGGGAAGGAACATAGAAACAAAAGAGGAGTAGTCAAGAAATAATAGTATTGTGATGGGGCAGGGACCTGCTTTCTCCTCAAGGAATATACATAAAATACCTTTGAGTTGTTCTGCAGGAACTAAGGCCCCTACCCAGGTGGAGGATGGTAACTTCAGGCTGAGCACAAGATTTCTGGAACACCGCCCTGTTACCTCATCACCAACTGATCAAACGAAAGTCTTCACACAGTGGAAGATAAAGACTACGCTGACTCCCTTCCCTCAGATGATTAGCTTCTCTTTCTCCCTTTAAAAACTTTCATAGTCAAGCAGAATCTTTGGAGTTGGTTTTTGGACATGAGTCTGCCTTCTCCCCAGATTCCTAGTCTCCTGAATAAAGCAATCTTTCCTTTTCAAACAACACTTGTCTCTTGAGTATTAGCCTTCAGGTGGTGAGCAGCCAAACCTGAGTTCAATAACAATCTTTCTTACATTGAGACAGGGTATTATAATGAGTTAACTTTGGGTTTAGAGTTGGAAGACCTAGAACCTCAGCTCTGATACTTACTTACCACTTTGGTTAAGGTCTTTTATCTTTATGTCTCATTTTGACTCTCTGTAAATGTGGGTATACCCATCACCTCATGTAAATCATAAATTGCCTACAAATGAAAAATATATATATATACTATGTGAAAACCATTATGTTCAGACTGATGTGGTGACTTGTCAGGATGGAGCTTGAAGGGAGTTGGGGATGAGGAATAAGACAGGAAGTAGTAAAAGGGCTGTACCTATTGTTTATGAATAACCATGACCTAACTCCGGGTTTAAAAGCAGGAAGCAGGACAACCTGCAGAGAGCAAAGCAAAGAGGCTTCAAAATCATATTCAGGAAGGGACCTGGAATCAGGATTTGGGAAGCTAATACAGGGTGTAGGTATGAGCAGCCTGAGCATTCATTTGGTTACAGTGTTAATTACAATATTCCTCCCCAACATCCTTCATCTCCCTGGAGGTTATTTGGGGGTTGCAATCCCATGTAGTGTGTTGTTTTTTTTTTTTTTTTGGCAGAGTTTTAAAGGTAATGTTCAGTCTTTGACACAATGTGAAGTACTAAATGATTGATAATGATTATTTTTACTCTTAATATTTGTAATTATATTTTCTGATGAATAGAATTACTAATAAAGTACTGATGGTAATTAAAATGACCTTTTATCACATGCAGAAATCAATATTTATATTGTAGGGGGAAATTCCCTTTACCCTTCTTGGTTCTTGGCTGAGACTGCTCTGTAACAAAAAACAAACAAACAAACAAAGGCAGCATAAAAGGAGAAAAACAAACAGAAGTTTAATAACATGTACACCTCCTATATACGTGGAAAATATCCAGAAAAACTGAGTAACTCTCTGAAATTGTTAGAGCAGGAAGATAGCTAGATATGGGCAGATAAAGGGGGATGCAGGCCAAATGGCAGATACTGGGCAAAAAGGAGGGTCATGGGCCAAATGCAAGAAATCATACACAGTGTAAACAGTGGGTCCCTGACCAGAGAAAGAAAAGCAGGAATCTCTGGGCTGATAAGTGGTCACAGATTTGGGGTGACAAGTGGCCTGGAGGCTGACAAAGAAAGGTGGGAAAAGGCTGGAATCTTCAGTGTCTGAATGTAACCTTTTGTCCATTATGCCCTCACTTCAATAAAATTAGCCTTGCAGATGAGAAATACTCATCATGCACTGATGCCATGACACTTCTGATCCAGACTAAACAAGGACAAAAATCCCTCCTCCCTTCAGGAAGGTGAAGTTGGATTGAAAATCAGGGAATATGACCCCAAGCCCTTCCCTCCCCAATGAATATTCTGTCTATTCATTTTTACACTCTATATAACCAACTTACTGTAAGAACCCAAAAAAACTAAAAAACAAAAAACTCAGGCAGCTGCTCACCTGAGTCTGCCCACTCTCCCCCGTGAGAGTGTACTGTCTATCCCTTAATAAATCCTCACTTTATTTTCTTAACCTCCAAATCCCATCTCTGAGTTCTTTCTTTGATGGGAAAAGAACCTAGTCCAGCAACAAAATGGCCCAAGTTATCACCTGAAAACCTTCTTCAGCTAAAGACAAAAGAAAGAGGCTGGGGGTGGGGAGAGTCAGTTGCGGGAGATGATCAGGCAAAGCTTAGTAAACAAGAGTAAGGTTGTTATACAGATAGATTTAGGTCATTACCTTCTCCACTGGTAGGAGTATCTAGAGATTTAGTCATCTTTCTCTCCCTGGTACAGCAAGAAAAACACCCTTACCAATGGAGATTTCTCTTATAAATGTGAATGTCTCTTACAAAAGGGTGACTTCTACTCAGTGTTCAGAGCTTCTCCTGTGTCTGCTTTTTCTTAAACATAATAAGCCTAAAATAACCCTTTTGCCAAAAAGCCATATTTACTATGTGGCAAATTCTGCTCCTTTTAATGTACATTTAAATCAATAATTCTTCTACCTCACATCATTTTTCACTTTCAATTCTGTGCTTTCAATACAAATGAGTAAGCACCTACCACGTATTAGGGTCTTCTAGGACTGTATCCTCTACCAGGTTATTTATATACATTTTCTAAATTTGCAGGTGAGGAAAATAATCCCTTGAGACTATCCCTTGGCTATGACTTGTGTCTGTGATAAGAGTCAAGTCTCTCTGGTTCCAGATTCCATGTATAACCAAGCAGGACCCTATGGGGCCTTCCTGAGACAGACCCCCTCCCCCATATCCTCTGCTTTAGCTCCTGTCTGAAGTATCTAGATAATAGGATAGCTGATGCACATTTCCTGAGTTGTTGTAAAGCTGCTAAAACCTCCATTAAAGAGAAGATGTTAACTTGATGACCATGAGCACATGCGTCCCAGGCTCACTGGAGCCTAAGGATGGTTGATGGTAACCCCTGTGAGATCGCCCTGTTACCTCACCATCAACCAATCAGAATTGTGCATGAGCCGATCACATACCATGGGACTCTTCTCCCTCACCGTGTCTTCAAAGCACTTTGCTGAAACCCGTCGGGGAGTTCAAGCCTTTTGAGCAGCAGCTGTCCCAGTCTCCTTGTATGGAGCTTTACAATAAACACTACACTTTTCCTTCACCACAACCCAGTGTCGGTAGATTGGATTTACTGCATGTGGGTGAACAGACCTAAGTTTGGTTTGGTAATACATGTGCCTTCTTCTGCAATGCATACAGGATAAAGAAAGCAAGATCATGAAGATAAATGAAATAGAGTGTCAGACAATCAAATTGGACTCTAAGTATCTAAAACTCTAAAAATGTATTTGAATTACATTGTGTGAGATTTTCCAACTAAGTTTTGCTTTCCTAAAAGAAAACCCATGTGAAGAAAATGATCATTTGGATGAAAATAGTTGCAGCTCTAGTAGCTGGGGACTTTTTCCTAAACTGGTCAGAGTATTTGGCGTACACTTTTCCACTGATGTCTCAAAGGAAGTAATGATTATCGCCACCTTACTTTTTAAATTTCATATTAAGTCACCACAAGGTGAAATCCTTGGCACTTTTTTTTTTCAGGGAGTACTTGGAATTAAATAACTCCTGGCATGTTGTTCACAAGCAACTGAACAAATCACACACTTGATCCTAAGCATCTCAGTTACTCACTAAGTACCAGTTCAGTGATACAGGCTACATCACATTAGACACAAGGATGCTCTCAGAGACCTTGCTCTCAGAGGTCACATTATGTGTGAAGAAAATGAATAAAGCAGGAGAGAAGTGGCTCATCTCAGCTATGCACTCCTATGTGAAGGAAGTTGTAGTTCTTTGAAAAACTCAACTCTTGGTCTGAGTTCAGAACCCAGTCAAAGCAATACATTTTTTTCCTTTTCTGATACCAAGTTTTTTTTTCTCCCCACCAAATTTAATTTCAGAGCATCCAAGAGAATGATTTTAAAAGAAGAGACAAAAAATGTGAAATAAAATTAAATCCAAAATATTATGCACCTTCTGCTTAGATGAGATTTCCACATTTTTATCACACAAATCCCTTTTCATTCCCTATTGCTGGCTTTATTTACAACTTAAAATGCTTCAATCCTGTTTAATTATTTTAATTTGTATCAAATCTAGGTTGGCTGTCTTGGACTAAAATATTGGTATACAAATATGATACTAATTTATGCACAGGACAAGTATAACTGATGAAGGAATTTCAACCCAAATTGGAGTCTAATTAGGAGGCAAGGAGCGAAGGGACAAAATACACCTTTGAGATTACATTCAAGGTGTGCTTTGATCACACCCTTTGCTCATATCAAGGCACTTTGGTGATAATTTTCCTCCTGTACTCTAAATCCATCAGGTGTTCTCAGGGCACACATAACTAACAAACCTAAAAACACATCTGTGAAAAATTGATCATATTCCTTCTGGGCCCAAAAGAGAATCTTAGCAACACATCTGGGCATCTTTTTGTTTCTTAAAGAAAAAAAAATGTTGATAAAATCCCCTTAATCTAGAAGATTTTGTATTTTTATAATATTTGTGATATAAATCACTATTTATAATTTTTTTCTTATAGTATTTTTATAGTATAATGGCTATTATTATTTTGGTAGCACAGACAAATTGCAGCTATTTGGCATTTTAAAGCATCTTTGCACACACAATGAATTGGACAGTTTTATAGGTCTTAGGGTTTAATGAAACAAAAATATTTTTAAGGCAGGACAAGAAAATTCTTAAACATAAAATTCTCTCTCTGCGCATTTGAGCCACTACCTCCTCCCATTTACTGTGCACTGTGCATCCACATTATATATTATCTAGATCCCTGTGGAAGATACAGGAATGCCTATCCAGAAAAAAAAATTGCAATTTCTCTTGGCACCAGCAAGGTAAACCCATAGGAGATAACGTATGTTTCTCAATCTTGTAAGGGGTCACAAGAACCCCACTACTTGCTTTGTTGGATTTTGTAAACTGCCATTATGTTACTTTGATGTATAAATTATCTACTGAAGAAAAATGCACAACCTAAAAGTTACGAGTTATATTTTATTTGGGGATCTTACTGAGGACTATATCCCAGGAGACAGCCTCTCAGATAACTCTGAGGAACGTCTTCAAAGAGGTAAGGGAGGAGTCAGGATATATAGCTTTTTGTTTTCGTTTTTCTCTCCCTGGGGTGGGGATAGGGAGACAGGTAGCAGAATATCAAAAGATTACTGCTAATCACAAAAAGCAGAAATCTTGTCAGTGATTTTAATGCTCTTCTGTGTCTGGGATGATGCAAGGCTCTGGGTTGACTGGAATTATTCCTTAGACACGTATCTTAATGATCAGGGGCCAGTATTCAAAGCATAGAATGCCTCCTCTTTTTCTTCATTCTGAAGTCCCCTCAGGAGGCACTGTTGGGGGGCAGCTGCAGTGGCTAATGGTTGGATCCTTGTAGAACTGGAATGGTGAGCAACATTCTTTGTTTACTGGAATGGCAGGCAACATCCTGTCTCCACAAACCTTTGTCTCAGAAACTTACATAACTGTGTTCTGACCTCTAACAGGCAGGGACAGTGCTCATAGCTTCCTGAAAGACTGTCTCCTGGGTTATAATCCTTAGATTGGCTGGAATAAAATGTTCCATTTCTTTCTCAGATTGACTATTGATTAATTTTTTGCTGACAGGTCCTTAATTAAAAATGTCACATATGAAAAGGGGTTTGGTTATTTATTTTCTTTCAGGTCCCTGGATCAAGTCCAATGTCGGGGAGGTTGGGGCTTTCTCCAGAGCAGCAGCAAGCAATTCTCCAGACACCAGCTGGGTGTCCTATAATTCAACTCAATCATGAAACTGTTTACCTGGAGACAGCATCAGATACCCTCCCACCAGCACACTTTAGGCACAACATTGCCTTTGCTTTTGACCAACTGGCTTTAAAACAGAGGTTCTTTGAGTTTGATAAATTTGTTAGAGCAGCTCACAGACCCCACAGAAACAGTTTACCAACTAGATTATGGATTTATTATAAAAGGGCGTAACTCAGGAATAGCCAGATGAAAGAGATTCATAGGGCAAGGAGTGGGGAAAGGGCAGGGTGCTTCCACACCCTCTCCAGGTGTGCCACTCTCCCTGAACCTCCGTGTGTTGTTCACCAACCCAGAAGCTCTCTGAAACTCATCTGTTTGGGTTTTTTAATTGAAGCTTCCTTATGTAGGTATGATTGATGCAATTATCAGTGATTGCTTCAACAATACCCCCCACCCTTTCCCAGAAGTTAGGGGAGTAAGACTGAAAGTTCCAACACTCTAATCACCTGGTTGGCTCCACTGGAAACCAGCCCCCACCCTTCGGTGGGGTCCAAAAATCACCTCATTAACATAACTAAAGTCACCTTTATGGCTGTCACACTTAGGAAAGTCTAACGGTATTAAGAGTGTGCAAAAAATGGGGACAAATACCAAATATATATTTCTTATTATAAATCACAAAAATCACATATTTATATGTTTCATTCCAAAAAAAAACTGGGTGTCAACACACTCTGGAAAGGATTATTCGTACAGCTACGACAATTCTTTTTCTCGTCTAGTTACTTTCAGATTTTAAAAGAATGAAACTATTAAGAGTATGGGAACTGGGAGACTTGAAAGACAGTGAAAGAGAGTAGAAGTAGGGGCTAATTGAACACAGATATTTTTGTTTTATTTAAGATTCAAAGTCTTAAGAGTTTGGTGTCTAAATGGTTGCCCCAATTTGAGAATGGTAAAGTTGTTCTTCCTACTCTAGCTCCTTTGCATTTCTAAATGCATCTTGGGGTTAGTGTTCTTTTTTTTTTTTTTTTTTTTTTTTTTTTTTTTTTTTTTTGCAGAAATGTCTGCTGGAAATTTGATTGGGATGACATTAAAGACATAAGCAATTTGAGGAAAATGACATCTTAAAAACATCGAGTTTCCCAAAAGATGAACAAGTTATTTCTCTCTACTCCCCATTTATTTACATCTTTTTCAGTTTCCTTCTGTGATACTTTGTCATTTCCAGTGTACAGGTCTTACATTAATCTTTTGTCAGATTTATTACTAAGTAGTACAAATTATTTTAGTATTTTCCCCACCACTTTTGGTTATTATTAGTGGAACGGTTGGCCTGTATTATTTTGTCCTCTGTGGCCAGAAAAAAAAGTCCTGTGTTATTTATTTTTACTTATTTAACCTCTCTGCAGTATCTTACTTAGCTGATCACTTCTTCATTCTTGAAACCATCTCTTTTCTTGTCCTCTGTAGCATCATAATCTCCTGACTTAATTTTCTTATTTCTCTTTCTCAAACTGCTTTACTGGTCCTGACTTCTCTATCTGACCTCAAAATATGGAAGTATCACAGGGCTTAGTCCCATTTCTTCCATTTTTCTACCTTTACAGTTTCTCACTATGTATTTGCAGTGGTGTTAAGTCCCATCTATGTGCTGACATCTATACAATCTGTCCTCTAGATCTGACCTCTCCAATGAGCTTAATTGGTACTGAGTACATTAATATTGAATGGTCTATTTTAAAACTATATTTGAATACCCAAAAGAGACCTTAAATTTAACATATGCCTCCCTTACATTTCTCCAATTTAAGTAACTTTATCACAATTTACCCTGTTCTTTAATCCTATGACCAAGGGTCACTCTTGACTCTTCTCTGCATCCTTATGTCTAATTTCTCATTCACTCTGTTTGGTTCACCATCAGATTATACTCTAAGCCCATTCAATTCTTTTCTTTCTAGTGACACATCCTGGTCTAAGCCACAGTTATTTCACCAGGATTACTCCTTACAGATTTCTTTGTGTCAACTCTTGACCTCTCACTGTCCTTTTTTTTCTGCAGAGAAACTGGGATGATCTCTTAAAAATGCAAAGTGAATCCAGTATACTCATATTACTTCCTTACTCAAGATGCTCTATAAACTTCCTATTACACTTGGAATAGACTCCTATTTCCTTTTCATAACCTGTAAAATCCTTAGATGAACTTACTCTAAACAACCATTGTAATCTTTTCATTCTATCCCTTGTCGCTTGCCTGACTTGGCCAAGCTCATTCTCCTACTCAGGGTATTCACATCTGATGTTTTCTCTGCCTTAAAACTTTAACTCCTGATTTCTCCTGTACTTGGATTCTTCTTTTTAATTCTGAGCTCAAATACCACCTTCTCATTGGGCAGTCCTTACCTAGCCTAAATTAATCTCCAATCCTTTTCCTTCTAATCACTATATTTTGCATCTTATTTTTACCTGAAATTATCTTGTTCATTTATTTGCTAACCTTCTGCTGCAACCTGTCAACATAAAAACACCTCCAGAAAAGAAGAGTCTTTTTGTCTGATTCACTCTTATATTTCCAGTATCCAGAATAGAACCTGGTGATTAACACTTATTAAATGAGTGAATGAAAATAAAAATTGTGAGTCAATCAATCCTCTTGATATGATTTTCATAGAACTTGCTATGAAACTAGATTTTTTACAAGGGACTGTGTAAGATTTTTTATATTATTTTTATGTATCTTTAATCATTACCTTGTTGACTTTGGTTTGAGGGGCTTTAGCTATTCCAGAATACCACTCTAACAAATCTTTTCAGCTCTAGCTATCTAATTTGATATTAAAAATCAATCTCTGATTTGAAAATAATTTTTCCCATCTAGTCAATGATTAAGTGATACCAAATATAGGCAGAAAACAAAAGTGCTATATAGGGCTATATAAAGCTTTGCTCAGGATGGTATGTAGCCAGTTAATCAATACTTAAGTGATCCTCTTAAGAGTACCATTACTCAGTTAATATTTATTATTTTATTTCCAAAAGCATCATATGATACTTTTTTTTTGGTTGAAATTAATGCATCATCTTGGCAGTGTTTTGCTGATCAGTGACATTAAAAATTTATCAGAGGAAGAACATTATGTTTCTTTGGATTAATTTCCCACTAGGGAACTCATGTTGATTCTCAATAATCTTCACTTTTTGTCTTACGTGGTCCTTTCCCATGACTTTAATAATCAGCTCTCGAATTTATTAAAATCATCACACAAGATTCCAGAATCTGCCACTTTGGATATGAAACTGTGTATCTGTCTTCAGTCATAACATCATTCACATTTCCATTGTTTTTCCAAGGATAATGGTTGTGGCCATAAAATTATACCTTTAGATTCTTTCATTATTCCAAGAAGCAATTTGTAAAGACTGAAATACATGGATTCATTTAAAGTAGACAGGTGATTGCTTATGAGTTCTCAACTTACTTCGAGTTAGAACCCCCTCTTTCTGATATTTACTCTTTTCATTCTTGTTTAAAAAAAAGAAAGGTAGGCTGTAGCATGTCATAAATCTTCAAGGTGACAATATTGGCATGGATGCTATATAGATTTTATTTTGAACTTTGTTTTAAGTTATATTTCAGGTTTTATTGGAGGCAGAGGATTTGAAGAAATGGTATACATTAAAGACAAGTGTATTTCACCAAATAAGAGAAATTGGTGTAAGTATTTCCTGCAAAAATCCCTACTGTAAATATGAAGAGGATATTTTGTTTAGAATGATGTGCAATGATCATAAAGTTACTGATTAACTTTATGAGATAATTACCCATTTACTTTTGCCAAGGTTGCAAGAGTCTTAATTTTCCTATGCTTATTAGTAAGCCTTGCTGAGAAAACTCACTCTCCAGCTTCTGACCCTTGAGTTGCCACTTAATGGCAAGGTTGACAAAGCTAAATCTCTTAAACAGAAACAGGAGAAGGAAAATTTAACTCCATGAATTTAACATCCTGGAACTGGAGAGAATAATTTGACAGGGTCCTTGGAAAGAATACCCTGTTAACATTGAAAGACAAATACAAAAATAAAATAAAAGCAAATGTGGCCCTGAATTTTACAATTCTATTCATAACGGATCCAGAGGATGACATACAAGCTAGAAGGAAAACTTGCACTGTGACCATCAGCATTCTAACGGCCTTCTAAACTGCCACATTTTGACAGATTTTCATTATAGGGTGAGCAATAAATGCTATCAATAGGGAAAGACAAGAAAAATCAGAAGACAAAGATAGTTGGCTGGTTCGGCATGCTAATATCTTCAGCTTGTACAGCGTTTATTTACAAAATGCTTCTACATAAAAATGCTCAGTGTTGTTCAGCTTCCAAGAAGCTTCCTATAGCATCCTCTGCACTTAAAACCGCAGCTGTGACCAACCTCTAAAGAGCCACAGCTCTGAGCAACCTCCAAAAAGGAAATCATTTTCTTTCGGTAATGAATTTTTTTCATGTTCTACTTTACATTTTTTTATTTTCAATCATTTTGCCATAAACTAGACCATGTATTAATGAGAACACTTAGAGATTTTTAGGTCAGGAAGCATGGGCTCTAGTTCAGAGTGCCTTCAAGGTACCTGATATTATTCAAGGTGTGATAGGCAGAATTCTAAAAGTGATCTACAGGATTCCTTGAAGAGTATCTGAAACACGGTAAGTGGAATGAATGGATGGATAGAATTAATATTCCTGCTTTAACCTGGTGTTCTGATTTCCATTACCTGGCTTTGTATTAAGATTATCCCTCTCTTTCCTAGGCCACTGAGATGATCCTTTTGGATTAAGATATCACCTCAGCTGTTTCCAATAACTTCTTTTCTCTGTTGTTTTCTGCTAATTCGCATAAAATCCTCTGCACCCAAGCCCAACTCAGTATTTCCTATATCATCGCCCAATGCAGACACAGACCTTTGCTTCTACTTTTTTGGGCAGAGTATCTGTAATCTCTCAATACAATTTTTCCAGTAAAGACAAGAAAATATAAAGAACGAAGCTGGAGAAATGGTAAGAACAGACGTGTACTGGCCTTAGAGAAGCTGAACAGGAAATTACAGCTCAGGATGGGAAGACTAGAAGGTTAAACCATGTGAAGTTGCCAATTGGAGTAGATCTGAGGAGATCCAAGGCCATAGACAGAAGAGCAGAGCTGTGAGCAAGAAATGGATCATAAGTGGAGAAAGTGTGGTTGACATTGAAATTTCAGTCCAGAATGTAAGAATGTATGGAATGAGGAATGTTAGCAAGTGAAGGTGTGTGTAGGCAATGCACACAGGTCCAAATGATGTCCTGTCCCTGAGCATGCTCTGCTTGTGGACTTCTGTTCCTCAGTTCCTAATTGAAACGTCATCTGTGTAGAAAGCACTTTGTAAAATTTAACATTTCTATTTCTGGGTGAAATTTCAAGTCTGGCTTGAAGTAAATGAACTTCAATTTAATTTTACATAGATTTAATTTTTCTTAAAGGCAGTAAGAATAGCATTACCATACCTCTTCTTAGGAGAGCATATTGCATAGTTGTGTTAGATGATACCGAGACATTTCATCTTAAAGAATTCTGTCACTTAGGGAAATTTTAAGTTAAATAAGGTAAAGCTATATATGGGAGATTTATTAATTGTGATAAAATAAAAATATCTTGAAGACAATTTTCTTCAGGATCCATTGAATAGTCTATGAAGAAACCTTTCAATAATATCTGAAATAGAGCCCATCTCTCCATTTTAGGATGGTTTCTCCAATGCTCTCAAATGAGACACACAAAAAAAAATTTACCTGGAATGCCCTTTCCCCAATTTCACTGTCTTCTTTCTTTTTGGGTAAAAATTCTCTTTCTGCTGAAAGCATCACCTACTTAATTCCACCAAATTTGGATCTTTATTTTGCCTTTCTTTAGTTTGTATATCATTGCTTGGTGCTATGTTAATCAGTATGTGTTACAGAGTGTGCTGTAAGTGTAAAATGTTATAAAATACATAAAATTGCTAATTTAAATTATTTCATAGATTTACTTTGTGCTATCTATGGAACTGCATGCTATAGTAAAAAAGAGAGCTATTGCTTTTATATTCAAAATTATCTAGAAATGACTTTCTCTGGGCCGTTGTATTTGCATTTGTTTGAAGGCCAAGTAGTGGGCGGGCTTTTAAGATGGCTTTTAAATTTCCAGCTCTAACCCTTATTGGTTGTGTCACTTTGACCAACTAATCTAATCTCTCTGGATCTCAGTGTTTCACTTGTAAACTGGGGGTTAAAATAATGCTATCCCCACAGGAATTCTTGTGAGGCTTAAGTGAAGTATTGCATGCTAAAAGCATAGTACATTTCTGTATTTTATCAAGATTGCTATTATTTATAAAGTAAGGAATTCTAGTAACAGCCTTAAGTTGTTCCAAGGAGTCAGTATGGTAGATACAAAGTTTGGATGATATTAGCATTTGAACACTCTTTTCTAACTGATCCTTCCCTCCTCATCCCAAGTGCATGAAAATACATACTTGTTGCTTTTAAACTACAACAGGATGAATATCCAGTATTGTATTTTACCTCCTTGGGGGAATTCTACTATAGAATAGCACATGGACATAGCAGTGGCCTCCTTTGCTTTGTCCTCATAATAAAAACATAAGTCTGTTATGGTTAGTGCACACTTGCTGAAAACTATGGCAGGGAGTTCTCGTTCTACTGTGGCAGCGAGTTCCCACTATTATGTCTTCTTTTAACTCACATAAGATAGTAGTATGCACGGCACAGGAATGTATCCAATAGTTGCGCTCACATCACCTTTATGCTTTCCACCCTAGATCTGCTTGACTGGTGCAGGGGTTTCTTCAGAAGGAACGTTGGAAGCTGGTGCTATAAGGGGTCCATCCTGGGAACTTCTTCCCTCGGTGGCAGGGATGTCCTCATGTGGTCTCACCACTGGAGGCTGTAGAAGGACCAATGGCCAGACCTCTCATTGCCTTAGGTGCTGAAAATTTCACTTTTGGAGATGTGACCCTAACCAACCCCTTCTGATTAGTTTGAGGGGATTGCAACATTTTTCTCCTGAAGCTAGCAAAAGGGATCCTCTATTTTAGGTGCCTGTCTTTGCAGAGTGTAGAGGAGGGGAACAAATAGTATTTACCCAGTTTAAATGCTTACTGTTATAATTCAAGTACAGTATCTTATACTCTAAATACATCATTTCTGCTGGCGCACACTTCAAAATCAAATTGAAAATGAATATTATTGTGTTTCTCCTAAAGCTTTAAAGCCAGTTAAAACTGTTGCATTCCAATATTCAAACAATGCCTGGAAATACAAAATTCAGCTATACTTTTAACAAAAGACATAAAAATAGGTTTTATAAACCTGCTAATTAGCCTTAAAACCACACCCTAGGAGAGCATCACAAAGTTCTTCTTGGGAACATATCAGATCGTCAGGTGGAGCCTATGATCAGACAACTCATGTGATCCCACAAGCTAAATTTTATTGACTTCCCCAAGGTACGCCCCTCTTGTTACACACACATGCATATGATTAAGAAGCATGTGTTAAATCATAGACCATGAGTCCTTAATCATTTATGTATCACTTACTTTCTCTAACTGCCACCAGGGTTCTGGCTAATAGGCTTGGATCACTTGATAATTATAACAGAAGGAGAATGTTACTGATTCTGTGGGCACCATAGCATAATCATGAGTAATTGGTTAACCCTGTGGATTCCAGTGTCAGACAAAACCAATATTGGAATCTCCATTAGTAATTGTGTTGCCTTCTATAAATTACTTAACTTCTCTGAGCCTTAAATTTTTTCACCTATAGATCGAGAATAATACTCTTGTATGGGGTTATTGTAAAGTTTAAATAATATTACACAGTAAAAGCTCAATAAATGTTCGTTGTTATTTTTGTTAATTACAGTAGAACTTGGAGCCGTGCAAATTCTGTCCCACTAAAATTACATTAAGAAACTAAAGCATTGTAAAGGGTTGTTTACAAAAGTAAAATCAGCCCGGATGCCCTGATTATCAGGAATATTGAACATTTGAATTTCCCAGCAGAAAAAGGAAATGTATATTTTGATCAAAGAGGTTAGGTTCTGAATCTGATTTAGAGGTACTAGTATGGGTGTGTATTCTGGATATATTGTATGCATACAGAGGAACACATGTTTCTTAACTCTGTACACTGAAAAGATTTAGAACTAATTGTCAAGTAGGTAGAAATAAGCAAACTTGTACACAAACTGTGGTCTCTAAATACCATTTCCCACTAAAAGGAAACAGGGCTCATGAGAGGCCTGGCACACAAAATGTACAAGATGACCCTGGATTATTTTGTAATGACCAGAATGCAAAGGGACTATCATAGGCTTCTATGATTATATTAAAAGGACTTGAAAGAACTAAAGAAGTTTCTACTGGCCAAAAACGGGACAAATTGAGCGCTAGTAGGTATATTAAAACTAAAGGATAAAACACATCAAATATATTAAAACCTGTTAGATCATAATGATTTTGAAAAGAAGTGAAATTGATTAACAGTGATTTTGCTTATTTTAAAATTGCCAATTAAGTTAAAGTATCAAGCACTTTTCCTGACTTTTCATATGTATTCTTCCACCTGAAACCAAATAATAGGTGAGGAGGTTTCTAGCTAATAAAGCAAGAAGAAATGATGGAATTAGAATGTCAACATTTCACAGCCCTAGTGAAAGAATGGCTCAAGACATCTATTAGCAGTGGCTGCTGATAACACAAAAAGAGAAACAGACAGGTACACCTTCTGATGAAGGGACACAACTCTATCTATGCAAGAGCTTTGCCAAAGATAACTCAATGGATAAATAAATCGTGAATTTGATCAAGCTCTAGATCCAACTTACAGCAAGTACAGAGACTCCCACTGGACACCACCACAGGGCCATGGGGAAGTATCAAGCAAGATCCAGACTATGGCAAACTGAAGATGAACAACATGGTTTCTTCAACAAATAAACAGCAAAGTTAGATAAAGGGATGGAGAGAGAGGAGAGGAACAGGGGATATTTGTGGATTAAACAGATTTAAGAGCTGTCTGAGCTCCAGGGGAGAAGTAGCCCTGTTTCAAATTTAAGAACACATTCCTACATTGCTTGACTTGGCTACAAAATTTGAACAACATAGAAGTAGGAATGCCCTCACTTGTTACACTCTTGGGTAATAAATTGTAATATTTTCCAATCTAGATGGTACACATTTTAAAAACAATTGGTTGATTTCTTTTTCAAAAGCCAGTCATTTGTCTTTTTTTTTTAATTTGAGAAATTCTCAGGTAGAAAATAAAATCAAACATACAAGGTTTACTACAAGAAAATTTATTTTAACTGTGTTGTTGGAATAGACTTAATTTCATGTTGCGTATTTTTCAGGACAAGGAAAGGAAATGGGAAGACTCACTTAATACTTTCTATTTGCTGGGCCATCCGTGTGCTATTATCATTTAATTCTCAGAGCAGCCAGGAGTGGTGGATGGCATTTTATCCATTTTACAGTGAAGGCAATGGTGAGGTGACAAGAGGGTATCAGTGAGGTTAATAGACTTTTAAACTTATCTCAAAAGTTATGAAGTAGCACTCACACTGATTTGTCTGATTCTGGTACCTATATATGCTTCTTCTGCTTATGGTAAATGTCTCTTGCAATAGAGAGGAGGATGGCTATTCTTACTGCGTCAGCCAAAATGATTCATTAGCTGTCTTTCATGTCATGTCAGACAATTATGCCTGATAGAGAACCCAGGAAAATTTGGGTTGTGTTTTAAAAGAAACCTCTCTAGAGAGAAGCTAAGAGTGAGTCTCTATTCAGATAATTTATAGCCTTGTGGGTCATGATATCATCTTTTCTAAAGTATTTTTAAAAATCACAAATACAAACAAGGTTAGGAAAATGTATATAAGGCCTTATATGAATACAAGAAAGTGGGCATACTGATCTCTTAAGGTCAACTGTGTCATAAAGGAGTTGCAAATATGATCTTACAGAAAGACCTATATGTAAAAGCTATATTTTCTAAGAAATATTTGACCTATTCACAACATAGCCAACCTTGTCATTTGAACTCAATTCTCTAGCTAATCATCTCATGGTTTACTAATTTAACTAATTTTTACTTTACCTTGCCTTGCGATTTTACTTTTCCAAATTGCAAAGAATTTGGAATGCATTTATTAAATTCTGCAGTACCCTCTCTATGGCAGATAAAATGCTTTGTACTGTTACCTTCCTGAAGCAGTGTTGATTGTTATGAAGATGTCTCTATATTAAATTCCTTTTATATGAGATAGCTCTACAGTATATCCAAAGGTTTTATTCACATTTATTTTCACTTTTTGTCCCTTTCTCTATGGCACCATTAGGAAATTCAATATGATTACAGGATGTTCCCAGCTTCGGTGTTTCTACACAAAGAAATACCCTAGTTTCCTTTTAATGTGCACTTAACAGTAACATTGTTAGGTGCTGAATGTCTCAGCTTGAGCAAAAAAATAGTTTATAGTGCAATAAAAGCAATATTGCTAATTTAAATCTAAGGTCTCTGGGGTGGTGTGTTATTGTTATCATTTCTGGATACAACTTTAAAACTTATGTTTTTTTTCCCCCTGAGCATTATTCTTTTGGTGTATGTTCAAAGATCTGATTTTCCTGAACAGAGCAATCCCACATCATGATTCAAATAAGATAATGCATCCTCTGAAAAGTTTTAAAGTGAAAAATTTGTAATCTTAAGAGTCTGTTACATCTTTAGAAAAGCTTTTGTACCTCATTCCATGGACTGAGCTGTGGCTCAGATAGAATTGTAGGAAATGACATAACAAGTTGTCAAAGGAAACAAAGTCTAAAACTGGAGGAAAATAAGCCAGCCCTAGAGGTTACATACTTAATTTTAAGTAAAGGTTAACTAAGAAAGATTAATTACTTAATAGTATAGACCTGTTTGACTTCAACATAACGTGATTAAATTGGTATTTCCTTTTGTTTTTTATTATAAATTTTATATTAAAATATAGTTGATTTATAATGTGTTAGCTTCTAGTGTACAATATAGTGATTCAGTTATACACTTATATATATTGTTTTTCATATTCTTTCTCATTATAGGTTATTACAAGATACTGAATATAGCTCCCTGTGTTATATGGTAGGACCTTGTTGCTTATCTATTTTATATCTAGTAGATTGTATCTGCAAATCCCAGACTCCTTATTTATCCTTCCCCCATGCCCTTTCCACTTTGGTAACCAAAAGTGTGTTTTCTATGTCTGTGAATCTGTTTCTGTTTTGTAAATAAGTTCATTTGTCTCATTTTTTTTAGTTTCCACCTGTAAGTGATATCATGTGATATCTATCTTTCTCTGCCTTACTTCACTTAGTATAATAATCTCTAGGTCCATCCATGTTGTTGCAAATAGTATTATTTTATTCTTTTTTATGGCTGAGTAATATTCCATTGTGTGTGTGTGTATGTGTGTGGGTATATATATATAGCTTCTTTATCCAAGCAGCTGTTGATGGACATTTAGTTTGCTTTGATGTCTTGGCAATTGTAAATAGTGTTGTTATGAACATTGGGATGCCTGTATCTTTTTGAGTTAAGAGTTTTCTCTGGATATATGCCCAGGAGTAGGGTTGCTGGATCATATGGTAAACTCTATTTTTATTATTTTTAGGAATCCTCCATAATGTTCTCATAGTGGCTGCACCAAACTACATTCCCACCGACAGAGTAGCACAGTTCCCTTTTCTCCACACCCTCTCCAGCATTTATTGTTTGTAGAATTTTTAAAGATAACCATTCTGACCCGTGTGAGGTGATAACCTCATTGTAGTTTTGATTTGCTTTGCTCTGATAATTAGCAAAATTGAGTATATTTTCATGTGGCTACCAGCCATCTGTATGCCTTCTTAAGAGAAATGTCTATTTAGGTCTTCTGCCCATTTTTGATTGGTTTATTTTTTTCATATGGAATTGTGTGAGCTGTTTGTACTTTCTAGAAATTAAGCATTTATCACTTGAATCACGTGCAAATATTTTCTCCCAGTCTGTAGGATATATTTTGTTTTGTTTATGGTTTCCTTTGCTGTTCAAAAGCTTGTAAGTTTAATTAGGTCCCATTTCTTTGTTTTTGCTTTTATTTCTATTCCTTTAGGAGAATGACCTCAGAAAACATTGTCAGTAAATATCTTTCTTATTTCTCCTCTAGGAGATATATGGTGCACTGTCTTATGTTTATATCTTTAAGACATTTTGAGTTTATTCTTGTGTACAGTGTGAGGGAGTGTTCTAACTTCACTGATTTACATGCAGCTGATGTAAACATCATCATTACATGATTTCCCAAATTTATTTGCTGAAGAGACTGTTTTTACTCCATTGTATATTCTTGCCTCCTTTGTTGAAGGTTAATTGACTATTGGCGATGGGTTTATTTCTGGGCTCTCTATTATGTTCCATTGATCTATATGTCTGTTTCTGTGCCAATACCATACTATTTTGATTACTGTAGCTCTGTAATATTGTCTGAAGTCTGGGAGGGTAATGCCTTCAGCTTCATTCTTTTCTCCAGTATTGCTTTGGTAATTCTGGATCTTTTATGATTTCATATAAATTTTAGGATTGCTTTCTCTATTTGTGTGAAAAATATCCTTGGTAATTTGATAGGTATCATATTAAATCTGTAGATTGCTTTGGGTAGTATGGCCATTTGAATAATATTAATTCCTCCAATCCAAATGGGATGTCTTTCTGTTTCTTTAAAGATCTTTAATTTCTTTTAATCTATATTTTATAGTTCTCAGCATGTAAGTCTTCACCTCCTTGGTGAGATTTATTCCTAAGTATTTTATTTGTTTGATGTGATTTTAAAAAGAATTTTTTAAACTTTCCTTTTCTGATATTTTATTGTTAGTGTAAAGAAATGCAAATGATTTCTGTATGTTAATCTTGTGTCCTGCTACCTTGCTGAATTCATTTATCAGCTTTAGTAGATTTTGTGTCAAGTCTTTAGGGTTTTCTATATATAGCATCATGTCATCTGCCTATGGGGACAATTTTACCTCTTCCCTTCCCACTTGTATCCCTTTCATTACTTTTTCTTGTCTGATTGCTATGGCTAGGATTTCCAATACTGTGTTGAATAGAAGTGTTGATGGTGGGCATCCTTGTCTTGACCCAGATTTTAGTGGGAAGGCTGTCAACTTTTCACCATTTAATATTATTTTGGCTGTGGGTTTGTCATAAATAGCTTTTATTATGTTGAAATATGTTCCCTTTATACCCACTTTGGTAAGAGTTTTTAACATAAATGGATGATGAATTTTATCAAATGCATTTTCTGCATCTATTGAGATAATCATGTGGTTTTTGTCCTTTCTTTTATTGATGTGATTTATCACAGTGATTGATTTGCGTATGTTAAACCATCCTTGTGAACCTGGGATGAATCCAGCTTGGATGTAGTGTATGATCTTCTCTATGTGTTTTTGGATTCTATTTGCTAATATTTTGCTGAGAATTTTTGCATCCATATTCATCAGTCTGATTGGGTGATTTGCATCATTCTATCTTCCAGATCACTTGTTGGTTCTTCTGCATTGTTTAGTTTGTTATTGATTGCCTTTAGCTTGACTTTCATCTTGACAAATGAGTTTTCTAATTTTAATTGGCTCTTCTTTATAGTTTCTAGTTCCTTTTTAGAATAATCTGTATTTCTCTCACTAGCCTTTTTTAATTCCTTCAGTATTTTTATTATCTCCTTTTGAACTTGAAATCTTATAGAATGGAAGGTTCTATTTTATTGTCTGTTCTCTCAGGGGAATTCTTATTCTTTTAATTGGGAGTGGTTCCTCTGCTTCTTTGTTTTACGTATATTTCTCTGACTCTATGAGTTTAGGAGTAATAGTTTTCTATTGTGCTCTTCAAGGGCTTTTTTTTTCCCTTTTGGTAGGAACACCCTGTGTAGCCTACATGTGTCTAATACTCGTGTTGCAAGGCTTCTTTTTAGTATAAATGGCAGCCACATCTTTCCTTTGTGTGTGCTGGCTCTTGCCTCCTTGATAGGGGGTGTAATTGGTGTTGTGGTGACCAAAGCCTGCACTGGATGTTGAGTGGGGCTTCCTCTTTGCTCTGTGGTTGTCACAGCCCTGTCAGTGGCCCAGTTTGCTTCCCAGTTTTTGGAGTAGATGCTCCCAGATCCATTTCTGAACTGCTGTGTGAGGTAGGCAGGACTGGAACACTTCCACTGGGAGAAGAGCTGCTGAGTATTTCTCTACAGGAATGTCCCCTGGGAAGTGAACTCTGTGGTGTCACCTGTCATCTATTTTAGGGGCCATATCCTGTGAGCACACCGAGAAAGAGGCTCCTATGGTGGGGGTCCCACTTTTCCTTTCTTGTGAACTAAGAGTGGGGCTTTTAATGATGAACCTGGTCTATACTGCCCAAACTTCCAGTTTCAGGCCATACAACATTCCAGCCACCCCCCTCCAGGGTGTCTCAGCATAGCCAATCCCAGTCCTCTCCCTGGGTCTGTCCTCTGAAGCCTGAGTTTCTGTGTGCAGCCCCTGCTGCACACACCAGCAGGCTCACGTCTCAGGTTAGGGCCTGCAGTGGGCTAGAAGGGATGCTCTGTGCCTGTCTCTTTCTTCTTCCTACTGGAAAGCAGCTGTTGCATGCCCCTCTGAGCCTCTGAAGCTGTCTTTCTCTCCTGGCTGATCTCCCTGCTGGTGGAGGGACTTCTAGGGTGCGGGCACCTCTCTTCTTTCACTGATCCCTCCCAAGCACACAAGTCCCATTCTGATTCTTCTGGATTTTTTTTTTAACTCCTTCCAAATTACATGGAGATTTTTCTTGTAGCTTTGCTTGCATAAGATCTGCCAGAGTTCAGTGAGTATTCTGGGAGAATTGTTCCCCTCCTGGATGTATTTTTGATGTTGTGGAAGGAGGTGAGTTCTGCATCCTTCTATTCTGCCATCTTGAAGCTTGAAGTCCCTCCCCTTCCCCATGCGAGTATTTCCTTTTAAAACCAAGGATCTTTCTTCAAAAAGCTATTATATCCTAGTAGCACATCATAATCACTCGCAAGGTCAGTGCTATAATGTCTACATTTGTGGGACACCATCTTCTACAGAGATTTTCTGTAGTAATTCTGACAACTTGACCACTAGGAAGGTGAAGTTGTTATACCCATTTATACACTGTGGTGCTCCAGAGAAATTTGTCATCAAAGGCATTCCAGAATTCCTTGTGTTACCAGTTTTAACTGGTGTAGCAAAGCAGGTCTTTTATTTTAAAGAGCTTGCACAAAAATTCCTTTTCCAGAGAGGACTGTCTTTGGCCATGAACACACCTCAGCCAGGTATTGAAACTGTGAAAACAATAATATTGAAAACACAATCTAGGGAAAGACAGCACTAAAGGAGGCAATTGAACCCTCTGCATAAGAACTCAACAGAAATATTAGGGTTGGGAGAGTAGCAAGAGAGCAGAGCAGAGAAGATAAGGAAGGTAAGGTGGTGACAGTGGGAGAAAATAAACTACACAACAGACAGTTAGAGCTTGCGGAGAAATGCAGCTGCAGGGTAAACCCTGCTCACAGTGGATGTAGAAATTTTCAGGGCAGTAATGTCTTCTTTTCTGGGTGGCAATTCAATTCTTCTCTACTGACTAAATTTTTTAGTAAAATTTGCCATACATGCCCACTTAAAAATCAAAGATATGTTAATAATCAGAGGTGCTAAAACCAGTGGAGACCATCAGGGCAATTGCCAGGAGGCTGATCCAGAGTTGAAAAGGATGATTCACATACAAAATATTTTTCATTTATTTCTACTTGTCAAGCACTTTTCTAAATGCTGGGGACATAGTACCAAATAAAATCAATGAGAATCTCTGCCTTTAAGACTTTTCCACTATGTTCTAGTGGAAAGACATAAAATAACCATGTTGATCAATTAGCAAATTATCTGGTAATGCTATGGATAAAAATAAAATGTTATTGATAATCCAACTTGGAAAAGAGAGAGGAATATATTTTTTAAATAGTGTAGTCAGTTTAGGCATCTCAGAGAAGGTGAAGTTTGAGCAAAGATTTAAAAAGGAGCATGGGTGCAAGCCACACTAATTTCAGGACAGAATGTTTCAGACCTGAAGAATGAAAAGTGCGTTTTCTTAGACAGAATGTGTTTCTGGAGCAGCAAGAAATCAATGTGGTTGGAGTGGAGGGAGCGAGATGAATTCAGAGCAGCAGTGCACCAGGTTATACTGCAGGATTTCTGTGGCCGTTTGCAAGAAATTGGGCTTTTTCTCTGAATGAAACGGGATGTTGTCAAAGGATTCTGAGTAGAAAAATACCTTTTGCAGTTGTCCCACATTTTGAGGATATTCTGTTCTTTTTTCTTTTTTTTTTTTCAGTCTTTGCTCTCTTTGGTTTTTGGTTTTTGAGGATTCTGTTGATACAGCCTCTAGCTCAGAGATTCTTTCCTCAGCCATATCCAGTTTACTAACAAATCTGCCAAAGGTATTCTTCATTTCTGTTGTGGAATTTTTATATCCAGTGTTTCTTTTTATTTATTTCTTAAGTTTTCCATCTCTCTGCTTATATTGCCCATCTGCATGCTGTCTACTGTATCCATTAGAGTCTTTAGCATATTACTCCTAGTTGTTTTAAATTCCAAGCCTGATAATTCCATGTCTGGTTCAGATTCTTTCTCTGGCTCTTCAAATTGTGGGTTTTTTTTGTTGTTGTTTTTGTTTTTTTTTTCCTTTTGAGATGTCTGGTAATTTTTTTTAACAGACCTTATTCTTTTAGAGTTGTTTTAGGTTCACAGCAAAATTGAGCAGAAAATACAGAGTTCACACACAGCCTTCCCCACCCACATGTATATACTTCTCTACCCTCAACAGCCCTCATCAGTGTGACGTATTTGGTACCATCGATGAACCAATGTGGGCACATTATTATCAGCCAAAGCCCATAGTTTACATTAGGATTCACTCTTGATGTACATTCTATGGGTTTTGACAAATGCATAATGACATGTAGCCACCACTATAGTATCATGCAGAGTAATTTCATTGCCCTAAAAATCCCTTGTGCTCCATCTATTCATTCCTCCTTCTCTCCCTCTCCCCAAACCCCTGGAAACCACGATCTTTTTACTGTTTCTATAGCTGTGCCTTTTCCATAATGTTATTTGGTTGGAATCGCACAGTTTGTAGCCTTTTCAGAGATGTCTGGTAATTTTTTGTTGATAGACATGATATATTGGCCAAAAGAAACTGCTGTAACTACTGTAAGAGGCCTTCAGTAATGTTGTGGTGAGGAGTGAGGGGCGGGGAAGTAGTGTATAGTCCTATGATTGGGTCTCAGTCTTTAGTGAGCCCATTTCTCTGGAATGTGAATTTCACAAGCGTGTCTCAGTACCCCTTTTCTGCTGCCCTTGGCTGAGTCAGAATGGCTAGAGTGAGCTGGAGTTGGGTATTTTCCTTCCCTTGTGTCAGTTAGGCTCTGCTAATACTCCAACAGATTAATATAGTTATAATGACATTATGGTTAACTAGTTCCCCTGACGTCAGACCTGGTTAAGAAGAAGAGTGCTCTGGTGTATTTCAAAATGCTTACTTTTCTTTTTTGCCCTATGGAAAGCAAGAGGAGATTTTTCCCTGATGTTTACTGTGGCACCTGTTCAAGCCCCTAGAGGTAAATCTCACAATATTGTAGGGTTCCCCTCATGACCAGGCCCCTCTGGAGTTTAAATTCTCACACTTGACCACCAGCAAATCATCAGTTATACTTCAGGCTCTTCTACCTGGGAGCTGGTTCCCATGGTGGGTTCTGCTGGCAAGTCTGTGTTCCCATAAGCTAGGACTCCCTGTATTTGCTCCCATATACATTTTAGAATTTTTTTTTTTCTATTTCTGTGAAAAATGCTATTGGGATTTTGAAAGAGATGCATCTGTAGATTGCTTTAGGTAGAATGGACATTTTAACAATATTAATTTTTCCAGTCTATAACATAGGATTTCTTTGCATTTATTTGTGTCTTCCTCAATTTCTTTCTTTCATCAGTTTTATTATTTTTGTGTACAGAGCTCTCACCTTTTTGGTTAAATTTATTCCTAGGTAGTTTATTGTTTCTGCTGCTGTCATAAATGGTATTGTTTGCAACAATTGTGATGTTTGTCTTAAATATATTTTGAGGTGAGTTCGTGGATGTATTCCTGATAAATTGGATAAAGGGTGTAAGAAAGAGAGGACTAAACATCACCCTAAAATTGTATTCTTAAAAAGCAGACAGTTTGAATTATTATTAAGTGAGATATGGAAGAATAAGGCTGGAGCTAGAGGTTTGAGGATATAGTTTATTAATAAAACCTTGGCTATGCTAACTTTAAGCAGTCAAGGAGAGATGTCAAATAGGTGTTGGATAAATGAGCCTAGAGTTCAGCAATGAGATAGAGTGTAAATTTGGGGGCATGGGTATGCATATGATATTTAGAGCTTTGAAACTGCATAAGATCCCAAGAGAATGTACACAGAGAAAGAGGAAATCTAAGGTAACACAAGGGTAAGAGATCAAGAATTTTTGTAAAATCAGAAAGAATGAGAAATGGTCACAATGTATGACCCTGGTAAAGCAAAGCTTGACAAGAATGTTGGAATTCAAGAAAAAGAAAGTGGAAGGTTTAAGACAAGTCTCATAGACATGGTGACCTTATTTGATCTCTTGGCCCTATGAGAATACTATGCGAATTTGTTGCTAGAGTTTCTTTCTACACTAACCATTTGAATGTAACATCAGTAGGATGAATACAAGTTGTTTGCATTAAAAATCCTGCCTAAAATGCATGGTTGTATGAATTTGTCAAAGGCAGCAGTGGTAAAATTTCCAAATGCCAGAAAAATGCCAATTTCTTAGAATTTAAGGCATGTTTCTTGTTTCAGCAGAATAGCCAAAGATTAATTCACTCAAGAATCCAGGGAACATAACCTATTCTTATCTGAGTTAGGGGTAGAGAGTTTCATTGATCTGTAGCTATATCAATGTTAGAGTCAAATGGCAGGGAATTGGGAAGTCCAGACATGTTGTTTCATGTAATAAATGAGCCCTACTATGTCTTAGAGTGCTATAGAGTGATGAGGTGCAGCTGATTATATTAATGATCATTGTCATTATTTTAGCATTAACTCAAAAGTTTGTAATATATGATTCTTAGGTAGAAAAGAGATGACTGTGCTTTATAGAGATTGGGTGGATTTATCAATAATCTAGTATTCAACTCCAGCAATTATAGAATTTTAAACCCAATTTTTGTCTTTATTTTAATTCATCTGTGAGAACTTATTACTCTGGAAAGATGGAATAATATATTATGGAATAAGGCAAGTTTCTGGACTAAATATAAGACATGAAAAAAAAAAGCTTTAGTGTTTGGGGAATCAATATTCTTCTGCTAGGCAGAGAGATAAGTTAAAACTATCCTGAGGTGGTCATAACTGAATTGAATAAAATCAATGCTTTTTGTTTCCCATACACTCTCAACCTCAAATTGCTTAAATTCCCCCCTAATTGCCCAAAGGAAACCTAGGAACATGACCAGTATTAGTTTCCAATATTATGAAGTTGAAAATAAATATTTTCTACAGTTTTATATTTCCCTAGTGTGCTATAACTATTTGATTTTTAAAACACACTGTCTTGTGTAGATTTAGTTTGAAATGTTTTCTACTAACATGCTTTGACATACATTCATACATGCATATTTTCTCTGATTACTTAAATTTGTTAAAGGAGCATGTCGGGCAAATTGGAAGGATGGAAATCTCATTGAAATATTCACCCAGCTTTATTTTATCTAATTCTTCTCTTTGCAGATTACAGGACTGATTCTACCAGATATAGATCAGTGGATGAGGGGATAAAATTGGGCTCTCAATTTAGGAGTGTATCCTCCTAAAGATGCTCAAATCAAGAGAGGTGACTACAAGCCAGTTTTTGGTCTGTCATATATAGGGCATTTTGAGGACTGTAAAAGGTTATGTCATGTATTTAATAATATATGATAATACAAAATAATAAAACTATTTCCTATTATGTGGTAGATAAGCATTTGTTGATAAGTTAATGAATGAATGCATGAATGCATGAATAAATAAATATAATGACAGTAAATCCAAGGCATATGAAACCTCTATGAAATTGGAAACAAGAGCCAAAACTAAACATAGAATCAAATCAGAAAGTGTATTAAGGACTGCCTTGAAAACCATAGGGACAGCCATGGTTTATTTTATTGGTCCATATATACTGTGTCAGACATGCTTAAAGGAAGAGGGCCAATATAATTAAATTATGCTACTTGTTTTCCACATCTCTTTTCCTTGGGATGCTAAGTCATGTGTCTATAGTCTCCTTTAACTGATTAGTGCTGTACTTTGTTTCTTATGCCTTTTTTTTTTGTTTAATATATAACCATTATTTGTTAGAATGTACCTCAATTTGGGTTAGCTAATGTTTTCTCATGATTATATTTAGGTTATACATTTTTGGCAGAATACCAAAGGAAAAAATCCTTCTTGCTACATCATATCAGGAGACACAGGGTGTCCTTTTGTTCATTACTATGTATAAAAGTGACTTGGATTGGTCCCTTATGCTGTCCCCTATAGTGTGGTCGAGCTGTGTATGTGAAATACAGTTTGATTCATTTGCTTTTGTTATATTTGATTTTGAAGGGTACACACCCTTCCAGTCTTCTTATTTTTAGAATATAATACATTTGAAAGCTATACAAAATTCAGAACTACACAAGTGTCTACAAGTCAAGGAACTGGTATGAAGACTCTGCCAATGAGAACTAGGCCAGGGCTCTATGCATCCTCTGACTTGATACTCACACATTTCTAGTTAACTATAGCAGCATTGACTTGAGCCTATATTCAATGACACTCAAAAGATATGGCTTCCCCTGCCTCCAGGGTTTGGCTACTTGAGTTAAAAGTTGTAGGTCCTTTGGTGGAAATCATGACTGCACACTCTTGCCATGGTTTTATAACAGTTTTTTTTTTTTTTTTCCTCACTGGGCTACAGCCATGTTTTCAACTGATTGGTTCTGGGTCTGAGGACTGCTCAGGGCAGGGGATTGTGGCTTTCTATTGGGCAGCTCACCTCAGCTTTCGGCCCATCTATTCTTGATTAATTTTTAGTCTCTATATTAAGCAATGGCCTCATTGGCTATTTATCAATCATGCTCCTAAGAACACCATATTCTATTTAGCATCTCCAAACATCTCTGTAGGTTAGGCCTTCCAGCTTCCATGCTGATCTTGACCATTATAATCATGCCTACCTTGCTTCTGATGGTTAAGTGCTGCCTTCTGGCCTCTGTTTCCCCAGCATTTTATCACACTTGCTGTTATTAGAGAGCCCAGTCTGTATTAGTGTCTCCTGCTTTCACAGCCCAGCTATCCTACACCTCTAAATGATGCTGGCACCCCTGTCCTCAGGACATTCCTTATCATCTCTGTAAATAGAATGGAATGTACTCTAGACCCTCATGAGAAATGGCATTAGCTTATGCTTTTTGCTTTTGTTTTTGTTTTCTGTCTTAGGTAGTAGATTTATTTTAAAAGGTCCACTTTCCAAGCCTTTTGATTTTCTCTTCATGGTCTGCTATGGAAACTCTGGCATCTGTACATGTACTTGTTCCAAACTTCCAAGAGCCATTCCAGCAGTGTGTTAGAATCCTCTCCTGAGGCTTTTGCTAGGGTATTAAATCCTGTATCACAATACAGGCATACCTCAGGGATATTGTGGGTTTCATTCCAGACCACTGCAATAAAGCACATGCTGCAACAAAGTGAGTCACACAATTTGTTTTGTTTCCCAGTGCATATAAAAATTATGTTTATACTATATTGTAGTCTATTAAGTGTGCAATAGCATTATGTTTAAAAAACATACTTTATTAAAAAATAATTTTGCTAAAAACATACTAACCATTGTCTGACACTGCTGGGTTGCCATAAAACTTCAATTTATTTTAAAAAAGGCAATATCTGAAAAACACAATAAAATAAAATTCAATAAAAGGAGGTACATCTGCAGTGGCCACATATTAACAAACTTCCTTATCTAGTTATATATTTTAATCTTCATGATGTAGCACTCTTAGAATTCATTCCTGGATATATTATCTTGGTTCCTTACAGTATATTAGCCAAGTACTGAAGTTCATGTGCCTATAGTCATTCTTTTCCCTTAGCAGACCCAGATAATGCTGAGATCTGACCCTAGTTATGAATCTAGTAGCTAGAAGGGAGAGTGGTAGCATCCTGAGGAGGGCAAGCTTTATGCTATAGGGAATGTGTCTAATTTGAGATTTCTCTACAATATTGTAGCAAGAGGCAAGGACTTTATTTTCTAACAAAAGGGAGTGGGAGGTGGGATCAAGATAGTGGAATAGGAAGACCCTGAGCTCACTCCTCCCACAAACACATTAAAATTACAAATACGTATAGAGCAACTCTCTCTGAAAATGACCAAAAGACTCAAAGAATGACACTTTCACAATAAAGGGTAGATCATTCCAATATAAAATCAATAAATATATAGAAAATACAAGAGATATAATAAGGAAACAGTGGTTTTAAATGGTACGTTATGGCAGATAGACCTAGTAGAAATCTTTAGAACATTCCATTCAAAAACAGCAGAATACACATTCTTTTCAAGTGCACATGGAACTTTCTCTAAGATAGGTCACATCCAAGGCCACAAAACAAGTCTCAATAATTTTAAGATTGAAATCATACTAAGCATCTTTTCCAGTCAAAATGGTACGAATCTAGAAAACAATCATAAGAAATAAAATGAAAAAAAAAAATCCCACAAACATGTAGAGGCCAAAGGACATGCTACTAAAATCAACAGATCAACAAAAAATTCAAAGGGGAAATCAAAAAGTGCCTTGCAATGAATGAAAATAGAAATGCAACTTTGCAAAATCATAAAAGCAGTTCTAAGAAGAAAATTTATAGTGATAAAGGCCTACCTCAAGAAACAGGAAATATTTAAAATAAACACTCTAACTTTCCACCTAAAGGAATTAGAAAAAGAAGAACAAAGCAAACCCAAAGTCAGCAGAAGAGAGAAAGCAAAAAATATCAGAGTGGAAATAAGTGAGATAGAGACAAAAAAATAAATAAATAAAAAGGATCAATGAAACTAAGAGCTAGTTTTTTGAAAAGACATACAAACTTATTAAACCTTCAGCCTAACTCATCAAGAAAAAATAACAGCAGTCACAAAATACATTAAATTAGAAATGAAAGAAGAGAATTTATAACTGATATCACAGAAATACAATCATAAGAGAATACTATGAGCAGTTCTATGCCAACCAATTGGACAACCTAGGAACATAAAATCTTTCAAGACTTAATCAGAAAGAAATAGAAAATCTGCACAGAACAATTACTAGTAATGAAATCAAATCAGTAAAAAACAAACAAATACTCCCAATAAATAAAAGTTAAGGACCAGATGGCTTCACAGGGGAATTCTATCACACTTTTAAAAAGGGGTTAATATTTAACATTTCTCAATCTATTCCAAAAAGTTGAAGAGGAAGAAACACTCCCAAAATCATTTTATGAGTCTAACATTACTCTGATGTCAAAACCAAGATACTGCAAAGAGAAACAGAAACAGAAAAATCCTCAACAGAATAATTCAACCACATATAAGGAGCATTTATTGTGATCAGGTGGGATTTATTACAGGGATGCATGGGTGATTCAACATCCGCTAGTCAATCAGTGCAATACACCACATTAAGAAAATTAAGAATAAAGGTCACCTGATCGTTTCAACAGACAAAATTCAAATCCATTCATGATAAAAAAAACTCTCAACAAATTTGATATAGGGGAACATACAACATAGTAAATGCCATTAATGACAAACCCACAGCTACCATCATACTCAATAATGAAAAAGTGGATGCTTTTCCTCTAAGATAAGAAATAAGACAAGGATACCCACTCTCATCACTTCTACTTAAATTGGTATTGGAAGACCACATAAATCAGATCAGAAAAAGAAATAAAAGGCATCTAAACTGAAAGAGAAGAAGAATAACTGTCATTATTTGCAGATGACATAATAATATATATAGAAAACCCTAAAGACTCCACCAAAAAACTATTAGAATGAATAAAGAATTCAGTGAAGTTACAAAATACAAAATTAATATACAGAATCAGTTGGATTTCTATACACTAATAATGAACTATCTGAAAAAGAAATCAAGAAAACTGTCCCATTTATGATCAAATCAAAAATAATAAAATAACTCGAAATAAATTTTAAAAGAAAGCAGAAGAAATATACTCTCAAAACTACAAAACATTGATGCAGAAAACTGAAGATGATACAAATACATAAAAAGATATCTTTTGTTCAGGATTAGAAGAATTAATATTGTTAAAATATCCTTACTACCCAAAGCAATCTACAGAATCAATGCAATTCCTATCAAAATGTCCATAGCATTTTCCACAGAACTAGAACAAATAATACTAAAATTTGTATGGAAACACAAGAGCATCTGAATAGCCAAAGTAACTTTGAGAAGAAGGAATAAAGCTGAAAGAACCATGCTCCCTGACTTCAGACTATATTACAAAAGACACACAGTATTAAAAACAGCATGGTACTAGAACAATTAACAGACATGTAGATCAATGAAACAGAACAGAGAACCCAGAAAGAAACCCTCACACGTATGGTCAATTAATCTATGAAAAAGGAGGCAAGAATATACAATAGGGAAAAGAAAGTCTCCTCAGTAAGTGGTGCTGGGAAAACTGAACAGCTACATGAAAAAGAATGAAACTAGAACATTTTCTCACACCATAAAAAATAAACTCAAAATGGATTAAAGACTTAAATGTAAGACCTGAAACCATGAAACTCTTAGAAGAAAATATAGGCAGTGTGGTCATGACAACAGTCTTAGGAATATATATATATATTTGGATCTGTCTCCTCAGGCAAGGGAAACAACAATAAAAGTAAACAAATGGAGCCTAACTAAACTAAAAAACATTCGTACAGCAAAGAAAACAATCAACAAAATGCAAAGGCAGCCTACTGAATGGGAGAAGATACTTGCCAACAACGTATCTGATACAGGCTTACTATCTAAAATGCATAAAAACTCATACAACTCAACACCAAAAAAAAAAAAAAAAAAAAAGGAAAAACTCCAATTAAAATATGGGCAGAGGGCCTAAATAGACATTTTTCAAAGAAGACATACAGATGGCCAGCAGGCACATGAAATGATGCTCAACATCACTAGTAATCAGAGAAATGCAAATGAAAAGAATGAGATGGTACCTTACACCTATCAAAATGTCTTTTATCAAAAAGACAAGAAATAACAAGTGTTGGTGAGGGTGTGGAGAAAAAGGAAGCTAGTACAGTGTTGTTGGGAATGTAAATTGGTGCAGCCACTATGGAAAACAGTATGGTGTTTCCTCAAAAAACAAAAAATAGAACTATACACGATCCAGCAGCTCCACTCCTGGTGTTTATCTGAAGAAAATGAAAACACTAATTTGAAAAGTTATATGCACCCCAATGTTCATAGCAGCATTATTTCCAATAGCCAAGATATGGAAGCAATCTAAGTCCATTGATAGATGAATATATAAAGAAGATGGTGTAATATTATTCATCCATAAAAAGAATGAAATCTTGTCATTGTGACAACATAAATGGACCTGGAGGGCATTATACTTAAGTCAGACAGAGATAGACAAATACTCTATGTTTACACTATGTATAGAATCTAAAAAACAACAACAAAAACCCCAAACAGGGAAAAACAAGAAAAAAGCCCAAAGAAATACAGCAAAACAGAAACAGACTCATAGATACAGAGAACAAATTAGTAGTTACCAAAGGAGAGGAGGGTAGGGGCAGGGGTGAAACAGGTGAAGGGGATTAAGAGGTACAAAACCCCCAATTATAAAATAAATAAGTTACAAGGATGCAATGTTCAGCACAGGGAGTATAGTCAATCTAATAACTTTGTAGGGTATACAGTCTATAAAACTATTGAGTTACTATATTGCACACCTAAAACTGTAAGTAAGTCAACTATATTTCAGTTTAAAAATATATGATACAACCAAATAAAGGGGGCGGGGAGGAGTGGCTCATTTCTGCAGGTGCAGCATTATCAGAGTAATCAGGGCATTCAAGTCTAAGTGCATCTGTGCATATATTCCTATCCCCATATAAACACCCTGATACTTCCCTGTCAAGGAAACTTACTGAGGCTGAATGGCCAGCCTTCTCTGAGGTTCTGCCACCTTATAAGGACGCCTTGTGCCTGATTTTTGGCCCCGACTGTGCACCAGCTGCAGAAGATGGAGATAACTGTGATGCAGCCAAAGAGGCCCTTCTGAACCTCACAATGTGCTTTACATTGATGACTAGACCTGAGCTTCTCACTTCACTTTCAATGAATCAATAACACTTCACAGCACATATCCAGCACCACAGTTCTTATACTGCTTTGTCCATCCTCCTCAAGTGCAAGAGACATTCCCTTCCACTTCTTTCCAGTCTCCTTTCCCCAGAGATAACATTTTTCAAATTGCACACCTACAGCATGCCATGGCCCATCAACATGTCTGCCTGTCACCACTGATGGGGTTCTCGTTTCATAAGAACCAAACCCATCTTTAGAATCTGCTCTTTAAGATTCATCCTGGTACCAGTGGTATTAGGTCAAAGTCCTTAGTAGTGCCTGGGACAAGGATTCTTTGGCAGTAAATTTATTGAGAGAGTGCTCTTTAGAGAAAGGTAAATGAGTAAAGCAGAAAAGAACAAGGAAGAAAAAAAATAATCCATTATGTGGCTTCAGCAGGAGAGAATCTTCAGCCTGATACCACGGAGAGGCCTGGAGTACGAATTACCTCAGAGCTGGTTCCATTTGAGGGAAGGAGGGGGCAAACTGTGTATCCCATGTAAGTTGGTAATTGCCTGTTCGCTGCCCAGAGGGGCATAGGCATAATTTCCTGGGCAAGGTGATTCCCATTTGGTCAAGGCCAATTTTGTGGACAAGAGGCAGCTGTTAGCAATCAACATGGCAGCTGGGTGATGAGCACATTATTTTAGTAAAGAGGAAACACGAGGCACGCCTACAGACTCCACTACCTAGAGGGGTACATCCAATACACGGAAAGCAGAAGAAAGGCACCTGGGAGCAAAGGGCTTAATATTACTCCCACCATTCCATCTTTTGCCAGTGCCTCCTATTAGACAAATGCAGCTGGGTGCAGAGGTAGAGGGTTGCCTGTTGATGCATTCTGTAAAGTGGCAGCATTCCACGGCACAGAGCAGGGAGGTGAAGTGGGGAGAAGCGATTCTGGAGGGGCAAATGAAAAATGTCTTCTACTCAAAATAATACTTAAATTAATAATCACCTGAATATATATTATATCCTGTAATCAAATATGTGAAAATTAAGAACAAAATTTAAATATCTCTTTCAGCTTTCAAATTGTCAACAGGATTAGTGTTTGAGAATTAAGCCTTTTTTTTACATTTTTGATGGGAGGGTAAATTAATTTTTTTCTGGGTAAAAATCTGTCAATCTATTTAAAATGTTTTAAAATTACTTAAATCATTTAACTTAGAAATTAAAAAAACAGAAATTTACTAAAAGTTATGGAATTCTAAAAATCATCACAGACATTCAATCTAATAAAAATGTTGCAGAATTTGACAAAATTTAACTTTAAGAGGAGTCATATTACTGTTTATAGGAGGAAATACCTCATAGTAGATGTTTAAAAGAAGAAAGCAGGTTTTAAAGAGTCTGCATAGAATCATTAAATTTTATTAATTTTTACACATATTTTTAAACAAGATTTTTAAAAAGCTAATGCTTGGCTTACCTTTACAACTGGGGAAGGTAAGCAGAGTTTCAGGGTGCAAACTTAAATTCAAGTATTAGGAGAAAAAAGATAAATAAACTTGACAGAAAATAAATCACACCACAATTTTTGAGGCAAACTTTGCTCAAATTTGAACTTTTGATCAATTCTCTCTTACAACCTAAGACTTAAAAAGAAGCCCCAATTTATAGTGGGTTCCACATAGAGGAGTATCTTCATCATGATAAGTGCAAAAACTACTTTCTAATCTCCAAAGCCTGCAAAATAGCTTTAGCTCTTTCAAGCTTTCAAGACATCACAAGAGCAGTGACATTTATACGTTACCCAAGACTATTTTCTCAGCTTTGCAGGAAGCAGTTACATTTCTGTTCTCCACCCCCTGACCTTCTTGAACTGGCTATTTGTCTTTGGAGACTGCTTGACAACAATCATATGGCCTTTAATCAGAACTGTTTTTAACCAGTGATATCCCAACAATGTGATATGAACACCAAATCTGCCTGGTCTCCATTCATCCAATTCCACATATGTTTAATAAATATCAGCCATGTTCAGGTCACTTTCAAAATATTATGAAAATTTGGAAAAGACAATAGAGATTATTGCATATTCTTTTAATGCAGTGCTGAGTTTATCCGTTTGATTCACTTTATATTGAATAGCGTATTTCATAACTATGAAGGGGCGTAGATTAATTTGTAGATATACATTGGGTAGAGATGCAAATTTTTCCCACTACAATAGATAACCACAAAGGTTATGGTTTATTACTCTATTTTGTGTTAATCAATTTTGTATTTCATTCAGCAATCTTATCATAACATTTCTTTACTCAATATTCTATAAATAGCTCTTTAAATTCTCAATTGAATAAGTTTTAACATTGCTTCACTATCTGATGAGTTAATATCTTTGATATGTTCATTTTACGTTTTTATGAGAGATGTGTTATTATCTTTAGAAGGTTATAAACAAGCAGCACTGTTTTAGGTGCTGTGTCTCTGAACCCTTACTGAAGTTGAGGACAAAATTGAAGCTCTCAGTGATAATAGAGAACAAGTGATCATCATGTTGAAGATAATGATGGTAATGGTGGTGGGGTTTGCATGTAAGAAGGAAAAAAAAAGATGGAAACCAAAATGGTAATTGATGCAGGTTTAAAGAAACTGTTACAGGCTGGAAAAATAGTGCATCTCTCTCACTACAAGTTTTAATGGTTCTTCCTTTTATACTCTACGTATGAATAGTTTTTTCCAGTTGTCATTAAACTTGTACAAATCCTACCTTATGTTTATTCTTACAAATTTTCTTGTTGCTGTTTTCCTCAGAAATTTTGAAAAGATGTAGGAAAAGTAATTACATCTGCATATGGATGAGCAAACTAATGCAATGATATAAGGTGTTTCTCCCACCCACTCAAAGGAAAATGCTGTAAAAGGGTGATATTTGTTTTAAGCCAACACAATTCATGGTGACAACCAAAGTTTTCACAATGAAATTTCTTGATGGGAAGTTATTATACTACTAGGTAATTTTTAAAGCAACAGAGTTAAAAATCTAACCATTGAAATCAATTCAGTGAAAGAAATGTATACATAGCCCTCTATCTAATGAGAGATAACAAAATTATGCACCAAAAACTGATGATGCCTGAATCTCCATCAGGGGTAGCAGTCTGAATTTAATGCAAAGGATTTTACTATGTTGTCAGCCTGTCCTCGTCGAGTGTTTAATACTAGAGATTTTTCCAGAGAGTGATTACAGCTGTGTTTCAAATTTAGATTACTGTTTCTAGATAGTTAACTATCACAATTGCTTTTAATTTAATGACCTGCCAGTGCCTGGCTATTACATTTCTTCTCCTTCTGCAGGAGTAGGGAATGGCGATATTGACTCTTTTATTTTTTTACTTTAATAATTATTTCAGCAGAAGAGGATTTCTGCAAACATTTGTCTGAAAATATGCTCAATTAGACTATCTTAAAATTCTTATTCAGCAAAAGTTTTTTTTTTTTTTCTTGCTTGCAATTTTTTAACCTCTTCCTTTTGGACAATGTAACAGCTTTTACATTTAAAACATCTCAGATACGATATGATCAACCAGAATATTTTGACATAAACACTGAATAATTTTTCCTATGTATCTAAGCTTCCAAGTCTAATGATTTAGTTTTATGATTAATCTCATAGATTGTAATATTATACATTTAAGAGAATATTGCCCTATTTTGTGAGACATTTTCCCCTTATCTACCATATCAGATATTTGGTAAAAGTAGATATTGACTCATTGACAATTACAGTTGTGGAAAAAAAATGTCATTAAGAAAAGCATGATGGCTTCTTGACAACAGAGGGTGAATAAGAGACATCTCAGAGACAACTGTTATCAGACACTTTTCTGGAAGTTTTCCTAGTTATAAGAAAAGATGTCAGGATTTTTTTAAAAAAAAAGGATCATTTAGTTCTTCACTTTTGAATTTTACATTTCAGAACAATCTTGAGAAAATGTTTGCTATTTGCAAAACATCTGGAATTGACTCATCCTTTCCTCTGGTCTTATTACATAATTAACCCTGATAAAGTAAGAAAGAATAATAAGTGATTGGAATCCCATGTCCTTTCAAAACATTTTTTTTGGAAATCACACTCCAAATTTTAGTATTTGAAATTATGCCATCATTTAAGATACTATGGAAGTTGAAAAATATTCCAATGATTTGGAATAATTCTAATATAATCTCAAACACTTAAAAATCAAAATTTCAAGATTAAACCTAAAGATCCCACCCTGTGCAATGTTTGGCTCTCAAGCAAAGCATCTCAAATAGCACCTCTTTCAGACAGTCATTCCTTTGAATCAAAATCTACTTTCTTACAAATTCTCTTCTTCCTTTTCCCTATTTGTACCTGATTTGTGAATCACAGTGTACTCTAGGTTCACAATACCTTTCAAAGAAAGTTGCACCACCTATATATTTACTAATGAGGAAATATAGATGACTTATCTTTTTATTATTTATTTATCTATGTGTATAATTATCAAAGCATAGTTGATGTATATTATATAAGTTACAAGTGCACAACACAGTGAATCACAACTTTAAAAGTTATATACCATTAATAGTTATTATAAAATATTGACTATATTTTGAAGCTTTAAATGTTTGCAGACTTGACTACTAGGCAGCCAACTCAAAGGCTAAACTGTCAACTTTGGCATGATCTTATGCCAAAAGATAAGTTAGAACAATGAAATTCTTATTCTTGGCCACTTCAAATGCAAATTATCAAGTGGCTTAAATAGTTGGTGGTGGAATAAAAATGAAAATGCTCTATCTACAGAGAAAGGGTGAAACTTAGAATAGATGTCATAAAAAGTTTAAATAAAGGTCAGGAAGACAGTCTGAGGAAGCAGAATCTTGGGGAGAGAGAAATTCAGTACAGAAGAGAGGACAGCAGAGCTAGCTGACAGTGGAATAAGCATCAAGAAGACACTAAAAGGGAGCCAAAAAAAAAAAAAAAAGGTAGAGGGAATAGTTAGTAATAGTAATAGTAATAGTAATAGTAATAGTAATAGTAATAGTAATAGTAGTAATAGAATAGTAGTAAAACATAGATTGAAGGGCAAAGAAATCATATTCCTGTTTCTGGATTTAGTTTAAGTTTCAGTGGAGCCCAGTCATATAGTAATCTCTCTTCTTGGATGATTTCCTATCTACCATATTGATTATTATAATAACCACCCTATTTTACTCTAGTTAATTTAAGAAAGGCTCTGTTCTTTTCAATCGCAAAGACTTAACTAAAACAACCTGAATGCTAATATAATGTTGGACACTAGCTTTCGTGTCACCAGGGACTTTCTCTATCCTATACTAAATATTTCTTGTCCCTCTAATCATTAAAGACAATTTGATATTCACTGAAATGGTCCCTCATGGGTCCTGTTTGAGAATTCCAATGGGAGCATTGTAACAAACTCATTAAAACATGGCACTTGATGTGACATACCACAGACCTTTCCACTCCTAGATGACTAAATTCTTACATGCAATTATAACACAAAAGTAAAAGACATTCTGAAAAGCAAAAGAAAAAAATTATTTCAAAGGTATGGGATATGGTACTACTAACTAGACCAAGAAAGTCCAACTGTAAAATAAATCATTTATCAAGCATCTTTATTTGTTTTTGGTCAAGGTGGAGTCATGAAGATCCAGTTTATCCACCCACCTCAAGCAATCAAAAAAATTGGACAAAATATGTAAAACAATGGTTTTCTGATATGGGACATCAGTCAACACAGGACAGTGATAACTGACAGACGGGTAATGAATGAGGTGAGTAATATGATTGCCCCATGTTACTTCCTGAGAGAGTTTCCAGGCAATGGCACAAGGAAGGAGAATGTGGTCAGAATATAGTCTCCTTGAGTTGAGGAGCAGAGCTTTGAGTTCAGAGAGTCCCTGGCAGTTCAAGGTCACAGAACAGTGATTTGAAGAGGAGAGAGCTACATAGAGTACTTCATAGATCTACATAAAGTCCCATTTGAGTCCTCACTGAGTGTTGCTCAGTGCCAAACCATCCAAGATTTTGGCGAGAGAGCCATGCATGAAGAGGGAGCACCCCTCTCAGAGCTCACACAGTGTCAGTGTTCCCACCAGCCAGGGTTAAAAAATAAATCTCATCAATTCAGCTTCTCCGATGTCACCTAAAAAAGCTTAAAAGCAGGCTTTGGAATAATCAAATTGATTCCATATGACTTAATCATGTCTCAAACACAGCTAAGGCTATTTATAGGATAACAAAATAAGGAGCACACAAAATGGTGAAAATCACAATGTTTTTGTCATTTATTCACAAATGTCCAGGCATGCCAAAAAGCAGGAAAATATGACACATAATGAGAAAATTCAATCAGTAGAAGCATGCAAAAATGACACAGATGGTAGAATTAGACAAAGACATTTACATAGTTGTTATAATTTTATATGTTCAGAAAGTTGAAAGAAGAATTGATTTTGTTAGATAGAGACATAGAAGATATAAAAAGACCCTACTAATACTCCCAGGGTGAAAACTACAATGGTTGATGTGAAAAATGCCTTGGAAGTTATTAATAGTATTTTAAACATGTAGATGAAAGTTTAATGAACTTGAAAAATCAGTAGAAACTGAAACTGAGCAGGACCACGTGGGCTCCCCATCACACCTGCCTCTTGTTTATAAAAACGCTGAAGTCTCCCAAACCTCCCTGAGTCATAAAAGAGCCGGCTCAGGCAGCTGATGATTAGGACAACTGAGTCACAGACCAGATCTCTCTTCAGTAATCTTTCAAACTGTGTGAGCAAGGTAATATCTAGCCTGCACAAGTCTACATGCAGTGAGGTATAGTGATGACTCTGACCCCCTGTCTCGATTAACTGAGATCACCCTCCCATTTCCCTTTAAAACTTTCATGACTGAGCAGAACCTTCAGAGATGATTTTGGGGGTCACTGAGTCCACCAGGTTGCCAGCCTTCTGATTAAAAGCAACTTTTCCTTTTTTTTTACCAAGACTGCTGTCCCAAAATCATACCCTTGCCCCTTCCTTGAATGAAGACCAGTTGCTCTTATCTGAGTTTTGGGAGGAGGCTGTAAAGAGAAAAAAAAAAAACAAGCTTTAAGCCATTGAAAAACAGAATTTTTTTCTTATTTCACAGCTGACTCCTTGATTCCAAGGACACAGCCGTATAACATGATGCTTTATGTTCTGCAGCCAATGCCTTGACCCCAAGGACAAGCCCAGCATTTCTTTCTTGTCCCTTTCCCTCCAAAGTTTCTGTTCTAGGGCTGAGCTCAGCAGAAGCGGGGTGGGGGGAGCCCATAATAGGGAAAAGTTGATTGGATTCAGCACCACCAGAATGAACATATGATGACAGAACCCTCCAATAAAAGCCGTGAAGACTGATTAGAAAGTGGAGCTGCCTTGCCCGGCCACCTAGGCTGACAGCTCTCAGCCTGAGCACTTTTTCTCCTTTTCCTCTTCTGAGTATTAAAGCAGCCTTTCACTTTGTTTTCTGCCTCTGCTGAGAATTCTTTCCCAACCAACAGGCAAGGACACACTCTTTCGGTAGGCTTTCTAATTTGGAGGGGTGGGGGGGGATCTCTCTCTCTTCATGAACAAAACTATCCAAAATGAAACACGTAGATAAAAACAAAACAAAACAAAACACCTAAAATGTGAACCCTCCACTAAACAAAAGCACAATGCACATACTTTTCAAGGGCACATGGAATATTTACCAACGTGGACCATACTCAGAGCCATAAAATGAGTCTCATTCAGTTTAAAAGGATTTAAATCATACAGAGTAGGAAAACCAACAACCAAAATATATTGAAGAAATGCCCAAATATTTGGAAACTAAACAGTACATATCTAAATAATCCATGCGTGAAAGAGAAATCAAAGGGAAATACAGAGTATTTTGAAATGAATGAAATGGAAAGACAGACATCAAAATTTGCAAGATGCTGATAAAGTATGATGTACAAAGACATTTATAGCACTAAAGGCCTCTATTGAAAAAGGAAGCTTTTAAATGACCTGAGCTTCCATCTGAAGAAACCAGAAAATGTAGGGAAAACTGAATTCAAAGTAAGCAGTAGAAAGGAAATTTGAAAAGAAATCAATGCAGCCAAAAAGAGAGAAACAATACAGAAAAAAATCAATGAAGTTAAAAACGGTTTCTTTGAGAAGACCAATAACATTTAGAAACTCAGACAGATTAGCAAAAAATAAGAGGAAACACAAGTTACTAAATATTAGGAAAGAGAAAGGTGCTATTGCTACAGAGTCTATACATATTAAAATAATCCCAGGGAAATATTATAAACAGCTTTACATCAACAAATTTGGCAACTTAGATGAATTGGAAAATTCCTTGAAAGACAGAAACAACCTGGAGGAGGTTATGCTCAGGGAGATAAGTCAGATAAAGACAAATATTTTATGGTACCACTTATATGTGGAACCTTAAAAAATTAAAAAAAAAAAGAAAAGAAAAGTAAAATTGAATTCAGAGGAGAATGGTGGTTACCAGGGGCTGAGGAGTGGGGGAAATGAAAAGTTGTTGGTCAAAGTGTTCGAGTAAATTCTAAAGCTCTATTGTGCAGCATGTTGACTACAGTTAATAATACTCCAATTGAAATTTGCTAAGAGAATAAATCTTAAGCATTCTGACCAAAAAAAAAAAAAAAAAAAAAAAAAAAAAAACAAAAAAAAAACCCCAAAACAAAACCAAAACAAAACAAGTAACTATTTATGGTGATAGATGTGCTAATTATTGATCACGTGGAAATGATTTCACAATGTATATTATCAAGTCATGACGTTGTACATTTTAAATACATGACAGTTTTGTCATTTACACCTCAATAAAAGCTGGTAGAAAAACAGATAAATTAAATATATACATTTGAAACTGAATTTGTACTTAAAAACCTTCACAACGGGAACATTCCAGACCCAGAAGCATCACTAGTAAATTCTTGATTATAATATTGGTTTCAGGAAGGTAGACATATGTCAAAATGTCTCACATGGTACAAATTAAATTCGTGAAGTTTTTGTATGACAATTACACTTCAATAAAGTTGTTAAAAAAAAGAATCAATCATTTCTAAAAACAGAAAAATTAAAGATTATACTCAAGTTCAGGTAATTATTTTTACTTTTGAGTATTTCAAAGAATAGCTCTTTCTTTGTAGGGTTTTCAATATGGCCTTTTCCCTTAGGTTATGCACTCTTACATTTAATCTTCATCATCATCACACTTTCTGTGGCACCCAATAAATATTTGTTGAATGAATGGGTGATGGAATAAATGCGTATTAAACTGGACACACAAAGTATTCATTATTTCTAAATATTGCCCTTTTTTCTTTAGGATTCTCTCACTAGGGTTTTAGAATTTTACTCTGTAACATCTTTGCTTATTTCTCAAGTCTGGGCATAGCTCCATGGCTTACTCTTAGCACAAAATGTTCTGTTTCACCAGTTTCAGGTTACTTGGGAGATCTTACATAGGCTTGTGTCTCAGCTGCTGTAGAAAAGCAAATGCCCACGTGGATTTTTCATGATCAATAATTTATGTCTCATTTATGTGTAAACCCTAGAGAGCCAAAGGAATTTTTAAAGTGATATTTTTCTTGCTTTCTGACTTATTCCTCTTAGGGTGCTGGCATTGGGAGCATGACTTTTAGAAGTTTCAGTCTGCCTAAAACTGGTACAAGTAGTTTCTGAGAAAAATGTGAAATATATTTAAGTCACAATGGAACAGAAAGAAATTGTTGTAGTTCCACTTTCAGAGAGAATGCTTTTATAAAAAGGCTACAGTGGATATTTAATTTCAGTAAACATTTATAGAGCAACTATATATGTGCAGGACTCTGTGCTGCTTGCCATGGAGATGGGAAGGTAAATGAAGATCTTTTCACTGATCTTAAAGACTGGCACTCTATTGGGATTCAACGAGGGATAGAATAAGGTTGCATGGAAGGACAGAATTGAGACTGGAGGGAAGGGGGCAGGGCACAACCATTAAAAGAATGAGACAGCAATTGAGGATAGGACATAAGCTGGTTACAACCAAGATGGTGGAAGATTCGACTTCCAATAGAACTTGAGCCTCATTATAGGCTAATTTTAATACATTAACATGCTAAATGGTACACCCACAGGTGCCATAACAGGTCCCAGGCTGACTGAATAAGGCCAAAAAATGGGCAGGGCCCAATTCTTAGAAATTCCTGTTCCTTCCCCAAAATAGTTGGAATAGTTCTCCCAGTCCTTAGCAAATGAAATAACCAAGCCCCTAAAAACTAACAACCCAACACTTTGAGGCTGCCTCTCTTACCTTCTCAGACAGCCCACACTCTGTGGAGTGTGGATCGTCCTGAATAAATCTTTCACTTTACTAAGCCCTGCTCTTGAATTCATTCCTGCATGAGACAAGAACCTATTCTTCGGCAATAGAATCAGCGCAGAGTGAGAGGAACTGAGTTGGAGAGTCTCAGCTCAGGGATTCAAACTTTTTTTGCTTTTAGGAATTGATGTACATACAGTAAAAGTGATAGGACTCCCCAGTGACATCGGGCACAGTTGCAAGATTGTCATCTTTCTTTTCCAGAAAGGGGAAACTGAAACACCAAAAGGGAACCAGCACACGAGGACGGAAGTAAAATTGATCACAGAAGCCTCAGTCTGTGAATAAGCCTTGGGCATTTACAGCACACCTACCCCAGCTCATTCCTGTAGCTCAGAGCAGGGGTAGTGAAGCAACTTCATGCTGTTGGTTGATTGACTGTGTTATCTGAGGTAGAGAGGGAATGAAAAGAGCAGAAGGGAGGAAGACGAGGTCCAGCTACATTAACCTCATCGATGAATAAATCATGCTGTTGTGGCTGAATTTTTGATTCATTATATATATTTTTTAAGCTGCAATATTCATGACAGATTCTAAACTTGAAAATTCTGCTTCATTGATTTCATCCCATTCACAAGGTTAAATAACCACAAACAGGACAAATATTTTTAACACATGCCTTCTGTTTGTTTGCCTCCCCCAGAAAATATGAAGCTCTATGAGGCCAGTAAACTTGTTTCTGCTGTTGACATTTTCACACTAATTCTTGTCTGGGTACCTGACAGAGCAGAAACTCAGTAACTGTGCTGCATTGACAAATGAATGCCTGGTCAGAATGAAGAGTAAATGGAGTAATATAATATGAAAAGAACTTAGCAAACATCATTGTCCCACAACAGCATCATTAAAGGTACATAATTAAAGGGGGGATGAAAACCAAAAACATTTTGTAGATGAGATATTTTAGCTGTTCTTGAAAATGTAGGCAGAATTGGGGTTAGGAATATAAGGACAGGGAAGATGGCAAATTCTGACCATGAGAATAGAATGGGTCAAAGGGCACAGGGAGGACTTGTGACTTTTTCATGAAAAATGTAGTGAGAGAGCCCTGAGTGGCTAATATATCAAAATATGTGTTCTCAGAAACATCAAATTCCATAATTGATCCTTAGCCTGTTACTGTCTCTGACTTGGATTTATTACTGAAATTGAGAGGGAAACTTAAATTGACTTTCAGATTAAATCTTTTTTTTTTTCAGAGTAAATGATACACATGATCAAAAAGACAAATAATTTTAAAAGCCTTGTCATGAATTAAAACCCTTTCCCACACCACCTCACAAGCCCACTCCCCAAACCTGATTGATATCCATTCACTTTTTGAGTTTAATTTTGCTGTTTCTTCTTGTATTTACTCTATTTTTTCTTCTAAGTAATATACCTGTACTGTGATTTCTTGATTCACCTTTTTTAGATATTATTAATTTGGTATTATTCAGAACTTACAGTCTATTTGTAAAAATATGGATAAATATTTAGCTCCTTTATCCACCTCTATGCTGAATTTCTCTTTTCCGTTTTTTTCAATGTAGTTACCTTTCAATATTTTGTTGTATAAAAGTCAGTTTCTATATTATTATGAATGTCATTTTCCTGTTGTGCCAAAGAGTATACTATAAACACATTTCCTTTCTTGATAAAAATTCCTACAACAGAGTAATAGACCCTTATTTTGAGTGACTTAGTTGTATATTCCAGGAAATGATCTGTTAATGCTTCTGGACTCAAACATGCTTAGAGACTGATTATTTAAAATTCTTATTAGCTTTACTTCTTTCTCTGCTTTTGATTTTTCTTTTTTCCCCCTTTTAAAAATTAAAGTATAGTTGATTTACAACATTATTTTAGTTTCAGGTGTACAGCATAGTGATTCAGTATTTTTACTGATTATACTCCATTAAAAGTTATTACAAGATAATGGACATGCTTCCCTGTGCAATACTATATATCCTTGTTTTTTATCTGTGTTATAGATAGTAACTTGTCTCTCTTAATCCCATACTACTAATTCACTCCTCCCCCCTTTCCTCTCCCCTTTGGTAACCACTATTTTGTTTTCTATATCTCTGAGACCATTTCTGTTTTTCATATATATTCATTTTATTATTTTTTTGACTCCACATATAAGTGACATCATACAGGATTTTAACTTTTCTTTATATGAAGCTAAGTAAGGAAATATACAGTGTAACCCTCTAAGTCAACAACTGTTGATACTCATGAATTGGCCTCTCTAGCATAGTTTTCTGATAAGCATCATTGCAGCTATGATTAACATAGCTAGAAATGTTACAAACAACTGTGCAACTGCCAATTAAAGTGTAGCTCCAGATGCTCTATGTTCAGAACTACAGCTCCACAAGGTGGCAGCTGCATGGAGTTGATTACATTAAAGCTGTCAGTTTTAGCGTATCTTATGAGTGCTTATACTAGGCAACCATTAGCTCTCACAGACGTACAACATCGATGTCCAAGATAATTGCAATCATAGTTCACATAGCCCAGAAAAGAGGCAAGAAGGAAGCCTTGAATGGATCCACCCTTTACTGAGGCTCATAAGGATTTCCAGTAAGGATGGGGAAGCAGTTGGAAGCAGCCTTTCGAGCTCCTTGATGTGTTTCTTGCCCACTGCACCCTCCTTTGTGGCCAGTTGTTGTCATGATTTCTGAATATAAGCAAACTACTCATCAGGAAAAAATTGTTTGCATTCTATTTTTATCTAAAAGAGTATTTACCCACAGAATTTGAGATATTATATACAATATTCTCACATACACCCTCCCCAAAGTCAGGTGAGTATGGGGTTGTTGACCAGAAATTTATATGACCTAAGAAGAAAACAATTTAATTGGCAAACTTTTGCCCAGTATTTATGGAAGCATCAGTGGATAAACAACCTTACACCAATGGGTCCCCTAGCCTAGCCTCAAATCCAGGAAGTTAACAAAGAGATCCAGAGAAGAAGTGTGCTTGCCGGTGTTGGAAAGTTCTCTGGATGATACTCTAAACTATGATTCCTATTGTGAACAAGAGTCTGAGTATATCTGTGGCATTTATAAAAATTGTTATTTTTCTGGACTCAAATTGCACAGTCACTGAGAATTAACATTTGCTATACAAGAGCTAATTTTATGTTTTATGTTTAATTAAATATTTACCCATTGCAAAAGCAGAAAAACTCCTCAATCTGCACTTCAAAGTTGGCAGAGCTTTGTTTGCTAACACTCACCCTGGGCTGTTCGGCTGAAGCCTTGGATCCCCTTCCCTCTCCTGTCACCTCCTGGGGTATAAGTACTGGTCAATAACTTAGACTTGCTTTACATTTGGCCTCATCTTTGAGCTGAGGTAGGGCTGGGTCTTGAAGATATGGTGGTGAGGGAGTAAATAAAAGTAGGGTAGAGATTTATTCTGTGTTGGTTTGAAAAAGAAAAATGTGTTTCCCTTCTAGAGATAAAGAAAATAAGGCTAAGAACTGAGATTTGTTAATAAAGGGACTTACAAAAATAAGATTTTTGTTCTCTCTTTTTTCTTATAACGTTGAGGGGGACATATTAAACAGTTTTAAATGTGTCTTTCATTTCTACTTCGCAGAGAAATCTGACATTCTGACATAGCTTGGTTCTGTGGGAAATAAAATATCTGAGATATTAAAAAAGATGAGTGCCTGCCCCCATATACCAAAGTTCCTGTCCCAGTGATGCCCATCTGGAGTAAACAATACCTTGCTGAGGGGGCAGATGTATAGCAGATCTAAGCAGTGACCAGCAATAACTTGAGAAATGACCCTCAGTGGACCTGAGTCTGTAGGGAGGTATAATTTGTTGAGATGTTTTCTGTGTCCAATGAAACTGGAAATAATCCCACTTTTCCTTCTGCACCCTGGACCAGTGCCATCCCTGGGACAAAAAGGCAGCCCATGATGGAGGCTGTGAGACCTTAGAAAAACTGAGTATTTCCAGAAAGTAGAGTGCCAGTTTCTGGAGAGAAGCAGCTTGACATTTTTTCTATATTTCCTATTTCTATTCTTTCAGTAGTTACTTAAAATGCCTATGTTTGATCAGTTTCACTGATGGGACTCAGATTTGTCCCTCCACTAGATGGAATTCTTTATCTCATAAGTCCATGCGTGATGACTTGGGGGCAGGAGAATCCTGGAATGACTTAAGATAATTTTTTATGACTTCGTTTTTGCCATAGTGTGATATTATATAGCAAATGAAGTAATCTGTATGCTCCTAAGCTTCCAATAATCAGTCCTAAAATAAGAAATCTGTACACTCATGTGAAGGGCTTACCAATATTCTTGCTTTTTCAATGGGCCACAATCACATTTGTTTCACATGCTACTTTCAGGAAGAACTCACACCATTTCTGATCATTGTCTCACCCAGTTTCCCAAAAATATTTTTTTTTAAGTTTTCTATTGCCACTATAAAAAATCACCACAGATTCAGTGGTTTAGAGAGCAGAGATTTATGATCTGACAAGTTCTCTATGTTAGATGCCTGATCTAGGTTTCACTGAGCTAAATCAAAGTGTTGGCCACTGTTCACCTTTATGAAAGCACTAGGGAATGAATCATTTTCCAGCTTTGAAAAACCCCACATTCCTTTGGCTTGTATCCCTTTCCTTTTCCTTAAAGACTGCAATGGATGGTTGGGCCCTTTTCATACCACATCACTCCAACACCTTCCTTTATCATTAAAGACCATTATAATTACATTGAACCCACCCAGGTGATCCAGAATAATCTCCCTATTTAAAGTTCAGCTGATTACCAACCTTAATTACATCTACAAACTTAACTGACTTTTGCTCTTCAATCTAACATATTTTCTGGTTTCAGCCATTAGGCTGTGGACATCACTAAATGCTCATTATTCTGTTTGCCACACACTCTAATTCATCCTTCTCTTTCCTAGACCTCAGAAGTACAGATTTAATTGCTTGCATAACTTAACCAAGATGTCTCACCAACTCCTTAAACTCAACTCATGTTCTTTCCCAAGAAGAACTTTATTCATCGAGTTTCTTTTGTCAGGGAGGTGCCCAGATGTTGGAGTAGAGAGAGTCACAGCTTGCCCTCTCCTGCAAATTCACCAATAAATACATCCATGTACCCACTATGTACAGATACCTATTGAACTCTGGCAGAGAGTCTCTTCCTTCAAAATATAGAAAGATTCTCAAAATCTGTTAAGAGAAAAAAAGAAGAAAGAATAAGAAATTTGGGGTGGGACCAGTCCTGCAGGGAGGGAGTGACAGGGGAAGAAAGGTAGCCTCCCACTGGGACCACCCCCTCTAGCTGGAAAGTCAGTAGTGACAATGTGGAGTTTCTGAGGCTCAGAGGAGAAAGTGGCAGCCACATGGCAGACAGAACTAAGAGGAACTGGCATGGAGGGTCCCTGTGATCCCCAGCCCTTGATGTGAGGTGGCAGGGACAAGCTGGGACTGGCTGCTGGAGATTGGTGACAAGCCTAGAAGGCTATGACCCACTGCACAGAGGCAGCCTCAGGGGACTGCAGGGTGATGTGACATTTGCCTGTGGGTGTGTGCAGAACAAAACAGCCTGGGACCCCCATAAAAAAGCAACACTACTGGTGTGTGTAGGGGAGGGGGTTTAATGCAGCCACATGATACCAGCTGTCTCTGCTTGGCTCCATTTTTGGTGTATTCTTTTGAGAGGAGGTGGGACTTGGTCATAGCCATTGCTGCTGTGTGGAGGCAGGGCTGAAAGCTGAATCCATACCCAGGGGCCCTGAAACATCACAGATGGGACTCAGATTTGTTTAAAGCCCCAGGCAAAGAGCAAGGATTTCATCCACAGGTGCCTTTGTGAAGCTGTGCCTCTAGGACAAACAGGCAGTGAACAGAGTTCAGACACACTGTGGGGGTGGGGTGAGTACAGGTATTTACACCAGGCTGGCATACCATACTGTACGCAGAGGTAGGGCTGGAGTCTGCACTAACCTTGCAGTACACCACAAATTCAGGTGTATGACAGCACGCTTGCTATAGCAGTTCATAGTGCCTGACATCAGTGGATCTGCACTGATGATTCTGGGAGCCCAGAACCTGGAGGACACCAGAGCAGGTGGCTGACATTCCCACAGCTAAAGGAAGAAATAAAGGAAGCATCAACAAAGAATACTTTGTAAGCCCACATAACAAGTAACAGACAACCACCACAAGGGATATTTCCTACAGATGTATACTCAGTGACTTTTCTTCCCAGCTGAAGCACTCCAACTCTGCTGACTACACAACACATCTCAGAAACTGGTCTAGAAGACTATTCCAGCAAGAAGGGAGCAGACTTAGCTGCTGTCAAGGCAGTGACAACCACAGAACAAAAAAGGAGGCCCCACTCAACAACAAAAATCAGGGAAGGCTCTGATCATCACAACACCAACCACACCCCCAATCAAAGGGATAACAGCCAACTCACATCGTAGAAAGACATGGCAAACATCCATACTAAGAACCACCATCACAACAAAACTATTAGATGCACAGAGTTTATGCAGGAATTCTCCCACTTTTAAATAAAAGCAAACAAAAAACAAATAAACAAAACAGCCCTTCAAGACCACAGTGGGTAACTATACTCCTAAATCCATAGAGCCAGAGAAATATAAGTTAAATGAAGAAGCAAAGGAACCACACCATGAGATGTCACCTGAAATAATGAACAATGAGATAGACCTCAGCAGTTTATTAAATCATGACTTCAAAAAGGGGGTGATAAAAACACTGAAGGAAATAAGAAAGATTGTGAATAGAGACAGAGAATACTATTAAAAGGAAACAGAAACTATAAAGAGGAACCAATTAAAAACAGAAAACTCAATGGCTGAGATAAGAACCAAGCTAAAGGCAGTCAAAAGCAGATTAGATAATGCAGAGAAATAAACAAGTGACTTATACGACAAGATAACAGAGGTTAACCAATCAGAACAGCAGACAGCAAAGCAAGTAAAAACCAATGAAAGCAATATAAGGGACCTAGGGGATAATATAAAGCATGCCAACCTATGTACAATAGGGGTCTCAGAAGGAGCTGAAAGAGAAAAGGGTGTTGAAAAGGGATTTGAAGAAATCATGACTGAAAACTTTCCAAACCTAAACAAGGAAACAGTTACACAAGTACAGGAAGCATAGAGGGTCCCAAATAACTCAAACAGACCTACATCAAGACATATAACAATTAAGATGGCCAAAGTTAAAGATAAATGATTCTAAAGGCAGCAAGAGAAAAACAAAGAGTTAGTTACAAGGAAACCCCCATAAGGCTTTCAGCTAATTTCTCTACACAAACACTGCAGGCCAGAAGGGAATGGCAAGATATATTCAAAGTCCTAACTGGGAAAATCTGCAACCTAGGATACTCTATCCAGCAAGACTATCCTTTAGACTAGAAGGAGAGATAAAGAATTTCACAGACAAGCAAAAACTAAAAGAATTCAGCAATACTAAACCTATACTGAAAGAAATATTGAAAGATCTACTCTAAATATAAAAGAAACAGGAAGCTATAAAAATGAGAAAACCATAACTGGAAATGTGATAGCTTCAGCGAATTGCAGGAGTATAAACATGAAGATGCTTAAAAAAAAGACATCAAAATTATAGAAGGTGGGAAATAGAAACAAGAAGATACAGATTCTCTCTCTCTCTTCTTCTTTTTTTTTTTTTTTGTTTGTGTTTTTGTTCTTTTTAGGATGTGTTTGAGCCTACATGACTACTAGTCCAAAGCAAACAGATGTAGTAATGGGTTACCATACTTGAAAAACAAGGTAACCATGAATCTAAACCATACAATAGATTCACAAAAACCAAAAAGAAACCAAGATAATACAAAAGAAAATGATCAAACCACAAAAGAAAAAAAAAAAAAAGTAAAAGAAAGTAACAAAGAAGAAATATCAAATCAACTAGAAAACAAAGTTAAAAATGGCAATAAACTCACATCTGTCAATAAATACTGTAAATGTCAGTGAAATAAAACCGCCAATCATAAGGCATAGACTGGCAGGCTAGATAATAAAACAAAAGCCTACAACATGCTGTCTGCACGAGACCCACTTTAGAGTGAAGGACACATGTAGATTGAAAGTGAGAAGATGGAAAAAGATATTTCATGCAAAAGGAAATGACAAGAAAGTGGGAGTAGTAATACTCATATCAGACAAAATAGACCTTAAAACAAAGGCCATAATGAAAGATAAAGACACTATATAATGATCAAAGGAGGAACACATGATGAGGATATTACACCCATTAACATGTATGCACCCAATATAGGAGCACCTACATATATAAAACAAATACTAATAGACATAAAGGGAGAAATTGATGAGAATACAATAATAGTAGGAGATTTTTAACATCCCACTAACATCACTGGACAGGTCTTCCAGCCAGAAAATCAATAAGGCAATGGAGATACTAAATGAGACAATAGAACAGTTTGATTAATTGATATTTTTAGAACATTACATCCCCCAAAACAGAATATATATTCTTTTCAAGTGTGCATGAAACATTCTCTAGGATAGACCACATACTCAGGCATGAAATAAGCCTCAACAAATTTAAGAGGATAGAAATTATTTCAATCTACTTCTCTGACTTCAATGGCATGAAACTAGATATCAATCACAGAAAAAAAAAAATGAGAAAAAAACGCAGCATAAAGAGTAAACAACATGCCACTAAAAAAACCAATCTTTCAATGATGAAATCAAAGAAGAAATTTAAAAATGCCTTGAGACAAATGACAATGAAAACACAACAACACAAAATCTATGGGATGCAGCAAAAGCAGTCCTAAGAGGGAATTTCATAACAGTACAGGCCTTCCTCAAAAAGCAAAAACAGTCTCAAATAAACAACCTAACCTACCACTTCTAAAAGACATAGAAAAAGAAGGAAAAAACAAACCTAAAGTCAGAAGGAAAGAAGTAATAAAGATCAGGGAGGAAATAAATAAAATAGAGATTTAAAAAAATCAATCAAACCAAAAGTTGGTTTTTTGAAAGAGTAAACAAAAGACAAACCTCTGGCCAGACTCACCAAGAAGAAAAGAGAGAGCACACAAATAAGCAAAATAACAAATAACAATGGAAAAATTACAACAAAAACCACAGAAATACAAAAAAGTATAAGAGAATATTGTGAACAACTATATTGCAGTAAACTGAACAACTTAGAAGAAATGGACAAGTTTCTAGAAACATGTAGTCCACCGAAACTGAATCAAGAAGAAATAGACCATTTGAGCAGACCAATCACTAGAGGTGAAATAGAATCAGCAATTAAAAAAAAAAAAAACAAACAAACAAACAAAAAAACTATTCTGCAAATGAAAGTCCAGGACCAGATGGCTTCACTGGGGAATTCTACCAAATATACAAAGAAGAGTTCATATCAGTACTTCTCAAACTCCTCCAAAAGACTGAAGAGAAGAGAATACTCCTAAACTCATTCTATGAAGCCACCATAAACCTGATAACAAAGCCAGACAAAGACACTACCAAAAAAAGAAAATTATAGGCCAATATCATTGATGAACATAGATGAAAAAGTCCTCAACAAAGTATTAGCAAACAGAGTCCAGCAACATATAAAAAAGTTTATACACCATGATCAAGTTAGGTTCATCTCAGGGACACAAGGAAAGATCAACATACGCAAATCAATCAATGTGATATACCACATTGACAAGAGAAAGGACAAAAATCACATCATCATCTCAATAGATGCAGAAAAAGCATTTGATAAAATTCAACACCCATTTACGATAAAAACTCTCACCAAAGTGGGTATAGAGGCAACATATCTCAACATAATAAAAGCTATTTATGACAAACCTACAGCCAGCATAATACTCAACAGTCAAAAGTTAAAATCCTTCCTGCTAAAATCAGGAATAAGACCAGGATACCCACTCTTACCACTTCTGTTCAATATAGTATTGGAAGTCCTAGCCATAACAATTAGACAAGAAAAAGAAATAAAAGGGATCCAAACTGGAAGAGAAGCGGGAAATTTGTCATTATATGCAGATGACATGATAGTATATATAGAAAATCCTAAAATGATCCTCACAAAAACTACTAAAGCTGATAAAATAATTTGGCAAGATAACAGGATTCAACATTAACACACAGAAATCCACTGACAGATGACTAGATAAAGAAGTATATTTATACAATGGAATACTATTCAGCCATAAAAATGACAACATAACACCATTTGCAGCAACATGGATGTCTCTGGAGAATGTCATTCTAAGTGATGTAAGCCAGAAAGAGAAAGAAAAATACCATATGAGATCGCTCATATGTGGAATCTAAAAAAAACCCAAAACCATAAATACAAAACAGAAACAGACTCCTAGACATAGAATACAAATGTGTGGTTCCCAAGGGGGTGGGGGTTGGGAAAGGACAGACTGGGAGTTTGAAAATTTGTAGATACTGACAGGCATGTGTAGAATAGATAAACAAGATTATGCTGTATAGCACAGGGAAATATATACAAGATCTTGTGGTAGCTCACAGTGTAAAAGAATGTGACAATGAATATATGTACGTTCATGTATAACTGAAAAATTATGCTCTACAATGCAAATTGACACAACGTTGTAAACTGACTATAACTCAATTAAAAAATGTAAAAAGAAAAAAAAACATACAGAAATCAGTGGAGTTTTTTACACTAACAATGAAATATCAAAAAAAGAAAGTAAAGAAATAATCCCTTTTAAAATTGTATTAAAAAATATAAAATACTTAGGAATAAATCTGACCAAGGAAGTGAAAGACTTACACAAGGAGAACTACAAAACATTCATTAAAGAAATTAAAGATGACTTAAAAAATGGAAAGATAACCTATGTTCTTGGATTGGAAGAATTAATGTTAAAATGAACATACTGCCCAAGGCAATCTACAGATTTAATGCAATCCCTATCAAATTACCCAGAACAGTTTTCACAAAATTAGAGAAAATATTCCTAAAATTTATATGGAATTGAAAAAGATCCAGAATTGTCAAAGCAATACTGAATAAAAAGAATGAAGCTGGAGGAATAACCCTCCCAGTGTTCAGACAACACTACAGAGCTACAGTAATCAAAACAGCATGGTATTGGTACAAAAAACAGACATATGGCTCAATGGAACAGAATAAAGAACCCAGAAAAACCCCCACAAACTTTTGATTAATTAATCTTTGACAAAGGAGACAAGACATATAATGGAGAAAAGACAGTCTCTTCAGCAAATGGTATCGGGATAGCTGGACAGCTGCGTGTAACTCAGTAAAGTTAGAATACTCCCTCACACCATACACAAAAGTAAACTCAAAATGGCTTAAAGATTTAAACATAAGACAAGAAATCTTAGAAGAAAACAGGCAAAACATTATCTGACATAAATCTCAGCAATGTTCCCCTAGGGCAGTCTACTCAGGAAATAGAAATAAAAAAAAAATAAAAAAAATTGGACCAAATTAAACTGGTAAGCGTTTGCACATCAAAGGAAATGATAAACAAAACAAAAAGACAACCAACAGAATGGGAGGAAGTATTTGCAAAAGATGAGACTGACAAGGGCTTAATTTCCAGAATATATAAACAGCTCATACAACTTAATAATACAAACAAACAACCCAATCCAAAAATGGGCAGAAGACCTAAACAAGCAATTCTCCAATGAAGACATACAAATGGCCAATAGGTACATGAAAAAATGCTCAATATCGCTAATTATCAGAGAATTGCAAATCAAAACTACAATGAGGTATCATCTCACACCAGTCAGAATGCCCATCATTCAAAAGTCCACAAACAGTAAATGCTGGAGAGGCTGTGGAGAAAAGGGAACCCTCCTACACTGCCGGTGGGAATGTAAATTGGTGTAGCCAGTATAGAAACAATATGGAGATTCCTCAAAAGACTAAAAATAGACTTACCATATAATCCAGCAATCCCACTCCCGGACATACAACCAGAGAGAACCTTAACTCAAAAAGATACATGCATCTCAATATTCATAGCAGCACTATTTACAATAGCCAAGACATGGAAACCACCTAAATGTCCATCAACAGATGACTGGATAAAGAGGATGTGGTGTATTTGTACAATGGAATGCTATTTGGCCATAAAAAATAATAAAATAATGCCATTTCCAGCATGGATGGACATGGAGAATGTCATTTGAAGTGACATTAACCAGAAAGAGAAGTAAAAATACCATATGATATCACTTATATGTGGAATCTTATAAAAAAAAGAGACACAGATGAATTTATTTACAAAACAGAGACAGACTCATAGACATAGAAAACAAATTATGGTTACCAGGGAGGAAGGGGTTGGAAGGGATAAATTGGGAGTTCCAGATCTGCAGATACTAATATATATATAATAGATAAACAACACTTTTATACTGTATAGCACAGGGAAGTATATTAAATATCTTGTAGTAACTTATGGTGAAAAAGAATATGAAAATGAATATATGTATGTTCATGTATGACTGAAGCATTATGCTGTACACCAGAAATTAACACAGCATTGTAAACCAACTGTATGTCAATAAAAAAATATATATATACACATATATATGTATATATACATACAGAAATAAACATATATGTATATGTGTACATATATATGTATGTGTGTATATATATGTATATGTGTATATATATATACAGAATATATATACACACACACACACACACACAGAAATAAAAAGAATTTCTTTTGTCAGTGATTATTCTCTTAATTGCTTGGGCTTCAGTTTTCAGAATCATGGTTGAGTTTTTTCCTCTAGTTTTTTAAATCAAAATCAAGTGTGAAATCTATTTTGTCTTCTTCTATAGTGTTTCTGAAATCCCTATTTCAAGCCCACTTTCCAGAACTAGAATTCGGATCTTGGTTATATCTGAAACTCCTTTAATAATCTCTTAAGTGATTTGTCAGTTTTCATCTCTGCTCTCTCCATATTCCAGTTTATCCTATGCCATCTTCTAAACTGAGCCCTGGACAATTCACATTATGGCACTCTCTCATTCTTTTTCTTAGAAGTCTTTAGTCTTTACATTTTCCCACAGCACGGTCCCGATCTACTTTCTACTCAGATTAAGCTTCAGTTAACATTTATTAGACCATTTTCACTCTCATCAAATCCTCACAACAACAGTGTTTGATGGACTTTGCAAAACTATTTGAGGCGCAGAGAGGTTAAGAATCTTGACAAAGGTCATTCAGCACATAAGTAGAAAAATTAAGAACTGGATCTCTTGATTCCGGGTTTATTATTAGTTGCATGACTACCTTGGCAGCTTAATTTCCTACCACTCCTCTAAAATGCAGACCATAACAGGCCCTCATTTTTACCCAACCCTCCCCGAGTTCTCAGTTTTTTGTTGTTGCTTACGATCTCTATTCTTTCTAGATTTCTTTTATACTCATGCCATCCCTGCCTACTAAAATTAAATCCATCCTTAAGGTTCATTTTATAAGTTATGGTCTCCCTGAAGCCTTTGCCATTGTTTCTTTCTTGGACCCTTCTTACCATGTTGTTTGTCAAAACTTACTGAGACTTCTATTAAAGCTATGTGGTCCCTTGACTTAGACAACCCTCTCCTTGTTGGCATGCAGTCTAAAGCTTAGTACCCGAGTTCCCAAGTCCAAGCTTGTACTGCTCGCCACATGCAGATGGATAAGTTGAAGGTGTTTGGGTAAGGAACAGTGACTTTTCAGAAAGCCAATGGACTGAGAAGATGGGGGTCTCTAACTGAGTCAGACCCTATGGAGCCTTCCTCGTACCCTCTCCCATATCCTCTACTTTAGCTCCTGTCTGAAGCACCTAGATAACTGATATACCTCGTATCGGATGTACATTTCCCAAATTGTTTCACAGCTGCTAAAACCACCACCAAATGGAAGAAATTAATGACTTGATGATCAAGAGCACATAGCCCCCAAACCTACCTCTCTGGTGCCCAGAGATTGATAATGCGACCCTCTGTGACATCACCCTGTTACCTCACCATCAATCAGATAATTGTGCACAAGCTGATCACACATCCTAGGACTTCCCTCCCTCACTCTGACTTTAAAAATGCTTTCCTGAAACCCATCCAGGAGTTTGGGTGTTTGGAGCACCAGTTGCTTTGGGCTCCTTGCCAGTCGCTCTTCAATAAATAATGCACTTTCCTTCACTACAACCCAGTGTTAATAGATTGCACTTTCCTGCAGGTGGGCATATGGAGTCGAGTTTGGTTTGGTAACAGGGCTAATGTCCTAAAGAACCATCTTACCTGAGTTATAATTCAAGCTTCTTTTGTGCAAAACGGTGGGGGGGGGGGGATGTGGCTATTTGTTGCCAAACTCTTGTGCTGACCAGACCCCAGCGGGGATGTGATAATCCTTTGTTCTTGCAGGTGTCCACATTAAGTCTGATCACTATGGTCCAGTGAAACTTCAACAAGACAGAAGTTATTTTCTGTTCTGCAACTTTTTATCTGTATGTGACTGAAAAGTGTTGTGGCTTTAAAGGTCAAGCCTGGGAGGCAGCACCTTGAGAAAGGTCTATGATGTATATTTTAGGCTACAAACAACATTCCTTTACTGTGTGAGGAGACAGAGGTGCAGAGGCAGCATGATTAAGCACAAGCAAAAGAGCACAAAGGTTAGAGCTAGTCAGGTGTGTTCTCTGGTACGCACTGATTTTGAAGCCAGCCTTCCCGGATTAAAATCCTGATTTGTCTGTTAGTAATTGTGTGACCTTCAGAAAACTAGCCAATATTCCTGTGCCTCTTCTGTAAAACGGGGTGCGTTAATAATACCCATTCTTAGACTGTTGTGAGGATCGAGCGCACCAACATTCATAAGGCACTTATTACTGTCTGTCTTAAAGTTAGCACTCAATAATTTTCGTTTATGATGGTGGTTATCGCCGTCTCAGTTTTTGCATTGCATGCTTCCCCGAGACACAGAACAGTATCTTTCATACAGCAACCAAAAGGTAAAAATACATGTTTATGTTCTCATTCTGTATGAAGCATGAAGGTGATTTTTAAAATCTATTTCAATCTAACTTGAAAATAGATGGAAATATACATACAAGCATATAAAATATAAATTAAAATTGGATAATAGATCGTTTATCTTGATTTCTCTACAACCATGCTACTATTGTACTCCAATAGCCTCTACTCGATCTTTGCCTGCCTTTCAGATCAGTTCCCTTTTTTTACTCTTACCTGACTGTCACACTATCAGAGTTTCATGATCTTGATGGAGATACAAAAGCACCTGTCATTCTGCAAATGACACCAAGGTAGGAAGAGTTACCAATATGACAGAAAAATTAATCTGGGTTCAAATTTCTCAATAAATAAGAATGCTGGTCAGAACCCAAGAGAAACTTTTTATGAAGTAACTCAAAACCTAACAATTTTTATTCTATGATGAAATTATATATACATAGGATGGGAGGCTATGGTTCAGCACAAGTTCACATAAAAATGACATATCTAAAACATTAAAATGACTATTGAGGTAGGCACTCTTGGTTGACAAACAAACCCATTCCTGACCCTGCTTTCTTGGTCATAGTTTGTTAACCACTGTTCCTGCTGCTGGTAGACGTTTGACAGATTTCTGGCTCTTGAAGTGTGAGTTGATGTCTGTTAGGGCAAGAGGTTCCTCAGAAAACATTTTTTGGTTGTTGTTAAATTAATAGGACAGTTGTTGATTGTGGCATCTATTTCTTTTTCATGCTTTGATAGCTGATGCCTAGGTAGCACTAACCTTGTGAGCATGAGAAAAAAAAAAAAAAAGCCAAGAGAATAAAGAGATTTGACGCTGATATTTTAGAGATGCTGAATCAGTGCTAGGACATGTCTATTTTCAGAGTGCTTGTTATACAAGAGAGGAAAAAAACTCTTTTTAAAGCCACATCTATTTGTATTCTTCAGTTACTTGCTGCTGAAAACATCCCTAATCAATACAACTTTTTCAAAACTAACAGTTATCCGCTACTGAAAATCAAACACAACCTTAGGCTGTGCTGCTGGAAGCAGAACACACAGATCTTTAAATTGAATAATGTAACAATCACACTTCTTACCATCTGCAACATGTGAAAAATGGAATATTGGTCTCCATATCAAAAGAGATAACCATAGGAAGTCAAGGACTTGTGCTTGAACTTAGAATTGAACTTAGAATATCTTCTTCTCTTGCTTATTTTTCAGAATGAGGTTTTCATCAAATAACTTTTTTTTTTTTTAAACAACCAGATGTTATGTGGATATAGTCTGTCACACACTTTGGGTAAGTTATCTATTTTCTCTGAAACTCAGTTTTCTCATCTATGAAATGGGAGTACTAACAGTAATGAATTCACAACATGGATGTAGAAACTAACTGATATATGTCAGTAGGATACTTAGTGCAATAAAATCTTATCAAGTGTTGTTTATAAGGATGGCAATCTCTTTACCTTCTCATGTTTTAGACAAAACATTTATACCTCTTCCTCTCTTCTTAGCTTCCCAGACATCCTTTGCCTCACTCTTAGCTGAAGACCTTACTCATTTCTTCACTGAGAACACTGAAGCAATTTGAAGAGAACTTTTATAGACTCCCATCAGCACATCTACCACCCTCCAGCATTTATTTCCACATACTCTGTCTTCTCGACTGTTAACATAAATGAACTACCATGCTCTTGTTTAAAGCTAAACCCCCCAAATGTTTATACTTGATGTAATTTCTTTTTTGCATTTTCCAGAACATTGTACCCACAATTTTCCTTTCTCTCTTATTTTCTCAAAATTTTCACCCTCTGTGAGGTCATTCCCAAAATATATACACATGCTATTTGTCTACCATCTTAAAATGAACATTTTGTGATATCTCTTCCAATGCCAGATATCATTCTGATTTGTTATTTCTCTTGGCAGCTATAGTCTTTGTCTCTAAATCGTCTTCTCTCTCGTATCCATTCCAACTAGGTATTTATTTATCCCCATCCACAAAAACCAATCTGGTGATGGTCACCAATGACTTCCTTATTGCAACATCCAACGATCAGTGATCAGTTCTCATTCTACTTGATATCAGCAACATTTGAACCAAATGCCCACCACATCTTCCTTGAGACCTTTTCTTCATTTGGCTTCCAGGTCATCATACTTTGCTAGTTTCCCTCCTAACTTGACTCCTCACTATTGCCCTTCCTCTTCACTTCCTGGGTAAGGATCACTTACATAGGGGGAATCTTGAGAGAGGACTCACCACAGGTTTGGTAGTTTATTATCTAATTTCATATTTTTTTGCCAATGCAGAAATAGATATATATATATTTTCTTAGTTGTGTTTAAATCAACACTTGACAACTTAGCAGATGTGTAATTTCTGAGCAAGTCACTTCAATCTGCTCTGCAAAATTTAAATAATGAGGACAGATTTTGGGGTCAAAATAGATAATATAATATATCCTTTATATTTCAGACAGTCTGTTGTTTGTATTTTTTTTTAACATGTCATCACAGTACGAAGCAATGCTCATGAGTCATAAGTTTGCTAAGTTCTATTAGGTTCAGAGGAAGGAGCACAGGGAAATAGTATTTGGGCTAAGACTTGAAGGATGGGTAGAATTTAGATTGGTGATGATTAAAGAAGAATTCCCCACATAAAAAGGATATACGGCAGAGAGGAAAAATAATAGAATCTACACTTAGATATACATGTCTTGAGCTAGAACTCTACCATTTAGTGGCTATGTGACTTCAGGAAAAGTTTTAAATTTTTCAGCATCTTAGCTTTCTTATCTGTGAAATAGTTATAGTAGGGAATTCCCAATACTGTGGTGAGATGCTCCTTATTAATACGTGAAGTAGTGGCCCTCAGAGGAATCATGGATAAGTCAACAGGATGTAAAGGATAAGGGTCCTGGCTTTGAGTTATACTTGGAATCCTATCCTACTTGTATCTCTATAGAATTTCTGTGCATTATTCAATCCAAACCTGTTTCCACATAAATAATTATCTCATTTTCACTAAGGGTTAAATTAACAATATTGTGTGTAAAATGCCAAGTGTGGTGATTGGAAGACAAAAATAAAATAATGAGAGCCTCAAAAATGTCATTTAACTGCTGTCAAGGTATAAAAATGAGAAACAAACAAAAGGTATGGCATGAATCCTCTTTAGGATAGAAACACTAGACTTGACTCTTTTGATAATGGGGTCCATGAGCTGTTTGGGGCAGGGGAAGGAAGTGATGACTTTTCCTGCTAAAAAATGGAAGCCATGAAGGAAAAAGAAAAAAAAAACAGAGAACTAAACTCCATTTGGGATACATAAATCTGGAAACAATTTATAATGGTTCAGCTCAGCAACATTTGACACAAAAGCCATTCACTCAGATTGAAAATGTCTGATTATTTCACCCAGAACTCACTGTTACAACTATGCCATTCTGATTAGTTATCTTTAGAGAGAGAATCTCACCAGACAATATGATTAGACCCAATTAGTACAAGTGCCAAACCCTTGGAACATACGAAAAATGGCATTTCCCCTTATTTTGTAGCTTAAATTTTTGTCTTCTGGCATTTATCAAATGCGAGCCTTCAAAGGAGGTCTTTGAAATAGCATTTCAGGATGGAAGGTTAATGACAAAGAGCAAACCAGACAATAGGTTACTTGATGTAAGAAACCCATGTTTTACCAATTACTTTTCGATGTCTCAATCAATGGCTTGCACATTTCTGCTACCTGAATTAGGCAGAAAGCAGGGAATAAGAGTCTACAAAACCTTGAATAATCTTTAAAGAGATGGAATTCCTGCTACCAAACATTAAATAACCCCCATTCGACAAAAGAGAGGTTAGTCAAAAAGTATGGGAAGAACTTACTAGGGGCCAGGTTTTAGGGAAACCACATTGAACAAGACACATGGATATTGCGATTTACTGTTTGACTGTAATGTCTCACAGTAAAATGTGATAACTGACAAAATAGGGAACTTGAGATGGGGCATAGGAGAGGACAACTAAAGGAGTATCAGTGCTAAGAGCTGGTTTCCCATGTATGTTCCCAGTGCATGCTGACATCCTACCTCCAGCACCCGCCATGCTCTACAGGCTTGAGGGATTTCTCAAGCCTGGCCAATCTGTCCTTGGTCAGGTTGAAGAACTGACCCCTCAGGAAATGCTCTCAGTCAAGGAGGGGCAAGTGATGGAAGATGGGTAACTTAGCTACCTTGCTTTTTATGTGGGAATCTTCTGAGATTTATTCTACATTATATCCCCAACATTTCCAGTGGAATTGAATTCCCATTGCCTTAGTGGTCACATGATCACTAACAAGACCCTGTTCTGCCTTCCTTTCCTTCTGTCTCATCCACTTTCCTACCATTTCTTCTGAGATTATTCCTGAATAAACTACTTGGGCTCAAATTCCTGTCCAGGATCTTAAGGAGGGCTACGCTATGCCTTCCAGGGAAAGAGAATAGGTGGATTATTCCAAGGAAAGGGAAAAGCATGACTAGAAGCCTGGAGGTAAGAGGAAGTATAGCAGGGTTGAGAAGCTGGCAGTGTGACTTGATTGTAGAGTACTAAGAAAAAGTAGCCAGAGTTGAAACTACAGTGGCAAGTGGAGACAGTACCTGAAGATTATAAAAACTGTGTGAAGTTTGGGCTTCATATTAGAAGAATCAGGATGGTGTCTAGACTGGAAGTGTTGCCTTGGAGATTGGGAGGAGGATGGAATTATGAGAGAACTAGGAACTGAAGTTGACAGCGATTGACAGGATGTGACGGAGAGAAGAGCCCATATCACACATGGGATTTTAATCCAGATTACAAGATAGAGGACCATATTATACAAACCCAGAGGGGCACCTTTTAAGGTGTGTTTTTGTATAAATCGCTCACCTTTGCTTACCACAAAATAAATGGTGGCCCCGGAGTTCTTCACTTTGGGGCCCCATTGGCTGTGCTAATGTTGAGCTAAGGAGCACAGGAGGATGAACAGGTTAGGGAAGCAGGAGAAGACAATTTAAATTTTATACGTGTCGAATCTAAGGTTCCTGTGAAGATTTTAGCAGCTGAATTGATCTGGTGCTCAGGAGACAGATTTTAGCTGAAGACAGAGATTCATAAATAATCAGCAAGTGCATTGAAGGCATAAGGGTAATGAGATCAGGGAGACTTAGAAGAGAATTCTGGAGAACTTGGCATTTAAGACTTTTAAGAACACATAAATTTTAAAAGGGAAACATATAAAATACAGTAAGAAGAAAACCCAGAGAGTGTGACTTCACAGGGATAAAAAGAATAGAATTCTATAGGAAGTAAAAATTATCAACAATGTCAAATACTTTCTAAAGTCAGGTAGGGTAAATGAAGAAATACTTGTTGGATTGAGCAAATGTCTTAGCAAGGATATTTCACCAAACATTTAACACAACTGCCAGATGACTGACTGAGTGCTGAGTAGTAAGAGGGAGAACATAAAATATACACAACCTGTATTAACGCTTTTCTCAGGAAGTCTGACTTAACTAATAGTAATAAGCATTATTATATCCAATACTTACTAAGTACTTTATTTTCGAGGCATTTGCAAATGCTTCATACATGTTAGTATTTAACCTATGAGGTAGGTGTTAAGAGGAAGAAACCACAGTCATGTTAAATGAATTATTCAATATTAAATTAATTGTAACTAACTAATAAGTGGCAGATCTGAAATGTACACTCAGCTGATCTGCTTCTGGAGCCACTCTATGAGCAAGGGGAAAGAAATAGTGCAGAGTTAGAGGGATGTGAGGTCAAGAGAGACTTCTGTGAAAAGAGACTTGCGTATATTCAGATGCTAAAGTAAAGAAGCCACTGTAGGAGGAATCTTTGAAGAGGCAGAGATCAAGAAAGCAGTTCACAGTCATATGAAACCTGGGCAGGAGAAGGGACCTGTGCCACTGTCACAGGAGAATGGACAACAAGAGTGCTTACATCAGTCAGTTTGGTGGAAGGAATGGAAAGACTTAGCAGTTGAGGACTGCTATTCAGAGATAAGGCGTTGGTTGAGAATAAGATAGTGAGTGAGAGTCAGGTATCAGAAGAAAGAAAATATATTTGATATAGTTTCTGCGGTAAATGGAAAAGAAACATAACAAAAGAATTACAGGAATATTGTGACAAATTGAAGCCTCATGGGAAGTTGTGAATCACAAATAAATTTCAGTGTCACTTATCAGAGTAAAGTGTTATTTTTATCCCATGTTTAGCAGCCTAATGCATAGAAGGCAGACAGATGGAAACTCGAATATCATGTTTTGCTTTGTATTGAGTACAACAAGTGTAATGAATGGACTGCTGAGGGTATTGACAGGAATACTGTTGAAGTGGAATCTCTGATGCAAGACATAGTAGGCATTTCAAGCAAGGCTGACCAGCCTATACACTGTGGCATTAAAATCGAGACTCAGAGGCATCTGGTGACCACTGACCCTACCATGCTGCTGGATGATCTCATCTTCTCGGTCCTGAAGCTTTTGCAGCATTCTCTCATTTTCATCAGTACCTATGGCTATCACTAGGTTTACCTCTCAACTCAGACCCTTCTGACATCTGAATCTTAGATTTGATGCCCATGTGTTATAAAAATGAGTCTATATATCAGACTTTTCTGAATATATTAGATAAAAAGTTGCCTGTCTTCAGCACTATGTCCAATACTAACCCAGTTCTGCTAGATTAGCCCACATTCAAGTGAGAAGGAATGGCTTCCCCCCTAAAAAAAAAAATCTGTATAATTACTGGGAGTGGTGGCCCCTTCGGTCAGGATATCTTTTTACTTTCTTCGCATTGGGTCTGAGGAGTAGTGTGTATCATTCAGCAATAGAAAAAAATTATAAATACCTTCCAATTCAAGATAGCACCCTGAACAAACAAGCTTAATCTATCTTCTTATTTTCCTTAGGAAGAAAATGTCAAAACTGAAGTGTCAGAAAAAGTGATACGTGGGAAAGAATAATTTTATAACAGTGTTGAAAAACACACAAAAGGGAAGAGCAGAGAGGAAATTTTGACATCTATCTGAAAAGTAGCAGATTTGATCTGATTAAAATAATAGTAACGATGATAGAATAATATATTTTAACAATAATAGAAGCCAACACCTGTATTTATTTATTTTTTTAATTAATGGAGGTACTGGGGATTGAACCCAGGACCTTGTATATGCCAAGCATGTGCTCTACTACTTGAGCTATAGTCTCCTCCAAAGCCGGCAGTTATTTAGCACGTATTATATGTCAAGTGATGTTCTAAATTCTTGTTATATGTTAATTAAGAGTAAATTAGAAATAGCTCCATGAAATAGGTAACATTTCCTCACTTTTAAAGTTGAGGAAACTAAGGCACAGGAAGGTTAAATGACTAAAAACAGCAATAATAGAGATCAAGAAGGTCAGTCATGTTTGATTGTTTTTTCCTTTCCTTGTTACTCATTTTTTTTTCTTTCCTTGTTTATCTGTCAGGAAGTCCTATTTGTTGCATCTAAAATGTATCTACATTTGCTCTGTTTCTTGCCCTCTGCAATGACACTCTTCTGTACTTTTATTTCTTGAGTAAGTTAAGGGAAGACCATCCCACCTCATCTTCCTGCTTTATTTTTATCCCCCTAAAATTCAATATCAATCAAATAGCCAGAGATATATTTTTAAAATACAATTCAGGTTGTAACATCCTCCCTCTCCCCTCAAAAGTCCTTTGATAGAGATGAGGCCAAGATGGCGGAGTAGTAGGATGCTCATAGCTCACCCTCTCCCACAGATACACCAAGACTCACATCCACGGACCCACTCAGCCAACAGGAGCACCTGTGGAACTCCGAAAGAACACCGTCCTCTTCAAAAGACAAAGACATCAAAAATCTGGTAGGAGGAAGGAAAAAAAGAAAGATGAAAAGGCAAAACAGTGCGGGATGGGTCCTGGAGGGAGAGAGCAGCAAAGGAGGACTGGCGCTCGTTCGCAGGGTCTCCCTCTCTCCAACGGAGAAGCCAGCAGGACAGAGGGGGAGCCTCCGAGGCTCGGATCTGTACGGAGCAGCCCTTGACCAACAGAACTAAGTTAAATGGACACAGAGGGCCCCTGCGACACCCAGCCCGAGACTCAAGCCAGGAGCTGGGGGCCAGGACAGGCAGCCTGAGCCAGGCGGAGGACGGGGACAGCTGCCAGCCCACGGGGACTGCAGGGAGCTGCGCAATGTGGATAAGTGGGTGCACAGGGCAGAACAACCTGGGCCCTCCATAAAACAGCACGGCTGATGTGCCCTGGGGGGAAGGGTGCATACCCCCATCTCTGCAAACCCACGGAAGGTTTTCCGCGAGGAGAGGTGGGGCTCAGGTGCAGCCGCCATATCCTCCAGCTCTTGGCACCCAGGTGGGGGCAGGGGCGAAAACTGAATCCGCACCTGGGGGCTCGGCAGCTTCAAAGGCCAGACAGTGACTTGTTCGCAGCTTGAGTCAGATAGGATCCTCCAGCCCTGGTGCCTCCCAAAGTTCGTGCTGCCAGGACAGACAAGGAGCTGAGTTTGGACACAGAGCAGGGGTGGGACCGTTCCGAGGTCTTCCCGGGGCCGGCCTGTGGAGCGTGGATCCATGGCGGAGAGTGCGGCAGCACGGAGTGCGCGGTGGCATGGAGCTGCAGGGTGACTGGCACCGGGAGATGGCAGGTGGCCCCCCGCCTTTCCGGCAGGAATGCTGTGCTGGGAGGGGGCGTGGTCTGCTTGCCAACAGGCCCTGGGAGCAGCACAGAGGAGGGCGCCAATGCAGGGCCTCTGAGAACACCAAGCTGAGTTCACGAAACAGGGCGAAGACAGAAAGACTTCTCATTAAGAGCACACAGTCTCCAGGAGAACACCCCCCACCCCTTTTTTTTTTCTTGTAATCTGTTCTTACCTGTTGTATTTTCTATTACCTTTTTAATTTTTACTTTTTAAACAACTATATATCCTCCCAGTTTTAATCCCTTTTAAATTTTTCTTTTAAAATAATATTATTATTTTAAAAAATCCACATCATGTCATTTTTATCTCTTTGGGTTTTGATCTCCTGTTACTGATTATACACAGGTTTCAAATATATTTTTTCCTCTTTTCTCCTTTTTAAAAGATTTTTAAGAGACGTCTCAACCCGATTGTTATTCTGCTTCAACTTGCTCTTCAATTATTCATTATAAACTGTTTCCAAACCTCTTTTTCCTCCCCTTTTTCAAAATTCTCTCTTTACCATATTTTCTTTTATCTGTTCTATTTTTATTGCCTTATTAATTTCTACTTTCTAAACAATTGTATATGCTTCCAGTTTTAATTCCTTTTAAATTTTTCTTTTAAAGTAGTTATATTATTATTTTTTAAAAAATACATCTGATTTCATTTTCATTTCTTTCTGGTTTGACCGCCTGTTATTGATTATAAATAGGTTTCAATTATCATTTTTTGATCTTTTTTCCTTCTTTTTTTTAAGGATTTTTAAAACTATGTCTCAACTTGAATGCTAGTCTGATTCAAAATGCTCTTCTATACTTGATTATACACTGCTTTCAAATCTTTTTTTCTTCCCTTCTCTTGAAGTTCTCTCTTTATTTTATCTTTTTTTATCTGTTCTATTTTCTATTACCTTTTTAATTTCTACTTTCTAAACAATTGCATATGCTTCTAGTTTTAATTCCTTTTTAAATTTTTCTTGTAAATTATTTATATTATTATTTTTTTAAAAATCCACCTGATTTCATTTTCATTTCTTTTCATTTTGATCTCCTGTTATTGATTATAAATAGGTTTCAAATACCGTTTTTTGATCTTTTTTCCTTTTTTTTAAAGGGTTTTTAAAAAAGACGTCTCAAATCAAATACTAGTCTGATTCAGATTGTGCTTCTATAATTGATTATACAGTGTTTTCAAACTTTTTTTCCCTTCTTTTAAAATTCTTTTTCTCTCTCTCTCCTTTTTTATTTTTTAAGTTTTATTCCTACATAGGCATTAGATAGATAAATAAATAAACTCCTTTAAGGACCACAATAGATAACTGATACTCCATAAGACACAGTGCCAGAGAGATATGAGCAAGATGAAGAAGCAGAGAAACCATTCCCAATTAAAAGAACAAGAGAAATCCCCGAAAGAACGATCAATGAAATAGACATTGATAGCCTACTAGATCAAGATTTCAAAAATGGATGATCAAAGTATTGAAGGAACTAAAAGACATCGTGTTTAGCAATATAAAATATGTCAGAAATGAAATCAAAGCTATAAAGAAGAGCCAAGTAGAACTGGTAAACTCATTGGCTGAGATGAGAATGGATCTAAAGGCTGTGCAAAGCAGCTTAGATAATGCAGAGGAACAAATTAGTGACCTAGGAGACATGACAACAGAAAGTACCCTATCAGAACAACTGCAAAATAAACAAATAAAAACAAAGGAAAACAACATAAGGGACCTATGGGATAATATAAAGCATGCCAATCTTCGCATAATGGGAGTCCCAGAAGGGGAAGAAAGATCAAACGGGATTGAAAAGGTTTTTGAAGAAATCATGACTGAAAACTTCCCAAATTTAAAGAAGGAATCAGATATCCAAGTACACGAAGTTCAAAGGGTCCCAAAGAGGAAGAACCCAAACAGACTCACACCAAGACATATCATAGTCAAGATGGCCAGAGTCAAGGATAAAGAAATGATCCTAAAGGCAGCAAGAGAAAAGCAAAGAATGAGTTACAAGGGAACCCTCCTAAGGCTCTCAGCTGATTTCTCTACACAAACACTACAAGCCAGAAGGGAGTGGCAAGATATATTCAAAGTCCTGAATCAAAAAAAAAAAAAAAAAAAAAAAAAAAAAAAGATGCAGCCTAGGATACTTTATCCAGCAAGGATATCCTTTAGGATAGAAGGAGACATAAAGAATTTCACAAACAAGCAAAAACTAAAAGAGTTTAGCAACACTAAACCCATGCTAAAAGAAATATTCACAGGTCTACTCTAAATAGAAAAGCAGCAGGGTGATACAGAAATGAGAAACTCATAACTGGAAAGGTGATAACTCATGAATTACAAATGAAATAAACACAAAATTGTAAAAGAAGACATCTAAATCATTAAGAGTGGGAGAGGGAAGCAAGAAAATATAGAGTATTTTTTTCTTTCTTTTTAAAATGTTTTGTTTTCAGTAGGATTGGTTCAAGATATAGTAATGGGCTAATAGACTTACAGAAAAGGATAACCACAAGCCAAAAACCTACAAGGGAGTCACAAAAACTAAATAAAATCCATGATAATACAAAGGAAAATTACCAAACCACAGAAGGAAGAAGAAAGGAACAAAGGGAAATACCAAATCAACTGCAAAGATAAGTCCCAAATGGCAACAAACACACATCTATCATTAATTACTGTAAATGTTAATGGACTAAATGCTCCAGTCAAAAGACATAGAGTGGCAGACTGGATAATAAAGCAAGAACCTTCAATATGCTGCATACAAGAGACCCACTTTAGGGAGAAGGACACATATAGTTTGAGAGTGAAAGGATGGAAAAGGATATTCCATTCAAATGGAAAAGCCAAAAAAGCAGGTGCTGCAGTACAGATTTCAGACAAAATAGATTTTAAAACAAAGGCCATAAAGAAAGCTAAAGAGGGGCATTTTATAATGATTAAAGGAGTGATACAACATGAGGATATTAAACTTGTTAATATATATGCATCCAATATAGGAGCTCCTAAATACATAAAGCAATTACTAACAGAGATAAAGGGGGATGTTGATGGAAATACAATCATTGTTGGAGATTTTAACACTACATTAACATTGCTAACAGATCTTCCAGACAGAAAATAAATATGGCAACAGAGAAATTAAATAATACAATAGAAAAATTATTTGGTGGATATTTTCAGAGCATTACACCCCCCCATAATAGGATATACATTCTTTTCAAGTGCACATGGAACATTTTCTAGGATTGATCATGTACTTGGGCACAAAACAAACCTGAACAATTTTAAGAAGATAGAAATTATCTCAAGCATCTTTACTGACCACAATGCCATGAAACTGGAAATCAACAACAGAGAAACAAAGGAGAAAAAAAGGAAAGCATGGAGATTAAACAATATGTTATTAAAAAAAAACAATGGGTCAATGAGGAAATCAAAGCTGAAATTAAAAAATACCTTGAGACAATGACAATGAAAGCACAACCACTCAAAATCTATGGGACACAGCAAAGTGCTAAGAGGGAAGTTTATAGCGATACAGGCCTTCCTTACAAAGAGGGAAGTTTATAGTGATACAGGCCTTCCTACAAAAGAAGAACAATCTCAAATAAACAATTTAACCCACCAGCTAAATGAATTAGAAAAAGAAGAACAGAAAGCCCCAAAAGGCAGCAGAAGGAAGGACATTATAAAGATTAGGGAGGAAATAAAACAATAGAGATTAACAAGACCATAGAAAAAATCAACCAAACCAAAATCTGGTTTTTCGAAAAAGTAAATAAAATCAACAAACCTCTGGCCAAACTCACAAAGAAGAAAAAAGAGAGAACACAAATTAGCAAAATAAGAAAAGAGAATGGAGAAATTACAACAAATCACATAGAAAAACAGAATATCATACAAGAATATTATGAAAAACTATATGGAATGAAACTGGATAAGCTAGAGGAGATGGACAAGTTTCTGGAAACATACTGTCCACCAAGACTGAATCAAGAAGAAACTGACCACTTGAACAAACCGATCACTAGAAATGAAATCAAAATAGCAATAAAAAACCTCCCTACAAATAAAAGTCCAGGACCGGACAGCTTCACCAGGGAATTCTACCAAACATACAAAGAACTCATACGAGTCTTTCTCAAAGTCCTCCAGAAGATTGAAAAGGAGGGAATACTCCCAAACTCATTCTATGAAGCCACCATCACCCTGATACCAAAACCAGGCAAAGACACTATCAAAAAAGAGAATTATAGGACAATATCAGTGATGAACATAGATGCCAAAATCCTCACCAAAATATTAGCAAATAGAATCCAACAACACATAAAAAAGATTATACATCATGACCAAGTGGGGTTCATCCCAGGGACACAAGTGTGGTTCAACATACACAAATCAATCAATGTAATACATCTCATCAATAAGAGAAAGGACAAAAACCACCTGATCATCTCAAAAGATGCAGAAAAACATTTAATAATATTCAACACCCATTTATGATAAAAATTCTCACCAAAGTGGGTATAGAGGGAACATATCTCAACATAATAAAAGCTACATATGACAAACCTACAGCCAGCATAGTACTCAACGGTGAAAAACTCAAAAGCTGCCCACTAAAATCTGGGACAAGACAAGGATGCCCACTATCATCACTCCTATTCAACATAGTCTTGGAAGTCCTAGCCACAGCAGTCAGGCAAGAGAGAGAAATAAAAGGGATCCAAATTGGAAAAGAAGAGGTCTAAGTGTCACTATATGCCAATGACATGTTACTATATATAGAAAACCCTAAAAGGTCCACACAAAAAGTACTAGAGCTGATCGAAGTATTCAGCAAGGTAGCAGGTTACAAGCTTAACGTTCAAAATCAGTTGCATTTCTTTACACTATTGATGAATCAACAGAAAAAGAAAGTAAAGAAACTATCCCCTTTAAAATAGCACCCGAAGTAATAAAATACCTAGGAATAAATCTAACCAAGGAGGTGAAAGAATTATTCACAGAAAATTAGAAACCATTGATGAAGGAAATTAAAGAAGACTTTAAAAAATGAAAAGATATCCCATGCTCTTGGATTGGAAGAATCAATATTGTTAAAATGGTCACACTGCCCAAAGCAATCTACAGATTTAATGCAATTCCTATCAAATTACCCAGGACATATTTCACAGAACTAGAACAAATCATAATAAAATGTATATGGAACCATCAAAGACCTAGAATTGCCAAAGCATTACTGAAGAGAAAGAATGAGGCTGGGGGAATAACTCTCCCAGACTTCAGACGATACTATAGAGTTACAGTCATCAAGACTACATGGTATTGGTACCAAAACAGACATATAGACCAATGGAACAGAATAGAGATCCCAGAAAAGAACCCACAAACTTTTGGTCAACTAATCTTCGATAAAGGAGGCAAGAATATACAATGGAATAAAGACAGTCTCTTCAGCAAATGGTGTTGGGAAAACTGGACAGCAGCATGTAAAGCAATGAAGCTAGAACACTCCCTTACGTCATACACAAAAATCAACTCAAAATGGATCAAAGACTTAAACATAAGACAAGTTACAATAAACCTCCTAGAAGAAAATATAGGCAAAACATTATATGACATACATCTCAAAAATGTTCTCCTAGAACAGTCTACTCAAGCAATAGAAATAAAAGCAAGAATAAACAAATGGGACCTAGTGAAACTTACAAGTTTCTGCACAGCAAAGGAAACCATAAGTAAAACAAAAAGACAACCTAAAGAATGGGAGAAAATTTTTGCAAATGAAACCGACAAAGGCTTGATCTCCAGAATATATAAGCAGCTCATACGACTCAATAAGAAAAAAATAAACAACCCAATCCAAAAATGGGCAAAAGACCTAAAAAAGCAATTCTCTAAGGAAGACAGACAAGTGATCAATAGGCACATGAAAAATTGCTCAATATCACTAATTATCAGAGAAATGCAAATCAGAACTACAATGCGGTATCACCTCACACCAGTCAGAATGGCCACCATTCAAAAATCCACAAATGACAGATGCTGGAGAGGCTGTGGAGAAAGGGGAACTCTCCTACACTGCTGGTGGGAATGTAGTTTTGTGCAGCCACTGTGGAAAACATTATGGATTCCTCAAAAGACTAGGATTAGACTTACCATATGACCCAGGAATCCCGCTCCTGGGCATATATCCAGAAGGAACCCTACTTCAGGATGATACCTGCACCCCAATGTTCATAGCAGCACTATTTACAATAGCCAAGACATGGAGACAGCCTAAATGTCCATCAACAGATGACTGGATAAAGAAGAAGTGGTATATTTATACAATGGAATACTATTCAGCCATAAAAACCGACAACAAAATGCCATTTGCAGCAAGATGGATGTTCCTGGAGAATGTCATTCTAAGTGTAGTAAGCCAGAAAGGGAAAGAAAAATACCATATGAGATCGCTCATATGTGGAATCTAAAACAAAAACAAAAACAAGACCAAAAACAAACAAAGCATAAATACAAAAGAGAAACATACTCATAGACATAGAATACAAGCTTGTGGTTGCCCAGGAGGGCAGAGGGTAGGTAGGGATAGACAGGATTTCAAAATTGTAGAAGAGATAAACAAGATTATACTGTATAGCACATGGAAATATATACAAGATCTTATGGTAGCTCACAGAGAAAAAAAAGTGACAATGAGTATACATATGTTTGTATATAACTGAAAAAATGTGCTCTACACTGGAATTTGACACAACATTGTAAAATGATTATAAATCAATAAAAATTGTTTAAAAAAATCCTTTGATAACTTCCTCTTTGCACTTAGGATAAAATCAGCTCATTTTCATAGCCTGATCGGCTTGACCTCTGTAAAACTTTGCCATCTTACCTGTTTTCCTTTTTCCCTTGATGCTTTTTCTTTTTTCACAAGCTTTCTATACTTTCAAGATCATGCCATGTGTGTGTGACTTTAAAGGGACTCTGCATTTGCTGTACCTTCTGTCTGGAAAGGCCCTCTCCTCAACTATTTGCATAACTGATTCCACCTTATTTCCAGATCTTAACCCAAAACTTCCCTCCTCTTTTGATAACCCTATTTAGAGTATGTCATCTTGATCTCTTTACCACAATCTCCGATTGCTCACATAAGTAATCAAAATCTGTTCATGTTTTGTTTGCCTGTTTCTTATCTGTCTCCTTTACTGTAACTTAATCTTTCTGTGGTCAAGGACTTTATCTCATTTTTTCTCTTAAGCCCTTTGCACAATGTCGGGTTTTAGTGAATAGTTTTTTAAATGGAAAACCACATTGAGAGAGAGAATAATTTCTTCTCAGAAAGATTCTAAAGAAATTGATGCATTGAAAGTGGCCATCTCTCACACTGTGGTGGGGAGCTTTGTAATTAGAAGCAGTTTAGGTAAAGCAGCATTCGTTAACAGGTAACATAAGATGTTTTGCAAAGTAATTCCATCACGGGAGGAGGAAAACTCTCTCTTATCATAAAACCATCAAGTAATTAGGACACAAGGAAAAGGATCAGAATGACTTTAATTAGAGGAGCTGAAATTTTTGTTGTAGAGCAGATGTGAATTCCCTGAAGGAAATCTATCTTCTTTTTGGCACAATGCCTGATTTTAGAAACTCTCAGAGACACTGGCCACAGAGCTGTGTGAAAGTTCCCCCTTATGGTCCCGAGGGAATGGACTCCCACATTTTGTACACTCTAGAGTCTGTGCTTGTGTGTGTGAGGGGATAGCTGTGTGGGTCACAAGCAGGAAGACTGCAAAGGAAAGCATTCACTGTTCTCCGTTACAACCAATGCCCTCCTCCATCTAGGTAACAGCAGAAGTCATCAGTATTCACGGAAATAGTTTGGAGTTTTTAAGAAGCAAAAAGAGGTTAGATGAGGAGTAAAAGAAAACCCGAAAGCAAAGAGAAAGGAAAAGCTGGAAGAAGTGAAGTAGGGATGAACAGTAAAGGAATGTGCACGTTCTCATGAGACGCCCTTGTAGCACAAAATAATTTCTAAGAGACACATTCCTTTCTTCTACCCTGGTCTTAGGTACTGAACATTTTCCTTCTAAGGCATAGAGAAGGTAGACCAGTCACAATACTTGGTTCCTTCTTGCCCCAACCCATGCACATTCCTTGTACTTTGGAATAGATATCAAGTTCTCCAGTGATGAGCTAATTCAGTTTTTACAGGCATCCAGGGAGCATTCAGTCTGGAGAGAGGCAGCCCAGGCAGAGCCAGGCTAGCTAAGAATTAACTCCTGAGCATTGGCAGAACCCTCATCATGGACAACTGTCCTCAGACGATGCTCACCTTTAAAACCAAGATGATCTGGGAGTTCAAAATTTGTAGATACTGATAGGCATATGTAGAATAGATAAACAAGATTATACTATATAGCACAGGGAAATATACACAAGATCTTATGGTAGCTCACAGAGAAAAAAATGTGACAATGAATATACATATGTTCATGTATAACTGAAAAATTGTGCTCTACACTGGAAATTGACACAACATTGTAAAATGACTATAACTCAATTTAAAAAATGTTAAACAAAAAAACAAAAAAACAAAACAAAACAAAACAAAAAACAAGATGATCTTCCTCTTTCCCATCCACTTTCTTCTTCTGTAAGCTATTAATGACACAGTGAGGCATAGAGAGAGACAAAACATTTGGCTTCCATAGTTCAAGGACCACCTGCTACACAGCCAGTGAACTATGTTCCACCCTTCCTTGAGCACGCAGAATGTGGAGTCTGCCCCTGGACTAAGGCAATGAGAGTTTCCTAAATAAGGAAACACCTGTCTGTGTGGAGGCGGCTTAGGGGGCAGGTGGTCCATAGCATCAAGTTTAAAGACTGAACAAAACCAAAACAAAGCAAATGCCAAAATACACGTTAGAATTTGGCAAAGTTAACTCTGCCAAGAAGTTAAATACTTTAAGGCATTTCACCCTCCCTAAGCAGAAGAATGTCCCTAAACTGACAATAGAAGTGAACTCAGTCTTACCTATCAAATTTCCACTAATGCAGGTAAAGGAGAGCTGTCTTTCTAAACATGTCTGGATTACTTTCAAAGAGTTCACAGCACTTGTCTGCTGCAGAAACCAGCTTTACAACTGTCAAGGAAACACAAGGCCATAGTAATCAACCAGGTACCTCTTCTGTAAATATGATCAGAGACGCTCAAGATCACCATATAATTTAGAAAAAGCAATACGAATGAGTAGAGTCAACATTAACAAATAAAAGGAAAGGAAAGAGGTATTAAAGAATCATCTCTTAACATTGCCTTTTAAAGTAAATATCTCAATTACAAATCATCATTAATAATTTTAGTGGTTATGATGATTAATTCAGAAATGGACACATGATTCAAGCCAGGTCAGAGGGAAAAAACCCTCCTTGAGACATTTCCTTGAACCATTGGGGAAAAAAAGCATCACTTCTGAGATAACAAGTTCTAAGGACATGCAGGGAACATATATTCCAGGATTTAAAAAAAATAAAAGTAAGAAAATTTCCCTGAGAGTGATAACAAAGCAGAAGAAAGTGAAGTCTACTAAAGGGGAGAAAGAGTGGGAAAACTTTTTTTTTTGCTATTTTATTTATTTTTATTTTTTATTTTATTTATTTTAATTGCCAATTTCAATTTAATTTTTTCTTTATAACTTTTTTAAATAAATTTTAAAAGTTACTTTCCATTTACAGTAATTACAAAATATTGGCCTTATTCTCCTAATTGTATGATACATCCTTGAGCCTATCTTATATCCAACACTTTGTTCCTCCCCTCCCCACACTGGTATCCAGTAGTTTGTTCTCTGTATAGGTGAGTCTGGTTCTTTTTTGTTATATTCACTAGTTTGTTGTATTTTTATACTCCATGTATAAGTGATATCATGTAGTATTTGTCCTTATTTGTCTGATGTATTTCACTTAGCATAATGCCCTCTAAGTCCATCCATGTTGCTACAAATGGCAAATTTTCATTATTTTTTCTGGCTGAGTAGTATTCCATCATGTATATATTGCCACATCTTCTTTATCCATTTGTCTGTTGATAGACGTTTAGATTGCTTTTTTGCTATTGTAAATAGTGTTGCTATGAACACTGATGCTCACGTATCTTTCTGAATTAGTGAATATATACCCAGGAGTGGAATTGCTGGGTCATATGGTGATTCTATTTTCAGTCTTTTGAAAAACCTCCATACTGTTTTCCATAGTGGTTGTACCAATTTACATCCCCATCAACACTGTATGAGGGTTATTTTTTCTCCACATCCTTGCCAACATTTGTTATTTGTAGACTTTTTGATGATAGCCATTCTGACAGGTGTGAGGTGATATCTCATTGTGATTTTGATTTGCATTTCCCTGATAATCAGTGATGCTGAGATCTTTTCATGTGCCTGTTATCCACCTGTATTTCCTTGCTGGAAAAATGTCTATTCAGTTCTTCTGCCCATTTTTTGAACTTGTGTCTTTTTTTTTTTTTTTTTTTGATGTTGAGCTGCATTAACTGTTTATATATATTGGCTGTTAATCCCTTATTGGTCATATAATTTGCAAATATTTTCTCCTATTCCATAAATTGTCTTTTCATTTTGTCAATGGTTTCCTTTGCTGTGCAAAAGCTTATAAGCTTAATTAGGTCCCTTTTTTTGTTTGTTTGTTTGTTTTTTGCTTTATTTCCTTTACTTTAGGAGATGGATCAAAAAAATATAGCTTCAATTTATGTCAAAGAGTTTTTGCCTAAGTTTTTCCCTAGGAGTTTTAGAGTGTCCAGTCTTACGTTTAAGTTTTATAATCCAATTTGAGTTTATTTTAATATATGACATTATAGAATGTTCTAATTTCATTCTTTCACATGTAGCTGTCCAGTTTTCCCAGCACCACTTATTGAAGAGACTATCTTTTCTCCACTGTATATTCTTGCCTCCTTTGTCATAGATTAATTGACCCTAAGTGTGTGGGTTTATTTCTGGGCTCTCTATCTTGTTCCATTGATCTATGTGTCTGATTTTGCACCAGTGGCATACTGCTCTGACTACTGTAGCTCTGTAGTATTGTCTGAAGTCAGGAAGCATGATTCCTGCAGATATCTTCTTTTTTCTCAAGATTGTTATGCCTATTTGGGATCTTTTGTGTTTCCATACAAGTTTAAAAATATTTTCTCTAGTTCTGTGGAAAATGCAATGATATTCTGGTAAGGATTGCATTGAATCTGTAGATCGCCTTGGGTAGTATGGCCATTTTAACAATATTGATTCTTCCAATCCAAGAGCACAGTATACCTTTCCATCTGTTTGTGTAATCTTCAATTTCTTTTATCAGTGTCTTATAGTTTTGCAAGTACAGGTCTTTTGCCTCCTTAGGTAGATTTATTCCTGGGCATTTTATTCTTTTTGATGCAATAATAAGTAGAATTGCTTCCTTAATTTCTGTTTCTGGTATTTCATTGTTAGTGCATAGAAATGCAACAGATTTCTGTATATTAATATTGTATCCTACAACTTTACCAAGTTCACTGATGATCTGTAGTAATTTTCTGATGTCTTTAGAATTTTCTGTGTGTGGTATCATATCATCTGCAAACAGTGACAGTTTGCAGATGATCCTTCTTCCTTTCCAATTTGGATTCCTTTTATTTCTTTTTCTTCTCTGATTGCTGTGGCTATGACTTCCAAAACTATTTTGAATAAAAGTGGTGAGAGTGGGCATCCTTGTCTTGTCCTTGATCTTAGAAGGAATGCTTTCAGCTTTTCACCATTGAGTATGATGTTAGCTGTGGGTTTGTTGTATTTGGCCTTTATTGTGCTGAGTATGTTCCCTCTACGCCTGAGAGTGGGAAAATCTTGATGACATGGTTTGAAATGCTGAATATAATGGTTCTCAGTAATAGTAACTCCTGAACTCTTCAGGCACAGTCAGTGCACTTAAGGGGTGTGGCAATTGGGCATGAAAACTAGTTTTGATCAAGTTTCTTCTATTTTTGATGAAAATAGACCTGAGTGTTCAAATACCCCCTTACTGCAGAGGCTGTTCCCAATCACCCTTGATAAACAATCTTCCTTACTTCCATTACTCTGTATGCCCATTAATATTTTATATACACTTTGTAGAACAGATTTCTACCTGATATATTCTGACGTTATTGACTGTGTCCACCCAGTAGAATGTGACCCCATAAGGTAGGTGGTCACTTCTGGTTAGTCCCTGCTGTGACCCAGTGCCTAGAGTGCTGTTTCGTTCATGCAGGTGGTATGGTGAACACCTATCATATGAACTACTTGTTTGCTTATTGTGTAGGAATCACAGTACAAGTTTTACAAGGCAGAAAACAGATTTTAGAAAAATTTCATATGTCCAAGTTTACACATTAGCACACTGTACCTTCAGAATTAGCATCAAGACTCTTGGGTGCTAAGGGTAACATTTCCATTATTCCATAGCCACACAAAGTAGACAAAATACATCTTTGAGTTGGGATAAAAGTATGAATAAAAAAATTAAAAATGGGTTTCTTGAGTAAAAAGGTTTCTGATGTTCAAAGAAGCTTCATGCAATTTTGCTTTAGATTTAATTATATTTTAGCCGAAGATAAGAATTATTTTTTAATGAGAGATGACCTAGCTCAACCTTTTCCATGTTGCACCACAACCCACTATGCTGCCCTTACATCAATAATCCTTAACCACACCTCCCAAAACAAAAAGAAAGAGATTAATTTAAATTGCTTTTATTAATGATGAATGTAGAATAAGGTTATGTAGCTTATAAATCAGTACAAAGAGTTGAAAATGAAGTGTAAAATGAAAAATAGGAAGAGACAGAAAATAAACTGGCATTGCACAGTTAAACCTGACAGCTTGCATGATTTTTGAGCCAGTTGGTACCATATCCCCTTGTTAAGAGACCCATAAAGTAGTGCTTGTCCCTCCAAACTGCATTTTTCAATAAATAAAAATAGAATTCATATATTGAAGATACGGACTTATTTTCTAACTTCTTCTTAAACTGCTGTCAGAATTTTAAATTTTACTTTAGCACACTTCCTCCTACCTCAGATATTAATTAACTACCATCACTGTTTTTGTTGTCAAAACCAAAAAAGTTGAGTGTGCATATTTTAATCTTACCATCTGAATTTTGCCTGATTCTTATTTCTACAGACAATAACATCTAATAAGCACATAATACAGCACATGTAACTTTTAAATGGATTGAAACCATTGATCTGGTCCTATTTCTTCCATTTAAAGTTGAGGACAGTGAATGCCACAGAAACTGTGTGACTTGACCCAAGCCCACGTGGTTAGGGAAGGGGTGGCTCTTACCTGGCTCTCTAACCTCTCAGGCAGCTGTAATCTTACTCAATCACAGTCTCTTGCCTCTTGAGGTTGAAAGAAAAAGCTTGAGTCCTGCACACTTCTAAGGTTCAGGGAAATGAATACCCATTCATCTTCTCAAGTGTATCTCTTATTGTTGAACTGGAAAGTAATCACTGTAACTATGAAGTTAAATATCAAGCAGGCACAGCCTGAGGGCCAAGGACCATCACAGCTTCCAAGTAGCAGGGAGTCACCTTTTCTTTTAAGAGTAAATAGAAGTGGTTTGAACCTGAGTATCATCCATGGTAGAACCTTGATATTACTCCAAATAACTCCAGGGAGAAATGGAGGATTTTTCACCTCAAAAACTTATGTTCTGATTATTTCGTTTGTTGCTTCTGCGAAATTCTTGTTCTCGCTCATATGTCCCTCTTACCAATCTGGGTACACTGTCTCAGTATTAATCTCACCCTTAGCCCTCTCTGGGAATAAAGTGTCCTGGCCTCCTACAGGTTGCTGAGCATCTTTCTTCCTTTGTCCTCTCTCTCTCAATCCCAATTATCTCAATCAAATCATTCATGAAACTTAACCCACCATAAATCATCAATCCATTTCCCTAAACATGGTGATAGCTACCTTATATTATTATATTATGTTTTCTAGCAGCAGAGGTGGCCACAACCAGTTTTGTAACAGTTATTGTTTTCCTTCCCTACGTTAATAAAGTGATTCTTCAAGTCTCCACTTTGTCTGTCTGCTTTTTGCCCTCATCTCTCTATCTAACCTTGTTCACCTGAAAATACCTTCCTCCCATGGGATATTTATTTTGCAATATGGATCAAGGGTCTTAATTTAAAAGCTTAAAACTAGATGAGTAAAGGTAGATGGGGGTGGTGTGGTGCTGTTTACTTTAGAGCTTTGGGCTCTTCTATGATCCATGTTCATAATAGAGACATAAAGTTATATACATATTATATTATATGTATATTTTTACAATATATTATCTAAATGGCAACTTCCCAACTGTAGTAATCTGTCCACTTTATCAGGAAGGACTCCCAATAGAAGTTTAAACATGTCCATGGTCAGGTTAATAAAAACATGAAATTGAATTTTTTCTCAGGATTGAATCTTCTCTGAAAAGTAAATTTAGTTTTACAGTTGTAAAGAGACTGCAGGATTAAAACACATTTTTAAAACACTTGTGATTTTCAAGATTTATCCCATTTTAGCCTGACATATCTCCTTTAACTCTTACCTTTGGTTGTGCTGATCTCTGCTTCTAATTCAGCTATGCCATTGCTGTGACTTTAGGCAGGAGTTTTAACCTATTATGACCACAGTTTCCTCATTCGTAAAATTAAAGTGTTGAATGAAAGTACCTCTATGGTCTGTTCTAGTTATAAAGAGTGCATAAATATAATTTATCCATTTTTCTCTTTTTTGATGAGATTTACACTGTTAATAATCTTAAAGTTTTGTACTTGAAAATCCATTGCCAATATTGAATAAATTTAGTACTTTACAGTTTATAAAAATCTGCAGACACAATTTAATACTTGCAGTAACTGTAAAGCAGGAAATAATATTGTAAAGAAATTGACACATGGTAACTGACTATACTTCACTAAAAAGTTATTATTTAAAAAAAAAGAAATTTGTTTCTGAAACTTTGGTTACTTACAAGAGCTTAGATAACAAGCCAGTAAGTGGCACAGCTGGAATTCAAAGTCTGGTCTGCTGAAGTGTCCTGTACCAAAATCCCCACGACTCACTTTCCAGCCTAAGTAGACCACCCTAAAGCATGTCATTTGCCCCCACAGTCCAGTGGGAGAGGGAGACAGACAAATTTGTATTGTATATCCATGAAAACAAAGTCAGAGCATGGCCTTCGATCAATCCCCCCAACAATGTGACCAAGAATGGCAGGCGTGCAATGACAACAACCATGTTCTCCTTCCCAGGAGAAGGGTCATGCCCTCCTAGGCCCTAAGGCTGAGAGGTAAACAGGACCAGGAGCTCCAGAGGATGGCCTTCTCAGGCCCACCAGGACTTTGCCTAATAATAATGTGTCACTACTGGTTAATTAATTGTAACAAATGCATCACAGTAATGCAAGATGTTAATAATAGGGCAGACAGTGTGTGGGGAGAGGGGAGATGTGGGAACTCTCTGTACTATTTGCTTAAAAAATATATACATGGGCCAAATATAGGGGAATTGCAATAAAGCTAGACAGATGGTGCTTAATTTGAGAAGTATTTATAAGGAAAAACTGGATTTCAGTAGACCGAGAAAGAGGATTACGAGATAAAGGGAGGATTCTCAGTTTAATGTTCATACCACCAATTATAACTGTGCAAGAAAATTAATGTAAAGTCATGAACAGATCAGTATTGAACTGAAGAGAGGCACAGTGGAAATTCATCTCTTCGTTATACTTGCCTGTGGTAGTTTAGGCTAATTTGAACATAATAACTGTTACTGCTTCTGTTAAGAATCCGTTGTACAATATTTTCTAGATTACAGTATAATGTCTTACACTATTGTTTTATGAACAAATGATCATATGTACAGAGAAAGTGTCATTCTTAAAACAATATCCATAGTACACTTGCTTTGGAATACCCGGAATTGCATGTTAGAAATTCAGAGGTACCAGTCCCATTATAGGCTTTGTTTATGATATTAATTTTTATAGTATTGGGCTTAGAAATATACACTTAAGCCTATACCAATATTTCTTACACATATTAAGTTCATTATCCAACAAGAGTGTTTTAGGAGCTGTGACTATACCGTGAACAAGATGGCAAAAAGTTTCTGCTCACATGGTGACTATTATCGGGGCGAGCTGATAAACACACAGATATATAAGGTAATTTTAGACAATGGAAAGCACTGGTGATGGTGTGTAGGGAGGTTACTTTGGGCAAGGGGATTAGGGGAAAACCTCTTTGAAGAGGAGCCATTTAGCTGAACCGTCAAAGATTATCAGTAGGTGGAGGCTGTACACAGAATGGGTTCTGGGCAGACGGCCCAGGAAAAATAAAGGCCCCCAGAGAGGAAAACCCTTTCGTTGTCCAGGTACCAAAGGAAGTCAGAGTATCCAGAGCATAATAAACAAGGGAGAGTCAAAGAGGTGGGCTGATCTGGTTATGGCTGTGTAACAAAGCATCCCAAAGCGAGTAGTTTAAAACAATAAGCAGTTTGCTGTGCTCGTCGATGGGTGGGTCCAGGTTGTGACCAGGGGATAGCAGACCCGGCGTATTTCTGCCCCACTATGTCTGCGACTTCATCTTAACATCAGCTGGGTGCTTCTTTACTCTGATGCCTGGAACCTGGGCTGGGAAGACCTGGACTCACTCACTGGGACTGTTGGCCAAAGCGTATGCCTTTGCCTATGCCCTGTCGGTGTGGCTTGGATTTCCCACAGTACGGAAGCTGACTTCTAATGAGGGTCCCAAAAGGGAGGATCTAGGGAGAAGCATTTCAAAAGATTTAAGCGGAAGTGATGTGGCCTTTGATGACCCAGTCTTGGAGGATATGTAGCATCACTTTAACATTTCTTTTGTTTGAGGAAGTTATTCCAATTCCAGGGGAGGGGACATAGATGCTGCCTCTCAATGGGAGAAGTATCAAGTTACTTGGGCCAGTTTTAAAAACCTGTACTTAGCCAGGAACCAGATAATAAATGACCTTTTAGGCCACCATAAGGGGTTGGATTTTAATATAGTCTCTAACCTAATCACCTAATATAATGAATCAGCTGATCAAAGATTAAGTAATTAACCTAATGAACATCAGTTAATAGAGAGAAAGCTCACACTATTTTCTAATGATTTTTTTTCAAACAACATATCATAATAGAGTTTTTTTAAAACTTATATCACTTAATCACAGAAGTTTAAAGGATAGAAAGGACTTTCACATCATCTAGAAAGCTCCCTCATTCACATGATGAGGACAATGTGATTCAGAGAAGTGACCAACTTGCTAAAGGTTACATAGCCAATCAACAGAAGAGTCCAGTCTAGAATGAGACATTTGATTAGGGAGTCAGGCAACAACACTTAAATATTATGCTGTAATACTGTAATAATGCAATTCCCCCTTACCATTTTCCTAGTTATAAAAAAAAATTCATGTGTGTTATTTGTGTTCTCATGACTCTATAAAATAATAAAGATGGATGTTATTGTCCCCACTTTATTAATTAAGCAACAAAGGCTTAGAGGGGTCACAGAGCTAATTAGATAGAAGAGCCTGGATCCGGCATGTGGCCGCCTGCTTTCCAGTTCAGGATTTTTTTACTCAAATGGAGAGAAAGAAGATGCCTTTATCAAAATAAGGGAAAGCAGATATAGACATAGAGTTTCTATCTGCTCAATGCATAACACGCTGATATTAAAGCAAAGCAGTTTTCCAAGGATTCAGATGTTTCCAAGCATCCATATACTTGATATTTTATACACTAAGAATGCAGATAACTGGCTAGTTTTTCCCAATTTAATCAGAATTTCTGACATCTTATTAACACATGTATGCCAGTATACAACAAAAAGTTAGAAACATTGATATCCACATATGGGAAAGTTCATTCTTCCTTGCAGAGGGTTACTGCTTGACCTTCTGTTTCTCTTCACCCTGTACCTGCTTTGATGAATGCATAGTATCTGCTCTGTCCTGGATTCTCAGTGGATGTCATAAATGAGTGAAGCAAAGGTTTTTGCAAAGAAGAAAGTGGCACTTCCTCTATAAATGTCTGTTGAAAATATCTTAATGGTTACTGATTCCTTTTCTGTCACTTTCGGCCAATTTCTATGTTTAACCAATTTCTATTCTCTACTCTTTTAAGCCCCATAACGTATTTAACTGACTGTTGTGGGCTTCTTAATTGAAAATAAAAATATTAGAGGGAATGGTAAATTAGTTTTAGATAAGTGAAAAGTTAATGAGCATCTCATTTTGCATGTTTTTATACATAAAATAATGAAAAATCATACACAACATTTAACGGAAGAATATTTCAATTTGACATGCATTTAAAGACTTAAGGAAAACCACTGAGGGACAAAGCATAAAATAAGTAGCCTGGTCCTCAATGGGAGAAAAAATAAACAGTGAAGTGGTTAAATAAAATCCTAGTGGGTTTAAAATCAACAGCAACAGTATGTGTCACTGTGAATAGGTACTGTCTGAATTTAGGAAAATCAGTAGCAGACAACTCCCCTGGAAACAATTTGCATATAAGCAATTTGGGCTTGAGCCGCAAAGTCATTTTTATTCAGAGTAATAAGAACCTGAATACAGAGTTGATGCTAAGCAGTGAAGGATGAGCCAGTCTCATTTGCAAAAAGCATTTAAAGGGCAGTTTATGTAACTTTCTGTCTAAAGTTTTAATACTAGGGAATGGTGAAGCACAAGGTTAAGCACAGACTAGGGAGTAACATTTTAAGTCAATGTTAATAGTTTAAACTTCACCCTCAGTTAATGAGGAACTGAAAAGTTTTATCAAGAAAACAGTGTCCTGGCAGTAAAGTTATCTCCTCTTTTATCAACTTGTAAGAGAGAATTATTTCACAGCTCCACCCATCAATTGAAGGAGTCTATTTCTCTGCCATTTGAATCTGGGCTTTGCAATATGGCTTGCTTTGGCCAATGGGGGATTAGTAAATGTAACATAAAAAGAGATTTAAATCATTCTTGCAAACTTGGCCTTGCCCTCTCTTGCTGTTAGGAATTTTTAGGTCACCGTAGAAACAAGCTTAATTAAGCCTATTAGAAGATCAGAGACCAGTCACTCTAGATGCTCCAGCAAACCTAGATGAAAGTCTTCACGTGTGAACAAGACCACCCCAGACTGTTTCCCCTGAGACAAGCTGACTGCTGACAGCAGTCGAGCCAAGCTGTTCAAAACCAGAAGGACCACCTACCTGACCCATAGAATTGTGAGCAAAGAAATGGTTGTTGTTTCAAGTCCCTCAATTTTGAGGTGGCATGGTGCATAGCAAAAGCTTACTGGCACACAAAGAATCATGCAAATGGTGAACTTTATCCCGATAGTGGCAAAGTATTTAGTTTAAAGAACTGTCAGCAGGATTTTAGACTAGACCCCCCTCCATTCCTAAGAATAGGTGAAGTATCAGTCTTTTGTTATTTTTTATGGTACTATGCTGTTATTTCCTTTCATTGGTCTTCCTTCACTAAACTCTAAGGGGCAGAGATCATTTGTACATTGATTCCTGCTTTATCCCATTGTTTTTCACAATGCTTGGTATGTAACAGATATTCACTAAATGTTTGTTGGATGAAATGACTTAGATAACTGCCATAGTCTAAGAAGATAGCAAAAGACATACATAGTTTCTGAAGATATTTTAATATCAGCTCAGAATCCTATCTATATAGAAGACTTCCCCAGGACCATCGAGTAGGACCTGCATTCTGCTGCCATATAATAATCTATTTGACACCTGCCATTGTCTTCCCAGCTGCAATCTTGACTTCTTAAATGAGATGAGTCCAGGGCTGTATCCTGATTAAGCCATCTGAGGCTTGATCTGGTACCTCTCTTTCAGGTTTGACCCACCTGGGCACTAGTGTTTTCAAGGACCTCGTAAACAGAAACTGGATATTACTTTTTGTGCAGTATGTTGTCCATTGTGTTAAAATGAATAGAAGTGAAATAAGTCAGACAAAGGCAAGTACTGTAAGATGTCATTTACAGGTGGGAACTAAAAGTTGCAACAAACTAGTGAATGTAACAGAAAAGAAACAAACTCAGATGTAGAGAAGGAACTAGTGGTTAACAGTGGGGAGAAGGAAGGGGGAAGGGCAAGATGGAGGTGGAGGGTTAAGAGGTACAAACTGTCAGGTACAAAATAAGCTACAAGGATGTGCTGTACAACATGGGGAATATGGCCAATAGTTTACAATATCTATAAACGGAGTCTAACCTTTAAAATTGTGAATTACTATATTGTATACTTGTAACACATACTATTGTACATCAACTACACTTCAAGGTTGAAAACAAGATATTGTAAAATAAATGCATAAATAAAAAACTGTTAAAAATGAATATTAGTATTCTTAATTATTTCCTGAATTTGTGTCTTTGCTCCATAACCAGATTTTAATATTTTCAAAATATGGTGTGAATGACAGCATATTGAGATTAATTTGTAATCAATTATAATTAGCATCTTTTCAACACAAACAAGAAAGCATGTCATTTCATTCAATAATGACATAATACCAAAAAGAAGTCTACCTGATTTAATTTTACTGAAATCTGATTTGATTCCTACCACTTGGCTTTTTTTCAGTGATAGATTAATTTGGGGCTCGTTCTTAAGGAACAGTTAGTAGACTTAAAACTATGTTTCTACTTGGAGAACATGAAGAAAATGTATTTTTAAAGCTATGATCAAAGGCCTGAAATGTTGGAGCAGCTTCCTTTCCTTACATCACCCCGCCCTGCATCCTGACCTATTGCTAAAAAAGGACCTGGGTATGAACCTAAGGTTAGACCCATATTTTTTTTCTTTTAGGTTAAAGGAAAATCTTCAACCAGTCAATGATAAAAAACATGAAATTGGAAAATACAATTCCTCAACTCTGTAGCCTGGAATGTCATTTGTTCTCTGTGATTTCTGGTTTCTTATTACTTTTAACTGATTTTGAATGTGTCCCAGATGGAATTGTCCTGTTTTGACTCCTACTTGAAGAAACCAAAACAGCAGTTTTCCAAAAACAACTCTAGCTTGCTTCCATGTCTTGGCAATTGTATATGGTGCTGCTATGAACATTGGGGTGCATGTATCTTTTCAGATTAGAGTTCCCTCTGTATATATGCCCAGAAGTGGGATTGCTGGAAAGTCTATTTTTAGTTTTTTTGAGGAATCCCGCTACTATTTTCCACAATGACTGCACCCAACTACGGACTCACGAATATAGTAAACAATCTTATGGTTACCGGGGAAAAGGAGTGGGGAGGCATCAATTTGGACGTTTCAGATTTGGAAATGTAAAAAAAATAGATATAAAAATAGATTTTAAAAAACCACATAAAATAGATTAAAAACCAAATTTCTTCTGGATAGCCCAGGGAACTATATTCAACATCACTGTAATAAACTTTAATGAAAAAGAATAAGAATATGAAAATAAAAATAAAAACAGCAACGCTACATCATTATCTTTTCTGCTCAGGGGCAGATCATTCCCTGGAGACAACATGGATGACTGTTTCTCATTTGTATGCACAGGTTTTATAAGAAAGCAGCATTATAGGATCTTATCCAAATGGTGTATGGGTTTTTTTCTGTTTTTTATGGCTATAGTACATTTGATTTACAGCTACATCAGCGAACTGTCATACTCATTATCATTGTAAGTTAAGGCACTTATATCCCTTTGTTTTTCACATGCCCTGTTTATTGCAACTTTTAAGAGACTCTGGTGATATGTCACTGACAAAATCGGGACTACTTTAAATTTTTCAGTCCATAATTATTCCAAATTGAATATAAAAGATGTCGTGTTTCAATACTGCGAAGGTACTCAGAGGATGCTGCTAAAATTCTTAATTAATTTAAACAAAAGTTAGGCAACTGTTATTCCAAGAAATTGAATGCCAAGTGCACATTATCTAAAATAGCTCATGTACTAATGCTAGGAATAAAACTAAGTAGCTGGAATGCCTGCCTAGGAAAATATTGATCTAAGATTTAAAAAATATCTATATTCACAAGAGAAATGGCCTCATTAATTAGATAACAAGCATGTTTACTTTTCATTAACTGAAAGGGTCAAAGTTAAGCAACTAGCAAACCCAGAAATAAGTTAATTCACATACCAGATGATCTATGGGTAAATCTTAGAAAAATCCGATTGACTATTTTTAATGATCTCAACTTGCCTACTCTGTTTATAAGCAAAATCACAAATACACTGAATAGATGGATTGATTCAGATAGTTAAATCTTTTATCCTGTGTTCAGACAAAAGAACATCCTCTTTTCAAGAAGTCCCAGCAATCTCTGTACAGCATAGTGACTATACTTAACAATACTATATTGTGTACTTGAAAGTTGCTATGATGATAGAACTTCAATTTTCTCACCATGACAACAGCAACAGCAAAAAGGTCATTGTGTGAGGTAAAGAATGTGTTAACTAACATTATTGTGGTAAACGTTTTATAACATTTTGATGCACAAGTATTAAATCATCACACTGTTATGCCTTAAACTTACATAATGTTATATGTCAGTTCTACCTCAATAAACCTGGGGAAACAAAAAAGACTTTCATTCTATAGAGTTCTGTATGTTTCTGAACTTACAAGATTTCTAGAAGTTACATTGGTAAATGCCCCAATTTTAGTATTTTAATTTCATCAATTTAATTTTTTTTATTGAAATAGGGTTGAGATATAACATATTTGTTTCAGTTGTAAAACAAAATGAGTCAATATTTGTGTATTGAGAAACAATCAACACAGTAAGAATAGTTAACTTCCGTCATCACAAAGTTATAAATTCTTGTGATGAGAAATTTTAAGATCTACTGTCTGACCATTAATTTAATTTGATAACATTTTATCAAGTTCTCACTATGTTGTTCACATTTTATAGTGAATTTTGAGCGGAGAGCTGATGGGAGGTGCCCTTATATGGGGAGCTGACCACAGAACTATTTTGTGGAATAGAAATATTTAGGTATACATCTTAGTGGGGCTGTTTGGTTATAATGTTGGGGTGCCCTGGGATATCCCTAATGGGTTTGGCATTTGGGGTACTGGTATGGAGATCCATGTAAAGACATGCACACATTGGGAAGGTAAGACCAACCAGAGAAAAAGATAGTACAGGAGATTCATAGGAAGCCAGGCCAGCAGAATTTAGAAGAGAATTCTGTAAGTAATAGTTGGCTGAGGAAAGTGTTCCCAGACTCCAATGTCTATTTGAGCTAACCTTTAGAAATGTCATGTGGTGGGTGCTTCTGTGAAATCATCTCTTCTCCATTCCAGTGCTGTTTACTTCCAATTTTATTTAAGAGGTGTGTACACTTACATGGCTGTGAGTGCTGTGGGAATGGGCAGGGAGGGACAAAGGAAGATGGTCTGGGGACCACCTGTCAATTCAAGAGAGACAGGAAAAAAAGAGCATCTGCAATTGTTTATTTTAAAAATTAATCTTCTTAACGTTGAAAAAATCTTAAACTTTCAGAAATGTCATATATAAAGGAAGACTTTATTCCTGGAATGATTTGTGCATAACATGCCATATTACTTAATTGCACCAGAATATTTAATGCATATTTCCAATAAACAAGGGCAGTCTCTCACATTACCCAATGTAAGCATCAAAGTCAGGTCAGTAACACTGGTATATTGTTACCAAATACTCCTTAGATCTCATTCAAGTTTTGCCAGTTTTCACAACAGTGTTCTTTACAACAGAAAGATTCCAATTAATATGCACATTTTGCATTTCATTCCCTTGTTCCTTTAGTCTTCTTCCATCTGTGACAGTTTTTCAGTCTTTCCTTGACGTTTATATCCCTGAAACTTTTGAAGAAGACAGACAATTTTGTAGAATGTCTCTCAGTTTGGTTTGTCTGAAGTCATTTCACAATTATATTCAAATTATAAATCTCTGGCAGGAACAGCATGAAATGAAGCTGTGTTCTTCTTCTTTTTTTTTTTTTTTTTTCATATCCTGTGTCACACAGTTTAGGCATGTCCCATCATTGGTGATATTAACGTGGCTTATTAATCTCAGATGGAGTCTGCAAGTCTCATTCCCTATAAAGCTACTTATTTTTCCTTTGAAATTATAATGAAATACAATTCAATGAAATACATTGAAACTATGTAAATATCTTGCTTCTCATCAAAGTTGAAGTTTTGAGTTGGGGAGAAGGTTTTCTTTCTTTTTGTTCAGCTCTATTGAGGCATATTTAATATACATAATATTGCACATATTTAATGTATACATTTCGGTAAGTTTGGACATATGCATATAGCCATAATTCGATCACCACAATCAAGGTAATAAACATATAATCAGGTCCATATCCATCACCTCCAAAAGACTCCTGTGTCCCTTCATCTTTTTCTTGGTAATTAGAACACTTAACCTGAGATCTATCCTCTTAACAAGGTTTTTGGTATACTCAAGACCATTTGTAAACTGTAGGCATTCTGCTGTAACAGCAGATGTCTAGAACTTACTTATTTTGTGTAACTGTAACTTCATACCATTGAACGACATAGATGGATGTGGGGACATTATGCGAAGTGAAATAAGCCAGGCACAGAAGGACTTTTATGAGGTATATAATATAGTCAAACTCCTAGAACCATTTCTCTGAGTGATGGTTGCCAGGAGATGAAGGCAGGGGGATGGGGAGTGGGAAATTGTTGTTCAAAGGGAGGATGTTCTCTCTGTGTCATTTCCAAATGTGTTGTTTAATAGTTTGGTTACTAGTAGTTAAACATCTTCCTAAAACTCCTATTGAGTTTCTCTAGCAGGGAAAGTAATATCCGTTGTCCTGCATTCTATGCATCCCACATGCTGGGGGTGACATCAATGCTGAGATGCATAACTTCCCAAAGAGCTCCCGAGGTCTTACGGCAAAAGCTTATCCACCTTGTGTAAAAATGGCATTCATCTATTCATTCAACAGATAGTTTTTGAGTGTATATTATATGTCAGGCTAAGTAGTATTTGCATATACTTCAGGGAATATAATGACCTGATCTGTTTGAATCTTGGGTTCTCTGTTCCCAGCTCCAACCAGTCTTTCACTTGTACAGAGAGTCTGGGTGGCAATTAGTACTGATTAGTCTAAATCCATCTTGATTTTAACATTGAAAGCCCCGTGTCCCAGGCAAACCAGGGCAGTTGTCCCCTGCAGTGGAAAAAACAAGGCAGCAATTTTTCCAGGCTGGATCCTAGAAGGTGGTGTCAAAGAGCCTCCTGGATGAGGCTCTTCACGTACATGGAAAACAGCCTGGCTTGCAGATACCAGTTATCTCCACAGGTAAGGCTGACATATTTCACTTTATAAAAATTAAAAAGAAAAAAAAAAAAAAACCTTTGCATGGCCAAAATAGTATACACAAAGTTAAAAGGCAAATGTGAGACTTGAGGAAGCTATATTTCCAATTAGATGCCAAAGGGTTATATGCTCAGCTCTGGTAATACAATATTTACCATGTAGCTTCCAGACTGTCAGGGAGAATGAAACAGTCATGTAATATTAATTACATGAGTTCGCGACTGAGAAATCATTGGAATGAAATATCCAGGGAAATATGTGACTAGATGGTTAAGTCTGGGGTGTTAGGCAGGGCTTCCCTAAAGAAGTTACACATGAGTTGATCTCAAGGATAAGTCAAAAGGACTCTAGCAAAAATTTCTGGAGTGCAGTGGGGGAAAAGCAAGAAGAAAAGAAGTCCAGAGTGATGCGAAAGCATAACCCGAAACCCAGAGTCCTACTCTTTTAATAATACAATATGTGAAATGATATGATTAGGTGATTTCATGACTGCATAAATATTTTAAAATCATCAGTTATTGCATTTTAAATTCACGCAGTTTACTGTAGATCAATTATACCTGAATGAAGTTGTAAAAAATATTCAGACCAGATCATAGGTTATCACGGAGAATGACTTGCAAGAAAGCTCTGGGTTTAAACCAAAATCACTGAGAAGCCATCGGCTACCTTTAAGTAGAGGGAAGACCAAATTACTTTTGTGAACATATGCTAGTATATGCCAATAATGATGGCTATCTTTTCACCTGTGCTAATTATCTGCCAGAAACTATTCTAAGAATTCAGTTAATTCCCTTAGTTCCTCACAACCCTAGGAAGTTCTATTATCCTCATTTCCACTTAGAGAAACTGAGGCAAAGAGAGGTTATGGGGCTAAGGCTCACTCTGATCTCAGAGCTCACATGCTCAACCATTGTGCTCTACTGTGTCTCAGCTCTGTATTAGCTGCTGAGAACAGAATAAAATTCACATGTGCAAAGCCTACAACAGTTTGCAAGATGCTTTTACAACATGATCTCATTTAATGCTTCTAATGACATAATTAGGTTGGAATTTTTTATGCTCCTTTTACAATTGTACCAATTAAGGATCAGAAATATTTGCAGTTTTCCTGGTGGCCACATGACTTGAATGTTGGCCTTCTGATCTCAGACATACTCCTTTCTTTGTAATCCCCTGCTTGACGTCAAAGAAAAATTGCACTGCATGGAGCAAATAGGCAAGGGAGATTTTATTCAAAACTATTGCAGTACAGGTGAAGACTATTGAAAGAGAGAGAGACTGAACTCAACTTCACTGAAACAAAAGGCAGGAGGGGTTTTTAAACTTTGGGGTAAGCTTTTGGAAGGATACCAGAGGAATTAGGGGCTGAGTGTTCAACATAATTAGGCCATCTGGGTTTGCCTAGTGGTACTTAATAGAAATTAGGCTCCTTGCCTCCCACGGAGACTGGGCGTATGAGGTAACACCAACGTAAGTATGTACCCTAGGAGTCTCTTCCTTTTCTTTCTAGGTCCTGCTTAATTTATCTTCCTCCAAGAAGCCCTCCCAGTCTCACATTTTAAAGTGCTCTAGTAAGAGCCTCATTCCTTTCAAAACAGCACCTGTGCAATCAGTTGTTTCATGACTGCCATCCTGTTAGGCTGTTGGGTCTCACAGTGTGGGTCTGGGAAGAGCTTGTCCACTGCTGAGAGCTATGCCTGACACTTAGTCCCTGAACCATTCATGTTTCCTTAGTGAACAGAGAAGCAAGTCAGTCAGGGAGGGAAAAAATGAGAGAAAAATCAGAGAAGAAATTAAGAATATAGTAGACTTAATTACTATAATTAAGAATATAGTAGAAATTAAGGATTTCTTTTAGCCCAGATTCAACTCTATAAACCTGTGCTCTCCATGTATGGCTTATTATCACTAGCAGCGTGAGGGTTCTCCTGACATAGGAACTGTATCTTCCCAATCAGATTATAGGTTCCCCAAAGGAAGGGCCTTATCCCCCCCATTATCAGACAATCTGTAAATATGGGCAAAACCTACTACGTTATATCACTGAATGGATTTTTAAAAATGAAGAATGAATGACATAGCTATCTGTGTCATTGACAGGGCTGCCTTTCTACCCCTTTTGAGAAGCTTTAGTTCTTCATGAAAATATTTTCCAGTGAGAGGGTGAAATATACCAGATCACTTGTGTTGGGGTCATTTTATAAAGAGCACTTTTGGGAAACAAAACTGTTACAGAGCTGAAATCAAAACACCACATCCCTATCGAGTGTCTTATTGGGTATAGGTTGGTCCAATGGCATGATCATTAGTGACAACTCAGATCATACAAACTCAGGTTACTACTCCACAGAATATTGAAAGCAGTGTACTGTGAAAGGATTCATAGAGTAACAAGACTGGAGTCTCATTAAAAAGCCTGACTTTCCAAATGTTCCAATGAATCTGGAGGGTACTTAAGAACGTCTTCAAACATTTCCACTGTGCAGCTGGCACAGGGGGTAATGCCTTGGTTCAAGAAGTTCAGAGCTGTGAGTACTTAACTTTTTCCCATTCTCCTCCTGTTCCCCACACCCAGCACTCAGCAGTTCACAGAGTCAGCAGAACAATTCAACACTTTTTCATAGGCACAGAACTTTCTCAGTGTTTGGGCATGATACGAAGTTTAATAAGATAAAAACAGCTAATTAAGTCAAACTGTGACAAAACCACCACAAAACAATTGACACCTGGTGTATTAGTGTTTGTCAGGTGTCAGCTAAGACAAGGGAGCTTTACATTCCAGCCTTAAAAATAGCAATGGTAAGGTATCTTCTTATAAGTTCAGGAGAGATACTTCTCATAAAATGACCTCATTCCTTCCTCTCATTATCCTCACATTAAATAAACCTAGTATTGCAATATCAAGGATGATCAAGTAACTATAGTTAAGAAACCTAAGGGAAACTTCTATGCCCTTTAGTTTCAATCCAGGATATTTAAATCAAGTTGAATAGACCCAGATTTAAATTGAAATGACTGGAAGCAACTATATTTTAGAGTATTATATTTTTGTAAATATTAACAAGAGTGTTCAGTATATGAGTAGCAGATTTGGGGCTTCTAATAACAGAATATCTAATGGATTTTGGCTTTAAAACTACAGACTCTCATCATATCATGTAACAACCAGTCTGGTGGTAGATGACTCCAGGGTTCACGGATTTTGTAGCGTAGTGGTGTGGAGGCTACTGGTCAGCTTCTTAGCTTTCCCTTCATGATCTCAGCACCAGTTACGGCACCAATGGTGGTTGTTTCCTCATGACAAGAGCCAAAGGCAAAACTGTGTAATTTTACCCAATTATGTTTACCAGGGAGGAAAAATGTGTACCCTGTAGAAACCTCAAGGCATTTGCCTTTCATTCACCAGGTCTGTAGCACACACACCCAGGGATAACAGTTCACTGGAGAAGAAGGGAAGGACCATGACTGGCTTAGTTTAGCCATCATCATCCACTTGCAGGGACTGTAGAGGGACCACCTTCCTTGATCATGTTTTTTTTTTTTTTTAAATGTGGTTCTATCATGAGGAAAGAAAGGATGAAGGATATTAGCTATTAGATAGTCAAGAAAAATAGATGCTGGTGGGAGTATCAAATGAGATGATTGGTGGAGACATGTGTTAAAGTGTAAGTTTACTTACAAATCCATAGTCATATTATTAATGACCTGAACCAGCTAACAGATAACCAGAATTAGTAGTGTTTCACTAGAAATGTGCATGCAAATAACTTAGTTATATAAAACTACGGTGCCCAGAGCTCACAGAGTACTGAACAAGCTCCCCAAGTGATTTTGATGTGAATCCTTCCTAAGGAATTACTGATTTAGATGATTGTGATGGAGAAAGAGAGAAGACAGAGGCAGGTTCTGGCTATACATGGAAGATTATACACCAGATTAAACACACATCATTTCTTTTCTCTTTTGAAGCTTCAGATAAAACAAAGATATATAAACTGACAAATAAAAAAGAGAAGCCTTCAGGAGATGAGAGATATCCACAACATTTTGAAAGCAGATGGGAGAAAAAAAAAAAAGAGCAGGAAGTGTTGTAAAACAGTTGCCCACAGCTCATCTGTGGAAATCCACAAAGATACAAGGAGATTTACAGAACAGAAGCATGGAAAGCCTAAAGAATTAGAAATACCATGGAGTACAGTGGTCACGGGTAGTGAGGTGTGGGTCCAAAAGTGAAAAATTAGGCACACGTTTACTTACTTATTATTTCTTAAAGTATAGTTGGATTAGGATGTTGTGTGAGTTTCAGGTGTAGAGCAAAGAATTTGTTTTTTCTCAGATTCTTTTCCATTAAAGGTCATTACAATATATTGAGTGTAATTCCCTTAGTTCCCCGTGGTACACAGTAGGCCCTTGTTGGTTATTTTATATATAGTAGTGGGTATATGTTAAGCCAAAACTCCTAATTTATCCCTCACTCCCCTTTCCCCTTTGGTAACCATAGTTTTTGTTTCTGTTTTTGTTTTTCTTTTTCTATGTCTGTGAAGTCTATTTCTGTTTTGTAAGTAAGTTCATTTGTATCATTTTTTTAAGATTTCACATATAAGTGATATCTTATGATATTTGTCTTTGTCTGACATACTTTACTTAGAATGATAATCTCTATGTTCACCCATGTTGCTGCAAATGACATTATTTCATTCTTTTTTATGGCTGAATAATATTCTGTTGTATTTTAATATATCACATTTAATATACGATACATACCACATCATCTTTATTCATTCGTCTGTCGATGGACATTTAAGTTGCTTCCATATCTTTATTATAAATTGTGCTACTATGAACATTGGGGGTGCACTATCTCTTTGAATTAGGGTTTTCTTTGGATATATGCCCAGGAGTGGCTTTGCTGGATCATAAGGTAATCCTATTTTCAGTTTCTTAGGGAACTTCCATACTGTTCTCCATAGTGGCTGCAGCAATTTACATTCCCATCAACAGTGTAGGAGAATTCCTTTTCTTCCACCCTGTCTCTAGCACTTATTATTTGTAGACTTTTTGGATGGCCATTCTGACTGGTGTCAGGTGACACCTCATTTTAGTTTTGATTTGCATTTCTCTAATAATTAACAATGTTGAGCATCTTTTCATGTGCCTGTTGGCCATCTGTATGTCTTCTTTGTAGAAATGTCTGTTAGACCTTCTGCCCATTTTTTGATTGGATTGTTTGCTTTTTAAATATTAAGCTGTATGTGCTGTTTGTATAGTTTGGGAACTAATGCCTTGTTGATTCCATCATTTGCAAATATTTTCTTCTATTCCATAGCTTGTCTTTTCATTTTGTTTATGGTTTCTTTCGCTGTGCAAAATATTTTAAGTTTAATTGGATGCAAATTTTTATACAGAACAAATAGGTGCCCAGATCTTGTCCCACTGAGGCCAGGCAACTTCTCTCAACATGATAGAAAAATTGATGATTGGTCTCTGGTTAGCCACTGAGGTTCAGGGAACCCTTGGCACAGATGAATATCAAATGAAGCAATATGGTATTTTAAAAAAGGCAGATTACTTGAAACTCTAAATAAGGAATAATGATGTGCCCAGTTTCCCTTATCCTGTCAGCCACTAACATGTTGCCAGTCATGTTAATGCCTTCTACTACTATGCTACTTCAGACAGGAGATTGAAGGCTTGTTCTCTGGGAAAGCAAGCCAGTCTAAGAGTAAATACAAAGAGATACTGACAATATGGGGTCAGCATTCACTCACCCGTTCATGCAGCCTTCCTGCTGACTAAGATTATTCCAAAACATACAGAGCTCCATAGCAACTTTTTAGTGTCTTGCTTCTAAGGTACATTCTTAGTTGTGACTAGGAGCCAATGATCACCAACCATCTAAATAAGGAGTTTTATAAGAAAAAGATCAAAGCAAACAAATGTGCAGCTAAACAAAATATGAAATCAGAGTAAACATGGCCAATGTATGGAACAGAGCAAAACATTTTTTTTAAAGAAAAGACTATGGAGAAATAAGAAAGAAATACTGTAGCCATGAAACAGGACAAAATGTCACCTTTTAAATTAACTATTATAAAAAAAAAACAAAAAAAAAAGGTTCTTAGACATTATATATGAATATGTTATATGTATTAACCCAGGTGAAAAAAAAATGTAATAGTTGGGGACAGAGCCATAAACAAGAAAGCTGTGGTGTGAGCTCTCAGAATGCTTACAATCTACTGAGGAAAACAAATTACATGAATAAATATCCATGTACTGTTGGGAATTGTATTTATTCAAAGCAATAAGTGATATTGATAGTATTTAATAACAATAATCTAACCTAGTTTGAGCAATCAAAAAAAAAAAAATAATCTCCTAAAGAAATGACATTTAACCTGAAACTATAAAGAGGATTCAGGACAAAGGGAACAGCATAATCTCTTGTTTATGATCCATATATTTAAAACAGAACAATTATTTGAAAGGATTCTTAAAAAGTCAGAAATTATGCATACTTGAGCTGAATTACGCCTAAGAATTGTATTTGCAATTTGACTGATACCTCATCTTCTCTTATTATAGCCTTGTCTCAAGGTTCTTGCTGGCTAATTAATAACCTTGATTATTATAGAACTACATAAACTCATAACTACTTAATTGTAGATCCAATTAAACTCATAAATACTTAAATGTTAACTTACATTGTGAGGCATAGTTTAGGAAATGTGAGGGATTAAGAGTTAAATATGTGTTTCCTGACTTCAGGGAGCTTGAAATCATGCTTTCAAACCAAAAGAGATGTAAATAAGAGAATCATCCCAGAGTTTAATCAGACATAACAATTTGTGAATTTTTATTTTACCTTTGTTGTTATTCTATTGATTGTCATGAAGAGGCATCATATCTTCCCATAATAAGGTTTTGGCATAGCCATGTACCTCTCATTGTATTTCGCGCACATTCAGATGAATTTATACTCAGTTTTAAAGAATAATTAATAACTGAGATTTATAAATGATATTCAGCTACATACTTGTCATGACCAAGTGAATTAGTCCACTTCAGCAGAAGACAAAATAATGAAACTAATTTTGCTTACTGCAGTTTCAGTGCTAAATATTAAAGACAGAAATATAAAGTATTAATTCAATTGATTTGCTATTTAGAGCTTTCAAGATGTTTTCTCATAAATAAGCCATTTTAATTAGCATTCTGCTTTTACCCGTAAACTTAGATTTAGAAAAATGCATAATTTCACTTAGTTCAGGCTGATAGATGGCCCAATTACTTTACAAAGATTCATTGTAAAAGGCTGTAAAGAACAAATCATCGTTTGCCAAATCAAAGAGGAACGCCTGCAAACTTCTTGAACATAGGGTGAAGTCTCCTGCCTCCTTTTTATTTTTCTGAGTGACTTGGAAAATGGTTAAATGTAAAACCCCAGGCAGACAATAAAGTCTCGGTGGAACATTTAGCAGTGGGCACATAATAGGAATATGCTACCTGCTTCATCCTCTTCTTTTTCCTTTTCCTTTTTTCCCCTCTTGACTCTCTTCTTTTTCTTCTTTTTCTAACACTTAATATAGTAGTAGTCATTTTGGAAGGTACGCTGATGTCTTCTTTAGCTTAAAATAGGGCCCTTTCTCCCTAAGAGTCATGCCTGCCTCAGTCATTGCAGGAGCAAGGAGAAAAGCCATTCCTGAGCATTAAGAGATATTGTGTCTGCAATTTTGTATTGCACACTTTTAAAGAACATGAGCCAAAGCAGCTTCTAGCAATATAGTATGTGTAGATAGAAATGGTAAGACAAAGTAGATGTAGCAGATATAGGTTTCAGTTTATATAAACTCAGGTTCTCAGTAAAATAGTTTCAAATTATTTTCCTTAGATATACTATATCCATTGTGATGCTTTTCACTACATGCTCAGAAAAACTGACTAAGAATGACTTCAGTGATGATGGACTTACTATCTCTCACATCAAGAAGATCAGAGGCAGGTGGTCCCAGAGTTGATGAATTCAGAAGCTGAATAATGCTTTTTCCTTCGTGTTCTATAATTTTGGCATTGGCTTTTGCCCTTAGTCCTCCCCACGCTCATAGTCTGAAGCAGAAAATCCTCTAACAGCTGAAGTAGAGAAAGACTAATTTCTTCTCACATGTTATTTCTCAGCAAGGAGGTGAATTGTCTCCAGACTTTACAGACATCTGTGTGCGTTATTTATAGTTTATGTATAAGTATAATCTTCTGGAGGAAGGCAGCTCCTGTGGTGTGCACACTTTGTGCCCTTACACTCCCCTTGCTTCTTGTTTAATTTATGGCCTTCTTGATAAAAAGGAGCACCCTACCCACACTACATGGGAGGGTCAGTGTACCGTGTCTCCCCTTGCCCAATTAAACCCTGCTTGGTTAATGCTGACTCATCACATTCTCAATAATAAATCAGAGTAGTGTTCATATATATTGCATTTCTGTTAATTACAGTAATTATAATGGTTCAAATGCCCAGAAAAGTACAAATATAATGATTATTATAGAAATAGGTTAAGTCCTTCCTATGTTATCTTGCTTGATATATGACTTCAAGCTGGGGATGAATAAAACTTAATTTAATCAAATAAGGATACATTATGATGTATTCGATATTTGGAAAGATAAGCTCAATAATTCCCTTTAACAAATTTATTTTGAAAACTAAAAAGAACTTGATAAAACCAACTTCCTTTAAAAGTGACTTCAGTTATTCTTTTTTCCATTATTACTAGTTTTGTTTTCCAACTATTAACAGATCAAAATGCCGTCTATATTTTGTATAACTTTATAAAGTACTATAGAAGTCCGTTGTTATTACTACATTAAACTATATATATTAACTCCCTTTGTAAATCTTCCCCTTCTTTTAGCATGAAATGATGTTTTACTTCCATCCATGTCAAGATTTAAACATTTTTCTTACATATTACATTGCCTCTTTTGTATTTTTGAAGCCCTAATTATTGAGAATTTCTGACCATTATGTAGTTGGAGAGCAGCTGAGGCATAAGGAAGATTATCTGACACTGTTCTGTTTCCCAGTATGCTTTGAACTCTGCTCGGCTCCAAATACCAATACAAATGGCATTTCTAATGAGAGTTTAGAAAACTGCTGTTTCTCAAGTCTATTGGGTGCTCAGTAAATGTCATAAAATTGAGAATCAGAAATCCATAAGCAAATAGAGTATATTATGTAAGTGTGGAGGCTAGATATGTAAAGTATCAGTAAAAAGGGCATGAGAGGTGCAAGATGTGGCTATGTACCAATGCTGGTCATTCTCTTTACTATTTGTATGACATCAAAGAAATTAATTACCTACTTGAACCTCCATTTTTTAGCTTAAAACAACAACTCTTTTCTTACTTATTTCTCATGTTTTTATGGGTCAGAAATTTAGACATTTAACTAACAGCAAGGGAGACTTGTCTCTGCTCAAGGACATCTGGAGACACAGCTGGGGGCTGAAACATCTGGATAGCATCCCCCCCTCTCTCTTTCTGCTGTCATGTCTCGGGCATGCCAGCCTCAGGGGAGTTGCACTTCTTACTCAAGACTGAAAAAGCAAGTATTCCAAGAGGCCAGGCTGCAAGGTTTCTTACAACCTAACCTCAGCAATCCTGGAAGATTCCTTCCATCACGTTCTACTGGTTAAGCAAGTCTTTAAAGCCAGTCCAGACCCAATGGTTGTGGAATTAGATTCCACTTTTCAGTGGAAAAAGTACCAAATAATTTTTATAAAATGCCAGTTCTGGCATGTCATCTGTGTTGTGTGTGTGTGTGTGTGTGTTTTAAGACTAATTTTTTTTTAGAATAGTCTTATGGTTACAGCAAAAGTGAGAGGAAGGTAGATATTCCTCATATAACTTTGTCCCCCACTGTATATGCATATCCTTTCCCATTACCAACATCATTTACCAGAGTGGTGCATTTGTTACAATTGATGAACCTACATTAACCCATCATATTGTTACCAAGGCTGTTGCCCCAAATCATACCCCTGCCCCTTCCTCAAATGGAAACAAATTACTCTTATCTAAGTCTTAGGAAGAGGCTGCAGAAAGGAAAACAAGAACTGGTTAGAACCAATTCAGCCCAAGATGGGAGAAGATTTGACTTCCAGTAGACCTTGAGACTCATTATGCACTTGTTGTAATATATTAGCAAACTAAATGACACACTCACAAGTGCCATGGCGGTTGACAATTGCCATGACAACTGGAAATGCCCATACGAAGACTGAAAAGGAGAGTTGCATCAGTTCTGGATCCAAACCACACCCTGTTCTAGGATAAGTCATGAATATTCCTCCCACTGTTTCCAATTCCTTCTCTCTCACCTTGACCCTCCTATACATATGGGGTCTCTACTCAACTTGGGTTGAGATGTTGACTTGTGAGCTAGGTTCCTGCTTCTGCATTCTTTGGCTAATGAATTTATTTTGTGCTGTTCCAGCCTCTGCATCAGTTTAATGGTTGGCTGTGTATATCTGATCTGGAAAAGAACCTCCCTGGCCAAGACAAGGGGCCTGGGCCCAGGCTAGGACCTCTGTGTGCAGGTTCAGCTGACCGATTCAGTAACAACATCACTCAAAGTCCATGGTTTACCTTAGGGTTCACTCCTGGTGCTGCACAGTCTATACACTTGGACAACTGTATAATGATGGCTATTGATTATTGTAGTGTCACACAGAGTATTTTCAGAGATACAGAAAATCCTCTGTGCTCCACCTTTGCCCTTCTTTCTGGCTTCCATTTTTAACAAAATCCAAAAAAAACTGAGTATAATTACAAATGTCCTGCAGATTTGTCTATGAGGATTAGCTGTAATGTTGCAAGGTGCACTATAGGCATTTAGCAGTGGACTTATTGTTACTGTTATTATTATTATTCAAAAAACCAAAATTGATTCATTTTCTCTTCCAGCTTAGATCACTTAATTTCATTCGCCAAATGGACATTGGAGAAAAATGGAAATTGGAGTTGGGGATTAGAATTAAAGATTGATAATATTGGAGGGGATCTGAGAGATCACCTAATCTATCCAATCAGATAAAAACAAAAAACAAAAAAACATAAAAACAAAAAAAATAGTCCAAGTTTGTGAAGTGTCTTGCTCTAGATATCTCACAGAAAAATATTACTTACAAATTTTATTTCATACAAGAAACACATTGTAATAAAATGAAATTAAATATTAATAACATTTTAAAACTATTAAAATAATACTTATATTTTTTATTATCATAGAGACAGTCAGTGAGAAACTTAGGAACAGAACTCAGTCCTTGCATCTTTCAGTTCAAATTTCTTTCCACATGAATAAAACTTCTTAAATAGGCTTAATGACTTAAAATTCCCAAAATGCCAACTCCAAATGAACAAGGATAGTATTAACCTCCCCTCTCATATATTAGCTCTTTGTGAATATAAGTGCATGAAAAATAAATTTGGTTCAAATTGTTTAAATGTCATACCTATCTAAAGAGTATGTTACATATTCCCCTAGGAACGTGTTCTACAAAAAGGGAAACTAGTGTCAACTCCCAGGTCTTTGCAAACTTAGGACAAAAATACTTGCTCCAGTTTTTTTTGACATGCACTTATCATAAATGCATTTGGTAGGTTTGGAGTGATAAATCCACATTTTTTGGTTCCATCAGATAAAGCTCGGCTAGATTAAAGTAGATTAATTTAGATTAAGCATTAGATCAAGCAGCTTGTTTCCATGATCTTTTATTAAGTTCAGCATTCCTCTAATTCTGCATTCCAATTCAAGAATCATCGTGGGGGCTACAATAAGTCAAGCGCATACCTGACAGCACAGTTTTTCACAATCAGTTCCTCAGGTAACTGGCAGAGATCTAGTTCCATCCTAAGAGCATCTTGGGTGCAGTCAACAGTCTTGATTCTGAAAGGGGGAAGATTTACACCCTTTTATTCTTGTCAATTGATAGAAAATTTTCTGCAGAAAGTCATATGCTAATGTGCTTTGCACAATCAGAATATCCAGAAAAGCAGAGAAGACTCCTGCCAAATATAGCTTGCTTGCCTTCTAGTTTTTTTTCTTCAAATAAACTTGCTAATAGAAAAGTAGAATAAATAAAAATTAGGATCAGGGATGTTAAATTGTACCTAAATTCTCATAATCTATGAAAACTGGAACTCTATAAAGGTGGATCACTCTACCAGACAAATGCATATGTGAGAATGATTCTAATTAAGAAAAAAACAAAGAAGGAGAAGTTGGGAATGATATTTTTTTTTCTTTTATGGAGCGTGTGTGTGTGTGTGTGTGTGTGTGTGTGTGTCTGGGAGAAATCAATACTGAAAAAATATGGAGACTAATATTTTACAAAATATATGGAGCATTAATAAAATAATATTGTATTTTTCCACAAATGCATAAAATGTAATAAAATTATAAATAGAACACATAGTAAATTCATGTTAGTGGTTTTCTCCAGGGAAAATGGGTCTGGAAAAGTGAGAAAGGTAATTTAAAATTGATTGTATTTTATTTCGTGGAAAAATTATGAAGAAAATATCTTTTATTAGTTTCTAGAAAAGTTGGTAAAGGTGATCTAACTATTTTTGTAATCTTTTTCACTTGTTGGGGAGGGAGATTTAAAAAGTTCCATGCCTTTTTTTTAAGCAAGATAATTTTCCAACTTTTCTTTTCGAATTTTAATTATTGAAACTAACCAGCCAGATATAGAGAGAAAAGAAACATCTGGTCTGTCTATCTAGCTATCATCATTTATTTTTATCTATCTATTCACTTACTCATTTAATGCATTTTATTCTTTTAAATCTTAGCTGTCTTTTTTCTATTGGTGCATAGAGTAACTCTTCATTCACTTACAAAGCAGAACTAATTTACCTTTTTTGAGGGAGAAAAAAGGCCAAAGGGATATTGGAATAGGCATCACTTTCCCATCACCCATGTTCCGGTGGATAAGCTGAAGGAGTAAGCCCTAATTCAGTAGTTCCTATTGTCACGAAAGGTACTGACGAAAATTAATTCCTACTGAGTCATCCATATCAAGAATAAGGGTGAAGTCCTCCTTCCCCTACACACACACACACACACACAAATGACTCCTCAGACAAACTTGAGAGGTTAAAGAGATCAGTTGGACCCCAGGTAGGCCTGTAATAGGGAAGAACAAATCTGACCCCATATCAGATCTGTTGCTTTATCTCCAACCCTGTGCTCTGTTTGCTGTGCTTAGTCCTGCTGGTTCTGCACCTTTTGTAAAAGAATGTTGCCTCTACAGCCTGGAATACGCAGGTTAGCTCATTCTCAAGGCTTTGGCTTTTAAGGATATAACACTATTCCACCCACACAGAGATAAAAATTTGCAGAACAGAGCGTAACACTTGTCTTGTGGAATGTTTACAGAAACATGGTGACCTAACCTACACAGACAGCTATAAGAACAAAGGATTCTAACACCAAGAAGTTTGCAACATCCAGTCATGCCCCCTCCCCTTTCAGTGTAAAAGGAGCCTGAATTCTAACTTGGGTGAGACAGTTTTCTAGGACATTAGTCCCCTGTCTTCTTGGTCTGCTGGCTTTTTGCATAAAGTCATTATTCCTTGCCCCAACCCCTCACCTCCTGATTTATTGGCCTGTTGTACACTGAGTACGATGAGTTTGTACTCGGTAACAAATTTTGGCTAAGATAGCCAGGGTCCTTGCTGTTTGGTTGGGGAATTTTGGTTTAAGGCCCCAGCAGCTGCCAGGACACCTTGTCCTGAGGGTCTTCCCTTCAAAATTCCCCAAAGTGGCACCAGCTACCCCAGTGCTTGCCAGTTGGAGAAGGACTCAACATCTGGGAGCTGATGGGCTCCATACAGTAGGATAAGTTGCTCCCGTGTGTACAGGTGGAAAATTTACTTCTCTCTGCTTGGGACTTTTTCCTCTGGAATAAGCCGATTTGTTTCATATTTGAGCAGAGTTCCCTGCTGGAGAGAGGAAATAGTTGCTGGACTTGTACTCAGTTTGTGAGCTGGTTTGTTTCACAAATGGATGCTAGCATTTGTGTGAACCATTTGTGGTTTGTTTGCCTTGTATTTCTGTCTTTTAAAAAATGAGGACTATTTCAACTCTCCCTAAAGAAAGTCCTCTGAAACACATTTTGGATAAGTCACCTGATTACATCTATGAACCCATGACTAAGAGGAAGATGAACAATGTGCGGCCACAGTATCCATTTGGATCTCCAACAAGGGATCTATACAGGGTTACCTTCATAGACTGCCACCCTTGCTGTGTTAATTACATCATGTGTGGTCTGCTGTGTCACTGTACATGTAAAACCCCAACACTAAATTAACTTGAGGGTTTATTTAGGGTTTTCTGTTTGTCCTTTGGGTTTCTCATACATTTTGTTCTGGTTCCAAGTCAGTTTTGTGATATTTAAAATTTTTACTGATGGCAAATGGAGGAAAGAAATAGATAAACAAAAACAACAAACAAAGAAACAAACAAAGCCAACTCTGTTCTTGTCTGAGAGTGAGAGAATGGAAAGTTTCCACTTGGTTCCTACAATCACTAAAAGCCTCAGCCCAGAATTCAGCCTGGTTGGTTGATGCCAAGGCAAAATGGTCAGAGAGGATCAGTTGCCATTTATGGTTTTACAATAAAATGTTGAGGAATGGTGGCTTTATACAATCCTGCAATTACAGGTATTCTATGAAAATCAGGGAAGAATGATGGAATGCCCTATGTGCAAGCATTTGTACTGTTATATCAGGGAAAATAAGAAAAGGACTAGAACATGAGTTAGGATATGTTGCTTCACTCCTCTGGCTGAGCTAGCTGCCCCATCCACTCCAGCCACTATGCCAAGGTATCCACCCTTTCCACTGCCTCCTGTTCCTACACAACCAGCCGATTGCCAATGCTGGGGCTCAGGAAGCAGTCAGACTGGCTTCCCCTCCTTATAGGTATCAATTGAAAATCCTGTGTTAGTTCCTGAGGCACAGGGACCTGGTCTAGTATTATCATCTAAGACCTGATAGGGCACCCACTTTGGACGGGGATCCACTCCTGGCACAGGGCAATTTCCTCTACACTATTAAATCTAGAGGTCCTAAATGCAAACAGCCAATGGGCTGGGTTTAACAAAATTAAAGAAATCCAGCAAAAAACAAATGAAGATCTCTCTGAATTTTTGGAAAGAATTCATCAGGTCTAGAGCAGATCTGAGGCCCCTGAAAATGCTAGAATGGTAAATGTGAAAAAATTGCAAAAATTAGATTGTGCATTTGGAATAAACCCTTCTCAATTGATAGGTGTTTGTTTTAAAGTGTTAATCAAGGAATGACTCATTCTGGAAACTGATAACTTTACCCAAGGTTGCCCTTACAGCCTTCATCATCACCTCACTCAGCTCATAGTTTAGCTTCCTTGACCCTAAGCTGTTCCTCTTTGTTTTGGAGAAGTTTAATTTACCAGCTGGATATGTGGGACTGGTATTCTTGGGTTTGACAGTGTGCTATGCCATTTCTTCACCATTGGGCTGCCTCAGGGAAAAAATACCACATCGGAGGAAATTACTTCTGGTTTTTGGAAACTTAATCACTACAGGATGCTACATGCTCTTAGGACCTGCCCCAGTCTTGCACATTAAAAAGTGATGGCCCTCCGTGAAGTGTAAGGGCCCAGGTAGCTTTCAAGAGAACAGATATTTGTACTGAATCTGTCTTATACAGATTTTAAATGCTGTTGAAGCACTCACTAACTTAGTTTCCATGATGTGGAACCTTTTCCCCCCATGGAGGCTGAAAAGAATGGAGCCAGCAATACTGGTACGATCTTTGGATGTTATGCTCTGACTTCTGGCATCTTTGGTATTTAGAAAATATCTTGTACACATTGGAGCAAAATTTATGTTAGTAGCAGGAATGTTCATCTCAGGGAGAGTTACAATTCTCTTTGGTGTATCGGAAAGGCCAGTGTTTATTGCTATGTCCTTTCTAGTGAGCATAACTGATGCAGTAAGTTTCCCCACAGCAAGAGCTGAATCTTCTTCTATCCTCGCAAAGGCATTTCCACATAATGTGACTACAGTATTGGAAAGTCTTGAGACCTTCTGGGCTGGGACTAGTGTTGGGGCTTCCTTTAGGTGGCTTCTTGTATCAATGCTCTACCAATGAGATGCCTCTTATTTTTCTAATGCATAGCTCTGTTGATGGCACCCCTCAACATATGTATTTTACCTGATTATGAATCTAATCTAGGAAAATCATAAAAGAAAGATGAGAGTTTCTCACATGGTAGAAAGAAAGAAGCACTCTGATTATGAATGAAGAAGCCTGGGGGCTCCCTTGGACTTGAGATGCCCATGCCCAATTACCCCACAGACATCCTGGGTCAAACTGACAATGAAATATGAGCTGACTGACTTTCTGAGTGATATTGGTGCAGCGTACTCTGTGGTCAAACACCAACTTGGCACAGAAAATACGTCAGTCCATCCCAGTCATGGGAGTCTCTTGAGAATTACAAAATTGTTCATTCTTAACAACCTCCAGAATGCCAACTAGGAGACCTCACCCTGAATCATAGTTTCTTATATGTGCCAGAGTACCCAATCCCTCTTTGGGCCGAGAGCTCCTTTGTAAGTTAAATGCTCAAGTAACATTTTCGCCAGAAGAGCTTATCATCGGAGTTCCACCAGAACATGCTTTAAGTCCACAGATGGCACTCATGAAAACCCCAGAGGAGGAGACAGAGCTCTTTCCCCTTGGGGTCTACTACAGCGTAAGTCCAGAAGTGTGGGCTGACGGCACGCTGGGGAAGGCCAAAACCACATGGCCAATGCAGATCCCGTTAAAAAGGGAGGATTGGGCACCTAATATAAATCAATACCCTCAGAGGCAAGTGGTCCAAAAGGGAATTCAGCCAATTTTAGAAAACTTCTCAAAAACAAGACTGATTCAACCCCGCAGGTCCCCGTTCAACACCCTTGTTCTCCCAGACAGAAAACCAAACTCAGCAGAGTATCACTTTGTTCAAGACTTGAGGGCTATTAATGAAGTGGTCCAAGACTTACACCCTGTAGTGCCTAATCCATATGCCCTGCTCACAACTAATCCAGGAGAATATTGATGGTTCTCAATTTGGGACTTGAAAGATTTTTTTTCCTGCATTCTTATTTGCTTCTGCGTGGCAGGACCCCAAAACACAAGTAGTCCAACAGGATTGCTGGACAGTCCTACCTCAAGAATTTAAGAAGTTCCCTACCCTGTTTAGGGAAATGTTGGCTAGGGAACCTAAGAAACTTAATATCGTACGATGGACTTTTACTCCAACATGCGGGTGATTTGCTAAGGCAACTATCAAGCTATGTTAGAATCCCTTCTCCCACAGAATGACCTGTCAAAATGCCAGGCAGCATATTCAGAAAAAGGACAGAGAGAAGGCCAAAGAGTGGGGTTTCACTCTTGATCACAGCTTGCCTGGCTGGCCATGTAGTGCACAAGGAGTTGTCTTGATCCCTGAGGCATTCCTGGACACTATACTATGGCGCATTCATAATAGTACTCATTATGGGAGAGTTGCCACCTTGCAATGGTATCAAAATTATGGAAGGGGGGCCTAACCTACAAAAAATCATTCAGTGAGTGACCCAGAATTGCATGGTTTGTGCTAAAAATAACCTAAAGATTGCTGTCAGACCTCCCGCAATGGGGACTCAACACAGAGAAACCTGCCCCACAGAGGGCTCAAATGCCTCAAGCTGCAGGAAGTTTCATGTACCTGCTAGTGTTTGTGGACTCTTTTTCAGGATGGGCAGACCCATATCCCACCCCAGCAAAAAAAAACCCTCCAGAGTGGTAATGCCCTCCTTAAATAATTTTTTTATAGCTGGAAAAGGGTCAAACTATTCATTTAATCTTTTCCAGATAAATAACAGAGGAATCTATTGTAATTACGGCACAGTCAGAAAGGTAAAATTAATAGATTTGTATTGGGAACTGGAACCAAAACCCCAAGTTAAACAAAGTACTAAGTGGTTTCATCAGGTTCAAGTAGTTGTAGGTAAAGAAGCAAAGAAGATTGCACTAGCGACTAAAGATTCTAAGGAATGTTTTCTTTCCAGGGCTGATCAACTCCATTCCATGATCACCCCCTCATCACCTCTGTTCAGAAGGAAGTAGCCAGAACAGTCATCACCCCTTTTTCCACAAGATTGTGGAATGGACATTGACACTGGGGACTTGTAATAGGGAAGAATGAATCTGATTCCATATTAGAGCTGTTCCTTTTGCTCTGTTACCTGTGCTTAGTCATGCTTAATGGAGCCAACTTGGAAACATATAAGGAAATATACAAGAGAGCCCATTCTCAAGGCTCTGACCTTCAAGGATATAACATTTTCCCATTCATATAGAGACAAAAAGTTGCAGAACACAGAATAAGATCTGTCTTATTGGAGGTTTACAGAAACATTGTGACCTTACCTATCTGGACAGCTGCAAGATCAAAGGATTCTGACACCAAGAAATTTGTAACAACCAACTACACCCCCTCCTTTCTTAATATAAAAGGAACCTGAATTCTGACTTGGGTCAGATGGTTCTCTAGGACATGAGTCCAACATTTTCTTGGTCTTCTGGCTTTCTGTGACTCCTTGCTTCAACAGCTTGTTTCTTGATTTATTGACCTGTTATATGGTGAGCAGAACAAGTCTGGACTTGTGTCAGGCCTCCCAGTTCTGATAATCTACTTGGCTGAAATACTTTTGATTAAAGTATCCATTCATTTAATTTAACAAGCTGCTTTTAACAAGGGAATATGATTAGCTGACTTAATACAATTCCAAGCCAGCCATTTACATGGTAGTGTGAATTGTATAATTTAGACCACATTTTCTTCATCAGCTTGGTGAGATTAGCCATCCTCTGTGAGGAGAGGAAGGGAAGACAGGAGGAATGAGGAGGAAAGCAGATTTATTCAAGTATTTATATCCTATCTTTATTTTATGAATCCCCCACTTTACCCCAACATTTTTAAATCTGATAAGAAACAATAATCTTGGAAGGTAATGTGGAGAGAATGTTTGGAATCAGGTCTGTCTTCCCAAACCCAGGATAGTCAATGTAAGTATAGGAGAATGGTTCTTTTCTTTTTTTTTTCTTTTTTAATTATGACCCCCATTTTATTTATTTTTTAAGACATTTTTTATTGAGTTATAATCATTTTACAATGTTGTGTCAAATCCCAGTGAAGAGCACAACTTTTCAGTTATACATGAACATACATGTATTCATTGTCACATTTTTTTCTCTGTGAGCTACCATAAGATCTTGTATATATTTCCCTGTGCTGTACAGTATAATCTTGTTATCTATTCTACATTTTGAAATCGCAATCTGTCCCTTCCCACCCCCCAGCAACCACAAGTTTGTATTCTATGTCTGTGAGTCTGTTTCTGATTTGTATTTATTTAGTCTTTCTTTCTTTCCTTCTTTTTTTTTTTAGATTCCACATATGAGCATCTCATATGGTATTTTTCTTTCTCTTTCTGGCTTACTTCACTTAGAATGACATTCTCCAGCAACAACCATGTTGCTGCAAATGGCATTATGTTGTCAGTTTTTATAGCTGAATAGTAGTCCATTGTATAAATATACCACTTATTTTTTATCCAGTCATCTGTTGATGAACATTTAGGCTGTTTTGATGTCTTGGTTATTGTAAATAGTGCTGCTATGAACTTTGGGGTGCAGGTGTGTTTTTGAAGTAGGGTTCCTTCTGGATATATGCCCAGGAGCGGGGTTACTGGGTCATATGGTAAGTCTATTCCTAGTCTTTTGAGGAATCTCCATACTGTTTTCCACAGTGGCTGTATCAAACTGCATTTCCACCAGCAGTGTAGGAGGGTTCCCTTTTCTCCACAGCCTCTCCAGCATTTGTCATTTGTGGATTTTTGAATGATGGCCATTGTAGTTTTGATTTGCATTTCTCTGATAATTAACGATATTGAACATTTTTTCATGTGTCTATTGATCATTTGTATTTCTTCCTTGGAGAATTGCTTGTTTAGATCTTCTGCCCATTTTTGGACTGGGCTGTGTGGTTGTTTCTTATTAAGTCATATGAGCTGCCTATATATTCTGGAGATCAAGCCTTTGTTGGTTTCATTTGCAAAAATTTTCTCCCAATCTGTAGGTTGTCTTTTTGTTTTACTTATGGTTTCCTTTGCTGTGCAGAAGCTTGTAAGTTTCATTAGGTCCCATTTGTTTATTCTTGCTTTTATTTCTATTGCTTGGGTAGACTGTCCTAGGAGAACATTTTTGAGATGTATGTCAGAGAATGATTCTTCAAGTGTGGTCTGTGGACCAGCAGAACTGGCATCACTGGGAACCTGTTAGAGATGCAAATTTCTGATCTAGAGTGTCTAGGATAGGACCAGCAATTTGTGTTTTAACAAGATGATGCAGATAAACCCAAATCTGAAAACCACTGGTATAGGAGCTCTGCTTTGGATGGGTAGACCTGAGAGTAAAGTGGACCATAAATAATAAAAAAACTCAATATTGAAGTCAGAAAAGAAAGAATGTATTGAAATATAAGAGGCAAGGAGTAAGGAAGGTGTGTGAGTGTGTGTGTGTGTGTGTGTGTGTGTGTGTGTTTTGTTTTTAACTGCAAAGCCTAGTAATTGGATCAAAATTGCACATATCCTTGATCTTTTGCCTGCGTTGCATTACCAGACCATCTGTCCCACTTTTATTTAATTTTCGCAATGTGATCATTACATATTTTGGTTAGGAAGTAAAGATTAAACCCTGATTCTTAAATTCTTGAATTATTTTAAGAATCCGTAATTTGAAAAGAATGCAAAATGTCACTGCTGCCTTTTTGGGCTTTTTCTCTTATTTTCACTAGCCCAAGACCTACATATTAATTTTTACTGATGCAACCAAAATTTTGAGAGTGACCAGGGATGTGTATATGTGAATACAGGTATACATGGCTTATGCTAATGGGGGAATTATGTTTTATGTATTTACAAAGTTTTTGAGATATCCTTATGATCAAAAGTCCTACTGTGAGTTCTTGTGACTAAGAGAGTTATGATAATTAATCGGTCAGATGATTGGAAGTGCAAAATGTTTAATCTATGAAGGTAAAATGTTTCCCATGTTAACTGTAATGCTATTTCAGAGTTAAGGCTGATTTGCTTTTCACAGAAAAGTACTTTATTTTCATTTATTTTTAACTGCTAATGAACCTTAAATCATAAGTTGCTAAAATATCTGCTACAGAACCACTTAAATTTTCTTTTAAACGAAAAGGAGTCATCTCATTGCACTAAGAAATGAAATGAGTAATGCGTTATGGCCAAGAAGAACGGTATGTGATGATGCTCATCCTTGAGCTTAACATAATGTATAAGGCAAACATGGCATTTGTTGTACTGAAAAGCAATTGCTGTAGCAGTTTGTACTATAATGACCCAAATGGTGGTTGTTGGCATTTAAGAATCTTAGTGTCCACATAAGAATCTATAGCTGTTTGTCTTTTCTTTTTTTTCCCTCAAGGGTAAAGAGTCTGGTGAATCATAAGGATGGTTGACAAAAAATCATGAAGGAAATATTCACGTGTTTGACAGATGACAGAAAAAGAGAAGGCTGAATCTAAGCCTCAGTAATGATTTTCAATATTTTTTGGCTACTAGTATTCCCTGCATCATGCTCAATTTGGTTTTGAAACTGGTAATATTATGGAAGTACATTTGCTCGCTGATAGATATTTTTTAATTTACTTGCAAGGTCAACCCAACAATTTCATAGGTCTTTAGGAGTTTTCAGATTCATTGGTCCAGGTACAATATGAAAAAGTAATATATTTCCTCTTAAGAACCATCTTCGCATTCTCATCAAAATCAGATTGCACACACACATACACACACACACACACAAAGGTGGAGGAGAAGAAATTTGAACATTTAAAGCTTCTATAAAACTGATTAAAAACTGGGTAAAACTTATAGCCAATTCCAATTCTTTGCAATGTAGTTAATCTATTCCCAGGGCTTTCTTTTCTTCCTTCCTTCCTTCCTTCCTTCCTTCCTTCCTTCCTTCCTTTCTTTCTTTCTTTCTTTCTTTCTTTCTTTCTTTCTTTCTTTCTTTCTTTCTTTCTTTTTCTTTCTTTCTTTCTTTCTTTCTTTTTTTCTTTCTTTCTTTCTTTCTTTCTTTCTTTCTTTCTTTCTTTCTTTCTTTCTTTCTTTCTTTCTTTTTCTTTTCTTTTTTTTCTTTGACAAAGCATTCTTTTTCTTGCTTACCTCAAGACCTTCAAATGATCTGTCATTGCATTGGCTCTTACAGTATGTTTTAGCAAAGCATATTTCTTGTTACCAAAGTCCAACTATTTAACTAGAGGACAAAGTGTCAAGTAATTGGTGAAAATGTCACCATGTATTAGACATTGCTGGGTTGTTTATAGGTAAATTTCACTGTGATGTCATTGAAAATTACTTATCTGCTAGAATCCTATTTTTAAATGAAAAGAAACAAAGTTCTCTTGTAGATCTTGACTATAGTTTCAGTCTGCTTCTGTGGGCTTTGAGTTTTTAAGAAAGAGGTATTTGGAATAGCCTCAGGTCTTGAAAAACAGCTCTCCAGAAGAAATACTATATTCTAGATTCACTGCCATTAAAATATTTAGCTAAATGGTCAACAATTTCTTTAACAAAAGTCAGCGTAATAAAGCTATAGTTGAAAATCACCCTAAACAAGGAGTAAAAGTGTACCCCTTAATAAACCACAGTTAACACTTCTTTATCAATTATGTTCTGGGTGATTTATTTGAATTGCAAAGCCAAAAAGTCTTTTATTGGCTTAGAGACAGGGAAAGGTCAGGCTCAGAGAAGAAATGGTTGAATTAGTAAAGCTTCCTCAAAAGGGTAATTTGAGTTTGTCTGAAAACAAGGATTTGCAATGGTGAAATGTCTGGTCTCAGGGTGGTGGAAGTGGGGAATGAAACAGGAGTTTTGGAGCTTTTGAATCTGACTGCTCTGTTTAAGCTGTAACACCTGTTATGAAATTCTGTGAACTGGTGATGGCTGGTTTGTGATTTGGGGGTCATGAGCAGCAATACACACAAGCACAGAAAAAGTTTCCCAAATGAATGTGTGCTCCCTTCAATATTTGTTTGCTCAGGGTAAACCTAGGTCCACTAGATACATCCACTGCTTCCCAGTCCTAGCTACCACGTCAGTCTCTTGTGAGCTGCTGTTGGCTTTATCCAAGGTTGCCTGCGTATTTCAGTTACACCCTGTTGTCCTCTCTGGAACAACCATTGTCCCGTGTAAATCCACAGTTCTACTTTTGTCATGTGAATTAAGTTTTGGATTCCTGTCTGCAATCTCTTAGCATCCAAACTATTGCCCGTACACTTTCCATCTTTGTTTGTCTTCTCTCATCTCCATCCTGACCATCCCACCTAAACCTGGTCTTCCAGGTAGATAAAGCATGAAGGAGGTGCCTTTAATGCCACATGATGAAAACTTAAATTGAGGGGATGGATGAATGAGGAAAGCTTCCTGGAAATGATTGGCATCACCCAACAGAATTTCTTAAGCTCCCCAGTTGTTAAAATGCCTGCAGCTTTGTGTGGACATAAAAACGAGATGCTGGGGAGGTGAGGGCTGCAGGCTTTCTTAATCCATTACTCTTCTCTGGTGATGGCATTTCTGTTGGGGGCAGGGTCATTGTAAGCAAACACTTAGGACAACAAAGCAGTTTGCATAATGTACTGATAAAAAATAAATATGACAGTGTACTTTTTTTTTGAAGCTCAAATCTAACTACAGAGCTTCATTCCTTGCAAAACACAAATCAGGTGTATTGTATAATTATTCTGAGTGCTAATTGTATGTTTCAAGGTATCCAGGGCCTCTCAATACTGATTTTTAGCAAGAATAACTTCAAATTCTTGCTATGCTGTTTGTTTAGTTCCTTTTGAATTAAATCTACCCAATTAGATGGCTGAGCTTAATAGCACACTAAAATAATTAGCAGAGGAAAAAAAAAAATAAAAAGGGATAGACCTTTTCAGCAGAAGTATGTTATCCTTTGTATACGAAAATGGTTATACAAAACCAAACCAAACAAACATATAAATACAGAGGGCAGAATAGAGTTTACCACAGGGGAAGGGGTTGGGGGTAAAGAGGATTAGCTTAATGGTGACAAATGGAAACTAAAATTGTGGTGGTGAGCACACTGTCAGGTATACAGAAGTAGAAATATAATGCTGTACACATGAAGCACAATGTTATAAACCAATGTTATCTCAGTAAAAAATAAATCTAAAATTTGAAAAAAAAAAAAAAAGAATGAAAATGCCCTGAGATTTCTTTCCCCTCTGTGGAAGCTGGTGTCCATTCCTTTCGTCTGCCCAAACCTTACCATCTTTTAAAGAAACTACAGGCATTTGTAACGTGGCTGATTGCAAGAGGTGGGAGGGCTGTCTAATAGCTTTGGCTGCCTGTTTACATCACTTTACTATCAAGCATTCAAAAAGGGCACTCCTCCAAGTGACTTAAAGGGAACAGCCCCGGATATTGAAAACACAAAATCAATAAACTCCTTGGTAATTTTCATGAGTGTGTGTACTGATTGTGTTTGATAAGAAAGAGAAACATATAATTTAGGAATGACTGGCAATCAATAAGTCTCAACAAATGGAACAACACAGAAAGACAAGGAGATCTCTAATGCCATGTGTATCCTAGGAAGAGAAGAAAGACACTCTTATATTGTGGACTAAAAGGACAAAAGGTTCTTCTGTGTCATCTTTGCAGTGGCTGTACTTCTTTCAAAAGACTAGATGTCTTGCTAATTTTGATTTCAGTTCAGTTCAACACACATTTACTAAAAATCAACTAATGTGTTGGGGTGCAAGTTATATCAATATGAAGAAGGCATAATTCCTGCCCTGCAGAAGTTTAATGTGGGGGATACAATACATAAAACCCAGCAAATACAGAATTAGTACTCAGTTTCAGGGGGATATAAGAACAAGAGAGGGGTCCTCGACATGAATGATTATTCTAGTCAGTTTTAATTACTTTAGCACCTGATACACTGTCCATTCAGGCTTCCAAGGGGCCAGTGGTCAAAGAAAGCTATTGTGGCTACTGTCCAGCACTGCAGCCCAGAAACCATGACGTCCTCTTCACCGTGTGGGGTATGAAGCCACAACGTGCTCCGATGGAATCAACCTTAATTTTTCCACTCTAGCAACCTATCCAAGAATAGTGGGTTGAATGGTGGCTTCCAAAAAGGATATATCCATGCCCTAATCCCCAGAATCCGTGACCCTTATATGGTCAAAGAATAAATATTACCTTATAATGGCAAAAGATGTAATTAAGGTAAGGATTTTGAGAAAAGCAGCTCTAATGATCCTGAATGCAATCCCATGCATCTTTGTAAGATAGAGGCAGAAGAGAGGAGAGAAGGATGTGACATGAACATCAAGGCAGAGACTGAGGTGATGTCATAAACTCAGAGACACCTGAAAGGACCAGCAGCTAAGGCGAGACGAGGAACAGAGTTTTCTCTAGACCTATAGGAGTATCACCTGCCGATACTGTGATTTGGAGATTTGATTTACAGAACTGTAGGAGGGAGAATACATTCTTTGTTGTTTAGCCCACCTGGTTTGCAATTTATTACAGCAGCCACAGGACACTAATACACCAAGCAAAGGCAGACCAAACATTAACAGGAGGAAAAGTTACCAAAGAGAAAAGAAAGGTGAGATCCTTCTGTTGGCTAAGTCTGATCTGATTCCCTAATTGCAGAAATGCGAGACACTCCTACTTCAGCATTTCTGAAGGTTTGTGGCAGGTGGAGTAGAGAGGAGGGCTTTTAGACTTTGGGAGTCAGTTTTTACCAGTGGTTCCATAACAGTACCTACATATGTTTGAACTAATTTTTTTTTTAGAATAGACAACAATCAACTTAAATGATCTTAGTATGGGGCAGGGTGGGGGTTAGGGTTAGATCTTTATACCTTAAAGTCTGCTGGTTCCTACACATTGGACGTCCACCCTAATTCATGTTTTCTGCTTGCTTCTATCCATATTTTCTAGTCATATCATCATCTCTCACAGTTGGAACTGAGGAAGAGACATATAATTCATGCTGGAAATTTTTTCCCTTCTCTTACCAGAATGCTTATAAATTTTGTATTTCTATTCCAACCAAGACTTGGACTGCAGTACAGCAAAACCATATAATTTCCATTAAAGCTAGATCAATTAAAGTGAAAATATTACCTGTGCTATGTGAATATCAAATATTAATTAATTCATTTACCTTTGAATTTCATTCATGCTAACAATTTCATAACACAGCTTTTATCTGAAGAAAAAAAAAAAAACCTCCTTGATTACCTTCAAAGAATTTCTTCCCTCCCTCACTCATAGGCCAAGCTTAATTTGTAGCAAAGGGATCTCAAGTAGGTTAGGAAGGGAGAAGGAGGGAGAATGGGGGTTTTATTTATATTCATTTGCATATTTTTGGCTAAAATCCTCAAAAGAATGTTATAATACAACCATTACCATGCATTAACAACTCTGTGACAGGAGGGAAGGGGTCAGGGCACAACCATTAAAGATTCAACTTCAGTAGAACTTGAGGCCCAGGAGGGTAGAAGATTCAACTCCCAGTAGACCTTGAGCCTCATTGTACACGCATTGTAACATATTAGCACACTAAATGGCACTCCCACAGGCACCAGGAATGCTCTCAGGCTGATCATAAAAGCTCAAAAAGTGGGTGATGCCCTAATTTGAATTGGGAATCCCCAGCCCCTTCCCCAAGGCAGCTGGAATAATCCTCCCACTTGTTAGCACATGAAGTCACGGAGCCCATGAAAACTGACAACCCCGCACCTTGTGGTTGCTCTCTTACCTTCTGAGATGGCCTGGGTTCTATCTAGAGTGTGTATCCACTTTTACTTTAAACTAAACACCCACCCCCATGGCTCTTGGCCTCTCTGGGCTTCTGAGACAGCTCACACTCCATCTATGGAGTATGTATCCCTCTGAACAAATCTACCTTCACTCTACCATGACTCACTCTTGAATTCTTTCCTGTGCAAAGCCAAGGACCCTCACTTGATGGGATGTGTTCCAGGGACTCGCCTGAGGTCTGGGACACAGCTCTCCTCTCACATCCCATTTTCCTGTATCAGTTCCATCATGTTGAACCTCTAATGCAGCAAACACAACAGGCTCACCTGCTTCACTTTACTTTCATGCACAAATGACTCAGTGAATGAATGAACTCCAGCCACTGGCGTAGGATTGACTGTGGAGTGAGGAATTAGCTACTACATGGCTGCAATTCCAAATTTCAACTTCCAATTTATGTGATAATGCACAATACTGAATAATAAAAGGAATGGGGATTTGAACTAACACTTCCATGTTCCTTCTACTAAAGAAGTTTTTACAATTTGTGTATTTTTTGTCATATACCCTAAGAGAGGAAGTTTGAGAACTAAAGTAAAAAAAAAAAAAAAGAAGAAAGATGCTTAAGAGTGGAAGACATATGGTGAGTTTTCCAGTATCACAGATTTTATTCCTTACAGCCTAAAGTGTGAGGCTTCCTCAAACTCAGTTTCCATCAAAAAATGCAAAGAGCAGATGTTTACCTAGAGTTGGTCATGTGACCAAATGTGATTCATTTGCACAAATCTACATTTGTCACATTCGCAGTAGACATCTGAGGTTCCCACGCTCTGCTCTCACGTGAAACAGCCTAATTGTAATAGCAATTTCAATGAATTCTTTTACTGAAAGGGTCCAAGGCCAGAGCTCCAACCCCCATGCTATTTAGTTTCAAGCCTTGTGGAATTAGAAGTGCTGTGTGGGGACTTTATGAGGTTCCGTTGCCAGGGCAACGACTCCAGTTGTTTTCATTTAAAGCTGCAGTGCTATTTGAAACCTGGGTCTCTGGTACAGTAGGAGCAGGAACAATATCAGAAAGAAAAGAAAGCAGCTAGACTTTGAGGAACCTTGTGAAAAACAAAATAAAACCAAAACCATTTCTTTAATGGCCCTTCTATTAAAAAAATCTTCACAGAAAAAAAAAACATAGATTTCATTTTCCTTCAAATATATTTATAATATAAACATTAGAAAATTCTGCAAAGCTTAGACATACATTTTTTTTTCTCCAATACTGAACAATATCAATTTATCATGACAATTTTCAGGAAGATTTTGAACCCTTTCTGAAACTTCAAGATATTGCCCATAAATTTCAAAAATGTTGGGGTTTTGAAATTTAGGGGAAGATTAAGTTCATATAGATCAATTAACTCCCTGTAAGGAATGGGAACATATAAGGCAGAAGGTGCTTTAGTCTAGAAGACAGCGAGCTGAAAATTGGAAATGACACCATGCACTACGACTGGATAGAGATGAAGGCGGTCTGAGCCCTAGTCCCATCTGTCAGCTACTCCTTGGGAATCCCTGTGTGTGTGTGTGAATGTGGTTTTCCCTTTCTAAAAATGATCTTGGACAAGTTCATGTTCTTTGGGCCATTAAGACACACACATACAGGGTCAGTTAAATCTGAGAAATGACAACTAAAATGTTCTATGATGTTTATGATGTGTCAGATACTAAGCATGTTTCCATATATATTAACTCCTTTAAATTCTCACATGAACAGTATTTGAAGTAGATGTTACTATAATCTTTATTTCAGGAAGCAGACACAGAAAGGTCAAACAGCTACCTCAAGATCACAAAACCACTAAGAAGCCAAAGCTGGGCTTCTTCCCCCATGCCATTTAGTTCCAGAATCCATGGTCTTTTAAACTATTATGCTGTATTTCCTTTCAAGGTTAAAGATTTCCTCATTACAAGATTTCCCATTCCTTTAATATACCTACTACTGTACAAATCTCTGACACAGGAAATAATCCTATGTAAGGTTTCTCAAAGCTATTACAAGGGACTGTGGAACATACTTTGAGAAAGCCTGGACTAGACCATCCATGTTGCCTGCATTTCTAAAATAAGGTGATTCCTGAGAATAAGCTGAGAATTTCACACTGCACAGGGCTCTAAAATGGTTACCTCTGACATTAACATTTTATTAAGCATTTTAAAGAGTACTAAATTAAGAATTTGTCATTTTATGAATGATTTATAGTCACCTTGTTCCTGTATTTATTAAATTTTTATGTTCCAGAAGTATTCAGGCATGTCATTTAGAACTTTTTTTATTAGTCCAAAACTTCAAAGTTAATTCAATTATGAATTAATAAAAATAAGGAAGAATACTTGCTATTTCTATAAAGTGATTTGCTATTTCTATAAAAAAAACTTACTCTATTGGCAAATATTAATATATTTAGATTATCCATTCTTTCCTCTTTCCTGCAGAACTCTATCACTGTTGCACCAGGTAACTAAGAATGACCATTGGTAACTTAGATTGAGCAAATATGGGGAAAACATATGAGATAAGTAAGATCACTAAAAAAAAAAAAAAAAAAAAAAAAAAAAATCCTTGAGTAGAATATGCCCATAGTCTTGAGATGCTGGTCTTGAGCTCCAGGACTGCTGCTGACCTATTAAATGCTTCACTGCAAATGTGAGTGAACAATGTATGTGTACTCAGGCTATTGCCTCAGTCAACTTTCTGTTGTGGATAAAAGAGGCTAAGATTTCAGGCCATACAAGGCTAAGTAGGCTATAGGCTGACATGGCTTAGGTACCTAAGGCACTGTAATAAATATTGTTACACACTTAGATTGGACACTGGGCATCTGTGCCCCTAGACCAGTAATCCAAATAACTATTGATCTTAACTTTAAGCCAAATAGAATAGTGCTTTAGAGTTGAGTCTCTCTATTACTCAGTGTCTCTCTGTCTTTCTGAGTCTTATTCAGACTGCAAGGACCTCTTTTGTCTCCACTGTCACCACCATTGGGGAACTTAGTATATTCTCTGTATTAGGGGAATGCACGCAGCAATGTCCATGGGTCAAGTTCATCTTCATTATCATGGTCCTCTCACCCAAAAGAGGGCATTTGTAAAATTGCTGACTTAGAGAAGCTATACAGGCTTAGATGATGCAGTACAGTTTGTCTGTGAATAACGCCCTCATGCACAGGACCCTGTTAGAATCCCCCTGAAATCAGAGTTGTCCCTCCGACCTAGGCTAGCTTTCATCTGATTGAGACAGAAGTTTCCAGAGTTCCAGGATATCAAGAGAGCAGGACCAGCCAAAATTTTTGTTTTGTTTCTTTATCTTTTAACATTTTCAATTTATTTCAGATGTAATAAAAGATTAAGAGGTATTTAGATGTTATTTCCACTGTTCTAGCTCTCCACATAAGCTAAGGTTGGAGTTGTTTGAAATATCTGAATGGTCCCGAACCTCAAGTTTGTAAGTGTCATTTTGTGATGCAGTATGAACACAGAGAGATTTCTATTCTCAGAGTGGTGCCTGGCTCTGTATGGGTAGACAAGCTACTGGTTTGAATTGGGGTCTAGTTTGAGAATTAAATGATATGACCCACTTATTACTTGCTCGGAGCAGAAGCTATGGGACAAATGTGGCATCAAGCTATAACTCTCCTAATTAAATTGCAGTAAGTTCAATAATCACATACAGGACAAGTTTGTTTTTTTTTAATTTAGTTTAGAACTTTAGAGAGTAATTTTTTTCCTATTCTCAGAATGCAAACTTCGATAACAAGGTAGTATAAACTCCAAACAAAGATGCTGTGAGCTAGAGCTCTTCAGCTTTTTCTCCTTTAAAATGATTTTTTTTTTAGCATGTACAGATCTTGTTACGTTAACTCTTGAGGACCAAATACAGCGTCATTATGCTGTGGGAGTGTCCCATAATACTGGCTGACTTGAACACTGAAGTCTTGGACATGTCAGATCAGACCTGGCCTAATCAAAATAGAAACACCCACATTTGAAATTCTCAATTATTTATCTGAGTAATAAAAGTAAATGATCTGAAGCTTAATTTCTGGTATACGCAAGAAAGGAAAAAAGTAAACTCTTAAGCATTTGGCCTTTCTTTGATGAAAAATAACCTCTCTGCTATAGGATAACACCAGTGTTTGCCAAATATTTCTTAAAAATTCAATGAGAGGAAGCATTAGCTCACCAACTATTTCCTATACATTCATTACTCATCACAAGATGTAGACAGTAAGGAGAAGGAGGCTGGAGTTAGGGAGAGCCATTGAAAAGCAATTGCTATGAATGCACAGGACAAATGCACAAGATCTGACTGTCACCGTGAAAATTCCTTTTGAGGCATTTTTTGGTCCGAAATTATTATCTTTGTTGCATGGTATGGCTTTACAAGAGTTAAATTTGCCAGAACTGATTTGTTGACATTTTCACTTAGTAACTCATTAAGCTCATCATCACGTTAATGCCGTCAACTTTTAAGTGAAGCGTAATTTCGGATTTCTAGTTTAGCTTCAATTGACTTTATCACAAAGATACTTGGACCTTAATGTGATCAATTAAGATCTTTCAATCTTTTGTTTTTCTTTTACTGGTTCACATTAATGTCATATCCAAGGCATGCCTGTCTGATGGGACTAGACATTGAATCTGAGTGTCCTGCTTTTGTAAATTAAAAGAAGTGTAAAAATAAAATAAAACACCCTCTGGAAATTGGCTTAAATGATAAGCCCGACCCCAGTTCAGTTTTCTAACTATCCAGTTTTCAAAACCTCACAGCCTGGCATAAGTGGCTTTTAATTTAATAAAGCTTGGATAAATTACCATGTCTGTGATTATTGCTTTTAATTTTTGAGCAATGTTAGAATTAAAAATAACTTACAATAAAGGATGTTATGTTTGAATTAAAGAGTTCCTGTGAAATACAACATACAGTTTTTTTTTTTTTTAGAGGTAAGTAATCAAAATGTCAGAAAAGACATATAAACATATTACCTTTGGTGTATGTCTAAATTAAAAGTGGCTAAATAAACGAGTCCAAAATTTGGTAAGAAAATTGCTTTAACATAAGAATGGAATAACTCAAAATAAGATATTCTTGAAAAAAATGATCATGTCTGCCTAACGGTTGGTACTGTGAAGTGTTGACTTCTGTAATTAACAAAGTAGCATTTCATCACACTGATTTTGTTGAGAAACACCAGCTTTTTCTTTTTAAGCATCTATCTTGTCGGAGAAACTGACTGTGATTCAGCATCAGTGTTGAATCAAAAGACGCTTTATGGCAATTCCTTTAAGCTTCTAAGCTTGACATATGACTCCAGTTAATTTGTCCTGTTTCAGACGCTATGTATTAATTAACGTTGCCTTTTATACTGAGTCTTTCAATCTGTAAATTTAACTCTCTCATCAGGTTGCAGTTTTTTCTTTTTTGTATTTCACATATTGATAAGGTTTACATGTAGTGCTTTAGAATGTCATTTGGAGTTCTAATATGGCACTTTTTTTTCTTGCTTTTTTAAAATAATCTGTAAACCTTCCATATCTGTCTATTGTATGACCATCCCATGTTTCCTACTTATTTTAAAGAATCCATGTTGTTTTTCCTTTGTTGAATTGAATGTTCCCTCAAAAGGGAAAAAAGATGCTGTGCAAGTTTTATTCCAGTCTCTTGTGGCATGCAGGATTTAGAAACAGACTTTTAAAACTTCTTCAAAAACCCATGAATTAATTTTATTCTTAAAAGCTATTGACTTTTTTAATAGGACCAATTATTTGCTTAATGTTTACTTAACTTTTCATTCTTTATTGACAAAAGACTTGCTTGGCCCAATTCCTTCTTAGTTTGGGGAGAGAGCTTATAATCTCCAAATCCCAGTTGGTTTAGATTATTTATATTTTAAGATATATGAAGGGTTTATGAAACATGACTGTTGTTCCAAGTCACAGCTATACAAAATGCACATGACTGGCTGGAGAAAGGAGGCATGCCTTGTGGCCATCCTGGATCGGCTTCAGTGGAGGCTGCAGGCTGGACCAGGAGGAACCCCATGAGACGGAGACTCACTGAGCCACTGTGTGAACAGTCATGTTTCCTCACTTTTATAAAGGACTTGATTGAAGAATGAAGTCAAGTCCAACAGGACACAACCTCCTTCTGTTTTGTTGTTCCATCTCTCCTTTTGTTACTCTTCTTGCTGCTAAGACTTTCAGAAATAACCTTTTTTTTTTTAAATGTGGAAAATATATATATATATATATATATACTTATTAAAATATATATATATTTTGTGTATGTGTATATATATACATATATATATATATATATGTATATATATACAGACATACACAGAAGAGTTTTACAACCTACTCATCACTGCTACCCTGATCCCACTCCCCAGTTCTCCTTTCCTACCTACACCTACTGATAAATAGTCTCTTTAGTTTCTGGTTATATCCTTCCTGTATTTATTTTTTCAAAGTAAACAGGTACTTAGGGGTATCTTTTTATGCCCCTTCTTTTCTTATATGAAAATACCATGCAATAATAATTTTTTGTGCTTTGTTTTTTCATTTAACAGAATGTCCTATAAATTACCCCATATCAATTCATAGAGATCTTTCTTACTATTTTTTCACAGCTGTATAGCTCGCACTGTGTGGGTGTATTTTATTCATACACACACATTTAGATTATTTCCAGTATTTTACATTTACAAGCAATGCTTTGATACAAAACCTAGAGCATGTGTGTTTTTATAGTGTTGGAGGTTTAGTTTGAAGATAGATTCCTAAAAGTGAAGCTGCTGAATCAAACGTTGTGGTGTATGTAATTTTATTAGGTACTGACGAGTTTCCTACCAAAAGGGCGATACATTCCCCACTTAAGGTTGCATGTTTTCCAACATTTTCACCCACAGAACGTATTGTCATATATTTTAAAAAAGTTTTCCTAGTCTGATATGTGAGAAATGATGTTTTTTAAAAAAATTGAATTTCTCTGAATATGAGTGAGTTTGAGTGTATTTTCATATGTCTGGGGCCATTCTTATGTTTTTAATGTAAATTGTCTATCAGTGACTTTTCCCTATTTTTCTTCAGGTTCTTAAACCTGTTTCCCTTACTTCTTAATAATTTTTGATTAAAAAGAAAACGGGTGTATTCGCTCTGCTTCTAACATTCTTATTCTCCCAGTTCAGATGGAGGTTTAGATGCCAGAATCAGTGAGTAACCAAGAAGGCAGAGAGCTGGGCCACGGAGGAGGAGCCTTGGACCAAGAGGATTCTCTTCATCACAGAGTCCTTTGGATGCTTTGTGCTTGAGGAGAGTTCCACGCTGGAGGGCACTTTTTATTATCTGTTGCTTTACCTAGCCACCATGCAAATTGATTTACTGATAGATGCCCTTGTCATCTTTGCCAAGAAGAGCATTTGAGAGAGAAGCCACTATGTTTCAAATCTGGGAACACCACCAAGCGCACAACTTTTCCCCATTTCTCTTTTCAAAATGAAAATATCTTTGAGGCATATTTTCATTCCAAAAGAAGCACTAAAAATTAAATGATTCCAAATTAAACATCTACAACTATGTTTCTTCCCTGCAAAATTATATGATACAAAAAAGAAATGTAAAAGGATAAGAAGTAATAGCAGTAGAAAATGAGAAAAGACATGATCAATGGTGCATATATTTTGAAAATTCCTGAAAGATAAAAAGTAAGGGAGAATGTGGAATCTAAAACAATGACACAAATGAATTTATTTACAAAACCAAAGGAGGTTCACAGACATAGAAAACAAATTTATGATTAACGGGGGGAAAGATAGGGTTGGAGGAATAAATTAGGAGTTTGGGATTTGCAGATACAAATTACTATATATAAAATAAATAAACAACAAGGTCCTACTGTATAGCATAGGAAACTACATTCAATACCTCATAATGAAAAAGAATATGAAAAGAAATATATATATATATATATGTATATGTGTGTGTGTGTGTTTGTGTGTATAACTGAATCACTATGCTGTACACCAGAAATTATCGCAACATTGTAAAATGACCATGTTCGATTAAAAAAAAAAGTAAATAAGAATGGATTGATGGATAAATAAGGGTAGAGAAAATCCAAACTCAAACATATATAGGAAAGAAGGACTAACTTTCCACAAAGGATCTACAAATACTCCAAGTAGGAGACAGTATCTGGGCAATTGTCATAGAACTTGGTGAACACCACGAGCTATAATCCATAGAATGTTAATTAGAGAACTACCAAGTGTTCCTGTTGGTCATGGAGGGGACATTTGAAAACATAAATTACTGAGTTCATTCTTTCAACATTTCCATAATTAAAGGAAAGCATGCTGAACATCTTGGTCACATGGGCCACTCTCCCCCAGTATCCTGACTTAGTATGACTTTGGGCTGGAAACAGAGATTAAAGCAAGTTTTAAGAAACATTATGACAACTGTGGACAAAGAAGACAGGGAAGGAAACTGACTTGAGGATTTGCGGAAGGTAAGGACTCATTGACATTTTGTTCATTGTTTTCCAAGTGTTTTGTAGCTCTTTTGATCCTTTCTCCTCTCTTGCTGTCTTTATTTATAATTTGATGACCTTCTATAATGATATGCTTTGATTCCTTTCTCAGAGGAAATACACCAAAGTATATAGGGTTTCTGCTATAGGGTTTTGCATTGTGTTTACATGAGGCTTGCATAAAATATGTCATACTTCTAACAGTCTAGTTTAAGCTGATAACAATTTAACTTTGTTTGCATACCAAAGCTCTATATCTTTACTCATCCAACATTTATGTTCTTGATATCACAATTTATATCTTTTTACATTGTGTATCCATTAACAAATTACTCTTGCTATACTTATTTTAAATTCTTTTATTGTTTAATCTATGTACTACAATTATAAGTGACTTACACACCATTGTTACAATCTTAGGGTCTTCTGAATGTGACTATATATTTACCTTAGTAATGAGCTTTATGTTTTCATATGATTTCAGTTACTAGTTAGTTACTAGTTAGCATCCTTTTTTTTTTTCTTTTTTTCCTTTTTTGGCTTAAAGAACTCCCTTTAGCATTTCTTGTAAGGCAGGTGTAGTGGTGATGAGCTCCTTCAGCTTTGGCTTGTCTGGAAATGTGTTTCTCTTTCCTTCAATTTAAAAGGATAGCTTTGTTGTTGAAGGTATTCTTGGTCGACATTTTTTTTTTCCTTTCAGTGCTTTGAATACATCATCCCACTCTTCCCTGATCTGCAAGGTTTCTGCTGAGAAATCTACAGATATCCTTGGGTGGGGGGAGGGATTCCTTTGTATGTGATGACCCTTTTTTTTTCTCTTGCTGCTTTCAAGATTCTCTCATTGTCTTTGATTTTTAAATCAAAGTTATTGAAATATATTTCAGTAAAATCTTCTTTGGGTTGAAGCTGACTGGGGACTTTTGAGCTTCATGTACCTGGGTGTTCATATCTTTCCCTGAATTAGGAAAGTTTTCAGCCAGCATGGCTTGAAATCAACTTTCTGCCTTGCTCTCTTCTCCTTCTGGGACTCCCATAATGCAAATATGATTTCATTTGATGAAGTCCTTTAAGACCCATTGGCTTTCTTATTTCTTTTCATGTTTTTTTTTGTTTTTTTTTTTTCTCCTCCGACTGGATAATTTCAAATGACTTATCATTGAGTTCAATGATTCTTTCTTCTGCTTGATTGAGTCTTCTGTTGAAGTACTTTATTGCCTTTTTAAATTTAGTCGTGATTTTCAGCTCCAAAATTTGTTTGGTTCTTTTTTATGTTTTCTATTTCTTTGTTGAACTTTTTCTGTTCTTGTACTGTTTTCCTGATTTTGTTAGATTATTTATCTGTGTTCTCTTGGAGCTCTTTGAGCTTCTTTTAGCCAGTTATTTTGAATTATTTGTCAGGCAGTGCATAGATCTCCATTTCTTTGGGGTCAGTTACTGGAAGTCTACTGTATTCCTTTGGTATTATCATGTTTGCCTGAGTCTTTGTGGTCTCCATTGCCTTGTGCAGTTGTCTCTATATTTGAAGAAGCAGTCACCTCTTCCAGGTTTTATGGACTGACTTTGATAAGCAAAAATATTTACCTGTGAGTGTGCTGTTGTCCTGGACTTCGTCGTGTGGTACGCCATGTATAGGGGCAAATGTCGGCTCTAGGTCTGAAATGGCAAGGTGCCTTGTTGGCTAAGACAGCTGGGGCCCATGACATCAGTAACTGCATAATCCTTAGTGGTGAGAGATGCAGCAGGTCCATGGTGAGGGCTTTTGAAGCCCTTGGTGTCACCTCCAGTCTCAGTGGCCAGGGACCAGGGCAGGTGGCAGTGATGGCTGGAATTGGTGGTGTGTATACACTTGACTGTGGGGTCTGGCTGTGGGTGCCCACATGGCAGCAAGGACCAGTTGCATGAGCATGTGCAGTAGTGAGTGTCAGGACCAGTTATGGAGGTCAGGCTAACTGTAGGTGCATGAGCAGCTGTGGAGACCCAAGACGTTGGTGTGCACTTGTGCAGCGGCAGGCACTAGCTGTAGGCATCCATGCTGGTGTAGGTCTAGAAAGTGACTGGGACCAGCTCCTGGTACATGAACAGCTGTGGGTGAGTCAGCTGTCAGCATGCACTCATGTGCCTGCAGGGGCTAGTCACAAGCATGTGCATGGCAGTGGAGGCTGGTGACGAGAGCCTGGGCTGGTGATATGCAGGTGTGCCACATGGTGAAGGCCAGTGACAGAAGCTAGGGCTGGCCCTGGGTGCTTGAGCAGCTGCAGGGGCCTGGGCTATTGGTGTGCACACCTGTGCCTGCAGGGCTAGCTGCAGATGCATGCATGGCAGTGGGGGTTCCCCACAGAGGCCTGAGCTAGCATTGTGCACTTGTGTAGCCACAGAGGCCAGGAATGTCTTCAGACATGGATTCCAGGGCCCAGGGCATTCATGGCACTGCTGTCTAGAGTAACTCTGGTAGGCGGGGTGGGGGTGGACTCAAACAGGTGGAGTCTGTGAACACAGAATCCTGTGGGGCCCTCAGTAGTGAAATCTTCTGGGTGTCTGAAGCAGCTATGCTGGCCATTGGTTTCCTCAGTGGCAAAAGCTGCCGGGGTCCTCTGCAGAACAGTACACTGGGTTCCACAACAGGGTCCCCAGTGTGTAAGCTGTGGGAGTCCACGCCACCCACAAAGGCTACCGAGATCCTCAGCAGCAAAGGATGCTGTGGTCTTCTGCTGAGCAGGCCACTGGGAACCACGGCCACTCCACCACATGCCTGATACTCACAGTCCCTGTCTTTCTTCCTTGTCCCTGTGAGCCTCTAGGCATCTTAGCTGGTCTCTGGGTGGCGGGAAGCTGAGGCAGGTCCTTGGTGCAGTGCCCCAGAAAGCTGAGGAAGCTGGTTGCTCACCCTGTTGTCCTTTTCCTAGTGAGAAAAATTTCCATCTTGTCACACAGCAGTGCCTGCCTGGGGATGGCAGGATGCAAAAAGAATTATCCTTCCTACAGATTTTGTGTAATTATTCCCAAGACTTTTGTTTTCATTTTTATTTTATTTGTTTGATTTTGCTCCACTGTGTTGCAGAAGTTTATTAAGGGACTCCTGAGTGCTTATGGAGCTATTGCTCTTCGTGGATAGCTGTCTATGTGATTTTCTTTGTCGGGGGACAGAGGCTGGGATGCCCTACTCCATCATCTTGGTGACATCACTCCTGTAAGTTGCATTCTAAGTAAAAGGAAAGCTAGGAGATAGTGGAGATATAACTTTTAAGGGAATAAGAAAAATCGTTTGTACCTCAAATTATATAAGCACCCAAACAAGTGGAAGAGCCAAAAAAAAAAAGCAAAAAACACACAAAACCTTAGACATTAGAAGCCAGAAAGTTGACCTGTATGGAACATTTTTGAAAAACGTGACTGAATAAGGTTTTGTAAAAAATAAGAATAAATAAATAAAAGTATATATTTTTGATTTATAAAATTTGGTACCAGAATTACTTTTTTTCATAAATACTTTGTGCTTTTCCTCTGAAAACTATTAGAATTTTCCTTTATGTTGGAATTCAGGAATTTTACCCATCTGTGTAGGATTTTTCCCATCTTCAAATCTGCCCAGAATTTAGTATATCCTTTAAAACTGTAGATGCATGTCTTTCCTCAGCTTAGAGAAGTTTCCTTCCTCTACTTGTTTAATAATATTCTGTTGCCCATCAGTTCCTTTTTATTCTTCTGCAATGCTGTTTTTTTTTTTTTTTTTTTTTGATCAGTTAGGTTTTGATCAGATGCATCCAGGTATCTGATTCTTTCCCCTTATTATTCCCATTACTTTGAATTTATGCTATCTTCTTTGGGATATTTCTTCTGCTTTGTCTTGCAGGACACTAACTCAGGTCTTGGTGGTGGATATTCTCTCCTTTGTATTATCAGCTGTCTTTTAAATGATAAACATATAACTATATATTTCCAGAAAACTATCTTATGCTCTGATTGAGTCTCTGTAAGTGGTCTGGTCCTGTCTTTCCTTTTGTGTTTCTTTGTTCCAGTTGCTTTCTGTGTTCTCCAGGAGCTTTATCTTTCTACATATTGATTGCATTTGAATTTCCTTTCTCTAACAGCTGGGCTCATTCATAACTGCTGCTCACTGGGATCTACTTATCGGAAAACTCTGACAGTACTCTTGCAATTAATGGAGAAGGTAGAATTCTCTATTCCCTCGTTTTGGTGATGTAGTAATTGTCAATAGCCAGGGTGTGATTCTTTGACCCACTTGTCCCCCTACATTCTTCTGGTTAATTAAATTCTTCTTGTCAATTCTTACTCATTTCCTGCATTTCCTGACTTTGCATTGCCTTCCAGATATTTGAGTGGAGAAAATTAAAAAAAAAAAAAATCCAAGTAAGATTTCCCAATTACAAAAGAGGGAAAGAGAAAGGAGCTTGTAATGGTCATTACTCCAGAACATATATCATCATATTCCCCTGGACTGGGACAGTGTTGTGAACAATCAGGCTAGGAGGTCTTGGGTACAGAGACCCTGCTGATAACCTATCCTGCCTCTGGGCTGAGTACTTGTTGAGCCAGTGTAGCTCTCCCAGATCCCGCCTCCTGGGCTGGACACTTTGTGTGCTGGCTCTCATTGTCTTCAGCCACCAAGAGGTTTGGCCATTTGAGCAGTACTATCCAACAGAGGAAAATGTTAGAACTGTCCTCTCACACTAACCGATGTGTTAGCCACTAGTCACGTGTACTTGAAATGCGACTAATATAACTGAGGAATGGATTCTTTAATATTTAAAATTTAAAAAAAATAATAAATTTAATAGCCACAAGTGGCTCTTAGCTGCCATATCAGTAGTGCAGTCCCAGAGCCTTGCTTTTGGATTCATCAGCCTCACTTCTTCAATGAGCAGAGAAAAGCCTGGGGATTGCCTTGGGCCAGGGGAGAACAATCATACGCATGTCTTGGCAAGTCTGAGGTTTGCTGGCAATCCAACCATCTCAAACCCAACTTAAATGTGAGATGACTTCATTGTATGAGTTTCAATTGGCAGATGACAAATTACCAATTATTACTTAACCGTAATCTTTCATCCTGATTCGATTTACCTCGCTAAATCTTTGAAATAGTAACAGCCCCAGGAATGTGCCTGTGTCCTTGCAGCCTTGTCCTAACAGTGTTTCTCTTTGCCTCAGCCTCTGCTTGTGCCTTGACTGGCACCCAACTCTCTCAGTGCAATGTGCAGCCAGGCATTATTACCTCTGCCCGGCAGGGGTTGCTTGGTAGACGTCTGCTGAGATCAGGCTTTGCCAATTCCTCTGGCTCTTTTGGTAACTACGTTTCTGGGTAGCACACCCATTTAGAATGTAGAAGAGAACTTGGCACGTGCAATTTAACAGGCACACAGTTCTCTGGTGCTAGGTTGTCTGGGATCATTGACTGTAGCCTGAAAAGTGAGCAGATTGGTTCTCCTGCTCTTTTCTGTCTGCAGTCAGTAGTGCTAACCTGTCTTCCCCATACCAAAGGACACGGGAAGGAGCCAACAGACTCCAACACCTGACATTTTTCTACCGAATCCTCTGAAGCTTTAGCTATAATGAGCCCAATATTTGAGTCCTTGAAATAACAGATGATGGTCTCAGTGATGATTTTACTATTGTGTTATCAGAGATTCCCCAGGATGGATGTATCACTTGCAATTCCTCCTTCAGCAGGTATCCATTTTTTTTCTTATGAGTTAGGATTCTTTTTGTGATTGAGATGAAGAAAGACTGTTATTGATTTAGGGAACAATTGAGATCTATTGTTTCATATAAAAAGAGGACACTAATGAACTCATCTACAAAATAGAAATAGACTTGCAGACATAGTAAACAATCCTATGGTTACAGGTGGAAAAGGAGTGGGAAGGGGTGAATTTGGGAGTCTGAGATTTGCAAATTTTAGCCACTTATATATAAAAATAGATTTAAAAAATTTATTCTGTATAGCACAGGGAGCTATTTTCAATAACTTGTAATGATCTTTAATGAAACATAATATGAAAATGAATATATGTGTGTATATGCATGACTGCAACATTGTACTGTACACCAGAAATGGACACATTGTAGCTGACTGTACTTCAATACAAATACAATTCTATCAAGCAGAGATTTCCACATTTTGTAGTGATGGAGAATTGATCATGGATTAGCCCTTCTTTATGAATTTCCTCTTGCTTCTATAATAAATTACCACAAACTTAGGTGACTTAAAATAACACAAATGTATTATTTTATCATTCTGAGGGTGAGAAGTCCAAAATGGGTCAGTAAGTCCACATGTATTCTGAAGGCTCTGTACAGGAATCTGTCCCCTTGCCTTCTTTGAGCTCCTAGCGGTAGCCTATACTCCTTGGCTCATGGCCTCTGCATCCTTTGTCACATTTCTGTCTCTCTGACTCTGACCTTCCTTTGTTTTCTCATGAAGACCCTGAACTGGGCCCACAGATAATGCAGGATAATCTCCCTATCTCCATATCATTCATTTATTCACATGTGCAATTTTCCTTTTGTCACTTGAGGTAATACAGTCAAAGTCCTCAGAGTTAGGACACAGACATCTTTGGCTTATCACACCTTTCAGCATAAATAGCTATGAACTTGTGGAAAGTGTATGATCCAGCAACATGCAGACACTACAAGAGAGGCACGGCAGAACTGAGACCTCTGAGTGAGGTGTTGTTTCATAGAAGGTGACCCTACAATTGCCTTAGGTCTCTGCTTAGATGTACTTTCTGGACAGAGGCAGAGGGAGGGAGAACCCAAGCAGATCTGAACTGAAAAAGAGAGAACAGAATTTGGAGAGGCTGAGGTCTTTTTCTTCTGTGTTTCATCTTTATCTTCTTTCTTTCATCTGTTCCCTTTATCTCTTAAGGTCCCTTTGCCTACTTGTATGGGTTTCTATCTCAATCTATCTCCAGTTACCTAACATTCTCATAACAGGGTTTATATGCACCAAAGTATGTATTTTAAGACTTGTTGCATTTATAACATAAAGGATGCATTGCATTATCTAAATATTCAAAGTAGCACAGTGAAGATTTTATTTCTGTAGGTTTAAAAATGTCTAAATATATCTACTTTTTAACTTTGTTTTAGCTCTCAATTGATATTTCTCCCCTTAGGTCTATGGTCCCTGATAAGAGAAAGAAAAAAAAAGAAAGAAAGAAAGAAATCTACCTGGTTAAAAAAATGTTTCACATATACATGTGAGATCAATCTGGTTTCAACAAGTGGTTAATTTTCACCAGATTTAATAAAATCAGTTTCATTCGATCAGGCTGTGTTTAATATGCTGTATGTGAAATTACATATAAATACAGACTAGCATTAATATCAAATGTACATTTAAAAATATAAAACCCATTAACTAAGTTTATCCTGTGAGCAATTAAAATATAAAAACAACTCTTTGGGGATTTGCTCAATTGCTTAAATTACACTACTTCTTTGTAATATGCCTGTTAAGATTCTGACTTTTGTAGCACTAATTCTGGCTACTCATAAAAAGGAGTGACTTTGAATTATTCTTCTCTTAGCGGATTTTCCTGCCTAAGCAAGAAGTGCCAGTTAGAAATCATTCACAGACTCTATAGCTGTCATTTGCTTTTCACTAATGGAGATTTCATTAACATATTCAATTTCCTGTGAATCTTTTCCCTTCCCGTAAGAATAGTTACCATTCCCTTAACACCTGCAGCAGTGTGTAAGTGTGCAGCCTGTGGAGCCATCCTGCCCAGGTTTCAATCCCCGTTCTGTTCCTTTCTAGCTTTGTAGTCTTGAACATGTTATTTAAACTCCTTCTGTCTCAGTTTCTTCATCTATTTCTTTATCAATTCATCTGTTTGTAAGGGGGCCAAAAGGATGACGAACATTTGTAAGACATTTAGAACCATATCTCACGTATAATAAACAGTCAGCAAATGTTAGCTGTTGCACCTGTAACCACCACTGATGCTCTGTGACCACACGGCTCTCCTCTGCATCAGTATTCCAAATCATCACTACCCTCCCATCGAGTATTGTTTATTTCCACTTGAAAAGGAGCCAGCTGCGGATCAAAGATGTTAAACAACTTTACTGAACTGCAAGTAAATTGTTGGCTGTGATTTGAATGCCTCTCTGTCCACTTTTTTTTTTCTACCGAGACTTGCCCCCTCAATGTTATTTTTTTCCTTTTTTTTTTTAATTGAAGTATAGTCAGTTTATAATGATGTGTCAATTTCTGGTGTATCGCATATAGTTTAGTCATACATACGCATATATTTGTTTTCATATTCTTTTTCATTATAGGTTGCTGCAAGATATTGAATAGAGTTCCCTGTGCTATACTTGTTGTTTATTCATAGTAGTTAGTATTAATGAAAGGATAGATGTACCTGCATGGTTAAATATCCCTTCATTCCCAAAGAGTGTAAAGAAAAATTTGAAAAGGGCTCAAGAGGCAATAGATATGGCTTCTAACCCGGGAGACCCTCCTAACGGCAGGTTCTTCTCCAAGCTGGGATGCTCTTGGCAGAGCTTTGTAACTGCATGTGGGGAGAATGGACAGCAGCTGTTTTGACAGCCTGAAGAGAGAATCCGTGCCATATGCCAGGACTTGCAGAGCAAGAACAGCCTCTTTGGTTGCCTGCATTCATGTCCATCTGTTGTAGGTGGCATTTTGCCAAATCATAATGCAGGAACCAACCAAAAAGGATTTTCTGAAAAAGCAGCTTTTTTCTCCCCCTCAGAATGTGACCATCTGCCTGGGGCCTGGAGATATTCTGATTTTATAGAGCCTACTTGCAAAGTCACACTGAACTTTTACTTCACAGAAATGTCTGACTGATTGGATATTTCTGGAACGAACATCACTTCAATTAATCTTCAGATGTTTCAAAATAGTTGCCTTACATAGAAATGCAAGGAATGACTATACGTAAAGTCTACTCGATATGAAGATATTTGCATATATTATCTCATTTAATCTTTCTAATGATTTTAAGAGTCAGAACTAATATCGTTTTGTACGGATAAGAAATCTCAGACTCAGAGAAGTTCGTTGACTTGGCCAAAGTCATCACACACATCGTAGGTGGTAGAATTGGGCTAGAATGCAGGCTGTCATTCTCCTGAGGAGGGAGTGCACTGATTCTCTGAGCCATGATGGCTCTGCACAGGTACTTCCACAAGGAACCACAATACATACATACTTTTTACAAAGCCTCGTTTCTCACTTTTTCTGCTGTAGCTTTCTTCACAAACTCAATTTCCCATATGATTTGCTAGTATTTATAGCTATTTTAGAAGATAAATTTACTGAATAAAAGTTGGTCCTGACAACAATAGCTTTTTTTCAAAATAAACAGGAGTGAAAGCTCTAGCTGCCTAGATACTGTAAGATCTCCTTTGAAGTTTATGGATATTTTTCTTTCAACATTAAACAGTAAGACTGTGTGTTTTTATATAAACATGTTGGGAAGTAAGATGGAAGGGTGTGTGTGTGTGTGTGTGCACGCTCATGCATATACGTGTGTATAAGGTAAATATGTTTCAAATGAGAGTCAAAGGCAGAATAAATCTGGTATCTTAATTGGGTTCATAAGCCAGCACAATGGTGAAGAACTGGCCTAAGACATACTTTGCCTGGCTTGAATAATTCAAAAGACAATACTGAAACCATAGACCTGCCACTGTCCAATATATCCTATGCAAGTGGATGTTGAAATTTAAATTCACTGAAATTAAGTACAATTTAAAGCTCATTTCCTCAGCTACACTAGCCATATTTCAAATGCTTAATAGTTGTACATTGGGCACTGCAGATATAGACTGTTCCCCACATTGCAGAAAGTTATATTGAACAGTGCTGCTACAGGTTGTCTGGTTGTTTAGGTTTTATGCAGTAAGTACATTAGCTTCCTGGTGATCGTTCGGGTACAATATTGAAGCCATGGCTCATTCTCAGACAGTACAAAAGTAGAGATGCTACTTAAAAATTATTCTCCCTTAGTTTTCAAGGGCAAGTCTGTTCCATTGTTACTGCTCCAAGTTAAAAAAACTCAAACAAACAAGAAACAAAGACTAAAGTGATATAAAGACTGCTTTCCTCTTTCCATATTAGATACATAAAATAAAAATGATTAAAATGTAAGTTATATGACACCATAGACTGATTTATCTGTAATGATAAATGCTTTTTTAGCATGTCCTTTAAAGAGACAAACCAAGCAATGGACTCCAATGGTATTTTAGTCAATTCAGGCTGCTATAATGAATCACATTAGATGGGGTGACTGAAACAACATTTATTTGTTTCTCAGAGTTCTGGACCTTGAGAAGTCTAAGATCAAGGTACCAATGCCAGCAGATCCACTGGTGAGGGTTGGCGTCCTGGTTCGCAGAGGCCTGTTTTCTCCTTGTACCATCACGTGGTGGACAGCAGAGGGTGAAAGCAAGCTCTGTTGTGTCCCTTCCTATAAGGGCAGTAAAATCATAATGAGAACTTCACCCTCATCATCTAATTACCTGCCAAAGTCCCATTTCTAAATGCTATCACACTGGGAATTAGCGTTTCAACATGAATTTTGGAGGGACGCAAACATTCAGTCTATAGCAAACAGGTTACCTTCAGGGAGTGTCTGGCATACTTCTGGAATCATTTCACGTGACTCTCCATTTGCTCACTTAGCCACCCTGCCCCTAAGCTCTTCAAATATCTCAGTCCTGCACATCAGTTCCTCTGATCTGTGCAGGTCCTTTGCACTGGCAAGGGAATTTGTGTTTTGCCCGTTGAACTTGACAGTTTTAAGGCTACGTGTCTTAAATTGAACTTGATAATCAAGAAGAAGAGGTGGACCCCCTTAAGCCCACTGGACCCATTATGTAATGTGCCCCAGCCTTGTCCACCCTTCCGTCAGCCCCCACTTGACAGGGAAGAGGGATGGGGCACATAATTCAAACTCTGCAACTATGGAGAAGAAAAGACAGAAGACTTGATGTTGGAGAAGACGGAATGACAGCAATGGAAGCAAACTTAGACATTATGGATGTAACCTATGGTAGCTGATGGACATGAATATTTCTCTGAAGTCTTTTGCCTGTGGTTTACCAGGGCAGCTCTTCTCCCTTCACCTGTCTAGTCATGCCCCTTTTCAATTAGACAGTTAGCCACTGAGGCTCTTGAGAAATCAAGAGAGAGAAGGAGATGCTCAAGACATTCCTCCTGACTGGGACTGATTCATTAACATCGCGGCTGTGCTAAACCAAGCAAGAAAGGGTGTCTGATGCGGTCAGATTTTCAGGTTGATATTTGCAAGGATGATTCCTCTCAACTTTGTTTCAGAGATCGGTTGAGCACTTGAAATACAAATTTTCTTGGGAGCACTGAATCTAAAAAAGACGCTGGAACTCGAAATAGTCTTGGTCCAGGAGTGAGAGCGATGAGGGCTTCAGGTGAAATGACTTCTTTATCTATTACCATTAGGTAAAGTTTCTCACCTCTAAATGAGCATCCCTGAAAAGTTCAAAGTCATGTGGTCCTGCTGGACTGTTGAAGCCAACTATTCAGTAGACCTTTTGAGTCTCCCCCATGTACTGCACACTTTTCTAAAAGGGCTTTTGGTTAAAAGATCTTTAATGGTTAAAAAACAAACAAACAGGCAAAGCTTTGATTGTGTTATTATAAATTAAAATTTATTTTTTTTATAGAAGTATCATCTTCTGGGAATAGGTAATAAGAGAAGTGAAGAGAGATTAGTCTTCCTGGTAAATCTCCTTATGATGTTTCCTTGTGTGGCTATCATTTATTTGGACACAGGAAGATATCACTGCTAAATTCAGCCAACATGGTAAAAGAGAGACTTATGAAAAATTAAATAATTTAGTCAATTGATTACCAACAATGACTGCTCAGATGAGTTAGATAGATAGTGGCTTTAAATACAAACTTCCTAAATATACATTCGGTGTTCATCACCATATGAAAAAGTCTGGCACCAGGAACAGCTTGATATTTTGTGCATCTTGCAAAGTTTTAGCTCCTTTGGATAAAACCTCGTTATTTGCCTGGCCTTGGGCCTGTTCTAACTTCCACAGGAATAATTAGCAATCAGTGAAACAATATCTGTTTATGAAGGCAATGCTGGAGAGCCCCTGAATGACTCACAGGCTAGGCCGCTCCGAGGTGGCAATCAGCTGCAGGGGTGATTTACTATTTCTGCAAAATGCTCCAACTGCATTCATCTTTGCTTGAAACTGAGTCACTTCAGAAAGTGACACACGACATAAGTGGCTTCAGTCAGACACCAGAATAGAGCGCTGTCAGACAGCTCCCAGAGGTGGCGATGAATCATCCTGCTGCTTATTTTGGGCAGCCCACAAATACAACAGGAAGGTGAGAGGCAACTCAGTGCCATGGTGGCAGGTCTTGGACTCATTTAGACTTTTTGTGTTTGATTTGTTTTGTTTGTTTGTGTTTCAGTTGTGCCTATAAACTGCCACCCCTAAAATAAGACAGGTCAAAAGAGGAGGTATGAGTGACTGATATCATTGAAGGGTTCAGTAAGGCCACCACATTGTATAGCTCGAGGGGCACCACTCCTACTGGACTGGGCAACATGGAATTTTGCAATAGGTTGGCCCTATTAATGTGGCCTTTTGGCAGTCTACCACACCACGTCCTTGAACTTAACCTTTTCATCTTATCCTGCAGACCCACCTGCATCTCCCAAATCTGTCCTATTTTTCATATTTTCCTACTTTCCATTGACATGTGTGTAGGTGGAAATACAGTGTTCGTGTGCACATGCATGTGTGTGGGAGGTGGGGAAGGGGTACTTCGTTGTCTCTCCTCACACTTCCACCCTAATAAGTGGAAAAATACAGAAGAAGCACTTCTGACATATCTTCGTCTCTTACTCCTCCCTATCTTGCTGAGGGTGAGGAGGGAGTTATCCAATCGGTTTGAAGAATTCTATAACTTAACACAGCATAAATTGTGGAATAGACTCTATTAGGAAAAAGGACAGCTCATAAGCCAGGGACAAAAAGACAGAGTTTTGTGTGAAGTTCTCAGTATCCCAGTAAGAAGCCTGTCAGCCTGGGCATCTACTAAACCCTGAATGAGTCCTGCTTCAAGGGAATCATGCCCCCAACCCCAGGAATGCCTCTTCTCATAGGATAAGAAAGCAATAACGGCATTGTCACTGGAAAAATCCACACATTACTTAGCAGTATGCGTGCTAGATTTGTAGTGCTTGCTGTTTACAATATTGTGTAGACAAGCCAGCTACCCTGCGCCTAGAACTTGAGGTCGGTGTGGTGTTGCAGTCTCTTAGACCATGAAGAGAATGGTCCCGATCTCATGAAAATTTAAACTTGGAGGTTTCCCTTTTAGCTGGGAGAAATGTGAGCTCCCAAATTCTAACTAGCCTCTTGTCCAAGCAACATAGGGTCATGTTTGGGGAATTCTACTCCTTGAATAAGATTTCCTGGAGTAGAAGGCAATATTTACCTAATTGGTGAATTTGGGAAATAGGAACCTGGCTTGACGTGTTCTGTTTTTTGTTTGTTTTTTCTAAGTCATTTTGTTTTGTTTTGTTTCCCTAACAGAGCCGGTCTCACCTTGGTAATAGGGATTCTCGCCTTGTACATAAACTTTATTTTCAGGGTGAGACTGTGCTCTCTAGAATTTCGTTAGCTGTGCATTCCTGCCTAATAAATTAGCCTATAGCTTAGCGACAAAACAACATTTACCATCTCACAGTTTTGTGGAGCTCAGTAATCCAGGTCTGGCTTATCCTCTACTTCACTCTCTCTCTCAAGGGTTGAAATTAAGGTATTAGCCAGGGCTAGTGTCATCTCCCAGCTGACTGGGGAAGGATTCCTTCCCCAGCTTAATCATGCCATTGCTGGCTGTTGGCCAGAAGTTGCTCTCAAGTCCTTCCCATGTGTGTCTCTCCATAGGACAGCTCTCAACAAGGCAGCTTCTTCCAACAGAGCGAGCAAGCAGAGAAGAGCCAGGAAAAAAAGGGGAGAATAAAAGCATATGCGAGTCAGAGTTTCCCTACAACTCAGTTGAAGAAGTGACATCTGATTGTTGCTGGACTCCATGTATTAGAGGCAGGCCACTTGTCCAGGCTACCCTCAAAGCAGGGAAATACACAAGGGCAAGAATACCAGGAGCACACGGGATGTACGCCAGCACCACTGGGAGCCGCGTCAGAAGCTGTCTGCCCCGTGAGAGCCCTGGAAGGTGTTTCATGGTCACATACCTACATCACTCCCATCAGAATAAAGCTGTTATTTCTGGCTCCATCTGCTCTCTCCAAGTCGAATTTGTATTCAGAGTGGATGAAAGCACCTTTGTTTGCACCCTTCCTCTTCCTAGGCCTTTTCATCCTCATCTACATCGGTAAAACTCACTACTTTTTCAAGATTCAGCCTCCATGTCATTGTCTTTAAGATACTTTTATTAAGCCCCAAGGTACAAATATTAACACACACATGTATTTCTGGAGGTATTGTCTGAGGATGAAAAAAGTATGTAACTAGGGTTATTTTCATTGAATCTCAACAGAAAAGCACCTAGAGTCTGGGAGTATGTATCCTTTCAGTAAATTGCACCCCTAACGTAACACCTAAAGGTGAAACCCAAGGTACTCTCTTGTTTACATCTAGCTTTTTTTAGTTGATATTGTCTCCCTTAGCTTTTTTGAGATATAATTAACATATAACATTGTGTAAATTTAGGATGTACAACATGATGATTTGATACATGTATCTATTATGAAATGATTCCCACAATAAGGTCAATTAACACTTACCACCTTACATAGTTTTTGTAAGTGTGTAGTAAGCTCTTAAAACTACTCCTTTAGTATCTTTCAAGAATGGTATTATTAACTATAGTCAACATGCTTTAACTTAGATGCTCAGAACATATTTATCTTGTAACTGGAAGTTTGTACTCTTTGACTAATATCTCCTTATTTTTCCCACCCCAGTCCCTGGAAACTACCACTCTACACTCTATTTCTATGAGTTCTGTTTTATTTTTTTGTTGTTGTCATTTTTTGGTTGGTTGTTTTAATTTAATTTAATTTAAGTTAATTTAATTTAATTTTTAACATTGTTTTTATTGAGTTATAGTCATTTTACAATGTTGTGTCAAATTCCAGTGTAGAGGAAAATTTTTCAGTTATACATGAACATATATATATTCATTTTCAAATTTTTTTCGCTGTGAGCTACCACAAGATCTTGTATATGTTTCCCTGTGCTATACAGTGTAATCTTGTTTATCTACTCTAATTTTGAAATCCCAGTCTGTCCCTTCCCACCCCCCACTCCCTTTGCAACCACAAGTTTGTATTCTATGTCTATGAGTCTGTTTCTGTTTTGTATTTATGTTTTGGGGTTTTTTAGATTCCACATAGAAGTGATCTCATATGGTATTTTTCTTTCTCTTTCTGGCTTACTTCACTTAGAATGACATTCTCCAGCAACGTCCATGTTGCTGCAAATGGCAATATGTTGTCGGTTTTTATGGCTGAATAGTATTCCGTTGTATAAATATACCACTTCTTCTTTATCCAGTCATCTGTTGATGGACATTTAGGCTGTCTCCATGTCTTGGCTATTGTAAATAGTGCTGCTATGGACATTGGGGTGCAGGTATCATTTTGAAGTAGGGTTCCTTCTGGATATATGCCCAGGAGTGGGATTCCTGGGTCATCCGGTAAGACTATTCCTAGTCTTTTGAGGAATCCATACTGTTTTCCACAGCGGCTGCACCAAACTGCATTCCCACCAGCAGTGTAGGAGGGTTCCCTTTTCTCCACAGCCTCTCCAGCATTTGTCATTTGTGGACTTTTGAATGATGGCCATTCTGACTGGTGTGAGGTGATACCTCATTGTAGTTTTGATTTGCATTTCTCTGATAATTAGTGATATTGAGCATTTTTTCATGTGCCTATTGATCATTTGTATTTCTTCCTTGGAGAATTGCTTGTTTAGGTCTTTTGCCCATTTTTGGGCTGGGTTGTTTGGTTGTTTCTTATTAAGTCGTATGAGCTGCTTATATATTCTGGAGATCAAGCCTTTGTCAGTTTCATTTGCAAAAATTTTCTCCCATTCCATAGGTTGTCTTTTTGTTTTACTTATGGTTTCCTTTGCTGTGCAGAAGCTTGTAAGTTTAATTAGGTCCCATTTGTTTATTCTTGCTTTTATTTCTATTGCTTGGGTAGACTGCCCTAGGAGAACATTTTTGAGATGTATGTCAGATAATGTTTTGCCTATATTTTCTTCAAGGAGGTTTATTGCATCTTGTCTTATGTTTAAGTCTTTGATCCATTTTGAGTTTATTTTTGTGTATGGTGTAAGGAAGTGTTCTAGCTTCATTGATTTACATGCTGCTGTCCAGTTTTCCCAGCACTATTTGCTGAAGAGACTGTCTTTATTCCAAAAGAGGCATCTTAGAATTGTACTTCCTGGGTTTGAATCCTGGCTTTGCCACTTACTAGCTGTGCAACAGTAGTTAAGCTAATTAACTTCTTTTGCAGAATTGGAATAAAGCTAGCTGTTATTTTGGAAGGTTGTTTGTATTAAATGAGGTAATACACAGAAAGTACTTGCTGCATAAGTAAATTTTCAAAAAAATGTTAGTGCCTATGTTAATTCTCTATTGCTGCTGTAACAAATTACCATAAACTTAGCTGCTTTGAGCAACATACATTTACTTTCTCATAGTTCTGTAGGTGAGAAGTCCAGTAGGCTTGACTGGTTTCTCTGCTCTGAGTTTCACAAAGCCGAAATTAAAGGGTTGGCTTCCTGGATTCATATCTAAAGACTCTGGAAAGAGTCTGCTTCCAAGCTCATTTGGGGTGTTGGTAAAATTCAGTTTCATGTAATTGTAGTTTTAATTTTAGATTTCACATATAAGTGAGATCACAGAACTTTTGTCTTTCTCTAATTTATTTCATTGCCAAAGTCCATGTGTCTCCTGTAGGAAAACTTTATTCCTTTAAGATGAAGTGGTTGTATGTGTGCCATTCTTCGCTCCACATGGTGAAGTCTTGTAGCCTAGAAGGGTGTCCAGCTTTTGTGGGATGAACAGTGATGCTTTTTACCCCCAGTTGAACCCATTTTGGAGGTGGATGAAGATGAGGATGGGCTCCAATTAATGTGCAAGATTTTTTAGGTAGCATCCATACCGAGAAAATATTTTGTTTATTAGGTGAAACCTACTAAGATCTTAAGAGTCAGTGGAACCTCATTGCTATGTTGTGGTGTCTTTGATTTCTTATCTGCTTAAATTAGATCAAGTTTAAATAGTAACAAACTTCATTAGCTTTGTAATATTTGTTCTTGTTATTCCAATGGATGTGTGTCAGCCTTGATTTAGCTTTTAAATTGAGCAGTCCCGTTCTGATGAATGAAGTGTGTATGTGTGTGTGCACAAACAGGTAAGTGCATGCACATGTAAAAAATATTGCAAATTTCTCCCACCACATTAGCAAACAAAAAAATTAGCTTAAAATAAGTAAGCTAAGTATGCAATGAAATAAGTTAAAGAGAGAATATGAAAGAGAGTAGAAGGAACAAATTGATAAAGGGGAAAAAACATAATATTGTAGGCAAGAAAGTGAAAATACACTTGAAAAATAAAATGAAATGCTGGCCTGGCAACAAGACTATAAGATACTACTTATATGAATTTGCATCAACAAATCTAGACACCTAGATTAAATGACCCATTTTAAGGAAAACATAATTGAACAAAAATACTAGACATATGATTAATAAATAACCAGAAAACAAAACTGAAAAGTTCTACTACTAGACATCACCCTACAAACAGTGTTATTGGTGTTTTTCCATGAAATCTGCAAGAAATTGTTTTTTGATGAAATGATTTCAGAGCATAGGAAAAGAAGTAACATTTCCAAAATTATTTATCGCAGATTTTATCGCACGTGCATACTAAACTCAAACATGAACAGAATACATACAAAAGATCAGAGCAAAGAAGTTTCCAAACTGACATAAGCACAGGTTATGAATATTATCTTGTTACTCTGATGCTATTCGTAACTGTCAGTGACTAAAAGAAACTGAAAAGACTTTTTGGACTCTGTCTAAAGAAAAGATTTTTTTATTAAAATTTTAATTGTCATGTTAAAAAAGAAAGTGCTATGTAATTATGAGGATAAAAACATTATTTTGGCAATGCATTTAATTTATAAAAGGAAATATATACATTTAATTCAATCCTGTCTATCTCCCACATAAAGTTTTTTTTTTCTTTTTACAGTGCATCTTACAGTCGAGGGCATCTTAGAATCTAAGAAAAATGGCAGCAGAACAAGAAGTCAAAGAGAAAGTTCAAAAGAAGCAGCCTTGGAGATCTAATTAAAATCTTACAAACACAAGTAAATTAATACCTCAAGTAGGAATGTTTGCTTGAAGGAAGGCTTGAAGGATTAATTAAAATCTCACAAACTGGGTTAAACATAACTTCAATTAGGAATGAATGGCAGAGGGTACAAGGCTGTAGCAGGCGAGGGCTTTAGCTTAAGGAGCATTGGCCAAAAAGAACCAGGAGGAACATTCACATGAGAAACAAAGACCAATTTGAGGAAAGGTAATTATTTCATGTAAAAAGATTGGGTTTTAATCATTCCTATTAGTAAATGAAGAAAGACATATTGGGATGGACTTGTTCATAACTCAGAAAGTACATGGAAAGGCGTGAGATGGAGGAGGGGGAGGGATCACAACTACAATTCAGGGAGGGTCATGACGAGATATGACGCTATGACTATCTTACAAAAGACATGTGATAAGAAATATGTTTCAGTCACAGCATGTCTCTCCTGTACACAAGACGGGTGGTGTTCAAAGACTTACCTGAAACCGGGAAAATAGATTCCGAGAAATCTGATGGTTCATTTGTGGGTCAACTTGGCTGGGCCATGGGGTACCTAGATATGGCTCAAACATTACTGTGAGTGATTTTAGGTGAGATTAACATTTACATTTGTGTAGGTTTAGTAAAGTCTATGCCGCACCCCAGAATGTGGGTGGGCCTCATCCAATCAGTTGCAGGCTTCAATAGAACAAAAAGATTGACTTTCCCCAAGGAAAAGAGAATTCTCCTGCAGACTGCCTTCAGATTTGGTTTGCAACATCTGTTCTTGGTTCTACAGCAGACAACCTTCAGAAACAGACTGGAACATCAGCTTTCCTGGGTCTTCAGCCTGTGGATTTTGGACTTGCCAGCTTCCATAAACAGTGAGCCAATTCCTTACTATACACACACACACACACACACACACACACACACACACACACCCACCCTCCCTTCTGCTTCTGTTTTTCTGGATAACTCTGGCTTAATGCACAAAATACATAAATTAAAAAAATATGATGTCAGGAGTTGAATATAGCCATTAAGATTATAGATGTGGAAGCTTATTTATTCATTTGTTTGTTTTTCTTGTTCATGTATCCTAAAATGCAGGTCTAATAATGGAAGGTAGTGGTAAAAAATTATCACATTTTTTCTTCTCAATGTAATTTTGAGATTTCTTTTTAAACACACAACACAGCAATATCTATATTTAAATGTTAAAAAGCCTGCATGAGAATGATATACACCAACTTCAGGGCACTAGCCCTGGAAAGGGGGGGGAAGGAGGAGAGGAGACCTGAGGGATATTGAGGCTTTAGTGATATTTGTAATGTTTTGTTTATTTTAAAATAGAAAGATGTGAAAAGCAAATAGTGGAAACTATTAAAATCTCTTTAATCTCGGGGGAGGTATAGCTCCGGTGGTAGAGTGCTGGCTTAGCATACACAAGGTCCTGGGTTCAATCCCCAGTACCTCTTCCAAAAATAAATAAGTAAACCTAATTACTTCCTTCCACACTAAAAAAAATCTCTTTAATCTCAGAGGTAGATGCATGAATGATTGTGGCATTGTTTTCTGTACCTTTGTGCCTAATTAAAATATTTTAGAGTTAAAATAAAAATATTAAACAAAATGAAACAGAAAGTAATTGGGATGGAAGATAGATTTGAATTTTTGTGTTTCTTATGATAAACAGTTATACAGTGAGGCATCCATTGATCAGCTATGAAGCACCATGAGTTGTGCTGAGTGTGAGAGATACAACAGCCAGCTTGAGGGAGACACACACAGTAAAACAGATCTTTATAAACCATAGGCATTGGAGGAAATAATTTTGCCCGAGAGTCAGGAGAGTAAGGGCAAGAAAAGCCTCACAGAAGTGGTATCTAAGCATAAGTTTTAAAAATGAATAAGAATTTCCTGTAGTCAAGGCTTAGAAGGGCTTTCCAACTCTGAGTGAGTTGAGGGCAAGAAATTACAATTTCAGCATAGAATAAAATACAGATTGTACTATAGTGATAACCAAAATTCATTTCTCAAAAGTTCAAAATGTGGCAGAGGTAGAGCTAGTGCAAACTGGTATTAAAACCAGGGGAAAAAAATAGAAAAAGAAAGAAAAAGCCAATGGATGTCTTATAGGAGAGAAGGATTGCTTTCCTTCTGGAAGCCAGAGCAGGATCAGTCTGTCAGTTTATGATGTGAAGATAAATTTACATATGTATAAAGACTGAAACAAAATACTAACTATGAATAACCAGTCATTAATGAAGAAGCAAAACTTACACAAGGAATTAAAACAAGAGTAGAAAAAAATCAAAAGATAAATGAGGGGAAGAAAACAACTTTCAAGGCACAACCAAACTAATGAGGGAAAAATGAAAAGGTCAAACAAAAAATGAGTGCACGACCAAATAAAATGCTGAATATTACGAGGATTAGTACACAAATTGTGATACATCCACTTCCTGTACTAGTATGAAGCCATCATTAAAAAAATGTTATGAAGTCTCTGCATGACAAAATTAACATTTATGGTATAGCAGGAGACACAATTATTTGTACACTATGATTATAATTTGTGACTAATACAGGCAGGGACCATCCAGGATGTGCTGACCTTGAACAAATATTTCTGTGGGTTCTTGTCTATATAAATAATTTTGTTTTTCAATGTAATAACTATAAATGGTAACCTTTAAAATTGTGAATCAACTGGGGACACCGGAAACATATAATATTGTACATCAAGTATACCTCAATTAAAAAAAAAGAATAGGAAAATGTACTATAAAATTCATCTGGCCATGTGATGTATAGTGATCCATTGGTGAGAATTTAGACTAATGGGGAGAAGAGAGGTTGTTACATTGTTGTAATTATGTCATCAGTGCATGTCTAAGTACCCCATCTCTCTCCATTCATGTTCCTGGAACTGTATTTTTGTGCTTTTCATTATCAAATACACCTTTCTGGCTACTTTCCTATTTCCTATTGTGAGAAAAAAGGTAGCAGTGTTGTGTTTGCTCACTAGTGTGATGGTCAAACTTCAGCAGCCCAGAGCCATGATATCCTGCTGTGACAGCATAAGAAAACATAAAGCTCACTGATCAAGGTAAATATACGGACAAATACAGAATAGGATGCTACTATAATGGTACTAGGTATATAACTTTTAATTCTAGTATCAAAGTTAAAAGATAAAAGTATTAAAAATAGCTATAACTAAAAATTATAATTATTTTTCAATGAATATGCAAAATAACTAGATATAAACTGTGGTATAATGAGAGGGGAGAAGGAAAAGTGCAGAGTTTTGTATGCAAGTGGAATTAAACTGCTATCGGTTTAAAGTAGGATACTATAACTACAAGATATTTTGTGTAAGCCCATGGTAATCATTATCCTTTCTAGTTTTCTTTATTTTTTCTCTTGCAAGGCTTTGGCATTGTGTATCATCCAGTACCCACACACACGACCATGGCAAGGTTTTTCAGATCTTCAAGTCAAGGGCATTTCTTGGATTTGTCGCACGTTCAGCATGAGCAAAATGATAGGTATTAACATTGCATGGATCCCACATGTTATATATGGGAAATGATTCATTCATTCAGTCTGCATTCATTGTTCTAGACAGGATGGATACATCAAGGAAAAAGGTTTTAAAAAGACAAATTTGTGCACTCCTGAAACTTATAGTCTATGGAGAGAGAGAGAGAGAGAGAGACATGGGTCATAAACATGAAATGTTTTGATGTGCGGACTCTGCACTGAGGGGCTTACCGGCACACTCACGACTAGTTTTGACTTAAGGTTTCTGAATGTGGGAAGCTTGGTGAAGTAATACAAGAGGAGAAAGAGGATGTGGGCAAAATCCCTTCCAATTCAAGGCTCTGGGTCTTTGGAGGCCACTGAAAAAAGCCTGAGAAGTTTGTGTAGCTGCATGAAAGGGAACACTGGCCTGCGCAGGAAGCCATCAGGCCAGGAAAGTGATCTAAAGGACTTCTGTTTGATGAGACACGATGGTGGTCCATCACCGATGAGTCAAATGATCAGGGAGCTTTCTTCAAATCATATTAATTGAAATATCCCAACATCTCACAAAATAGTACCCTAAGACATAGGGACATAAATTCTTATCCTTCTTACCCTTGTTTTAAGTAAATCTATGGTAAAAGTATAAAGAGATTTCATTTCTCAAGCTCACTATTTATACAACAGAATAAAGCTGGTGTCAGATTTATTTTCCAGCTCTGAAGCCTGAACACAAAGGGGAATTTAAAAACAAACAAACAGATAAGCTTCAAAAACAATGGTAGCAACAAAAACTTCCACTCGCTTCCATCTTTGAAAAACTTCTCAGGAAGAAAACAAAGGCATTACTTAAATCTGTCTTCTTTATTGCTAGCTGGTCATGATATTATTCAGATATGAATCAAATATATTTTGCCATCTGCTGTATAAAGCATGATTGAAGGAATAGCTGATTTTTAAAAAATAAATATTGGAACTTAACGAGATGAACTGAGTGTTCACCCAGCCAAAGAGTGATTTGCAAAGTGTTGTAGTTCAGAGAAGCAGTTTGGGTTAAACGTTTAAAAGTAGAGTCACCAATGCGTTTGTGCTTTCAGTTTAGAAGTTAAATGACTTGTTCAGGCCCCAGGTGATGAAGTTGTCTGACTCTGAAGCTCATGGTCTTTCCATGAAACCACACTGTTACTACAGTAGTCTTAATATTTTTATTTGCAAATTCACTCACTCTGTTATATCATTCATTCAAGCATTTACTAGGCCCTCCTGTGTGCTGGGCAGCCTGCAAGGTGCTGAGGATGAAGTGATTAAAACAAAGTGTGAGTTTGGGGAGGATATAGCTCAGAGGTAGAGTGCATGCTTAGCATGCAAGAGGTCTTGGGTTCAATCCCCAGCACCTCTATTTATAAACAAAAATTTTTTAAATAAATAAGTAAGTAAACCTAATTACCTTTCTCTCCACACACACACACACACACACACACACAAAAAAACACACCAAAAAGCTGTGTATGATTCCTCTTCTCAAAAATTGTACAGAGACCAGTCCCAGACAATCTGAGAAATTCACAACCTAAAAGAGTCAGTAAGCACCTAAGTTCTCAATGACGAAGAAGACCGCAAGGAGGCAACTTCAGGACACCTTTTATGTTTTCTAGGTCAAGATGCAGAATTAAAATTTAATACTTGCTTTGATTGAATCAAATAGATGAATTCCTAGTTGTGAGTTGCTTTTGGAAAAGAGCCAAATTATCATTAAATTTTATGTTAACTCTTAAAACATAATGGTCACACTTGAGTGAGAGCCTTAACAAATAAGAATATCAATATTTATTAGGTTAAAGTAAACAGTTTCATCCATGAGAGGAGAATTCTCTTTGTCTGTGGATTAGTGCAGGGCCCTGGCAGCTGGCGGAAGACTGTCTTCTCTCAGGTCCGCTTTCTCGTTCTGTTCCTTCTCCCCCCCCCCCCCCAGGGACCCTTAAATTCACACTGTCTCTGGCTGCTTTCTTTCTATCAAAATCTTTTCCAAAGAACTGATGAACATTTATAATAAATACCTTCACGTGTGTTAAGTCAGCTCTGCCTTCCTTGGGGTTATATTTAGTTTGCACTGTGGCATCTCTGCCCCCACTGAACTAGTGTTAGGATGTAATGATCTTGTGTATTGTAGCTCTGAAGTGTGTTAACTTGGCTATGCTTTCCAGAATTCCCTTCCATGTATGCTCTTGTTTAGGGCAGACCACAGGCAGGGGAGATTCTTGTCCGAGGTCTGTGGGGCAGGAGTGGACAGCAACCATATGGTAGCTCACCTCTGTTGTCACTTTCCTACGGGCTCACCTCAATGACACAGCGGCAGAAGGGCCTGCCACTGCCCCGCCTTCCTCGGATCCATCCCCAGCCTCTCCGACCCCTGAGCGTGTGTGTAGCTCCACGGTGAAGACCTGAACACACATGGCCTGGACACACATACCATCAAGGTCAATGGTAAGGAGAACTGACACAAATCCCAGTCCGTCTTCGTGGGCCACAGCTCAGGCTGTGGGTTCCACCTCGCGCCTTTCTTCCTTCCTTCCTTCCTTCCTTCCTTCCTTCCTTCCTTCCTTCCTTCCTTCCTTCCTTCCTTCCTTCCTTCCTTCCTTCCTTTCTTCCTTTCTTCTTTCTTTCTTTCTTTCTTTCTTTCTTTCTTTCTTTCTTTCTTTCTTTCTTTCTTTCTTTCTTTCTTTCTCTTTCTTTACTCTCTTTCTCTTTCTTTCTTTCTTTCTTTGATACATTTTTAATTTTAGAACAGTTTCAGATTTACAAAGTCATTGTGAAGACAGGATTTCTATATACCACACACCCAATTTTCCCTCGTGTTAACATCTTACATTAATATGGTACATTCGTTACAGTAAATAAACTAATATGGATACATTATATTAACTGAATTCCATACTTTATTCAGATTTCCTCACTTTTTTCCCTAATGTTCTCTTTTTGCTTCCTGGCCCCATCCAGAATACCATAATCAATACACTTAGTAATAATAACTCCTTAGGCTCCTCTGGGTTAGAACAGTTTCTCATTTTTTCTTGTTTTTGGTAACTGTGACAGTTTTGGGGAGACCTGGTCAAGTATTTTGTAGACTGTTTCTTCTCTTGGGGTTTTCTAATTTTTCTTTTTCATGATTATTCTAGAGCCATGGGTTTTGGGGAGGAAGAACATCGAGGTAAATTAGCATTCTCATCACATAATTTCAAGTGTATACCTATCAATATGACTTATCACAGCTGTTAGCTTTTACTATCTGGGTTGAGGTCATATTTGGCAGGCTTAATCACTGTGAAAGTACTTTTTTTTCCTCTGCCATCTATACTGGATGCTTTGAAAGGAAGCCACCATGCTCAGCTCACACTTGGGAGTGAGAGCTAAGCTCTACCTCCTAAAAGTCAAAATAGCTACATCCATTATTCGGAATCCTTCTGCATAAGAGATTTATCTGTTCTTCCCCATGTTTTTTGTTCAATCATTTAACTTGTATTAGTATGGACTCATACATATTTACTTCATTCTTTGGGTTATAATTCAATACTACTTGATTTTGTTGCCAACATTTGCTGTTAGGAGTTCTTTCAGTGGCTGCTGTGTCGCTAACATATCCCCATCAGAGTGATTTCTGGAGCACTTTCTTGTTTTTTTAGAGCAGAAAGAAGCCCCAGGCTCATACTGTATATTTCTGCCCCAATCCTAGAACAAACCGCTTCTCCAAGGACTTCTGATTCCTTGTGCTAGAGAGTGGCGTTACAAACCAAGATCTGGACACTAGGTGTCCTCTTTGCTACTGAGGTATTTTTGCTTCTTGGCTCTCACAGCTGATTGGGCCAGAAGATATTTGTGTGTATACTAACCAGTGGATAGAGATACATATATGCATATTTCTGTAGGAGACCATCTGTATCTATATTAAGCTAAGCATGAGTTTGTATTGCTGTCCCCAAAGATCCAGCTTGTTCTTGCTGTCACCCATTTTATATCCCCCTTTCTTCCCCAACTGCCTGTCCTATGCCCTTCAAGATCCAGCATCGGGTGGGCAGAGAACCACGTTACAGAGACTATTAAACCAGCTTTTCATGATTGTGCAAGGTCAAATCTCTGTAACAAAAATAAATCTATCTATCTACCTTTATATCTATCTATCTATCTATCTATCTATCTATCTATCTATCTATCTATCTCTCTATCTCTCTATCTATCTATCATCTTTATATATGGAAACATACACAGTTGACCCTTGAACAATGCGGAGCTCGGGGCACTGACCCTAAGTGCAGCTGAAAATCCTCTCTCTGTATCCGTGGTTCTGCATCTGCAGATCCAATTGACCTTGGATCACGCAGTCCTGTAGCACATATTTATTGAAAACAACCCACCTGTGAGTAGACTTGTGCAGCTCAAACCTGCATTGTTCAAGAGTCAATTACACATCTATGTAGAGAGAGACAGTAAACGCAAAATCCATGCTCTTCAGCCAAGCCCACAGGAACACCTGAAGTTGAAGAAGTTGTGTTTTTATTCATGGCACTGAGAGAGTATGTACATACCATGGAGAAATGTGGGGTATCTCAGTGAGAGGATATTAGAAAGATCTGTGAAAGGATTTGGGCTTTGGTTGAATAATTTTGGGGAGAGCCTCAGGAAGTAGAGGTTAGATATAAATTGAGTTATTGGAAAGGAAAGGCAATTCTATGATTGGAAATTTTTAATAAATCTTATCTATAAGGATGGAATAAAAAAGCAGAAATTAAACTTAAGCAGTAGTCACTCATTTAATGAGGGGAATTCTTGATATTTTGTGTTGCACAATGACCTTGTTTGAAGTAGGTGTTCTGTGAGATTATGCCTAATAGGGGACTAATACGATTTTTTTAATAAACATCAGGTCAGTTTGTAATAAGACTGAGGCTTAGCCATCTGTGACCGTCAGATCAGTACCAAAAAATCAAGCTGCATTAAAAAATTCTATATATCTGTCATCTATCTATCTAGCTATCCAGTGGTTCTGTGTCTTGAATCAAAACTTGACGGCTATAATGCAAAAAGTAAAATCCCTTAACTCACAGGCATTATAGTTTTCAGCTTTCCTGAGCTCCCTGCATTTCTCTGATGAAGCACAAAACCAATCACAGAATTATACGAAGGAAAATCTTAAGGAGGCAACAACTTATAGGAGGGAGGTTTTGCAACCCAGCTCTAAAGCACATCACCCAGCGTCCAGGATTGGAACGGGGGCCCAGAAATCTCTCCTTGGCAGGCACAATGCGACACTACATTAGCATGGCATGTTCCGCCACAGAACCAATATTGAAAACACTTGTTCTGTTGTTTATTGGGATAGAGGGACAACTAAAAGCATCCGTTCTTGCCACTCTGAAAGCTTTGGTCTTGAGGCCCCTGCTGGGTACCATCTGACAAGGTTTTGCCCACGTAAAGAGGAAGTATGAATGCTTTTAATTAGTGTGGGACTCTGCGGCAAATCAAGTTTTCTTGGGGACGTAATGTTACTTAGGAGAAAGAGGGCTGGGCTGGGAACTGAGAGACATGAAGATTAGCTTTCATTCTCCCAGCAAGCTGTGTGAGATTGGACAAATTCTTTAACCTCTCTGGACTTCTATTGTCCTCATCTCTAAAATGAAAAGGCTTGACTCGCTTCTCACTTATGGTCTCTCTGACTCTGATTTTCTTTGTGCTTTTTATATTGCCGCAAGTTACCAACTATAAGAAGAAAATAAAGATTCTACGTTTCATTAACTCTGTGGAGGAGGAAGCAGAATTTTAAAGTTAAAAACAAAAATATCAAAATCAGGGTCAATCTGAGATATCAGATGGAGAACTTAAAATTCTCATATTCCTGAAAAAGGACATTCTGGATTCCTAGCTGCATCTCTAACACGTAAAACATTTTCAAGATGCTTTTTGTCCTTATAGGAAATAGGAGACGGGGGTGGGAGGTAGGAGGAGAGGATTGTTTAGTCTTATTCTTTGTTTACAACTAATGCATGCATTTTGTTGAAAAATTAGAATATACTCCTAAATCGAAAATAGTCTGTAACACCACCACCTCTTTAGTATATATTCATACACACACACAGATACCCATAGACATTTACACATTCAAATATATACTTTTTGAAAAATATATAATACATAAGCAATATGATTGCCTACTGCCTCTCTAAGATTTATTGTAGATCTCTTCCGCATTAATACATAGCATTGCATCATATTTTTAATGTCTGCTTCGCATTCAATCACATAGATGTGTGTGGGAACCTGGGGTCACACCTTATCGTCATTTGATACTCTCTGATGTCTTGGGCAAATTGATTAACCTCTCTGAGTTTCCGTTACTTTGCCTGTTAAAATAGGAATAACTTCTTTCATGAAGAACTGTTGTAAAGATTAAATGAGTTCTTGTCAAATACGTGTAGTACTTCCCAAACTGGTGTTTAGGAAAATGCTAGGTGGGAACTGTCAAGGATTTTAGTGAATATAGTAAAGCAAAATAAACAAGAAGTCGGGCCATGTGCAGGTAAGTTTAACCATGATTGTTTATATTTCACTGTCGGGTTTCTCAGAACTTTTGTTACGGCAACGTGTTTTAGTCATGAGTGCCTCCAAGCTTATTAGGGAATTCTTTTTTTTTTATAACATCATTTTTGAGATATAATTCACATACCATACAATTAGCTGATTTAAATTCACCAGCTTTTAGCATATTTACAAGATGTGCACCCATCACCACAATTAGATGCTAGAGCATTTTCATAATCCCAAAAAGAAACCCCACAACAATTAGCCATCACCTACCATCCCCCTACCCGCCAACCCCCTCCCACCCCAGCCAGTGCCCTCATCTCCTCTGGCAACCACTAATCTACTTTCTGTCTTTATCGATTTGCTTCTTCTGGACCGATCATACAAATAGAATCATACAGTGTGTGGATCAGGGAATCTGAGCACAAGCTAAAGCCTTTCAAAATAGTGACAGACAAAACACATTTTTATAAACACTACCTTAGGGTGCCTAACATCTGATGTGTAGTCAGCATTCACTAAATAATACTTTCCAGCGTATATTAGAGACTTAAATTGTTAGGTAATAGCCAACAGCAGATATTTCAAATTATTTTTGCCTCTGGAACATATGAAAGACAGCTCTTTGTAGGAGGGGAGAGATGAGAGGAAACAGGGATCTAAATGAAGATTTCTGAAGAAATTACTAAGCAAGTGGTAAAAAGATGGGAAAGAAGCATCCGAGCTGGTACCATAGGAGCCACACAGGGTGCCAGCCTTTCACGAGGAAGGACTCTTTTAAGTGAAGCATTGATGCTTCTTATGACCTGGCCATGCAGGTATATGTAAAGCTTTGACAGGCTTAAGAATATGCAATATAGGAAACAGATAAAGAGGAATTCTTGTGCATAGTGCACAAACTTTGACCAGCAAGCACATTACCTGGAGATGGACAAGCAGTATCCATTCCACTGACTGTAAAAGACTATACAAACGACAGACAACTGTGAGAATAAGTGGCAGTTATATGATTCTTCATTCCTCTCTCCCTGCGTAGTGTTTGGATATGTCACTGGACTAAGAAATACCAAAAGGGAGAGTGTGGATGATTTATTAGTAATGACAGATTGATGTGTAATCAATTAATTAGAAGAATAAGAGAGATTAAATTGTCGTTAAGCCATAATTTGGTGGTGATTGTGCTAAGTTACTTGTATGCGTTAGCTCACGTTGGAATTAAACCATTTCATTCACTCTACAGAGTATTATCGGATATCCACTGCACTATGGCGGGCACTGTTCTAGGTATTCGGAATATGTAAGTGAACGAAAGAGCACAGGGCTCTACCTTCAAAGAGACCACACTCCGGAAGAGTCATCTGGGAGTTCCTCTCTCTCACTATATTCAGACCCTTAGATAATCATGTGTTCATCATCAAGAGGTTCAAGGCAAAATCAGGGCTTCTTCACTCTGGTTAAGCTTGATAATCCCCTCTCGGGCTTTAATAAGTGTAGATACCACGCCCTCTGTCTGGTGATTCTGACTGAGTGGGTGTGGCTGGGTGGATTTAAACATCCTCATGTGTTTACATCCCCCCGCAGGAATTCTGAAAGGCAGCTGGGATGAAGCCCCTGTAATGAACGTCTGCCAAGGGCTCACCGATGGAATCCGAAAGGAACGGGGCCGTTGCATTCTGTTTCCATTCCTCCCTGATGTCGTGAGCATGGTCTTTCAAATCCAGCGGGACTATTCTATATCAAATGTACTCAACAAACATTTACTAAGGATGTATAATGTGTTGTGTACTCTGCAGTTACTGCTGCGTGAAGTGTCAACTGTCATGTGTCACTAGCTGACTTGGATTTTGACTTAATGATTAGTAGAAAGTATTGAAAAATTTGTCTGCTTTACCCATGTAATAAATAATACAGTTGTTTTTTTTTTTTAATGAAGGATAACCACCATTTTTTTCTTTACTGAGGTTCCTAAATTTCTGGTAAAGAGAGGGTCACATTAACCCACCACATCTTCCCTGACTATAGATAAACAATTGGGCTGGGCATCTTCTTTTGCCCTTCAAACTCTGTGCCCTGTGCCCTGTGGGGCTGAAGTGTGGGCTCTATCAGTGGGCTTCCTTGACCTCTGGCGACTGATTGGGTTTCCACTTCATAAGTAAGAAAATAAAGCAAGGGAGTGTGAGATAGCCTGGGCCACTCTCTCTGGACTCATCCACAGTGACCATGTCCCTTAACTGAATGAAGGGGCTCCTATCAAGTGACTGAAAACACAGCCGTTTCTGAACCTGGGTTCTTGTAACCACTCACTCTCCTTCCTGTCTGGGCCTAGAGTTAGTGGCACTGCCTCCTGATTTTACTAACTCCTGGAACTTCATTAGTCCTTTGAAAATAGTCACTTTATTAACCTTTCCTCAAATCACCCAATTTAAGTGCACCATCTATTTTACGACAGTGCTGTGACTGATATGGCAATTCATAAGGCTCCAGACACCACTAATTTTCATGGAACACACACAAAAAAAGCAGACCAGAGGAAAGACTCTGGAATAGACAAAACTGTCTTTGATCCCCGGTCTAACACTCACTAGGTGTGACCTCCACCAAATTATTTAACCTTTGAAAGCATCAATTACTTTGTAAAACTGAGATAATGATGGACTCTAGCTCACAGGTTTGTTGCAGCTGTTAAATGAGAGAACAGGGTGGAGAGGATTACAGAGGAAGGAGGTCAGATACATGCTGCTAATTGTTTATGCTGGGTGATAGGTACACACTGAATGAATAGGATTCATTATTACCATTCTCCCAGTTTTGCTTATTTTTTAAGTGGCTCATATATTTAAAAAGGAGGCAATAATGATTTATTTAAGGATATTACTGGGACACTCTCAGCACTGAAGTTGACTAAGTATAGAATAGCAGCCATGACAAAGCTTTGGTTCGGTCTTTGTGCAGCCAGACGTCCATCAAAGGAGAGATGGCTTTCTGCTTGAGCCTGCATAAATAGAGGACATAACGTCTTACTAGGCTTCTGGATGCCATTTGGAGGCAAAAAGATGAACAAATCCGTGGTAAGTTTTGATCACCACATAGTGCAACTCTCCACTTAAATAGCAGATGCTAAGCGAATGGGTAGATTCAGTGACAGATAATAGAGAAAGCTCAGCTTTCCTCTTGTCAAGTAAAATATGAGTCTCACTCTTGTCATTTTACCGCAAATTGCAGTATGAAAAATTAAGCAGAGAATTGCTCGTAGGCTACAAATGATGGCTTTTTATTTACACTCAACTTGTTCGACCGCGTAGTGACATTTTAGAATGAATTCCCTCATATTGTCATGACTGTTGCAGTAATTATGTCATTATTGATAATATTACTATAACGTAATTTTATTAGGAGCTTTTCCTTCAGATCCAGTGATACTGCAGTGTAACAGAGAGTAATAGCTCAGTGTAATGACTTTGAAACATAATTTTTGTTAATATGCTTCATGCAAACATTGAGAACTCACTGAATACAATGACTTCACTTATTTCATGAGATTTTAAAATCCACACCTGTGTCTTAATTCAGGTTTGTGTGCCTTTGAAATGAAATGATACCACTTTCAAAATGAAAGCCTAAATTCCAACACACTCAGGGACAGACAGGAGAAATCACCGTGTGCTCCACGCCCTACCACTCCCGGTTCATGACATCACACTGAGAAAGGGCTAATGTGATACCAAAACTGAAAGGATGCTGAGCAGCAAGGATGAAGACCAAGGCTTTTAACGTCATGCGAGCCCATCTCTTGGCCAGAGGACAGCCAGCAGTTCCCTTTGCCTCACCCAAGGCAGATGGCCATCAGGAGTCCCATTCTGGTGGTCTGAATCACATCCTGAAGGCTGACTTCAGGAGGCATGTCTGTGCTACTCATTCACAAAATGTGATTCTGAGTAACTGTATCTGACGTGGGCTCTCTCCTTTTTAATTACACTTCCTACCACTGCTTTTTCTCTGACCCTTGGAAGCATTTAAGATTTGTGAGCTCCAGGCTGCTGCTGGCCCTGTTTCTTTGCAGCCATGGGAACTTCATGAATTTTGGTCCCTGCTAGAACAACATCTACTTCCCACCATTTCTATATTTAAACTTTAAATGTCTGAAAACACCCTTTGTTCTCCTTTTTTGGCTTTATTGGGGATTTTTTTCTCAGAAGGCCTATACTCTCTGTATCACAATACTGACCTCATTTGTTCTCATGATGCTACATAACCACCTCTGCTTTCATGTACTAAATATTGACATGACGTATGCTTTGAGATTGTTAACACATTTTCAAGGCTGCGATCCTCAAATGGACTCACGTCTACCACATCGCCCACTGCTCTCTTTGTAAAATGGATGTTACTTTATCACAGGCACATTCTTAGAACTTCTTCCACTGGTCATGTATTATTGCAAAAACATTTGATGTTGTTGATTTTAGTTTCTTCCTCAGCCTGCCCACAATCATCTCCAGGAACTATTATTCACATCGGGTTATGTTCCGGCCTATATTACCTCTCCACTGAGTCCCAAACACACCCATATTAATTATTCAGGGGCTTCATTTCCACAATGATTCTGATTATTCATCCCATATTTTATAACAACCACAACCTAAATTAGTAGTAGCAGTAGTTGCACAGAACTTCTGCCTAGGGCACCTTTTTACCCTTCTCTGTAATGCCAAAGTCTTGTTTTCTGGTGCTTACATAAATAGTAATCCCACTACAAACTCTTTCTTAGCTGTCTTTAAAAAAAAAATTGGGTGTGTTTGAAAAATCCTTTGCACATAGAATGACATTTGTCACTTGAAGACAATTTAAAAGACAATTATAAAGCATAAAGACTAATTGGAAATCACTCGTGTATCTACCATCTATCTTAAGAGATTGTGTACCATCCGTTGCCCACAAAGTTTCTGTGCACTTCATTCTGCCTTTGTAATAGAGATCTTCAACGGCTTGACCTTTGTGAGAACCAGTTTTACCACATATGCATGCATCCTTAAAAAAATAGCTTGATTTTGCCTATTCTAATCTTCTTTTATGTAGTGGGAATCACTCTGGGTTGCTTTGTGATTTGCTTCTTTCATTTACTATTGTTTGTGAAATGCACTGATGACAAGGCAGTAGTTATGGTGCATTCATTTTAATTACTACAGTTAAATACATTGCATAAATGCATCACACTTTTTTGTCTTTATCAAGTCTGTTCCTGGTGGATATTTATGTTGTCAATTTTTGGCTTATTGCAAATAATACTTCTGTTACCCCAAAAGGGGAAAGGTAAAAGCCTCAGTTCTTGTCTTCCCCAAAAGAGAAGAAGTCAGACAGGAGATGAAAGTATTGTCTAGTGAAGATTTTAAAGATTTTATTAGCAAAGTGAAAGTACAGCTCCAGGAGTGGGAGGAGGGCTGATCCAAGGGAGGGTAGCAATGGTCTTCGTTTGTCCCTTTCTCTTATACCCTTGCTTTGAGGTGGTCTGCTGATTGATTGAGGGCTCTTGCCCCTTGAGCACTTAGTCATGCCAACCCCCATTTGTGCATGGCCTTACCTATGATACACACAGAAAACGCCATGGTTGGCGAGAGGGAGCTAAACCGCAATGCTAATTAAATTACAATGAGCATTGGGCCATGTCCAGTTAGGTCCCTGTTGCTACTGTGAAGTCATGACTATTTGGTTCTAACCAGTTTTTTGCTAGCACTCAGTTAGAGGAAGTAAAGCCCCTCATGCTGAAGGTGGGCATCCAAACCATCCTCCCTTTCCTCCACTTGTCTGCCTGGCACACCCTCTTATCTAACCACCTAACACTTCTGTGAACATACTTGTATGTTTCTCTTAATAGAGTTTTGCAAGAGTATCTCAGGGATATCCTAGGAGAATAATTGTTGCATCCTAAGGTATATGCCTCTCCAATTTTTCTAGATTATGGAAAATTGATTCTACAAAACTCATTTTACGCCACATCTTTGACACTTCATAGTAGTAGACTTTAAAATTTTTGCCAATCTGATTGATGTGTAGGGACATTTACTTGTAGTTTCAGTTTAGATTTCTCTGAGTAGTAATGAAGCAGCATAGCTAAGAGCCCTTCTAGGCACCCAGCTGGGGAATCTCTTCCTTGGACCTCTGGCAACAGATATTCTACATTTGCTGTCTTAGTGCTTCTTTTTCTGTCTTGTATGGTGCTTATTTGCTGAACTGTATGACTCCTGAGAGCAGAACGCAGGTGTTACTTTCTTTGCATCCTTTGCAGTTTCTAACTCCCCCCAGTGGTAGGCTATCTGCTACCCGTTGAAAGAATCAATGAATGTCTGAAGGTGTGGATTGCAGAGCAGACCTAGGTTGGGGCTAACCAAACAGGCTTTAAAGTCAGAGAGACTGGGGATGAATACTAACACTTCTACTTACTAGTTTTCTGATGTGGGAAACATTATTTAATGTGAATAAACATAGCTTACCCTTCTGCATATTTGAGATAACCTTAATGACATCTTTGTAAGATTGTTGCAAAAATTAAGAGATCGTTTATGCAAGTCATAACCATCTGCTCAATCTCTGGTAGGTGTTACTGTTATTTTCATTATCATCGTCATGATTATTGTATTATTCAGATCTTGTTCTGAAGCTGTGGCTTACAAGAGTGAAATATTGGTGGCTTGCCATTCTTTCAGTGTTGGAGGTCAGTCAAAATAGCTCTTTCCTCCGATGAGATTACCCTAAGTGGCATGGGGACAAGCTGCAGAACGTGTGTGGAGATGGAATGGAGGAAAGAATTTAGCTCAGTCTTCTTTTTACACTATTCAAAAGGACATGGGAAAGGGGCTGTCAGGGATTTAAAAAAAAAAAACAAAACAGGGAAATGAACTGGGGAGGAAGAACTAGGCTAGACTTTTATCATCCTCTTCCTGTTAACACAGCTGAGAAGATATTGAGATGCCATCACTTCAACCTACAAAGGCAGAGGATCAAAAACTTCCAAACCACTCTATTAAAGATAGCCAACTGCTATATTTTAGAATCTAGTCAGGGAAGAAATATAAAAAATGTGTGAAGGGACTGCGAAACACTTCAAAGTCAGAGAATAGGCTGAAGAAAATGAATCAAATGCTCAAATGAATATGAAAAATAAAATGAAAATAATTAGGTAGAGCCATGGCCGTTACAGGAACAGATCTGCATAATTCTAATGCGTTGTAGTGAGAAATGTAAACGAAAGCCTCAAGTGCTTTGTTAAGCCAGTGTCAGTAAAATGCAAGCCTTAGTAAATGAGCTATGTGTTTGCCAAGAACAGGATCACTGCAAACATTCAGAAAGAGGTTCACATTCAGGAATCTGGATTTCAAAATAAACGTATATGCTTTAAAATATTCCACAGCAGTATTTTCAAAATATTTCCAGAGCAGTTGCGTTTATAGCAGTGGTATCATATAATTTGCATGTGCTTTTCTATAGAAAATCTCTTGATGTGCAAATGTAAATAGCAAATTAGAAGCAGAGGTTTACCCAAACAACAATTTCAAGACATACGTAAAAATACGCAGAATTTGTGAAGGTAGATTACTTCTCAGCTTAAAACGCTTCAAGGGCCCTCTTATAACTTGGAGAATAAAGTTCAAATGCTTTAACATTAGCATAAACTCCCTCCAAGACGCAATGTCATTCTTCAGCTAAGTTCCCAATCATTCTGCATAGACCTCACGAATAACAGCCTGATTGTAGTTTTTGCGCACTTTATAGTCAATGCTATTGCCTCGATTGAAAAAATCCATTCCAACTTTCCTTATTTGGCTAGCTCTTACTTAGTTTTCATGACCCAACTTGTGTGTTTCCACGAAACTTACTGAAAGCATCCAAATTAGCTAAGGATATCCCACACTCCATGACACACTGCGTAGACTCTCACCTCTATTTACTGCATTGTATGTACAGTAACTACGTGTATGGCTCTTTCTTGGGTTTCCCTGCTCATCAAGACCAGTCACTACCTATTCATCTGTGTAACCTGTAAACCTGATGCCTAGTAGGCCCATTATAAACTGTATGCTTGTTGAACTCAGCCTTCACAAGTCATTCCAATTCACACGTGTGGAACAAGTTCTTCTCTACTGCCAGTATAGGATGGCTAGATTCAAAGCTGGGCTTTTTCATATTGAGAATCTTCAGGGGAGAGGCAATGTGGGTGTGAGAAGGGTGAGTTGAGCAGGACACTGACAAAACTGCTCAATTTGATGTATTGTTCAAGGAAGGACTAACTGCCGCAGACTCAATTTTGTGCAGAGGTTAGGATGATTACTATGGGGACCCAGCGATCTTCCCTGAACACTCATATTCCCAGTGGAGGCAGGTGGTTATTTTCCAAGACCTGCCAGATGGAAAAGGGTAAGAAGCAGGGATACTATGAATGTATGTTCTACTTCTGTTGAAATTGGCTGAGGCCAGCGTTTGGTTGGGACCAAAGAGTCTGGTGAAAATGTATGATCAGGAAACTGTGGGTTCTTTTGTGAGCAGCATAAGGGTGCAAGGGCAAGAGAAAGCAAGGGAAGACCAGTGAAGTTCTGCAAGCTGAGAAAATTGAAGCCCCTATTATAATCCTTCCAAGGCCACTCAGCTTGTTAGTTTTTTCATTTTACAAAAGACACTAACAACCATTATCTAATTTGAGTCTGACAATCCTGTGAATTAGATTTAGAGAATTATGAGCTAGCTCTGACTTCAGAGTTGCACTTTAAAATATATTTGGCTGTGAAAGAAACTCAAACAAAGATCCAATACACAAACATAAGACATTATGGGTGAAGCAAGGAAGAGGGTTCAGGACCTCGCTGCATGTTAACTACACTCCCCTCCATCCCACCCCACCATCCCCTGAGCCTAGTTTGCCCTCAAGGGTTCTGATTCAGAATAGAGATTGAGAACCACTGATCTAGTAACACAATCCCAATTTTGGAGATGAAGATATTGAGGACCCAGAGGTAAAGTGATCCATCCAGAATCCCACAGATAGTGTATGGACAAGCCAGGGATCATTTTGAGTTTAATCATAAGAAATAGAGGGAACATTTTATTAATTCCATTTGTCAGTGAAAATCCTAAACCTTGGGGCAGCTATATGCCTGCCTGAGGTCAGAAGGCTAATAAATTCTAGACTCAGACCTGCAACCAAGTCATCTGAATTTATACGTAATAGACCTACACTATCATCAATATTTATAAATTTATAATTGTTACCAAACTCAGGTTTGCCTGCTTGCCACTCAAAAGCCAGTACTCGAGAGGCAAGTGTTGGTAAAAAGAAAAAGATGCTTTAATCAGAAAGCTAGCAATCTGGGGGAGAAGGCAGACTTGTGTCCTGAAGAGTCTACTTGGCCATGACAATTTTCAAGTGGAAAAGGGGGAAAGTGGATCATCAAGGCAGGAGGATGGATTCTGTCTGCATCATTCTCCACTGCGTGTAGACTGGCTGGCTCCTCATCTGGAGAAAGATGTTATCTTGCCCTAGCAATCTGTCCGCAGAATTGGGGGTAGAGAGCTAGTCATTCTTTACTTAATTCTTTATTCTTACTTTATTTTTTTTAATCTTGGAAAATAATTAACAGGTTAGACGTGGTATTGTGTGCATTCAGTAGAGCATAAGTCAAGAGTTCGGTTAAACTGCACAGTGATCTCATTCCTATAATTAGGTACCTCTAGGATTAGAGGGAGACAGGAATGGGCAGACAGGGAAAGGGGCAAAAGAGCTGCTTTCATAATGACAATTCATAGCCAGTTTATGAGAATCAGTTGGGGGTTTTGTCTGCAACAGGTGCCCCCAAGGTCTAATCATACTTGCACAAAAATCAGACTTTCTAGTGTTGGAACTTGGGAAAGCTCCCTGAGCTATTCAGATGCACCCTCACAGAAAGAAGACCCAGTACAGAGGTTTAGTGTCTGCTTCATTAAGAAACAGGCCACCAGAGAAGACTTTATATGGTAGTATGGGCCAACACTTACAGATTAGTAGTGGCCTTTTGGAGCACTGTTTGGAGAGGATTTTGAAGTTATGTGCCATCTCATTGATGTCATGGAATGGAAATGGAGAACTGGGGATCACACACATATCCTCTCTCCCGCCTACCTTATGTTGATTAACAATATTATAAAATCTGTAATCAACCTAGTCATTTGGGTCAGTAGGCAACACTTACCACTTTATGAAAGTGACTGTAAAAAATGTGCAAAATCACCATTGACATTGCAACCCCGGAGAAATAGGTTTGAGGATTAAATATGAGTGGAACTGTGTGAATTATGCATGACCAAAAAAATAATCCAAAAGGGTATAGAATGCACTGATTTTGTTAAATTCTATTTTTCTATATTGATGGTTCAGAAAGCAGGGACAAATGTTTTCCGTTTTTTTCCTCCACTTTACAAAAAGAGGTTTTATTCCTTAGTCCCTCATCATAGACACTCAGGTTAAGTAGTAAAAACTATTGATAACTTCCCTTTCAGGAAAACTCAGAAAAGTGCAGATCTAGTAGGATTCTCAACATTTGAAAGAGAAATCTTTTTGAATTTCTGCTTCTGACATTTTCAGTTTTTTTTTTTTTTTTTTTAACCTCTGGGCGGTAAACCCTGCAAGATAAAGATAAAGCCCTATTTTACAGAATATTCCATAGAACTTTTTGTTCTATTTAATGTTAAGTATATTTTAAATTCACATGAACTATTGATATAAAATTAAACATCAAACATTTCAAATTATAAATTAATTATACAAAATTAAAATATTATAAAACAAATGAAAGTTACTTCAACCACCAACCTCAGTCCCACTCCCTGTCCCAGAGATAACCACTGTTATCAGTGAAGTACATTATTTTTCCAGAGTTTTCTATGCACGTACACAGATGTGGACATTCAGTGCTAGTGACAAGCTCTGAAACATGGATGGCTGCTTGTTAGGAACTGTTGCCAGTCAAGAATATTCATTTTCCACAAGCTCCTCACTGTTTTATTTGTGCTAAAATTCTATCTTGGATTTTGGGAAACATTCAAGAACAAGGTGGGGGCAAGGCCAGGGTTCAAGGATAGACTTTGAAGCCTTGGCCTGAGGGTTGGAGGAATCAGAGGCCACTCTGACAGGCCTGAAGGCAATTCAGCCCTCTTCCCAGAGGCAGCTGACTGGTCAGCCTGAGGCTGACAATGCAGAGGAAAGGCAGCGAGAGTCAACAAGCTGGTGGTTCCCATCTAAGAATTAGAGGAAAACCTTGGTCTTTATCTTGTAGGGTTTCCTGCCCAGAGGTTAAAAAAAAAAAAAAAAAAACTGAAAGGGAAAAATATAAATTCAAAAAGATTTCTCTTTCAAATGTTGAGACTCCTACTAGATCCGCACTTTTCTGAGTTTTCCTGAAGGGAAAGTTATCAATAGTTTTTACTACTTAACCTGAGTGTCTATGATGAAGGACTAAGGAATAAGACCTCTTTTTGAAAAGTGGAGAAAAAAAAAAAAAAAAGGAAAAAATATGTCCCTGCTTTCTGAACCATCAATATAGAAAAATAGAATTTAAAAAATTCAGTACATTCTATACCCTTTTGGATTATTTTTTTTGGTTATGCATAATTCACACAGTTCCACTCATATTTAATCCTCTAGCCTACTCAAACCTATTTTTCAGGGATTGCATGAATATCACTGGTGATTTTGCACATTTTTACAGTCACTTTTATAAAGTGGTAAGTGGAAAAAGATTTTATTTTCCATTTTCTGGTAGGTTTTATTTTTTACCCTTCATTTGCAAAAATGTTCAAATCCTGAATTCACACTTTAGAGGTGCAATTTTGGATTCTAGCTTTATTTAAAAAAATTTACAGATGGAGTTAGTTGCTCATTCTGTCCTTTTATTTTCTCTAAAGCAATATAATTTCTTGAGTGTGAATGAAAAAGATAGGAGAGGCCTGGTGAAAGAAATAAATTCAGTTAAGATTTTCCCTCTTGACTTATATTGTGATTTGGATATTCTACTAATATTAACAGAATCATGCATAATTCTAAATGTATATGTTCCCCTGCCCTTTCATCTTAAAACCTTCTGAAGGAAGAATGTGCTATTTGATTATCTGCAGGCTGACAAGTCTCTACTTTGGAAATCAAATTGCTCATCATATTGACCAATGGAATTTTTTTTGGGGGGGAGGAGGATCTCAGAAGTATGTTTATTCATGCATGAGGGCAGCAGAATGTCTTCTAGCCAACACGATGCCCCACATCCCCAACCAATACAGCCAGACCAATGTTCTTTCCATTTAAAGCTGGCTAATGGTGACCATGAGCAGGCACAGGACTGGGATCTTTCAAGGCTTTACTTCATTTATCAGCACTCCTGATTTTATAAATGACGAAGCCCATCAACCCCATACCTGCCCAAATCTCTTGGTAAACTTGGGCATAGTAGGGCTTCATGGGATCCAAACATTCTTAACAAGGCTTTGAAGCATCTCTGTGCAGGACCAGTGGCTCAGGCAGCCCCAGCCCACTATCCAATGGAGCTTTTAAAACATATTGATGCCAGGCCCCATCTACAAGTTCCTGGCATGGGCATCTCATGTTTAAAGTTTTGTCCAGTGATTATAGTACATAAATTACCATGAGTTTGTATAACAAAGGCAAGTAAATGTATTAACTACACTGAACCCTTAGTAGAAGCAGCATTGTCTGGTGGACCCCTTCAATAATAACATAATCCTTCAAACTGAGTTAGTCTGAACTTCTTTTTAAGGTTGTGGGCTAGAATATGTAAACTCAAGGTCCCCTCCAAAAATGACATTTGTAATTTTTCTCTGTCAAATGTCAGCACTTGAGCCAATCAGCTGCAATATTGATTGAGAAATCCAGGAATCTAGACTTTTGGATTAAGCAGCCTCTTTAATTGAAATGTTTACAAGGTGTTTGGGATATATGAGAGACACTCAATGAATTACTAAGAAGATTCAAAATGGAAAATAAATCTTTCTTCCTTCCGCCTAGAAAAATGCCTCTGGATGTATATTAACGCATCCAGTTGCATAAGCATGACAGAGTTATTGTAATTATTTTCTTACTTATCTCCTGACTCTTCCTGTATGAATATATTGCACTACGGGAGTTCTATTTACTAGTAACCTAGCAACAACACGCCGGAAGGAGGTTGTTATTTCACTGAAGGTGGAGAGCTTTCCAATGGATAGACTGCGTAAGAATCACATAGCACATTCTCAGTGTGCTAGGAACTCTCAGGGAGACATCTCATCACCCCCACCCCCTAGAAGAAGTTAGGCTAACTGTGGGAAAGTCCTTAATTCCCTCCCTTTTACTTTGTGTCAGTAACTTTGAAACATAGGTGATAAAGTCCTATTTTGAAAGTTTAAGAAAACAACAATGAGCAATTGTCATAGATTGTATTTCTATTTGTTAAAAACTAGATTCATATTTCAAGGCGCAACACCCTAATATGTGGATTTTGATTACTTTCTTGGGTCAGCCTCTCCCTGACTCAAGCTCTGACTGACATCGCTCCTGAAAAGTCTACAACTCTTCTTGAGATTTGGATTTTCTAGCATAAATTATTGAGCTGCGTGGCTGGGTGGGTAAAAATACAGTTATTGTCTTCCATTCCTGAGACAATTTGTTAAGACAGGAGGTTGAATAATTCCTGCATTTATTATCAGTTGGGACATTTTATTGATCTTTATGATAAAATGTGCAATAAGAATGCAAAATGTTATTAAAATAATACATCATTTTTTCTTTTGTGACTGTTTTTGAGCTTGTGTGTTATTCTTCTTGATATACGAATGTTGCCTTATTTTCTCACAAGATAAACAAAACTGATATCACCTTCAATATATAGTTCCCTGAGCAGAAAATCATCTCCAAAGAAACTTTGTTATTAGCATACATATGAGGTATGCAAATACAAAAAGAGTTTACACAAAACTTTCTCTAAGGATTTAAAAAGCCTTTACAGCTATTTTTCACAGAGTCTTTAACACAATCCTGATATACGGGGAAGAGTCAGTATTATATGCTTTATTTGCTCATTCAAAGGACATTATTTTTGAGGCCCAACTGAAAGACTTATTAGTGCTAAACACTATTAATTGTTTCTAGGTTTTCAGAGGAGTTTATATAATTGTACACTCATATATTACATTCACACATATCTTATCTTTAATAGGAACACAAATATAATAGCATGTACTTGTAAACATGCATCTCATGTATTCTATGCATGTGTGTTAATATTTGTTGAAGAATTATTTTCTGTAGTTTCCTTGGACATTATATTACATCACTTCAAGACCATCAGGAGATTCAAAGGAATTAAGGAATGCTCAATGCAAGCACATTTGAAAAGAGAAAACATGGATAATTTTAGTTTATTTCAGTTTAAGAAAGAGAATACAAACTTAAATCATAGGTTAAAAGAAATACTGACCCCAGGTTAGAAGACTCTTTTGAATGTGGACAAGCTTGTCATCAAGATGGATGTGGTTTGCAGCAGTCAACAGTCACTTTTGGATTTTTGATCACTTGAGAAGATTCTCTTCTTTCTTTCCCCAGAGAGTGCTGGAAAGAGATAAGGTTGGGTCTCAAGGTGTCACCTGAACAAGATAGAAACATCCTCAGTTGGCAAGATAAAGTTAAAGACCTGGTTACTGGCTTCTCACACACCCTGGGGCATCAAAAGTGGCAGGCTTATCCAAAGTGTCTGAATGTTTTCCCTTGAAGGTTGAGAAGAAGGAAAGGATATTTGTGTTTGCTATTCCTCTTCAACATAGTACTAGTGTTCTTAGCCAGTGCAATGAGGCAAAGAAAAGAAGTTAAAGACATGCAAATTACAAAGGAAGAAATAAAACTATTTCCACTTAAAGTCACCATGATTATGTGTGTAGGAAATCCCAGGGAATATAAATATATATATATATATACACGCATAACCACACACACACATTTAGAACAAATAAGTGAGTTTAGCAAGGTCATCAGATACAAAATCAACACACAAAAGTCAATTGTATTTCTATATACTAATGCACAACTAGAAACCAAAATTTAAAAGAAAGAATGAAACCAATTACAACTCTAAAACATGAAATACGTATCTATCTCACAAAACGTACACAGAATTTGCATGCTAAAAACTGAATTAAAAAAATACTGGTGAAAGAAATCAGAGACCTAAATAGAGACATATACAATGTTCATAGATTTGAATAGTCAATATAATAAATGTGTCAATTCTCTTCAGGCTGATCCATAAATTTAACACAATACTAATCAAAATTCCAGGAGATGGTTTTGTGGCTATTCCTCAGGTGACTGTAAAATTTATATGAAAGGGCGAAAGAACTGAAACAGCTATAATAATTTAGAAAGAGAAGAATTAAGTGGGAGGAATTAGGCTACCAATTTCAAGGCTAATTATAAAGGGCTGCAATAATCAAAACATTGTGGATTTGCCAAAAGTATGAAGGCATAGCTTAATGGAAGAAGAATAGTTTAGAAATAGACCCAAACAAACATGGACAACTGGTTTTTGACAAAGGTGCAAAAGCAAATCAATGAAGAAAGGTTGGACTTTTTAACAGATGACACTGAAAGTATTGATCATGCATATGTAAAAATTTAAACCTCGAACTACACCTGGCACTTATACAAAAAAAATTAACTCAAAATGGATTATAAATACAAAACATAAGAATATAAATCTCCTAGAAAAAGATTTAGGAGAAAAATCTTAGTGACCTAGGCTAAGGCATAAAGTTCTTAGATAACCAAAAGTATAACCCATTAAAAATGACAAATTGGATGTCACCAAAATTATTTTTTTTCTTTGCAGAAAACACTTTTAAAGAGTGAAGACAAGCCACCAAGTCAGAGAAAGTATTGGCAAGTCACTTATTCACTAAAAGACTTCTATGGAAATAAAGTAAAAACAAGTAAAGTGCTACAGTAAGAAAATAATCAACTATCTGAAAAACTAGGCAAAGGATTTGAACAAAAATTTCACCACAGAGAATATAAGAACAGCAAATACACACATGAAAAGATGTTCAGCATTATTCACCTTTAGGAAAACACAAATTACAGTCAGGATGGGAAACCATTGTACTTCCTGTTAGAACGGCTATGATGGAAAAAATGCTGACAATAAATTCTAGTGAGATGTGAAAAAACTGGATTGAGAGACACTGCTAGTGAGAACTCAGCATTTCACAGCCACTCTGAAAAATAATTAGATTGTTTCTTATTCATTTAAACATACACCATTTACATAGCCCAGCAGTCTGACTCCTAGGCATTTACCTTAGAGAAATGAAAATTTACATTCACATAAAAAACTGCATATTAATGCTTATAGCAGCTCTATTTATATTGCCAAAACAAGAAAAACCCAACGTCGAGGTGCTTGAGCATGAGGGTGGAGCCCTCAGGAATGGGATAAGTGCCTTACAAAAATACATACTGTGTGAATCTATTTATATAAAATGCTAGGAAATATAAAATAGTCTATAGTGACAGATAAGTGGTTGATGGGACTGCAGGGGATGGAAGGGATTAACTGCAAAGGGATAGGAGAGAATTTTGGGGGTGATAAAAATGTTCTGTATCTTCATTGTGGTGGCGGTTACACAGATGTATACACTTTTCCAAATCCATCTAACAGCAAATTTAAATGGGTGCTACTTATATCTCAATGGTATTGGTTTAAAAAAAAAAACAACACACCCAAAAACAAAAACCTAAATTAGAACTCAACCAGTTGATAGTTCCTAATTCTGACAAATCCTAAAACACAGGAATTAAGAAAAAAAATCATAATAAAATGAAAAAAAAATAAAAGAAAAACCCAATGTCCTTCAATGAATGAGTAAATGTGTGATGAATCCATAAAATGGAATAGTATTCAGCAATAAAAAGGAATGAATTATTGATACATGCAAGTTGAACAAGACTTAAAGGTATTATGCTGAATGAAAGAAACTAGTCTCAAAAAGCCAACTAAGAGGTGCTTCCATTTATATGACATTCTCATACACAAAATTCTGGAGAGGGAAACCATCATTGGGTGCCAGGGGTTAGGTTTGAGGGAAGAGTTTTACTATAAGGAGATAGCACAAGAGAATTTGGGGGATAGTGGAACTGCTTTCTATCCTATTATGAACATGATTACATGTATTTATATGTGGGTTAAAATTCATAGAATTGTACATCAAAAGAGAATTGTTTGTGATATTTAAAAAATAAAAATTTAAAATATTGAACTCATCAAAATTCATAGTAGTATTTCTAAAATGTCTCTTTTCTGGTGTTTCACAAATATATGCAAACATCCTACCAGTATAAAAACAAAACAAAACAAAACAAAACAAAATAGAACAAAATAGCAAAGAACAGCAAAACAGCAACAACGAAGCATTTACAAGTGAATTGCACTGAAACAAACAACGTATTGTTGGGATTCTGTGATTATGACACATAATATCAATCTTTTATCAAAATATCCTTCTCTTGGGTTTACTGTTAAGAACCTTTGCTCCATGTAACCACTTGACCTTCTTTTCCTCTAGGCTGATACTTTGATTAATAAGTTTTTATTCTAGGAAGTTATTCACCAGTTACTTTTGAAATCTTTCTTTGAGTTTTACAGGCTACCCATATGCATAATAACACTTGAATTTTAATGTACTCTCTAAAGATTATCCAGGAGCATTTAATGAATACTCTGATTCGCATAATAAGATATTGCTATTCACATCTCAGGATTCCAGAGAGCATACATATTGAACAGGAATGAATATTTATGTTCGTTCCCATAATTTTTCTAAAACATGAGGACTCTATGAAGATATTATCTAATTATTGATGTAACAAGATCCAACTCCAAGTGTATTTACTTCACAAATTTAAGAGCAGTGACTTCATTTAAAGAAATGTACAATTTACAAACTCTTCATATGCCTGATACAAATAAGAGTAAATGCTATACTTAAAAACATTTGATTCTTTAAAATCATGCATAGATTTTAGCTTCAAGATTCATCTCTTTTGCTTCTCTGGCTAAAAAGTTGATTGGATTGTCCCTTTTTGAGGTGTTCATTTAAAAGAAACCTATCTGAATGTCTCCAAGAACACTTGGCTGTTTGATATTTAAAAGCCAAAAATCACCATATTTTCCCTCGAAGTACGGTTTTGAGGCGTTGTTTTACAGGATTTCATTAACAGTAGTTTGTGCCTCATTTCTTTTAATTGCACAAAGAAATATTGCACTCAATTATTCATGTCTTTTATAAATATCATTTCTTTAATAGAAGTATAGTCAGTTTAAATATCTTTTTTTTTTTTTAAATAAAAGCACCCATATGTACCAGGTTCTGAGAAATACACTGGTAATATAATGGTGTTAAGGTCCAAATTATGTCCCTCTTTTCAAGAAATCCGAATCCCCAGTACCTCAGAATGTGACTGTATTTTGGAGATATGGTCTTTAAAGAGGTAATGAAGTTAAAAGGTGATCTTTAAAATGGGCCCTAATCCAATGTGACTGATGTCCTTATAAAAAGAGGAGATTAGGACAAAAACACACACATGGAGAAGACCATGTGCAGTTACAGGGAGAAAGCAGCCCTCTACAAGCCAAGCAGAGAGCCCTTAGAAGATGGGAGTTTGAGATTTGCAACTACTAACTGCTATATATAAAGCAGGTAAACAACAAGTTCCTTCTGCATAGCACAGGGAACTGTATTCAATATCCTATAGTGACCTATAATGAAAAAAAATGTGAAAACAAATATGTGTATGTATACGTATGACTGAAACATTATGCTGTACACCAGAAATTGATGCATTGTAAATTGACTATATTTCAATTTAAAAAAAAAAAAGAAGAAAACAAGAAACCAATCCTGTGGACATCCTGATCTCAGACTTCTAGGTTCCATAATTGCACAAAAATAAAATTTTGTTGTTTCAGCCACTCAATCTCTGATACAGTGTTATGGTAGCCCTGGGAAACTAATACAAAATGCACAGAAAATAAATGCAAATATGTGCCCTATAAATGAATCCAGTAAGGAGTGGCAGAGACTAAGACACTGCATAGGCAAAAATTAACGCGGATTCCATAAAATTTACGAGTCCTGCAACAGAACAAAACAGAGCTACTTGGTTTATTTTTCAGGAACATGGAGGTAATATTTTAAGGTAAGCCAGTAAGTTACATAAAAGGAAGATTATTCCAGGCAGTGAAGGCAACATGGGCAATCTGTTTGAGGCAGAGTTTGTCCTTCCAAAACGACTGAGAAATGCCAATGTGGTTGGAATTCGCTGACTTGAGAGGGAAAACAGTGTGGCGGGGTGGGGAGTGTGTGTGTGTAGATTTTTTTTTACTTTTAACATCACCTTTAGCTTTGGACGGTTCTCCTGGGAGACAACTTCTGGTCTTTTTCCTCTGGATTTACTTTTTAGGACTGCTGTTTAGAGGTCCCTGTGTTTGTCTTCTGAAGGTTGCCTGGATCTACATTTTACTAAGTTCTAGAAAAAACTGAAAGGTTAAAGCAAAGCATTTCAAATCCCTTTTGATGTTAATATTCTGTGTCTTTCTGAAGTTTTTTTTTTTTTTGTCTATTCATTATTACATATTGCTTTGAACTTTGGATACATAGCAGCGAGAGGTTAAAAAATGTATTTTCTATAATATTTACGCCATGGCTTTTCACATGGTCTTTGAAGTGTGGTCTTATTAGTGTACATTGTATGTATGTGTAGCGTTACTTATTTATTTATATTTGGCCATTCATTTACCAGATGTTACTGACCATGCATTATATGGTCACTTTCTGCTAGATGCTAAGTGGCATGTTCACATTATCCCTCCTTGGATCTCAGCATCCACAGAGGAAGATAGACATTAAGAAGCCCAATAGATAAATATGCAATTCCACACTGTGATGCATGTTTTGAAAGAAACATACTGGGTACACAAATTTAAAAGTAAATAATAAAAGGACAACCTATGAAAGTGGAATATTTCCATCCTTGAAAGATGAGAAGGAATCGGCAATATGAAGTGGGGACAAAAACAACCCTGGTATAGGGAATTTCAAATTCAAAGGCTTTGAAGTGGGAATGGCATGTGTTCTCAGAACTAGAAAATAGACAGAATGGCGGGAGTATGATGTGGCAAGAGATGAAGCCAGAAAGATAAGCATGAGACAGGTCACGGCTCTGTAGGTTACGGCCAGGAGTTTGGATTTTATTCAAAGTGCAGTAGGAAGCCAATGAATGCTAGCAGGGTGGTTAGTGAATTAAATCAAAAGTTACAGCAGAAAAGTTATAAAAATATTCAGTGGTCTAGAGCTCAGATTTTTTTCTTGTCCTTAATAAGACTTTTAAGATTGTGTATATTTCCCTTTATTTTCTGAATTTTAACTGTTGGTCCATAATTAATTAGATTCTCTGTCTAGGCTGATTTTTATTTAAGCTACTCTATTTGTTTCATTCAGTTTAATTTAAGGGATGTTTGAACAATATTGTATATTACATGGGAAAAGGGAGGATATTTCCCTTCACAGAAATACCTTCAATAAAAGAATGAGAGTAAAAATGAGGAGAATGAGTCCATGTGTGCATTATTATCTAAAATAATGTGGTGACTGACCTTCATCATACCAAATCTGATTCAAAAAACCTGAGCTGAAACTTCGCTATAGGACAAAGTGCAATAAAATTCAATTCTATTTTGGTTTCTTTACCTACAGGTAAAGAAAAAAAAAATTTAACAAAGGGAATTAAGCTCAAAAAGAATAAATCCATTGTGCTGAGGATTTCTTTTGAAGTTTTAACAGTGATATAAAGTAGGATTTCTGTAGGCAGCTGGCAGGAGAAGAGGAACAAATTATCTGATATGAAAGGGAGTACCTTAAAAAAAACAGCAAGAGGCATTAGGATTAAAATTATTTAAGAGGCACAAACCTTTATTACATATAGAGAAGTTGATTTCTTTGAGCTTTTGAAATTACCTTTCAAACGTCGGGAGAAGACATTATTATATAAAGGCAAAAATGTAGGATGAAGAGTTGGAATTGTTTCTTGATACTACAATGTAAACAAAATAAAGCAAAACACTGGCAACACTTGGAGATAAAACAATGAAAGTTCTCATTTGAGACATTGAAACTAGACTGAAACAGAATCATATAAGATATTCTATAGTTTGAGAACAATCCTTTCCCCTAAAGAAATACCCGATCATTGTTTTGTAAACATTTTTTTGTTTCATTATAAATGTAACATATACTCATTTTTGGTAACTCCAAAATTTTCGAAAAGTTAGAAAGAATATAAACTTACTCAACATTTCCACACCTAAGGACAGAACTGCTAACAGTCTATATTCTTCCCCCAGTCCTTTCTCTAATGTTGAGTTGTTAAGATTGTGTCCCATCCTCAATTTGATATTCTGCATTCACTTTCAGTACCAATAACCCTCCCAATAATCACAAACACCTGGCAAACAGGAAACTGACATTTCACACAGTGTTTGCACAGCCATCTGCTTATTAAGAACCTCTCTTGTGAGGCAGTCAGGCCGTTAATAATTTTTAGTATTTTTAAAAAAGTAGAAGTAATAAAAAATAAATTATTCCTTATACTAATATCCAAATATAATCATTGTTAATGTGTCTAAATATTTTCTTCTGAACATCTTTCTAAATCATAGCTAATTTTTTCTCTAGAAATGTCTACCAACTTAGATTCCTGTCAATAGGAAAGAGGGTGTGTTTTTGCTACAGCACCATTAGGAGTACAGTGGACCCTTGGACAATAAGCTTAAACTGCACAACTCCACTTCTGTGCAGATTTTTTTTTTTCAAAAAATGACAGTATGACATGATCTGTGATTGGCTGAATCCAAGGATGGACAACCCCAGATATGGAGAGCCAAACTGAAAAGTTATACCCTGATGGATTTCAGCTACATCCAGATCAGTGCACAACAACAATCAGTTGACCAACTGTATTATCTTCATGAACATTATTTATTCTTTCTCAGTTTAAAAGGTAAAATGGCATCTTGTTAATGTTTTAATGTGCATTGTATTGATTGTTATTCAAGTTGAAGTCTTTTTTTTTTTTTTTTTTTTTAAATGCTTGTTGTCTGCATTTCTCCTTTGGAGAATATCCTTTGGAGAATTTTTGGAGAAGAATAAAAGGTGCCTTCTACCTTCTCTGGCACTTTTTAAGCTTTTTCTCCTGTTTTGTAACATCTGTTTATGTATGAAGGGTATTAACTCTATGCCTGTGGCAACGCTTTTTAAACATTTTTTGTTGATTAACTTTTAATTCACTTTTAATGTTTAATGTTTACATATTCACATTTACTGTTTTTCTTTCATGACTTCTATTTTTTAACCCCCTTTGGACAGCTTATTATAGTATAAAATCTACTAAATCTTCACAATTTGCTCTTCTAGATCTTTTTTGGGTTTTAATTCTTTTAACAGTTAATACTTCTTATCAATGTATTCATAACACAAGTGTTAAGTGAACACACTCTTATTTAAAAAGTTTTAATAACAATCTTGAGAAAATATGATAGTTTCACCTTTCTTCACCATCCATTTTCTTTCCTTTCCCAAAATTGCAAACAAAGTTAATATGTGATGTATATCATAAGTGTGTTTTAAAGTATCTGTAAATATACATGTCCATACATATATACACAAGTACACATTTATGTGAGTTATATTATATGCATTCTTTCTTGCTTTCTTTTTGATTTGATAGCAATCTCAGATATATTTCTTTATCAAGAAATAATTTCCATAATTTTTAACAGCTGCATAGCATTCTAAGATATAATATATATCATTCAACTATTCCCACATTGAAGGACATTTTTATCGCTTGCATTTGGTTTTGTTAAAAATTTTTTTTTGTAATGAACACTGTTTTGAAAACGTCTTTGCACATATATTTGCAAAACATCTGCAAGTATTTAATTCAGACTATTAGACAATTGGAATTGCTATATCAAGTGGCCACACTTTAAATTTTGATATACACTACATACCTCCTTCAGGAAGGAAATAGCATGTTTTGGTTCCACTGTTACAGTCACTTCTCCTAGCTACTTTGCATATTGTCAAACAAAATGATTTCCAACCTGATGAGTGAGAAATATCTCCTTGTTTACTGAATTTGAATTATTCTGATTTCTAATGAATTTAAATGCCTTTTGTATCATTTGTGTTAATTCTTTTTGTGTAATCATTTGCACATGTGTATCAGTTATCTGTTGTAACAATCGTGCTGCATAGAAAACAACCACGAAACCCAGTGGCTGAAAAGAATAACCGTTCCTTTAGCTCACAGTGCTGGGTTGGCTGGTAGTCTTTTCAGTCTAAGTTTGCTCATGAGTCTACAGTCAGCCACACCTGTGAAGAGGCTTTGCTGTTCTTGCTGGGGCTGCCTCACGTGTTGGAAGGTTGGTTGACTCACGCTCAAGGGTAGGTCATGGGCTGTAATAACAAGGTTGACTCAGCTCTGCTCCTTATGTCTCATCCCCCAGAAGGCTTCTCTGGGCATGTGTTCATGGAGAAAGCAGAAAGATAAGAGAGAGAGTGGAAGTTTATAAGCACTTTTTCAAGCCTCTAGTCAGTTATGTCATGTTTGCTAACATACCATTGACCAAAGCAAATTATATGACTGTGCCCAGAAATAAGGGCAGGGGGCCAGGAGTGTGGGAGCAGAGGCCCCGCTCGGAATGGGAGAGTACAACAAAATTACATAACACAGGACATGCATATGAGGGAAAAGGAAAAATTGGGGCTATTTTTGCAGCCCATATACCATACCATGTTTCTAATGCTATGACTGATGTTTTCTTGTTGATCATAAGGATTTATCTCTGGTTTTGAATCCAGAATAAAACATCTGCAAGTCAGTAAGAAAAAGACAAGCGTCATCCATCCACCAAAATAGTTTTTTTTCTAAAGTTCAAAAATCTTGACTAGACTTCACCAGAGAAGATATCCAAATGGTCAGTAAGTATATGAAAAAGTGCTTAATGTTATTTAACGTATTTGGGACATGCAAATAACAACCAAGTGTGATATTATAAAATCACCAGAATGTTGCTAAGAATGTGAAGCAAAAGGAATTTTTATGCACTGTTGCTGTAAAATGGTAAACCACTTTGGAAAATTGTTTAGGAGTTTCTTATACAGTGAAATAGACACCTCTCCTATAATTCAAAAGTTCAACCTCTAGGCATATATCCAAGATACAGTAGTAAGCTATATCCACCAATGTTTATCATAATAGCAATCAAAGCTGAGATTCTTAAAATATGTACTAGTTAATTTAAAAAGAATGAGAAACCCATTGCATGTAAACACAAATAACACCATTTTTATGCAAACAAACTGTATTTTCTAAATGAGAAAATAACTAACAAGAAGACTGGTTTTGTTTCCCCCTTTTCACATTTAAATATTGGATATCTTAAGATAGATATGTTTCCTTGGTTATAAAGATATCTTTGCTTTCCTCATTCTAAGAGTTATTATCAGAAACAGTTGCATTACTTTTACATAATACTCCTACAGTCTTTGCAAAATAACTTTCTACCATCCATATTGATACAATGTGATGTTTTCAGATTTTAAGTTATAGCTATATTCTTGGAATTAACCTCACTTGGCCATATTGTTTTATTTCCAGGTTTATTTTGCTGGGTTTTGATTTTCTGAAATTTGGATGCAAACATTTTTGCATCTATATTTGTAAAGTAGTTACATAATTTTCTTTATTTCATAGTAACTTTGTAATTTTCTTTTTTATATTAGGGCTATATGATCTCAGCAAAATTAATTAGATTTTCATTTTTCAGTGTTCTGGAACAGTTTAAGCAGCATAGGAATTTTATGTCCCTCAAAAATGTGAAAGAAAGTGTGTATACAATAGCTTCCTCCTTGTGCCTTTATTAAAGGTATTTTTTCCATTTGATTTAATGATAATATTTTTTAAAATTTCCTAGTTCTTGGGATTTTTTTTTCGCTATTCAGAACAGATTTTTATGTAGCCAATGTATATATCTCTTCTTCTATATATTATTTATTGCAAAGGTGTTTTATATTTAGCTATGATATATACAAATACATTTATTTGTCTTTTAAAAGTAAGTTGTGGATTGGTTGTTAACTTGTTACCACACAAACAGGATGACCTAATTTTTCTTATCTTGTGCTCTCAAAATAGAACTCCCTCTCAGCTAATTATTTTTCTGAAAATATCACCAAGTTTGGATTTAGTCAATTTTTGCTATACACATTTTTACTATTCTCTCTTCTTTTTTTAAAAAGCATATATCTTTGGGTTAGTTACCAAGATGAATCTTCCATTCCATTTTTTTCTTTCTTATTAAGAACAGTTTATAAAACTCAAATAACAGTGGTGCAGTATAATATTTGGAATATTTTCCACATTAAAAATTGTTTTGAAGTTTGTGCTTTATGCAGTCTTGATATTAGGAACCTTATCATTTTTGCCTATTGCTGAGGTAAACACACAACATCTAAGATACTGAATGAGGCAGGTTTCTAACTAAATTACCCTGTCAGTGTGTAGCTGGCGATGCAGTCCACTGCCACATAAAGTAATGTAATTATACACCAATAAAATGGCAGAATAACAGATGGAAAATCTATTAGTGAGAGCATCAGAGACCAAATACTAGTGCCAGTCGTGTGGTGGTGCCAATCTTGCAGTCAGATCAATGCTGAGGGAAATAGAATTTCAAATTTGTGTCTCAGCCAGAGCGCTGGGGTTAAGAGAAGTAGTATATTAATATTCAAAAGTTGGGGGGGGGCGCAACAGAACATATTCCAGCAACTTAACAGGAGCTGCAGCTTTGATGGTGCTATTGATGAAATGAAATAACTGAGTATGATGTGTTGCCCACCCATTAGAATCCAAGGAAAAAGAGCCAGTACTGAGAGCAAAGTACAGCAGACGTGTTTAGAGAGAAACGTCTGAGTCAGACAGAGCTGGTTGTCAATCTAACCCCCATCCTTTGCTAGCTGGGTGACCCTGAGCATTACCAAACCATTTAAATTAGAAAGTTAGAAGGTTAGAATTTTGATCCACAAAATTCCCTTTACAAAGGCATCATGAACCCCTGGTTTGATGTATATTTTTATAAAATGTTTCCTGCAGAATTTTTGGATTGGATGTACATCACTGACACTACTGTTACAACTAAGACTCACTGAACGTTTTTCTTAAAACTGTAATGTTTTTATTTGTGTGCTGAGCTTAATGAAATTTTAGTGACTGTTAAAAATGCATTTATAGTGATCTGATGACTATGCTTTTCACTGTAAATGAGGAAAAAAATCATCAAAGGTAATTTGAGAAAGAATTTTGCTGATGAAGCCAAATCCATTTTAAAGAAGATTCTGGATTCTTACTGTGTTAATCCAATGTTAAGAGAATGGGCTTTTTTCCCAATATAAAGAACATAAAATTTACTGTTATGCTATTGGAATAGGAGTGATTGAATAAATGTTTGTTTGTTTGAATAAGTGAACAAACAGATGACTTGCTAAGGTGTATGGTTTGCGTGGCCTGAAAAATCTGTGACAGCTGGAACTGGGGCTGGTTATAATTTGATTAACTGTCTTTTACTTCTGTTTCAGAGAGAAGCTAAATCTCGGATAACCTGATGCTTCTGAGTTTAGGAACTGTTCAAAGACAGATGTTTTGCAGTTTTGTTCAGAGACTTTTTTTTTTTTCTCCTGGTAGATCTTCTCTTGGCATAAAACATAGGCTTCAGTGAAACACATTTTGAAACCATCTAGAGTTCTCACAACAATAAAAACCTTTGCAAAAAAGCCCTTCTGCATTCATAATTTGATCACAGAGATGTGAAAACCCCCTTCTCTGGGTCTGTGCCTTCTTGCAAACCTAACTACCATCTTATTTGGCATATAAATACTTCCCATAACCCTAGAGATTCCCACTGACAAATTTATTAAACGTATTTTATCCAGAATTTTAATGTTTCTGTAAATCTTCACCATCTGTTGAACCATCTAGTTGCAAATGTGGAGCAAACATAATTCATGATTGTATCATAATAAATTTAGATAAGTGATTTTAATGCACTTGAAAATGTTATATTCAAAGCAACATGGAATTTTCAGCCTTTCCTTCCCTTCTAGGAAGTGTTGTGAGGCTGTCCTTTCCCAGGATTCTGTATCACAAAGGGGTTTTCTTGAAAAAGACTCTCGCTCCTCTAGGCCTTGTAGACTACCTGGTCCAAGAGTAACAGACAGTAAATGAGATGCCATTAGGTTAAAACAAAACCAAGCTTCCTCCTAAGAAACATGCATAATTGAAATCCTTCACTTACATATTTATTTCTTCCTCTCTGCTTGTCAGTCACTCATCAGCGGCCACTTCTCCAAATACACCTGCCAGTGACTCAAATATGTTATTTGACTTCCACCTTGTCAGCTTTATTTCAATCTCTAAGAGGATTTTAGACTGCCTGTTTTTTGAAATATATAAAAATTTCTTATTATTCTTATAAGAAAATCATCTTTGAGGTAGCTGTCAAAATATCTCCGTGACGCTCTTATTGAACCACAAGCTTCTATTTTGTACATTTCTGAAGTTGTTTCCGTTATTGGATTTGATATGTGTGCCATTTAATAGGTAAAGTATAATTTAAAAAAAATAAATAAAAAGGTTGTTTCCATGACGTGAACTGTTTGTTGAGAAATAAGTGGGCAGATGGTCTAAACCTTTCAGTGAAAATGCATCCACAGCAATGGTGAGTTGCTAAACCCTTTTAGGATCCAACATAAAACTCCTGAGCCAGGGTCTGTCGTTGTCCTAGCCTTTCAGCAGTCTGCTTGACTGAGCGTCAAATCAGGTCATCTGATGTCATGGGCTCTCTCATATGGGGATTGTAATCAGGCCTCGGGCTTCAGCTCTGTGGGTTCTGCTCAAACCCTTGATGCCAGCATCACAGAAGTAAAGGCACTCCATCAAATTACTATTCTGTTTAATGCATATAATAGGAACAACCCGGGTGGGATTCCACTTTTTCTTTCTGAATTCTCAGGGGTTAGCTTAGGAGTGACGGGCAGGAAGATGAGCAAAAAATGCTTATTGAATTAGTGAATCATATGAATAAAGCACAATGAATGTATGTTGAATGAATAAATAGAAAATATCTTTGGTGAGAAAAGAAAGGTTAACTTTTCCAAGTGAGTTTTTTTTTTTTTTTTGATTGATAAAAGCTAGAATATCAGCTCACATAGTCAGAGTGTATAAAAACTTACCTGTTGAAAGAGACTGCAAAGAAATGGTAGAAAGGGGACAGCTTCAAAGGTTGGTGGATTTCTTGCAAATATCTCCACTTGAGCAGACGTTCCAGTGATGTCCTGTGGGTGTGATATCCTGCCCTGAACAGTAAAGGACGGTTGGAGGTGCTTGTGATTCTGCGGTACGTTGCTTAGACCTGTGGCTCCCCAGTGAACAAATCAACCAGGTTTAATTGGATTTTTCTTCAACTTTGAAAACATTCCCTTTGAAAAGACTCCAGGTCAGTTGTTTCATCTAGAGGTTTTCAGTTAAATATATATGTGGCACCTGCGGTATCTTTCAAAGAATCCGATTTTTAAAAAATCTTTAAGTGTAGCAGAGAAAGATGATGAGTATAAAACCGTTAAACAAATAGCCTAGCATTCAAATGCTTATTACAGCTTTTATGTATGAGTATAGAGTCTAGTTATACCTAGATAATTATTTTTCCAATTCTCCTACTAAGTTATTTTGCTTAATTTAAATATGTATGCAAAAGGAACTAAATTCAATATCTTGTAATAACCTTTAATGAGAAAGAATATGAAAACGAATACATGTATGTATCTGCATGACTGGGACATTGTGCTGTACACCAGAAATTGACATATTGTAACTGACTGTACTTCACTAAAAATTTTTTTAATGTATGCTAATACTTAATATTCATACTTTCAGAGAGGGGTATTAGCAAAAGCAGAATAAAGTGAAAAAGTTTGCTCACGCTTCTATCTGAGATTCCAAGATTCAGCCCCGATCCTTCCTCTAACCCAAAACCTTTAACTATGGATACCTCAACCATGCACCAAATGGCGAGTGCTCAGTGAAACAGTGCTCCTTAACCAGCTCTGTTTACAGATAAATACTTGGTCCCTACATTTGCTCTGCATGGCATCCAGTCCTCTTACCCTCACTCTGCTTTAGAAGTTAAGTATGGAGCTAAAAAGGGATGGAGTTGGTTTCTCCCCTTGGTTTTTGACCTTGGCTCTGATGACTGCAATCAGAGTAATCTTTCTAAAATGCAATTCCACTAATGTCATTTGAGTATTTCTCCAAAGACCCATAAAGAGTTCTGTTCAAAAACCTGAGTGTCTTCTCAGAACTCTTTATAGGCTGCTAGCGGATTAGGTTCTGGTTTTAGGATTTGACCTATTCCTTTATCTTCAAACTATGTGAGTTTAATTTTCTTCTTTGTAGATGTGACATACACAAAAGTGAGAATTGAGACATCTAATTTTAGAACAAAGCATTTTATTACATTTAAGTAAAAAGTTATTTATTGCAAGAATACGATGCATAGATTCAGTGGCAGCTGGGTAAACTAACATTCTTCTTCCAGAACAGGAAACCCCCTTCAGTTCTTGCTGCACACCTGTCATAGATGATAAGCAGCATTTTCTGATAATAGGTAAAACCATAAACCAAAAATAGTACTTTTCTGCTTTAGCTGCAAACACAGTGGTGGTAAAGAAATGTAAAAAAGGCAGGGGTAAGACAAATATCTGAGCTTATTGTCTGAATTTATCACATACACACGAAAAAAATTAAAAATCCAAGATAACTTAAAAATTTATATAACTCAATAAAAAAAATTAGCAAAAGTTTCCATTATTCTTTAGGCATAACCAGAGTGATTCCATGAAAACAAAAATGCAGTGCCTCATCTCAGCTGATGTCATTTTCTTCAGGTGTCCACAAAAATGAGACTTAAGATAGCGAATAGAAAGGAGCATTTATTGAAAACCTGCTACTTGGAAAGACTATTTTTTAATCATTAACAGACTAAGGGTTTTTTATTTGTTTTACCAGTTTATCACTAAGGAAGAATTGAGAAGGTATCTTACATATAGGCCGCTCCATATACTTATAGGAATACCCATTTTGGTGTCAACTGTACCTTAATTTTCATCTTAACTGTGAGCTCATCCATTCTTATCTAATTGTTTCATTGTTTGCATGAAATTCTATTTAAATCAAAACAAACAGAAATATTGTTGTTAGGTAGTTGGATGAGTGGGGGCACTAGACAGACAGGTGGAAGAGATGGAGGATGATCTGGAAAATGGCGTTATGCCCAACTGGGACGTTACTTCTTCTAAGTGAGTGCCAGCAAAAAACCGGTTAGAACCTGACAAGCACAACTGCATGGTAGTGAGAAGGACTTGACTAGACAGGACCCGGTGCTCACTGTACTGTAATTAGCATTGCAGTTTAGGCATCTCCCCACCATGGGTTTTTCTGTGTACACCATGAGCAAGGACATGCACAGAGAGGACAAACATGACTAAGCTCTCCAGGGGGCTCTAGCCGTCAATCAAAACACCGCCTCTACGAGAGGGTATTAGAGAAACGGCAGACAAGGCCACTGGCTTTTTCCTCCCTTGAATCAGCCCACCTCCCATTCTTGGAGGTATACTTTTCTTTTTCTAAATAAATCCTTTAAAATCTTTTGCTATACAATGCAGCATCTCCCGTCTCTAATTTTATCTTTCAGGTATAACAAGAACTGGGGTCTTTTCCTTTCCCCTTATGGGGTAATACTGTTTTGAATGGTCATCTAAAATTGGATGTATTTATCTTACTACTATAGTTAAAATTTTAGAGATATGTGTAGACCAGTCCAATAAGTAAATGCTACATAGTAATTATATATATTTATATGTGTTTGTATATATATGCTTATATATACACATACATACACAGTGGACCCTTGAAGAACATAGGTTTGAACTGCAAGGATCCACTAATATGCAGGCTTTTTTTTTTCTTTTAATTAATCTGGAGTTGGTTAAATATGTGGATGTGGAACTATGAATGCAGAGGGCCCACTGGAAGTTTACATGCAGATTTCAACTACACCAGAGGGTTGGCTCCCCTAACCCCCATGTTATTCAAAGGGTAACTGTATGCATAGATATACAATTTGCTTTAATAAGATACATCTATATTAATATCAACTAATCAGTGTTTTGCAAACTATAGTCTTTAATCTGGTAGTAGGTCATGAAATTAATGAGATAGTGTCCCCAAACTCAGTCTATAAAAAAATCCATACTTGAGAGAGGCAAATGTTGATAAAAAGGAAAGTTGCCTTTAATCAGAATGCCAGCAACCTGGGGAGACAGTCGACTCAGGGCCCCTGAAACCAGCTTCAAACATTCTGCTCAGTCATGAAAGTTTTAAAGGGGAAGTAGGAAGTAACCTCAGTTGATGGTTGAGATAGTAGGTCAGGGTCCTCACCATGCCCTACTGCTTGCAGACTTGTCGACTCCTCGTGAATTTCCCATAGATGCTATCTTGTTCACACAGTTTATTTGTGAAATCACTTAAGGGGAAGCTAAGGAAGAGATCTGGTCATTTGTTAATTATGTATTTTCCATTTCTACTTCTTTGATCTATGGAGAAAATCAGCAAGTTAGGCAAAGGTACTGTGTGATCAAAAGATTTGAAAAGCATTAGAAGTTAGTTACAGTGTAGCTTTGCTAAAGTGATGAGGCAAAAGGGGTTTCCTGTTGAGGGGAGTTACCTGCAAAGAGGTGCCTACAAAGACCTCCCTCCCCTTCTCTGGTAGATACCATCTGACACCCACGGGATTGTGGTGAGGGCCTGTCTTCTGTAACTGCTGCACACTGAGAAAGGGCGCTGAGATCTTAGGGTAAGAGATATCAACATGGGGTTGAAGCATCTCTTTGCTGATGGTCTTAGTTGCCCACTTACATATGTGGGCAGAACAAGCTACACTTACTATTTTTTTTTGACATTTTTAAATTGAGTTAATTTAAATTGAGTTATAGTCAGTTTACAATATTGTGTCAATTTCTAGTATACAAGCTACACTTATTTTGATGCCCACAAAGAGATAGATTATTATGAGCAGTAGTGTTAATCCCATTTTCTTAAGGCCAGTTCTTGGAACTGTGCTGGCCAGAGACTCAGTACTGCTCAAGACGGAGCAGCTTATGTCATGGCTGCAGTCTGGTCACCATGCACTTAGCTTTTTCCCTTTGGTGGCAGTCATAGTACCTATAAAAACAACTCAGGAATATGCATCAGACAATAAGTTTGGAACTCTGTTGTCCTAATCATTAACTGCTTGAGCCTGCTCTTTGTGATTTAGGGAGGCCTGCGTTTCTATAAACAAGAGGCAGGAAGTTGCAAGGACAGAGCACAGGGTCTTGCTTGGTTTTACTGGCATCAACATTTTTTTAATTGAAAAAAAATGAAGTAGAAATTTAAGTGTGCAGCACACACAGAAAGGTAAATATTACTTCTTAACATCTTTGTTTCATACAGAAGCACATACACATATGCATAAACACACATAATATGTATATGAATATAATTAAAATGTATTTCTTATTGTGAGTGACAGGTGAAATTTTGGAAGATTTGAGTTACATAATGCAAGGGTGTATAAACTGATTAAAGACCCAAAACATCTGTTCTATTAAAATAACAGGAAGAAAAGAAAGGAGATTATAAGTGATGCTGAATTTTATTCTGAGATAAAGTTCTAAAATGCCTTTGGTGTTGATTCTTTCCCTCAGAGTCATTGATTTGTAGGAAATGTATCTGTACTCATAATGATAAATTAAGAATCAGATTCAGAGTTTGGTAATAAAGGATTGTTTCTCTAGTCAACGTACAGCACTAATTACACCAAATTCACATCCTGACCCAACATGGATGAGTCTGTTTGGTTTTACCACAAACACAGATGGGTTTTAGTCCTAGGCAATGCTCCCTTAACCATGCCCACCAGGGAAAATCAGGTGATAACAAAGTTAAAACAATCCAAATATTTCTATGTCTAATGCTAAGGAAAAGGTGGCCAGAGAGAAGCGCAAAGGGAGACATAAAAGCAAAAGGTCCCATAATGATAAAGATGAGAAGCAAGAGCACAACCATTTTCCAGAGGTTGAAAGCATCTTCCCGAGACCTTTCCAAGTCAGAGAAGCAGCCCCAGGCCCTAACACACCTTATCAGGGGAAAGGTTAATAAGGAAGAAAGTGAAGAGTGAGGACTAAGTGTAAAATCCATGGACCCCCACACACTTTCAGTTTCAGAGTTGGGGCTGCTCGCAGGCAGGGGGCCTCTCCTCTGGGTTCTCCTCATTACAGCCTCATTGAAGAAGAAATGTCCTGAGGGGCAGTGCACTCAGAGGGACCCAGACATTTCACTCTGACCTCACACAGTTAAAATTCCAACCACAATCACAGTGGCTGAAAAATACCTTTGTTGACGATGCTTGTGCTAATCCACACTTAAAAAAACAAAACAAAACAAAACAAAAAACTAGGAGAATCAGCCTTATTTTCCCTGTTTTTATTTTTATTATTATTTTTTGACCCGTAAGCAGATTCACACTTAAACATTTAATTAGGAGAAAAGCACCACCTATGATCTTACCCTAATTTGGAAGTTTTCTGTGCCATAATATTGTCCTTGTTCAGGTTTGGCAAGCTGATTCCTTCCCCGTGGTTAGTTTAGTTTCTCTGAGCTTTCTGTTGGCTTTTACTGCTTTCCAGTCGAATAATTTCAAAGAGCAGTTACCTTTTATGTGAAGGAAGCTAAATACTTGTATGATTTTTGGAACTTTTAAATATTTACTGAGCAACTTTCAAGTATTTGCAGAGATGAAATACAAATATAAAAAATATATATATATGGGAGAAAAGTTCCTTTCTCATTTGTTAAGCCTTCTTTTTCTTTTTACTTCTTACAGATACTTTTCTGGCACATTAATGTCAGTTGTTATTATCAATGGCTGTTCTGAAGGACCTTGAAGATAACTTAAAGACCAATATCTGCTAGAGGAGAGAGAGGCTAGGAAATTAAGGGGGAGGGGGAGGGAATTCACAGTTTGGGTTGCCTTTCTTTTGAAATAAAAAAGAGAAATTTCAAACACTAAGAAGAGTATAAAAAGTAAAATAATGGACAATTATGAACTGCCAAGAAATAAAACAGATTATAACATTTTACCATCTTAACTTCAGATCTCTCATCTTCTATGTTTTCTTATTTTTAATAATACATAGGTCCTTCTCCACCTCCCCATAATATTCATTCTCCCCTACCTTCTTCCCCAAGTGTAAACTGTATCATAGGGTTGGTGTGCTTCCTTCCAAGAAACCTGTTTTTTTTTTTCTTTTGTTAAATAGTTAGACAATTTTCCTGACCTCAGTGTCCTCTTCTGTAAAAGTGAGTGTAACAATGTATCTACCTCACAGGACTATTGTGAGGATTAAATAAGTTAATACATGAAAAATGCTTATAAAAATACTTGACACATACTATATTGTCAAGAAATTTATTTAGTTAGTAGGTTGTTAGCTAACAACAAAAGTAATACTACAATGTCCACAAAATGTATACATCATTCTTTAAATTGTTTTAAGTTAGATAAAGTTGAGCTCCACGAAACTGATAGTTGATCTTATTTGATCTACAAAAAATAAGTTTGTATTATTCAAACTACTATATGATGGTTTCATTTGTACATGTATATTCAAACCCATAATTATTTTAAAGATTATTATCAGATCTGCATTATTCATGTTCACTGCTTGGCAGGATTCTATTTTGTCATCCTTGAGCAATTTATTTAGGCTTCCTCTATTCACTTTGTTGCTTGCACACTTTCACCATTAAAACACACACATTTCCACCATTAAAAACAGTGTAGTAAAGGACACAATTGCATATGCTTCTTTATCACGAATTAGCTCATATAAAGTAAAACCTAAAAGTAGAATTCTTAGGTTGACTGGTATGCACGTCTTTCCCTGCACTAGGAATGATCAAATCATTTGCCACAGTGATTGAACCAATATATATTCTTATTAAAATTGTATTCATAGCTTCACATCCTCAAAAACAAGAGGCTTATTTATTTTGCAAACCAAATAGCTCTGAATTAGATCTCACTTTTGTATGAATTTGGATTTCCCCAATTACTAGTGAAGTGGAGTATATTTTTATAAATTTCTTTTCCATTTCAGTTTTCTCCTCTGTGAATATGCTGTTGTCCTACAACCCACTTAAGTAATTTTTGCCACTAATTGGTGGGAGGATTTTTATTTCTTCTGTACGTTAATTCTTTTTTGGTTGCATGTACTTCAACTAACTTTAATAGACTAAGACTCACTTGTACACAATGCTTATGATGTCTTTTTATTCATGCAAAAAGCTGTAATATAAGCAGTTCAATGCATTAGTCATTTTCTGGTGATCTGTGCTCACTGCCTTGTTTAAGAAGCTCTGCCTTACCCAAGGTCATAAACATACTCCTCTTTTTTATGCTAACACTTTTAAGTGTTTGCTCATTGAATTTACTTTCAAATCAAATAAGTCCATCATAGACTTCTTAGTCAAGTAAAGCTAACTTTATTATTCCTATTGTAATAAGGGGAAAAGCCATTTCAACAGAGTCTAAAGGTGTCTCTGAAAGAGGTACTGGAGGGAGGATGTTTCCAGAAGCGAAGTGTCACCTCTGTGAAAGAATCAAATGAAAATGCTAAAAACAAAGAGCACAGTATGGAACACCTGAGATCTGGACTTAGCATCTGAAAAACAGTGAGTTTGTCAAAGAATGGAATTCATTTATATTGGGCAAATTTATTGTCTGTCATTAATTTTGGAAACAAACTGATTTCTTCAAACTTATTCTGTGTTATTGCTTCCTGTCTCACACAGGAAAGAAAAGATGTTACTGGAGAGTAGTCTTGTGCAAGAAAGATTTCAAGAGGGAGCCATGGTAAGGGGAAAGCAAGTTAATTTAGAGAGATACACACTCCATAGACAGAATGTGATCTGTCTCAGAAGGGAGAGTGGCCCTGGGGTGCAGGGTGGTTAGTTTTTATGGGCAGGGCAATTTCATATGCTACCAAAGGGGAGGGTTATTCAAACTGTTTTGGAGAAAGAGTGGGGATTTCTAGGAATTGGGCCTCCACCCACCTTGGTGGTGGTGTGCCATTTAGCATGCCAATGTATTACAGTGAGCCTATAGTGAGGCTCAAGGTCTACTGGAAGTCAAATCTTCAGCCATCTTGGGCCTAGTTGGTTCTAACCAGTTTATCAGTTTACGTTGTATCCTCAGAGGCTGTTGTTCTTTTAATTGTGGTTTCCTACTCACTTCCCTCCTGTCCCATTATCCCAGTCCTCTTCTTCAGGGATTATAATTATGTGTATGTTAGAGAGTTTGATATTGTCCTACCTTCTTGGACTCTTTGCACTTTTTTTCCTTCTTCTTCTTCTACTCTTTCTTCCTCTTTGTGTCAAAGTTTGGATAATTCTTATTTACTTATCTTCAAGTAATTCTTTTCTGGGCTGTACTGAGTTTGCTGGCAAGCCTATCAGAATTGTTCTATACTATGTTATTTAATTATAGTGTTTTCCCATTTTTTTTTACAACTTCAATCTCCACTGAAATTTCCTTCTCATCTAGTAGGTTTCCCAATTTTCTTACTAGAACTTTTAATATTTTAATCATAATAATCTTAAATGAGTTATACCGACATTTGTCATATGTGGATATGGTTTTAATAATTCTTTTATCTCTTGGTTGTGTGTTTTTTCTTGCCTATCATTGAAAACCAGTTATATTGTGTAAGAAAGTAGAGACTGGGGTAAGTATGTTTACCCCTGGAAATACGCACACCTTTCTTTGTGTTAGGCCTTTCAGTTAATGTAATTAGGAGTTGGGTTGGGTCTGAGTGGTTTCTATGGTTGCTTTCAGTTTACCAAATGGTTCAAACCCCTTGAGGTACTTTGTGTTTCTAGTGGAGGTTAGTCTGCTAGAGGGTTTTTTTTTCAATGGCTGCTCCATTCTCAGATTTAGATCTCCCCTCTAACACACATTCAGAGAGGTATAGCTCTTGGCGTTAACTTGCTATTTGATGCCTATTAGTCTTGTGGTTGGGAATGGGAGATATTTCTATGTATCTGACTAAGCTTCTGTTTTAGACAGTCACCCTGTCCTAAATTTCAGGGATGTGGCCTTCTCAGTACTCCTACCCCTTTCCCGATATATCTCTGACACCAGTATTTGTACTTGACCCTCTGCAAGTCTAGAGAGCACTTTCCCCACTTCGTTCCCTTCTCTTGGTTGCAACAGGTTTTCACCGGTACCCTAATCATTGCCATGTTTGTTGCCTTTCCTCTCCCTTCACAATTTAAGTCTATGCTTCATAGGGGATTTTGAGAAAAAAGATCCAAGTGGAAGAATTTTATGCCTTCCTGCAGTGGCTGTTTTTATTTTCCTCCCTAATGTATACAACATTAAAATATTTTCTTGGGGATCTTCAAATTATTTAAAAGAGTTGGATTCATGGAGAAAAGCCTTTAGGAGCACGTGGATTCCTCCTATGTTTGCCACTTCTAGACGTGACAACCCAGACTCATTAATGAACCAATCTCTTAATAAACTATCCTTACAGCTGTTTCTGTCTTGCCCAATTTAGCCAGAACTTGTGGGTCCTCTCTCTTTCAGGTGCTTGCTTCTTCTTCAGTTTTAGTCCAGCTCCTTGCCCTACTACCTCACTCTCTGATGAGCTCAAAAAAGCATGAATTTGTTTGTCCACTTTCTTGTTATTGTTTTAGTATGTTTGGGAACAATAGTCTTTCCAGCTCCCTGCACCCCTGATTGAGAACTATATAAAAACTAATTTTTAAATCACAACTGTGTACTCATGTTTATATTCCCAAAGAAGTTTGGTTACTGAAGACTTGCTTAAACCGTAAAGAGGCATGCCAGTGTCAGAAAAGTGGGGAACTCACTGTCTACAGTAGCTAATGGGACTGAGGAATTCCGTTCATTCTTTCCTAGTGACTGGCTTCTGAAAGTTTTGCATGACTTTTAAACTGCCAAGAGTAACTTGATTTCTATTCATGTTCCACGTAGTGAACACTTATTAATTAAATTGTATTTTATTTTAGGGAATATTTATGTCCTTTTTTGAGCTAAAATGGCATGTAAGAAGAAGGAATTCATCTTTGAGTTCAAGCCACGTTTACTATGTGGCCAAAGATAGTCCACATGTTGAACAGCAAGACAATCAAAACAATATGTGAGTTCATGGAGGCCCTGGTAAAGACCTTGTGAAAAATAAGAAGGTGCTTTAGTAAATCTTGAAGCATACATGCCTAGGTATGTTGTTGACCTTGCCAGGGGGAGGCCAAGAGGCATGGATTATCTTGATCTAAAGGGACAATAAAGTAAGCAAAGTATCGATCTATGGCTGTAAACTGTCTTCATGTGACATCAAATATAAAACTCTTTGGTTTTGGTACCCCAGGGAAGTTGAGAGTAACTCTTTTATTTATAGCCTTATGATCCTGAAATAAATAAATCTATATCCTTGCCCATTGGTCTTCTTGACCTGGAGGATAAAAATATTACAGTAAGCGGTACAGGTGTAAGTGCCACTTGTTTATTAGGTTTTCATCTACTGAGTTAGTCTTTCTATAGTTCTTGTTTTCAAGACTGTGGTAAAGACTTTGGTGGGGATTTGAATGGATCTGTCTGAACCTTCTTGGGTTCAGCCTCAATAATTCTGCTAATATCTGTGGATATTTTAATGCACAGAGATTCCAGTTCCTTGTGAAGATCTTCAATCTGGGTTGGATTTAGACCCAAGAATACTGGTAAGTTAATCTCCAGATTATCTATGATTGTATTGTGGGTAGGAAAGTCTTGAAGATGTTGAAGTAAGAGGCTATTAGTAAAACGCTGAGTCTGGCAATTAGAAGTATATCCCTGTCTATCAGATGAGCAGCTGTGCTGTCACAAAGGAGGAGACGACATTATCCATGAAATGTAGGCGAGTGAGTGCCTGAGGGTCCTTAGAGAAACTTACCACCTGAGGAGTTTGTTGGCTTTGAAGCAGAGGTTCTATTATAATGCAAAACTTTATGCTTAGCTATTTTAGTCTCTGTGTCAGTCAAAACTTTGCAAGTTTGTCCTTTAATATTTAGAGACATTTCTTCTTGTTAATTAAAAAAAAAAAAAAAGGAAAATTGAGCATCTGGCTCTCCCTTAGGTCACCTTTATCGATTGCCTATTTTCTTTTCTTTTCTTTCACTTTCTTAGTTAACATGGACAAGTTTATTTTTTCTCAATGTCTTTTTTTTTTAATGGTATATGCATTGGTATCCTAAGAAGAGATTTCTTCTTATGATCCTTAATGCCTGGGATGGGAACGTTTAGTTGTTTTATTGGTAAGTCCATCTATTTATTCTAGGTATTATTCTATTTGTGTTCTATGACCCCATAAAAATATTCAGTGAGCAGAAAATTTGACAAAGAGACTCTTTTTCCATTTGAATTTTGTTTTCATCCTAAATCTTCTATTTCTGGTAAAGGCTTTTCATTAAAAAAAAAAAAAAAGTGAGGAGGAAGATGTATTCACATTTGCTTCAGGATATACTCCTGAGCATTATCTGAAGTTGTTAAAGAGCTTATCCTTAATGTCTCCAGTGGATTTATCCTTTCCTAGCTTTCAGGATTTGATTAAAGTCAATGTCTATTCATCAGAAAGGTTCTGGAGATAGTCATCAAAACCCTTGCTCAACATCTAAAGCTTTTCTAAGCCCCTCTGGTTTTCTATGCAGTTTGGGGCCCCTTCAGTGTCCCTCAGTGTTTTTCTAACTCTGCCTTTTCCATCCCAATTCATGCATATGAGATTCCTTTCATTATGAAATAATTGATACAACTCTGGGAGCCTTGTCATAAATGAATAAATGAAAAGTATTTATCAATCTCTACAGCAAATTTTAAAAAGTACAAGTCATCTAAGAGGAGACTTAGGTGGAAAGGAGGAATAAGAGAACCAAAAACTGATGGAACATATAGAGAACAAATCACTAGATGGGAGACTTAAACACATCAATATTTGTACTAAATGTAAATTAAGCTCTAATTAAAAAGCAGATACTGGCAGTCTTGATAAAAAACACCGGACTTAGTTATTATGATGCTTCTAAATGCACATGTTGAGTATATAGATACAGAAATTTAAAAGCAAATGATTGGAAAAAGATATCCCACGCAAATATTGAGCATATAGAAGATGGCATACAAAGCAGATTTCACTACAAGGCATGTTGTCAAAAATAAAGTGTAATATTTTATAAGGAAAATGAATCAATTTATTAAAAAAAGACATAATTTCTAGAATTTTCATTTGTTTTTGCCTTCAATTCAGCCCATTTTATTTCTATTCTCTGTTTCATTATTCTTTAATCAATGTATGTACATTAAGTATAGTAGTCTCTTTCTGAATTCTATTCTCTGCTTAAATAGAACTCTGATTCTCTGTCCTATGTTTCTATTTTATTATATTTTTGATATTTTTCATGCTTGCTGAATTTCTCATTTCCAATGGACAGAATTCTTTATTTCTCAGGGATATATTTGGCATTCAGTTTTACTTAGACAAATTTATATTTCTACTGGCTCAGTTAGGACTCTCACTTCAACTTCAACATCTTACCTCTCAGGAATCCCTTCATTTTCCTCTTTCCTGTGGCCACTGAAGGCAAAGCCCATAGCTTACCCAGTTTGATAACTAGTTCCTCCCAGGTTCCTCTATAGTCGCCCTCCCACCGATTTAACTATGAATAAGAGGAACTCAATAGAAAAATGTATATAAAGTGACAATATAAAAGGACTTCAGACTAAAATTTGTGGCATCCCAAATTTAAAGTGAGGAAGATGAGCAAGATGAGAATGAACAAGGTTGGGGGGGGGAGATAACTAAAGAAGCATCATCTTCTCCTAAGACTAATCCTTCCATTTTTTTGCCCTCAGTCTCATGGTTTTCTACCTTTTCAAGAAAATCACAGTATCGGTTATCCTTTCTTGTGTTAACCACCTCTTTGGCTCTAAGTTAGTGTTTTTTTCTCAGTATATAAATAAGGTTAAATTTTCCCCAACCTTTAGTTAAATACCATGCAGAGAACTGGAGAAGTAGCAACTGAACAGAGATCTGAAGATAAGACAGAATGAACTGGCGGAAAGGCAAAAGCTGCAGTAGGGAATCATCTCAGACCTTGTCTAAAAAGTCTCACAGAGGGAAGAAATGTTGCTCACTTCAAAGAACCAAGAGCAGAGTGGCATGGGAGCAATGGTGAGATCCACAGGGAAGCTGCATTCCACAGAACTGGAGAAACATACACAGAATGGAGCATCAGGGCCATGCTGATCGTGTTATGGATTTTGCTGTTTGATCTAAAGCAAAAAAAAAAAAAAAAAAGGGGGGGGGAACTATTTATTTTAAGGAGTTTGGTGTGACCGTACAAGATTTTCATAATCATGTTTAAAATGAGAGCTTCTAAACCAGATCCCTTGACTGTATATTCTCTGTAGAGTTCCTTGAACCTGTTGAATTAGCCTCCTATTACTACTATAACAACGTATCACACATTTTGTGGCTTGAAACAACACATATTTATTATTGTACATTTCTGGAAATTGGAGATCCAAAACGGATTTTACTGCACTGAAGTCAAAGTGTCAGCAGGGCTGCACATTCTCTGAAGGTTCTTGGAGGAGTCTGTTTTCTTGTCTTTTCAAGCTTTTGAAGTTCCTTAGCTCATGGCCCCTTTCTCCATCTTTAACGCCAGCAGCATAACATCTTCAAATCTCTCTTTGATTCTGTCTGCTTTTATTACCACATCTCCTTCTCCAACTTTAACCTTTCTGCTTCCCTCTTTTAAGGACCCTTGTGATCACCCTGGGCTCGTATGGATAATACCATCTCATGATTCTTAACCTCATCACATCCACAAAGCCATATAAGGTAACAAAGTTCATCGGTTCTAGAAGTTAGTATGTGGACATGTTTTGAGGCAGGGGGCATTTATTTTTCTGCCTACCGCATCTTTCTGCATAGGGTTTATCACCTTTTTAAATTATAGGTTTTTGTGATATAGAACACTTTTTCTCCTCCTCCACACTATAAATTACAGAAGCCACAATTTTTACAATTGTATCCCCAGGGCTTACTACCACAGTGTCTGGATCAAAATAGTTGCTCAGGAACCACAGGTTGAATAAGTAAATAGTGTCTTCAGGTAAGATTAGTTTATCCTTGAAGCAATGAATATTTTTATTCAAATATTTTTACACATCCCTATAGAGGGTTATTTAATCACATCTGAATATTTGTAATTGAGTTTACTTACTTTAGCCCTATGTTTATCTACAGTCTAAATTCAACTGATTACATGTAGCAGTGTTGATTACCCAGTTTGAGGCATGTGCTTCTGGCTCTATGCCAGGAGCAATAGAATGAATTGCCTAACTTTAATTCATGCAATTTTCCATATTATAAAGCTACATCGACGGAAACTATTATTCTGACTCTGTAGCCAAACTAAATGCTCCATGGTCTGTAAATTACATAGTGTAATTGTAGGCACCGCAGAAATTGCTGGCTTGCCAATTTCTAACACGAAATATATTTTTCTGATGCCAAATACCTGATTCAGAATCACAACATTAAACTGAATGTTTGTTGATTTGGTTTAAAACATCATGCAAACCTGAACATTTCTGAACTATAATCTATGTTTCCAACATTTGTAAAAGGTTCTAACATATTCTCCACCACCCAAGTAAGAAACATGGGAGTCATCACTACTCCCCGTTTCCTTCTCACCTCCATGTCTAATCACCTCCATATCTGATTAATCACCCAGTCCTCTTAAACATCTCTCACATCGTTTCATTCTCTGCATTCCTCTGTTTGGTTTGTGCTCTTTCTCATATCAGAGTGTTGCAATTTCCTAGGAACTGGCTTCCTGAATCATTTAGATGCATCACTGAATAAGCTTCCTTTACAAAATATAGTTTTTTTTTTCCTCTGTAAGAGGGAATTTATTATTTTTAATTAAAACACACACACATACACACACATACACACACACACACACGCACACAAAACCAGGAAAAACTTTCAGGTCAAATAGAAATGGATTCCAATTTGCAGTGGTCTCAGCCAACTTCTAGGTTCTCAAAGTGTGATTTGGTAGATTCATGAGAGTTTTCTGCCTTATATCTGTAATGTATTTTCCTGGAATCAGAGTCAGTGTTGGACTCTCGTTGGCACAAATGATAGCATGAAGAGTTCCGATTACATAACAGACAGACGCTCACTTCTCACAGTAGAAGTCTTGTTTGTTCAAAAACTAAGCAATAGTCAAATTTGAAAATCTTTTCACAGATACATCTCAAATATTGGAAAGAGTTAGAGAAATTTAGTAGTTTTTGTGTTACTAAAAGTAGTTTTTCTTGGTACTCAGGTCTGACAATAAGAAAAATGTATATGTATGTGTATATGTGTATGTAAGATATATATAAGATGTGTTTATATCTATATCTACAGCCTTAATTGTAGATATCAAATATGTTACCAGAAAATGAGCCCACACTTAAAATCAGAAGTCTCAAATTTGAATCCAAAACCCTCTGTCAACTGGTTTTGTAGTTTCTTATGTGTGTATTGTTTCTCTACTGATTCTCTGTTCTCTTGTCTGTAAAATGGTTGATAATGATGGAACTGCTATAAAAGTTATGCATGTAAAAACACTATTTAAAAGGTGACGTCCTACAAAAGTATTATTTACTGTCGTATCAATCAGTAGAATATTCAGAAAATGTTAAAAAAAATTAAAATGATTATAGATCAATGCTGATGGACACCATGCATTACTGTTTTCTCCAGCCCATTCTAACTGGTGAGTGTGCAGACCATACAGACGGTTAAACACCTTTAATATCAGTCTTCTTCTAGGGTTCTTTTTCCAGCTATATTTACAAAGATTCACTTCAAGGTGTTTGAATGTTGCTCTTCTTCAATACAAGTGTTTCAAAGTTCTTACAGTTTAGAGTACTATAAATTAAATTAGCTGCATTCAGAGATTCTAAAAAACTATGTTGGTAGTGGTCAGTATTCCACCGGATTTATAGTTAATCACAAAAATAAATGAGGTATATGGGACCGCTTGTAATTTACAAAGAGCTGTACCAACAATTGTGTGTGTGTGTTTGGTGAACGCAAATTTCTGTATGAAAATAAAGTTGATATTAACTTATATAACAATAGCTATATCTTTATTTTGGAGTCATCTTTAAGTAGCAGTAATTCTATTTTCAGCTGGTTATATTAAAATATATATATATCTTTAAGTAGCTGTTACAGTTGGTTAACCTTGTCAATACAAAACACACCAGAGCTAAGATTTCACTGAGATTTCTCTGCAATGTTTGCAGGGTGTGTGATTGAAATACAAGATGAATGAAATACTAAGAAAGAATGACCTTCATGACTTCAAGGAAAGAAAGGCTTCAAGCTTCTGGTTTGAAATGTCAGTACAGACATAGTTGAGTGTGTGGAGAATGTAAAAACTTACCTTAATAAAGATTTGTTCAATTGCCCTAGCGATATATTTCAACAGCTTAAAGATATTTAAAATATTTTAGATTTCACAAATTGTTACAAGCTTGTTGGAATAAGCTAAACTTTTCTTTTTTGGTGTGATTTGTAAGTTTTCCTTGGTCCTGAATAATGAGCTGCAGTTTTCCTAATGTTATGCATTTAGTTAAAATTTTATTTTATTCTGGTCTATAGAAGTTAACTTAAAAAATAATTTTCATTTCTGGGCCATGAGCCTAGAAATGTTTCAAGACATGACAGAGTAGTTCATGGGAATAGGGACCAAAGAAAACATTCTCACTGAAATCACTTCTAGATAAATAAATTAGAGCAATATTCTCTTAAACAGGTTTTGATGGCAGAATATAGTTGCTTACCATATACAGGACATCAGAATACATAGTATACATATGTCATTTTATACAGCCATCACTACTGCCCTGTGAAATAGCATAGTTAGCTCCATTTTATAAATGAGAAAAGATTGAAGATACAGTAACTTTTCTAAAATCTTAAAGATGTTAAGTGGCAGTACAACTTCTTGCTATCCATTATCCCTCTTTTCTCAGTTTTTTTGATCTTTGCTTAAATAACCTGGCCCATTATCATAAATGATATCTTGCAAGTACTCCCAACATTTTTGTTTTCCCTTCAGTGCCACTCCAACTGGATGAACCCAATATCTTGATTTATTTAATCCTGAATTTAAAAAGCTGAACTTCTGAACGAAAGAGGGAAATTTTAAGTCACTGTAGATATTGTCTTGAAGCCATGTGCGAAGGCACTCCATTGTTTTGTGTGCTGCTAAAAAAGTTTGATTAAACACTGCACATTGTTTTAATTTTCTCTCACTGTGTAATAAATTCACAGATGTCGAGGCATAAAACAGCAGGAAATTATTATCTCACTGAATCCATGGGTCAGGAGTCTAGACAGAGGTTAGCAAAATCACCCGCTCAAGGTCTCACCAGGCTGAAAGCCAGGCATCCAGGTACTGCCTCTGGTACCTGCCATGGCCACTTTCACAAAACTAGAGATTGTTTCTGCTGCCATTTCCTCCCACACTTCCATGTCCCTTTTCTGCTTTGTGTCATTCGCTCCTAATTCAAGGTACAAAATAGATGCATCTGATTGCTGACTCTCATTTGTGTGTCTCTGCCTTTGCTGCAAGGAAGACTGGAAAAGTTAGCACGTGGACTGAGCTCTTTGTTACACACAACAGAGCCCCTTCAGCTTGTTTACTTTTTTGTTTTGTTGTTGTTGTTGTTGTTTGGGGGGGGAGGAAATTAGGTTTATTTATTCAATTTCTTTTTAATGGAGGTACTGAGGACTGAACCCAGGACCTCAAGCATGCTAAGCATGTACTCTGCCATTTGAGCTATACCCTCCCCACCAAGAACTTGTTTAAATAAAAAATTAATTAAATAATATTACGTTACTCTCAGAATCTTTAGGAGGTCCAAAAGAACCAGGTGTGAGTTCTACATGGTCAGAAAATAAAATCAGTGCATTAGCTAGTGAAATGCACTGTGACAGACTGCTACTTAGCCCTTCTCTCCATGAGGACTGGAAACCAGAGGCTCAGCTGCCCCTGGAAGTCTACAGATATCTGCCCCTGCCACCAGACGTATGCAGATATCTCATCACTACACACCTGGCCGTTACTTCAGGTGGATCCAAGTCTTCCATGAAGCCACATGACTAGCAGAACCCCGGTTATGAGCTCGCTCAGTAGTTGCAAGGAAGTATAGGGGAATGTGATTTTTCTTTTCTTTCTTTCTTTTTTTTTTTTTCCCTAGGTTCTAAAACAGAGGGCGACAACATGTAAGCCCATTGGAATGGATGTGGACGGAACTAACCCACCGTATCCACCCGTGCCATAGCTGGCATTTTGAAGTTGGTCGTGAAAGGTGGGCTCTGCTTCCCATCAAGCCATGAGAGGTACAGTATTTCCTGAACATAAGAGCAAGATTCGAATGCAGGACAGATCCAAACTGATCAGTTCTGACCCAGGACAGGTGAGTGAGGCATCTTCTCTGGTGCAAGATTGTAGGGAGTAACAGACAACTCAGTGTATCAAGATCAATCATATTTTAATGTCACATTTTGAAAAAATAAAGAATGCAAAAAAACATAATGAACTAAAGGTCAAAATTTTAAATAAAGGATTAATATCTGTGCTGTAGGAGCACCATTGGACCTGGAAGGAAAAGGGAAGTTGGTAATGCTGATCCCACCTTAAGCCCTTTTGGCCTCTCATTCCAGTCTGAACTACCCTAAATCACTATATATATATTTTTTTTTTAATGGCTGCCAGAAGTACTCTGCTTACATCTCACCAACTTAGCCACTACAGTGAAAAGGAACTTCTATTCTCTGACATCTATCCCTGAATCCCACAGAATATGCTGACTGAGTCACTGGTTGTTCCTGAGACAAGCATTTTGGCTATAGAGATGGGGATACTATGAGTAACCACCTTTGGGCACTGAAACTAAGCATCTCACCCAGGATGTGTGGACGAGGCGAAGAAAGTCCCCAAAAGAACTGGGAGAAGAGAAATGCAGAAGCACTGTAGGCAGGCAACCTGAAACCCAACTGTTTAATGTGTCCAGATTTCCATAGAACCTCTGTCCGGACATCATCACTTCTATTCCTGCCTCCTACACCCTCCTCACTCTGTAGCATCCAGGTCAGCCTTTCAAATGCTGCTCCTATGTTTCAGCTGGGAACCCCTCATCAGCTTCTCAGCACAGTTAGAATATCATAGCAAATCTTTGCCTGATTTACTGAACTCAGCAGGACCTTGCTCCAGCCTGCCTTCAGTTTTATTTTATCCCACACTCCTCCTTACTGGCTCTGCTCTAACCTATGTGCCTTTATGATGTTCTAGTACACTAATGCCTTTCACAATTCAGGGAATTCACACATGCTTCTCACCTGCATAACTACGCATGCTTCATATCTAAGAGTAAAGTTTAAATGTCACCTCTCCCGCTGACGTCCTGATTTAAAATTCTGTTATCTCTCTCTCATCGCACCCTGCTTATCACATTTCATAATTATGTAAGTGTCTTTGGGGATTACTTCATGTACATCCCCTCTACCTCCAACCCTGCTAGACTCTGAGAGCAATAAAGGCAAGCACATAACTATTTTCTTCAACTCTCGTTCCTCAGTGCCCAGCCTTATAAGGTGTTTGACACATAGCCAGTGATTAGCAGCAGTATTTTTCTGTGAATTGAAAGAGAGCTCAGACTGAACATAAAACTGACTTCTTTTCTGCTTACTTCCAGGATTCATTTTCTATTTTACTTTTATAGGCCATCACCATCCTTCCAATAAATTATCTTTTTAAATTAGTCAGAGTTGGGTTTTATTGCTTGTAACCAAAGAAGCAACTGAGGTGTTACAGTTCCTAGCAGGAAACTGAGAGATCTTTAAGAGCTGCTTGAAGGCAAACGGAGGACTTTGGCCCTTCTCAGTACTCTTTCTGGTCCCTCAGACCCTGCTCTCACTTGATTTTCCATCCCTTTTCTGGAATATCTCCACCTGCTGCTGTCTGTAAAAACTCAAACTAATTCCAGTGGAGACAGGAAGAGTTTTGCATCCTCAGCCCTCTGATACCCAACTCTCCAACCCAAAAGAACTAAACACAACTTTCAGAACGTGCCAGATGATCTCAGCCTTCTAGGCACCAGCGCATTTTGTATCTTCTGTTTGAAAAGACCTTCCCATGAGTCATCTCTCACCCACTTCTCTCCTTTCACTTTTCTATTATGACTTGAGTCTCAGATCAGGCATTACCTCCTCCAGGAAGATTTTTGGTCTGTAGCAGAAAGTATGTTAGGTGTCCTTCTATGTGTTCATATAGTCCCTTGTCGTTACCCCAGTTATTATGTCAGAACAGGCAGATAGCTAGAGATGAGAAGAGAAAGGGGGGATGCAGGCCAAACATCAGGAATTGGGCAAAAAGGAGGGGCATGGGCCAAATGCAGGAAACCCTGCATCGTGTAAACAATAGGGATCCCTGAGCAGAGAAAGAAAAGCAGGAACCTCTGGGTGGATAAGTGTTCACACATTTTGGTGTGGCAAGTGGCCTGAAGGCCGACAAAGAAAGATGGGAAAAGGAAGGAATCCCCAGTGTCCTAATGTAACTTTTTTGCTCATTATGCTCTCGTTTCAATAAAATTAGCCTTGCAGATGAGAAGTACCCATCGTGTACTGACGCCATGACACTTCTGATCCAGACTAAACAAGGACAAAAATTTTCCCTACCGTCGGGAAGGTGGAGTTGGGATGAAAATCAGGATTACAACCGTAAACCCTTCCCTCCCCAGTCAGCATTCTGCCCATTCATTTTTACACTCTATGTAACCAACTTGCCAAAGAAAGGGAAGCTGTTCACCTGAGCCTGCCCGCTCTCCCCTTGAGAGTGTACTGTCCATCCCTTAATGAATCCTCACTTTACTTCCTTAACCTTTGCATCCCACCTCTGAATTCTTTCTGTGATGGGAAGAGAACCTAGCACCACCAGCAACAATTATACTTCCAAACTATGAGACTGCATTCTTCTCCTATTGTCTTCTGTGGACACCACACTATACGCCTTACATTTCCTCATAGCCTAGTACATCATAAATATCCAATAAATATCTATAGAGTATACAAAGTAGAAAAAAAAAACCTTTCAAAATTACTCATTGCCTACTTACCTATTTGAACTCTCATTTTCTGCAACATGTATACACACACACATATACAGGCCGCACACCCTGTACAGCTGGGACTTGTCAACACTGGCCTGGACAATGCTTTTCTTCTTCTTGCCCCCTGCTTCTCCTTGGTCAGCTGCTGATGGAGTAAGAGGTTTTCAAACACTTTGCCAACTAAATAGATGGGTATTCTAAGAGATTCCAACCCCTAACACACATGCCCTGCCCACAATAGTGATGGGATAAAGACCAATGTAACAGGGTTGGAAGTGAGGATGGAGTGGAATGAACTTAAGAAAATTCAGAAGATAAGATTTTGGTAATAGACCTGCAGATGAATTGAAGAGGAAAATAACTAAATGTAAAAAGGTCCACAAAAAGAGAACTTGCAGAATACAGTAGTATTAAGTATGCACTGACGTAATAAAAAAGGTAATAAATGCACATATTTTGAACTTTCACCCAGAACATCTTTACATTCTTGTAAAATCTTCATTAAGAAATTTCTCTGTATTACAGAACAGCTTCCCAGTATGTCCACTTTAGTTCAAGATCTCTCTGAAAGTAATTGAAGATTTGCTAAGACGCCAATTTAATAGCATGCCCCTTGCCCTGTATTTCCTAGTCCTGTATTTATAATAACTTTCTCAAAAAAGTATTTGTCAAACTCTAGTATTAATTCAGGATTTTTTAAATTTATTTTTTACTAAAACAATGTAATTAAAGGGCCTATTAGAAATGCCATTTGTATTAATGAAACTACTAAATATTAATTTTTAGAAAAAATCTCTTTGCTGTTATATTGATGCTAAAGTGGGCCTAGCTCTAAATCACCAAATAATTTAGGAAATTTGGTTCTTTATTTTTTTCCCAAGAAATGGAAAATGAGAATATTGAATGAAAAGAATCTATTTCTGGCATCAAAATACAATAACTTAAAGTGTGTTTTTAAAAGGAATCATGAAAACTATTTTAAATCTGTTTTATTTTGGTTTTAGTCATTAAAAACATCGTATTTTTATTTTTGAATATTTTATTCCCCCAAGTTGCCTATGCTAAATGAAAATGTGTTCTAAGTAAAAAGAAAAAAATGCCTATGAGATCCATGGTCTACATTTCACACAGAAAAAGGGCATTTCCAACTTCCCTCTGGATCAAAAGAACTTATAGCTAAACACTTCAAACCCCCTCCCTCTCTAAACCCTGCATTTTATCCTTGGGACCACTTACATATTTTGCAGTATTGAAATCTTTTTAAAATAGTAAAATGTGTCAGATCTGTGCTAATGTTGCAAAAATACCTTGAGAAATGTATGTTCTCAGTAAAACACACAATGGAATTTCCATATTTTAAAAGCCATTTCCATTTTATCTCATGCTGGTAAACAGAGTAAAGATATGAAATATCCTATCTTGCACTGTTAATCTTACAAATAGGCTCTGAGTGAATAGCATGCTATTAGTGTTATTTGCTGACAGTTATCAGAGCTGGCCAGCTACCTAAATTGCTTCCAGCTAGTTATCATTCTCAGGCATTTCTCTTTGCTCTCTCAGAGCATTTCAGAATACACAACCTTTTTTTACTGAAAGTCAGGTGAGAAATAAGATAAAAACAGTGGGGATGACCAGATACCCCTTTTAAGTTTCGTGACTGGTAAAAAGTTGATACAGGTTCCCAGATCTTTGCAATTTTTCTCCCTTTACCCTGCTTTTGAGCAATAAAAGTCAATCTTAATTGAACATTGGGAGATCCAATATGTCAAAAAGCCTCAGAATATTTCCATTGTTCTCTGTGTCTATGGCCTAACTCTTAGCCCAGTATTTCTCAGTTCATCATGGTGAGTTCTATGAGACTCTAAAAGGAACACATTCCTGATAAAGTGACACCGCAGTTAAGGCAACAGAAACTTCTTTGAAATGCCGCCTGGAAAGAACATAACTTACATTCAAATTCGCCACAATTTTTTTGGCAGAATGATATTCCATGTGCTTTGGAAGCTAATGGAGCTATCTTGTGCACTGAAACTGGAACTTGGTAATTTTGAGTTTCTTTTAGTTTAATGGGAACTGACTTAGGTTTTTTTTTGTTGTTGTTGTTCTGTTTTCTTTTGTTAAATGTTTGCCTGCTGGATGATGAAGGACTTTGTGAAGAGATTAGCTGAGATAATGGTGTGTATGTGTGTTTGTGTGTATGTGTGTGTGTGATGACAAGAGATTAAACTAAAAATTTGGAGATAGTTTTGAGACAATAGATATCATAATTAAATCTTGAGAATGTGCACTACCTCAGGCTCTATTCTAAGTGCTTCACAAACATAGGGCTCCATGGGATAGACAGAGTAAGGACATCCTATCTTGTACCATTAATCTTAAACTTGCTTCATAGGGGAAGAGGTGAAGGACTAAAGGGACAAAAGTCATCTAATGAGCTGTAAAGCCAGGGCTGAACTGAGACAGTCTGATTTTAGTGCTGACGCCCTTAAGCTCTGTATTAGGATGTTCAGCTCTACACTGCGCTGATTTCTAAGAGGCTGTGTTTTACAGCGGAAAGACTGCAGACTAGAAATTCAGTTCAAAGAGTTCAAATGCAGAAGCAACAACAATAGTCCTTTAAATAGACTCTCCAGGTTAGGAGTTACCTACTAGTATAAAAGTGTCCATTTATTCCAGTGGTAATTCCTAATCTCTTCCTTTCCTACTTCATTTGCTCAGGATGCAGTGTCCTAGCAAAAAGCGGCATTTGGCCAAGTTTGGATCAGATGCCTGCTCTTGACAGGCAGAGAGAAGAAGGATCTTCCATTGACAGAGTCAAGTACCTCAGTTTTCACCCACTAAGGCCCTGTATACGCCATATATATACACACTTGGTGAGATAATTTTTCAAAAGCAAACCAGAGTATTATTAGAAAAGGAACATGGATGCTAGGTGGTTAAAAACCATCAAACATTGTACGCTGGTCATCTTTCTACTGCCTTATAAGCTCTGCATCAGCTGTAAAATGCCTAACATAAACATTTCCTATCTACCAAGACAGTTCATGCTCTTAAATTCAAATCAAATTACTCTTTTGAAATATTAGCTGACTAAGCAAAATGTAGTTCACTGAGTAACAAACATGCCATGAGGTTTAACAGACAAAGAAGCAAAGAAATCTGTAGTCTACATCAGCAAGTATTTGGTCTCAGAGGCTCTCACATTTCTCAACAATGCTCTGCCTTTTTCTATAATCTTTTAGTTCTCTGGATAAAGTACCAATAGGGGCTAATATCCCATTACTATTTCAGCTTAACACTGTTTAGCAATGATTGATCTGATAAGAAGTGCCAGCCTCCACATGGTTCACAGGCAGTAGCAGCAGAAGCAGCTTCTGAGAGACAGACAGGGACAGGGTGAAGGAACGCCAAGAAAAGGATCCAATGAAATATTCAAAATGCACAGTGCACTACTGAAAAAAAAAAAACCTCTAAATTGTTTAATTAACAACAGATACAAAAATGCCATTTATACACAATACATGTGCCACTATATTTATAACATGTATAGGTAAAAATAATTGCCAATTTATTATCTACCCGTTTATTTTCAAGCACATCCATCTTTTTGTAAATCTCTCTGAAGCCTATAGCTTGCTGTCATTAGAGAGAAATGTGCTTTTTAACTTCATTATAATTTGCAATGTCAAAATGAAAAGAGCTTCAATAAGAAGAAGGAGGTGATGATCAGGAGATGTAACTGGCGCTCTTTCTAATGACACCTCAAGGCTTTGAAAAGAATGTGGCAGACCCAAGTCTAACTCAAACTAACAATAGAAATGTAAAGAGAGCAAGAAAAATGTATGTCACTTGGGAAAGATAAAGAAATAGTTCAAGGATGACAAGGAAAGAAAAGAGATGAAGATATGGACATGTGGTTGGGCATTTAGAACAGCCGTAGAGTGGAAAAGAGAATGTCTGCTTGGCAAAATAAATTCAGACATGACAGCCTTATAAAAATAAGCCACAAAAACATGAGCATCTATGACAGAGTTACCTAACACTGCATCCAGCAGCTCTCCTCGAATTCCCTTTACATCATTTAAGCACCCTGGGCCTGAAACTTCCAGGCCTCTTGGTTTTGCAAACGATTCTTTCTTGAGAACTCCCTCTAAATGCATGAGAAAGAAGGTACTCACTTTCCAGGTAATTGTTTTGTTATAGGCTTTCTTTTGGGTGGCTTGCTTTCCATTTGGGAACTTCAGTAGAAAGTAGAACACGTTTACTGAATGACAGTAATGCTTTCTTCTTCACGCACAAGATGAAATAAATATTCCCCCTTTGTGAGTCGGTGTCTCACCAGTTCAGAAGCAGAACCAGAAGAGAGTCAAGTTTTAAAAGAGACTTCAGGCAAAATCACTCTTAAAGAAAAGCATTGGGTCCAGGTCAGTCATAAGTCAAGTTTAAAGTCTGCAAAGTTTTGTTGATAGGTGGAGGGAGAAGAGGTAGATTTCTGAATAGAGACCAAAACCCAGGTTGTCAGTGTGAATTAAGAAAAGGTGATAATACAAGTTCAAGAAGGCAAAGGGACCATCTTAAAGGGGGTACCTCTGAACCCGTTTCCTCGTATTACTGCTGAAAGGAAGGTGAGTCTGTTACCGCAGAAAGGGGAAGGGAACAGCCTCAATTCTTGTCTTACCCGAAAGATAAGACTTCAAATGGGAGACGAGAGCACTGTGTAATTAAGGATTTCTTTGCAAAGCAAAAGTAGGCGTTCGAGAACTAAAGGCGGGCTCATCTAAGAGAGTAAAAAGCAGACACTCACCTAGTTCCTGTCTCTTTTTTAAGGTTGCCTAGGCGCTGTCTTAAATTAATTTGATAGTTGACATCATTTGAGTGGCATGTGTAGGTTTTACAACCTTTTCCTTATTGTGAATGCCCTTCTGCAGGATGCACACTGAAAACCCACAGGGGGCCTAAACTGCGATGCTAATTACATTATAATGAGCCCTGGGTCATGTCAGGTCGAGTCCTGTCTCCCGGGCAGTTACAGCTGTCTGGTTCTATCTGGTTTCTGGCTGGCACTCATTTAGAGAAAGTGAAACTCTTTGAAGCTCCTTATCCTGAGCACAAGTGTACCGTTACCTTCTGGATTATTCCCTCCCTTTTCCACTCGCCTTGCCTGGTGCCCATTCCTATGTAACTGCCGAACAGGTCCAATTTCTCAGGCCTTTTGTTTCTTCAAACAAAGCCAAAAATCTGTATTTTTATTATAAAACTGTCCACAGTTATGTTGGGAAATAATTCAATTTGCCTGTGTATTAGAGTGATTCAGATATTACTTGCAACTAGGATGGAAATTGCCACTGATCAGGTAATATATAGATCAGATGAACAATAAAAAAAAATCAATAACATGTCCAATGGTTGGTCAGAACAACACAGAACCTTGTCAAAGTTATCGCTGAATCCCCAAAGGCCACAACCAGAGGCTAAGGAGTATGGACGTCAATAAGATTCAGAGAAACTAAAAATAAAATAATGTTTAAATGATTAAAAGAAGCCAACAGGTGAGTGAAACTGACATCAGATAAAGTCAACTGCAATTCAAGTAATCGAAGTATAGTTAGGCATCTAATGGTGTGCCATCAATATATGTATTGAGCCCTTCTCAAAATTTTGACAGGAACACAATTGTTACAGGAGGATTGAACATACCACTACTGTTCCATGACACGTGAATAAAAATTTTAAAAGGCCATTAAAGTATTTGAATAATATAATGAGTAAAGATGAAACAAAAGTTAGGTATTAAAGATTGTCTCCTAAAAAAGAAATATATACCTTTTTATTAACTTTTTTTCCTCATTCCTGACATATACAGTATGTTCATTTCAGGTGTTACTACATGATGACTTGATATTGAGACGCATGAAAAAATGATCACCACAATAATTCAGCAACCGTCTCTCCTCGTGCAAAGTTATCATATTATTTATCATATACCTTATGCCATATATTTATATCTCCATGACTTATTTATTCTATGACTGGAAGTTTCTATCTCTTAATCCTCTACATCTATTTTAACCACCTCCTCCACCACCTTCTCTGTATCTATGAGTTTGTTTTCCTTTTGTTTTGTTTGTTTCTTTTGTTTTTCAGATTCCACATATAGTTGATCATGCGGTATTTGTATTTCTCTGTCTGACTTATTTCACTTAGTATAATATCTTCTAGAGCCATCCACATTTTCATGAATGACAAGATTCCATTTTTCTTTCTATGGCTGAGAAATGTTCCATTGTATATATGTACCTCACCTTCTCTACCCGTTCATTTATCGATGAGAACTTTGGTTGCTTCCCTACCTTACTGTTGTGAATGATGTTGCAATGAACATACGGGAGCATGAATCTTTTGGAATTAGTGTTTTTTGCTTCAGATAAATACCTAGAAGTAAAATTGCTGGATCCTATGGCAGTTCTATGTTTAATTTTTTGAGAAACCTCAATACTGTTTTCCAAAGTAGCTGTATCAATTTACTATCCCACCAAAAATGAATGAGGATCCCTTTTATTCTACAACTTTGCCAATAATTTTTATTGTCTTTTTGATGATAACGTTTCTGACAGATGTGAGGTGGTACCTCATTGCAGTTTTGATTGGCATTTCTTTTATGATTAGTGACGGAAAACATCTTTTCATGAGCCTTTTGGCCACCTTTATGTCTTCTTTGAAAAAAAAGTCTATTCAGGTCATCTGCCCATTTTTAATTGGGTTGTTTGTTTTTTTGATGTTGAGTTGTACGTGTTCTTTGCATATTTTGGATATTAACCCCTTATCAGATACATCATTTGCAAATAAAACATACCTCTCAACTTTTAGGTTGCGTATTTTTTTCCAGTCAATACTGACTATTTTGTGGAGCTAGAAAGGAAGGAGATATGGAAGTGCTGTTGAGTTAAGGGGGCAGGGGTGGGAGATGAAGTAAAGTAACCTGAGGAAGTTCGTCACTTTTTTCAGTGATACAGATAGTGAAGAGAAAGGATGGGGTGTGGTGTGATGGTAGGGATGGTGGTGATAATAGACAAGCAACTGGAAAAGAGTAGTGATGATTTAAAATATTGAAGGGTCATATTGAGACAGGATGTAAGGGGGTAGGGCACAGCCACTCAAGGAATGACAGCAATTTAACATCATAATGGTGGGAGATTCACCAAAATGGTGGAAGATTCAACTCCCAGTTGGCACTGAGGATTAAGAGGTTTGACTTTTAATAGACCTTGAGCTTTACTATATGCTCATTGTAACAGCGTGATCAAATAACATGCCCGCAGGCACCATGACAGCCCCAAGGCTAACCACAGAAGGCCAAGAATGGGCCATCGCCCAATTCTTGGGAATCCCAGCTCCTTCCCCAGGGTAGTTGGAATGGTCCCACTTGTAGGTGTGTGAAGCTACTGAGCCCATAAAAACTGACAACACCACGCCTAGAGCCCTTTATCGCTCCCTCCTCCTAGGAGACGGTCCACACTCTGTCTTTGGGGTGTGTACCTACTTTTACTTTAACCTGAGCACTCAACTCCCACACCTCTTTCCTTGCCTTTCTCTTGCCTTATACTCCATGTGGTATGTATCTGTCTAAATAAATATACCTTTACTCAACTGTGGCTTGCACTTGAATTCTTTCCTGCAGAAAGCCAAGGATCCACACTTGGTGGGGCACGTCCCAGGGGCTCAACTGAGACCTGGGACACGGCCCTCCTCATGCCTCACATCCTGCATCATCTTGTCTTATGATCTAAACTGGACAGAAAATGGACTATGGTATTGGGGGAATATAAAAACCAAAACTTTTACATTAAGTCTGAGAATGAGAAAAGCACACACAGAAAAGAAAGAAAATATTCTCTCCCATATAAGGCATCATAGCTCTTCAAACTGACATTAAGCCAGCACAGCCCTCAGCTTTGGCACAAAATAATCACTGTCTCTTTGATGATCTTTCAGTCTGGCTCAGATGAAGCAGGATGCCAGTATGCAAAAATATGTCTTTCAGTGTCAGCCACTCACGATCCAAAGTTCTCTTCCTAGCTTTAGAAAAAGGAAACATCCAGATTTGAAGAACACTTGTTGTAAGAACATTTAAACTTACAAAACATATAAATCAGGATACTGTTACCCATATCCATATCTCACACACAAAAAAAACACCAACAACAATAAAAAACAACCACACAGTATTTTCTTAGCAAACTTAAGCTTCCTGATAGAATGTCATGTGAATGAATATCTTTAAGGATTGAAAAAAATTGTTGTAACAGAAACACTTCTGCAGAGATGAGCATAAAAATATGGCAAAATCTGAAATCTTTAGAGTTCCAAAACAGTTTAGGAGTATAAAATTTGAGTGGTTTAGTGACTATGACTCTTCACTTAGCTTATTTTTCTCTATGCCTCTCTGAATGGATAGGGCTCTCAAATTTCCAGCTATGGGAGAAAACTGATTTATTGATTTTCAGTAATTAGCAACTATAAAATGATCTGAGCTGCAGGACTTTACAAATGGGAAGCTATGTAGCAACAGACAGTTGTAAAAAATCTATAACCTAAAGAGCTGACAGACTAGTTTGAATACCAGCTCCATCAATTGCCTGGTAAGCTTAGGCAAGCCCTTCAACTAAATTAAATCTCAGTTTCTTTAATCTGTAGAATGGAGACAATAATTTTGCTTATTCTCCTAAAGTGTCAGGAGAAACAAGATACATAAAATTACTTCTGTAAACTCTAAAGCCCTTGACAAATGCAGTGTTATTGCATTTCATAGCTTTATTCCGTGGGCTGAGGGGCTTGCAAAATCACAAATCAACAGTTATAAAATCAGGAAGGACTTGTTGGCAGACAAGGTTATCTAATACATTCACCTGAAAAAGAATAATGGATTCTTTTTTTTCAGCCTTAGCACCCACTGGACAAAAAAAGGGTCACCTTTATACTTAGTTAATTGACTATTCTGGCACAGGCTGGCACCTATGTCAGCTTCTTCCTGTGGAAGCCAAAGTGACAATTCTATCACAGGCAGAGCTTAATAATAATAACAATAATAAACTGAGTCATTTAGATTTTTATTTACATTTAGCCTTCAGGCCAAACTAAAATTCTCACTGCCTGTCAGCGGTGTCAGCTACCCAGAGGAAAATATTCCAACTACAATTGTTATTGTTCACACTATTTTGTTATTTTAAAGAGCCATTCTGTCAGGGGTTCTGCTCAAAGATAGGAGAAATGATGTCTAAAACAATAACCATAAATAAAACATGAAATCTACAAAATAGAGTGTTTGATGCATATCTGACCTGAATACTGCACCAACCTGGAACGAAACAGCTGGATCACAAAGCAGACAACTGCTTCACAAAAGGTCCAGCCAGCACGTGAAATGGAGAAACGTAAACTGGGAACAGATTATTAATGTTCCCACTTGCAAGTTTTTCATTTTTGCAATTTCTACAATAAGAAATTTTTCACAATCCAATTTCACATGGTCCAACTAAGTGAACTCATCTTCAGAAGTGCTGGTAGCACGTGGGCTGTTAGAGTTATGGATTTAAAGCGGGTATACGTATTTTTACTTAGTGCATCGCAGCTTAGGTTTAAGTACATTAAATATCAAACTATGAAATATCAAAAATACACTTGGAGGTAAAGAGAAACCACTGCCAAGAGTATGGGGATGATTATCATCAGCATTTGTGTGTGTATGTTTATTTCTGGATCTGTTTTTCTAGTCTTCTCAATGTGTATGTGAGATATCTGTACATACATACATGCATGTAAATAGAGGGACTGCGATCTATATTGATGTATATATGTTGAGATATATAGGTAATCTACTTAGTATGGTCTGAAAAGTTAATTTTTAGTGGCTGCTTAATATTTTATTAAGTAGATCTACCAAACTTTAATCAATCATTTCCTTCTGTCAGGCATTCTTTCCTGTGTTAATTATTTTTAAAGTAAATTGGAAAAATATCCTTTTACATGGGAACAGAGTTTTAGCTCCCTAACCTAAATTTCCTGGAAGTGTGTATTTTGGGATGAACTCTTTTAAGGCTTTTGATACAACAGCCTTCTGTTTTCTATACAAATTATCATATAGTACAAAGAAAGGACAGAAGCAGGTGGCATCATGGGAAAAGGCAACAATTTAGTTTGGTTAAGACAAGTAGAGTCAGGAAGGAAGGACCTTATCATCATTGGGAGCAACATTTGGTCCTGTAAGAATAGAAGAGAGGACTTTTACATGCTTCCCTTCCTTTTGAGATAACTGTTATCTTGAACGTGCTGCAGTCCAGAAGCCCTGCTTCCTAAACATGTATATGTTTCTAATGGACACTTCAAGGCAATAGAAAATTTATGTTTATTGTCTGGATGTACAAATAAGCAAAAGTGCATAAAATTTTTAGAGCAAAGTTAAGAGAGTTCAAAGTTATCAATTATGAATACATAGTGTATTAATCGTGATTATGACAATAAACATATGACACATTTGGAAGAAATTATCAAAGTAAAGTTCAGTGAAGTAACTATTTCCAGTGGTTGGGCAGAGATAAGAGAACCAACAGGGGCTGAGAAAGCTCTCAAGTTCTAGCAAGAATGGGACACATTGTAACTCAGGACGGGAAGATTCATGGGCAAGAAGTTATGTTACGTGAACCCAACTCAGAGCTGTGGCTGCTAGAGAGAAACTGATGTCTAAGGATGTGGCTTACGTTAAAACTGCAGCTCAAAAGATGGGATTAGAAGGAAGATATGGGAGTATATCTTGATGTCTTTCTCTTGCCCTCCTATTTCTTGCTGGTCTCTTATACTGGTGGAATCCATCCAAAAACTGGAGTGTAATTGATATTCTCTCTGAGCAGCCTTCAGCCTGGATTGGGGCAAAGAAGAGTCAAAAAAGAGTGGGTGGTGGTGGTGTATGTCAGGGGTAGGGGTGAGTACTAATAAAAATAACAGCACATGTAGAAAAGTAAGAAAGTACATTTATATCAATGCTGTTTAAACCTTAATGTACATACAAATCATCTGAGAATTTTGTTCATGTGCAGATTCTGACTCAGTAAATCTGCAGCAGGCCTGACATTCTGCAAGTTGAGTAATTTCCTAGGTTGCTAGTCCATGGACTACATTTTAAGAAGTAAAAACATAACATTATCAGCATACTTTCCTCCTAGGCATTTTAAGCATAGATTTCAGTAATTTTCTGAGCAATTACCAAAAATCAGGTGCAGTAAAATGTGCATTTGCATAAATCATCACATGTGATCCGTGTAACAATCCTATAAAAAAGGGTGTCTTGCCACAGATGCAAGGTCTCCTTTCTAGGGGCTACATTCTTTTGGGGTGATGGGGCCATACAGATAACACACAGCCCCCAGGCCTTGCCCTGGTTCTCCAACTTGTTTAATGGAAGAGCTGCTCACTCTGCCCTGAGAGCAAGGCTTGAAGGAACACATTCCCAGATCAAGGGAGTACATCTAGAATAAGTCTTACAGGAGCCACAGGGCTACACCCAACTTTCTCTCGCCATAATTAATAGTCCACATTTAAAGACAATCAGCAGAGATTGTATTAGATGAGATGGGAGAAGCCAAGCTCCTCAAGTGGCCTCCATTTTCTTCTCAGAGAGAAATTTCCATATAGATTTGCCTAAGTTCATATTTTTGCATCAGTGGAGTTGCTTGAGTTCTTCTCTGTCAATAGATAAAAGATTATAAAAACTATGTGTGTGTGTGATGTGTGTGTGTATATATACATAGTTAACATTATTGTACAACTGTTAATTTATTGGTTTTGACAAATATATTATTAAGGAAACTGCTAGTGATAAAAATATGGGAACATTGTAGAATCTTTGTACTTTACTGTAAAGTAAAAATTATTTCAAGGTAGAATTTTAAAAATTCTATACAAGCACACCTCGAAGATATTGAAGACTTGGTTCCAGAACAATTCAGTAAAGAGAATGTCACAATAAGGCAAGTCACACAAATTTTTTCTTTTCCCAGTGCATATTAATGTTACATTTACACCATACTCTAGACTATCATGCGTGCAATGGCATTATGTCTATAAAAACAATTTACATACCTTAAATAAAAATGTTTATTGATAAAAATGCTAACCATTATCTGCACCTTCAGTGACATGACACTCATTGTATATCTCCATCAATTCATAAAATAAGACAACAGTGAAATCTTCCACGGTGACTGACTCTTCCTTTCATGAATGTTTTCTCTTTAGCATGCAGTGCTGTTTGGTAGCATTTTACCCACAACAGAACTTATTTCAAAATTGGAGTCAATCCTCTCAAACCCTGCTCCACTGCTTGATCAACTAAGTTTATGTAATATTCTAAATCCTTTCTTATTTCAACAATCTTCACAGCATCTTCACAAGGGGTAGATTCCATTTCAGTAAATAATTTTCTTTGTGCATGTGTAAGAAGCAATGTTTCATCCATTAAAGTTTTATCTGAGATTATCTCAATTCAGTTACATCTTTAGGCTCCATCCTCCCCTGAAGTCTTGAACTCCGCAAAGACATCCATGAGGTTTGGAATCAATGTCTTTCAAATTCTTGTTTCTGTTGAAATTTTGGCCTCTTCCAATGAATCATGATGGTCTTAATGGTATCCAGAATGATGAATCCTTGCCTGAAGGTTTTCAACTTACTTTGCCCAGATTCATCAGAGGAATCACTCTCTATGGCAGCTGTAACCTTACAAAATGTATTTCTTAAATAATAAGACTTGAAAGTTGAAATTCCTTCTTGGTCTGTGGCTGCAGAATGGATGTTGTACTACCAGGCATAAAAAATAATATAAATCTCATTGTATGTCTCCCTAAGACCTCTTGAGTGACCGGGTACACTGACAATAAGCAGGAATATTTTGAGATAAATCTTTTTTCTGAGCAGCAGGTCACAACAGTGGGCTTAAAATATTCAGTAAGTCATGCTGTAAACAGATGCGCTGCCATCCAGGCTTTGTTGTTCATTTATAGAACACAAGTAGAGTAGACTTAGCATATTTAAGGTCCCTAGGATTTGGATTTTCAAAATAATAGATGAACATTGGCTTCAATGTCAAGTCACAGCTGCTTTAGCCCCTAACAAGAGAGTGAGTCTGTTCTTTGAAGCTTTAAAGCTGGGCATTGCCTTCTCCTCTGTAGCTATGAGAGTCCTAGATGGCATCTTCTTCCAATAGAAGGCTGTTTTGTCTGCATTGAAAAATCTGTTGTTTAGTGTAGCCACCTTCATGAATTATCTTAGCTAGATCTTCTGGATAACTTGCTGCAGCTTCTATATTAGCACCTACTGCTTCCACCTTGCACTTTTATGTTATGGAGATGTCTTCTTCCCTTAAACCTCATGAACCAACCCCTGCTAGCTTCAGACTTTCCTTCTGCAGCTTCCTCACCTCTCTCAACCTTTTAAAATTGAAGAGAGTTAGGGCTTTGCTCTGCATTAGGCTTTGACTTAAAAGAATGTTGTGGCTGGTTTGATCTTTTATCCAGACCATTCAAACCTTCTCCATATCAGCAATAAGGCTGCTTCATTTTCTTATCATTTGTGTGTCCACTGGAGCAGAACTTTTAATTTCCTTCAACAACGTTTCCTTTGTATTCATGACTTGGCTGTCTGGCACAAGAGTCCTAGTTTTTGGTCTGTCTCAGCTTTCAAAATGCCTTCTTCACTAAGTTCAATCATTTCTAGTGATTGATTTAAAGTGAGAAATGTGTTACTCTTCCTTTTACTTGAACACTTAGAAGACATTGCAGAGTTATAAATTGGCCTAATTTCAATATTACTGTGTCTTGGGGATTAGGGGGGCCAGAGGAGAAGGGGAGAGGTGGGGAACAGTGGTCTGTGGAGTAGTCAGAGCATGCAATCTCTGTCTATTAAGTTTACTGCCTTATTTGGATGTCGCTTATGGTGATCCCAGACAACTGCAATCACAACATTAAAGATCACTGATCACAGATCACCATGAGAAATGCAATAACAGTGTAAAGTTTGGCAGTCTTGTGGGAATTACCAAAATGTGACAGAGTCCTGAAGTGAGCAAATGCCTTTGGAAACATAGTGCGGATAGACTTGCTTGATGCTGCATTGCCAGAAACTTCAACATATAGAATATGCATTATCTGAAAGAACACAAAGCAAAGTGCAATAAAGTGAGGTGTGTCTACAGATATTGCATGTGAAACACTCTGGCAAAAAATGTAACTTATTCTTCTGCCTGCTTATAAAGAAATGTAGCTTCAAAAAGTATTATAAAAGGTTAGGAAAGCAAAAATTATGTCCCCCCCCCCCCAAAAAAAAGGTGGTAGAATGTGTAGGTCCTGGGGTCAGACTGCTTGGGTTCAAATATCTGCTATCCACTGATAGGTAGACCTTGGGAACGTTATTTAATGGGATTTTATGGGAAAGTTACTAAGCCTCTGGTTCCTCATCTATAAACTGGCAATAATATTTAGTACATACTTCTTAAGTGTTGTGTGATTTGTAATTAGAAATATATATATATTTGGTCTTTGTCCCCATTTCCTGACACCCAGCTCCTAAAACCACTGGAATCTCTGAAGTGGCATTTCTTTTTTATGCTAATGAGATGACTGGTGACTTGGGGCTCCTGGGTAGCCTCCTGATTGAAGCTGGTTGCCAGGAAAACCAACCACATCATTAGAGGGTTGGACCCTTCACCTCAACCCCCAACCTCTGCAGACGTGAGTAGAGGAGCCAGATATCGATGCTGAGTTAATTGCTAAGACTTTTTTATTTTCTAATTGAAGTATAATTAGTTTACAAAGTTTTGTCAATTTCTGGTGCACAGCACAATGTTTCAGTCATACCTACACATACATATATTCCTTTTCATATTATTTTTCAGTGTAGGTGACTACAAGGTATTGAATATAATTCTCTGTGCTGACAGGAGAAACTTCTTGTCTATCTATTCTATATATAGTAGTTGATATCTGCAAATATCACTAAGACTTAATCAATCAGATGCTTGCAGAATGAAGTCTCCATAATAATCCAAAAACCACAAGTTCTGGAGATCATCCAGTTGCTAAACTCTTGGCGGGACTGGGAGGGTGGTATGGCTAGAGAAAGCTTCCCTCTTCCCTTGCTCTGTGCCTTTCTTCCCCCTCTGGATGTTCCTGAATTATATTCTTTGTGACAAACTGTTAATCTAGCCAACGAACCACTTTCCTGAGTTCTGTAAACCTTTCTAGCAAGTGATTAAACACAAGGAGGGAATCGTGGGGACCTCCCATTTACAGATGGTCAGTGAGAATCGCAAATGACATTCTGGACTTGTGATTGGTGTCTAAAGCGGGGAAAGTGTTGTGAACTGAGACCTTAATCATGGGATCTAACGCTAACTCCATATAAATAATTTCAGAAATGAGTAAAATTGGAGGACATCCAGCTGGTATCAGAGAATTGCTTGGTGTGGGTGGAAAAGACCCACCCATTTGGTGACCAGTAGTGAAGTGTGTGTGTGTGTGTGTGTGTGTGTGTGTGTGTGTGTGTGTGTGTGTGTGTGTAGGGAGAGAAAACACAGGACTTTTCCCTTCACAGCTGTTATAAGACTAAATAAAATCATGTATTTAAAGCATACCATAGTGCTGATAGTAATGAGTGCAATAAATCCACTATTTTTATTATTAATAATGCCATTTTATTATCCTATATTTTCACTAGATCCCTACATCTTATGTGGGGGGACCTTTATATTTCTCCTGATCTGGCTGAAAACACTATTAAAATTTGGCATCATTATCAGAACTTGACAAACAGGGCAACTGGGAATGAGAGAATTTACATTTGTTGCCCACAAACATCAGCTTACGTCAGAACATAGCAGGGAAAAGACCCCAAACTAGTTACTCTGACTTCAAGTTTCAGGACTATTGCTATGGTCATGCTGCCTCTTTTCTAGTAAATTTCCGTCCTTTGTGAATAGTAGGGAAAAATGTATTCCACATAAATACTGCTTGGATGGACCTCCCCCATCACTTCCAGAGACCTATTTCCTGATGCTCACCAAGTCCTGCTCAAAAGCACACAGAACACAGTTTCACACACTCTCTGCAGAGCATCAGGGAGAGAAAACAGATTATTTCTGAGCTGAAGGGGTGTTGAGTATTGGGGGAGGGGAATGTGCTTCCTTTCCACTATCTATTAACACAGTGCACAGAGCATAGCACCTAGACAAATTAGCCAGGTTACAAGACCTGCACCCCACTTTACTTAATTGTCAGACCATAGTACCCAGGGGAGATGCAAAGGGGGTCTTGATAGTTAGCAATCTTGTCATCCAATGCCCATCGCATATTCAAGACTAACAGGAAAACTCCTCACAGCTGTTCAGATGTCTGGTGGTTTGCTCGCTGGCAACAGTCCTTGCCACCAAGTGAAGAGCTGAGCTCTAGGGCGTGCTGACAAAACGCTGTTTACAGATCCTCAGCTAGAGTGAGGAAAGATTCCCAACCATCCCTTCCACTCATATGCCAGATGGTCTATTTAGTATCCTTCATCTGAGTGCCCTCACCCGCTCTTGCTGACAAGCTTTCGTCACTGTCACTTCTAAGTCTTCGTTCATCCTCAGGAAGAGCAGTGTATTGATACTTCTGCAGTTTACGATGTGCGACATGGTACTCGCTGGTTATGAGAAATGGGCTGTTGCCTGGTAACCAGGGTGTCTGTCTGCTTCCCGGGAAAGAAAAGCTTATTAAGCAAGACACTCTGCTTCTTTTTAAAGTGTTACATCAAAGTGGCTACTTTTTTCTTAGATGTTTCAGGTAGTGGGGCTCCTTGGAACTAGACCCATATCTTCGGACAAGACCAAAGCAGTGAAATGGAAAATAGAATATAAGAATATAATGAACTTTCCAGTGAACAGAGTTTTAGTTCACTGATGCTATGATGCTGGGAGAGAGGGAAAGAAGACATCTCCTGTACTCAAGTCCCTAAGTCTGAATTCATCACTCTAATTGATGCAGTCAGGGCCCTTTAAAACCCGTGATTTCAGCCACACAGTCAATGGAGAGCTCAATTAGCACATTTTTAAAGCCCCAGTTTTGCACCAGTTTAATCCTTAAACCAGTACAGTGCTCTTCACAGTTTCAATAACTGTTCCCCATAACGAAGAACCTGTCTAGTAAGACGTTCCAATAATTGACTCTGGTTTGCTGCTCCCACTTTGTGTAACTTAATTTCCTACTTGGAACATTAGGAAAATGCCAGAAACACAAGAGATACTGAAAATAAAAGGAATAATAAAATTCACTGTAGATATGTGTGTGTGTGTAAGGAGGGACAGAAGTGTACACTCATATTCATGCAATTTTATACCCATACATCTATTCACTAGTTCATTTGGTATATTTATGGACTATGTGATATGTGTCATAAATGTAAAAAATGTGAAAATAAACAAGACAGAGACAGGCCCTGCCCCCACGTAACTTAAACATCTGGAGAATGGCAGGAAAAGGAAAGAGGCAAATGTATACTATAATAAACACTGATGAAGACAAGAGAGGTTGCCATGGAAATGCACGGCTCAGACTTCAGATCCGAGTGGTCAGGAAATCTTTTCAAATGAAGGTTGTTTGACTATTTGGCCTTTTAACCTGAGACCTAAAGATGAGAAAGGGAAAAGCTAGGGAAAGATAAGAGTGATGGGTGAGATTTCCAGGGAGAGAGTGAGAAATACAAAACATTCCTTCCTAGTCAGTGCTGAGAAATCTGTTAACAGAACCGAATTTATTATGTGATTTTCTTCTGAATATTTTACAGTTTGAATATATATATTGGAAAGAACTTTGCTTTTGTTATATGCTTGGCTGAGATGCTTTCCTGTGCTGTCTGTCTGATCTTTTTTATCATCTTCCAACTATGTTGTCCTACAGGAAGCTTTCCCTGACACCACAGGCTAGTCTTTGCCCTTCTTGGTGCTGCAGTGTCATCTGTGTTGTACTGAGTTTGTCAGTATCTGTTTTCCAGTACACCTGTCAGCTTTTATTTTTTTATTTTATTTTTTTAGGGCAGAGCTAACTACTAACTCCAGAGCACCGTCCTTGAAAAACCAATGTTGATCTCAATGGCAGCTTCCCAAATCCTGAAGATGCCCAATGTTACCATCCAAGATTTTTCCAGCTGTGTTGTGAAAGCCTGAGAAACACTTCTTCCTGTCAGGAGACCCACCCAAGCAGGGAACTCTTCACTCAAATGCAGTTCTTTCTGGGTGGAGGCCAATGGTTATTCAGTCTTTCTTACCAGACTTGCTTAGGCTAATAAGAAGCTACTTGTTTCTTTCCCGGTGAGTGACTTTACTAAACAGTTACAAGGAGAGAGTTATGTGTGTGTGTGTGTGTGTGTGTGTGTCTGTGTGTGTGTCTGTGTGTGTATGTGTGTGTTTGATACAAATGGCCACTGTATTTCTGCTACAGTGACAGTGACACAGATTAGGCAAAGAGCTGAGGGGCAGGACACATCCGGTGGGAAGGAGGTACACCAAGCATAATGGTAACCTACAATAAAAAGATATATGTAGCCCCTTCTCTCTCGAGTTAAGTAAGCCCTTGGGCCAGTGCATAGGGGGTAAAGCAGGTTTTGTCCTTGGGGAAAAGAGATTTAAAAAGATAAAAGCTCTAGGTGAAGGACGGAGGCAGGAGGAGGGGAGGTGTCTCCTGGTCAGAGGTGATCTGGGTGTGAGGAGGGATGGGCATGAGAAGGCTGAGTGGAAAAGTGGGGTTGGAGACACCAGGTGCAGGTTTGAGGGTTCCTTCCAGCCCACCTCTTGCTGCCTCTTCCCCAAGCCCTTCTGGGGGCAGGAGCACCTTCCCCAAGACCCTTAATTTGGCCTCACTGGGGGCATCCTGCTCTGGGGTGTGTGGTGATGGGGAGACTGGCTCTGAGTGGAGCAGCATGGGAAGAGGGGCACTGAAGTCCCCCCTCAAGTCCCCAGGCCTTGGGAAAAGAGAGCCAATCTCACTGTCCCTGGGACCGAGGAGTTCAGCTGCCTGACCCTTGGGGGACAACATGTTAGTGGGGCTGGCGTAGGGGTTGAGAGGTTTCTGCTAGAGATCCTAACTTGACCTGACCTCCCTGGGTGCTCACCCGGGCCTGAGGGAGAATGCCTGGGGCAGCAGGTACCAAACCACCTGCCCCCTGCCCCCTCCCCCCAGAAGCAGGTCAAGGACTCACGGCCCTTGCCTGCTGCCCTGGCCCTGCTTACAAAGATTGCCCAGAGTGCTAAGAAGATAGATCCATTCGTAAAGGTCTAAAGCTGCCCTCTAGCCAGGCTGGTAAGCAACATGGCAGGACCCCTTTCCACAGCACACAGGGCTCCCGCAAAGGGGAAGGGACAACTCCCCAGAAGGCTGCCATCCTCCTGCTGTATTTTTTCTGCAGTTCTGGGGCTCCCAGGGGGTGGGGCAGGCCTGGACAATATCTCAGAGGCTGAGTCCAGGTCCTGAGGACCAGCAGGGTGCAAAGACTTCATCCCTCAGTCAGAAACAGCGGAGGATACTGATGTCAGCAGTCATCCCAGTAGCGGCTGGGCACAGAGGCCCCACAGGAAGGCCCATTTGAAGGAAATGAAGCTCCAGACACAGGAGGGGCAGCTGTGGCTGTTGAGGTGTGGGAGGCTGTGGTGTCCAGTGGTAGCCAGCACCAGGAAGGTGCAGAAGGTGGCGATGGAGATGGCCGAGAAGAGGACTCCCAAGAAGAAGACACCTGTGGTCCCCTGAGACAGGTCCTCCAGTAATCCTGCATGGACATCATGCGTGTCACCAGAGCCCACAGGGCCAGCACGTCTGGGCACTCTTCTCACTCCCTCTCCATTACTGATAAGCACGGCCGAGGGAGACTTTCAGGGATGCTGAGGGAAACTGCAGCACCTCAAGCAAACCTTCTAACACTATCCACAAGGATGGAAAAGGGAAACTTAAAAATGACTCCTGAAGAAACTGACTGATGATAACATCGAGAAGGGGTGATTTTAAGTGCGTGTCTGAAGGTGAAACTGAGGTTCCAAGATATAAGTCACAGCGAGTTTCATATTTAGGCTGCTTACAGATGAAGGGCTGTCTGGCTCCAAAGCTTGATCTCCTCTGACTACACCACACTGCCTCCCAAATCAATTAGCACAGCCACCTGCTGGCTAATGAACAGCTTCGTCATTACAGCCTGACGGGCTTAGCTTGAGTTCTTGGCAGGCAGCAGAACGAGGAGACTTCTGATTGTAGGAAACCTCCCGAACTCCTGCTTGGTGGGAACAGCGTGTGTGCGCACACGTGTCTGCCTACCTACCTGAGGATGAGTTTAAGGGCTCGCATGAGAACTTCGAGGCGTTTTATTCTTTTTTTATTCTTCTGCATATTTTATAAATAACTTTCAAAATAATATGTTGTAATATTTTCTTTCTTTATGAGTCTTTCAAGAATATAATGGTCATCTGTATTTGCTAAATAATTCATACTCATTTACCCCCTCCTCACTAAAACTCTTTTTTTAAATCACTTTAGAAAAAGGGTACAGGTTATAGGAGGGAATAACCAAACTATCATTTATAATGTTTTCTTCAAGACAATTGGAAGAAATCTCTAGGAACAAAATTTAGTAATTTGAGAAAAACTAGTATTTGTGTTAATAAATTAATAAGCAAAGAAGATTGAACTGTACTATTGTCTACCCCCAAAGATTAACTGGCATTGTGTAAAGTTATGATGAATGTTTTTCTTTTATATGGTACCTAGAAGTTACCAGAGAAAAGCAAATGCCAATATTTAAGGACTAAAGTCAAGAATTATCACCTGTCAGGGACCAGTGGAAATGGCTGAGTAAGTCAATCTTGGAAAACTCCTCATACTCCTTTCCTGGGCTGTCAGAAGGCATTACAACTCATTGATTAAATAGTAGCACATTCATGGTAAATTAGTAAATGGATTAAACTGTTAGAATAGTAAATGTATGTCTTGTAAAATTTTAACCAGTAAGTATATAAGACTCTACTGAGAGTTAACACAATTATGAAAGAAACAACTCTGTCATTTATGTATGTGTCATATGTATGTGTGTGAGTGTATGTGTGTGTTATAGTTTTTGTATAGAAAGAAGTAAGTTAAATTAAATTCTCTACATTTCATTTAGGAAAACACAGAAGAGCTTAAAAACTTTCAGAATGGCCTCAAGCAAAATGGTTACATTTTTAAAATAGCCCTCAAAGAGAGAGAAATCATCCATTTGAAAACCTCATGTGGTTTATGTGATGTTACTTCCACTGTCCTGTAATATAATAATGTCTGCAGGGCCTATTGAAAGATTAAGTATTGTATTTGTATTTTAACCAAAATATCCAAGGGTTTTGTACTTTTAGGGCATTTCCTCAACCATCAATTCCTTTGCAGCCATTGGCTGATCCAACTTCATCCATTCTATTACGATTTTCTCATTTGCTTAAGTGAAGAACTGGGTATGTTTCCATAGAAGTTCTGCACAGCAAAATTCATGGATTGGATGACCATTTGCGCCTCAGTAACCGTTCCTGTTCACCTAAGTTTACAGCCATGTTATTAAATGTTTGTGTTGGTTAAGTTCAGACTTAGACATAAACTCTCAATGTGAATATCAATACACCTTTAATACGCCTTATCTTTAAATCTTCACAAGAAATCTGGATCACTCTGCACTACCCATGCTCCCCCATGGTGCCAGAGGATCAGTCCATACCAGGTCTTCCAACCTTGGCACGGTCGACACTTGGAGGCTTTTCCCGTTGTGGTAAGGCGTGATCCTGAGAATTGTGGAACCCCAGCACCCTTTGCTTCTACTCGCTAGATCCCAGTAGCAATCCCTCCCTAACTGTGGCAAATAAAACTGTCTTCAATACGGCTGCATATGCCTTGGCAGGAAAATCACCCCCAGTTGAGAACCACTGAAAATCCTGGAACAAACAAATATTTTATGATTAGTTGATTGCCTGAGCCTTGTACCTTTAAAAGTGAGCTACGTTCACTTTTGTGAATCAAACATCAATACATGCGAGTCATAGTCATGTAAACTGTTATTAATTGTCCAGAACTCTCCTTATCGTTAAAGTTGCTGTGTTCATTACATTTCGGCCCAGCTCTTGGCATTTGGCTTTGTTTACTATTTTCAATCCTTCTAACCAAATGTTTGCCAAGTTTCTCTAAGAGTATGTATTGATTTATTCTATTGATGACATCAATTGATGACCTCCTTAAAATCCATGCTGTTTGCAATCTGAGTTTACAGCTTCCCCTAAAAAGACAGGGTGGCTATATTCTCTTCACTTGAATCTGGATTGGTAAAAGTGTCACTATATGCAGATGACATGATACTATATATAGAAAACCCTAAAAGGTCCACACAAAAACTGCTAGAGCTGATTGAAGAATTCAGCAAGGTAGCAGGTTACAAGATTAACGTTCAAAAATCAGTTACATTTCTTTACATGAACAATGAATCAACAGAGAAAGAAAGTAAAGAAATAATCCCCTTTAAAATAGCACCCAAAGTAATAAAATACCTAGGGATAAATCTAACCAGGGAGGTGAAAGAATTATACACAGAAAACTATAAAACACTGATAAAGGAAATTAAAGAAAACTTAAAAAAATGGAAAGATATCCCATGCTCCTGGATTGGAATAATCAACAGTGTTAAAATGGTCACACTGCCCAAGGCAATCTGTGGATTTAAAGCAATCCCCATCAGATTACTCAGGACATATTTCACAGAACTAGAACAAATCATAATAAAATTTATATGGAACCACAAAAGACCTAGAATTGCCAAAGCATTACTGAAGAGAAAGAAAGAGGCTGGAGGAGTAACTCTCCCAAACTTCAGACAATACTGTAGAGCTACAGTCATCAAGACAGCATGGTATTGATACCAAAACAGACATATAGACCAATGGAACAGAATAGAGAGCCTAGAAATGAACCCACAAACTTTTGATCAACTAATCTTCGACAAAGGAGGCAAGAATATACAATGGAATAAAGACAGTCTCTTCAGCAAATGGTGTTGGGAAAACTGGACAGCAGCATGTAAAGCAATGAAGCTAGAACACTCCCTTACACCATACACAAAAATAAACTCAAAGTAGATCAAAGACTTAAACATAAGACTGTTGACTTGTTTTGCCTATGGAGCATGGCAGAATGAATAGTGTGCTGATTCTGAGTCTAGGCCTCAAGATGCCTCCTTGCATTACTTCTTCTCTATCTGCCCTGCTTTCACTTGAACCCCTGAGCCTGCCATGTGAACACATCTGGACTTCCATGCCGAAGGAATGCGAGAGCCCACAGGCAGCAGAAACAAGCCATCCAAGCAGAGGGCATCTGAGACCATACTGCCTTGAGCTGACTGCCTGCTGACTGCAAAGTCATAAGAGAGTTCAGCAGAGATCATTCATGCCCAAATCAGCAGAATCACACAGCCAACCCACAACCTTTGGTGCTAAATAAATGCTAATCAATTTAATTCACTAAGTTTTGATGTTGGTTGTTATGCAGAATTATTGAGTCAATTGATTTATCTACTTATCTTGATTTCTCAGATTATCTCTAAATCTCCTTTTGCTCTTTCTGCTCCAGCCACCCAAAATAGGATTAGCTACTGACTTAGCTTTCAAGCCTGGGTCCCAAATTCTAGCCAGTCCCACTTGGTGAGGACATCCACAAATTCCTTCCCAAGCCCTGAAAGGGGCAGCATGGTTCAGTAAATGGATTATTTTTTAAATTCTTCAAAACCACCTATCTTAGTTTAGGATAACTCTGGTTTTGACTAATCTCATATTCTGAAAAAAATTTTATAATATCTAGTAACAATACTCATCTAGACGTGTCAGATTTCATCAGTTAAATTCATAATTGAGACTGGGCCAGACTTTTATTGAGGATTTAAAACTTGGAATCTCTTCATTTTAATGCACAAAAACATGGTATTTATGTGTTCCAATTCATCTTGGCATTTTTCTGGCCTTGTACAGTAAATCCAATGTTTAAACATGCTGGGTTTACTGGTATCTTCAAAAATGTAACCTGATTAAGTTTCTCAAGTAACTTATTATTATTTCCTGTCTCAAAAACAGCAAGAAAGATTTGTGTGGAGTATCTTAAGCCAGAAACCCTAGAAATAATGGATACACTTATCTTTACTCCCCCTACACCTCTTATCTGGCCATTTTCTAAATCGTATCAATCCTACTTTTTCATCTAAAGAAAAAAGAACCCTGCCCATCTATTTTCACCCCCCAATTGCCATTGTCTCCTGAAAGGTTTTAGGCATCATTGCTTTGATCACATTACCATCAGGCCTTCTGACCTATTCTATCCTATTATTCATCATCTGTTATATTACCTCTATTGATTTTTTTTCAAACCATACATTTAATCATGAGATTTCCTTGCTTAAACATTTCTCATTTAGTAAAGCAGGATGGCAAGTACCTACATAGGTCAACCAGGTTAATGATTTAATGAAAAAAAGCAGCAAGTAGACTTTGGCCACCTGGAAAGCAGGGTTCCACCTAAAGAGGGCAGTAATTACTCATCTCTAGCAATTGTGAACTCAGTATAGCCAGATGGTCTGATATTTCAAGAAAAGCCAGAAATCTGTATGAAATATCCCAAATTTTAAATGATTAGAATGATTTAATTTTTTAAATGTGTCTGGCCTAAAAGATGAAGTTAAAACTCTCCAGCATGTTAAAAAGGATCTCTATGATCTGGTAGAACTATTCAAAGTTCCTTTTTCAGTGTCATTCTCACACCTTACTCTTCAGTTGACCAGTGCCATTGGTTAATGCCAGACAGTTCCTGGCAGTTTTGTGTTTCCTTGAGTAACCCTTACCCCTTCCAGTTGTCTGCTAACCATCTGTGTATTCTTTATACTCAGACAGGACAACTTCTCTTCAGCCCCTTGAGTATTTACCACTGCCTACATGGTGTTATTTCTGTATCTTTTATCATAAGATTTGCAACCCTGTAATGACAATTTTATGCTTACATTTCTATCTCTCCATGGCATTGTGAGTTCCTTGGGAGAGAAACTGGGTCTTACTCTTCTTTGTTATCTCCAGCTTTAACATAATTCCTGACACATTATAGGTACCAAATGGGTGTAGAATAAATAAACTGTCAATGTGAATAACATAAATATTTTCTTTTTGGAAAAAATATATGTTTTGGGGGAAGAATCCAAAGAGAAAATTGGATCACAAATGTTTTCTAGATTGCAAATTGTATTAATCAGAGTCCTGTTGGGAGACAGAAACCACACTGATTATTTGAACACGTATAAAATTGTTAACCAGGTATTGGAAAAGATAAAAAGAGAATAGGAATGTATCACAGTGACAGCATTGCCAGGAAGCAGCTACCAGTCCTAAGGCTGCAGAAGCAAAAGAAAGAGGCTGAAATTTTTAAAACTTAGAAGCATGGAGGAGAGTGGGTCCCACAATTCAGACTCAGATCTTTGAGAACAGGGTCTGGCAGAGCTGGTGTTGAATCTTTGAGCTGAAGAAGGGTCCTGTGGACTTGGGACACATACCTTTGAGAGAGAAGGACCTAGACGGGAGCTGGTGCATGTGATGGGGGCACCATGAGGTCTGGTTCTGTGAGATTTAGAAACATTGTAACATTGATTCAATTATTGCTTCTGCAGAGGACTGTCACTGGGGAGTGAAGAAGAGGAGATGAGATACTGCTGCCAAGAATGGGAGAAAAAGAGGATGGAGTGGTCCCTTCTGTTTGTCCAATTTTAGAGTCTCCTTCTAGTATCTCTTTTTGAAAGAGCCAAGTATGGAATCAGCTGCCAAAGGAGAAAGACAGTTGTCAGCCGAGGGAGGCTGATGTGGGGTTCTAGGAGGTGAGCAGCCCAAACGAAAAAATGCACGAGGAGTTGCCATACTGCTGGACAGACTTCAGCCAGAGACACCATGGGGTTAACAACACTTTATTGCCACAGGGAGGTGCACCCTATGATGCACCTGTCCTGCTTTTATCTGTTTTCTGTCAGCACATGCGCGGTCTGAGTTTCTTTGTTCATTAGGCTTACAGAATATCTCTAGCACATGCGTACTTCTATTTTCTTTGTTCTAAATCTTATATAATTGATGCATGCATGGAGCAATTATTTACTGCATACTACAAACATGCTCTGATCATGGCCTTGGTTCCCACGGCCTTAACTCATCTCAACACCAGCTCACAACAGTGCACACAGTCCCAGCCTCAGTATCAATGCTGAATATACAGGGATGTGTCTGAAGCAGAGAGAAGTTAACTGGTATGAAGTCTTGAAAAGATTGTAGGAAAAACTGAGATGAAGAAAGTAAGCAATTTACATTGAGTAACAGTTAAAAAAAAGACACAACTAAAGTAAAGATTGACATATGGATCAATGGAACAGAATAGAGAGCACAGAAATAAATCCACAAACTTTCAGTCAATCAGTTTTGACAAAGGAGGCAAGAACATACAATGGAGTAAAGACAGTCTCTTCAGCAAATGGTGTCGGGAAAACTGGACAGCTGCATGTACATCAGTGAAGTTAGAACACTCCCTCACACCATACACAGAAATAATCTCAAAATGGCTTAAAGACTTAAACATAAGACAAAACACTATAAACCTATTAGAAGAAAACATAAGCAAAACATTATCCGACATAAATTTTCACAATATTCTCCTAGGGCAGTCTACCCAAGCAATAGCAAGAAAAGCAAAAATAAACAAATAGGACCTAATTAAACTTACAAGCTTTTGCACAGTGAAGGAAATCATAAACAAAATAAAAGGACAACCTAAGAATGGGAGAAAATATTTGCAGAAGATGAAACTGACAACAGCTTAATCTCTAGAATGTATAAACAGCTCATACCACTTAATAAGAAAAAAAAAAAATCCAGAAATGGGCAGAAGACCTAAACAAGCAATTCTCCAATGAAGACATACAAATGGCCAATAGGCATATGAAAAAATGTTCAATATCACTAATTATCAGAAAAATGCAAATCAAAACTATATTAAGTTATCACCTCACACAAGTCAGAATGGCTGTAATTCAGAAGTGCACAAACAATAAATGCTGGAGAGGCTGTTGAGAAAAGGAAACCTTCCTACTCTGCTGGTGGAAATGTAGGTTGGTGCAACCATTATGGAAAACAGTATGGAGATTCCTCAAAAGATAACAAATAGCTTTACTATATAATCCAGCAATCCCGCTCCTAGGTATATATCCAGAGGGAATCTTAATTAAAAAAGACACATGCACTCCAATGTTAACAGCAGCACTATTTACAATAGCCAAGACATGGAAACAAACTAAATATCCATCAACAAATGACTAGATAAAGATTTTGTGATATATTTATATAATGGAATATTACTCAACCATAAAAAATAATAAAATAATGCCATTTGCAGGAACATGGATGGACCTGTAGAATGTCATTCTAAATGAAATAAGCCAGAAGGAGAAAGAAAAATACCATATGATATCACTTCTATGTGAAATCTAAAAAGAAAGAAAACAGACAAATGAACTTTTTACAAAACAGAAACAGACTCACAGACATAGAAAACAAACTTATGGTTACCAGAGGGGAAAGGGCATGGGAAAGGATAAATTGGTAATTTGAGAATTGCAGATACTAGCTAATATATATAAAATAGATAAATAAAAAGTTTAGACTGTATAGAATAGGGAACCATATTCAATATCTTGTAGTAACTTATGGTGAAAAAGAATATGAAAATGAATATATGTATGTTCCTCTGACTGAAGTACTGTGCTGTACACTAGAAATTGACACAACCTTGTAAATTGATTATACTTCAATAAAAATGTGTATTAAAAAGTTTTTAAAAGACCTATGAAAGATTGCTTTGGCAATTAGGGGTCTTTTATGATTCTATATACATTTTGGAATTGTTTTTTCTAGTTCTGCGAAAAATATTGTGGGTATTTTGACAGGGGTTGTATTGAATCTGTAGATTGCTTTCGATGGTACAGTCATTTTGATAATGTTGATTCTTTCAGTCCGAGTATCTTTCCATTTCTTTGTATCATCTTCAATTTCCTTCATCAACATTTTACAGTTTTCAGAGTATAGGTAATCTCCTTGGCTAGGTTTATTTCTAGATATTTTGTTGTTGTTGATGCAATGGAAATGTTTATGCCCATTATAAAATTCTGGTTCTTGAAGTGCAAAAAAAAAAAAAAAAAGTGAATGAAGGGCCACAAATGGCAAAATAGCCTCCTTTTTTATGGGTGAGTTGTGTTTCACTGCATAAATGTGCTGCGTCTTCTTTATCCATTCATCTACTGATGTGTGCTTGGGAGGCTTCCACGTATTGGTGACTTTAAATGGTGCTGCTATTAACAGCAGGATGTATGTGTCTTTTTGAATTAATGTTTTTGTTTTTCTCGGGTGTGTGCCTGGGATTGGAATCACTAGGCCACGTGGTGGTTCTGTTTTGGGGTTTTTGAGAATCCTCCACATTGTTTTCCATGGCGGCTGCACCAATTTGCATCCCCACCCCATGGTAGGTTCCCTTTTCTCCACATACTTGCCAACGTTTGTTATTTCTGTTCTTTTCATTAATGGCCATTCTGACAGTGGTGAGATGGTGTCCCATTGTGATTTTGATGTGCATTTCCCTGATATTGGTGATGTTGAGCAATGTTTCATGTCTCTGTTGATCATCTGCATTTCCTCTTTTGGAAAAATGTCTGTTCAGTTCTTCTGCCCATATTTTAAATGGGTTGTTTGTTTGCTTTTTAACTGAAGTACAATTGATTTAAAATGTTGTATTAGTTTCTGGCATACAGTATGGATGGACTTGGAGGGCATTATGGTGAGTGAAATAAGTCAGGCAGAGAGAGACAAATACTGTAAGATACCACTTACATCTGGAATCGCAACAAACTAGTGAATATGACAGAAAAGAAATAGATTCACAGATGTAAAGAAGGAACTAGTGGTTACCAGTGGGGAGGGGAAGGGGGAGAGGTAAAATGAAGGTGGAGGATTAAGAGATACAAACTATCAAGTATAAAATAAGCCATGAGGATGTATTGTACAACATGGGGAATATAGCCAATATTTTATAATAACTACAAATAGAGTATAACCTTAAAGTTGTGAATCACTATACTGTATACCTGTAACATATAACATTGTACATCAACTCTACTTCAATTTAAAAATATGATATTGTAAAATAAATACATAAATAAATAAAGTTAAAAACTGTAATTGAGATTATAAATCAGCACCTCGCACCTTGGGAGAAGTGAAATTGGAGGTTGGATGTATTTTCTCTGAACAGTTCTAATAAGTTCTGCAATCTGTTGAATACCTAAGTAGTACCGTAGCACAAAACAAGGAGAATGTAATAAAGACATACTCTGTTCTCTTAGCATTCTGTGTGTGCTGTTAATACAACACTCATCTCAGTGTGTAGTTTCTACCAATTACAGGCTCCTCTCTTTAGTTTTGACTATGAGTTCTTATAGAACAGAAAGTGATCCTCATTCCTCTCCTATTTCTAGTCCATAACTCAACGCCTTACACATGGGAAATCAATGACTATTTGGTGAGCAAGTGGGAAAAACCACTATAATGTCGTCACAGAAATCTACTAAAAATGTTTGTGGAAATGCTTTGTGAGCATCAGATACCTGCAGGCTAAAGCCAAATCAGACCCAGTGCCTGCTTTTGCAAACAGTTTTATGAGAACGCAGGCTAACTTGCTTGTCCATTTACATATTGTCGATTGCTGCTTTTGCATTACAGAGGCAGAGCTGATTAGCAGCGAAAGAGATGCTGTGGAGCACAAAGCTGAAAATGTTTACTATGTGGCTCGCTATAGAAAAAGTTTGTCCACCCTTGTAGTAGATGATAATTGCTTAGGAGCAAAACATTTGGTAGTTTAACTTGTGAATGCTAGGAAAGGGAAAAACTGAGACTAAGAATCATCTACAATAGTCCAAGTGAAAGGTAATAATAACTTACTTCCATTGGAGCTAAATAAAAAGGAATGTATTTTTATTTATTTGACAGATTTATTCAGTAGCTACAATCCTTTCATTACTATTCTCGGCATTCAATAAGTTTATCCGATAATGTTTATTGACTTAGTTGTTCAAATACTACATCTGCTCTCAGAGCTTATGTTTGTTAAGTGAAGGACAACTGACACTTGAAGGGAGAATTACCTAAATTAGGTGACAGATTGGGGTGTAGGGGCTGTTAACTTTAAAAAGTCAGTCATTTTACTAGCAAAAAATGGGTTTATTTGGTCATGGCCAAGAATTGCAATTCTGGACAAGCAAGCCAAGGTAAAAACATCACAGGCAAGTCCAACAAACAAAGGAGAGGAATGTTATTTTATAGAGAAAAAGGAGGAAATTGGAAGCGGTTGTTTTGGGTGAAAACCCATTGGAGAAAAGGGAGAGTTCAGGGTGGTGATGGTGTCTCAGTGGCTGAGCTGCTGGGGTAGCCAGTCTCTTGTGAAAGATGCAATGTACATCTTTTCCCGTTGGGGCTTGTGACTGATGCTTCATCTGCTGGAGTTTGTAATTGACAATGTTCCGTGTCTCTGACCTCCCCTGATACTGCCTGAGACCTCCCCTTTTCTGGCTTCCTGACTCCATTTTGGTGAGGTGTCCCTCTATTAATTATCACAGGGTTAAAGGACGGGAGAGTCTTAGATATGCGTATCAGGGCATGTAACATGTGAAGCTGTGTTGTATCACATGTATTTACATGACTGTCTCCCTCTGTGTGGTCATAAGGTTCCTGAGCACAGTTCACCCACAGATCTGTCTTTATAGCTCCAAACGTGGGACAATGCCCGGCAAATAGAATGTTTGAAATAAAGTTAAGTGGTTGGGAAAGTAGAGATAAAATTCATCTTAGAAGGGAAGATTAGGAGGTTGGGATATGTTGCTGAGGTGGTGCTGTAATATATCCGGGTTAAAATGCCCTCCGTTATAAGTCTAAGTAGAGAAGAGAAAGTAAAGACTCAAATCTCCAGAGGCAGAGCCAGTATTCCCCGATTCTCAGATCAGCACTCATCTTTATCATGCATTAACCCAGTGAGCGGCCGTCAGCACAAATGCTTACTTCTAAGTGGATGGGCAGCTGACCTAAATTCTCATTAGCCTGAAAGGTAGAATCATTACTGTTGCATTATTCAGAGAACATGGGGATTGCAAGGTAGTGGCTACACCACCCCTAATGCTGCTTCTGTCCTTAAAACCCAGTCTACCAGCCTTAGTGGTTTATTGCCAACATCTTAAGTAGCTCTCCATTGCCTTTGCTAATGAAGGGAAACACAACTGTCAGTACAGTCATTCCTGAGAAATACTATTATTCGCAGAGTGTATGCACTTCTACACTGAAATCAACATTATGACAGCACACAACTTGTTAAAACTAAGACATTCTTTTTCTAGTCCAGTCAAGTTTTGCTGAATATCAATAGGGTAATGGCTATAGCAGTTTTTTTGCCAATTAATACACATTTCTCCTGTTGGAATTCATACCATTTTTCTTAATTACTCCTGACATTTCATCCCGCATTTTCTAACCTTCTTTAGAAATAAATAATTCAGTACACATATTTCTGAAAAGAGACAAGCTGTTTTACTCTATCCTCAGAGAATAAATTAGATAGCTATTCATATTAAGCTCATGGAAAGTTGGATAAACAAATGAAGAAAACCATCTATCTTCTGCATGAACCACATACATTGAGACTTTCTGCTGCTGAAGGAAGCCAAGCAGATTTCTAGAGATTGGAGACAGACAGTGTAATGGGAAGTACTTTCCTGTTTTGTATGTGGAGGAGGGCACCTAGCCTTTAGGATTTGTAAACTTTAAAGTTAAGAGTTGGTGTTGAAATTTAATCACATTATTTCATATTTCCAAGATGTCACCCTCCATCAAGGAACTGTAAAAGGTACATGTCACTAAATCCTTTGCCATTTTTCACGACACTACAGAAATGCCTATCTTCTTCACCATTATGACTGCATGATCTCTTAACAATATCCAATTCTCAGAGTAGGGTTGAAAAACATAAAGCTCTGTATATATCACTCTCATGCATTCAAGTACTCAGAGGTCTTCTATTGCCAATGAATGATTTTATCATACCTCACTTTTCCAGTCTTATTCCATATTACCTCCCTTTACATATTCTGTCTTTAAGAAAATATGTGAATTTCTGCTATTCACAAACTTATTACCTTTCCTAAGGCTATTCCCTCTGACAGAATTTTTTCTATCACATAATAATTATTCTCTATTTTCCTCCCTCCATAAACATCTCCCTGTCTGATAAAATATTATCCATTCTTCAGGGTCTAGGTCTTCAAGAAATATTTATATAACCCCTTCAGTCAGAGGTGTTCCCTTTTACCCCTATACATAGATTTCTCATGGCATTTAACTTACATTACACTGATTTATAAACTTTTATGCATATACAATCTATACAGTATTTATCTAAAAAGTATTTTATTAAAAGCTTTTTTAAGGGCTGGAGGATGTTTCCTCAGTGGTTAGCAAAGTATGTCACATTAGATGTGTTTAGTTCAATGATTAAGGGCATCTCTACCTATGTTAGAAGGAAGCTTTCTAGAAAAGCAGTAAGAATTTTATATATCTAAGAGTTAGTTCTTTAACATTTTATACAAATTTTAGTCAAGAAATCCTCTTTAAATAATACATTTAAATAAAAATAATACTCTGCTGATGAATAAAAGGAAATAATGTTATTGTTTATTGAATTTCTAGTGAAATAATGTAAAATGTTATGATTGGTTAAAATAATTAAATCCATTTTGGTGTCTAGAATTTTTAAATGACTTGCCTAACTAAGACTGTATCAGGAGCTGAGCAAGGATTAGAACCATGACCTGTTAGCTTCTCATTTAATTTGTATCAACTGTCAGCCAACTATCTCATCAAAGAAATATATTTTGATTGCTAATCTGAGGAGAGATGAGAAATAAAATAGAGTATCTATATGTTGGATATATGGGAAAACATTTGTTCATGAACTAAAATTTATGTTTTGACAGCAAACACTTCACTCATTGTATTTCGTCAGTAAACTCATAATGTGAACATTCCAACTTCATTTCAAATGGCTACACAACTCTTTTAGTAAATTCATCTTTTTTATACTCTATGAGTATTGAGCTTTATTAGTTCAACAATAAGGTCAGATCTTTCCCCCTCCCTTAGCTATTAATAATTTTCTTATGATTTTTTTTTTTTGGTTCAACAATGTTTGTTTTTGTTAGCAATATAAAAATACATTCAAATCTTTCCCTATGACATTTAGTAAACTGTAAGAAGATAGTTTTTTATTTTGTTTTTCAATATTTTCTTGTACCTCTATTGACTTTTAATGGAAATAATTCTATCAATATTTTAAAACCAGAGTCCTGTTTCTGCTTCAGATTTTCCAGAACCTATCATGGAGTTATTGTATTTTAGAAAGATAATTTTTGCTGTTTGTCCAAAATTCTTTGATAGAAAAATGACTTAAAATAAATATTTAGTGAACATTTAACTTAAAAGACAATGTATCAGAGCCTTTGATTTTGAAATTGAAAAATCTGAGCTCTGTTTTGATTTCTAGTCCTATGTTCACACAAAAATTGATAATGTCCTTATCATTGTCTAATATCTTCAAAATTTCTTTAAAAGCAAAGATTCTTGCCTTTAAAATTTATTTATACCATAAATCATTCCATTCTCAACTAACGAGGATATTTGGTGATCTCTGGATTGAAGAAAGGGGCACATGTCAGAGCTATGAATTAAAATGTTTGAATAGGAGAAAAACTTTGACCTAATTCATATGGGCCTTTTCTTACATCCAATATGTGTAGTAGCCATGGCCACAAAGATTGTTTTAGCTGACTGCTTTATCAGCCTGAGGTGATTGACAGAGCACTTCCTCAATAATAAATTACTATTTTGCCCTTTGCTTAGGACTGGCCAGCTTTGGCTGATTTCAAAATTGTACTCTCTCCTGTTAGAATGCATAACTGATCTGGAAGATTGAGTAATGGAAATCACTCAGTCAGAACAGCAGACAGAAAGACAAATTGAAAAAAAAAAAAAAAGAAGAAGAAAGACCAGTACAACATACAGGATCTCTGGGACAGCATTAAACGTGCCAACATTTGCATTATAGAGGTCCTAGAAGGAGAAGAAAGTGAGAAGGGTATCGAAAATGCATTTGAAGAAATTATGGCTCAAAACTTCCCAAACCTAAAGAAGGAAACAGATACTACAATACAGGAAGCACAGAAGATCCCAAATATGAACCCAAACAGAACCCCACCAAGACATAGCATAATTAAAATTTCAAAATTAAAGATAAAGAGAGAACTTTAAAGGCAGCAAGAGAAAAACAGTCATATACAAGGGAATCCCCATATGGCTACTAGCTGATATCTCTGCAAAAACTTTACAGGCAAGAAGGGAGTGGTATAATTATTTGAAGTGCTGAAGGGGAAAAATTTGCAACCTAGGATTCTCTGTTCAGAAAGACTGTCACTTAGAATTGAGGGAGAGATACAGAATCTCTCAGACAAGCAAAAACTAAAAGAATTCAGCAACACTAAACCTATCCTAAAAGAAATATTAAAGGGTCTTGTCTAGATGGAAAGGAATCAGGAATCTATAGGAAAGGGAAAATTCAAATAGGAAAGACAAATATAAAGTAAGAATTGAAGATCACTTAAAACACACCAGTATATAGATTAAAAGACCAAGAAATAAATTGTAAAAGCAACTGTAACTGCAATAAACAGTGAAGGGATAGGCATGAAGAAATATGACATAAAAAAACACAAGATGTGGAGGAGGGGAGTAAAAATGTAGATCTTTTAGAATATGTTTGAACTTACATGACTAATAGTTTAAATCAAGCATATAAAATTGTCAACATATATGAACTCTATTGTGACCACAAATCAAAAACCTACAACAGATATACCAAAAACAAAGAGAGGAACCCAAGCATACATAAATGAAAATCATCAAACCACAATGGGAGAAATGAAAAGAAGAAAAATAAACAGAGAAGAACTACAAAAACAGCTGAAAAACAAGCAATTGAATGACAATAAGTACATACCTGTCAATAGTTACTTTAAATGTCATTGAGCTAAATCCTTCAATCAAAAGACATATGGTGGCTAACTGGCTAAAAACCAAGACTCTTTCATATGCTGCCTACTAGAGACCCACTTCAGGATTAAAGACACACATAGACTGGAAGTGAGAGGATGGAAAAAGATACTTCATGCAAATGGAAAGGACAAGAAAGCAGGAGTGGCAATACTCATATTAGACAAAATAGACTTTAAAACAAAGGCTATAACAAAGAATAAGGAAGGGTATTATAGAATGATAAAGGGATCAACACAGGAGGAAGATATCACACTCATTAACGGATATGGGAGCAAATAAATACTAACAGACATAAAGGGAGATATTGACAGTAACACATGATATTAGGACAATTTAACACCCCATTGACATCAATGAACAGGTCATCCAGAGAGAAAATCAGTAAGGTAACAGTGGTCTTTTTAAAAATTTTTTGTGGTGTTAAAAAAAAGACTTTAATTTTTTACAACTTAATATCTTAACACCAACCGGACACTTGCATCAACTATCTTCTTAATCCATTAAACATGTTTTTTATCTACTGTGTACATAGTAATATTTTTATCATAATAAGAAATAGCTAAGCGCAAATTTGGTGGCAGGCTTGAACAATAAAAATGTGACATATAAATACGAGTTAAAATGTTAAAATAAATACAAGTAAAACTCTGTTAGTATTATCCAAGATCCATGAATAGCTACTCATTTCCCACAATAGCACACAAAAAGTCACTTAACAGTTTAAATCACACTTGAAATAGATACAAGGTGCTCTTATACATTTTTTCTGGCCACACTAACATTGGATTCCAAATCAGTCTGTCCATACTGCTAAGGCAACAGTGATCTTAAATGACACTATAGACTGGTTAGACTGAATGAGTATCTACAGGAAATTACATCTAAAAAAAAAAAGAATATATATTCTTTCCAAGTGCGCATGGAATGTCTTCTAGGATTAATCACATACAAGATCACAGAATAAGCCTCAACAAATTTAAGAGGAAAGACATTATATCAAGCATTTTTTTTCTGACCACAACAGTATGAAACAAGAAATCAACTACAGAAAGAAGAATGTGATAATAAGACTTAATAAGAAAAAAATAATCAACCCAATCCAAAAATGGGCAGAAGACCTAAACAAGCAATTCTCCAATGAAGACATACGAATGACCAGTAGGCACATCAAAAAATGCTCAATATCGTTAATCATCAGAGAAATGCAAATCAAAACTACAATGAGATATCACTTCACACCATTCAGAATGGACATCATTCAGAAGTCCACAAACAATAAATGCTGGAGAGGTTGTGGAGAAAAGGGAATCCTCCTACACTGTGGGTGGGAATGTAGTTTTGTGCAGCCATTATGGAAAACAGTATGGAGATTTCTCAAAAAATTACAAATAGACTTACCATATGATCCAGCAGTCCCACTCCTGGGCATATATCCAGAAAGAACCTTAATTCAAAAAGGCACATGCACCTCAATGTTCATAGCAGCACTATTTACAATAACTAAGACATAGAAACAACCTAAATGTCCATTGACAGATGACTGGATAAAAACATTGTGGTATATAGTTATACAATGGAATACTACTCAGCCATAAAAACTAATACAATAATGCCATTTGCAGCAACATGGATGCTCCTGGAGAATGTCATTCTAAGTGAAGTAAGCCAGAAAGAGAAAGAAAAATACCATATGATATCACATGTGTGGAATCTAAAAAACAAAAAAACAAAAAAACAAAGCATAAATACAGAACAGAAATAGACTCATAGACATAGAATACAGACTTGTGGTTGCCAAGGAGGTGGAGGGGTGGGAACGGATAGACTGGGATTCTAAAATGTAGACTAGATAACGAAGATTATACTGTGTAGCGCAGGGAAATATATACAAGATCTTGTGGTAGCTCACAGCGAAAAAAAAATGTGACAATGAATATATGTATGTTCATATATAACTGAAAAATTGTGCTCTACACTGGAATTTGACACAACATTGTAAAATGACTATTACTCAATAAAAAAAAGTCCAAAAAAAATAATATGAAAACAAATATATGTATGTTCCCATATGACTGTAGTATTTTGCTGTACACCAGAAACGGACATAACATTATAAAATGACTACACTTCAATAAAAATTTTAAAAAAGAAGAATGTGAAAAGAAAAAAAATATGGAGACTAGACAATATCCTATCAAAAAAACAATGATGAAATCAAAAAGGAAATCAGCAAATAACTTGAGACAAATAAAAATGGAAATATGTTTCCAAAATATATGGGATGCAGCAAAAGAAATTCTAAGAGGGAGATCATAGTAATACAGACTTTTCTCAAAAGCAAGAAAAATCTCAAACAATCTAAAAAAGAATTAAAAACATACCGCCTGCTAAGACCGAGTTAAGGAGCAAGAGAAAATTTGAACACACCAATCACTAGAAATGAAATTTAATTTTTAATAATAATTAAAAAAAAATCCCAGCAAACAGAAGTCCAGGGTCAATGACTTCATAGGGTAATTCTAGCAAACATATAAAGAGGAATTAATACCTATCCTTCTTAAACTATTCCAAAAACTTGAAAAGAAGAGAACACTCCCAGATTCATTTTATGAGATCACTATCACTTTGATACCAAAAACAAAGACACTACAAAAAAGAAAATTACAGACTAAAATCTTTGATAAATACAAATGCAAAGATTCTCTATAAAATATTAGCAAACTGACTGTAACAACACATAAAAAGAATCATACACCATAATCAAGTTGGATTTATTTCAGAGTCACAAGGATGGTTCAACACATGCAAATCAATCAATGTGATATAACACATTAACAAAAAGAAACAAAAACCATATGATCATATCAATAGACACAGAAAAAGCATTTGATACATTTCAACACTCATTCATGATAAAAACTATCACCAGGGTGGATATAGAGGAAACATTTCTTGACTAATAAAGACCATTTATGACAAACCCACAACCAACATAATATTCAATGGTGAAGACTTTAAAATAACTTCCTGCTAAATTCAGCAACAATAAAAGGATGATCACTCTTGATGCGTCTATTTAATGTAGTAGTGAAAATCTTAGCCATAGCGATCAGACAAGTAAAAGAAATGAAAGTTATCTAAACTGGAAGGGAAGTGGTAACCTCTTTGCAAGATTATAAGGTATTATTATAGGAAACTCTAAAGTCTCCAACCCAAAACTATTAGAACTAATAAATGAATTAATCAAGGTTGCAGGATGCAAAATTAATATACAAAAATCTGTTACATTTCTATACACTAATAATGAAATATCAGAAAGAGAAAACTCTTTTAATCTTATTTAAAATGGTATAAAAATGCTTAGAAATAAACTTAAGCAAGGAGGTGAAAACTATACTCTGAAAACTATAAGGCATTGATGAAGGAAACTGAAGATAATATGAAGAAATGGAAAGATAAGCTGTGCTCTTTGATTGGAAGAATTAATAATTTTTAAATGGCTATACTGCCTAAAGTAATCTATGGATTCAATGCAATTTCTATCAAAATACCCATGACATTTTTCACAGAACTAATCCAATAATCCTAAAATTCATGTGGAATCGCAAAAGATCCCAAACTGTGAAAGCAATCTTGTGAAAAAAGAAAAAAAGCTGAAAGTATAACCCTTTCAGACTTCAGACTATACTGCAAATCTACAAGGTACTGCATCAAAACAGCATGGCACTGGAACAAAAACAGACACACAGATCACTGGAACAAAATAGAGAGCCCAGAAGTAAACCCGCACACTTATGGTCCATTAATCTATGACAAAGGAGGTAAGAATATACGATAGAGGACAATTTCTCCAGCAAGTAGCTCCAGGAAGACTGGACTGCCACACGTAGAACAATGGGATCCGAACGTTCCCTTACACCGTATACAACAATAAACTCAAAATGGTTTAAAGACCCAAATGTAGGACCTGAAACCATAAAAACTAAAGAGTTTTTCTCTCTAAAAGAGAACATAGGTGGAATACTCTTTGACATAAATCTTAGCAATATTTTCTTGGCTCAGTCTCCTAAGGCAAAAGAAAGAAAAAAAAATTGAAACTGATTAAATGTAAAACTTTGGCACAGCATAGGAAATCATTGATAAAATGAAAAGGTAACCTATGGAATGGGAGAAAATAATTCAAATGATGCTACTGACAAGGGGTTAATATCCAAAATATATAAACAATTCATACAATTCAATAGCAAAAATAAAACAACCCAATCAAAATTGGGTGGGCAGAAGACCTGAACAGGCCTTTCTCCAAAGAAGACATACAGATGGCTAACAGGCACGTGAAAAGATGCTCAACATTGTTCATTATTAGAGAAAGTCAAATGAGATATTACCTCACACCTGTCAGAATGGCTATCATCAAAAAGTCTACAAATAACAAATGTTGGAGAGTATGTGGAGAAAAGGTAACACTGGTACACCATTGATGGGAATGTTAGTTGCTGCAGCCGCTACAGAGAACAGTAGGGAGGTTCCTCAAAACACTAAAAATAGAACTACCATGTAATGCAGCAATTCCACTCCAGACATATATCTGAAGAAAACAAAAGCACTGATTTGAAAAGATAGATGCACCGCAATGTTCACAGCAGCACTATTTATTATAGCCAAGCCATGGCAACAACCCAAGTGCCCATCAAGACATGATTGACTTAAAAAGATGTGCGATATGTATAAATGGAATTTTACTCAGCTATAAAAAAAACCAAAATGCTGCCATTTGCAGCAACGTGGATGGACTTAGAGAATACCATGCTTGGTGAAATAAGTCAAAGACAAATATTGTATAATATTACTTATATGTGAAATCTAAAAAATAATACAAATAAATATATATGCAAAACAGAAACAGACTCACAGGTAGAGAAAACAAACATGGTTACTGAAGGGAAGAAGGAAGGATAAAGGACAAATTAGCAGTGTGGGAATAACAGATACAGACTACCATATGTAAAATAGATAAGCAGCAAGTATATACCGTACAGCACAGGGAATTATACCCATTGTCTTGTAATAACTTAGTATAATTGGCAAAAATACTGAATCACTATATTGTACACATGAAACTAACATAACATTGTAAATCAAACTATAGTCCAATAAAAAAGAAATATATATTATTTAATTATAAGTTAGTTTTCCCTCCTTCTCTCTCCTTTACATTGGGGTTAAGGCTTTACATTGATTATATTAGAATTTACATGCAATAGTTTCCTATAAATTTCATTCTAGGATAATAGAGGCGATGTTAGAGACACCTGTTGTTAAAGGGGGCATTGCATGGCATGAGGCTGAGTAGCACTGCTTTTGTCTGAATGGACTCACTTTGACAGAATTTAGAACAACGTTAGAGGATTTTGAGGTCTCCTTTCACTTTCATTTGTAGTTCATGCCAAGACTCAAAAGCAAGAAGAAAACAAAACCAAAACCAAACCAAACCAAACCAAACAAAATTACAAAATTAGCTTTGAAAAGAAACTTTCTTGTGATTGAACTGAGTAACACTTACAGCTCACGGAAGCACCTGCGTCTTAGAAGTGGCTTCCTCCTTCAGACAGGCAGCAACTCTCCAGGGGGGTTCAGTTCTTTATTGTCTCTCTCATCTGCTCTGATTCATTTTATCTGTGCCAGAACCCTGTGTTTTGTGCCCTCTGGTTTAACTGGATATAAAACTACATGAACAAAGAAAAACAAAATATTCAAAGTAATCAGAAATATGTAGAATGCTATAAAATTTCAGGTCATGCTTTATTATGAGGTTATATGTTAATAATGAAAATAAGTAACGCTATTATCTAGTATGATGGAATGGGGGGAAAAACAGCAAGAAAAACATAGGATTTATAGCAAGGGTCTTGTATAATGTTTTACACTTTTACCTGTGGATATTTGTGTATAAATCATATTTCCTTTCTGAACCTCAGTTTTCACATTTTTGAGTATGAGGTGGTAAAACCTGGCTGTAGTGTACCAAGTGTATGGATCGCTTTTTTCAATACTGTTTGGATGGCCCCCTCCCTACTCCCAGTTCTGTGTGCTTTTGCTTGCAGTGGCAAGTAAAGGACTGCCCTTGGCTACTGAAACCTAATTTGCCTACAGATGGTGAGGAGACAGTTACCTGGAAAACTACGCTCCCCTTGAAGATGCCCAGCCGTTGTCTGGAGTTAGTGGGCAAATGAAATTTAGGATTCCTTATCTCAAGTCAGTAGAATTCTGAGGCATCATTTATACTCTAAAAGGTCTGTGCAGATGAGGTTAAAGCTACATTCTGTCCTTTTTTCCTGATATTGCACCCTTGCTTGCTCAGTTTCTTTGACTTTCTTGGGATCTTTTCCTTACCTTACCTTTTGTATACAAGAATCTCATCTCAGGCTCTGATTCTGGGGAATCCCAGCTAAAACACCTCCTAACCAGCTTCATAGTACTTGTGTGAGTTATAAAGTGATGCATGAAATTGTTAGTGGATAGAGAGATTCCCAAATCAGAAAGCCCTCCAGAAATGTGGGGTCTTGCCCGCTGCTTGAGAAGGAATTCTCAACAGAGGCAGAAAGACAAAGCATTATTGCTCAAAAGAGAGAAGGGAATGAAAGCACTCCAGCGGGGGGAAGAAAGGAGAGGGGAGCACTGAAGCCGGGAGCTGTCAGCCCAGGTGGCCTGAAGAGGGAGTTCCACCTCCTGACCAGGCTGCAGGGTCTTTTACAGGAGGGCTCTGTCATCGTTAGCTTCCTTCCAGTGGTGCAAAAGCCAGTTACTTGCTTCTTATTATGATCTCTTTCCTTCCTTGGAACCCAGCCCTAGAACAGAAACTTCAACAGGGGAGAGAATAATGGAAGAGATGCTGGGTTGCATCCTTGGGATCAAGGTGTCAATAGTCATGGCTATGTCCTTGGAATCAAAGAGCCAGCTGCGGGATAAAAGAAACATCCTGTTGTTCAACAGTTTGGCACTTTCTTTTGATTGTTGGCAATCAACCAGCGTAGGCAAGCCTGTCTAATCACCTCTACCAAAATGAAATTTAAAAAACAATGTTATAAAGTACTTTTCTTAAAAATCACAATTGCTTCCCATGTTCAAAACTTAGTGAAATAATTCACTTAATAGAAAATATGAGAACAATCTAGCCATACATTTTACACAATGAGGAAGTCAGAAACGCAGTAGCTAAGTCAAGAAGTAGTGTTTTGATGACAGCTACATTGCTTCTGTAACCAGTTCTGTTGACAATGAGGAATAACATAGCATTATAATGTTCTTTCTGCCCTAATTTTTAACTCAAATTTTAGATTCTTTTTTGGAGTAAAACATGCTCTTCACTGTTTACAAGTTTATTTCTGAGGTGCAAAAATTATCTCTCCATATTTTTCCCTGTATTACCACATTTTTCTCTGTATTCTCCCATCCAATCTTGGTTGCCACAATCAGACAGACAGAAAGTGTGAGGACATTTTGTCTTTAGATCTATAGTGAAAAACTTGGCAGCATGCATAACTGAATTATGTCTGCCAAATAGATGAATTCTATAATTTGGATCATGTATTCTACATACCCAATATTGTCTTCTTATGAGAACCTTGGTATTATCCTATGGCAATCATTGTGTTGCATTGCAATATTTAACTGTCCTCAAAGTTAGAATCTAGTTTCATTGACAAAATCTGAGAACCAAACTTTCAGTTCTCCGGTAGGTGTGAATTTAAGTGGACTAAAAACAGACACATTAAGCCTAAACTAACATCGCAACTGTTCTGCTAATTTGTTATGATGGTCAATCAGCATGTATTTAATGACTCAAAAACAAACAATTAAAATATAAAGCATTCAGTTGAAAAATCATTTGTTTTCACACTAAATGATTTTTAAAAATCTATTAAATAACCACTTGTTTTAGAAACATAATTTTAGCATAGAAGAATGATTTGATTAAGTTTCCCTTCGTCTGTCTTATATACAATAATAAACAGCCTGGAAAGAAAAAAATATGATCATCAAGTTGAGCATCTTTTTTACATTAGTTCCAGAAAGTGAATGGCTTAAACTTAAATGCTTATTTTTTAATGATTTTAGCCTCAAACGTAATGTCCTTATGTATAAAAAGCACTGCTAATTATCTACCATTTTGGAAGACAAATATACATATCTTCACAATTATTTATGGAAAGGATAATGTATACAATGATTTGGGAGACATCTAGATGATGAAATGGACACGGATAAAACTTGAAAATTTGTGGCAGAAACTATAACATTTATGTTCAATCTAAAATTTACCATAACCTGAAACATAACTTTCTTACAAAAACTGAATAATTTCTGTTATTGCCAATAGCCATGGCAATTTTAAATGATATTTATATCTTAGTAGCTTTAAATTAGACTATATAGAGAAATTCTAATTATATAAGTTGCATACATAAGTATTCATACCATTGAAAAAAGACAAATATATAACAAGATGCAGATATTTAAAGATATGGTTCCTTTCTCCTGTTGTAAGATCTAGTTCTGAAGTGAGGTACAATCAGAAGCAGAGAAGAAAATTACAGAGTAATAAGCATTTTGATGTGTGTTCGGTTGTAAGAACACATAACGGTAACTAACTCAGAGTAGGGAACTCAGAGAAGGCTTTTCAGAGGACATGCAAAAGTCATCTACAAGAAGATTTGATGTGAGAGTTTTCCGAGGACAGAATGTGGGCAAGTCCAAGTGGGGTGTGTGTGCTTGCATGCTGGAGAGAAGTGGGGATGGGGGGAGGGAGACAGAGAGACAATGAAAGAAAAAGGGAATGTTTTAGGAATGAAAAAAAAAATAGTAGAACATAAAATTGTGTGAAGAAGGGAAGGAAATACGGGGCGATTCTGAGAAATCAATTAGACTGAAGAGGGAAGTGGGAACATCTATTGAGCAGGCCTCTTAGGTCAAGAGTTTGTCCTTTGTCTTAAAAGAGATGAGGGAAATGGAGAGCCCTTCAAAATCTTTAAGCAAGTGACTTTCAGGCTAAGCTGTACATATTAAAGAGCTCACTCTTTAGGGAGGGAGCTCTTTAGAACGCAGAGGGAGAATGGACGGTGAGTGTAAGGCAGGCAAGATTGGGGACAGAAGAGCCAGTTAGAAGACAGCCATGAGAGAGATGATTCCATGTGTACCAAAGCAATGGCAGTGGGAATGGATGAGTTTGAAAGACAGATAAGATGAAGAGACAGGAGGATCTAGTGACATCGTGACTATAAATGGCAGTCATGAAAAAGGGAAGGAGCACCACAAATGCAGTGAGTTTTCTGGTTGGGCGATCAGAATATGACACCACGGTGCCTTTTACTGAGAGAGTGCTTCTAAGAGAAGCAGACATGAACATGCCAGGAGTAGATTAAGGTTCAGACTTTTAGGTAAATTATTAAATCTGAAAAGTTGTGATTTTTAACTTTTTCATGTTAGTGTCATGTCTTCCTGTAAAATATAGCTCTTAATTTTAGATTGGTTTATTGCCTTTGTAAGAGAATGTAGACTGTGTTCAAATCCTGGAATGAACATATATAAACTATATGACTTGGGGTAAATTACTTAACTTCCCTGAGATCCCATTTTTTAAAAAAAAAGTTTGCTTTGAATAATATCATCTAACTTGCTGAGTTGTTTTGAAAATTCAGTAAGATTATGTAGAGTCCCAGAGAAGTAAGCAAGTAAGGATTACTCCTACTCTATGTTGATGTTTTTACCATTTTAAATACTCCCCAAAGATGTCCACAACTTGATCCCTCAAACCTGTGGTTGCCCTACAGTTTTATATAGTGCAAGGGACTTTGCAGATGTGATTAAGTCTAGGGACTCTGAAATGGGAAAATTACCCTGGATTATCTGGGTGGATCTAATGTAACCACATAAATTCTTAAAATCAAGAGACCTTTGCAGAGAGAGAGAGAAAGATGTGATGATAAAGAAAGTTCAGAGAGATGAGATGCGACGTTGAAGATGGAGGAAGGGGGCCATAAGCCAAGGAATGCAGATGGACTCTAGAAGTTGAAAAAGGCAGTGGAATAGATTTTTTCCCTTAGAGCCTTCAGAAAGAAACGTAACACTGCCAACACTTTGATTTTAGTCCAGTGACAGTGCACTTGCAAACTACAGAATCTGGAGATAATAAATGTGTGCATTTTTTAAGCCACTAAGTTTATAGTAACTCTGTATGACAGCAATAGAAATTTTGTCTGTATTATTTTGGTTAATATTGATACAATTAACAAGTTTTGTATAAATAGAAGTGAATAGTAAATTTGTTAAATAAGGGACAAGGAGATATTTGGAGACAGCAGGATACGAAACCAGACTCCATACATCCTGTGCTTCAGATAGAGCTGAGCTGCCCAGCTTCTGACCTCAAATGCTCTTTGCCCGCATGCGCATGTCCTTGAGGACTTGACCAGGTGACCGCTGAGCCTCCCACTCCTGTTTTGCAGGTATTTCCCTGACTGACTTACTGCCTCAGCAGAGGTTGAGGAGATGTCATGAGATTGTTAGACGTCTCCACACGCTCCCAGACCAGGAAAGGGTAGCCTTGGCGGGTGCTTTAACGTTTGTCTGCGAGTAGAAAGCAACAGCGAGCCTTTCTACCTGAGTACAGGGCCAGAGAGAGGGACACGGCAGTGAAGGAGTTGACATGAGGGGAAAGGCGAGCTGGGAGTAGACCTCTGGGTCTGCACCCCTTGTCCTATCTGGGTCTGCACCCCTGTTCTATCAGGGCCTGTCTCGGATTGCATGCTCCCTCTTGACACATCCCACCTCCCTGCACATAAATAAACATCAAAGACTTCTACGATGTTTTTTGAAAAAGGCTTTGAGAGGCCAGTAAACACTCAACTGAGAGCTATCATGTAATACAAGCTCAAAAATATTTACTGAAAAAAAATGAATGTGTAGGGTGTATGTATTTTAATTTAAAGGAGAGAACTTTAAGAGAGCAAGGAAACTAAACAAAAGTTGTTAATTTTCTTTCTTTTTTTGGTTTTTTTTTTTTTTGTTTTTTTTTGGTTATTCTCCAGTATTACACTTTTTAAGCCTTATATTTTCAAAGGCTAATTTTTTTCCCCAAAATGTTTATCAGTTTGATCATTTTTCGTTATTTTAGAAGTTTATTAAAAGTACAATATTTTGATGGTAGAAGAAAATACTGCTTCAGGGGCCAGGATTTAGCAATCCCTAGAGTTTCTGGAAAATAGAGAATCTCACAATCCACATTAAACCACTGCTCAGAAGCATTTTGAGGTCACAATAGGATTTTGGTTTCTAGTCCTTTGGAACATTATCGACCATGTCATATACTGGAAAATGTTTATAGTGTTATGTTTGGTTTCCTTTAAAGGGTCATATTTTGGGTTTTTCTTTTATTGCTGATTGATGATAATTGATATTAATATTAATGTTGTATTCACACATGACAAGAAGTATAATTATTTTCATTGAATTGGCCAATCATTTTTTTTAATTATATCTAATAAATGTTACCTTACAAAGTTAAACTCCCTTTCCCCTAAACCATCTCAACTATTTTTCTTTTTTTTTACTCTCTTTAGAAAGAAACTCGTTAGATAGAGACTCACTGTTAAAATTTTTGCTTCATCAAATGGTTGTGAATGACATCTTAAAGGAAAGTAAGAGCCAGAAGGAAATTGATCATCTTCAGTTCAAGCCCCACACCTTTATAAAGAATAAACTGTAGCTAAGATGGTAAACAACTTTACAAATACATAGATTTAGTTAATAACAGAGGCAAAATGAGAACAGAAACTTGCCTTGAATTCAGAATTCAGTTTGAGCTTTTACAGATTTCAATAGTATGTATCTGAATGATTTGTGAAGAGAAAAATGCATGTATTGTAATGTGCAGCCAACTTTAAGAACTGTATTCCATATTTCTATTGGCTTATTTTTCTCTCTCCCTATTTTTAGCAACTAGAGAGATCCTACGCCTTTTGAATAGTTACCAAGTGCTCACAGTCCTAAATAATCTGCTGGACTTGATTTTATACTAAAATGAATTTCTAGATATCACTTCTTAGTTTTTTTAAAACAGTAAATTTAGGAAAGTTATCACTGTTCTGAAACTCACCGTAGAAAAAGGCTGGCAGTGCTTTCGAATTTTAAACTTCATTTTATATATTGAACAATAGATGTCACTGTTTCTCCAGGAATAATAACTATAACATTTTGTTTGATTTTTTTTTTTTTCATAAATAATCTGTGCTGGACAGGTAAGTTGCAAGGTTCTGGTAGAAAAATCTCAAACGGTAGCAGCATTTTTTAAATATTAATATCTAGTAATGTTTTTCTCTAAAAAACACATTAATATACTCAATCCATTTCTTTCTGAATCATTTTAAATATAACTAATTTAAAGCTGCTTATTTTATGCCTTTATATTAATGTTTTGACAATTAGGTGTCATTACAAGGAGAGTCACAATAAGGTTTTTGAGTATGGGCTCAGGTCAGAGAACGAAACCTCTCAGAGTAGGATTAATTATATTTTAAATCCATGTAATGGCTAGTAAGCTGGCTTGATTGACAGGGGATCTATACAAATGGAAATTAAGGATAGAGAAGCCAAGAAAAGAGAGGTATTGGAAGTAATGCAATTGGATCCAGTTCTGAGGGAAGTGAAGTGATGGCCTGTGTTCCAAGTTTCATGGATGGAATCTGGTCATATTCAAATTTGTATCAGTTTTGCCTAAACAAGTCAGAAGTTTTCAAGAAGTTCAGGTGAAGTTGCTAAACTGTCAGCGACAGAAAGAAGCTGTGGGAGAAAGAGTAGAGAGTGTTTGGAGATTGTTTTAACGATAGTGTTATTTTTTTATAACATCTGGGGCATATCATGGAAGAAAATTAGGTAAAGTTACAAAAAGGCTGTTAAAACTTAACATCTGTTTCCCTGAGTTCTCCACTGTTTATAACACACCCTGCAAAAATCCTAGGAAGTGCGTGCCTGATGAAAAAATAGCAACAAAAACAACAGATGAATTTAGAAAGTTTGGTGAATGAGCGACAGCCAGGCCCTGAATCTAACCAGCTATATATCCTAATTGTGTTTGTAAAATGGTTCAGGATTTATGAAGTGCTTTCACACTAATTATCTAGGCTGCTCTCTGACTCCTCAACCTGTTGCAAAGTGACTCTGGACCAACCATTTTACTCAAGCTGATCTCTCAAATGTTATTAATGACCTTCAAATTGTCAAAAACCACCAACCTGCTCTTAAGTCCTTATTCTATTCAATCACTGCTTAAAAAAAAAAAAAGTAAATTACTCTTTCCCCTTTAATTTCTCTCTTCCCATGTTTTCTGTACTACTTGCTCCCCCTCCTCTCCCGGTTTTTCTTTTATTTTTCTGACCTCTTCTTCTTATTTTCCTTCACTGAGAATTTTCCACTATCCTGTCCATAAATATTTATGTGCTCAGATTTCTGCCTCTGACCCTTTTCTGCCTCTGAATGCTTTTCTGAATGGTAATGTTGTATGCAAATGTATGGAAACACTTGAGCCTCCTTATGTACAATTCATTAACCGACAAATATTAATTTCCCCCTGTGTACTGGGTTCTGTTTCAGGTATTCAGAACACAGGAGTCACTGGGAGTCATATCATCTCTTCCCTCAGTCCTTGAGTTCTTATGAGAAAAAGGGAACATGCAGGAATATACTGAGTTACTGGCTGCTGTATTGACACCTTCTCCTTCATTGCCCTCACCTTTCAAGCACATTTTCTGGTGCTCCCAGTCCCTATCTTAGCAGCTAGGAAATTATGGAATTACACTTTTTTAGGAGAGGTTTATTAACACAGAAAATCAAGGAAAAAGAAATGGGGCAATATTCATATTTGAGTATTATATAGACTTTTGGAACTGACAATGACGACTATGATCTTGCAAGAAAAGACTTTTACAAGTGCAAGAAGGTAAGTTTTTGGTTTTCTAAAATATATACCTATGGGATTTATGGCATAAAGTAAATTCTCTAATAACAGAGTTTTTCCTGCCTGCCTGCTGGAATAAGATCCCAAGGGCTATTGAATGGGAGGAAACAAGAGAGGGACAGGTGTGATCCTTGTCCTCTTCCCTTTGAGCCATATCCTAAAGGGTGGTGGTAAAACCCTACAATGATTTAAGAACCCAAGGAGCAAGGTATCCTATGTTCAGAATCCTGGCTGTGTTCCTAGATTCTGACAACTCCTCTACAAGTGTAGAGAGAGCTGCGTGTGGCTGAGTAGTGGCTGAATCCAAACCTACAGAGCCTCAGGGCAGGTAGGTGGCAGCTAAGAGCCAAGTGTTTTCCTGTAGGGCTGACTGTGGCAGAGATGTGACCACAGTTGCCAAAGGACGTGGAGGAGCCCTGCGGCTAAGACAGATGAATGGTACTAGCAGGTGCGCCATGGAGTTTCTCGTGAGATGTCAGGTTGGAAAGCTGAGGCCAGGTAGGTGCCAGAGTGAAGAGATGTCCCTTTCCTTAGATCACCTGTTTGCTAGCAGAAGCAAATGCTGAAGCCTAGGCATTCACTTGTGACAACCGCCCACACAAAATTTTTACCTTTTGCCATTGGGCAGAATGAATCCTCAAATTAGATTTTTTAAAAAAAAAAACAAAGACAGCTATACTTTCCATCCTATTCTAGTTAGGTGAAATGGATGGAAAAATAGAAATATTTCCCCCACATGAGTGTTGAATACAGATAAAGCGTCAGGGATCCTGGGAGATGCTAATGATATAAACTGAATAAGAAACGGTCCTTGCCCTCAAGGAGCCCAATTTTATTAAGAAAGGCAAGGCGAAGGGGCAATATAGGGGTAGGAGATAAAGATGTATAAACTATTAGGCATAAAATAAGCTAAAAGGATATATTTTACAGCATGGAGAAAACAGCAAATATAACTATAGATGGAGTATAACCTTCAAAAATTATGAATCACTATACTGTATGCCTGTAACTTATATGATATTCTACATCAACTATAATTCAATTTAAATAAGAAAGAAAGAAAGAAAGAAAGAAAGAAAGAAAGAAAGAAAGAAAGAAAGAAAGAAAGAAAGAAAGAAAGAAAGAAAGAAAGAAAGAGAAAGAAAGAGAGAAAGAAAGAAAGGAAGAAAGAAAGGAAGAAAGAAAGGAAGAAAGGAAGAAAGACAGTGTTGAACCAGGTTCTGGCTGATTTTCCTTTACTTAACACCAAAGTGTTCGGTGTATTTACTGCTTTGAATGTTCATCCTTTTATTTTAGTTCTACCACATTTCTCCCTCCTCCTTCCACACTTAGGGATGAATCATTTTGTGAAGTTTTCCCCTGCCCTTTTGGCTAAATTAACCGTCAACTTTTATGTTCCCATTGCATTTTTTTTAATATAGGATAGCACATTTTAAAATACATTTCTCAGTTATACAAGGCTTTGTCTCCCTGCTTAAATGATAAACCCTTTAAAGGCAGGGACAATTATACAGCCATGTTTCTGTCTTCAGCGTCTAGTACATAGACGATTATCAGTAAAACTGTATTTTATTACAACGTTTTATGCTGATTTTCCAAAACCACTTTGTATGATTAGTGTTGTATTTTTAGGCTTTTTTTTTTTTTTAACAGATTTGGAAAGAGTGAAGAACGCAGATGGTCAAATTACCTGTTTTAAGTCACAAACGTATGAGGTGACAAAGCTTTAAACAAACACAAAAGAGCTGATTCTAAATCTGCAATGTTGATCACTGAGCCCAGTTAGTTCCAGTGTCAGCGTTTAGAACCATGTCCAGATAGTCAGCGTAAGATAAACAACTTAGATTTCTTTTGTGGCCCAGAGCAGTCTTCCATTTCCTGTCCTCAGAGACCTCATGACAAACTTAAGCCTCAGCGTGGTGTATTAAATGGTACCGTGTTGTGACTTTTATTTTCAGTTATTTCAGGGTAAAACCCTCTGTACTTGCTGCTTTGATGACTTCTCCCATTTTTCCCCTCCTGATTATTCTATTAATTTCCTCTGTTACCATCTAAGCCCCTGTATTCTAGCTCTGATTGGGTGGCTGCTGCATTCATGTTCAGAACCACCTCAAACACACAGGCACAGAAGGCCGCCTGAGTCTGTCCAATTTTTACCTTCAGTTATTGGTTTGGTTCAATATCTTCTGTAAGCCACTAAAATCCTTTGTGTTTTTCTTTTCTTTTTAATTTCTGAGGTTTATTCTTATTTAAAACTAGAAAGGAAATGTCTTGAATAGGGGGAAAAAATCACATTTCAAAAAAAAAAAGACTTTTTAAGGTTTTCTATCAGCCGTTGCTCTTTTGGAGAACAGAAAGGATTGCACAGAAACTTCATAAATGATACGTTTGCTTTGAAGATAATATTTTACACTTGGAATAACAATTTTGACTTTTTTATTAAGCTAGAACACATGCTAGAAAATGTGTTTCTGCTATTAAAATGACATTTTAAATCAATAATCAAATTGCAAAGAAAAAAATTCATTCATTCATTCAGTTAACCAGCACATAAATATTTTTCTATGGCTCTCATACTGTTTTATTATGTAGATTGTTAAAAATAACTTTACTGATAAAACAATAGAATGATAGTGTAAAAGCTTACTATCACAGATTAAATGTGGGAAGGAGAATTTGAAATGATGAAACCTTAAGTTCAATATTTTAAAAGCAGTTTTATCAATTGCAAGTTCATGCAGCAATTTTTTTCCACTACAAGAATGGAGAAAAGCTACTTTAATTAATAGATAAGCATAGCTTGTAATTAGTATGTCAACTTTTTGTGTGCAAATGAATGTTTCCAAGTACTGAAATTATTTTTCTCACTTTAAGAGTGCTGACATTTTCTGAACAATCTTGTTAAAGCATTAATTTACTTTACAAGCCTCCTTTTAACTTCAGGGCTTCTGTGTTAACTGTCAGAAATTCTCTTTTCGTGGAGCAAATTGATTTATTTTCTGAGTTTTTTCATTTACATCATATCTTATTTTCTAGTGCTCATAGTAAATTTTATGCTGTGTGTTTTGAACTCAATTCAAGTACCACGCATAATCTCAGAAAAAAAAAAAGGTATCATCAGTGAAAATATAAATGTATACTTGTTAAGGAAGAATGGTGACTCAACCAAAAAATCATACCAAGACTAGTTAGCAAGCAAGTGACTTTTTGACTGAAAGAGAGGTATTAAGTTGTGTTCTTCAGAATCCATAGGAAAAATATGTAACTATACATGTAAAACTGTGTGTGTATAAGTGTACACATACACACAAACATAAGTAAGTTTGCTTACACAGCCTTTCTAACAGAAGAGTTAAGAAAATCCATAGGTGAATTGCTCTCAGAACTTTGCATCATTTGTGCCCTGCAAAAGATAAGCAAAAACTAGATAAAACCCCACTAATGACTATATATATATGGCAAATGATACAGTGAACATTATCCTGTAGTTCTTATCCGCTTTCCAACGAGTACCCTTAGGTACCTATGTTGATGTGCTGTTCTCCTTTACATCCTAAGTTTCAACAAAGAACAAAAATCTCATTCATTTGGTTGAGCTTGATTAGAACTTATTATAAGAAATAGAAATAATAGAAAAATAGAATAATAGCCAACCAAAAATTCTACAAACAACAAAAATACATTTCAGAAATGAAGATGAAATAGTGACAAAATATTTAGGCTAAGAGCATGCTTCACCAATAAACCTGCTCTTATGTTCATATATTTCAATTATTTTAGAAGAAAAATGATCTCAAATGGATGGATGATAAAGTAAGAAAGAATTAAGAACACCAGAAAAACAAACAAATGAGTAATTGAAACGAATATTCACTGTCTATAATGATGTATTAAAAACATAGAAATATATGTACAATCAAATGACAGAAATTAAAGCTGAGAAAAAATAATGAGTTAACACATTTTAAAATAGTTTCATTTCTAGAAGGAAATAAAAATACAACTTAATAGGAAGAATGTATACTACAATTTCCAAAGTGATCATAAATATAGAGCCTCAGAATAGATAAATGGCAAGCAATTAGAGGGAAAATAATAAATAGTAATATAAAAATAACTTGATTAATACAAAATAAAGGACATAAATGGGAAAAATAATTAAATATAGAGTGGATAAATAGGAAACAAATAATACTCTCATAGCCATAAACCTGAAGATATCAGGCGTCACACTAATTGTGAATGGTGGAGATGCTCTAATTAGAAGACAGAGATTATAATCAGGATTAAAGTAAAACAAAATGAATTAGAACCAACTTTATATTACTTATGAAAAATAAACATTAACTATTAAGAACAAAAAGATTCAAAAGAAAAAAAATGGTAAAATACATACCATGGAAACATAAACTTAAGAAAAACTATTATACCTATGCTAATATTAGATAATGAAGAATTTGAGGTGAAGAAAATTTGTAAAAAGATGGAAACTTAATAATTTTAAAACTCTGAATTCAACAAGAGTATACAACAACCTTAAATTTAAATGCAACTAATAACATAGTCTCAAAATATATAAACTGAAGACTGTCATCAGAACTAAAAGGAAAAATAAATAAGCCTACAATCAAAGTTGAAAAATTTAATATCTCTCTTAGTAATAAAACTCACTAAGTGTTAAAGAAGATTTGAACAACAAGATTTACAAACTTGACCTAAAAATCACAGGCATATAGCAATCTTTAAAATAACACATTGGTTAAAAGAAAAATACAAAATAAAAAAAAAAATTAAAAACCCATTGGTAAAGTAAATAAAAATAAGAAAAAAGAATGTTTTGAATATTTAAGTATTCAATTTTTTGATCAATAAAATGTGACATTAGAACGTAGATGAATCAGTTTTTAGAAAAGAATTTATAATTTAAAAACATTGAGAAAAGCTGAAAAATTGATGATCTAAGTATTGAGCTCAAAAAGCTGGAAAAAGTAGAAATTAAAATAAAGAAGGAAAAATGAAATTAAAAAAATAAAAAGTAAATATACAATAGAGAAAATAAAGTGGCCAAGAGAGACCATTATAATTTATAAACATATTACAAATCTGATTAAGGAAAAAAAGGAAAGGTGCAACTTAGAATCAGGAATGAAAAATTTGAAACCAATAATATGGGCATTAAATATAAGTACACTGAATTTATAGCAATGAATTAATACCACTTATTAAAGCTGGTATAACAAAATGTACTAAATCTACATCTGAATAATCTTGTGTCCATTAAATACACTGAATCTGTAAAATTTCCCCATAAGAAGAACTCTGGGTAAGAAGGACTCATGGGGTAAGCAAGATGTCCCTCCCAATAAAAAATGATACGACAGCCATCTACAGACAAAAATGTCTTTTTTTATAGGAGCTTTGGGATTCAGATAGGAGACTGTAAAACTCCAGTGAAGCCCAAAACTAAAGAGAGCGACTTTGAGAAGGCAGGACAATGAGCTAGAGGCAGGTTTGCCAAACATGGCCCCAGTTGCAGACTGAAAGAAGTCCCATATCCCTATGGCCTTAGCCCCACTCCCCCTGGTCTTACAATTAGCCCCATCTGCCTCTGACCCTGGAGAACTGCAGGTGAGGAGCCCCTGGCTCCAATCAGAGCCCAAACAATACTTTTTAGAGGATATCAACGGAGAATAACTTTGTGATTTGGGGTTAATAGAAATGTATTAACTAGGGTTTAACTATTAAATAAAAAAATTTGTAAGTTGAACTTACTAAATCTATAAGCTTCTGATCATCAAAAGACACCATTGAGAGAGTGCATTCCACAGACTGGCAGAAAATATTTGCAATACATATATCTAAAGAAGAATTCACATGCAGGATACATATACTGCATAAAAGAGAATGGCTAAATGACTAGTAAGTGTATGTAAAGATGTTCAACATTAGTCACCAGGAGAAAAAAAAAAAAACAAATTAAAAGAATGATGAGATACCTTTGCACACACATCAGAAGGTGTATAATTAGTGTTCTAAAAATAACAATGCTAAGTATAGGGAAACCTATGGGGGACCTGTATTTCTTGTAAAAAGCTGGTGGTTGTATAAAATTGGTATAAATCCTTTGGAAAACTCCTTCACATGACCTGTTATGCTGAATATACACATATTATGGATCCAAGAATTCCATTCCTAAGTATGCTTAACATATAAATGTGAATCAAAGGACATGTGTAAAAATGTTCATAGCATCATTAGTAATTGTTTAAAACAGAAATAACTCAATTTTCCATCCTGGGTAAATTTTATAAATTATGAAGTATTTGTGCAGTGAAACACTGTAGAACAATGCACCTGCCCTTTGACAGGTCACAGATGATTCTGATTAAAAGAAACAGAAAAAAAGATGCAAGTGTATCTAGTATATGGTCCCATTCATGTGAAAAAGGAACACCTTCTCCCTAAAGAGCCAAACACCTATGATGATTTTAGTCAGCATAGTTCTTACCTTTGATGCAGGGAAGGAGTGAGGCTTCTGGGATCCTGGCCAAGTTCTATGTGTGCATATATGTGGTGGTTATATAGAAATATTCACTTTGTAAACACTCATGGAACTGTAGAGTTAAGATTTGGGCACTTCAATGTATGTTGTACCTCTTTAAAAATAAAATGCAAAAAAAAAAAAAATGATATTATTGATAATCAGAATGTTGAAACTCCTAGTAGGTTCCTCAAACTTTTGTATGTGACAGGAGGGAAGAGAGAGTGTGAGGGTGGTAGGAGAACCAGGACAAGGACAGTACTAAGAATAATAGCTAAGCACTAGTCCTTGGCACAAAAGATGAGAGAAAAGGAAGAAAACAAAACCATCCTCCAATCTTTTGAAAGAGCTGTAATTACTGTGGTTCCCATAGAAGGAAGTAGCTCAGTGGGGCTAAATTACTGGCCTGAAATTACAGAAATCTATATAATAAAACTGGGACTGGATTCTTCAGACAAGTCTTAAACTCTTATTCTTAACTGGGATAAGAGTCTTAACTCCATACTTTTTTGTTGCTTACAAAAATAATGATTAAAAACACCTCAATTTGAAGAGAAGACCATCAGACACTAAAGGAGGGCAGAATTCCAAAGTTCTGCTTTGTTTAATAATAATATATAGCTTCACCTGCATAGACAAAGCAGCAGAGGGAAAGTATGTTTAAAGGCCACAATATTGGGTAATTACTAAAGACCATATGTTTCTGATGATCCTGATGAAACCAGAAGGAAATCTGAAAGTTTTTGCTAGGACTTTACTATTCTGCTCTCTGGTTAGTTATCTGTTAGTTTTTCTTTCTGCCAGTGAGACCCTTGCAATCTAAGAGGAAAAAAAAATTGAAAAGAATAGGTAATAACAGAGTTTGGGCACAATTTTTTTGTGTCCTCAAAGGTTCTCAATCTTCCATTTACTTTCTTTGCAAATCGGTCTGCTATATTCTTCAGTAAAGAGTTTTGAGCTGCTAGACTTGGAACCAAAAAATCCTTAATGATTTTGTTATAGCATTTCATAAATAGTTTTGCTGAAAGTAGACATGCATTAGATTATATTTATATTATCTGCTGCTTCTTATGGAGGAATAGGCTTGGTGACCCCTGAGTCAGGGAAATTTTCTCCTTTATCTCACAATTTATCTCAGGCAATGATATTCACCACATTACCTACAAGGTCTTTATGGGATATGCCCCTCCTTAGGACAGAACTTTTCTACTACTTTGCTGACTTATTCCTCACCCTAATTTCCTAATTTGTCTGCAGGAAGGCTTTTTATGTGCATCATGTTAGCACAAAATTTGGGAAAGAGAGTTAGAAGAAAAAAGCTTAAAGACACCATAGTTAACAAAGCCAGTGTTTATGCAACTCATACACACTTTATTTTATCACTCTCAGGACGCACAGTACTTGGCAATTTCAACCCAAAGATTAAAAATAAAATCCTTCTCAACTCTAAGCTCTCACACAGGGTCTCTTAAAGAAAATTTCTCCCAGCACCCCCACCCCCAACCCCCAGTAGGTCTAAGGGCTTAGAAACCATTTGAATCTACACATCAATGCAGCAGAAAAAGACTAATGAGTGGCTACCATTAGATTTACTCAGCTGTGCACCCCTTGAAGTGTTCCAACTCTGGTCATTTTAATCTGCAGTGCTTTTCCTTTCTAGCCACACCTTTAGGGAAAGGGTTTCATCACAGGTAGGTTCTTCTACAGCAGGGTTTCTCAACTATGCTATTGATATTTTCAATCAGATGATTATTTGTTGTGGGAAGCTGTCTTATGTACTGTAGGATGTTTAGCAGCAGCATCTCTGGCCCTCTACCCACTATAAACCAGAATCACCACTCCCCTTGCACCCAGTTTTGAGAAACGAAAATGCTTCCAGACATTACCAAATGCCCCGGAAGCAAAATGGTTACAAGTTGAAAACCACTGTCCTACAGAATAAAAACAAACCACAGAAATATGGAGGAAGAAAGAGGACATTTTTGACAAGTATATTTTAACAGGTTTTAAGCTTTCCAGGAGGACCTTTCCATCTAGACAATTCAGACAATTTTCCGTTATAAGAGAGGTGGGAATTGCAGCACTGCATCCATCATTTCGGATCTGATCTGCCATTGGCTTCACTACACTTACTCTTCTTTTGAAGGTTAGCTTGTAATAATTTTAGTTGCCTTTGAATCCCGGTCAGAATACCTATTTTCTGCTCCAAAATGGACAATAACTGGGCAATGCAAAACTCGACATCGCAGTTTACCCCGTCAGCTGTCTCCTGGATGTTACTGCCCGGCCTTTGGCTTGATTCCTTCCAGGAAATTATTGCATCCTCCATTAATGGAGAGGACAATGCATCCATTTTTTTAGGCTCCTCCTCCTCCTCACTCTGTGTACAAGGTATCTGAATAAATGCATCCCTCTGAAGGGACATTTCTGAATTTCTAATGTGATTTTCCAGCATCCTTGGCATCTCATGTTCTGCAGGATAAAGACAACGATGGTGGGGCTTTAAATTTAGAGTTAATTCTTTTACTCTATTTGCATATCTTAAAGTGTTGAGGGTGTTTTCACAAGAGGCCATCCCTGGAGAGATGGTGGCAATCATGCAAGTGGACGAATTCCGGCCTATAAAGGAGTCGCGGAGCACCTGTGTGAGTTTGCTGCCTCTGAACGGGGTGTGAGACTTGTTCTGACCCAAAGCGCGGATGCATTCTTTGAGTGCCAGGAGGCTCTTATTAATCTCTGCTCCTTCCAGCTGCCGTCTCCGGTTGGCCTTGGCAGTATCCGCTCCCCTTTCGTTCCCAGCTAAGTCAACCAGGGAAAACTTGCCATGCAGCTTTCCTCTAGACCTTAGGATGATCTGGAACACTGCGTGGCTCCTGGAAGAGTGGGTATTGACTGATGTCTGTCCTGAAGTCCGGCAGCTGTTGCCTTGTTCCACGAGGGTCAGCATGTCCTCCACACAGCACACTTCCTGCTCCTGCAGCCCGACCACCTGGATTTGCTGATTGCCATCCTCAAGCACTTGCAGCTTCCTCTTCCAGTTCAACAGATCATACACCTTGCCTCCGTAAATCTCAAAAAATGTCCCGTAGACTTGGAGGTCCAGCTTCTCGTAAGCGGAGGTTTTGAGCAGGAGGAACACATCTCGGGCCACCATTGCATAAATGCCTTTAGAACAGTCTTGGCCGTCTCTGGAAAAGGCCCCGCCCATGGTGTGCGTCTTCCCGCTGCCTGTCTGTCCATAGGCAAAGCAGGTGGCCATACCATTACGAAAGATGGACTCGACCAGCGGCTGGGCGGTGAACTGGTACACCAGCTCGTTGGAGGCTGTGTCATCGAAGGCGTGGTCGAAGCAGAAGGTCTGGTTGTCCAAGTAGCGAGTGAGGTCCACCTTTTGCTTGGACTCGTGCACCATGACCACGTTGTCCGAGGGGATGGTGATGATGTCCAGGTCCTTCATGGTGGTCTCCCGCTGGTTGAGAGGGCGCTTCCTCACGCAGACACAGATCCGGTGGTCCTCCCGCGGCTCCGGGCCCGACATCCGGCTGCTGTCCAGGCGCCTGCGGTACTCCTCGATCATGCGGCGGATCTCGTGGTTGGGGTTCCCCGCGTTGACGTTCAGGGCGCGCTGGGCTCTGATTTCCAGCTGCAGCCGTCTGCGCTTCTCCCGCTGCTTTTGCAGTTTCTCGATTTCCCGCAGGCAGGGAGACTTTTTCAGCTTCATCAGGCAAGGATTGCTGGGAACCCTCACGGCCAGGCTGTCCCCTGAGGGCGTTTCATTTTTCTGGGGAGTCGTGGCAATCCACCGTGTAGCCCTACGCTGGTCCCCGATGGCCGAAGAGGGCGCTAGAGACAAGGGTGACAATGACCTTCCCGTAGTAGGGTGCTCGGCAGAGGCCAGGGCTGGATTCAGCAGGAATATGGTCTCTAGATCAATCTTCTTGCCTTTTTTGACTCCTTTTTCGACCCACTCTACCGTGATCCACTTGTGTTCTCTTTTGATCTCGGTGACCACGGCGAGGTGGATCCGCCCGTCGCTGCGCCGGATCGCCACACAGATACCCACTTGGACGTTTCCGAAGTGTGACTTCAATGGCTTCGTGGACGAGAGGCGCGGGGAGACTGGGAAGCTTAACTGGCCGGCCATGGTGATTGATGGAGGTGTCAGGGCTCGCCTCCGGGGTCCCTTGGGGTTGGAGCAGAAGGACCTGAGCCCAAGCCAGCCTGAAGCGCTCAGAGCACTGAGTGCGCTCCCGGTTTGCATCTACCTTTGTGAACAGTAGGGCTTGGCCTGGGGCCGCTCGCGTCACAAAGGGATGGGGAGGAGGGGCGCAGAGCCTAAGGCGGGGCCTAGGTGAGAGGCGGCGGGGAAAAATCACTTCGTTTGCGGTCTTAGGTGCAAAGGAAGCTGGAATAGAGAGATTGCTCTCAGCCACTGAAAGCGTAGGGAGCAGAGTTGGCAGTGGGATGTATGTATGTTCCATGACATTTGTGCTTACGTTTTAGAAACATCCGTTCTCCCCTGCAGTCTTGACCTGCAATCTCAAAGCTAAGTGCTTTAGTTTGAGAACCAGTGAATGTTCCCTTAAACTTTAAGTCCCAACTTAAAGTTTTTCCTGTTTAATGGGATTTCTCATTATAAAATCAAAACGAGTTGACTCTAACAGGTTCTTGTGGTAATTTGCTAATATGGAATTCCTTTGGTGCCGCATCTGGGTTTGCAAACGTAAGATGTTTATCACATTCCAAGTGGCTCTGACAGCTATAAAGTGAGTTGTTGTACTCTCTGCAGTCCTCACTATTTTTGAGATTATTTCAGTAATCACGGTTCCAAACTCCTTCAGTAATTACACTTCTGGCCTCATTATCCATAATTTGGAGAGGAAAGACGTTTGGTGCAGAGAGATAATTCATCTTATACCCTAAAATGTGTGTCCATGTCCTTCAGAAGTTGTTGTGGGCATAGGTGATGGGAGATGGGAAGGCAGCTAAGATGGTCAGAGGCAATATATTCTGGTAAGATTGCACTTTTTTTTTTTTTTTTTCTGTAGGATTATCTGCAAAAATCAACAATTACATTAGCTGCATGATGATTAAGGTGACTCTTTGTGTTGAACTTTCTTTTCCCCCAAGGACCACATTGTCCTTTGGGCTATGAGTCTGGGGGTAACTGCTCTGACAGAGCCACAGTAGCATGAAGTACAATGATGTCCTCACGACTCTTCTAGGATGGAGTAACATGTGGAAATAAGTTTTTATCATAAACTGACTTCTTTTAAATGGAAAGTTCCTCTTCTAAATAAATTTAGTAAAGCTCAGATTTTGAAAAGAAGATGTGTGTGTGTATGGGGGGGTGATTATTGGCGAAGCTGGGTGAGTAGGCAGTTCTCACTACAGAGGGATGTTGAGTACCAGTGGAGGGATGGGAGAAGAGGCTTTACCTAGTTGTATCTTTATGATTATTAATGTTTTATTTGCCACATTATAAATATATAAAAATTGTGCTTTAAATCAGTTTTTTTCCTTAGGTTTAAGGGCAGTAGGTAAATGTTTTTAATCTTTTTTTTTTTATTAAGTTAAATTATATTTTTGAAAGCATTGTGGCTTTAGAGTACTTAAAGTTTTTTTTTTAATTTTTATCTTTACCTTTGAAAAAGCTCGGCCTCTTTCAAAATTATATAAATGCCAACTTTTCGCAGTTAAAACTTATTTTTATGACAAAGCCAATAATTTTGTAGATGACTTGGTCTGTGGCAATAGTGAAAAAATCAGAGATTGAAAATGACTGTAACTCAATAAAAAAAAAAAGTTTAAAAAAAAAAGAAAAAAATCTGAGACTAAAGTTTATTTTGCTATCCAACATATCCATAAAGGTCTTTTTTAGCTATTTCAGGATCTTTTTCCCTCCTCCATTCTCTTCTCTCTTATATAGTTTCCTTAAGATATCTCATTTGTTCCTACAGTTTAATGTTTTTAGTTGGAGGTAATACACACACACACACACACACACACACACACACACACACACACACACGAGTGGAAAAGAAGGAGAGAGACACCTCTTAGGTGTTTTTAATTGCCTTTAGTAGCTTCAACACCTACCCACTGACAAAAGCCTGAAATAGACCTTTGACTTCTCCCACCTCCTCAGCTCATCCTGATTTGGAGTTAAGTATTCCTTTCCCAGCCTCTAGAAGTCTTATGGAACTGTGACATCTTTTAATCTCCCAACCAATCATGATCATGTTTCCTTGGGCAATCTCATTCAGTCAGGAACTCAGCCTATTTCTCACACTGCCTCTAGGGTTATTTAAATGGATAATTCCTTATTAATTTCCCGCTTACACACATTTTAGTAGCTCTTCATCATTCTAATTAACACAGTACAAATTCCACAAAAAAAGCACATCACATCATGTACTTTGCCATCTCACCTACTTTTTCATCCCCAAACTTTCCCACTGTCCACACTTGGTCTAAAGTTGAGCCAGACTGAGGAACTTGAGGTTCTGGAAACAAAGCATTTCTTTCAAATTATTACTGCCTAGCCCTGTGGTTTTCAATATTATGGTATGTGAAATTCACCTACAGAGCTTGTTAGAACACAGATTGCTGGGCCCTACCCCAGAGATTCTGGTTCAGTGAGAGTGAGGTGTGGGGCTGAGAATTTGCATGTCTGACAAATTCCCAAGTGAAGTTGATGTTAACCACTCTGGGATCACACTTGGAGAATTATTTTTTCAGCCCTCTGACTAGAATAGCTTCTCTCTACCTCCTCGTTCCCTTGAATGTTTCAGTACCCATCTTAAATCTGAGTATCTGGAAAAGTTTCTCAGACCCTGTTGATAATAATCAGGCAAAATAGCATTAAACTGAGACATTGTCCCGAGAAACAGTATCTATTACTTGTTGGGTTTGTTTGATCAGGGGAACTGAGAAGATTTATTTTCAGCAGCGACTATAAAAAAAAAAAAAAATCCTCGTAGGTTAACATAACAATAATCTGTAGAGAGTCATCCAGTACTTTTACAGTTTTGATAGTCTGGAACTTCATTTGCAGCAATATCTTTTGTTTATCTACAAGTACAAAATTCAGAATTCAGATACCATGTATGTAACCCACTCATTTTTATGGGGTTTATTCTAACGGAACAGTCCACCTAAGAAAACATGGTGAATCTTTAGTAATAAGACAAATCCAGCATATATCAAAGTGTGAAAACCTAGGTACAAGTGATGGCATCATTCTTGGCCATGGCCTGGATGGTCATTTATCTGGTGGATGAGCAGTCCCTCCACATTGGAGACAGAAGCCACTATGATGTTTTTTGACTGACTATAACCAAGCAGTAAGTCTATAGGAAATGCTTGCCACGTGCTATGTCCTGTGCCAAAGGGAGCCTATCCTCAAGGAACTTAGCGTTTTCACATTTTGTTCTATGTACCTACTATGAAGCCTCTGCCTTAACAAACAACTGACATATCATGGCTTCATTTCAAATCTCCTTTAATCAAAAGTCATAAGTATTCAGGTAGTGTGGGAGGAAGTAAGCACAGGAAATGAGTTTAGTATTTTCATTTATTAATTACAAGTACATCCCCAGGTTGCGGCCTGCCAGAGTTACTTTATGGGAGAGAATGTGATTTCTAGCCTCATTTTGGATGCATACCTCCTGGGAGAAATGCATCAAATAGGTGCCTTCCTTGCATGGTTTTAATGGACATCTAGCAGCTGTTCTGTTCGTTTGATCACCTTGGGGGTCTGCGCTTTTTCAGTACATGGATGCAATCTGAGGTTGATTTAGTTCTTCAGAGGAGATCAGTAGATTTTCCCAAATATCTCTGAAGAAATGGAATTCATCATTTTCAATTTAAAAGTTTTTGTTTTGTTTTGTTTTTCCTTTGAAGAGCAGAGCGATACCTTACCAAGTGTATGCCTTTAGAAAGCAAGGGAAAATTAACTTAAGATGAGAATAGCATTTTACTATGGCACCTATTATCTCTGCCTTCTGACATTTCAACATTTTCCCCATACACTGCGCTTAACCAGAACTGATAAGTCCACATTTCTCTAGCCCTCTCACTGATTTAATAGGCAAGAATTGTTTCTATGACAACAGCATCACCTCTGAGCTATCTTTCCCCAGCTTATTAAGCAGTACTGCGTACCTGGAGATATTTATATGATTCCTATATATCTGTTGATTTTGGAAGTTAATCTATGAAGTTAGCCAAGATGGTAAGACTAATAATTGTCATTGTCTAACTTTAAACCTATTTATGTTGATCATCTTGCAGCTTTCAGTTTTATTTAGGATACCGGAGGAGGAGGATTGGGCTCTGCTGACAGTCTACATATCAGTGCTGGTTGTAACTCACACTGAAACTACAGAAATCGTGTTAACTCGTGAATAAAGCAGGTGCCTTTGGAGTTCAGCTGTAGCTCTCTAACTTGAAAGCCATGTTCCTTGCCCTCAGAGTCTTCCTTAGATTCTCCAATTCAGGGTATATTTAAATTCATTTGCTATGGAATAAAAAACAGCAAAATGTTATAGTTTTATAAGAAATAATTGTAGGAACTTGGATATTTGTCCTAGAAAAGATTTGAGAGACAGACCTTTCTATAGAGGGCTACCCTATAGAAGAGGAGCATAATTTATTCTATTCAATTTAAGATATGTGAATGTTTAGTAACTCAAGTGCTGGGCAATCAGAACTCAGCTCAGCATCTCTTCTCTTGAAAAGCATTCCTTGACATCTATGCTCCCTTTCCGCTACCTCGATCACAACTAAATTGACTGTCTTCCTCTTAATTCCCACCTTTATTTCACACTTATTTTTGACACTGCACTTACCATTTTTGATTAAAAGCATCTGCATTTGTTTTTCTAGGTAAATAATTAAGGGCCTTGAGAGAAGGGAAGAGTGCACTTTATTCACATTTGTATACACGGTTCTGGAGTATGAATTTATCAAGTTTCCTGGAACTGTGAAAAGCAGCACAGTAGAAGGATTTTTCACAGAGAGACTTCAGGTCAAACTAATGAAGGACCTCATTCAATCAGATATGCATTCAACAAACCTTAATGGCTGTCTCCTAAACGTCACGGTCTGAGCTAAATGCTAGATAGGAAATAGCAAAGAAAACAGCCCTAGATTCTGCCCTCATGCAGCTTATGGCATGGTTTTTAGAGATATATTAATGAACAGCTATGTATGTGTACAATATATATATAATATAATAATAAATATATTATTACTAAGTCTATGGATGACATTGTAATAACTACAGCCATCTAAGGGTCACGGTCCTATTCTAATGCATATTAAAGCAGAGACTAAATGGTAAATGACAGCTTGTTAGGAAAGATAGCACAGACCATATTTAAGTGACAGATTCAGGCACTGGGCTAGACTTGTGTTCTCAAGCCTGGCTGTGTATCAGAATCATCTGGGAATCTTACACAAAGTACAGATTGCCTAGCCCCACCCAGACCTACTGAATCAACCTCTAGTGGCCAGAACCAGGGAATCTATGGTACAAAAAAGCACCCCGGGTGATTCTTATGTTACTATAAATTCAGAAAGCATCGGACTGAATGCCCTGCAGGTCCCTTTCTCTTCAGAGATTTTATGAACCTGTGGGTCTGTGACTAAAAAAGATGAATGATCCTTTGATACCTTTGCGGCCATTGAAATTTCTTTTTTAGTCTTTTGAATGTTTGAAGATGCTCCTGCTTCCACAAATGGAACGCAATGCAGTTTTACCCGGAAAGCTACTGTTAGCTTTCTGCAAAAGGTTTGCTGCAAAATCGAATCTTTGGTACTACTGTCTAACAACGTGAAGTCAAATTGAGTGATATCAAGACCTCCGTCATTAAAGGAAATTTATGAGCATGACGGCACACCATTTACTTTTGTAACCCCCACAGAGCTTTAGAATAGCACCTTACGTGGGGTAGATATTTAATAAATGTTTGTTAAATTGAACTGTTGGATATCACGAGGTAAATATATGATATTTCAGAGTACTCATGCTTTTTGATTGCTTTGGCCTATTTGCTAAGTATACAAGGTGAAAATGATTTTATGCTAAGTCTCAGTGTGATCTCTGTAGATGACATTATAAGCACTACTTATGCTGGAGCCTAGTCTCTGCTTGTCAGAGTAATGTATATTTACCATTTTGCAGATTTTTTATATATATATTTGTATATACTTACCTGGAACTACAAAGCTGTAAGACTAAAATTCTAAGGGAAAAGGACATGATGTCAAGATAACCAGCTGATTCCGGGGGAAAAAAATATTTTTTTTAAACAAATATTGGTTTGTTAACAAACCAATATTTAAACAAATTTGGTTGACTTAACAGAGATAACCAGTTGATAAGTTTATACTTCAAGTATGTGTATCTAGTGTTGTGCAAGCTGCTAAGATTCAGGAATTATTGGGAAATCTCCAAATATAACCATTTGTTTTTTGTGAATATATATTTAGTCTGGTGAAGAAGGAATAGTGCTGGTATAGCAAATTTTGGGTGAGATCGTGGGCTAAAATCAGCATTTAGCAATTTTTTGTTAAGTAAATGAATTCATGGATAAATGAAGAAAGAAATGATTGTCAAATCTCGATATGGATTTTTTTAGCCAGAGTGAACTTTACAAGCAAAGTTCAGAGCATGTGATAAATATGCTTTTAAAAATATTCAATGGCTTTCCATTTCACAGCTTAAAAACTCAACATTTTATGCATGGCATTCAAGGTCCTGCATAATTTGCCCTTTGCCCTTGTTATCTACTGTCACCTTTCCTGCCTTTTAGAAATGATATTCCAGCCACATCGGTCTTCTCTCAGTTTTTTGAGGCATCTAGCTTTTTCGTAACTCAAGCACTTTGCATACCCTGCTTTACTGGGGTCTGGCTCCTTCTTAATCTGGCCTTCCACGTAGTAGCTGTGTGCCTTTGTCTCTTCTTGGGTTTGAATCCTGACTCCTCTGCTTCCTAGTCTGTGACCTTGAACAAGTTACTCCACTTCTCTCTGCCTCAAGTTTTTCCATCTATAAAAGTCACCAGTTGTCTCCACCTCATAGGAGTATATGAGGAATACATACAAATTAATGAAAAAAGTGCTTAGAGCAATGGCTGGCACACACTAACAACTTGGTAAATGGTGCTTTTTATTACCGTATTTTGTGATTACTCTATTCACTTGCTTACTTTATTGTTTATTTTCTGTTTCTCCTTTGAGATCATCACTGTGTGGGAGGAGACGACCAAGCCACAGAACTTTAACAGGAAGAGCCCCAGACCTGGAGTAAAGACCTACACTTGTCAGCTCAGGTGTTGATACTTACTCGATCTTGTGCAAGAAACATCGCTTCTCTGAAGTTCCAACTCCTCATTTGCAAAAAAAGAAAGATAGAAAGAGGTCGGACCCAGTCTCTCAAATCTTCTCTGGTGCTTAAGTAAAAATGTTTTTAATTTACAGTTAAGCCTCATTCCAAAGGTGATATAATTATTTATACTCTGTAAAATATTCTTGAAAATGCCTTTTGCTTTATCTGGTAAATAATGAAGTCTTTGCTTAATTATGATAGAGAAACAATGACTAAAGTTTACTTGAGAAAGTGCGTGGGTTTAATGGATACATACAGATGCCCACCCACGCTTTTAAAGGATACCCAAGGAAGAATTTTTGGTGTGGTAAGAAAAAGCTTGTTAAAAACAAACAAACAAACAAAGACAGATTAAAGGGTTTGGTCTCAATCTGGATTTGGGCCCATTTGTCCATTTTTGTTTCACCAAGGTGAATGTGTTGGACTTTTCTAAAAGGGATTATGTTTTCAATCAGAATAAGAGGCTTGTATATTGAGTATAGATATGTGTGACTGTGTGTAATCAAATTATTTGCATAGCTTTCTGTTTTTAACTGTTAAGTAGCATGATATATGGTCCCAACTGTTAGAGAAACATAGTAGATGGTTCATTAAATATTTCCAGCAAATTCTGATTTCATTCCCTTGAAAATTTACCTCTGAGAAAAAGAATATTTGAAAGTTAAAAAAGAAGTACATTGAATGGCAAAAAGTTGTCCTAGAATATTTCTAAATTGTAAATGGAATCTTTGAGCTATGCTTTTTTTTCCTACTTCACTGGAACATAATATTATATGAAAGAGCTGTCTCAAATAAGATAGGAGAAAACATTCTCAATTTTATCAGGTTTTAGTTTGCATTATAATTACTGGTCTCGTTAATTAAATAGATAACTTTTATCAAACCAATAAAAATTTGCCATTACAATGATTTACCAAAGACTGAAAGGATTATATTATCTGCTTGATGCTTTAATGAGGCACAATCAATTTTTATTAATTTTATATGTAAGGAGGGTATTAAAATATTACTAGGAGAAAACTTGTATTTAACATTACTAATTCTTAATTGTACAGAGACCGCATTAATTCAGATTACAGTTTAGTGTTAACTTCAATCTGTGAGCTAATAACACTGTCACTGTTCAATGCATGTATATTTCTTTACTATTGACAAAGTACTTACAAATACCATATCATTTTTGATTCCCTAGTAAGCTTTTAAAGTAAACAGAGTAGATGTTACTTGTCACATCCTACTAGTAAGAAAGTTGGAACTCAGAGAAAACCTCTACAAATTGACTTTTATAAAAAAAAATTGACTTGAATTGGAACAAGGACACAGATATTTTACAGTAAGTTTAGGGGTTTTTGCAGTATATCACAGAGCCCATCAAAAAAATAAACCTACAAGAATCATAGTTCTCAAATGTGAATACTGGCAAAATTATGATCCCTAACTTTCAGATGTTTCATTTTGTTTTTTCGGTATGTAAAATATGGGTAACTGATGTCAGTTGGGTGCCGTGTGGACAGTGTGTGATAATGTATGTCACACTCATATATACGACCTGTCTAATAGTAAGAATTCAATAAGCCATATTTTCAAGAAAAAAGCAGTCATTGAGGATGCTCAGGACAGAAAAGTTGAACTAGCTGAAGAGGATATTGAATCTTTCTGCCTTTTATGACCCAAGACTTGTGATTTATCTATAGCCATCTGCAGGCTTTATTTATAGACTGTCTTTTAGTTTCTTTTTCCTAGGCTCACTTGTGAAAAAAAAAATGATTCTGTGGTGTTGTATGTCCAGAAGAAAACATGATTCTTGATGTTTCTCATAGTAGAATCACAGAATTTTAGATTTGAGAGCACTTAATAATTCATATTGTCTTTCACTTTGTCTTGTTTTTCAAAACTCTGCAGACAAGTAGCCAAAAGTAAACTTTTCTGGTTGGAAACAGATAGATTTTGGGAGCTTGCCTGGTCAACAGAACTGAGAGCTATCATTTATTCAACATGCATTCGTTGAGCACAGATTATGTACCAGGAACACACAAGGTATATATACCATTAATGTTATAATCTTGCATGTGGCTGGAAAAAGTGTTTATATGAGACATTAAAGCTAATATAGCTATATTTTAAACACTAGGGAGATTTTCTTTTGTGTAAGAACCATTACTGCATATACAAAGTGCTTATAAAAATTAGTGCATATAAAAATGATTAGAGATCTGTTACTTTAGTGATTTTGTTTAAAAGATTCCTACAAGATTTTTCTTGGCTGGGAGAATGTAATTCACATCTGTATTTGATAAAATGTTGAATGGTGAAACTGGAGCCAGGATATACATGATAGGCAAAAAGAATCAGAAACATAGAGTGAAAGAAAAAAATAATCTACTACGTATTGAATGGCTCTAATGTACTAAGCACTTTATATCTTACACAGCTTTGCCTTTTGAAGTTGCTTCTCCCGTTTTCCCTGTCTCAGTGACTCTACCCAGTTGCTCGGGCTCTGCACCGACCTCTTTTACTTCTTGTTCCCCTCATTTAATCATTATTTATGTTCTGTCAATTCTGCTTCTGTTGAAACCTCTTGATTCACAGATTACTCTTATTTCTGTCACTGTCTTAGTTTCGGCCAGCATTGTCTCACATAATTTACAGCAACAGCCGTCTAATTGTTCTCTCTTCTTCCAGGTTTGTCTTCAGTCTAGCTAATTCCATGCATCAAGGCCACCTTATGTCTTTTCTAAACCACACATCTAAGGCACTTTTCCCCCTTCCATGAAGTCCCATTGGCAGTGCCATTCAAGACACTGTTGCCTCCATCCTTCCCGTCCCAGCATTCTTACCCCTTGTCCAACTCTATGCTACCACCCCATGATGTGCTGCACCAAATGCACTATGGCATCATGGTGGGCAGCCTACGTGCTAGAGTCAAGTAGACAGAGTATCAATTCAATAATGATTGGCTGAGGTTTAAATGAGATATGTAAATTGCTTAGCATGGTGTGTGACCCTCAAAAAGCTCTATAAAAAAGCTGATTGTCATTTTCTTTGCCTCAATGTCCCCTCCACACAGAATTCTGTACCTTGTCTCCTCATCTTCCCTATTCCTCCCAGTTACCACCTTTGTGTGCTTCAGGGGGTGTTTAATAACTTGCATGTCATCTCATATAAGGTTCCCCCTAGATTTTAAGATTGCATTAGATTATTCTCCTATATGCACCATTGTTTTTCTCTTTGGAAGCACTATTCTAAATTTGCCATGTGCCTGTTTTCTAAAATACACAATAAGCTTCTCGAGTTCAGTGACATTGTTTACAATATTACCTGCAGCATATCATATCGGTGCCACTCAAAAATATTTGTGAATGGACAATGAGTAAATAAATGCATGCTAGAACTAATAGTGATAAATACTATTAATTGAGATTTTACTGTGTGCCGGATCCTGGGCTAAGTTCTTCAGTATCTTTCTCATTTTCTTCGTCTCTCTAGGACTCTCTCTCTCTTTCTCTCACTCTCTCTCTCTCTCTATATATATATATACACACACACATACACATATAATGTAAGTATACAGTCACACACATATATATACATGTCTATTTGCATGTATATATTTACATATCTATGTAAATTATTATTTACATATATACACAAATATATGTGTGTAAAATATATACATATTTTGTATAAAATTGCATATATACCATATATTATGTATATTTAATTCTTAAAATGACTTTATAACTCCCTGAGGCATTGTTATCTTAATTTAACTGATGAGAAATTTAAGGCTCAAAGACAATAATTCTTCACTACTAGTAGTGGCTGGGTTTCAGCTTACATAAAGCTCTGAAATCAATGTGCTTTTGCCACCCCACACTGTCTCCAGTTTATGGCCTAAGTGTTGTAGTCAAAGTCACCTCTGTTATGGAAAGGAATGGAAGAAAATATAGTGTACCCTGACAAGTTTAAGAGAAGACTGCAGAATGATATTTACTAGGGTCTCAATATTGTCCAAAACTGTCAGCAACTGGTATTTTTAATTCATAGAAATTAAAAATAATAAATAGGTGGGACTTGTGATGCTTTGCTTTGGGTCACGTGGTTCCGAGGTGGGATCTGGCAGGGTGGTCATCCCTGCTTGACCATCCTCTTCACGTACCCCTGTGGACCCCATGGATTTCGGCTGCCCCTCCCTTGCTTGTAGCTGAGGAACACAGAGAGTGTACTGGCGTCTCTGAGTAAAATGAGTTACGCTGGTGCTGGAAGTATGTTCTCTAACTGGGGAACTGTTTCACTCACGCGAAAGAAAAATTCATCTTTTTGCTCAGGGCAGCCAGCTCTCATCCTGAAATTTGAAGTGTGACTCCATGTGGAGCGAAGTTTGCAAGACCTCTTCTGTTCTTGCCCAGATTTTGATCTTTCTGAATTTGTAAACAAAACCTTGTCTCTATGCCTGAAAAATTCTTACAGTGAGTTTAGGGCCAAAAAAAAAAAAAAATAGATTCTTCCAAAGTGTGGAAAAAATTGGCCAGGTTTGAGAGTATTTTGGATTAAAAGTGGCAGCTGCATGCCAGAATCATAAAGAACAAACATGTCTCCCATGCGTATATTCATTTGTACAGAAATTACAGATTGTGTGGCTGTGGATCTGTTGTATAAACAGAAACAAGGCACAGCTTCTCTGGCACTTTGTGTGAGAGGATAGTTGCTCGCTTTACAGTGGCTGGATTCTATACATAAGGATTTCTCTTCATGTCTTGCAACTGATCTGCAGCATTTTACACATCAAAGCACACCATCATTTTGAAGCCATTGCGTATCACCACTAATAATAATCCTTGGTTTCTTACATCAGAAGTTCAAGCTCTTATTTAATAAGATTCCATGAACTGGTTGATTGTACATCAAGGTAAAAAGACAGAATGGTTTCAGTTTGGACACATGGTCTGTTCACTATTAAAGAACAACCCCGAGATAGCAAACCACTAACAAGACATCTGCAAACAAATTTTACAAAACAAACAAAATAGCCCTGTTGTTTTTTTCGTGTGTGTGTTTCACTTATATAGTTCTTTCAACTTACAAAATCCAGTTACCTTTATCAGTTGTAGTTTAACAATTTGGATTAGGTCAACTATTTTGAGCATCCACTTTTTAGTAATTATTGAACCGGGCTCACGTAATCAGTACAGTTATGTGACACAGGATGTATTATTTCTTGTTCTGTGAAGAGGAAATGGAGTCCAGAGAAGCTCGTTTCCACGACCAAAGTCACATACAGCTAATCATTGTTGCAAACAAGGCTTGAAGATACCTTTATTCAAAATTTGATACTGTTTAGTGACATTTTACCTCTATTCTACAACTAGACATGGCTCTCTTAGGAATTTATGCCAAGCTAAGATTAGCTTAGCTATAGCTAAATTATTTAGTAACACTGCAAAAAATAATCACTCCTAAGCAGAACTAAGAATTTCCCAAAATGAGCTATTTGAAAAATTCCCAAATTATTTCTAACTGCTGTGTTTTGAGCAATAAAATAAATTTCTTTCCTGTACTTTTCCCCTTTGTGTTTGTGTACCTGCTCACAAAAATCATCTCATGCATAATGCAACGTAATAAACTACAGCCTGTAATGGCTACAAAGCCTTGCCCATGTGGAAATAGAACTGGAAATCCATTACCAGAAATGCATCTTTCAGATGCAATTCAAGTTTGACAAACATTAAACAATTTGGGCAGGCACTTGCAACCAATGTTTCCTCTGAGTGCTTTTTAGGTGTCTCGTCATCATGCTATTATTCTAAAATACTGGGAAGATTTAACGATTTCCTTCAGGTAAATCACAGAGGACTGAAATGACACACAGGAGTAAGCATTGCACATTTTCTTGGGGAAGATATACTGTGGGTTTCTTCTTCACAAGCTATTTTTTTTTTAATGCTAGTTCTCTTGAAATTCCATTTTCTTTTTGACGCCTAGAACTATGCTGCCATTTGATTATAATTTCAAGTAAAATTGGTAATTTCTATACAAAATAAGCACATTCTCATTCACTTATGAAAATGTGAACTATAACTGCTCATGGCTCCGTTTCCTTGGGTATCAAACAGAACAGTGTATAGCTGCCAAAGGATTTGAGGTTTGTTTTACCAAGAACATCTCACCTAAGGACCCTGCTCACACAGACTAGTTTTAAGCTCATTAAGAGGCCCACAACTTGTTGTTTATCTGTTTTATATACAGTAGTTAATATTTGCAAATCTCAAACTACCCATTTATCCCTTCCCACCCCTATAATAAAAAAGAATATGAAAACCAATATATGTAGATATATGTATGACTGAAACATGCTGTACACCAGAAGGTGACACACTGTAGCATTGCAATCGGCACACTGTAACTGACTATACTTCAATTTAAAAAAAAGAGACACACAACTGCTTTTAAAGTCTTCTCTCCTTGCTTTAGAGGGGAAGAAGTTCTTAGGATCTATTGTTTATTTCTTAGGAAAAAAAGGCTTTATGACTGACACATTTTTATCTGTGAAATGCGCTGAGAGACCTTAATTTTTGCCACTCTTATCACAGTGAGATTAAAAAGAAAAAAATGACCTGTGTACAGGGTGTAAGTAGGGAGATTCAAGCAAAGGACTACAATAGTCATCATCTCAAAACTACACGCCTCTTAACCACATTAACTTCTGTTTAGTGAGAAGAATTTCCCCTCCCTCCCCATATCTCTTTCTCCTTCTTTCCTTTCTCCTTCCCTCTTTCCCTCTCTCCCTCCTTCCTTCTCTTTATTCCCTCCTCCCTTCCTTCCTTTCTTTATTCTTCCTAACTCCCCTTGACCATCCTTAGATTATTTTGAAGTGTGTCTCATTTGTCTCGGATATTTCAGTGTATATTTAAACAAAATAATAATGATATGTTGAAAACCATAACCATAACATTTTCACATCTAACGAAATTAACTCTCCTTGATATCACCAGATCATTATTGTTCAAATCTCCCCAATGGCTTCTTTCCATTTGCTTTGTTCAAATATTCGGCATTTCTCTGAGATTTTAGTTAGTATTTTCTTGTTTAGATGTTGCTCCTCTAATCTTTTATTTTTTTCAATTTGTTTGTAGCACCAAACATTTCATTGCTCTGAAGTGCTTGCTTTCCACGTTCTAGATTTTGCTGATTGCTTCCTTGTGATATCATTTAATATCTTCCTTTGCCCCTTTGCTGTAGAGTGATAGCTTGATATAGAGGCTTGGTTAGACTATTTCAGAGGATGTGTTATGTACTTTTTATTCAATCCCATCAGTAGGCACGTATCTGGTTGTCTCTTTTATTGTGCTGTTGTAGTGGATCCTATTATTGTTCAACAGACAGTCTCTCTCCTCAGGCTTCCTTCTCCCCAACTTCCATAAGAAGAGCGTGCCTCTCCACTCCACTTGACTTGCTTTAGCATACGGAAATGTGAGTGGATATGACATTCACCACATCTGTGCCAAGGCTTCAAATATATTTGCAACTTCTGGCTTAGCCTTCCAGAGTCCCCGCCTTCTGCCGAGTGCATCGTGTGTTCCAAATTGTGGCTGCTTCTGTAATCTTGGGTTACAGATGGTGAAGACAGAAGCAGTAGACCTGAAACCTACTCACCTTTTAGAGTTTGAACATCAGCCTAACATCAGCTGATTTACAGACCCAATTGTTTCATAACCAAGAAAGGAATTGTTGTTGTATGCTACTGAGTTTTGTGATGATGTTTAAAACATTATTGCAGCAAAGCTTAATGACACAGACATAATACTGAACTGTGGATTGAGCTGTTACCAGATTGTTACGTCATCTTTTAACTTAACAGCTTTGGCAACCATTGATGGTTATTGCTTAGATCTTTTATTGTAATGCGGTTTGCAAAGAGGCGATGTTCTAAGTCTATCATGTGATATTCATGTATTACTCCCAGAAGAGTTCCTGGGAGGTACTCTGAGATAGTTTATAAAGGAAAGTTAGAATAATTTTTTTTAATTCTTCACTTTATTTGCTAGTTTAAAGAATAATGGACTGGTTCCCTAGTATCTTCCAAAGGTGACTAATGAGGTTTTATTTTGTTTTAAGTATTATGTACTCATGAATTTCAGCCCTAACGAAATCATTAAACACTGTTTGATGGGTTTCCACCAATTGCTGATACTAATCTCCTTGCTGTTCATATTGTCTACTCTCAAAATATCATTTCTATTTAAATCTAATGTTGGTGAATTTCTTAAACCGTAGAACTGGAACCTTTCCCTTTTATTTTTCTGGTGGACCTACTTTCCCTTCTCAAAAACCTAGAAGTCATTCCTAGGGTTGAGGGAAGCAGGAAAATTGCTGACAGTAAAATTCCTTAATGGACTGAGTCAAAGGCAGCGGTTGCTGATTGTTGGGAAACTGCCAGGGTGGGGTGCAAGGTATTGGCAAATAGTTCAGAGACACATTGCCTAAAATCTGGGAATCTTACTACAATTCATGAAGTTCTATTGGTGGAGGATCCCTGACATAAAGATGGCATCTCAGTTAAGTGATCTTCAGTAAATGACAAATAAAGGATTAACTGCCTGGAGCATTAGTCCCACTAATTCAGTATTTATAGCCATTCAAGTTATTAGCTTTTTAATTAACACTGAAAGATCTGAAAGTACTTAATTGTATTCCGTTCTAACTATATTAACAAATTATACACATGAAAATTAAAATTCTGTTTTTCTAATATTCTCTTTAAGAATGTGCAAATAGAGTTGATGTTTTCTTAATAAATGTCTCTCAACTGTTATTATGTTTCTAAACAGAATGGAAAAAGATACAAGTTAATCGTGCTCATTTAAGTATGTTACATCCAGTTGGGATTATAGAATGAAAACGAGTTTTACACAAGGCTGTTAGAGATATACCACATCCATTTATTTAATTCTCTGTAATAACAATCTACTCATTGAATTATTTAACACACCTTTGTGCATTCCAGTCTGAATGTGAGCAGATTAGATTATTACATTTATTTTCTTTAAGACAAAGTCAAATGGAAGAGCTATTTCAGAACCTATAGAATAAATATGATATAAAGAAAAGTAAATACACATTTGAGGAGAAGAGTAAGAATTCCACTTCTGACTCCCTGATTGCTTACTTGGGCTCAACTTTAATGAAGCTGGCTTAAGGATCTTACTGAGTGAAGCCTCTAATCCTGAAGTCTTTCAGTTCTTTGATTGAAAATCTAGACAGATGCTTGTTTTTAGGTTGTTCTTTATGTTTTATTTTATGCCTTCAGGATACACAATATCTGTGCTGGTAATAACATCTGATGGCTATAAAATACAATAATCCAAATACTGGGTCAACTCCAGTGTGTAAGTTGGAGTTGAGGGCGGCTTTCTGTGCCAGGATAGCTGTCAGCCCATGAGGATTTGCTTTGCCATGTGTCTGGTCTGAAGAGATGTGGCAGGATAGCAGGTGCAGCATCAGTGATGCTGTCCTGCCACACCAGACTTAAGAACTCGTACTGCCTTCCACCCCCATCTGAGATGTAAGAAGCCTGCACTTCTCCATGGTCAGCCAAAGTAGCAACCACATAATTAGAGAAGAAATAATTAATGCGTTAAAATTTTCCAGAATCTTCATCCTCATGAAAGACAGAACTACTTGGGAAAAATCGTTGTTGAGGTAGCATCCCAACCTTTCCTCTGCGACCTTCACCACTTCTGTGTTGAGAGGCAGGACATGCGATAGGGACAGAAGTCCTAAAATCCTATGCGTTCCTTAAAGAGAGCCCTCCACCTCACCTTCCTCACCCAGCTAAGTACATGAGGTTTTAGTAGTTGTAATAGTTTTAATTCCCTATTGCTGCATAGCAGACCACCCCCAAAATGAGTGGTCTACCACAATAACCAACTTATCATCTATTACAGTGTCTCATTATTCTACATAATGAGTGGGTTCAACTGGATGGCTTTTATGTTCCACATGGTATTGATTGGGGCTGACATTATCTGGGGGTTCAACTGGGCTGAAATACCCAAGGTGGTTTATTCACATCACTGGTGTGCTGATGGACAGTAAGAAGACCAGGCTGAGCGAGGCTAGGACAGTAGGATGGCTAGGTCTGTCTGTCTGTCTGTCTGTCCATCTGTCTATCTGTCTGTCTATCTGTCTGTCTGTCTGTCTATCTCTATCTCTCCCTTTCTCTCTCTCCAGGTAGTTTCCCAGGGCCTCTTCCTCTTCATGCTTTCTTGATGCCTGTTTTTCCCCCAGCAACTTAGCTGGGCTTCTACAATGGTAGAAGGCTGCCAAGAGGAGAAAAGTAGAAATTTCTAGTCCTTCTTAAAGCCGAGGCCCAGAACTTTCACAGTGACACTTCTGTGTCCATATGCAGAGTCAGCACTGAAGGGGATTTGTACAAGGGTGTGAACGCAGTGCAATGCACTGAGTCAGCTTTGAAGAACAACTGTCATGAGAATGGAAGCCACCTTCAAATGTGTGACTCTGAGAACAAAAAGGATTCTGCATGCTTTTTCCTGGCTGCCCTTGGAGGTGGCAGTCCCCACACTCCTCCCAGCAGTTTCACAGAATGGGAACGTACGACCTAGAATTATGGGCTTACTGGACAGACGGCCCTAAGAGGGAGGGAAATGAGGAGCCTCAAGGGAGTCAGTGAACTAGAAGAGGCTGACAACCCTGGTGAAGGGATGCTGGATGCTGCATCTGAAAAATAAAGATTTATAAAGAGTTCCTTACGTCTTTGTAGAAAACTCATAGGTTATGAATGCCCATGAAAACCATGTGTTCTGTCTCTCTCTAGACACACAATTGCTCTCAACTTTAACTTGTTCTTTAACTTGATCTATAAGGTTAATCACAATTTTCAGACAACATAATTTTTTTGCTACTTCAACATGCTGAAAAATGTAACCATTAAGAATGTGTTCGCTCAGAATTCATTTACTCATTCAACAAACATCCATGGAGAACTTAGGCACTGTTACAGGAGACACAGCTGTGCAAACAGTTCACCAAAGTCCTACTTTCATTGGCTTTTTGTTCTGATGTAAGAGAGGAGACAGATGATACAAAAACTAACGTATAGGTAGTGTGTGTGATATTAAGAGAAATAAAGGAGGAAAAAAGTTACAGTACATGTGTGTGGGAGGGCACCAGTGGGGGCAGCAGAGGGTGCCTTGCTGAGAATACGCACGAGTGAGGGAAGCAAACTGTGCAGATATCCAAGGGGAGAGCATTGCAGGTCAGGGGAACAACACGTGCAAAGACCCTAAGGTAGAGCACATCCAGCTTGTTTTTGGAATCATGAGACAGCTCTTACGGCTGGGCTAGGATCAGCAAAGAGGAGAAATTTGAGCATGAAGAATTAGGAGAGGTAAAGAAGAGCATGGTTGGAGGGTTGAAAGTCTGGCAGCCTTTCTTTTCTGTACAAGACTTATACCACGTAAAAGTGATTTGAGTGACTTTTTTGATCAGTTACCTCTAGGATGGCACAGAGCTAATGTATCGCCAGATACATTTAAAAAAAAAAAACAGTAAATTTACTATATACAGTGGATGCCTTATAATAGCTCAGTTTGTTCAGGGAATTCCAGTTGAGAAATGTTGGCTTTCTAGGCCATGATGAGGTCTTGAGTTTTACTGTGAGTTATATGGAGAGAGGCGTGATCTTCTCTGATGTACATTTAAGATCAATGTGGGTGTTTGCTGGGGAAGAAACACTTCCCAAATCTCTAGTCATGTAGTTTAATACTTCCTACTAAGTGCAAGGACATCATGTTTGCCTCACCTAAGTCCCGAATCTATCTCAAAATTTTAAAGACAATTTCACTGACTACGGTTCTGTGCATGGGAATGTTACCCCAAGGAGGGAAAAAGCCTTGGTTCTTGTCTTACCGGAAAGAGAAGAATTCAGATGGGAGATGAAAACGTTGTGTAACCAGCGTTTATTAGCAAAGCGAAAGTACACTGTTGAGAGCTGAAGGTGAAAACTGGTCCAAGGGAGGCTAACAGTGACCCGCCCCCCCCCAGTCCCTGTCTTTTGTGTGGTTGCCCAGGGGCTGTCTTAAGCTAATTTGATGGTTGACATCATCTGAGTGGCATGTGTAGGTTATATTACCTTTTCCTTATTGCACGTTCCCTTTCCCACAAGGCTTACAGAAAAACCCCCGGGGGTCTAAACCACAATGCTAATTACATCCTATTTAATGTTGGGTCATGTCAGGTTGGGTCTTTCTCTTTACCGCACAGTCACAGCCTTCTGGGTTCTAAGCATCTTCTTTCTTGCCACATATTTAGAGAGAGTAAAGCTCTTTGAAGCCCCTTACTCTGAGTGCCGGTATATCGTTATCTTCTGAATTATTCCCTCCTTTTCCTACTCCCTTTGCCCAGTGCCCCTATCTAACTACCTAACAGGAATAAATTCAAAGAAACAAAAATGTTATTAGAAGTCTTGATCTAAATAATTTGGGGTATGTATAGAAGCCATAATGGGTTTTATATACTTATTTATTAATTTATGTGGGAATATGCAAGATTAAGGTTCTACATTTTAACTGTATTTTAGAATGTCATGGATCTCATTTATGTACGTATGTATTTATTTATTTACTCACTAATTAATGTTCACTGTGCTAATTTATAGTATTGTACAAAATAGAAATGACTCCTATAGGTGTGAGAGAGAGATAGAGGGGGGGGGGGCTTGGTTCCAGCTCCTGGTTGTTCATCCATATATATAAATTTTATATCGTGGGAATATCAGTATAATTTAGTAACTTTACAGTTTTGCTTAAGCTAGCTTATAGTGGGTTATTTTCCTGACCCAAATAAGCATCTTTATGAAGACAGCTCGCAGCTACAGCTTTCATTCTTGCAGAGCCACGGCCTCACGTGACTGCTACGTGTCACACTGGGAAGACAACAAGGAGTTAACTGAGTGTATTATTGTCTTCAACCCATTTGTTCTAAAAGCAAGCTAATCCAATAATAAGCGAATTGATTTTGCGCTGTCATAAATTGCCATCAATTGCCCTCTTTGCTTTTGAGCTCTTCAGAGAGAAGATTTCTTTGAATGGATTCCAAATGTTGTTGGTTGGATTTTCCCCCATTTTAAGAGCTTTCTAAGGATTCCAGTGGTGATTAGCTGTCAGGCCACGACAGTTTGTCATCATGAAGAAGGAAGACATATTTTTAAAGGATTTAAATGACCCTGCCTTGCAGATCCACGGAAGTGTACCACCCACCACACAATACTTGCCTGTTGTTCACATTTGGTGTGATGACTGCGTGGCTTACAAAATCCTGTTCTATTCAGCAAGGGTATTCTATTTCTGCACATCTTAAATTTTTGTACAGCCTTACATTCTGGAGTCACTTTATTTTCCTAAAGGCTATGTTATCAAGTTTTGTTCTGTTTTCAATACATTTTACATGATAAAATTTGCTTGATAAAAACTTCACAACCATGAGTCTGCATTTTGATCAATATTTACAAAGTGAACACTCTTGTGTAGCCAAGCACCCAGATCCAGAAACAGAACATTGTGATTTCTTCCCCCTCCTTCTGTGTTCTTGACACTTAAATTCATTTTTCCTGTTTTTTAACTTCATATAAGGATGCACTTTTTACTTTGCACCATATAGATATACTCTTTTGTGTCTGGCCTCTGTCTCTCAATAATAGGTTCATGAGACTCACACCAGTCGTTTTATGTAGACATCATTTGTTTATTCTGATCACTATATAGATTTCCATTGTATAAATGCACTATCACATGATTTCAAATAATGAAATTGACGCTAGATTATGAATCTGAGCAGGACACTGATGTCAGTAAATGGGACCGAAAATATACCACACTTTGCTGCAGGTCGGCTTTCCAGGAAAACGGCCTCAGAGGTGGTGATTAGTGTTTAGGAAGCTTGCGGGAGTGTGTTCTCTCAAACAACACCTGTGTGAGAGGGGAAGGAAGCAGCAAGAGACCTCAGCCAGCCCCACCTAGGATGGACCTTTAGAGTGGCCTTGATTGCTCTCAAGGAGGCCTCTGTGGCCCCACATCAACTAGAACTTAGACGCTCACGGCCTAGGCCTTGGGCCAAGCGGCCACTGCAGCACGGTGCCCTCTATAGTCCTTGTCAAAGAAATAGTTCTAATCAAGAGCCCTTCCTGTCCTCCCTAGTGCCAGGACTTTGGCAATGCAAATAAATATGAAGATAGAAGATTCAGGAGATATCAGAGCTCTTCTGACTTATGTAACAAACAAACAAATAAAAACTTTAAATTGAGCTAAGAAAAAACTGTTGAAAGAAATAGATAAAATTAAACAACTATTTTGTGATGAGTGCCATGCTCTCCTGTTTCTTGGGGGACTTCACAGTGTACCCTTTGGGCTTATGATGGAGGAAAAAGAAAGAAATCTAATCAAATTGCCCTACTTTCCATGCTGAATATACCTCCATGTCTGCCTTTCATGGTGGCAAAGAAGAATGGAAGTAAAAGATGGTACAGGGAAGAAAATGAGAAACAGTGTTTGTTGCCCACCTACTATGTCTAAGGCACTCTAGGTGTCATGTGTCTCCTATGTTGTGAAGGATTTATTGTTATCACTACTTAAAGGAAAAGGACAACCATACTGTGGATTGACAGTTCATAGGTGTTACAAGTAAAACACTTGTATGTTCATCTAATTTCAGTTCATTATTCTTCCAGCCATAACATACATTCTCTCCATAAGATGGGAGAAAAAGAGCCTAAATGTAGGAGTAGAACACATGAGTATCTTCCCTTACCTGCAACCAAATGTGCATAAATTAACTTAAAAGAACCAGGAGTTAACTTACACCATGTCTTTTCCCCCTGATTTCAATATTGATCTTGTGTGTTATAAAACATATGTAGTACAGCCACCCGCTACCAAATAGGCCCCATGATGACAGGGATGTTGGTCACTTTCCAATCCCCAGCACCTGAAGTCTGACTCCAGGCAGCTCAAAAAAATATTTACTGATTGAACAAGTGCACTTATGAGCCTTCACAGGTCTGTGGAGCTGAAATATTAACTCATATGCAGTTGATTAAGCCAATCAGTTAGCAATACATGTGAAATATGGAATTTAGTTGTACAAACATAGAAAATAACTCAAGAGTTTCTCCATTTTCAGAAAATTGTGGAGTTGTAGCATCATCCAAGGTCACACCCTTATGACTTAGGTTTTTTTCCATGTAAGGAACCCTTTTAAAAATAGGAGGTAAACTGTCAGTTTCTTTCTGTCTTTCTCTGCTCTCTTATCTATTCCCTTTATCACATTTATGAAAAAATGCAGTGGAAATAACTTCTGAGAGAATAAAACACCAAAGGAATCAGAAACAGAGACTCTGAAACTGAAGGGGAGAGTGAGGACCGGTTGTGGTAACATTTCCAGGGGTGGTAGCCAAGGGGTAGCAGCCAGCAAAGAATTTTCAGTTAAAGCAGTGTGAAGAAAAGGCCCCATGTGAAGATGCTGGCTGTGAATTTTTGTTTTAAGTAGATGAAATAAATAATACATACCCTAAACAGGAGAGAACACAACTTAGAAAATCTCTTTGATGACAGAAAAGAAGGAGCTGTGAAATTATGCTGCCTAGCACTCTGCTGTCGTGAGGTTTCTTTGCAGCGGGAAAGTAATTGAATCCCAAGGTCCACCGCTTTGGGGCATCTACAAAGACCTCATAAACGCAGGATTAATTTGCCTGCAGCCATTGCCATACAGTTAACAAAACTGATGTCACTGATTCTCCACTACCAGACCATCAGAAAGGCAGAAGATGGACCATTACTAAGAAAGAGTTTGATTTACTTTTCTTCTTTAGGGTTTTAGACCAAGTTCAATAACTAGCTAGTCATTGTACCTGCTAAGTCTTCTCATGCCTGGGAGCTGGAGACAGCTAACCGCACCACTCCCTCCAAGTATTTCTCTAGCCAGTGCTCAGACCTGCTCAGAGTTGGAAATCCACTGCAGCTTTGGACAGCTCAGTGGGTTGGGGAGGGGTTACCTAATAAAAGGTAGAAATCTGCTTTATTGAAAGCAGTTAACTTCCTAATTCTGTCTTCTAGAAAATTTGTAAGGCGTTTATTCCATTTCCAAAAATAGTCTTTAAAGTAATCAGGGTCAGTTCTTCTTTAGGCTAAATAGCTTAATATTCTTCAGTTGCTTCAACCATTCCAAGAATGATAAGGACTGCTCTATTCTGAAGAAAAGGCATCTATTAAATGCTGGAGAGGCTGTGGAGAAAAGGGAAGCCTCCTACACTGCTGGTGGGAATGCAGTTTGGTGCAGCCATTATGGAAAACAGTATGGAGATTCTTCAAAAAACTAAAAATAGACTTACCATATGACCCAGCAATCCCACTCCTGGGCATATATTCAGAAGGAACCCTACTTCAAAAAGACCCCTGCACCCCAATGTTCATAGCAGCACTATTTACAATAGCGAAGACATGGAAACAGCCTAAATGTCCATCAACAGATGACTGGAAGAAGTTGCGGTATATTTATACAATGGAATACTATTCAGCCATAAAAATGACAACATAATGCCATTTGCAGCAACATGGATGTCCCTGGAGAATGGCATTCTAAGTGAAGTAAGCCAGAAAGAGAAAGAAAGAAAAATATCATATGATATCACTCATATGTGGAATCTAAAAAAAAGAGAAGAAGAAGAAGAAGACAAATGAGCTTAAATATAGAACAGAAACAGACTCACAGACAGAATACAAACGTGTGGTTGCCAGGGGAGAGGAGAATTGGAAGGGACAGACTAGGAGTTAGAGATTTGTAGATACTGGCAGGTATTATAGAATAGATAAACAAGTTTATACTGTATAGCACAGGGAAATATATACAAGATCTTGTGGTAGCTCATAGTAAAAAAGAATATGAAAATGAATATAGGTATATTCATGTACGACTGAAAAATTGTGCTGTACACCAGAAATTGATACAACATTATAAATTGAATATAACTCAATAAAAAATTCATCTATGAGCATCATTTTAAAATTGTGGCTCTCAGATCTAAATGCAGTGTCAGAGTTGGTCCAGGCAAGTTGTCCACACATCTTTTTGTTTATATGCCTCATAAAATGTTATTTACAATAACTGTTTGTCCCTTCACACATTTAAGTTGACATCTAATTTTATCTTGGTCATTGTGACTTTATTAAATTAACATTCTTAAGTAGCATCCCAGGGTATCTGATGGTGAGTCAGAGTTCAACCAAGGCCCACAGGGAATTGAAATAGAGAAGTGTATTACTTACAGGTCCTGGAGGAAGCACATGACATGCCTCTAGGGACCTCACAGGGAGATCAACGCAGGGTATAGGCAGAGAGAGGGGCAAGACCTGGGACACACACCTTTATTAGTGTCTATGGATACAGTACATTGGGGTTCCCAGGCTAACACTGGATTGGCCAATTCACACCAAAAGGAGTGGGGTTTTTGTAAGCTCCTTGGGGGTCTTACCTAAGGAGTACACAAAGGGAAGACCCTGGGGAGTGGAGACACTGTTTATCACAAGAGTCTTTGGGGAAGTCATATGGAGAACTTACATTTACTGCAGGCTGTCATCTAAGGCATGTGCTTGCATGAGGGGCTAATGTCAATTCAAGGCCTCCAAAGGCCACTTGGCCAAGCAAATGGATGCGGAGGCAACAACAGCATGGAGTAGCTTCCCAGCTCTCCGTGTTACAAATTGTGGTGGTTAATTCCCAGCATGCTGTTTGTATTGGTTAATTACAACTTTCTTAAAACTTTGAGCTGTAGACTTCCCTCATTCCATTTATGGAAAATATTTACCGTATTAATCCAAAGGGAGGGGGAAAAAGGCAAACCTCCTTGGCCAACCAGTCAGCCAAATCAGAGTTATTTTCTGACTGACCATATCTGAGTTTATTTTTCAAAGCAGATAAATGTATCTCTATGCATATCCTTTTGACAACTACCTCATCACTCAATTCTACTTAGAAGAGAGGTAGGTAGATAAGACTTAAAGTCTCACAATGCATTTATCACTTGGCTGAAATAAGACACTGCCTTTGGAGTATTTCTTACCTGAGCTCATTTTGCTTTGCTGGGTTGAGGATTCCTCTCAGGAGCTGTGTATTTTTGAATTATCCCTTTGTTTAGGGTCCGTAGGTTTTGACTCTCAGGGAAGGGTCCCCCAGTAAATATCGGAATGTGTAGAGGACTAGGTCTTTCTGTTGAGTGTGTGTGTGTGTGTGTGTGTGTGTGTGTGTGTGTGTGTCCAGATAAAGGGGTGCCTGTTCATCAGATTTCAGGATATAACAATACTCTATGGCACTTTCCATGTGTGCTCTTACTAGCTTAGATGAGAGGATGAATAAAGGAAAAAATGGGAAAATTGTCCTCGTATTCCTGCAACCTGGGTAGTGGGGAAATGTCTCGTTGGTTCCATTTAGTGGAAACATTTTTTTCTTTGAATGCTTGGAAGCTTCACATAGCAAGTCTTCAGTATTTCAGGAGCATGGATATATGTGCCTGGCTCTAAGAAGCCAAATATGAACATGACACTTTCTTTCTTCTGAAGAAGCTTAGTCTAGGGGGAAAGAAAGGGTTTTAAGAAGCTATTTTTCAGAGTTGGGCCTTTGAAGAGATTGAGAGGATCATAGAAGCTGGAATAAGATGGATCTGAGTTCCTCTGTTTTGCTTGTCTGGGCTTCAGCTGTTTCTTTACATGTATGGGCTTCTATTTCTTCGTACATAAAATGAGCTTAGTCAATATCTTGTTAAGTTGCTATGAGGGTTAAATGAGTTAGTGCATGTTAAGTTCCTGGAATGTAATATTAATGTGCTTGATTAATAGAAATTACCTAGAGCTATGATAGAGGTGTGGACCATACACTGTATGGGAAGTGCTTCCCAACGTATTTCCCATCATTGGTCTCATACAAAATGACCATCTTTCTGTGGCCTGCTGGTGTAAGAATCATCCAGCTGCCTCGTGGGCTGAGGGTGTCTTTATCTGAGCACACTTGTGATCCATTTGGGTCATACCAGAGTGCCATGGCACACTGGTGGGGAGGAAGTGTATAGGAATAATATATGGTAAATCTTTACTTGCCTCTGTGACACTCAAAAGCATCTAGTTCCTTATTTCCAGACCCCCCACCCCAGACTAGTATAGCATTTTAGTAGAATTCACCTGCCTGCACACCCATTAAACCATGGAAACAGTCCAGAGAAGTAGCTACAGCTGCCCTGCCCCTCCACTCTCCAGCCCAGCTCAGATTCTGCCGAAGACATAACTCAGAGTAGAACCTGGGGGAAAGGATGCCAGGGAATTTGGAGGCATATTGTCTGCTCACCCGCCTCCCTGTTGGCAGGCATCTTTCTATAACTCATTAAATATGTTTGATGGGGAGGGCTGCAGTGCGACATTTTATAGTTTTTCTTCTCATGACCTCTCCTTGCCGCACCCCCGCTACTTCTAAATACTTAGCTATTTCCCTAGGATTCTCACTACACTTTAACCTCTCTTCTCTTTTTGGACCTCATTTAACTATTCACAAAACTATTTTTTCCACTGACTGTTTAAAAAAATGTAACGTCTGGTGGAATATGGGAAGATAATAACAGTCTAGTTGGTTGGGCAGTGTGTTTTCTGGGGAGGAAGAGGTAATAGGAAAAAAGATGAGTTCCATTCTTATTTGCTTTAATAGGAAAAAAAAATCCTGAAAATTTCAAAAGGCAAGATTCTACTTAATACAGGGGCTCCCATCTCTTTCTTACTAGCTTACTTACTTACTTACTTACTAGCTCTTTTAAATCCAGAAGTCCTAACTTTTTGGATTCCTAGAAATTCAATTGAATTGTGACAGATAAACTGGGTTATCTTTCTATTGGGCCTTTAGTTTCATCACTGGATCAGAAAGGCAGTCTGATTACAAACCATATCTTTCTGAATTTTTCTGCCTTCTTAAGGATTCAAATATAAAGAGCTCTCTCTCTCTCTCTCTCTTTTTTTTTTTTCTTATATCTGAACATTTAAGATTCAGGTAGTTTTTCATCTAAAGAAATATTTAAAACCAGAACATCTTAGACAAGTATAAAAAAAAAAACCTGTCTTGACTCTTAAGGAAAACAAGAGTGTTAATCATCTCTCGAGATTAAAAATTCCCAAGTCTGAGTTTTAGCTAAGGATATTTTAGGCTATAGCATCTTTGACTGACACTGTAATAAGGCAAAAGCAAGGTGCAAGGCCTCACTCCATTTGCAAACTATATAACCTTTCAAATATGTCCTAGAATTCTTAATATTAAAAGCGTAGGAATTGAAATATTCAGCCTCTTCTAATGTGGTGAGTAGGGGGTAGATTTCACCTGACAAAAGAAATTTTTGATAACTTATATATTCTTTGACTTTTATGAAAAGGTACCACTTGGATGGAGCACACTGCCGATGCAAATTTTTGACATTTAGTTTAAGTAGGGAGTTTGGTCTCTCTCTCGTTTTAGCTTTGCTCTGAGTTGATACTGACCCAAATTCCTCTTTTAAGGTAGATAATGTTCAACTTGGTGACGTAAGTGAATCACCCCAGAGAAGTTCTGAATAGGATGCGTGAAATCAACCAACAGTGGCATATCATAAGGGAGAAAGAACTAGGCTCTGAAATCAGAAACTCGAGATTTTAGCACAAACCCTGCTGGCATTGGGCAAGATCACTGCTGTAGACTCAGTTTCTTCATCTATAAAACGGTGTGCATTAAAATATCTACTGCTTAGGATAATTAGAAACATTAAATTAATGTCTGGCCTACAAACAAGCGCAGAAAATGTTAGCTATTATTAGTCCAGCATTTAAGAGAGTACATAGTACATGAGAAACCTAACGTAACTACAATACAGGGGAAATTATTTAACTTATGTAACATTCACTGGATACTTACTGTGAGCCAGACACTATTCTAAGCATTTTATATATAATTCATTTGATTTATTGAATTAACTGAAAATGTATTGATCTATATTAACAAGGTATTTTTCTATGTGAGCTGTTCTTAAGTAAAGGTATTTATGATGCATCCAGAATCCATGAGTTGTTTTCAAGAAAAATACCAACTCCTTGAAATGTATGTAACTTTCCAATTATATGTACCTATACACCTTTTTGGGGGCAGGGAAGGAGGAGGTAACAGAATCAAATTTCCAAAGATGTTCTACAAATCTCAAAGTGGATAAGAATTACTGATACAAATTATTGTTTCAATGGCCACTTCCAACTGTGTAGGACAAGATGTGTGAAGCTCAGGAAATGGTTCATTCACTCCTAAATGTTGTCAGTTGCCAGATTTCTATGAGTAACACCACAGAATATGCTAATTCATCTCTGAAGGTCTTTCTCTCATTGTAAGTAGGCTAGAACTCACTTAAGAATTTATTTCCCACACCATCTTCAATGTCTATTCATAAAGTGGGGCTGTTTGGAAGAAAAGCAAAAGAAATCCTTCATTTTCCTAAACATTTGTGTTAAGAATGGACAGATGTATCAAAAGCTATGACAGGTCAATCCCATATGTTCCCCAATCCAGCACTTCATCCTTGACCCTTGTTACATGGAACACTTTGGGGAAGAACCTAGTGGTTGCTCACACAACTTTTTATCTCACACAGTTCTTGTCACATAGTAGCTGCTCAAGAATTATTTATTGAAGAAATGAATGACAAAATAAGCCCTTACATTTCAGTAAATCCTATATAAATATCTGTATCAGTACATATTCTATATGGGGGAAATCAAGGACTTAAAACTTTATACTTAGTGTGTTGTTGATCAGAACCAATACCAGCTAGAGAGAATTTTTTTTTAACATTTTTTATTGATTTATAATCTTTTTACAATGTTGTGTCAAATTCCAGTGTTCAGCACAATTTTTCAGTCATTTATGGACATATACACACTCATTGTCACATTTTTATCTCTGTGAGTTATCATAACATTTTGTGTATATTTCCCTGTGCTATACAGTGTAGTCTATTCTACAATTTTGAAATCCCAGTCTATCCCTTCCCACCCTCCACCCCTCTGGCAACCACAAGTCTGTATTGTCTGTCTGTGAGTCTATTTCTGTCCTTTATTTACGCTTTGTTTTTGTTTGTTTGTTTGTTTTTGTTCTTGTTTTTAGATTCCACATATGAGCGATCTCATATGGTATTTTTCTTTCTCTTTCTGGCTTACTTCACTTAGAATGACATTCTCCAGGAGCATCCATGTTGCTGCAAATGGCATTATGTTGTCGGTTTTTATGGCTGAGTAGTATTCCATTGTATAAATATACCACTTCTTCTTTATCCAGTCACCTGTTGATGGACATTTAGGCTGTTTCCATGTTTTGGCTATTGTAAATAGTGCTGCTATGAACATTGGGGTGCAGGTGTCATCCTGAAGTAGATTTCCTTCTGGATACAAGCCCAGGAGTGGGATTCCTGGGTCATATGGTAAGTCTATTCCTAGTCTTTTGAGGAATCTCCACACTGTTTTCCATAGTGGCTGCACCAAACTGCATTCCCACCAGCAGTGTAGGAGGGTTCCCCTTTCTCCACAGCCTCTCCAGCATTTGTCATTTGTGGATATTTGAATGACGGCCATTCTGACTGGTGTGAGGTGATACCTCATTGTAGTTTTGATTTGCATTTCTCTGATAATTAGTGATATTGAGCATTTTTTCATGTGCTTTTTGATCATTTGTATGTCTTCCTTGGAGAATTGCTTGTTTAGGTCTTCTGCCCATTTTTGGATTGGGTTGTTTATTTTTTTCTTATTGAGTCGTATGAGCTGCTTATATATTCTGGAGATCAAGCCTTTGTCGGTTTCACTTGCAAAAATTTTCTCCCATTCCGTAGGTTTTCTTCTTGTTTTATTTCTGGTTTCCTTTGCTGTGCAGAAGCTTGTAAGTTTCATTAGGTCCCATTTGTTTATTCTTGCTTTTATTTCTTCTAGGAGAAAATTTTTGAAATGTATGTCAGATAATGTTTTCCCTATGTTTTCCTCTAGGAGGTTTATTGTCTCTTGTCTTATGTTTAAGTCTTTAATCCATTTTGAGTTGATTTTTGTATATGGTGTAAGTAGTGTTCTAGCTTCATTGTTTTACATGCTGCTGTCCAGTTTTCCCAACACCATTTGCTGAAGAGACTGTCTTTATTCCAATGTATATTCTTGCCTCCTTTGTCAAAGATGAGTTGACCAAAAGCTTGTGGGTTCATTTCTGGGCTCTCTATTCTGTTCCATTGGTCTATATGTCTGTTTTTGTACCAATACCATGCTGTCTTGATGACTGTAGCTCTATAGTATTGCCTGAAGTCTGGGAGAGTTATTCCTCCAGCCTCTTTCTTTCTCTTCAGTAATGCTTTGGCAATTCTAGGTCTTTGATGGTTCCATATGAATTTTATTATGATTTGTTGTAGTTCTGTGAAATATGTCCTGGGTAATTGGATAGGGATTGCATTAAATCTGTAGATTGCCTTGGGCAGTGTGACCATTTTAACAGTATTGATTCTTCCTATCCAAGAGCATGGAATATCTTTCCATTTTTTAAAGTCTTCTTTAATTTCCTTCATCAATGGTTTATAGTTTTCTGTGTATAATTCTTTCACCTCCTTGGTTAGATTTATTCCCAGATATTTTATTAATTTGGGTGCTATTTTAAAGGGGATTGTTTCTTTACTTTCTTCTTCTGTTGATTTATCATTAGTGTAAAGAAATGCAACTGATTTTTGAACTTTAATTTTGTAACCTGCTACCTTGCTGAATTCTTCAATCAGCTCTAGTACCTTTTGTGTGGACCTTTTAGGGTTTTCTATATATAGTATCATGTCATCAGCATATAATGACACTTTTACCTCTTCTTTTCCAATTTGGATCCCTTTTATTTCTTTCTCTTGCCTGACTGCTGTGGCTAGGACTTCCAGGACTATGTCGAATAGCAGTGGTGATAGTGGGCATCCTTGTCTTGTCCCAGATTTTAGTGGGCAGCTTTTGAGTTTTTCACCATTGAGTACTATGCTGGGTGTAGGTTTGTCATATATAGCTTTTATTATGTTTAGATATGTTCCCTCTAAACCCACTTTGGCGAGAGTTTTTATCATAAATGGGTGTTGAATTTTATCAAATGCTTTTTCTGCATCGATTGAGATGATCATGTGGTTTTTGTCCTTTCTCTTGTTGATGTGATGTATTACACGGATTGATTTGCGTATGTTGAACCAGCCCTGTGTCCCTGGGATGAACCCCACTTGGTCATGATGTATAATCTTTTTTACGTGTTGTTGGATTCTATTTGCTAAAATTTTGGTGAGGATTTTGGCGTCTATGTTCATCAGTGATATTGGCCTATAATTCTCTTTCTTTGTAGTGTCTTTGCCTGGTTTTGGTATCAGGGTGATGGTGACTTCATAGAATGAGTTTGGGAGTATTCCCTCCTTTTCAATCGTCTGGAAGAGTTTGAGAAGGACTGGTATGAGTTCTTCTTTGTATGTTTGTTAGAATTCCCCTGTGAAGCCGTCCGGTCCTGGACTTTTATTTGTAGGGAGGTTTTTAATTGCTATTTCTATTTCCTTTCTAGTGATCGGATTGTTCAAGTGTTCAGATTCTTCTTGATTCAGTTTTGGTGGACAGTATGTTTCCAGAAACTTGTCCACCTCCTCTAGGTTATCCAGTTTGTTTCCATATAGTTTTTCATAATATTCTCGTATGATATTCTGTATTTCTATTTTGTTTGTTGTAATTTCTCCATTTTCCTTTCTTATTTTGCTAATTTGTGCTCTCTCTTTTTTCTTCTTTGTGAGTTTGGCCAGAGGTTTGTTGATTTTATTTACTATTTCAAAAAACCAGCTTTTGGTTTGGTTGATTTTTTCTATGGTCTTGTTAATGTCTATTGTATTTAATTCCTCTCTGATCTTTATTATTTCCTTCCTTCTGCTGCTTTTTGGGGCTTTTTGTTCTTCTTTTTCTAATTCATTCAGGTGGTGGGTTAAACTGTTTATTTGAGATTGTTCTTCTTTTTTTAGGAAGGCCTGTGTCGCTATAAACTTCCCTCTTAGCACTGCCTTTGCTGTGTCCGATAGGTTTTGAGTGGTTGTGCTTTCATTATCATTTGTCTCAAGGTATTTTTTAATTTCAGCTTTGATTTCCTCATTGATCCATTGTTTTTTCAATAACATATTGTTTTTTTTTTTCCTATTACAAATGCTTTGGGTTTAGATTTTTTTAGATGGCCAAATTCCAATTTAGAAGACTTTTTAAAGAAAAAAACATATAAAGAAGAAATTTTTAACATTTTTTTTTGGTATGCCAAAAATTATTTTTTTATTTTTTTATTTTTTTAACATTTTTTATTGATTTATAATCATTTTACAATGTTGTGTCAAATTCCAGTGTTCAGCACAATTTTTCAGTCATACATGGACATATACACACTCATTGTCACATTTTTTTCTCTGTGAGTTATCATAACATTTTGTGTATATTTCCCTGTGCTATACAGTGTAGTCTATTCTACAATTTTGAAATCCCAGTCTATCCCTTCCCACCCTCCACCCCTCTGGCAACCACAAGTCTGTATTCTCTGTCTGTGAGTCTATTTCTGTCCTTTATTTACACTTTGTTTTTGTTTGTTTGTTTGTTTTTGTTTTTGTTTTTTAGATTCCACATATGAGCGTATTGTTTAATCTCCATGCTTTCCTTTTTTTCTCCTTTGTTTCTCTGTTGTTGATTTCCAGTTTCATGGCATTGTGGTCAGTAAAGATGCTTGAGATAATTTCTATCTTCTTAAAATTGTTGAGGTTCCTTTTGTGCCCAAGTACATGATTGATCCTGGAAAATGTTCCATGTGCACTTGAAAAGAATGTATATCCTATTTTTGGGGGGTGTAATGCTCTGAAAATATCCACCAAATCTAGTTTTTCTATTGTAGTATTTAATTTCTCTGTTGCCTTGTTTATTTTCTGTCTGGAAGATCTGTCTAGTGATGTTAATGCAGTGTTAAAATCTCCAACTATGATTGTATTCCCATCAATATCCCCCTTTATATTTGTTAGTAATTCTTGTATGTACTTAGGTGCTCCTATATTGGGTGCATATATATTAACGAGTGTAATATCCCCATCTTGTATCACTCCTTTAATCATTATAAAATGTCCTTCTTTATCTTTCTTTATGGCCTTTGTTTTAAAGTCTATTTTGTCTGAAATCAGTACTGCAACACCTGCTTTTTTGGCTTTTCCATTTGAATGGAATATCCTTTTCCATCCTTTCACTCTCAATCTATATGTGTTCTTGTCCCTAAAGTGGGTCTCTTGTATGCAGCATATTGAAGGTTCTTGCTTTATTATCCAGTCTGCCACTCTGTGTCTTTTGACTGGAGCATTTAGTCCATTAACATTTACAGTAATGAATGATAGATGCGTGTTTATTGCCATTTTGAACTTATCTTTGCAGTTGAATTGGTATATCCTCTTTGTTCCTTTCTTCTTCCTTTTGTGGTTTGGTAATTTTCCTTTGTATTATCATGGATTTTATTTAATTTTTGTGACTCCTTTGTAAATTTTTGGCTTGTGGTTACCCTTTTTTGTAAATCTATCAACCATTACTATAACTGTTTTTATTAAACTGATAGTAACATGATCTCAAACCCATCCTACTGTTAAAAAAATTTAAAAAAGAAAGAAAAAAATATTCTATATTTCCCTGCCTCCCTCTCCCACTCTCAGTGATTTGTATGTCTTATTTTATAATTTCATGTTTACTTTATTTGTAATTCATGAGTTATCACCTTTCCAGTTGTGTGTTTCTCATTTCTGTAGCATCCTGCTGCTTTTCTATTTAGAATAGTCCTTTCAATATTTCTTTTAGCATGGGTTTAGTGTTGCTAAACTCCTGCAGCTTTTTTTCTTTGTCTGTGAAACTCTTTATTTCTCCTTCTATCCTCAAGGATAGCCTTGCTGGATAAAGGATCCTAGGCTGCATCTTTTTTTCATTCAGGGCTTTGAATAGATTTTGCCACTCCCTTCTGGCCTGTAGTGTTTGTGTAGAGAAATCAGCTGAGAGCCTTATGGGGGTTCCCTTGTAACTTACTCTGTGCTTTTCTCTTGCTGCCTTTAGAATCATTTCTTTATCCTTGACTCTGGCCACCTTGATTATGATATGTCTTGGTGTGGGTCTATTTGGGTTCTTCCTGTTTGGGACACTCTGAGCTTCCTGTAGTTGGATATATGATTCCTTCTTTAAGTTTGGGAAGTTTTCAGTCATAATTTCTTCAAAAACCTTTTCAATCCCCTTTGATCTTTCTTCTTCTGGGGCCCCTATTATGCGAAGATTGGGATGCTTTATATTATCCCATAGGTTCCTTATGCTATTTTCATTATTTTTTATTTGCTTCTCTTGTAGTTCTTCTGAGTGGGTGCTTTCTATTGCCCTGTCTTCTAGGTCACTAATTCGTTCCTCTGCATTATCTAGTCAGTTTTGCACAGCTTTTAGATCATTCCTCATCTCTGTCAATGAGTTTACCCATTCTACTTGGCTCTTCTTTATAGCTTCAATTTCATTTTTGACATATTTTATATCTCTAAACACTATCTCTTTTAATTCCTTCAGCAATTTGATCACTCCTTTTTTGAAATCTTGATCTAGTAGGCTATCTATGTCTGTTTCGTTGATCTTTCTTTCAGGGGATTTCTCTTGTTCTTTTAATTGGGAACGGTTTTTCTGCTTCTTCATCTTGCTCATACCTCTTTGGCACTGTGGTTTATGGAGTATCAGTTGTTTATTTTGGTCCTTAAGGATTTTATCTATCTAATGCGTATTTAGGAATAGAACTTAGGAAAAAAAGAGAAAAAAATAAGAGAGAGAAAGAATTTTAAAAGAAGGGAGAAAGAGGGTTTGAAAACAGTGTATAAAGAATAATAGAAGAGTGAGTTGAAGCAGAGTATTAATCGGGTTAAGACGTCCTTTTAAAACCTTTACAAAAAAAAGGGGGTGGGATGAATAGATGTATTTGAAACCTGTGTCTAATCAATAGCAGGACATCAAAACACAAGAGAAATAGAAATGAATTAAGAAGTAAAGATTAAGAGAGTAATAGAAAATAGAACAGGTAAAAACAGAATAAAAAAAAAAAAAAAGAAAGGCGGGGGGGGGGTTGTCGGTGTTCTCCTGGAGTCTGTGTGCTTTTAATGTGAAGTCTTTCTGTCTTCGTCCTGTTTTGGAAGCTCAGCTTGCTGTTTTCAGAGGCCCTCCGTTGGCGCCCTCTTCTGTGCTGCTCCCAGCACCTGTCGGCAAGCAGATCGCGCCTCCTCCTAACACTGGGCCAGGTGCAGCTCTCTGCTGTGGGCGGGCGGGTCGCTGCCCCTCCGGATGCCGCAGTCAGATGTTGCAGACTGGCCAGGTAGGAGGGCGGGTCGTGCCCCCTCCCAGCACCTCGGTCAGGGGCTGTGTTCCTGCCTGAAAGGTGGGCGGCATCTCTCGCTCTACCTGCGCCGCCGGTAGCTCCGCTGCTCTGTGCGGCTGAGCGCTCCGCCCTGGTCGGCGCTCCACGGGTGGGCTCGGGGAAGACCGAGGGACAGCCTTGTCCCTGCTCCAAGCCAGAACCCAGCTCCTTGTTTGTCTTTGTGGAGCAAGTTCTCTGAGGGACCAGGATGGAAGGATCCTATCTGCCCCGGGCTGCAGGCCAGTCTCAGTCTGGCCTTTGAGGCTGCTAAGCCCTTAGGTGCGGACGCAGGTTTCGCCCCCGCCCCCGCCTGAGTGCTCAGCGCCGGAGGATATGGCGGCTGTGCCTGAGCCCCGCCTCTCTTCCCCCGAAATTTTTCCACGGGTTTTCAGATATGGGGGTGTGCACCCTTCCCCCAAGAGAACATCAACCGTGCTGTGTTATGGAGGGCCCAGGTTGTTCTGCCCTGTGCACCCACAGCCACGGCGTGCAGCCCCTTGTGTTCCCCCGGGGCTGCCTCCGTGCAGCCGCCCCCGTCCTCCGCCCGGCTTGTGCAGCCTGGCCCTGCCCACCGCTGCCGGCCGCATCTCAGGGTGGGTGTCGGGGGGGACGCTCTGTGCCCGTTTAACTTAGTTCTGTCAGTCAAGGGCTGCTCTGTACAGATCCGAGCCTCGGAGGCTCCCCCTCCGTCCCGCTGGCCTCTCAGTTGGAGAGGGGAGACCCAGCGAGCGAGCGCCAGTCCTCCTTTGCCGCTCCCTCCGTCCCGCGCTGCTTTGCCTTTTGTTTTTCTTTTTTTCTTTTCTCCTACCAGATTTTTGGCGTCTTTATCTTTTGAAGAGGGCGATGTTCTGTCGGAGTTCCACAGGTGCTCTGGTTGGCTGAGTGGGTCTGTAGATGTGGGTCTTGGTGTATTTGTGGGAGAGGGTGACCTGCGAGCGTCCTTCTACTCCGCCATCTTCCGCCTAGAACTAGAGAGAATTGAAATAGAGTTTTCAAGCTTTTACTTTTTTGAGGCCACTTATGGTTTTGGTCAGATATGTCTGTCTGAATTTCTAAGTGGCCTGGTTTTAGCTAGTTTTTCCCACCCTCTAATGAAAACTGCTTCATCATTCATTTCTGATTTTCTTCATTGTAAGTATAAATAATCTATACAGAAATGTAAACAGTAAAAACAAAAATCACTTGAAATTCAGTGACTCTGATGTCGTGACCTCTATGAACATTTAAAAAGTTGAGATATAATTCACATACCTTCGAATTCACCCTTTTAAAGTGTGCGAGTCACTGGGTTTTAGTATATTTATAGGGATGTGCAACCAGTCACCATTACATAATTCCAGAACATCTTCACCCACCTACAAAACTCTGTACCCATCAGTCTTCACTCCCCCGTCTCCCTTCCCCCAGATTCTAGCAAACGCTAAGCTACTTTCTGTCTCTCTAGGTGTCCTATTTTGGAGACTTCGTAGAATTGAAATCATAAAATATGTAGCCTTTGAGTCTGGCTTCTTTCTCTTAGCATAGTTTTTTCAAGGTTCACCCATGTTATAGCTCTTCAAGTGACACATTTTAAAGGCACCTCTCTGAACCTAGCTGCATCCTCTGTTTCAAAGAAGCAGCTGACAAGCAAAGCTATATTTAATTTGCCCCACAAGAGACAAAACAAAATAGGACATTGTAAGTGTGAGCGAATAAAAAGAAGATCACTGACCATTCTACCTGACAATGGAAGAGAGTACAAAGATGGATACTGTTAAACATACCGTATGGTGTGTATTGTCAATATAAGTGAATTTACCAAGTCTGTCTCAATCTTTCTGGCTCAGAAACTTAATTTAGTTTTCTCATAAAAAAAAAATTGGACTCATTTCTTAGGCAAAGTTTCATATCACCTGGACTCATAAATCTTATCCATTGAGACATAATGGAAATGTATTCATTTATAATGGGGAAAAAATGATTCACACATTTGGTCGCCGTGGACACACCTATATGTAAAACACAATTATGACCAGAATGTTGCTTAAAGAGAATCAGAGTAAAAGGATAAATTGTTTAGTATACACTTATCTCACTAAAAAGATAGCCTTGCTTGTAAACCTTGCTCGTAAGTTTTTATCTTCTCCTGATGGATTCAGGTTGGAGAGAGAGATCTTTATTTCTCTGTTGCTTCCTTTGAAGCAAGCTAGCCTCCTCTTCTGACTGACACATTTGAATTCTATCAGATTATTGAGGAGTGTCTGGCCTCTGAGTCCTTTTGTCTCTTTAAGCTGGTTTTTGTATATCTTTATTTGTGCTCACTGCTTATTGCTTAGCAAAGTGTAAACTGAGTTTTAAGTCCTTAAGAGGGCATCTCCCTGTACCTTCCAAGTACCACGTCTACAACAGATCTCTGTCACAGAGGTGAACAACTCAAACCTGTAATTGCAAAGTATTTTTCTTCCAATTACAGCATCTTTGTGGCTGCCGGTAGGGGGATGGGGGAATGCATCACTGAAAAGTGTTGTGAAAGATTTGAAATAAATGTCCGTGGTGGTGCTGATGTCAGTGCTGTATTTAGACATTCTGAATCAATTTTATTTTCACTCTAAAATGTGTTAAATGACACCAAAGTTATCTCAAAAGTTAGCTGACTCAAAGTAGACTTCTAAAATTGAATTTTTAAAAATAATAAATGATATTTTATTTTATTTTTTGCTAGGGCCATTTTTAACTCCATTAGCTTCCACTAACAATCCTCTGATCTTGTTTGATTTATTAGCTGTCTGCTAGCAAGGATTGTATCTCAGTCAAATCTGTATCTGCAGCACTGAACCCAGAGCCTGCAATGGCATATTTTTTTATATGAGTAAATGAAACTGTAACATAGTCATTACATGTTTGAGATGTCATCAAGTAAAGGAAACCTCCTACTTTATTTTTTTTGAAGAAATGCTATTTATATATTTATAAATCTAGATCTTCATAAAGAAAATCTACTATCCAGTCTGATATTGGAAAGATTAATTCCTCCATATTTAGGTAAAGGAGAATTAGTATGTAATTTACAATAGACTCGCTAATTTTCAAAATAAGAACATTTAACATAAAAATATACAAAATAATTACATTTTGATCTCCAAGAGGACATTTTATGATTACGCAGTCACTAACACCAGCTCCTATTATGATTATGTTATGGAAACTGTTATTCAGATAATTCTGAAGAATAGAATTCTGATCAACAGAACATTAAAAGGATAACCAATGAAATAAATGATTCCAAGCTGTAGATTGCATCTAAAGAAACTTCATCTGTCTAGTCCTTCTGAATCAGAATGTTCAGGATGGAGGACATATTCACTTTTTTAAATGTTCATCTTGTGCACGTCTGAACATATCAATTAACAAATATTGCCAAAAGACGTAACATTAGGTCTCTCTTATTCAATGACAAAATGGGGAGTCTTGATATTCGTAAGAATACCAAAAACTAGTATGCTCAATGGTTCATATAGAATGTTTCAGTAACTGTCGGGAGTGGAAACAGATAACGAGGAGGTTGGCCTTGTGGGAAAACAGAGTAGGCTGCCACTTCTACAGAACTAAAAAGAAACCCAACTAGGGGAAAAGAAAACAACCACACAACAAATATTACTCCGTTCATCTGCCCACTGAGGCCTGAAATTCATTTTCTCAGGAACATTAAGTTTCATTCCACAATTAGAAAATAACAGTTAACTTCTCTTCCAGTTATGTTAGAGTAAAGAAAACAAATTTACATTTTCCTCTCAGACAATTAGAAAACTAGGCAAAATATATGCAATTGTTTTCAGACATTGAGCCACAGGCATTGCGGGAAGCAGATTCTTAGGAGAAGGGACACAGCAAAGGTGAATCCTGTGATTTTCCAAAACCTACTGCCTGGAGTTTCCCAAAGCACAGCACAGGGAGAGAAAAGGTGAACAAACCCAGGTGGTCTGGCTGAGTTAAGACAACAGGATTTGGAATTTGAGCAGGGCATGGCAGATGGAATTTTAGACAAAATCACCAAAGAAGAAAGCTCTGGAGAGCTTCCCAGAGAGAGAATTAGAGAGTGCTGGTCTGCAGAGAGATGCCCTTGAGTCTGAGAACCAAGGGGCACATGTAAGTGTCATGACCCTCAGAGCTCACACCGTGCTGGGAAGAGTTCCTAATCTCATCATCCAAAGTGGAAAGATCTCCTGATACATGCGGCTTTAGATGGATTCCTCAGAAGAGTGTTGCTTAGCAATGGGCCAAATTTGCCATAGACTAAAATCTGCCCTGGACCTGTTTTAACAGACCAGAAAAACAACATGATCCTAATGGTTTGAAAAATCCCAGGAAAAAAAAAAAAAAAGGCCAGTAATATTAGAAAACACCCAACACCCTGTAAACATGTAAAATCCATGATGTGTATATTCAATCAAAAGTTACCAAAAGAAGCAGAAAATATGATTCATAGCCAGAAAAAAAGAACAATCAACAGAAACACATCCAGAATTGACATAGATGATAGGATTAGAAGACAAGAGCATTAAAAAGCTGCCAGATCAGGCATCTAATTATACTTGGCCTTGGTGAAGAGTGGAGAGACCAAATCAGCGATGACACCAGCTGTAGACAGAGAAGCTGCCAGCATCAGCAGGGCGAGCAGCACCAAGGTAGATAAGAGAGATGGTCTCCAGACCAGAAGACACAAAGGACATCAAACCTCAGGATGCTGACTCCTCTTTGCTGCCAGACATTATTTGAGAAGCCACACCCTTCTTTCCTTTTCCTGCTAAAGGGGGAGCCACCTGAGAGATTTCTATCCCAGAGACTAAATACTACCTTGAAAGGGCTTGCCACAATTTTGGATCTAATGGAGTTGTTTTTTGTTTTGTTTTGTTTTGTTTTGTTTTGTTTTGTTTTGTTTTTGTAATTAAAGTATCATTGGCATACAGCATTATTTTAGTTTTGAGAGTACAGCATAATGATGCAATATTTATATATATTGTAAAATGATCACCACAATAAGTCTAATTAACTTAGTCCCTTAGTCCTTTACTCCCTTATTCCCTCACCATACTTAGTTACCTTTTTTTTAACTTGTGAAGAGAACTTTTAAGATCTACTCTCTTAGATGGAATTTTAAATTATATAGGATATTTATTGCATCCCCTTCCCCCGAGCTAATCATTGAATGAGCAGTTGTGAGAACGACCAGCTTAGTTACAGGAAAAAAGGTCAAGGAGCAGTATTTTCTTTGCACATCACTGCTACATTTGAAAGTCTGGCAGCAAGCAGGGGCCACACCATTTCTCTTCAGTATGAGCAGTTCCATTCACAATGACTCTTGGCTTTGATATTTTGTTAGTAGATCTCTCTTGAATTTTTTGCCACTCCATCTAAGTTATTTATATTCCGCTCTGACCTACAGTTGTAAGGTTGAGTATTGCTTTTTGTCCACTTTCCCATAACTTGAGTGCACTATGGGCAGTGGTATGGTGAATGGGAAGAAAGAATCAGAGCTTGGTCCTGATGTTTTGTGAAATATCCCACACCACAGTTCATCCCACCTTCCTCCCCAGCTGTGGGTTTGTCTTACTCCCCAGAGGCAGGGATACTTGGGTTTGTGATAATTTCCCAGTTCAAAGCAGTGTCCTGAAAAATTGTGGGCACTTATTTTCATAAAACTAAGCGGATTCTACAGTTGGGACCTTTTCCCTTGAAATCAAGATTCAATAGTTGGAATTCTCATGATATTTTGCCTTGGGGTTTATTTTCCTATGTGTCCTTTTTGGCATTAGGATTAAGAAACTTGTCAGAATCTTCTGTTTCTTTCCTTGACCGCCGCTTTTGAGTTTATGACAGAGACTAAGTTCCCTGTTTCACAGCTCCTAATAAATCATTTTGTTTAGTTTTATAATTGTTTCATCTTATTGTGGAATGATTAACTGTCTCTTTTCTATCTTCATCTAGAATCTTTGTTCTATCTCTAGTTAAACAGAAGGAAACTAAGAGTTCTTCTAGTGTACTTTTTTATAGAATCCAAGAATTGTTTCCACAAAAGCTCTGATAGATGTTCATCCAACATCTGCTTTAGCACATGGAACACCTACATGCTCTTTGACGTATAAAACAAAACAGAAAATTCTGCAGTAGTTATATTTTATGTAAAATTGCCTTGAACACTGAAGCATTGCTCCTAGGTGAAATACAGGGTTAGGTTTCCATGAGCCTCCGGGCACATTTTTGTCAGTTGGTCAATAGACAACCTTGTTTTACGTATGGTTTTGCTTAAAGACACCCTATTTAGTATATAGTCTTGATTCATCAACATCGAACTCATGGTCCAAAGTACTGTTATCCATGCCTGAACAAAACTCAACTTGTGCACGTATTTTCTCCCAACAGGAACTAAGAAAACAAATCACAGCCTTTTTATGCTTAGGAACCATTTAAAACAGTGAAATTACCAACTAAAAGCACAAAAAAAAAATGAGAAAAAGTTTACATTAAATGGATGGCAAAAAGGATGCTTGTTTTACAGTGTGAGGGTTGAAACAAGAAGGCGGAGCTTTGCTGTGTTGATGTCAGCTGGGAACCTGCACCTCAGGCCACTTGAATTTTCACTATTCTGTGGAATGTGCATGTCCAGGAATGGCTGCAAAAAATTGTGAGTATTGATTTTTAGGTTACAAATAAATCTTCCCATGTAGGCCCATCTGCAAATACAGAATCTGCAAATAATGAAAGTTTGTAGTATTTATATTTGCAACTAGAAAACACTGAAGGCTAGAATTGTGAAGAGTTTTAGGGGTTTTTTTTTTATATATTTATGAGTTGATTAGCTTTTAAAAGTAAACAACAGATTGAGCTTATTCACATAATTTAATATGTTGATATTTATTACTTTGTTTTATAATATAACTGATATATAAAATACATGTCTAATTATATTTATATTTTGCTTTTGTGATTTTAATACATCAACTACTTAGATAAAATCAATTTTTAGATGTATATGAGAAACAATTTTAATTTTTAATCTTTTTAACATTTATTACATTTTAATAACACATTAAATTTTGTACACTTATAATACAATTCCATTTTACTTTTCCATTTCTTATCTAACATTGAGAGTAAGTTAAAATCATACTTAAAATAAAAACACAAAAAGGGCCTCAGGAAAGATTTTTTGTTTAATGGAGGTCCTGGGGATTGAATCCAGGACCTCTTGCATGCTAACCATGCACTCTATCACTGAGTTATAACCCCTCCTTTTTTTTTTTTTTTTTTTTAAGGAGGCATCTTCTGATCTTTTTTTCTTTTCTTCTTTTTTTTTTTTTTTTTCTGATGGAGGCACTGGGGATTGAACACAGGACCTTGTGCATGCTAAGCATTTGCTCTACCACTGAACTATATCCACCCCCTAGAAAATAATTTATAAAGAACTAAAGATAGATAAGTTCTTACTGTTATCAATGTAAGCCTGTAGGACATATTTTATTTAATAGTTTGTTAGCTTGATTTGTAATTATTAAATAGACATCAGGTAGGAAGTTTCCATTTGTACTCTTGTTCTGGGCCCACACATGTCAGTGGTTGGCCTGCAGCTGGGAGAGAGGTGATGGAAAGAAGAGTGGTGAACCTCCACCAACGTGTTTCCTTCCTGGAAGTGGGAACTGCGTGCGGTACCTGACACTCATGTAGGGGCCCCGGGAAGAGGGCGGGATGCAGATCAGGAAAGGCAACTTCTGTGGAGGAAAGTCTTCAAGAAAGAGAGGAGATCTGGAAGAAACCGAGGGAAGAGACGTGAGAGACACTCATATAACTATGCAAATGAGTTATACATTTAAATGCCTCATTACTGGGATCAAAAGGGAAACACCTTCAGAAGTTCTACTCCAAATGCAGGGGCTTGTCGTTTATGATGTGCTGTTTAGATTAGGAGTGCGGTGCCACAGAGCTTGCTTCATCAAATGCTAATGAGCAATAACTGCCATCGTGAGTAACACTACTTTTCATAATGACACAGCAGAATACCTCTTTATCACATCTATTTATGATATCAGTGGATGGAGTACAACGGGAGACAATTTTATGGCGAGACGAGAACACATAAACCTTTCGAGTGAGCTGTCATTGTAGTGATAGAAATAAAGCAATGTGAATAATAGTGAAGATTTTGCAGCCAGATATACCTGAGGTCAGCTGATGGGACACTGCCATTTCTTGGTAGGGAAATTTGTTCAGCCTTTTGTGAAACTCAGTTTCTTCCTCTGTAAAAATGGGGATGGTAAAAGCTATTTTGCAGTGTTGCAGGTATTAAATGAAGCAGTGTCCATCAAGAACTTATTACAGTGCCAAGAACAGAGTACTCAGTACATCGAGTTGATTTTTGTATTATTAATCTGTGGAAATGAAAATCAGATCATGTGACTCCTTTTCTCAAAAACTTCGAGGGGTGCTGGTGCCTCATCTCAAGTAGAGGAAAAGCCAGAGTCCTGACAGCACCTCTGAGACCAGTTACAATCTGGCCACCTGCTCCCTGCTCTGCTCCCTTCCCTCTGAACTCATCCCTCCCAGTCTTCCTTCACCCACTGCTGTGGCCCCACCAGCCTCCTCACTGTCCCTCAACAGGGCCAGGACACCTGCATTTGCCGATTTTCTCCTGGACCACTCTTCCCCTGAACATCCACCAGCCATGCTCTCTTATCTCCCATGTCCTCTTCTCAATGAGGCCTTCCAAGACCACTTCTAAGACTGCAGCCTCCTTCCTGAGAAGTCTCTATCCCTTTGCTCTACTTTATTTGATTTTTATGCTGTTTATTACACATTTGTAACACATTTCTTACTGCAGCCACTGTTTGTCTCTCCTCTTGAGAAAGTAAGCTCCACGCAGTCAAAGATTTGGGTTTCTTTTTGGTTCTTGTGATCTTCATAGTTCCTAGAACACAGTCTGGCCCCTACTAGGTACTCGTTCATTGGATGATGGTGATGACGATGATAAAGATGAAGACAAATACACAGCCACAGTATTTACCACATTCATAATTGTACTTCTTATTTTGGGGGTGAGAGGGAGAAGATAATGTTCCTGAATATTTTGTAAAGGCAAAGTGGCAAGCACAAATAGGCAGGCAGCCTGACCTTTAGCCTTATTCATACCATTAAGTAACTATGTGCCGTGCACATTCATCACCACTTCTGGATTTTGTGTGTCACAACAGTGACTAAGATTGGAGACCAGACGCCTTAGCGTCCCTTCATTCACCAGCATAATGGGAACCATTTGTTTCATTGTCTTGCTTTTTTATTGGCAAAAAAAATGGTATATTAGTATTTAAAAATTTTTAAATAACATTTTTGTATGATCTTGCTTCTTAAACTCCTCACTTCAATCTTTTTTTTTTCTTTCACATTCCCATGGGAAATTATTTATTTAAATCCTTAGAATTCAGATGTGCAGAAGACTGCTGTTTGTCCCCTCAATATTAATTCTTCTTTTTCTTGTTTCTGTGATAATATAACTTTTATCTTGGCATATGGCTGCCCAGGGAAAGACTACATTTCCCCCTGTTCTTAGCCATATAGCTATGGCTGTGTAACTAGGTCTAAATTCTAGGGAGGGGAATGTTAATGAAAGTGATTTGTACCACTTCTGGGTCATGGCCTTAGAAGGGAAGTGCTCACAGAAGTGGGGTTATGGGTGTGGTAGCAAGTTGTCTTTGTGTTTGCCAGTATCCTTTGTCACATCCTTGAATAAACCGGTAAACATAAGTAAGTGTTCCCCTGAGTTCTGTGAGGTCCTCTAGCAAATTAATCAAACCTGAGGAGAGAATCATGGGAACCTATGATTTGCAGCCAAATCGAACAGCTGTCAGTAACCTGGGGACCTACTCCTTGTGACTGGCATCTGGAGTAGCATGGGGACAGTTTTGTGGGACTGAGCCCTTAACCTGTGATATCTGACAATACCTCCAAGTGAACAGTGTTAGACTGAGTTAAATTTTAGAACTCTCAGCTGGTGTCACAGAGAACTGCTTAGTGCAGGGAAGGAAAACCCACACACTTGGTGACCAGAAGTGAAGTGTGTTTTTTACATGAGTAAGAAGGGACACACACCGCAGGGAAGAATTCAGTTTTTCCTTACATAGGAAGGAAGAAGATAGCTTTTTCCTTTATAGGTGACACAATGGATTTTAGAGTTAAATAACATGTTAGGAGACATTGAAATAAGATATGATGGTAGCTTGGATCAACATATTCACAGTGGATATGTAGAAAAGAGGAGAGAAAGATAACCAGGAAGCAAATCGAGACAATTTGGTGAAAGCCTGGGAGAAACTCCCAAGGTCTCTACAGATCTTTGCTTTGGATCATCTTACTACATTATTCACAACATAGATAATAAACTATAATAAACAACACTGAAGTTAGGGATAAACAGAGCCATGAAAAATGGAATAGGCACATACACAGCTGAATCATTGATTCTGAATAAGGATCAAGAAAAGATCTTAAGCATTATTTGCATTTGAACTAAATTTTGAAGGATGTAGAATCTTGTTACTGGGCAGGGCAAGCAAGATGCCTACCCACTAACTGCTCCTCTTTGGAAAATCCATCATGGCCGCCATATTGCTTTCTTCCTTTTTTGCCCATAGGTCACCATGCTTAGTAAACTGTAAACTTCCTACCTTCACCAAAACGGACTACACCCAAGAGCCTGGTGCAAAGACCACCGATAAATGGCTTTCCTGTAGTATCTGGCCGACAGCATATAAATTAGTTGGTACCAATGTCCAGTTCTGCATTAAAACTGATGTAACCAATCAGAATAGCTCAATCAATTAGTCACTAGCGACTAGAACATAGCGGTAGATTGGAAAATATCCCAATCATTTTCTCAGTGGAGTTTTAGGGTAAGGAGTACTGGATGCCTATCATTAGTGACTGACTAGATGGCCCGGATGTGAAAACAAGTCTGGGTTCTCCATGATATTTCACTTCTCCATCAAGACTGGCTTTGTAGTGCTTCAGAATGTGTCCCGTCTTGCTCGATTTTCTGCTCTAAGCATTTATCGATTCCTTGGAGCAGAGTGACTAATTCAGTTCTCAATACCCAGCTTTTCAACCATTTTAATAATATTACCTCTTTTCCAGAAAGATATTAGAAGCAAGATACTAGAAGCTTTAAAAATTACAAAAATATTAATTTCATGCTTTTTAATAAACATTTCAATAATTTAAAATTCAAAACTATATAAACAGATTTTAGCATCAGCATTATCATAAAGTTTCAGAAATGATTTGCACGTGTGAAAAAGCTGATATTTGTTTTTTTCCTAAGAATCCCTTGGTTACTGAGGTTCAACAGCTTGAATGATGACAGAAGGAATCTGTACCCTTTAATCTGTTTGGTACTTTGATGTTATACATTTCAGTGAGAATATCTAGCTTTTCAAGTGTAAATTCAAATATTCTAACTATTTTAAAGAGATCAACATTTTTTAAAAACTAAATCTTTGTTCACATATATATAGTCTTCTATGAAGTACAATGTTTTCTTTGAAATTAGGGCTAAATGATTCTAATTTTACCAGAACTTACCATTATATATTTCTAGATAAGGGTACATCTGAAAATTATTGTAGTAAAATGTTTCTTGTCACTAGTAAAAATTTAAAAATATATATATTTTCTATGTTAGATTTCTTGATTTACCAGTATTTTCACTAAGTTATAGTGAGATACTAATTGATATTCCAGTGATCTTCTGAGTGCTACAAATTATTGAGGTTTACTGTGAATGAGCCCAAAGACTAAATCTCAGAATCTTACCATGGTCTCATACAGAGTTCACATTAAGTCAGGATGTTAAACCTGGGTTTAACAAACTAAATCTTTTATTGCCAATCAATTTTGTTATTAGTAGGTTATTATTTTGTTTGTAATTTATTTACATTTTATTTACATATTTTTCTTCCATTTATAGAAAAACATGTAAAGAATCTCCTTTATTACCAAGTATTGGTTAGGAAATTTTTTGAAACTTTCTGATAGATGAAAAGTTGCTTTTTACACATTATTTGTATTTCCTTGTAAGTTTTCTTTGAATGTTTTTCCTGTGTTAAATATATCCATAGACTGGCTTAAAAGTTCAGATATACATTAAAAAATTACACTTTCCTGCTCCACCCCTTCTAAGCCCCATTTCTATTCGTTCCCTAACAGTCACTTTCTTCTTTTAACTGTTATTTTGGCTTTTTCTGTCTATATTTTCCAGATAGTATACTCATATTGTTATTCCTTGATTGTTTTTCTCAATTACAGACAGTATCTCTTGCCAGGCTTCCACAGAAGAAAGAATTCTGCATTCACATACAAACATACCCACTCTTGGCATACAGGCATTTCTGTTCCTCCATTTCCCCAGTATAGTTCTATGCCAGTTTGTCGCTTAATCAGTATTTCCCCAGGAAGATATTATATACAGTGGTGCCACATAGTGTACTAAGATTATATAGTTCTTCCTGTAAATCTTTTTGTTTTTCCTGGAGTTAATAATTACTTGTGTTGTTGCTTAGTTTTCTATGGACCTATCAGTAATAATTCTCTTAAATTCTTTAACAAAAATGTAACACTTACCTCAACATAATCAGATACATTAGATGTTCTATTACTTTATTTTCCTCTTGGAGATAGCACTCCTGGAGTCTCATACACCTTTGCTCCAAACTGGATAGATTCGTTTCTGTGCAGCTATCATCAGGGGATCTGCTTCCACTTTCACTATGGGATTGTCCTTACTGCCTTTTATGCAAACTATAAGCCCTGACCTTACCTCACATCATATACAAAAATTAACTTGAAATGGATCATAGACTTTCATATCAGTGTTAAAACTGTAAAGTTTCTGGAAGACAACATAAAAAAGTAACAGTGACTTTGGGTTTGGCAAAGAGTTTCTTATTCGTAAACTGTTACAAAGAAAAAAATAGATAAAATTCACCAAGTTTTTTTTTAAATATTTTTCAAAAGTTACAGTTAAGAAAATGAAACAGCAGACCACAGACAGGGGCAAAGTATTTGAAAAATATATATTCAATAAAAGAATACACAAAGAAAGTATAAGGAATTCTTACTACTAAATAAGAGAACAAATCAATTAAAAATGGATGGCACAGAAAATTTGAACAGACACTTCACTAAAAAAGATATACAGATGACAAAAGAAAGGTTGTTTGATGTCATTAGTCACTAGAGAAATGCAAATTAAAACCAAAATAAGATACCTTTACTGTGCCATTTGTTAAATTATCACTTCCCAGGTCAAGATTTGCTGTTCACTACCAGCTTTGTGATGTTAGATTGGATTCCTGTAGTTTTCCTGTTCCATGGTGAGCAGGATGTTAAATTTTCTCAGTAGGGGGCTCTAGAGGTAACCACAGAAGGGAGGGAGGTGGTTTTGCTAGTTCTAGCTGCTGCACTGTTGTTCAGTGGTGCAGCTGTGTGACCATCCTGTGGTAATCTGATGCAGCCCTGTGCCCAGAATTTGTAGTCACTAAACAGACCTGGAAATGTGTATCAAAGTTGGTAACAAAGACAAAGGAGGCTGAGATAAATATTGAGGTCTGGACCAAGAGGAGCAAGAACTAAGATAAAAACTAGTATCTTCTACAGGAGTGAGTGAGTGAAAAAAAATCTCAGAAATTGTCAGATATAAGAGATTTTTTTGGTCCCTCATAGATTCTTGCATGTTTCTGACTACACGTTACGTGGGCCCAAACCATTTAAAGATCTTGGATCCAATAAGAAAGCTCAGGTAATTCCCTTAGATTCCTGCAGCCAGTGTGTGGTAGAAATCAGATTTGAACCTAGGTCTAGTAGTCTACAAAATCTGCCAACATCATACAGCATTTGCCAAATTATATTTAACCCGACACTACTTTTACTCAATGACAACAGTTATTACATGGCAGCGAGGGAGACACCATGAGCAGTTAAGTTTGGGAAATGCTGATAAAAATAGCCATCTTTTCTGTGATATGTTTCTAGGAATATACTGGCTGTTAAAAAGGACATGCTTGCAACTTAAGACAGATATATATTCAACCCCAATTGTTGTCAACAAGTGAGAATCTCTGCAGAACTTAATTTGGAAATATCATTGCATTACAACCTGCAACCCATGATGATGTCATAATAATTTAATTCTCCTTTCATGCTAGAGAGGCATAGCACTGTGTTCTCAAGACAGTTTCAATAAGGAAACCACCATTTACTAATTCTGAGCATAAGAGATGCAATTTTTTTTTGTTTTACTTCTGTGTGGTTTTATAATGCTCCAGCCTCCCATAAACTGGCAAGAAAATCAGGCTAACAGTCACTTGAAGAAGAAAATCTACAGTGCTCATGATCACTTGAACATTTGCTAACGAGTCTCCCTTGTGTAGCTTTGCTGGATGGTTTATAAGACATACACTGAATGCCGTGGACCCCTCCATCATGTTTATGCTTTATACTTGACAGTTTCAGATACACCTGAGGATTTATAGGTTCCCTCCACTTCCAGTAAACACTTTTTTTTTTAAACAACCACTTCTCCAAGCCCTTCTAAAGGTTCTCCACAGTAATTACTTAAGTTGGCTTTTCTGTTTTCCTCTCAGTAGTTTCCAAGGACTTAGAGATATAGTCTTTAACTCATAAAATCCTTTCAAAAAGTAAGAGGTTTCAAGAAAGCTGGTCACCCACTGAAGAGTGCTAAGAAATAAGTGTCCAGAGAATACAAACTATATCTGATGTAGAAGGTGGCGATAGTACTTTAGCAATTTTTAAGCTATTTTTCATCTTACAGAAATAATATAAACACATTGGAAGCAATTCAGGAAATAGAGGAAAAACATATTATTTTGTTACTTTGAGTCAACCATGATTAATGCCTTGGGGTGATTTTTTTTCCCCTGTGCATTTTTACCCTTCTTCTTGTCCGAGTGCCCTTCTGGTATTACATTCTGCTACTTCACTTATGAGTACATAAACGTTTTTCTATGATGTTTCATGCTCTTCATAGCCAGAATTTTAATGAACCAAAAAATTTCAGTAATTTATTTATTTCCTTTTTTGAAACACATTCAGATTATTTTCTCTTTTTCTCTGTAAACACTTCTGCAATAAACATATGGTGCATAAAGCTTTTTCCTCATATTTTGAACTCTTGTGGATAGCTTCTCTTCAGTGAAATTACTGGGTCAGTGGACATGAACATTTTTATAGCTCTTATGCTTATTATCAAATTACTTTCTAAGAGATTATACCAATTTACAGTGTTACTAACTATGTATAAATCTCAGTTATTTAAGGATAATTTTACTATTAAGGCTAGTATTAAGAATGCTAGCTTATGCATTTCTGTATTTCCACATTTTATTCATATTATGTGTAATAGGGGTTAGTGACAATATCTCTAAATAGACCTCGTAATCTGCTTTATTTTCCTTCCAAGCCTATAAAATAAATACATTTAAAAGCAAATCATTTAATTGACACCTCCTACACACTGTTCCAAATGTGGGAGAATTATATGTTAGATAGTACGGTCGACACGCTTTGTGGGGGTACCTGCCCAGCCCTCACTGATTCTCTGAGAGCTGCCACACACAAGCCTCAGGGGGACGGGTGAGTTCTTCGAATCATGTTCTGTTATACTAGCTCATGTATAAAGTTCATGGAAACAGAGATTGTTGCCTGACCCCATCAGATTCCCTCAAGACCTTGAACTAAGATACCCAGAAGTTTCCAGTCAGTGAACATTTTCTGGGAAATGACAGTTCATGAAGATGTTGGAAGGGAACTCGTTCAAAGGTCCAAATAGCTGATGAGCAGCAAGAAGAGGGTTTCTTTAGAAAGTGACAGAAATGCTGGGGAAAGACAGAAGATGAAAGTTTGCTTTGGCTTCTTTTGGCTTTTTAATTTCCACATTCAGCCCCTAGTATGACCAGGCTATTTAATGCCTGTCTAGTGTTCCATGACATAGTCAGGTATTCGTTTTGTAAAATTTTTACTTAAACAGGCTTGAGATGTTATCTATTACTTGTGTCCAAATGATCCTTGACTCAAGCAGGCAGATAGTAAACTATGAAAGAGGCTTCCTCTGCCAAGTCAAGTTGCCCCCCCCAATAGACTCAGTCTCCCACCCACATCCCAACACTGCAGCCGGGAGCCAAAAACTGCCTAGTGGTGTTCCCTTGCCTTGGGGGGCACAAATTCTGAGACACAGCTCCTTACAGGATCAAGCTGAGGCCAAAACTTCCTCTGAAATTGCACCTTTCTTGGCCTTTTCCTCTCTTATATCCTGCTGCTCCTCCCCCTTACCATCCTTACCCTTCTGGAAGCATTCATTTTATAAATCACTAGCACTCAAATCCTTGGCTCAAGGTCTGCATCTGGGATAATTCATCCTAAAACAGTGGCCTGCCTTGCAAAGGATAGGGACAGAATGGATAATTATACTCAGTAAAGTGAATGAACTGTCAGCCAGCATTATGCACCATTTGATATGTTTTCGGGGATGAATGACCTCATTCTAAGGCTTACCTTGGAAGAAGAGCAATTAAAGCTCCATTATCCCTTTTGATCTGAAAATCAGATTAAATCCGATGTATTAACTATAAACCAGTCTTCTTAATAACAAGTAAATTCTGTGCCGTGCATTTGTGCAGAAACATGTATTTCTTTTGGGACCAGAATAATGTTTGATAAATGGCACACGCTATTGCTCTGGTTCAAACTGTTATACAATAATTGCAATGTTATCCATACTCTGGGTAGAGAAAATATAAATAATCAAGCAGCAAAGGGCCAGCTAAGTGATTTAAGTACATGTTAGGCTATTCATACCAAACATTAACTCTCAGCCTATACTGTTCAAAGTACTCTCTCGTGTGGTCACAACTCTGTATTGTAAATTACTTTTCAGAAATCACAGATTACTGAGTAACTGATAGCCAGCAAAACCTGAGTACTTTGAATGTAAGCTCTTGAATCATGTCTCTAAGTCATCATATAAAGTAATAAACCTTTACTTTCCTGTTCTAGGCGTTACATCACAAATAATGGGTTCATTCAGGAAGAACATTGTTAAAGGTCTCAAGGTAAGCTGGATGATGCTGAAAAAGGGGACATGACCCTTGCCTCCCAGCAGCTTAAGCCGTAATGAAGACAGGAATTTTATTCATTTTAGTTGTATTTATTTAAATGTTCACTTACACCTCAAGGAATCGCAAATCTTTCTTTGGGTAGCTTTTTTTTTTTGCAAGAAATGAGAATCTGCAGTAGTAAGATTTAGAAGACATATTCCTGTCTTAATACTACTTTTAAGCATTGGCATTTGATTATCCTGGGTTTTCTCTTGCTTCCATGGTGAACCAGGCACTGTTCTATTCAAAGTTTTTATACGGCCTTAATCACCCAAGTGGTTGAGGTACCATTCCCTCCAGAGCCAGAATAGTGGGTAAACTTAAACTAAATAAGTAACCAAATCTTAAATGTATCCTCCATTTAGAAAAAGTCATGTTTCTAGAGAAGTCTGGATTTCAATCAGTTTTCAAACTTTGTAGCTGAGTCCTTACTTTCCAAGCTTTCAAGACCTGTGAATAAATACTACAGAGTTTCATGAAAACACAATTCTGCTGAAAAGTACCAACCCTCACTCATATGAAGAGAAGATACTTTAAGCCAAGAGCCTGTTTCCTCTTCAAACCTCTCTCTGCTTTATACTTTAGCCACAGTTGCAGCCTCTCTCTCGATGTATCTTCCTCCACTTCATCTGTATTCCACCTCTGAGCCATCACTTTGAAATACACAGAACCTGGAAAAAAATGGCCTCAAGGGAAGCTATGATTCCTCAACATATTTTATGGGGGAATCTAGAGAAGGAAGAAATAAAAAGAATTTTAAGGCCCAAGATTTAATGAAAATGGGAACAAATCATAGTGGAATGCAGTACCGGGTATGAGCTACAAGCTCATTAAGGAACGTTGAAGTTGAGTGTGCTTTATATTCCTAATGTCCTGAGGAGACTGTGATTTAAAGTGGCCATTAAAGATTATGCAAAATGTGCAAAATTAATGTGCATTGATTTTCCTGTTGGTGGATCACCTTTTTTTATTTTACTGTTCTCTGCCTTCATGCCTTAATGTCCCTGCCCTGTCAGTTTGCTCGAGTTTCAGAAACAGCAAAGTCACCTTATTTGCCCTTATGATGGTTGAGTATAACTCGTTAACAGAAGCCACACGGCAGAGTGAAAAGCCAGAGACACTTTGGTATCATAAAGAAAGGGGTTCAAATTCTAGCTTTGTGGATTTTTTTTTCTGCCGCAACATGTTTATACTTTTTCCTTATACAAGTCATCTAATTCTTTGATTCCTCAGATTTTCATAGGTAAGTAGAAATAATACCCACTTATTTGTTAGCAGTCTATGTGAGGTGTGAGATAATGCATGTAAATTATGTGAAATGCCTTTCACAGTGTCAGGAATATAAAATATGAATGTTCTTTAACATTATAGCATATTTCTTCACAATCTTTATAATTCAATTACTTATAATTCCAGGTAAAATATTTGTTTGCAAAAATCTACATTATTTACAAAATCTACATTGCACACAATTAAGGGAAAGGATGGCATTTTCATTTGCAACCATCTCTGCTCAGTTCTTCAGAGCATCTTAATCATATTTTAGGTGCCTAATAAATAAGTATTGGACAGATTTTGAACCATGTAAAGCAATCATAAATTGAACAGGTATGTTGGATTTTTTTTATATTTTAACATTTTTTTATGCATCGGAAAAAAATGATACACAAGATAATGATTTGAATCATTGCAAAAAAGTATAAAGTAAAAATAGTTTCCTAGTAAAAGGATATTAGTGAAGAAAACTAGTGAAATCTGAGTAAAATGTGGGGTTTAGTTAATAGTAATGCACTGATGATTTCTTAGTTGTCACAAATGTACCATGGTGATGAAAGAAGTTAAAAATAAGAGCCTATCAAAACAAACAAACAAACAAAAACAGGAAATAAATGAGTTTGCAAGGATGTGGAGAAATTAGAATTTTTATGAATTTTCGGTGGTAATATAAATTGTGCAGCTGCTGTGGAAATCAGTTGTGGAAGTTCCTCAAAAAAATTTAAATAGAATTACCATATGACCTAATAATTCTACTTTTTGGTAAACACCCCAAAGAATAGAAAGCAAGAACCCTAAGAGATCTTTGTTCACCTATATTCATAGCAGCATTATTCACAAGAGCTAAAACATGGAAGTAACCCAAGTGCTCATCAAAGGATGAATAGATAAACAAAATGTGGCATGTATATAATGGAATATTATTCAGTCTTAACAAGGAAGGACGTTCTGACATATGTTACAGTATGAATGAACCTTGAGGATGTTATGCTAAGTGAAATAAGCCTTCCACAAAAAAAGGCAATACTGTATGATTCCACTTACATGAGGTGCCTAGAGTAGTCAAAATCACAGAGACAGAGAGTAGGATGGTGGTTGCCAGGGACCAAGGAGATGAGGGAATGGGGAATTATTGTTTAATTGGTAGAAAGTCCAGTTTTACAAGATGAAAAGTTATGGAGATGAATGGTGATGATGGCTGCACAACACTGGGAGGGCATTTCATTCCACCTAGAAATAATGAAAATGGTAAATCTTATATTATGTACATTTTGCCACAATAAAAAATAAGGGGAAAATGAGGGCTATATGGAAACTTTATATTATCTTTGCAACTTTCCTGTAAATCTGACACTATTGCAAAATAAAAAGTTGATTGTAAAAAAGTAGTCTCTTTCCCAACCAAAACCCATAATCCTCAGGCTTGCCCTCAGAAGCAACTACTGGAAATATTTCCATAAACCAGCCCCCTCCTTCCCCCCACACACAGAATTTTGGGGAAAATTCTCAGATAGAGCTGAGAAACCATCCCTTTCTTTCTGCCAAACAGCCATGAGTAATGTTTCCTTCTCATGGACAATGATGAGGGGGGAGAGAGTATGATCACTTCTCTAAAGCCAGATATGCCAAACAAGTTTGCTGGACACATTCCTCTAAGTCAGCTGCATAACAACATGAAGATGACTGAAGTGCATCTTCAGACTCAGAGTCTAAGGTTTGTGTCTTGTCTGTTTTTTGTTTTTTTATTTTAAGAATTCTGCTTCCTTGCTTTTTTTTTTTTTTTTTGATATTTATGCTTCACTAAATAGGACCAAACTCATCCTTTTGAATATAAAATTAAACAAGGGAAAGCTGTAACAGAGTTCAGCATAGGCAGGGGTGTGATTGAAAGTTGCCTAAGGCCACCTGAGAAATCCAAAATACTGTCAGGACAATGACCTGCATCACCTCCCCTCATCATGCTGGGACCAGATACAGTCAAGCCCTCTGGTGATTTGATTTAGTCATAAGTTCTGGTGCCAGTGTTCTGTCGTGTCATCAAGGGGTGAATACCAAATTAAAGGCCCAAGAACAATGAAATGATCAACCATTCCTCCCACAATAGGAAGAAGCCAACAGGTAAAGTTGGTAGTATCTATTTTTTGTTCTGCGCATTTGAGAGAAAAATAAAGGTTTTATGAATTCCTTTGAATATATTCTATTTTTTGTTGTCCCGCAATTTCCATCTTATTGTGATTTAAGCATCAAAGTAAAGTTTATCCCAGAAAGAGGAGCTCCCCCGCCCTTAACTTTGGCCAACCTAAAACAAACAAAAAACCCACACCCACACATGTCTGCATAAGCACACCCACACCCTCCCACAGTCACTGTATACCACAGATAGACAACTATAAAAAGTTTCCTTTAACTTGGTTCTTCTTTTCAGTAAATACAGCGTTCAGATCACCGGCACAGAAAGACCGAAGCTCTTTGATGGATGCATTGCACGCCATTATAGGGATGTACCATCATTTACAGAATGTCAGCTCTTTTCATTATTATGTCTCTGGTGCCCAAACAGTGCTTGGTACATAGTGATGCATGAGAAATATTTGTTAAATTAAAGAATCATTTCAACCACTCCCTAATGGTGAATCTCTACATTGATTTTTTTGTCTGTTGTCATTTAAACAATGCTTAACGAACATCCCTCTATATATCTTTAAGTATATACATTTTTTTGTGTAAAATGAATTCCTAGAAGAGAACTCACTGTATCTAAGGGGATATGCATTTTCACTTTGATCAATAGATAATTTAATAACTTAATTATCTGTGAAGAACTTGATGAATTTTAAGAGAAAGATTTTTAACCTGGCTCTAAAACTTACTGGTAAGTTGAATTTAGAGTTCTTTATGTTAAGAAAGAAGGAAAAGTGCCATGGATATGGAAAAGGTGAATAACGCTCCTTGAAATTTGTTTGAACTTGATATCTTTTTGTTCACAGATGTGGATGGGTCTGTCGTGTGTGTGTGTGTGTGTGTGTGTGTGTGTGTGTGTGTGTGTGTGTGTGTATTTTAAGAATTAGTAGCAGTTCAACCAAATATAAATATTACCTAGGCAAGACCTAGCTCTAGATAACCTGGTAAATGGCTCAACTACCACCTCAGAGTTTCTCCTGCAAGTCACATGATGTCAGAGGCAGACAGCTTAGCTTCCTACATTAAAGTGAAGCACCAGATTCATCAGAGGTAGGACACCTTATTTACTTAGTTTTTTTCCTTGAATAAATGTTGTTTAGCCTAATGACTAAGAGTATGAGATTTGAGGAGGTCAGATCTGAGACAAAATCTCATCTTTGTCATAAACTTTCTATATGATCTTGAAATTTACTTAATTTCTGTAAGCCTAATTTTTTTTTAATTTTCAGAATGAGGATAATGCTATTTATCTCATAGTTTTGATGTGAGGAATAAATGAGATTATATAATTTTGAGTGTCCATAAAGCCTTCTACATACAAGAGCGTACTTTTTGTTTCTCCAACAAAGCACCTCAGATACTGGGATCATCTTTAAGGTCTTGGTGCTAGCATAGTAAATGTTTAATAAATCTCTTCCACACACCAAAAAGCTTATGTTTCTTTGAATTATTTTCTTCTGGGCTAAACAATTGTTTTGTTTGATAGTTTAGGAAAAAACAAAAACAAAAAGACAGGAATTAGAGGAAGAATATATCTTTCAGATATACCCACCATTTGAATAAGAAGTCTGAACATTAGTATTGAATTTTCCCACTGAGTTGGAGAAGTTGAGAAACTGCCCAGGGTCACTGCACAAGATTGTACCACGTGGATAGGAATCTCTTTAGGATTAGTACACACTCCAAAACAGCAATCTGGGAAAAAGGGAGTGCTTGCTGGCAGTTGATCATGAAAGGCTGGAGTATCCTCTCCACCCACCTTGATCTGTTTCAGGTTTAACACTTGTGTGATGCTGAAAAAGAAACTTTGAGGTACGCCTCAATATTAGGAATCTATTTGATATCCAGACCATTCTTCCAGATCAGGACTCTTTCAAACCTGTGCTTAATTTAAAGCCACAGCCTAGAAGCTCTTTTTTATTTTGTTGTTGTTGTTGCTTTGTTTTGTTTTGTTTTTGTTTTTGTTTTGTGGTTATTTGTTGTCTCTTTTAAATAATAGTCCCATGAAAGGCAATTCTTTTCTTGTTTGTAATAGAAAATCAATGCCTTCCTCCCACCCCTAGAACTCTCTGAGAGTTAAAAGTCCTCTGAAATATGTAGATAAACATTTACTTATTCCATATGTATTTATCCTTTTCTAAGACAAATAATAATACCTTTACATATGCAAAACAGTTTGTCAAAGCATTTTCTAGTGCTTAAATATCTCATTGTTTCCATGCTGGTTTCAGGGCTGACTAAAAGTTATTTTTTTTTGTATGTGACAAATGAATAAAACTGAAGATTAGAGAGAATGGATTAACTGGTCCTAATTCATGCAATGAATAATAATAACACTGTCTTACATTCTATTGCTTTTCAAAGTTCTTTCATCCATTATTTAGTTGATTCTCTTATTATTCCTTTTGGGTAGTTACTTATAAATATAATCTCTATTTTATGATTCTTTGAGAACTTGGTAACTCATCATTTTTCATCCCTCACCTCCCCCACTCCAGAACGCTCTGCTAATCCATACTGAACTGGTGCAATAATTGGGAATTTTAACACCTGAGTTTTGCACATTGTGCTTTCCTGGCTTGGGGAATCCCTCCATTCCTGAACAAGGTCACTTCTGGGAGATTTCCACTGAACCACCCTTGTTTAGAATTGTGAGCTCCTCTTGCCTGAGCACTTAAATTATACCAATTACTTAATCAAGTTGTAGTCCAAAATTCGAATTTAACCTTACACATATAGTCAGCAATTATATTATACCTTTCTTATCAGTTAGATCTGGTCCTGTTTTATACAATTTCAAATCCTGCTTTAAGAACACAAAAATGGATAATAAAGTGGCCATAACCTGAAAACCATCACTGAGTAAGTGAGAAGTGCATGTTTAATTTGATGAGATGTAAGAAAAAATATTAGGAGGCATTTTTCATCCTTGTTAGTTGTTCAGGCTAATATTTGGTCTTGGGATGGCCCAAATCCAAGGAGCTAATGTGTGGGTTTTGAGCCATTGTGAATAAAGACCAGTCCAGCCCCATGTAGCCCAGGTCAGGGTACCCATCGGTTTAACAATGACACTCCAAGACCTAGACCTCAGGAAAGCTCCTTGATCACAACAGAAATGCTTTAAAAGCTGATTGCTTTCTGACTGCCTCTCTGATGGATCGTTGCTCTCTGCTTCTATATCATACACCTAACTTTGGATTCAAGCTTTCCTTTTTGAAAAATCTTTTCAAGGTTTTTTGGTCAAATTTTCAGTGTCTTCAGTGCTTTAAAACTCCTTCCTTTGTGGCATAAGTTTTAACCATCTTCAGTGATGTATTCCCTTATCGGCCATGGCACACTTAACTCCTCATTCTCAACAAGGGGCTCTTACCTCTTAACTTCAGACAGTTAGAGAGAAGGACACCTAAATCTCACTTTGCAGCCCTCTGTCAGTCTGAGACAGGAAGGGCGCAGCCATTCAAGGAATAACACAGCAGTTAACACCAGGGTGGTGAAAGATTCAGCCCACAGGAGGCCTTGAGGCTCAAGATGGTGGGAGGTTTGACTTCTAGTAGACCTTGAGCTTCCTTATACATTCATTGTAATATATTAGCATGTTGAATAACATGCCCGTAGGCACCATGACAGTCCCAAGGCTAGCCACAGAAGGTCAGAGAGTGGGAAATGGCCAACTTCCTGGGAATCCCAGCCCCTCCTCCAGGGTAGTTAGACTGGTCCTTCCACTTATTAGCATATGAAGCTACCAAGCCCATAAAAACTGGCAACACAGAGCCTTGTGTCTGCCTCTCTCACTCCTTCCTCTTCAGAGACGGCCTGCACTCTGTCTATGGAGTGTGTGCCTACTTTTACTCTAACCTCAGCGCCCAACGCCCACACCTCTTGGCCTTTCTCTTGTCTTTTAAAACAGCCTACACTCTATAATATGTATCTTTCTAAATAAATATACCTTTACTCAACTGTGGCTCACTCTTGAATTCTTTCTTGTGTGAAGCCAAGGACCCACACTTGGTAGGCCACAGGGGCTCAGCTGAGGCCTGGGACATGGCTTTCTTCATGTCCTACATCCATTTTTCCTGCATCAAGTCTTTGATAACCGTGACTCGTCTTTGGGGCTAATCATTTAGATGCCAACACTCTCAGGGATTAAGAGCCAATGGTCAGAATAAGGAAGCATCATCGTAATAAATGATACAATATAATTCACAGTACTTCCACGTGCATCTGCTATGCCATTTTTATAACCCTGACTGACTGATAAGTAAATCGACTGGGGAATAAAGTGATTTGCCCGCAGTTTGCTCTGAGTAAGGCACTGTAGGCACAACCTGAATGGTCCTTGTCCTCTACTCTTGGAGGCAGTGCTTTCTTCATATCAAATCTACTCTTAGGGAAGACAATATTATTGCTTTGAGCATCTCTGTGTTTCCACTCTGAGAGATGCATTTTAATCTGTTTATTTTCTCAACAAACAATACTTGTTCTTTACAGGAAAGCCATCATGATAGATCCAGGAATACAGCAATAAAACAAAATGAGGATTTCCTCAATGGAAATGTTGAAAATCCACACTGGCACCTGAGGAGAAGATGACAAAGATGGAAAAAAAAATAGGATGATTTAAAAGGGTATAATGTGGGATTCCATTCTTGACTCAGTGGTCAGAGAATACCATTTTGAGGAAGTTATATTTAGGTTGTGACTTAAAATAGATGTAAATGTTTATTAGACAAAGGAGGATATGAAGGACAGAGAGAAGTCCCATTCAGGCATGGAGATGTTGGGATGAGAGCCCCTTGAAATATGTCTATGTACTAGTTTGCACTCACTTCTTGTGTGTGTGTCTTAATCAATCTATCTTTTCCCTGGAGAGAGCACTTTTTACTCACCTCAGAGGTGCATGTTTATCTTTCCAGAGCTTTGAGGGGAAGTAAAGGGTGACATTTTTTGATACGATCTGTGCCAAAAAGTAGAAATACACCACCTGCTCAGGAACAAGAATCCAGACATAAAAAAACCAAATACCAAATGGTAGGAAAACCAATGCATAGGCAAGGCACATAAGTAACATACTAGAATGTCTGAACTCAAACCTGGAGCCTGGCAGCTTCTAGGCATTATTCCATGAAACTCCAAGGTGACCATTATGATTTATTCATCAGTCAGGTCTATGGCTCACCCTAAGGCTGCTTGACTTAATGCCAAGTACTAGCAATTACAATGTCACATGATTATAGAACAGGGTTCATCTGAAGACCCCAAATCTACCAAAGAAGACCGATGCCCTGCTTGGGAAAACTTTCTATCAGAAGAAGCACATGGAAAGTCAAGAAGGCACTGGAACATTCCAGGAATAGGAGACTGAAGCAGAGAAAGTGTGTAAGGAGTGAATTAAGAAGTCATTCAAGGAATCCAAGAAGTAGTAAGTGGGTAAGGGAAGTAATTAATGGCTAGTCATCTTCTGAAAGCTTTGACATTTCATTACATAGGCTGTGGTCTTCTGTGACCAGAGGGCAACTTGGATTTGCTTCAGGAAGGCAATTTGCAGTTTCTGTGACTTTAACTTAAGAGCATATGTCATCAAATCATTTTTGGCTTCAAACAGAGTAAGGCTTCCAAAGTTTCAGATTTCTGCTCTAGATACAATTTTTATGTGCCTTAATCACTTTTTATTAGCCTTGTGTTTGCCCCTTAAGTCAAGTGAAATCAAGCCCTTATCTCTGCAAAGAAGTGTTTTGTTTTCTTTTCACTCCCAGTTTCTCCTTACCTCTTAACTGAAATATTGTACACTGCCGCCACCGAAGAATTAATTTTTCACGCCTGACAATTCAGCAGATAATGTTTTCTCTGTAACAAGTGAAATGTAGTTTGTTTGGGGCTCATCTGCATATGAAATGGAGTATTGTTAAAGCTGGAAAAACCAGGAAATCCCCAAGCCACTGCTTCTGTTGGTCCAACAAAGGGAGCCCTCATTTTTTATTCATTGTTGTGGGGCCATTTTACAGAGTGACAGATCTCCGATAAGGGCCAGAATCTAGCGACCATCCTCTCTGATGCCATCAATCAAGTGCACTAGACTTTGGTGGCAATTCCCTTCCACAGGCATGGTGAGCAGACTCTGCTAATGGGTTTTGGCACTGAGCTGTAGCCCCCAGAATCACTGACTATGACGAGCATCTGAGCTGTGTGAGTTAACGGGAAAAATCTACCCATGTGAATAACCCATGTTTTTCTCCCCTCGACTGCAGAGAGTTTGCTAATTTCCTAAGCACAAAGCAAGTTTAATTAAAGCCAGTGGAGCAAGGGAATTCCACAGTCGAATGAATTTTTATGTAGCTCACACAGTCGGAGCCAGGCAAAATATGAATTATGTTGATATAAGCTTTGTTTGGTAAATAGTCTCACTCCAGGCACTTCTCTCAATCCCTGGGACACTTTAAAGTATTTACTGAGTAGAGCTCCCCTCTTCCTCCTCCTCTTTATAGCCCCCCACCGAACACACCCCTGCCTTTTGGATGTATTAACAATCATACCCTCCTTCCAAGAAGCACAAGGTAGAAGCAAAACTCAACAAGGAAAGTACCTCTGTGCTTGCCCTTGGCCCAACTCTGGGCTTCAACTGTTCTATCAACCCCTTCTCTCCTCCACAAGTAGCAAGATGGTCAGAGACTCCACTCAGGATTCCCCCATCTTTTTGGGTACCTGTGAACAGCACTTTCCCATTTGCAAAGAGGTCCTTTTTTTTTTTTTTTTTTTTTTTCCCCTTATCAGTAGTAATTGTCCATCTGGAAAGAAAAGGATTTTTTTTTAAGATTAGAAAATAATAAAGTGGATTTATGCTTACTCTTACAGAATTCCATAGAATATGTCAACTGAAATAAATGCACAACCTAAAAACTGAGAATTATGTTTTATTTGGTGGACATTTCTGAGAACTCGAGCCTGGGATCATAGCCTCCCAGATTGCTCTGAGGGACTGCTCCAAAGAGGTAGGGGAGGAGCCAGGATACATAGGAGCTTTACAACAAAGACCCGGTAGTCAGAACATTAAAATATTACTTGTTAACTAAAGAAAACCAGGCATCTCAAGTTAAAGAATTTAGCGCTTTTCTATGTTATGGGAGGGAGCAAATATTTGGGCTCATTGAATTCATTCCTTCGATGAACACCTAGCTATCTAGGGCCAGTATCCTGTCCTTTCTTATTGTGAGTCCCTGCAGGGTGAACCATTATGAGTGGCTGCAGAGGCTGGGCTGCAGGCTTGTCTTCACTGGGGGGTGGCAGTGGCTGATGACTTGATGGCTTCAGCGTTCTTTGTTTTCTGATATGGCTTGCAGTATTTTTCATTCACAAATAGGATGGCTTGAAGAGAAAAAGTAAAGGAAGTTCCCATTTATCATTATCTTTTTTCATATTCTATACTTTTAATGGTATTTTTACCATTAAATAAATTTTCTCTGTATTCACAACACTGTATTTCTACATGAATTCAAACTTTTTATTGATAACTTATTTTTAACTGGATTTGGAAATGAGCAGATTTTTGCACATCTAGGCCAAATTCAGAAACCAACTAACTGAGACACTGATGAATTCACTTTTATGCAAATATTTACTGAATGCAGCTACGTGCAAGGCATTCCTCTAGACTCTGGAGATTCAGCAGTTAATAAAAGTCTTCATGGATCTTACATTCTAATTAGAAGAGACAGATGATAAACAAAATATTAAGTGGTACGGAGGGAAATGAATGAGGGGAGGAGTGTGGGTTCAAGGATTGTGACTTTTAAAATGCTGGGTGGACAAATCCTTCTGGGGAAAGTATATTTATAAAGTCTTAATGAGGTGTGGAATAGTCACAGAGTTATCTGGAGGAAGCACTTTTCAGAAAGATAGAAACATCCAGTTCTGGGCCTGAATCAGGAACACCCAGACATAAGCTCTGGGACTTGCATGAAGGCTGGTGGGCCTGTGCAGAGTGAGCATTATGGGCCGAATTGTGTTGCCTAAAAAAGAGTCGTATTTTGAAGTCCTAATCTCTACTACCTCATAAAGTGTTTAGAGTTATGGTCTTTAAATAGGTAATTAAATTAAAATTAAATTATTAGGGTGGACCCTGATCCAATGTGACTGGTATCCTTATATGAAGAGTAGTTTAGGCACAGACAAAAACAGAGAGAAGGCTATGTGAATACACTAGAAGAAGACAGCCATCTCCAAGTCAAGGAGAAAGGCCTCAGAAGACACCAACCCTGTTGACCTCTGCTTATCTCTTGGCCTTGGACTTTTACTTTCTAGAACTAGGAGAAAACAAATTTCTGTTGTGTACATCGCCCAGTGTGCAGTGCTTTGTTATGGCAACCTTAGTAAACAACTACAGTGGACAGAGGGAATGTAGTAGGAAATACGGTCCAAGAGCTCAAGGGGATGCAGATCGAGTCAGACCTTACCTACAGGCCCTTGTCTATGAGGAATTTGCACCACACTGCGCAAACATAGCATGCACCAAGGTGCCGGCAGGAAGGGTCTGACTCAGCAAACAGGCTGGACATGAATCTGGGAGTTCTAGAAGAGAGAAGGGGCCTCAACCCCACAGCTTTATTTATGCATTAGCACATACTTATAGACTAGCCTAAGAGAGGCTAGGGAATGCATAGTTTCTCTAAATAACAAGGAATTGCATCAGGAAAATTCCTGGCCCAGAACAATACTGGAGATTTTGTATGCAGAGTGCCAAGGTCTGCACACTTAGGACCTGGGGACAGCTTTGCATGCTGGGAATAGTAACATCAGCTGGACGTCTGCCTCTTCACAGACACTTCCAATCCCAAGGAGCTAGCTGTCTGTTGAACCACCACCAAAAGTTGGAAGGAAATGAGCCTCTACAACTGTTTGGATTTGTCTCTAGTTTACTAGAGTCAAGGATGAACCCAGCATTTTCTTGTGAACAACTGGATATACACATTTGGTATTAGAACAAGATTTGTCTTGGATATAGCAGATATAAAATATCTTGGTAGGCATCCAGGCAGACAGCAAGAAGGGACTTAAATAGAACAGGATAGATGAGGGGGGGTAGGTTTGGATTGGAGATTACATTTTGGGAATCATCAGCATAGAGATGATATTCAAGTCATAAGATGGTAGAACAATCATCACAAAAATGTATGTAGACAAAGCAGGCAAGAGGTCCAAGGGCTGAGCTTGAGGTCCCATCACTAGGAGGTCAGGGAAATGAGGAGAAATCAGCAATGCAGACTGAGAAGGAATAGCCTGTGAGTAGGAGGCAAAGGAGAATATGAGGTCCTGGGAGCCAAGTAAGATGTTTTGAGGAAGACGCAATGATCAGTGTTGTCAAAGACTGAAGATCTGGACTTGACTACTGAGTTTCCAGTAAGTATGCTGTAGATGATTTTGACAGGGTGGGTTCAGACGAGGGGTGGAGGGGGCCTTATTACAGAAAGGTTAAGAGACAGTGGGAGGAAAGTACCTCAAGACAAGGAGTACAGAGTAATCTTTCTAGAAGTTCTGCTATATAAAGAGGAGCAGAGCAATGGGATAGTAGTGCTAGTGTGATTCCATGCGGAAGCCCATGAGTTTCTGCATGATGAGTGCGATGTCTGCTTCCTCTTGGTTTCCTTAGCACCAACATCCAGCCTGCTACATAGTAAGTGTTTCACAAGTATTTCCATGTAAAATTGAGAAAGTAGAAAGAAGGGGGGATACTACTGTTACCAAGGGGAGGGGAAAAATGTGACTTTGGTTCTTTGCCCCCCCCACCCAGAAATGAACTTTTAATGAGAAACAGACAGCGTGATATAAACAGATTTTTTATTAGTAAAGTAAAAAGGTGGTAAAATGTAATACACACCTAAGAGAGGAAGAGTGGTGTCGCTCCTTTGTTTTTCCTGTTCTTATATCCTGGCTTGGGGGCGTTTTCATGATTGATTGATTGATTGATTGATGGCTTATGTTCTTTGAGTGTTCGGGCTGATTGATTGGGGGCTCACGTTCCTTGTGCCCAGACACGCCCACCTCTTTTGCGCATGTTCTTACCCATGATGCACACAGAGAAACCTAGAGGCGGAGGCTCAAACTGCAATCAATTACATTATAATGAGCGTTGGGTCAAGTTAAGCGAGGTCCTTCTCTCTATGGTGCAGCAGAAGCATTCAATTCTAGCCAGCTTCTTTGCTGGCCCTCATTTAGAGAAAGTAAAAGTTTTTGGAGCCCTTTATCCTGAGCACAGGCATACTGCTATTTTCTGGGTTGCTCACTCCCCCGTCCTCTCCCATTGCCCAGTGCTCATTTCTGTTGAACTACCTACCACTACCACTTATTGAGGGTCTATTATGTGCCTAATGAGGCTCTGAATATTAAACGTTTTCTTTTACTTTATTAACAAAAGGCACCTGCAGAAAGATATATGGTAAATGCTCACTCAGGAAATGATGGAAGATGCACCAGCCACCACAGGAATACTGCTTCCTCCACTGTAATCTCCGTGCCTATCCACCTCTGTTTTCCTTTACATAGACTCTGAGGATTAACCTGCTTTACCACTTATGATTTAAAGTCACCATCATTCTCTTTTTTCCTGATTTCTTTATTTCCTACTAAAATCTGTGCCCTTCATTGACACCCAGACAACAATATGACCAAAGGTTCTCTGTGTATAAGGGGTTTATTATTGAATCTTAATAACGGTAAGCATGATAATAGTCACAACAATATTGACAGTAGCTAAAATATATTTAGTGGGTTTTCTAAAACATTTTTTGTTGAGTTATAGTCATTTAACAATGTTGTGTCAAATTCCAGTGTAGAGCACAATTTTTCAGTTATACATGAGCATACATATATTCATTGTCACATTTTTTTTTTCACTGTGAGCTACAAGATCTTGTATATATTTCCCTGTGTTATACAGTATAATTTTGTTTATATATTCTGCATATGCCTGTCAGTATCTACACATTTTGAACTCCCAGTCTATCCCTCCCCACCCCTGCCCCCTTGGCAACCACAAGTTTGTATTCTATGTCTATGAGTCTGTTTCTGTTTTGTATTTACTTTTTTTATTTTTAATTTTTTTTAGATTCCACATATGAGCAATCTCATATGGTATTTTTCTTTCTCTTTCTGGCTTACTTCACTTAGAATGACATTCTCCAGGGACATCCATGTTGCTGCAAATGGCGTTATGTTGTCATTTTTATGGCTGTATAGTATTCCATTGTATAAATATACCACTTCTTCTTTATCTAGTTATCTGTTAATGGACATTTAGGCTGTTTCCATGTCTCGGCCATTGTGAATAGTGCTACTATGAACACTGGGGTGCAAGTGTCTTTTTGAAGTAGGGTTCCTTCTGGATATATGCCTAGGAGCAGGATTTCTGGATCATATGGTAAGTCTGTTCCTAGCCTTTTGACGAATCTCCATTATTTAGTGTTTTTATGTCAGGTACAGCGCTGGTTGCTTCATAGGTATCACTGAATTTTACAACAGCTTTCTGAGTTAGGTACTATTATTACTTTCCTTTGACAAATCAGAGATCTGAGTCTTAGAGGAGTAAGTCACATGGGCATGATTACACAGCTGGTTATGAGTCTAACTCCATGTTCTTAATCACTACACCAAACTAGGAAAAGGTCTACAGGCATAATAAAAATAACCAACGTGGGAAAGGGCTAAAGAATCAAATCTCCAACAGGTTTACACTCTATTGTGCCTGGACAGAAGATATAGTGTGCTTTTTATGAAAGATAATATTTTAAAACAATTTTAGATTTAAGACAGAGATGTAACAAGAACACAGAGAATTTCCATATATTCTTCCCCTAGCTTTTTCAATATTAAAACCTACATTATCTTGATACATTTATCTAAGGTAAGAAATTAACATTGATATATTGATATTAATGAAACTACAGACCTTATTTGGATTTTACCAGTGTTCCCCCAAATGCCCTCTTCTGTTCCAGCATCCAGTCCAGAGCATTGTGCTGCATTTAGTCATGTCGCCTTGTTTCCTCCAATTTGTGACGATTTTTTCAGTTTTTTCCCCTTGGTTTTTCATGACATATTTGAAAAGTATTGATCATGTGTTTTACATAATGACCCTTGATTTGGGTTTAACTAATGTTTTCCATGATTAGATTAAAATTATGGATTTTAAGGGGAAATACCACAGAGGCACAATGTCTTTCCATCTCATTCTACCAGGGGGTACATGACACCAATGTAACTAACCATTGGTGACACTAACCTCTATCACTTGGCAGTCTCTGCCAGCATTTTCCACTGTAAATTTACTCTTACCCTCTTCCCATACTCTGTTAGAAGTGAGTCATTAAGTCTAGCCCACACTTACGAGATTGGCAATTACACTCCAAACCCTGGAGGAAGAAATATGATGAGAATGTGGGCTTACGTTAAAACCACCATAGTCTTCAACAACTATTCTGTGGGAGATGTTTAGAGGCTGTGTAACTGTCCTATTTTCCTTCCAGTGTTGCCCACTGATTTCAGCATTCATCAGTGGGTTGTGTTTGTCACAGTTAGTAGTGTTCTAATGGTTATTTTCTATTTCCTCCATCTTTTCTATATTATTTGGAATTCTTCTTTATTGGAGATTTGTCCCCTCTCTCCACATTTCTTTAATTATTTATTTAAATATGTATGGACTCCCAAAATTTATTTTATTTTTTGGATTATAATCCAGTAATTCCATTATTTATTTTGTTATTCAAGTTGCTCGAGTTTCAGCCATTGGGGGCTCCTTCAGGTCAGATTCTGTATCTTTTTGGCATGCCCCCATATTTCCCCCCCCCCCAACTGGCTTACTGTTTGGCACTGTACAATACTCCAGGTCCATCTCGTATTTTCTCTGCTTCAACACTTACATCAGCCATTTCTCTAAGGAGTCCTAGGCCCTTTTTTTGTGGAAAATAGTATTGTGAAGCCAAGATTAAGGTGCTGGGTGTAAGCACTACTTCTGAGGGGTCATCATTTCTAGGCCCTTTCAGTGAATAGAGCTAGGAAATATATGTTTATTTACTGAACCGTGTATAGGCACGTATCTATATGTATTTCATTATCTATCTGTTCATACTATAATCTCCAACTCTCTTATAGCCCTCACAAGTTTCATTCTAGTTTTATCCCTTGTTCACTTTCTAACTTCTTTGTCTTATAATGAGAAAGCTAGTGCTCATTAACTATAGCTTATTTACTTATTCATTTAAACTTATATACATTTAAAACAGTCTCACAATTGCTAACCCTGTAAGAAACAAAGTTACCAGAGTACAATGTTTGTATATTTTTATATTTAGTCTTAGAATAGCCAAACACTATTTTCTGAAGTTATTTAGATCAGCTTTTCTCCCTACCTCCCTCAGCCAAAAACGCTCCTTGTTTTCTTTTTTCCCCTACCTCTCTTTTCTCCCTCCTATGTTGAACAGCCTGGGCGGGGGTTGGGCAGGGTGGTTGCTGCTGACATGGATCAGGGTCTGGTCCAGGTGGGTGGAGTGTGGAGTTTTTCAGGAAGGCAAATGTGACAAAATTGGAGGCCACAGGGTTTACGTTGTGGCTTGAGTATGTAGTGGCGAGAAAGTGTGCGTCCAGGTGGAGGGGCAGAGAGAGGGTATACTGGGATGTACTGGGCATCAGGGGAAGCTCAAAAGACATCAGAATTAGATTCAAGGTGCTGTTGCCAAGACCTTTGTTCCCAGAGGAAGCCCAATCTCTCGGGATCTTGGGAGTTCTACAGGAAGGGGCAAGGGAATCCTGGGATGAGAAACACCTGAGTGCCCTGGGTTCTGGAGGCCTCTGGTCCCAGACTCATCCCTAAAGAGTCTGGCTCACACCACTTATCAAGCAAGCCCCAATCCTTGTTAATGCTTCCCCTGATGCCCCAGTCAGAGTCACAGTGCAGCTGTGTCTCTCCCAAGGTCTCAACCAGGTGATGGGTGGGTTGATGCAAGGACAGGACCACCTGAGACCAGTCCAAGGAAGGGAACTGCACATGTGCCAGTCACAAGGCTATTACCTTCCAGGAGGCTGAAGGCAGTGATGTGGGCTTCTGGCAGAGGCACCTGGGGTCTCAATCCAACATCTGCCAAGGTCTAAGTTTGTTGCAACCCAATCATGCCAGTCCTAGGGACCAGATGTTCCTCCCAGCAACAGTGAGTTGCCTAGAATTATATCATACATTTGTCAAGTTTCATCTGTTAATTTGCAATCTATCTTGACATTCCTGGCACTACAAACATCTAAACAGAATTCAGTAAGAGCTTTATTGTTGATTAGGCTGAGTTAGAGGAGCTGCTTGGTTTCCTAATACACCCTACCCTCACTTTGGAATTTCCCTTGGAGGCCTGATGGGTTTCCAAAGTAGACACTTATACCAGACGTTTTCCCAGAGAATTACAGCCTGGCATATGCCCATCAAATGCAGAAGATATCAGACTCGAGGAGTGTACCTAAGTCTCCAGGCTTGACTTCTGCCTAGATACATATTTGTGCATTTTATGGGGGTGGAATCAAAAAGAGAACGCACATCCTTATGTCTCTAACACACATAAGGAGTTTAAGCTGGGATGTATTACACACACTCAGAGGCATTCCTCTAGTTTCAGCAACCAAGTCATTCCATGAAAAGAGCAAAGGAGGGGTTCAAAGAAGCACATTGCTTCTACAGCACTGCTCATTTCTGAGGAGAAGAGTATTAACTCCCCATCCCCATTTAGAAATGTAAAGAAAAGGAGATAAATATTCATACTTTGTGCTCAATTCCAAAACGGGTATGAAATTGGTATATTTTGAATAGAACAATCAAAATCGTAGGTCACATGTTGTGTGCTAACAATTTATGAGACAATTTGCTAACAACTTTACATGAATCATCCCACTTAACCCTTAGACAACACTATGAGTCTGTACTTTCATTATCTATTTTACCAATGAAGAAACTGAAGCACAGACAGGTTAAGTAACTTGACCAAGGTCCGTAATTAGTGGGTGGTAACCAGGATCCTGGCTCAGCATTCTAACTCCAGTGACTGAGGTAGCAAACTTCTTCCTTAAAGTTGGAAGCACCCTGGGCAATCTTTCCTCTTTGGGGACCAAATTTACTTCCAAATAAACCACTTTTCTCTCAAACAATCATCTACTACCTTCCCTTTTGTGCTATAAAAACTGGGTCACTCTCCCTCACTCATTGGCAGTTTTAGCACTTACCTCGTTATTTTTGCCTCTCTGCTTAAAGTCTGTTACACATCTGTCATTTCAGAATCTCCTTGAATTATCTTTTCATCTATTTATCCTCTCACTTGCATCGCCTTTTCATCCCCAATGTTATCTTTTTCTCCCTTTTCATGATTATAACCCTTGATTTTTTTTTCGTTCTACCAATATCTATTATTGTCTCATTTGCATTGTTTTTATTTTATGTTGCAAATCTGAAAATAGGGACCCAATAGGTTTTTGCAGTACAGGTAAAGTTAACTGTCAAAAATAAAAGAATAAAATTTTGTCTTTAACTGCAAAAATATTTTAAAATAATAATTGTGACACTTCCAAAATGTCAAATTCAGATATTATATTTCTAGCAACTTCCCAATCTTCTGTATTGTTTAGGAATGAGTGTGGTTGCATATAACAAAAAAAAAAAAAAAAAAAAAAAAAACCCTGAATTAACACTGCTATAATCCTGATAGAATCTCTCACATAAAATAAATTCAAAAGACAAAGCTGGTAAGGTAGCATCCCAAAAGCATCAGGCTCCTAGATTCCTTTTATCTTGCTCTTCTGTTATCATCAACACAAAGCTTCCACTTCATGCTCCAGGACAGTCGTGTATGCTCCAGACATCACATCTTTAAGGAAGCATCCCAAAAGTTGCACATGATAATTTCACTTATACCATGTTAGCCAAAATTTATAAACCTGGTTGCAAAAGGAGCTATGGGATGTCTTCATTCTATGTGGCCTTGTGCCCTGATAAGTTTTTGTTTTTTAATGTTTAACTAACTTTGGAGACATGAGCAGATGTTGAAGACTAGCATTTTCTACCACTCTTTCCAATCATTTACTCTTGTAGTCCTTCTCTAGCATTGTTTAATCTCAGTGAGATCTTCAAACCCACTGACTACTCCTTTTTATTATTCATCATTCTCCTCATGACCAGTTTCCTTCCTGAATCCAACCAAGAGTCAATAATTCCTCCTGTTTCAGTGAATTAAGTATAACCGCTCCTGTCATAGGTTAATTTAGGCTCTGAATTTTAATCCCCTTCCCTTTCTCAAGGAGTTCTCATCTATAATTGTTTTTTTCTCTTAAGTTATTGATTCTTCCCTTTTCCTTGGATTACTCTTATAAACACTAAAACATGTCTTAGAAATTTTCATTTAAGAAATAATAAAACTTTCATCGACCTCATATTGTCCCTGTAACTATAGTATGACTTTTCCACTTGGCTTCACAGCAACTTTTGCTAGAAAAATTGTTCATAGCCACTGTCTCTACCTTGTCATGCCAACCCCCCACTCATTCCTCGATGTGCTCAATTTGAGTTTCATATAATTTTTTGATAGTTGCCCTTTTTAGAGTCAATAATGAACTCCATGATGCCAAATCCCATAGTCATTTCTTTCTTCCTATATAATGTCTCAGTAGCAATTGATACAATTAATCTAGAATACTTTTTTCCCTTGGCTTTCAACATACATGTTCACCTGGTTTTCCTCCATCCTTATTGTTGCTCCTTTTCAGAATTCTAAGCATCAGTGGATCACAGAGATCAAGACAAGATTGTTTCTTCTGTGCATACACTCTCACTCAAGACACATTCATTCCCTAGATGGTATCCTTTAGCCCCATGATTTCACACATATTTTCATAGAAAAATATTTTCACTTTTTCTCCAATCATAATTTCTTCCCTTCATTCTAGACTATTGTTAGCAAATTGCCAACATGTTATCTTTTCTCAAATGCTGACTTGGTATTTCAAATTTAACATACTTACAACAAAACTCTATCTTCACCCTCATCTCTACTGCTGTCTTAACCAAAGCTTTCCTCTACTTCAGGTATCTTCATATTAGTAAATGAGTAAATAGTACTCACTCTGTTGCTTAAGCCAACAGTCCATGAATCATCCTTGAGTCCTCCCCCAACTACTAGTTCCAGTTCATTATCTAATCCCATTGAATTTATTTCCAAAATGAGTAATTTCTCTCCATCCCTAATAAACTACCTCTTGGACTATTGGAATGAGCTCTTTAATTTGTCTCTAGACTTCGTTTATTAACCCCCTCTCCTTTTTTTTTTCATTCTGTGCATAGTTAACAGTAAGTTAAAAATAAAATTAATTCAGATCAAGTGACAACACCCCCAAAAGTCTCTCAATGACCTCTCACTGCAGGAGAATGAAATTGCAACTTTACATTGTACTGTGAAGTGCGGAGTAATGAGGTATGGATGATTATGAAGTGTGGATCAGTCAAAATTCTCTGGAGAAAAAGAACCAATAAGAGACAGATAGTTATATAGGAGGTGATCTATTATGAGAATTGGTTCATTCAGTCATGGAGGCTGAGAAACCTCATAATCTTCCATCTGTAACCTGGAGAACCAGGAAAGCTGGTCGTATAATTCAATCCAACTCTGAATGTTTCAGAATCAAGAACTCTGATGTGCAAGGGCAGGAGAGATGGAAGGCCCAGCTCAAGAAGGGAGTGAGAATTTGCCCTTTCTCTAATTTTCTGTTCTATTTGTGTCCTCAAGGTATTGGATAATGCCTATGCACTTTGGTGGGAGCAGATCTGCTTTACTCAGTCTGCCAATTCAAATGTTGATCTTTCCTGGAAGTACCACCACAGACACACCCAGAAATAATGTTTGGCCAGCTATCTGGGCATTCCTTAGCCCAGTCAAGTTGACACATACAATTAACCATAAATTCTACCCTGTACCCTGTCACTCTCTCCCTGCTCATCAAGCAGGAGCTATGCTTGTCTTCTTTCCCTTAATTATGCTGTGCTCTTTCCTGCTCAGGACCTTTGTGATTACAGTTCTCTCTGCCTGAAAACAAGCTTTCCCAAGATCTTTGTAAGGGAGCCATTAAGGTCTATGTTTAAAAAGGGTCTCTTTGGAAAGAACTTTATGACCACCCCTAGACTCTGGACATTCAATATCCCATCTCTCTATGCTATTTTCCTTATAGCACTTATCATTACTTGATATGTTCTTTTTAATTGATTAGTTTTAATTAATGTTTCCCTCCTGTTAGACTGTTTACTCTAAGAGGTCATGAACCATGTCTGTTTTGGTTACTCAGATAAATTCTCAGAACTTCCAAGGCTGTCTGACATATTGTAATCACTCAATGCATATTGATTGAATGAATAATTGAATAAATTAATAAATGAGTGACTTCTCAGTGTCAAAAGAACTAGACACTAACTGTCAGTTGCTACATTACCATTACACAGGGAAATTATTTTTTCTACTGCTGAGGCAAAACCCAATTTTTAAAGTATATTACTGATCTTATGTCTTGTATATTTTGCATGTTTTATAAATTTATTTCCAAGCTTTGGAAAAACACAACAAAAAATGACTATATTTTCCTCTGTAAGTCAGAGATCTGAGCCTACCTACCAAAAGTCCATTTCATTATAGACTTGATAAATTATGTTGGAATTTTTCTGGTGCAGCTAAATAAAATTAACTGTGCTTTATATCACACACAAACATACCCACAGAAAAAAACACAAAATTTTGTACTTGCACATTTCATATGAGCTCATATTGCTAATACGATAAAATGGTAACCAATTAGATCAAATAAAAACACTCTCTGTGAGACTTAGTCTTTGTATATCCTTTTGATCTTAGAGAATAATGTTTTCCTTAAAACTTTAAGAATAGTTCTACTACAAGTAATTTTCCAATCTGTTTTTTATTTGGCAAACAAATTGAAATGGGGTTAGGTATACTCTTCTGTAAAACAACAAGGGATTTCTATGATTCCACGTAGTGGCTTCAAGAATGCAGACTTCTTCCCTATTACCTCCCTTCCTTCACAGCCTTTATTCTCTAGCACCTCATATCTACTTTCAAGAAATACATGAGTCCAGATATCCATGTGTTATGTGTCCTTTAACATCCTTGTAGTGGCTAGGGCATGGAGGATTACACTGCATAAAGTACACCTACCATCTCAAAGTTTAACAAGATGTGTTTCTTTTTCATACAAAGTCCACCACATATCAGGGTGAGTGTCCAGGAGAACCTTCGTCCATGTAGCAAGTTAACAATCCAGGTCACTTCAACTCTCTGGTTCTATAATCTTGTCAATTGTTCTCTTAGTTTGCTGAGGCAGGAAAGAGACCACCACAGAGATGTGCTCTGGCTATTCTGTGATTTGACTTGGAAGTGACGCATACTCTTTCTCCCTACAGCCCATTGACCCTAACCAAGCACATTTCTCCACCTAGCCTCAAGGGGATTGGAAATGGTGATCTTGCCCTGTGTCCAAGAAAAGGAAAACTAAATAGGGCTGAGCACAAGAATTTCCTACTGCACCTTCCCCATCTCCTCTTCTCTTCCTGCCACTAGCATCTTATAATTGCCTGTTCTGACTCAGATCTAGGGGGGCAATTGAACTTTTACTTTGCTTCCTCTCTTTCCTGCTCCCAAGACCTGTGTATGCACTGGCCACTAGGCTGCAAGACTTACAAAGGCAAAGATCTTGTCTGTTCCGTTCGTCAGTGTGTTTTCAGCACTAGAACCCTGTCTGAAGCCTGAGTCCTTCCAATAAAATTTGCTCTAATTAATAAAGAAATATGCTTTCTTCATATGACATTGTCTAATAATATAATAACATAGACTCATCTGTTAAATTATTAAACATCTCCAAATTCTGCTGAAGCATTCACTTGGTACTCCAATGTAAGTAAAAGGAGCACAAATTGTAATAAAAGGAGCTATGATCTGATATGTTGTCCTTATGTGATTTTTCTCTGAGTAAAGGATGGTATATACAGTGGTAAGCATCTCTGATGTTACCTATATTAACCTTGCAAACTCTACTTTTATTGTTCCCAAGGGGTTTGAAAAAAAGTATCTATTTGATGTGCAGAAGTCCTGGTTTTGTTCACCCCAGGAAGGAATCAGTCGGCTTGACAAAGCAGTCCTGAATCTCAGGCTGTGCATTCCACTCCTGGTTTTGAATTTACCTTCTCCTTGCCTGTTTTCTACCTCCTGACTCTGGCCCCTAGAGCATCTCCAGTTACCTCGAGATGTTCTGAATTTCCAAAACAATTTTCAATATAAAATTAAATTTTAATTCATTTTAACTTGGCAAAAATAAATAAAACATCAGCAGTGTTGCAAAACTGAACAATAGACTATCACACCACTCGATGGCGCTGGGGGAGGATTCTAAGACTTGATTTCTCCAGTTGATCACACTATCCCTGTATTTGGCAAGAGGGCTTCTGATTAAACATCTTGATATTCCTGGGTCACCATTTGTGGACATTCAGAACATAAAATCTTTACATGAAGTTTTAAATAAGAAGAGAAACAGGGCAAAATTAAAAATAGGAATTTTATTGAGAATATTCCATTACCTATAAAATTGTCTACACAGATATATATGTAAACATATGTGTGTGGGGGAATGTGTGTGTAAAATACCAACGGAAATCTGTCTTCTTAGTTTCAGCTTACACCTAAAACATGTTTAATTTTAAATTCAGTTTTAAAAAGCTTTATAATTTCCATTGTCTTATCAAGTCTCTGTGACATAATGTAAGCAAAATAAACAGAAGGCAACTTAATACAATCTCCTAGTGCAAATTTCATCTCATTTCCATTTTTGCTTTTGCCCACTTCCACCTTCCCAATGCCTTAATATAAGTAACAATAGCTATGTCAGACTGAGCCATTGGTAACCAATCACATATTAGCCTTAAGTTCAAGTCGCTAAAGGGTTTCAGAAGCATAAAGTGGACTACAGCAGAGAAAAATCAGTTAAGACTCTCTTTGTATGAAAGATCCCTATCAAGTAAAACTACATAGAGTTTGAGAAGCTACCCTGTCACCCACCTATGTCAGGACTGAATAAATTTGCCATCTTATTTCCACATATACTTTTTTTTTTTTTTTTTTTGGTGTAGGGGAGAAGGTGAACACACAAGACCCACTGATTCTATGAGCTTCTTTTCTACTTTTACATCAAGAATCAATATTTAAATAAAGATGTGGTTCTCTTTTCCTTTTGGCCCCATTCTCAATTGTAATATTAAATTTCTGAGATGACAGTAAGGCCTTGACGGGCTGAAGACTTGGATCGATTGGAAACTAGATTGCAACTTAACTCCAAGTTCTAAGTGTGAAAAGCCGCCCAAGATATTGGGTTCTGCCAGTTCAGGTAGAAATATTGACCCCAGAGAAGCAGAGAAGTCAGGGATAGGCTGAGGAATGAGATAAGGAGCTCTAAGAAAGAAGAATGGGTGGGACTGAGTATTGTCAAAAAGTGGGAAGGGTCTGAGATTTTACCTGACTTGCAAATGAAGAAGAGGGAAACTTTGAAACAAGACATTATCATGATTACGTGGAACAGTATACAAAATTGCCCTCTGCTCCAGAGGGACTCACAACTTCCATCTTCTAAGGCTCTTTTCTATACAAGCATCCTTGGAAAGATAGTTCAGAAAAAAAGAGAAGTTAATGCCTTTGCTCCCAAGATTTGATGGAACATGAGAGACCAGTGGAGAATTGTCTCCCAAAGAAGTGTGTGCAGCATCTGAAAGAGTCTCACTGGACACAAGCCTATTTCAGGATTTTTCCCATATTCCTATTACATTTTCAGAAAAGTAGATATATTTCCTACATCTACATATGGTAGATTTTTCATTATATGTTAATGATAATATCTTAAGGTTACATGCACAATGATACACACATGCACAAATTTCTCTCTCTGTGGTATCGCTGCATTCAACTCATTATAGTTCAGAATCATGACTAAGAAAATGTATTCCCTCTTTCCGTAATTGTTAAAGTTCAACACGGGCTCAGGCTAGTTAAATTACCTTATTCAGTTCCCTCTGATAACTCTTTAAAAACTTATTAGGCACAGGCAAAAAGCTGTGTATATTTAATGTATACAACTTGATGAGTTTGGAGATAAGTATACATCTGTAAAACCATTACCGCCATCTGTAAATAAACATACCTGTCACCTCCTAAAGTTTCTTTTCCCCCTTTTTATTTTTATTATCATTATTTTTGTGTGTGGTAAGAACACTTAAGATCTACTCCCTAATAAATTTTAAATATACAATGTATCATTGTTAGCTGTGTAGAGACCATGCTGTGTAGTAGATCTCTAGAATGTATTTATCCTGCATAGCTGAAACTTCGTAATTTTGACCATCATCTCCCCATCCCACCCTCCCCATAGCCCCTGGCAACTGCCATTCTAGTCTCTGCTTCTATGAAGTTGACTATTTTAGATTCCACACATAAATAAGATCATATAATATTTGTCTTTCTGTGCCTGGTTTATTTAGCTTAACATACTGCCCTTCAGGTTTATCCACTGTTGTCACAAATGTCAGGATTTCCTTATTTTTTAAAGCTGAATAATATTCCATTGTATGCATATACAATATTTTCTGTCAATAGACTTTAATATTTTTTATTTCATATCATGGCTACTGTGAATAATGCTGCCATAAACATGGGCATGCAGGTATCACTATGAGATCCTGTTTAACATTCCTTCGGATAAACACCCAGCAGTGAGATTCCTAGATCTTATGGTAGTTTTATTTGAATTTTTTTGAGGACCCTCCATACTGTTTTCCATTATAGCTACACCAATTTACATTCCCATCAGTAGTATACAAGGATTCATTTTTCTCTACATCCTCATCAACATTTGTTACCTTTTTTAATTATAGCCATCCTAAAAGGCATGAGGTAATATCTCATTGTGGTTTTGAATTGCATTTCTTTGATGATTAATGTTACTGAGCAACATTTCATATTAACTTTTGGTGTCACTGGCCTATTTGTGAGTTTAGGTAAAGCTAAGGAGCCTCTTTTTAGACAAAGGCAAACATACAAGTAATGTTACATCCAAGTAATGTTACATCCAAGTGTCAGAGTTTACAGACTCCAAATATCACATTTATAGGTGCCTTCAGCTTAACATGATCGGTTTTGTAAGAAGAAAAACTACATGTCGAATGTAGGAAAAGCTAGTTTAATTGGCATTTGCTAAGAGTGTCATGTTCAAATTTATGAATTTTCTATATAACAGGAAGATAACGACACTGGCTTCACCCTTATATTTGTATTTCTTTCTAAATAATAATAATTCACTTTTCTCCCTTTGATCATAACATTTTATTGGAGGTTCAGATTCTCTCCTTGGTATTATAACTGGGAAGTAGATTCATTTTCTATTAATATTGAGTTAGCTATGCATGTTTTAGGACAGGGATCACAGACCATCTTTATAAAGATCAGACAGATAAGGTAAATAATAAATCACACTACTTGACATACAAAGAATGTGGCATGTGTAGAATAGAACAGTGCGATGATAAAGAGTAAGTGATAGTCAGCTACAGTGTGAGGTGGTAATAAGGGGTAGTGGAGTCTGTGGCAAACCAGAACGTCCACGGAAGTTGACACTGCCAATCAGCCCTGGCAAATCATTGGCCATGTCACCTGCTGTCTCTGTATTACAAGATATTTCTTTTATTTTCCAGGAGAAGATGCAAATATATATCGTTTTATAAAATCACCCATTTTATACATGTTTTTAAAACATTTTAAACATATTTTTAAAACAGTATATGGATTAAACAAAGTCTATCTGTTCATCATATTTGGCCCATAGCATGAGAAATTTCTATTTAGGAGATTAAAATGAGCATGTTTTATGCCAGGATCTGCTTTAATGATGCTTTCAAAATGAAATCTATGTAGACTACCTTTTAAATTTCCAGTTATCCAAGAACAATGATTAAAGTAAAATTTTAGTGACACTTTGCATTTAGTGATTTCTAATTTTTACAGTGTCTTCCTATACTTTAGCTCACTTGGACCTTTGAACATCTAATAAAATATTCAGAGCAGTAAAAGAATATCCCTGTTTGTACATAAGAGATTTGAAGTTCAAAGGCAAGTTGTGCTTCAAACATCACACAGCTAGGGAAGTACAGAGAGAATGAGAAATGAAGTCTTAGGACTTCTGCTCAAGTATCATTCCTTCTGTTTCATTCTGTCTAAATAGTAGATGTTTCCACTCTCTTTTCACTATTCAAGGGGATATAGCATTTACTGAACACCTGCTACACCTTAGACACTGTGCTAGGCATCACAAATCTATGAGCTAGTTAATATGCCCCCATTTAACATGAAAGGAAACTGAAGCATAGATATTAAGAAACTCAGCCTAAGTCACACGTAGAACGGTGGCAGAGCCCTTCCTGGAACATGGGTCTGTGAGAATTTACAGTCTGTTCTCTGGCTGGAGAGTTCAGCTTTCTCACAGTAATAGCTGACGGCAGAAACTCCAGAGGAGGGAATGTAGCAGGACTGATGTAACTTACCACCTCCTCCGTCTCTGCTAAGTTTTGGTGAATGGAGCCATGTGCTTGATGAGAGCTGTGAGCTATAACCTGATTATGACCAGTCAGGGTGCTTTAGATCCCATCCTATGCGCAAAACAGAAGGTGGCAGTCTGAGCTCACAGTTCACATTTGACCCTTTCTAGGCGTCCTCTATTCTCTTTGCACCAGAAGTGGCAATCATTCCCACCCCACCCGCATCCTCCACATCAGACAGTGTGCATCTCCTGAGCTCCAAAAGGGCAGTGTTAGTCCCCCCTGACCCTGATCCCTGGCCAAGGCTGATTACCCGGCGGGAGGGACTCTAACAAAGGGAGCCAATTCGCCACTTTTCTGTGAAATTGGGAGGGGAAAAAAAAAAAAAAACGTACAAAAGAAGCATTGATCAGTGTAGGCTGTGCTTGAGCTGAAAGGTCACGTGGATTCAGGGTTTGAGACCACCAGTTAGATCAATCTTAATGCACCTTGTGAAAATGGGAGAGAGTCTGCAAAAAGAGAAAGGAGATGACAACCATGTTTATATTGCTCAGTATTACCCAAGTCTTGTTCAAATTATGTTCCATGTTCACTTCCAACGACCAATTCTATTTTATAAATAAGATAATAGAGGACGAGAGAGGCTAAGTAACTTGCCTGAGATCACACAGTGGTAGAGCAAGGATACAAACCCCAAATGTGTACCCGTAAGCCCTATGCTCTACTCTCTGTCTAATCATACACTCCAGTCCTTTCTAAGTCCTCATCCTCCCTGACCCTTGCAGCATCTGATATAATGGCCTCAGCTCCTCTGACTTTCTTAACCTTCACTAACCTGGTTCTCCTGTTTTCTTCCTCCTGCTTCCAAAAGCCATCTGTTTCCAAGGTCCTGACTTATTTCTCTTCTCACATCTCTCTACACAATCTATATCTATTCTTTCCTAAAATATTATCACTCTAGGAGGTTACAAAGCCCAGTTTCCTACTCTCTCAAAATGTTAGTTCTTGTCTCTGGATTCGAACACTTTGAGTCTATGGCTCCAATCTTTATCCTCTATAATGTTGTTATTAATTTCCATTTCTGCTCTAAAAATCAATATATACAATTATAGAACATTCATCATTCCATCATTCTATCCCCCACCCAACTTTATCATCTGCTAATTTTCCGTGTTGTTTGCTCTGGTTTTGTTGCTAGTCATATTACCAAATTCTAGTCATTATTCCTTTAAAACTCAGTGGTTGATCTCCTGACCCCACTTTCACTGTTTGTTTATCTACACTATCTCATCTGTCTTGAATTCTTACTCTAGCTTATTTCTCTGTGTGAAACCATTTTTCAAGGCTCAATTCAAATGCCATTTTTCCTGTGTAAATCTATGTAAAAAGGGAGTAAACCTTTTTCTATCTAAGCACCCGTGGGTGTTCCTTGATATGTTTTGCCATCATTATTTTGCTGTATATATTTGTCTGCATGTGTGAATTGTGAACTTGGGTAAGTTCCTTAAGAACAAGGAATAAGGAATTTTTTAAAAGCATAATGCCTTATACAAATTGGTATTTTTACTATCACCATCTACTCAATTTAAAGTACTTACAACTTTTAGGTCAATAAAGTGAAAAAGAAAATAAACGGAAAAAAAGGAAAGAAGGAAGGAGAAAGAAAAGGAGGGAGGAAGGGACAAAAGAAAGAGAGAAAAACTGAATAAAGCAAAACAAAAATAACTAGCAAAGATTAAATACTTGTTGAAATGACCTTGTCTTGGTGAATAAATCCCATGTTTTAAAAAGTGAACATTTAAACACTATGGGATTAAGATTTTCCTGCTCAGGACCCAAATCACACTTTATAGAAGTGTGCACCTGTCATAACACTTCTTAATTGTGGCTATGCTACACAGTGCATTGCCTGATCATTGTAGAGGTACATGGCTTTCATAAATACCATTTAGGGAACATCTACTTGGTATCACTGTGCTTTTGGTATATGTCACAGTGGAGTAACCCTGTGGGTCCTTCCCGTGGGAGTGGGTTGGACAGTGGCATCGTGACTGAAGCCAAAATGTCCATGAGGAGTCACAAGGAGATTCACACACCTAAGTCATGTGCTGGTAGTGCCATGGTCTGATTTTAGTGATCTGTGGCAAATGTCAACCCGCACTGTAACCACTCAACAATGCAAGATGCAATCTGTAGCTGCTTCTTCCATAGAGCCACCAGAGGGGAGGGTTGCCCCAGAAAATTCATCCGCAATTAAACACTTCTGCCCTCACTTCAGACCAGCATAAAAGACTTAGACCAAGTCCTAGCTCAGAGGTTTTCTTCACAGATGTGCCGTTGACAGGTAAGAGAGAAGAACATTTAAATCAAACAGTCCTGGACACCCGTTTGTTTGACATTGCATTGTCTCAGCAACATGCCCATCTGACTTACTGACCACAGTTGCCTAGTGAAGACCTGCATCGGGCCTGGGGACGCATCCTCTGTATGAAGGGCTTCATCACTCCTTAGATAACCACACTCCACTCCCAGGGCACCAGGAGAAAATTAGAAGTGAGACCAATTTAGGGAATTTGTGTAAGCCCTTCAGGAAGATTGATCATGCCCTGCTCTTCTTAATGTTTAAGTCTCTGTTGCCTAAAAAACTTAACTATGAGAATTCATTGCTCCTCAATTAAGAATTTTATAGTTTCTAGTTCTTTAGCTGGGAGGAACTTCACTGATTAGGTTAGATTTTGGTCTCTGATCTTTTATCATTTTCCTTCTTTGGCTTAAGCAATGGGAGTGAAAATTACATAAAACTTCTCAGTAATTTTTTACTTCTATAGAGTGATCTGAAAATGGATTGATTTGCTACCCTCTCTGAAGTGTGAATTGTAACTGATACTCCGTAGAAAGTCTCTAAATTGAAAACATGACTGAATGACATTAACTTCACACAATCTGCTTTGTCAAATTATTTTAGTCTTAGCTGTGGTGACCCAGAAGTTGTCAGGGTAAAAATGGTTCAGTAATTTTCTTTCTGTTTATATGTAGGGAGAGGGTTAACCGATGCTATGCTGGTTTACAAAGCCTATGTTGCATTGTGATTTATTCAACTATCTCAACATTTAAGGGGAAACTGAGAGAATTTCAAAGACAAGTGATATGGATCTCAAGGGCTGACAATAATCACTTGACTGAAATATCAAAACATACATGAAACATATATTTTAAAGAGGGAGCCAATGACAGGCAAGACTGATGGGAAATGGTCTAAAGGAAGCGATGGAATGAAAGGAAAAGTAGGATTTATTCATCACTTAAAATATACCAGGCAGCGTGCTTGGTACTAAAACACATCATGCATTAATCTTCCCTACATCATTGTACAATCACTACTGTCACATTCCTCTTCAGATGATGAATATTAGGCCCAGAAAGGTGAAACAACTTGCTTAAGATCACACAGCAATTCAGTGTAAGGGCAGGAAACAGAGTCTGACGTCCTAAGCTCCAAATCCTAAGCTATTTCACTTTAACATTCTCCCTCAGTTATCAATAATTATACATTTTCTTTTTTCTTTTTTTTAAATTATAGTTAATTTATAACATCGTGTTAGTTTTAGGTTACAGCAAAGTGATTTAATTATATATACATAATATGTAACAGATTTTGTGTATATGCATGTTCTTTTTCAGATTCTTTTCCATTATAAGTTATTACAAGATATCGAATGCAGTTCCTTGCTCTATATAGTAAGTCCCTGTTTTTTTTTTTTTTTATCTATTTTATATATAGCAGTTTCTGTTAATCTCAAAACCTGAATTTATCCCTCCCCTCCTTTCCCCTTTGGTAACTGTAAGTTTGTTTTCTATGTCTGTGCATCTATTTCTGTTTTGTAAATAAATTCATTTGTATCTTATTTTCTAGATTCCATATATAAGAAATATTATAGGATATTTGTCTTTCTCTGACTTAACGTTTTTTTAGTCTGATCATCTCTAGGTCCATCCATGTTGCTGCAAATGGCATTACTTCATTCTTTTTTATGGATGAGTAATATACCTTCTCTTGAGATATATTTTTATCTCCATAATTTTACTGTGAAGAAAAGATAGTAAAATAGAATAATAATGCAGGTAAACTAAAGTTGTTGACCCAGCAGGCCACTGTCATATGGCTTTTCATAACACCTTACAGCTCCCTCTCATACCAGCATTCTTGACTCATGGTGAACAAAAGTTAGCCGTTTGTCTTGTGTCTCTCTTCTCCCTCCCTCCCTGCCTCAAGACAGCTTCCCTCTACTTCCCTTTAACTTTAAGATGCACTTGACTTTATAAACAATACATCTTCACTGTAGTCCCTCAATAGAGAAATAATTTTACACAGATTGAAAAATAACAGAAGAGGGTTTTGTTTGTTTATTGTTTATTACGCCAGATAAAACAAGACTAGGGTTTAAGAGATTCTCTGGGCAAAAATTAGTTTGGTGTTTTTTTTCACCAGCATGCCTGAAATTTCTTAAATTGGCAACATATCTAACCACTTTATAGGTGATTTCAAATTTATTTTTCACCTGAAACAGGGATAACTTCAGTCCCTCTACCACAGCCTTCTGTGTCTCCCTGGTCTCAGACACAGGAATTGGCTTGAAAAGCACGGTTCTGAATAGAACTGGCCTATCCATAATGCCCATTAATGCAGTGTCCTCTAGCCAGACAGCATCATTTGTAACCCTGAGAGTGAGGCTGGGACAGCTTCATGTCTGCAGTTTTAGCTCACCAATTTATGCAGCCAGAGTCAATGACTCCAACAGTCAGAAATCTCACAAGGAGCAGTAAACACACACACACAAGCATACACACACACACGCACACACAAGAAATAGATATAGGTAGAGATGTTTGTATAATAAGAATCAGATCAATAAAGGTATAACCAACTTGAACCATAAAAATACAGAAAAACAATCAGCCCAAGTCATGACTTCTTAGTGTTTGAAGGAAAAAAGAAAAACAAAATGTTTTGTAAGATTTTGGTGGCATTCTTAAAGTAGCCTTTACTTCCTCATATCATTTGGATTCAACATGTACACTTCCATGAAATTCTTGCCCAACTAAGAGTTTATACATAATGAGTACTTGATAAAATTGTGTCAGATTCAGAGAGGGTAGTGATATGACACTGGCTGTTCACTGGCTAACTAGCCTCAGAGAGATCCAGCACAGAAAGGCAGTGTTGAGTGAGAGAAGCCTTAACTTACCCACTAGGGAAAATATTTGATGAAAAGTAACAACTATAAATAATAATGCTCTCATTTGCTTCATAGCGAAATGTACTGGAATGTGCTTGAAGAACAAGGAATAATTAAGAAGGATTTGTTAAAGCATAAAAGCGGGGACAAAGCTGTGGAAGTCTGAATTACAGTTGACTAGACACCCACTAACATCTTTAGAGAAGACTCTTAATTCCTCAGTAGACTCTATTGATGCTTGATGTTCTGATTTCATATAAAGACTAAAGTCCTCAGATTAAAAGGGTCCACCAGAGCTGAGCAGAAGTTACACAGACACACATCTAAACTCATTGTGGTGACATTTTTCAATCAATCTCAACTATGATATAAATAAAATCTTTAAAGTTTCCAAAAAAGAAAGATAAAACCCAAAACAAAAAGTGTTTATCTGTAATGGAATGAGACTCAGGCAACCTTAGATTTCTCACCTGCAACATAGAATTAGAGGAAAGATCAGTGCAGTGTCTGCAAAGAAGGAAAAGAAATGAGATTGATACCTTGCTGTTACAGCATTCAATTAGGGGGAGGAAATGAATGCATTTTTCAGACTTGTAACGATTCATACTGTTCATCTGCGGTAAAAACTGGAGAATGTACTCCAAAAGAACAAAAAGTAAACTTCAAAAATAGAAGGAAATGACATACAGGGAATAGTGGGACTCAAATTTAAGAAATGTGAAAAAAAAAAAGCAATGATAGTAGGTGAAAAAGGTCTGAGTTTTGTTTTGTTTCAGGGTTGTGAGTAGATAAACATCTCTGTTAATAGATGTTTATTAAAAATGTAAGGGAAATCAAAAGAAGCATTTTAAAGAATGTAAGATTTCCAAACTACTAAGTAGTAAAAAGGAACTAATCAAACGTTATTTTAAGCCAGCAAAACTCTGAAATAGGAAAAATAAAAGTAACAGTAAAAATAAATAGTAAATAGTAAAAATGAATTTATTTACTTTCCCCATGAAACTCCCCCGTGGTTTTGAAGAAATTTAGCTGCACACTATTTTTCTCAAGACCCACTAACCATAAAATGATACAAAAATTTTTAAATTGAAGAGATAAGAAAAATCATAATAGGAAAATGCCAACAGAATAAATCATGGAGGAAATATTAATAAGAGATCATTTAGAATCATAGAAGAAAGCAATAAATAAGATAAAGTAGACTATTTTATATCAATTACAGCCAGTATTAGCTAAGCAATTTAATGATAGTTCCATTTAGCCCTTAAGAACTAGCCTGTAAAATTGGTACCATTATTACCTCATTTGGCAGATTCCTCTGTGAAGATTAGAGGCTCACAGAGTCCAAGAAATGTATTCAAGATCACAAAGCTAGTGAATAGTAGAGCCAAAGCTCTGGGACTCCAAGGTTTATATAGTTAATCATCACATTATATTTTACTAAGAGGGAAAATTTGGAATCCTCTAAGAATACGTTATTATGACTTATTACTCATTCTGGAGGTGACTAGGCAGGGTAGAGACTGCCATCTATCCTTGATCCAGATACCAATATCATCCTGACATGGAACTTTTGATCCCTTAGGGGCACTGGTCTGCCATGTGTTGGGGACCAGGTCCAAGCGAAGGGGATATTGCCTTCCTGGGCCCCACTAGGTCTGGCAGGTGGTAGGAAGGAACCAGATGCTGGTGGGCCATGAAATTCCTGTGTATAGAATCATGGAGCTGGCCCTGGATGCCTCTAAGTTTCTTCTTTCTTTCTTTTTTTTTTTTTTTTTTTTCAGTGAGGGGTGGGGAGAAAGTTTGGTTGGTTGGTGGGTTTGTTTGCTTGTTTGTTTATTTATTTATTTATTATTAAACAGACATTCTGAGGATTGACCCCAGGACCTCGTGCATGCTAACCATGCACTCTACACTGAGCTATACCCTCCCTCACTGTTTCTTTGCTTACCCTACGAATATCCCCTTGCTGGAGGCAATGTGACACTGAAGAGCAGATAAAAATCACCATGAAGGATGAAGAGAAAAGAAAGAAACAGAGAGACTGCAGGAAAAAAAGAAATGTTTATGTATTTAGTTCTTTCACAACACTTTTTGCCAGGGTTTGAGTAACAGTCCCTCACTTAAATTTTGCAGGTCCCCACAAATTATGTAGCTGACCCTACTTCAAATATATACAATATATATGGTAATATATATGTTAGTACATACATGTGACTGTGTGCTATAATTTTAAGGATAAGACATCTAAAAGTGCCAAAGATCTTGCAATAATTATTTTGAGAAAAATGTGCATGTGCATGTGAGCAAGAAAAGAAAACAGGAAGTGTAAGGAACAAGAGGAGTGAGGAATTGGAGAGGCTGGAACTGAAATCAAGTGGCATCTTGACCCACTAGCAATGAGGAGAGAGTAAGGAGTCTGAGAGGACTCCCAGGTTTCCAACTTTGGTGTCAGGACAAAAAGTGTCACAGGAGAAGGGCGGAGACGCTGATCTCCCTTTTGGGTATGATGGGTTGGAGGTGTCTGAAGAGAATATTGGATTCAATCAATCAGCTATTTATATCTGGAACTCTTTTGAGAGAGCTGGGTTAGAGATGCAGGTTTGAGATTTCTCACCACAGAGGAAGTTACTGGAACTGAGGTTATCACTCAGATCTAGTTTAAGAGAGTATTAACAACAATATCTCTTACCATTTTAACTCACGTTTATGCAGCTCTGTGTCAGCCATTATGCTAAGTGCATTTCCTCATTTAATGTATTTGCCTTGTCTCTATTTCACTGGCCCCTGTTAATATTTTTACCATGAAATAGAAACTGGGCATTACTTATTTTATTCGCTTCATTGGAAGCGACTCAAATAAACAATGTTAACAATAAAGTAACAACTATACTTTTTGATGTATTGAAAAAACTAGCACTGTTTGAATGTAGAAAGATGAAGACTATTCATAAACCTTCCAACTCAAGCCAATGCTGTTACTTCCACCTTGGAGGACCTGATGAAAAGACTATGCCTACTGGAGTTGATAGCTGGGAAAACAGCCAGGCTCATTTTACCCTATGCTCTTAACTGAAATCTATATAGACATGAAGCCAAAAGCAGTCATGAAAACACGACAGGTCAATAATTAATGGAGTCTGCCTTTCTTTCTTTCTTTCTTTCTCTTTCTTTCTTTCTTTCTTTCTTTCTTTCTTTCTTTCTTTCTTTCTTTCTTTCTTCCTTTCTTCCTTTCTTCCTTTCTTTCCTTTCTTTCCTTTCTTTCCTTTCTTTCCTTTCTTTCCTTTCTTTTCTTTCTTTCTTTCTTTAAATACGGTCATCTTCCTCCCTTCCCCCAACTTGCCAGTTTTCAAGGAAATGTGCAGCAAACAGCTTGATTCTGAGCCACAACAATGAAACATTGTTTGTGAATATAAGATACTGATCTCTGTGTGTAATAAAAAGATCTCTTGTCAGAAAAATTCTGAGGACATTTTGCAAGGTAAAATAGTAATCCAAAACCATGTGGCTCTACATTTACAGGCAGAAGATTAAGCCTGCTGTGCACACATATCACTGTCTTGTGCAGTCTTACCCAGTTCCTAGTATAACAGTTGAGCATCGTGAGAACCCAGGAGATCTCCACTCCTTGTACATGAACCTTAAACATCCCAGGCAGGCTTGGGTCAATGAGCTCTGAGTAGTCAAAAATCCTGCATAAAAAATGCTTTCTTTGGTTCCTGTAAGGAACGTTCCCATTTATGTGAATTTGCACCATAAGGAGAGAAGATTCAAGTTTCGCTCTCTGTAACTGAAAGCAGAAGCCTTTCATCAGCGTGTACTTGTCAGCTTGGATCCCTTTCTCAAATACCTCAATTAATCCCATGGGGGGGAAAAATCCATCCACATATTCAAGTTTTCCACTGGAATCAAAGAGCACATGAAAGAGACCATAAGATTAAAAGGCAAAAATGTGTAAAGTGAGTGAAATAATATGTTGTTGCTGTTTTAGATTGAGTTCATATTTTTTGCTTTCACTTTATAATTTACTACCAAGGGACAAAGGATTAGCAGAAAGGATTGATTGGTTGATTAATCAGGTTATAATAAATTCTACCGTATACTCAGCAACACATCACATTCTTGGCTTTCTCTGGTTTCTGCCTAGGATGGTTGCTAAATTGAGGAGAATAAAGAAGATGTTCTTCTTTTAATTTCTCTGCAATTTGAGAAAGTAATTTGTGGCTGATAATTCACTGTCGAGGAAGTCCACTACAATTAAACAATGCTGATGTCCTGGAGAATTTTATTTGAATAAATACTATGGAGATTTTGAAATAAGCAAAACCACTTATGGTAATTGGTGAGTGAGAGTCAGCATTAGGAAGCAAGGCTTAGAAGCAGGCACTGCAAATTAATTCCATTTATTTCTAAACCAAAGTCATGTTTTATGCTTGGAAATTAACTTTAAAGGTGGTTGTTGGATTTGTAAGAGGAAGCCTCTAAGCTTTTACTCTGTCGGCTTTTATAAGAATGCCTAATAGCCACAGGGCAGACACCCATGTTTTTGTAATGTCTTGTGGCTTGTGATTGTGCACTCTGTATGGCAGTAACAGCAAAAACAATAATAAAATAGCTAACTATATGCCAAGTGCTTAACCTATAATAACCTGCTTAATTTTCTCAACTACCCTCTAAGGCAGGTAACTATTATCATCACCCCAAAAGAATATAATTTCCTCAAGGCTACACAAGTGTTTAGTAAATACATCAGCTAGTTTCTGATATATTAGTAATGAAAGATAAGACAAGTCTTCATAAATTATATATATATATAAAAGATAATTGGGCTCAGGACAGGAGTGCTTCTAGGGAGCCAAGAAGCAGGAACCACAGCAGCAAGCATCCTGTAAGTGTTGTTCAAAAAAAAGAAGTTTCCAATTGTCATACATCTGCCCCATAGTTGTACTTGGATGGGAAAATAATAGATCTGGAGCCAAACGTTCTTGGAGTTGGAAGCAGGTGTCTGGATTTATCATCTTGCCAAAGGAAGTCCATACATAAAAAAGAAGACATATTTACTAAATGGAGATTGGGCTGCTCTTAAGAAAGGGGGAAGTGAGCAACTTGTGGTCACACCTGATAATGTTTAGTACAATGGTGAGCCACATTTGAGTCCCTTGTGCTTAAGCACTTCCAGAATTTATTTGACCATCCTGCTTATGGCTCAATGGTAAATATTATCACCATTATATCATACAAATTTATATTATTTGCCATAAAAAATTTGGAAGGTTTTCATCTCAGGATAGAATGTTTATTTTAAACTTTAGCTCTTTGAATACCTTTACCTTTTTGAAGAGTATATATGAATTTACACTCATTTTTTTTTCTCATGGGCCATTTACAATTTCATGAAAGGCCTGGAAGAATCTGAGTACCTATACTGGTCAATTGACCAGTCTTTGGGAATCACTCCAGGTTACTTAAACACTGGAGTGTCAAGCAATTTTGTTTCTCTCTCTATGCCTGCTCCTGACCTATGTCTCCAAACATTCTCTTTGCTAAAAAACACAGTTACTCCCAGGCCTGTGAAGTTTGAAGTGTGTTCTGCTGTGCACTCCCTAAAACCACACTCTCCCAAGCTCATTCTATGAAGCTCATTCTGCACAGAATACTGTGATATCATTACCCTGATATCAAAACCAAACAGACATTATCAGAAAGTTATAGAACTATATCCCTGATAAATATTGACACAAAAAATCTCAACCAAATACTGTCAAGACAAATTTAGCAATACATTAAAAGAATTATACTCCGTGATCAAGTGGGATTACTCCTGGGAAGCAAGGATGGTTCAACACAAAAATCAATCAATGGAACATACCACAGTAACAGAGGAAGGGAGAAAAAGCATACACACACACACAGACACAATCATCACAACTGATGTAAATCTAAAACCATAAACTCTCAGAAGAAAACATAAGGGAAAAAAATCATGATGCTGGATTTGGCAATGATTTTTTGAATATCATACCAAAATCAGAGGCAACAAAAGCAAAAATAGACAAATGGAACTGCATTAAACTTAAAATACTTTTGCACACCAAAGGACACAATCAAGAGAGTAAAAAGCAATCTGTGCAATGGGAGAAGATATTTGCAAATCATATATCTGATAAGGAGTTGACATCCAGAATATATAAAGACCTCCTACAACTCAACAACAAAAATCAAGTAATCCAATTAAAATATGGGCAAAGGATTTGAATAGACGTTTGGCTAACAAACATGAAAAGATGCTCTACATCACTAATCATCAGGGAAATGCAAATCAAAACAATAATAAGGTATCCCTTCACATCCATTGGGATGGCTATTATCAAACAAACAAACAAAAAAACCACAAAATAACAAATTTTGGTAGAGTTGTAGAGAGATTGAAACCCTTATCCATTGTTGACAGGATTGTAAAATGGCTTGGAAAATAATATGAATGTTCCTGAAAAAAATTAACAATAGAACTACCATATTATCCAGCAGTCCCACTTCTGGGTATATATACAGATAAATTGAAAGCATGGTCTTGAAGAGGTATTTGTACATATGTGTTCATAGCTGCCCCAATCCCAGTAACCAAGAAGTGGATACAACACAAATGTCCACTGATGATTGAATGAATAGACAAAATGTTATGTACGTACAATAGAATATTATTCAGTCTTAACAAAAAGGAAGAAAATCTTGTCACATGCTACACATGGACGAACCTTGACGACATTATACTAAGTGAAATAAGCCAGTCACAAAAAGATATATACTGTATGATTCTACTTATCTGAGGTATCTAAAGTAGAATGTGGTTGCCAGGGGCTGGAAGGAGGAGGGGAAAGGAGAGATGTTGTTTAATGGGTATAGAGTTTCAAATTTGCAAAATGAAGCAGTTCTTAGAGATCTGTTATTCAACAATGTGAATATAGTTAACACTATTGAAATGTGCACTTAAAAGTGGTTAATATGACAAATTTTATGTTACTTGTTCTTTACTACAATTGAAAAAAGAAAGAAATTAATTCAGATCTTTCCTTTAGGAAGAAGGCTGTATTTCATTTTAAATACTTATGTCCTTGATGACTCAGTTAAGATAAAGGTCCAGTCTGGAGTATGTCTGAAGATGAATAATGCACTATTAATATACAGGTAAAGATGCTTTATAATTGCAGGTAAGAGCATTAAAAAAATGCCAAGGTGATACAAAACAGTAAGCTCTACCTGTTACCCCTCATTTTTCAATTCTTTCCTAAAAATCATGTTAAGCATGATGTACCAAACATGACACATTCTGAAGCATTATGTCTTCCTAGCTAATGCTACCAAAGTTAATTTCCTGAACATCTCGACTCTAATTATTTTTTCAATGCCCAATGTAGAAATTTTTGCTTAAGTAGGAAATCAGGAAAATTATATTGTTAAAATCTTTTTTTTTTAATTAAGCTTTTTTTTTTTTTTTCCCTTACTTGAGCATAGAGTTGTCTCACGCATTCCACAGGATGTAATTTGAAAGACTGCCAGAAGGACCCCTTCTACCTCAAGCTTATGACTTTGAGAGATGGGGCTAATTCTGCCTCTCTTAATCATAGCTTCACTCTGCTATATTGCACATAAACGGCACTTGTAAGACTCCTCTGCTGGCTATTCATTTCCAGTTTCAAGGACTGTGTAATGCTTGGTAGCCACATTACACTCCCAATTGTAATTCAAACAGGAACAAGCTGGATATTAACTTGATCATTCTGAATCAGCAGAGACCACCAAATAGTGATGGATTTTGAAGAAGCGTCTTCTTGGATATAGAGAATTTGAAACCAATATTTGTTATCCTGTCCAGTCAAAGCAGTAGTTCTTGTAAGAATATGAGATTTTTATATCCCAGCAAGAGACTGAAATAAGACTGTAAGCATAATCATAATGATATATTAATAAATACCATTAGAAAAGAGATACAGTTCCTTCAGAAGGAGGTATGTTGCTTATGTGAACAAATAAAACAATACTTTGAATTGAAATGTATTTCTTCCTTACAAAATAAAGTGGTCAGCAAACATGTCCCAGGTTGGAGGTCTGCAAATTTACTAGATTCTGCCGATGCACCTTGCTGTCCTCTGTCAAAGGCTCTAACCTCACTGACAGGTATTCAGACTGTCCTGTTGCTGCATAATCTAAGGTGAGGGAAGAAAGACTGAGTAACTCTTTGCTCTCAGGCTCTTGCCAGCTAGGAAAGAAAACAAATGTAGGGGATACAACCTTGTATCCAGACATTCATTAAGCAAAGCATTTAACTGGCCTGCCAAAACCGCTGGCTTTTCTTTCTCCCCTGCAATGCTGACATTCTTACTCTAAGTCCTACTACATGTTCCTTTTATCATCAGACTTCATTTTATACAATAATGTCCTTATTTTGCTTCTAGATTTTTATCTCTACTTTATCCCTTTGAAACTACTTTGCTCATAACCTCTTTAAAAAATTTGCTAATTCTTGAGCTGCCTTTCATCCTCTTACTGTTCTCCCTATTTACCTCATTTGTTGTTGTCGTCTTCTAATTCTTATATTATAACATAATTTAGCTACTTTTTAAGTTAATTGTTTATTTAATTATTAAATCATTTTTGGAATTTTTTTGTACTTTCTTAGCTCTTAATTTTTTTTAACATTTAAGTAGCTTTTCTTTTCTTTTTTTTTTCTAATTGAGTTATAGTCAGTTTACAATAGTGTGTAAATTTCTGGTGTATAGCACAATTTTTCAGTCATACATGAATATGCATATATTCATTTTCATATTCTTTTTCACCATGAGCTACTACAAGATCTTGAATATATTTCCCCGTGCTCTACAGTATAAACTTGTTTATATATTCTATATATACTTGCCAGTATCTACAAATCTCAAACTCCCAGTTTGTCCCTTTCCACCCCACTCTTAGCTCTTAATTTTTTTCTCAGTTTTTTTTTATATGTTTGATCTGCTTAATCATCTATGCTTTCTTTATTGTTTTTTCTTATAATTTTGCTCTTGATTCATTTTTGTTTTATGATGTTTCACAGATTGGCAGCCTGTGAGAGTCTGTGTAATTAACAGCACATTTTAGGGTCCTTCTTCCACCACATATCCCTGAAACCACCCTACTGGCTTCCCCTAGTGGATTCCCCACCTGTTTCAAGATTAATTATTAAAAACCCCTTGTCTTCTACAACTTGAGAGATACTCTGGCTAACTATACTCAGGTTAAGACATTTTTCTTGCATCTTTTAAGCCCTCAATTTCACTGTCACTTCCTCTGAGAATTCTTTGACTCCACTAGTTGCCCCCAAAATGTACTACTGTAACCCACTGGAATTTTCATTCCATATGGAAACTGTCAGAAGTGCTCACATCATGGAGCACAGTCTTAGTTCAGAGCAGATGGTCAGTAACTGGTGAACGAATAAGTACAGTGGACATACTTGATTAATTATGATAATATTGCTTCTTTTGATATTATAACGTTCAATCTTCAAGGAGCTCTGGATTTCTGACATTTGTCTCCATCAGCTCCTTTGGCAAATTGAATAAAAATGCATATCCTGAGTCAGAAGGGACACTTCTGGTGAGAAGGCACTTTTCCCCAGGAAGTGGGAAATACACTCTACACAAAGTCCAAGGATCTCAACGTGACCCTTCAGATTAAGTTGCTTTTCTGGAGGAGTTGCTTCAGCAGATGCTCTTCCTCATAAACAAACACACAAACAGCAAAGGTTGTATTCTTAACATCAGTGAAGGCTTGGAGAGTATACATGGGAACTTTCTCTCAATTACCACTATCCCTCCACTAGACTATAGATTGGTGGGGATTTCTCACTATAATCTCCTTTAATGTTCTTATTTCTACTGACGGATCCTTCCAGGCAGTCTAAGTTTTTTTCCTGTCATGTACCTCAAAACTCTTCCAGTTTTTATCCATTATCCAATTTCAAGACACTTGCACATTTTTAGCTATTTGTCACAGGAGAACCCCACTTTCCAGCACCCAAATACATATGGATTCCCTAGGGCTGCCGTGACAAAACCACAAACTGGTGGCTTACAACAATAGAAATTTATTACCTCACAGCTCAGGAACCCAGATGTCCAAAATCAAAGTTTTGGCAGAGCTGTTATCCCTCTGAAGCCACTGGGGAAAGATCTTCTCCAGGTCTTTCTCCTAGTCTCCTGGCTACAAGAATACCAGCTATATTAGATTAGGGCTCACCCTAATAACTTCATTTAACTTGATTGTCTCTGTAAAGACTCTGTTTACAAATAAGGTCACATTTTGAGGTACTGAGGGTTAAGACTTAGACATAACTTTTGTGGAGGGACACAATTCAACCCTAAACATCAAGTCACTAGAGTTTGAGGAAATAATGCACAGTTCTTTTAGCAAAGTGCATTTTATGTGGTCGATATGTAAATTTAGAATTGATATATAGTATACAAAATCTTAATTCTGAGTTTGCAACATGTGCATCAGGGGTCTGGGCCAACTGTGGCCTGCAGGACAAATATGGACTGCAACCTGTGTTTGTTAATAAGGTTTTATTGTAACACAGGCATGCTCATTTGTTTACATTTTGTCTGTGGCTGCTTTCACACTGCGACAGCAGAGCCGAGTAGTTGCAGCAGAAATTTGATGAACTGTAAAGTCTAAAATAGCTGCCCTTTAAAGAGGTTTAATGACTCCTGATTCGAATAATAACTCTCATTGAGTATTTGCCATGCACTGGCTCTGTGCTCTATGGTTTACATACCATATGCTATTTATCTCTGCTTCCCCTTTTTAAAAAATGAGCGTACTGAACACCAAACAGTATAAAATTTTTGCCCAAGAGGCATATAGCTAGTAGAGCATGGGACTGGAACTTGAATCCTTGTGGTTCCAGCCTCTCACTTGTTTTCTATGGAATTATATGTCCACAGTAATAAATTCCTTGCCAGCTGGGGTATAATAATAAATATATTTACTCTTTATAGTTAGTTCCAGGCACTTTGGAGCTCCTAAAACCTTGGAATTTCATGAGCGACAAGGTGTTAGAAATACCCTTTGTTTTAATGAGGTGACTCTGTGAGTTCTTAACTTCAGGATGAGGGCTAGCCACCACAAAGATCAAGACTTGATTAAAAGCTTGAACTTTCAGCCCCAGGCCTGATTAAAAGCTTAAACTTTCAGCCCCAGGTCCTGCCCTCTGGGAGGGGAGAGAAACTAGAGGTTGAGTTAATCACCAATGGCCACAATCATGCCTATGTAATGAAATCTCCATTAAAACCCCTCAAATGATGGGGTTTAAGGAAGTTCCAAATTCACAAACACATCCACATTCCTGGAGGGTGGTGCAGCCCAACTTCAGGGGACAGATTCTTGTTTGCTCAGGACCTTCTGGATCTCTTCCCATATACCTCTTAACCTGGCTGTTCATTTTGATCAACTGTCATAATTTATAACAGTAAGTATAGCATTTTCCTGAGTTCTATGAGTCACTCTAGCAAATTGTTAACTCTAGCAAATTGTTAAACTTAGGGGTGGTACCCCCCGCTTTGTAGCCAGGAAGGACAGACGTGTCCATTACCTGGGGATCTGATACTTGAAACTGGTGACTGAGTGAGGACAATTTTATGGTACTGAACCCTTAAACCTGTGGGGGTCTCATGGTAAATCCAGGTGGTTAATGTTGACATTGAATTGAATTGTAAGCTACCCCACTGGTGTTAAAAAATTGGAAAATTGTTTGGTGTGAGAGAAAAAAAAGAACCTTCTCCTTACCTGGAATAAAATGTCACACTTAACCATGCTTACTTGTCCCTTATACTCTGCAACTGTTTTAAATATCTTGAGACACACCTAAATATATCATTTTCTTTTTTATTTTATTAGATGATATGTTTTGAACATATCATCTCCCAAACGTGTGAAAATGAAGCCACCTATATGTAAGCATATGAAACCCAAACATATAGTTTAGACAAAAGAAACCAAAAAAACAAAAACATATCTAAGAGGATGATTATTCAATCAGTAACTTGTCTGTCATGCTTCTGCAAAGGATCATCAGTTGTGAGAACATATGTAATATCTTCTTCATAAATTCAAACTGTTGTCCTTTAAAATGTTTATTCTTTTATTTAATGAAGATTGAGGGACAAAAAAATGCCAGGTACATGTTTTAGGTCCTGGGTAAAAGACAATTGTCACTTAGACTGTCCTTCCAGAACTCAGAGTTCATTTGGAGACATAGAGGGAGAGAGGTTAATTATAAAACAGTGGGATAGGAGTTGCACCATAGCCATATTTAAAGAGCCTTTGGACTATGGGGGGAAGAGGTAAGCAACTTGACATTGAAGGGAACATAAGGAACTTTGTCATATGTAAGTACGCTATATCTTCCTGACAATTAGCAACGAAAGTGACTAATAACAGAGACCCAAATTCCAAAGACCTGAAAAATGTAAGGCTAAAGATAGAAGCTAAATTGTAACTGTAATTAGTGAACCAACTACTAAATCGCTTACTGATTACCATAATTATTCAAAGTTCCATCTTACATATTCAAATTCACAGGTAGTATCTTTGACTATTTAATTGCTGAATGAATGTTTACATCTTGTAATTTTAGTTTCTTTTTTTCTAGTTTTATTGAGATATGATTGATGTATAACATTGTGTAAGTTTAAGGTGAACAAAGTATCAAAATTCCATTTTTAATAAAAAACACACAACATGAAATTTCAAAGGGAAATAAAAACATTTTAGAAAATGAGCCAATAGAGACTTGAATCATATTCATCTTTAAACATTATTAACCTTAGAAGATTTGTATTTAGATTATTCTAGGGTTTTTTAAATGAATTAATACCTAAGATTATTTTATAACCTTGACTGAATTTTTTAAATTGTTAATAATAATAGTTTGAAGAAAGTTCTGTTAATTTATAATTTAAAAAATAATAGAAAGATAAAGAAAATATATTTATACATTTTTATATGAAATTAAGTTTTAGAAGCTGTGTATAACTCACTTTTGGTGACTGTGAATACATACATATATAATACAATATAATATCAGTTACCCCAACTCTAACATCTGGTGTGTCGTCTCGTGGATGAAAAATTATTGCCCACCATCTGATTCTACAAGGATGAAGTCACTAGCCACTGTAGTTGCTAACCTTCAACACATCCTGAAAGAAGTTCAGGACCGAAATTAGGAATGAAACACTCTGAGCTCTGGGAAAAGCTGTCAAAACAGCCCTTCAGATAAATATTTTTAGGAGAACATTTCATGAGACCAATTTCTTGCACCTTCTCACATCTAGAAAATCACTAAAATCATTAACAGAGAATCTGCTCCTTGTGACTAGCAGCAAACTTCTGCCAAAATATGTGCTTGATTGCATGTACCCCCCTTCACCAAAATTACATGTGTACTGAAGTCCCCACCTTCTTCTTTGGAGCAGATCCTCAGAGCTCTCCAAGATGCTGTCTTCTGGGCTATAGTCCTCATTTTGTCCCCAATAAAACTTGACTCACAACTCTCACATTGTTCATTTTTTCTCAATTGATAGTTTTTATAAGGTACCTGTATTGGGTAAAAAATAAAAATTAGTTCATAGATAGCTTAATTAATTAATGCCTTAATAATCACACATTTCCAGTGAAGGAGAAGATGGAATATATCATCTTGGTTTACAAGTAAAAAAATAAAGGAAACAAAAAAATATATACAAAAGAAAAAAAAAGCAATTTGTCCAAAGTCATAAAGAAAAGAATGACAGAGTTAGAATTTTCCTAAGGCTCCCCTGGCTCAAACTCTCCTGCTCAGCAGTTTAATTAATCAATCAGAATGCTTCAGAAAGAGAGAGAGAGCACAGATAACCCTATATTGAATTTTAAAAATACTATTTCTGAACAGAAGGCTGATATAAATTTAGTAGTGTTATTTTTTTAAGCGCACATATGTCTTGGTTTTGTTTTGTTTCATTTTGTTTGTTTTTGTTTCATTATAAGCTACATCTGAGTAGGTTTAAGAAAATACCTTTAAAAGGAAGCCTTTAAACAGTCAACTTCCAGGTATATGTCTCATCAAAATTAAAGTATTATAATCCCAGGGAATTTTGATGAAGTCACCGTCTTTTTAAAAAAATAATTTATTGAAGTGTAATTGATTTACAATGTTAGTACAGCAAAGCAATTCAGTTATACATATACATATATTTTTTTCATTATATATTAGGATAAGAATTTGAACATATTTCCCTGTGTTATACAGTAGGTCCTTGTTGTTTATTTTTATATATATTATATATATTTTATTTATATATATGTTATTTATATATACACATGAAGTCAAGACAAAGACAACATTGTTCTAGAGTGACTGAGACCTAGTTTTGAATCAAGTTTTCCAGATGGCGCTTAACTCAACATAACTGAGTCAAGTCAACAGGTGTTTTCCTATGTATCTCACTTTTTTACCTTCAAATAAATGCAAAAAAAAAAGTTAACGTTTACTGATTACACTTATTCTAAATGAAACATGGATATTTGATAAATGTAATTAATAATATGAATAATTCTCTTTACATATTAGGCATTTCTTTGAAGTTATTATGTTCTGTAAATGTTAAAACTAAGGATGGAAATGTGGGATCAAAAGAACCATAGGAATATACTTCTTATATTACAGGATTCCATTTGCTCCACTTACAGATGCTCTCTTCAACTTCAGCCCATTTCAAATGATCTGTTCCTCAAACTTAGATTTCTACTCAGAGTTCTCATTCATCTGTTTCAATTTCACTACTCTGGATACGTGCATCTCCTTTCCTTATTAGCCTCGCTCCTGACCTCAGGCTCTGACTCCACTCAGCTATGCTATATGATTTCAGTCTACACATTCAGCCAGTATTTATGCTCATTTGATCTTGATTCAGCCCACTTTTGTCCATTCAATTCTGAACCTGGAAACATGTCATGAATAGGTGGTTTCTTGGCTAGACTCCCTGATGGCAAAATTCAACTCATTATTCTTGCCACCCTCTTACACTTGTATCATGCTGTATTAATGAACTATCAAGACAAAATGATAAGATAATAGCTCAGATAGGAAAAAATATTAATTATTTTGTTTGCATCATATGGCATCCTATTTATAATTCTCCTATTCTTCCAAATATAGGGGAGCAAAATTTATCACCACAAAATGTCTCTTTGACAAGCAGATTATTTAAAGCTGAAAACAATCAAGGCTGAAAAGATTAAGGAAGAAACTGAATTTCCTCCTAATTGCCTGAAGAATTTAATTGTTTTCTCTTTCTTTTTTTTAATTGAATTATAGTCAGATTACAATGTCGTGTTAATTTCTGATGTACAGTATAGTGATTCAGTTATATATAAATATATACATATATATACATATATACATATAAATGTATATATATACATTTCTTTTAATATTATTTTTTATTATAGGCTATTATAGGATACTGAATATAGTTCCCTATGCTATACAGTAGGACCTTGTTGTTTATCTATTTTAGTTATAGTACTTTGTATCTGCAAACCTCAGACTCCTAATTTATCTCTCCACCTTCCCCCTATAGTAACCATAAGTTTGTTTTCTATGTCTGTGATTCTGTTTTTGTTTTGTAAAAAAGTTCATTCATGTCAATTTTTAGATTCCACATTTAAGTAATATCATATGATATTTTTCTTTCTCTTTCTGGCTTACTTCATTTAGTATGACAATCTCCAGCTTCATCCATGTTGTTGCAAATGACATCATTTTATTCTTTTATATGGCTGAGTAGCATTCCATTGTATGTATATTCCACCTTTAATTTATCCAGTCATCTGTCGATGGACATTTAGGTTGCTTCCATGTCTTGGTTGTTATAAATGGTGCTGCTATAAACACTGAGGTGCATGTATCTTTTCATATTAGAGTTCCCTTTGAATATGTGCCTAGGAGTGGGATTGCTGGATCATAGGGTAAGTTTATTTTTACTTTTTTAAGGAATCTCTGTACTGTTTTCCATAATGGCTGCACCAAACTGCATTCTCACCAGCAGTGTAGGAGGGTTCCCTTTTCTCCACACCCTCTCCAGCATTTATCATTTGTGGGCTTTTTATTGATGACCATTCTGACTGGTGTGAGGTGATATCTTATTGTAGTTTTATTTGCATTTCTCTGATGATTAGCAGTATTAAGCATTTGTTCATGTTCCTACTGGCCATTTGTACGTCTTCACTGGAGAAATGTTTGTTTAGATCTTCTGCTCATTTTTGGATTGGGTTTTTTTTTTTTTTCATTGTTGAGTTGTATGAGCTATTTATATATTCTGGAAATTAAGCCTTTGTATGTTATATCATTTGAAAATATTTTCTCCCATTCAGTAGGCTGTCTTTTTGTTTGGTCTATAGTTTCCTTTGTTGTGCAAAAGCTTATAAGTTTAACTAGGCCATTTGTTTAGTTTTGCATTTATTTTCATTGTCTGGGTAGATAGCCCTAAGAGAACACTGCTAAGATATATGGCAGAGAATGTTGTTTTATGTTTTCTTCTAGGGGGCCTATAGTGTCTTGTCTTATGTTTAAGTCTTTAAGCCATTCTGATTTTATTTTTGTGTATGGTGTGAGGGAGTGTTCTAACTTTACTGATTTACATGCTGCTGTCCAGTTTTCTTAACACCATTCGCTGAAAAGACTGTCTTTTCTCTGTTGTATATTCTTTCCTCCTTTATCAAAGATTAATTGACTGTAAGTATGTGGGTTTATTTCTGAGCTCTCTATTTTGGTCCATTGATCCATATGTCTGTTTTTGTGCCAATATCACACTGTCTTGATGACTGTAGTTCTGTGGTGTTGTCTGAAGTCTGGGAGCGTTATTCCTCCAGGTTCATTTTTCTTTTGCAGTATTATTTTGGCAATTCTGTTTTTGATGTGTTTTTTTTGGGGGGAAGAGGGGTATTCCATATATATTTTAGAATTCTTTGGTCTCATTCTGTGAAAATTGCCCTGTGTAATTTGATAGGGATTGCATTAAATCTGTAGATTGCTTTGGGTAGTGTGGCTGTTTTAACAGTATTAATTCTTCCAATCCAAAATCATGGGATATATTTCCATACAGAAACTACTAGGACTGATAAGAGAATTTAGCGAGGTAGCAGGGTACAAAATTAACATACAGAAATCTGTTGCATTTCTTTACACTAACAATTAAATATCAGAAAAGAAACGTTTAAAAAAAAATACCTTGTAAAATTACATCAAAAAATAAAATAAAATACTTAGGAATAAACCTGACCAAGGAGGTGAAATACTTGTATGTAGAGAACTACAAAACATTGATTAAGGAAATTAAAGATGATTTAAAGAAATGGAAAGCTATCCCATGCCTGAACTATGTAGATAGAGGGCTTGTTACAGGAGTAGATCTATCACCAGAGATAGCTGCAAAGAATATGTGTTAGTTGTGGTGTGGGAAATCCTTAGCGATCAGAGACCATTCTGAGACCCATTGTCTCTGCCTGGCCCACCAAACATTTATTTACCGAATATTTACTTTTCCATCTTCATATGGATTGCTTTCCTCCCCTTTGAAGTCCCATATCACTACCCTCAACATCCTCTTTTGTCTTTAGCTGAAGATGGCATTTAAGATGAAGGTCTTCAGGCTTTTGAGTGAGTTACTCAGTTTTCCTGGGGCTCTTCCAATGTATACATAGTATTAAACTTTTATTTTTCTCCTGGCAATCTGCCTTCTGTCATCTTAGCTGCCAGCCAAAAGAACAAAGATTGAAAAGAGGGGAAATTTCCCCACCCCCACACTAAACATATACAGGTTTGAATTTAGAGTTTTTGTTTTATTTCAGTATTATTGCCTCCCAATAAATGACACATTTTTATCCTTCATGAATATATTTGAATTTCAAAATTTTTAATTTTTACAACATGGACTTAAGCAAGTTATCTCGTTAGCTATTGTAATTTAAGGATGATTTAAAAATCAAAATACCCTCCCAAAAAATGGGTACACATTTTTGTTTTTATTATTTACATCTTAGATTTATGGTTATGTAATAAATTTACCTCATTTATTTATAAAAGTTATTTCCATATATGTTACATATTAAATAGCCAAAATGATTACCAAAGGAAGCTATCAATCTTATTACAGACTTTCAGAAACCAAATCATAACCAAAAGAGACTGATTTATTGATTACCTTTTCTTACATTATTTGTATCTCTACTAGGTATTTTCTATAAAAATGTGGGTGCTGTTCCTTTGCATAATTTCTCAGAATTCTATTTTATTCTAAGATGTTCCCCCTTTGCATGTTTATCCTTTTTTTTAGGCAAAGAGTGTTGAAATGTAGAGTTCAAGAAAGATTTCTAATTTAAACACTCTACAGAGGTAATAAGTATCACTGAATATAATATATTTATGTAAATTTCTATGCTAGGATTTGAGCATAAAATCTGTATACATTTCAGTTATTAGCATCTCTTTCTGGGAATAAAGCAAAGGATGGATCATCCATCAGAGAGAGTCTGATTACAAATCTCAGACATTTTCTCCATTTTTAACACCCAACTTCTTACAATCTACTATTCTAAAATGGCCAAGTTCCCCTTGTTGCTGAAAGATTGGACCCCATTCCTGAGGAGCCAAACTGACACTCAGAGACAGGGTCTTGGAGCTTAGAAGAAAAGAGACAGCTTAATTACTTTCCCAGGGAAAGAGGACTCACAGCAGGTTAGTTCCTTCAAAACTGTGAACCCACCTTGGTGGTGGTGTAGGGGGATTATATAGCCATAGCTCAAACAATAAATAATCAACAGATTTATAAGACTTAGAATGGCATCCAATTCTATAGAAGCAAGTGGTTGTCAGTTTTTTGATCTCTTTATCTCATAAGTGCCCAAGGTGTGGTCTTCTTTATATTTAGCCTACTTTGTAAGGTTACAGTTCTGTGACCTCTTTGGAGAACAAATCAGAAACCAAGTATGATTATTGCTTTTGATTACTGGAATAAAGCAGAAATAGTAAAATTAACAGCTTTAGTTTTAACTATGGGCCTGAAACTGTGAGTAGCAACCGGTCAGGCAGATTAGTTGACCATTTTAAGAGCAAGCATAAGAATAAGCCATTTGTTGGCCTAAATGTGGCAATTTTATCAATCCTCCTTCACCCTGAGGTATAATGCTCCTTTCTAAATGTATATTGTATATAGAGACAACTAGTAAATCCAACAGAGATATAAGCGAGAAAAATAAACACTATTTTATTTGGTGTATTTAGAGAGGTTAATCACAACAAATAATTACAATTACACTGTGACACACATTGTACTTTAGAATGAACAGTGTGTGGAACTCAGTAAGTATGCCTGAAGAGGTCAGAGATTTCAGAGAATGTGACATTTTAACTTAAAAAAATCTCAGCCTTTATTCTGATAAGAATTTGCAATCATTTCTAGTATGAATTTTTTAAATTATTGCATTTTACTGTCACTGGAGAATAACATGATTGAAAGGAAATGAGAGATATCAGGACGGGGCAGGAAAATGTCAGAGAGCAAAGCAGATCCACCAAATCTTTTCCTATCCACGTGTTACTGAACAAAATTTTGTGTGCCCGATGCACAATAAGTCTAAACAAACAGATACATCGGAGATTGGAGGAGAGAAAGGTTTATTGCAGGGATAAAGAAGGAAGGTGCGTGTCCCACACCCCCAAAATTCAAATTCCCTGAAAATTTTGGAGGAAAAGTTTTATAGGCAAAATTTGGGTTGAAGGCATCAGGGTGGGATTTTCTTCAGATTGGCTAGTGGGGAGGTAATAGGGCGGTGCTCCAGGAATCTTGTGCTCAGCCTCAAGTTACCATCCTCCACCAGTTCCTGCAAAAGAGCTCAAAGGTATTGATTGTTATGTATATTCCTTGAGGAGGAACGAGGACCCTGCCCCAAGGCTGTGCTATTGTTTCTTGACTGTTCCTCCCTTATTCTGCATTCCCTCCCTTTTCTGACTAGCAACAATTTGAATCTTCCTTTTGAAACTCAGGAAAGGTCAAGGAGGCTGAAAGAAACCTATGCCCTACTAACAAAAAATGGGGAACATGGAAAGGATTTGTATCAGGGAGCTCCCCATAGGGTTGTGCTGTTTCACATCGGGAGCTCTGGAATGCACGCTGTCTGATAGAAGAGTATTGCACTAGGAGAAAATGTCAAGGACCTTGTACCACTGTTAGGTGGTTAGATAAGTGGGGGCACTGGGCAGATAAGATAACAGTATGCCCACCTTCAGCATAAGGGTGCATTACTTCTTCTAAATGAATGCCAGTAAGAAACCGGTCAGAACCCAACATCCACAACTGCATGGTAGCAACTGGACCTAAGTAGGTATGACTCAATGCTCATTGTAATATAATTAGCATTGTGGTTTAGGTCCCGGTCGTGGGTTTTTCTTTGTGCACCATAAGTAAGGCCATGGGGAAAGGGGGCAAATATGACTAAGCACTCCAGGGGCAAGAGCTGTCAATTAATCAAGAGAACACCTCTAAGCAAGGGCATAAGACAGGGGACTAAACAAAGACCACAGCCGTCTGCCCTTGGATCAGCCCACCTCCTCTTCTTAGAGGTGTACTTTTGCTCTGCTAATAAATTGTTTCAAATCTTTTGCTACCCAATGCTTTGTCTCTCATGAATTCTTATCTTTTGGATATGACAAGAACTGGGGGTCTTTTCCCTTCCCCTTTTGGGGTAACACCACCACCTTGCTCAGTTGTTAGCCAAGAGGATGCCTCCAGAATAGCATGTCATAGGCTGCCACAACCTCTCTTACTCACTGACCAGAGTCCAGCCCAAGAATAAAGTGACCTTATCTTGAAAACTAAGGCTGACCCAGAAAAGCTACCAGCTGGAAGCTGTCAACTAGATTCTTCTCCCCAGATCTGGGAAGTGGGAGCTTTCTTGAAGGGGACTCTGAGTATCATGACTGCATGTCTGTCACAGCACTTAAAGGAGAGGTTAAATAAATATAATGTGAAACACACCAATTACTGCAGTGAATTTGGTTAATATAGTAATAATTACTTTATATGGTGAAAAAGAGCAGAATTTGCCACCCGAAAATATGTCTCTTTGGCTTTAGGATTATCTTGAGCTGGTTATTTTTAAGAAACAGTAGACGGAGGAGATAACTAGTAGAAGATAACCCTTTGTAGGATAAAATAATATGTATAAGGAAAAATCTCTGTTTGTGAGGCTGTCTTCCAACTATACCAGAAAGAAGAAGGTGACTAAATCTCTAGCAACTCTTATTAGTGGAGAAGGCAATGACCTAAATCTACACATCAGGCTTATCCTTACTTACTGTGATTCCTCTGCTAGCCACCCACAACAGGTTCCCCCTGCCCCACCAACATCTTTTGCTTTCAGCTGGAGATAGTATTTAAAAGGTGGTGGCTTGAGCCATTTCAAGGAGCAACTCAGTTTTCCTTGGTATCTTCCATGTATGCAGGATATTTGCTTTTTCTGTTTGCTTTTTCTCCTGTTAATCTATATTTTATTATGGGGGGTGTCTCAGCCAAAAATCTAGAAGGGTAAAGGGAAAATTATTTTTCCTCCTCTACAATAGTGTACCATAAACCATCATCTACTTGATGATTTTAACTGTTTGGTTAGCTTTTATTTGCTGTTGTTTTACTGGCATAGCTGATTTTATCTTGAATTTGTAAAGTCATTGGTGAACTCAGCTTGGGCCCAGATAGAAAAAGTAAAGTATGGACACACAGGTGATGGATTTGAGACAGGCCACCCCAAAATATGCCATGTTAGCATGTTGATTATTTTGAATTAAACTTACTGAAGAAACAGCCAATGCCAGAAGGACACGTTGAACCTCCTTTGTGCCCCTAAATGCAGGAAATAAATCTTCCATGTGAAAGGTACCCTCCCTGCCCTGGGAGGTAGAGGAATACCCTTATCACTAGGGAGAGCTGAAAAGGCCATATAAACAAGCCTTGTTACTTCTGCACTAATTTACTACCCAAGCCCAAACTTCTTTCTCTGGTCAACTCTTCACCTTTGTTGTTGTTATTTTGTCAAAAATATGTAAGAGTTCCTGCTTTGATCACCTCTTCAAGTCCCACGTTTCTATGAGCTCCCTTAGGTACAAATTAAATTTGTTTTTCTCTTATTAACCTGTTTTATGTCAATTTAATTATTAGACCATCCAAAAAACCTAGAAGAGAAGAAAGGAAAAGTTTTCCTACCTTACACAGATGACTTGGTTTCCATGGAAAAATAAACACATTCTATTGTGGCCTTTGCTAGCCTGGACCAGTAAGCTGTGCTTATTTTTAGCTTACTGAAATTCTATCATATCCTTTCCTTACCCTTGACTCAGTATACTGAGTCAGATGGTGCAAATAAGAGCCACATAATGCGTGAGGGACACTGGAGATATTCCAGCAACATTAATCTCTGAGCTTTCTGCCAACAACAAAAAAAAAATGGAGGACACCTAAGTAGCCATGAGGGAAACAGATTTATGAGACACTTGAACTAGAACTCCTTAAAGTTAAATCCAGATTAAAGTTACAATCATCTCCTTGAGAAAAAGAGTGATCTTTCAATCTTTTGAAAATGCCCCTGCACCTTTTTCCAGTATTTTCCATTGGCTAAGAACTGTTTCAGTTTCTTAGGAAAAAGAACTGAAACAGGAGTAGGAAAAGTCCTAGCTGTGATGTGATAGAAAAGTACTGGAGTTACAAGACCTGCAATCAAACCTATCTTTGTGGCTAAATAGCTATATGACTGTGAATAAATCAGGTAAAATGTTTAGGTCTCAATTTTGTCATAGACAAAATGTTAACAGTATCTCACAGCGTAATTTTCTTAGTCAAAAGGCCTAATATATATGAAAGGGTCTTGAAAATACTCAGTCTTCTTAAAAATATAAGATATTAATGGGAAAACCTGACTGAGAGAGATGCAAAAAATATTTGCTGCAGTATAGTTAGGGGAGAAATGAATAGAGATTTTGCCTCTACTATCCCTATGAAATAGAGCAGAAATATTCTACTCTCCAAGCTGGTCTCCCTCCTGTATAGCTGTTCTCATCCGAAATCTACATTATTCAAGATCCAGCACAAGTCATTCCTCCTCTATAATATTTCTCTGCTCATCTAAACTCTGTCCCCTTATTAATTTCTTAAATCTTTATGCTAAGTTGTTACCTTATACTATTAATTTATTTTTACCAATTGTAACTGAATGGCACAAGGGGAAAATGCAATACTACTTGACTTGAATCAGGAGAGAAGGGCTTTTTGTCCCAGTTCATCTTTTTTTTTTTTATGTTTTTGTCTTTGTTGTTGTTACAAAATAAGAAGCATAAACAAGATAACTACCAAGATACCTTTCTGCTAGGGAAAAAAATGCACACATATTACTCTACTGCTTAGTGTTTCTGTCACCCCAAAAGGGGAAGGGAAAAGACCTCAGTTCTTGTCATACCTGAAAGATAAGATTTCAGATGGGAGATGGTGCATTGTGTAGCAAAAGATTTTAAAGGATTTATTTAGGAAAGGAAATAAGGAGGCAGGCTGATCCAAGGGAGGAAAAACAGTGATCTTTGGCCCTTTCTCTTATATCCTTGCTTAGGGGTTGTCTTTTGATTGATGGATGGAATGCTTAATCATGTTTGTTCCCTTTGCACATGTCCTTACCCCTGATGCACACAGGAAAACCCGTGGCAGGTGTGGCCCTAACTGCAATGCTAATTATATTACAATGAGCATTGGGTCATGTCTGGTTAAGTCCTTTTCACAATTGAGCAGTTGCAGCTATCAGGTTCTTACTGATTTCTTGCTGGCATTCATTTAGAAGTAAAGTCCCTTGATGCTGGAGATGGGCATAACACCATCTTCCAGACCATCCTCCCTCTCCTCCACATTTCTGCCCAGTGGCCCCACTTATCTAACTACCTAACATTGCCTCCTGCGGAAAAAGCCTCTGTGTGTGTGTGTGTGTGTGTGTGTGTGTTTTCCCCTGAAATGCTCTTGGAGACATATATATTTTCAATTTCACACCCTGTTTTTTAACTCCTGCAATCATATTAGAAAGTAAAAATAAAATCTCTATTGGCAAAGTGTTCCTGCTTAAGGATAAATTCTGAAAGTCCACCATAAAGACTGAAGCCATTTCTCCATGCCTTATGTGAGCCAGTAACTCAACCTTAAATAGCTAACATTTTACTAAGATCCACTCGCACAATTCTTCATATTGATTGTAAAAAATTTAAGGCATTTCATTTTCTCTGACTCACAGAGTGTGAATATAATGATCAAAATTGTAAGTCAAAATGAATAGATTATGTAATTCTTTTAATGTGTTCCAAGCTACTGTAATTTAATTTTTTTTCTCTAAGCAAAATGATTCAATATAGGTTGCTAATTTTAACCTGATTTAGGATTCATGAGGCAAATTAATACACATTCACTCTGTTTCAGCAATGTTCACTAGGCTATTTTACCCCTTTAAACATTTCTGGACTTCATGGGCCAATCCCAAATCTTAGGGAACCTCCACTATATGCAGTCACTCTCTCGTTTCACCCTTAGGACAGTTAGAGACTCTGGCTTTGTTATAGCCATTGGAAATTGAGTGTTCCCTTAGAGTAGTTCTCTAATTTCTACATGTGAAGAAACAAGAGTAAGCACAAGACATTATCTTACCATTTTGCTCTAACTTCAAAGTGTTATGACTTTGCTAGTGAGGCATTTGACTATTAATACCTACCTGCACTAGGAAGATGTACTGTGCTCCTGTCCTTCTGTCCATGAAATGCTATGTAGGTATTGTCTCCAATATGTATGCAGACACTAATAAGTTTATTTGTTCATGGAACACGATCTTCATTTTACCTTCAGCAATCACTAATTATTCCTAATTTATTTCCATAGTTATGATCCAAGCCTAAAAGTCAGCCAATTATTTGCTGGCATTAGATGGATACCTAAATTCATATCTGATTAAGTTGGCTTGTTCTGCTTTATCATCAGTGGACAGTTATTTACCCATCCACTGGGCATTTTTCACCCCTTTTTCCCTTCCTTTCTTCCTTCTTCCTTTTTTTTTCTCTCTCTTTTTTCTTTCTCTCTTTGCATCTATACAAATGTGTTAATGCATTTGAGAAGCAAAGTGGCATATAGTTTCCTGGCATTCAATCTAAGCTTAGAGCATTTTGACCTTGAATACTGCCAAGACTTTCCCATGTGCCTTGGGTCCAGGTGTGGTTGCTAAGATACACATTATTAATCTTCTAATAAAAAAATTAAGGGTCAGGGTGTGAAGAAATATGTTTACTAAGGAGTCTTGGTTATGGATGTTTGGAATTTGGAATGCCTCATGTGATTAGAAATATTTTAACTTTCTCAATTGTTTTTCTTCTTGCTTTTTTATATGATAAAAGTCCTCAGTTCAAGGAAAGAAAGCTGCATTTTTTCTTATAAATTGCAGAATATTATTTTTTGAATTATTTTATTACATAGTCCTTTATGTCATATGACATATTCTTTCCAAAAATTGATATAACTTTTAATAAAAGTTGAATTCCTACAAAGAATACATTTTTAAAATACACAAAAGAAGTAAAAATAAGAAGAAAGAAATGTTAGATTACTGTAAGTGATGTAATCAGCAATTAACTTTGACCCTCAGCTTTCTGAACCTTGAAACATACAGGTAAACTTATTAAATTATATATTTCTAATGGTTTCATAAAAGGAATCTTATTGTTTATGAAGAAAGGGAGACATTTTCATGAAAATAAATCCCTTAATCTTTGTTTAAGAGGGGCATAGTGAATGTCATAATGGACAATATAGCCTGATTTTATGGTGCCAGTATAAACAGTGGCCACACTGAATTCCACCCATCCCCACAGGAGGCATACCTTAAATATTTGCTGAACTAGTTTCAGTTCCTAATCTCAATGCTTGGTCCTGGCTCAGCACAGAAGCTTGGACTTGCACTATCTCTTCTTGGTGTGTTTACAACTGATTATTAATAGTCTTCAGCCTCACACTATACTCCATTCTACTGTTACAATGGAGAGAGCACACTTTTGAGTCCATCAAACCCAGCTTTGAGTCCTAGCACCACCATTCATTGGTTCTCCGCCTTGGGCAAATTACTTATCTTCTTTATTCTTTATTCATCTATACACAAGCCTCGAAATAGTCTCTACCTCATAGAGGTTGAACATTAAATTTAACAATACAGTGCATATGAAAGATACAGGACAATGCCCAACTCACCATAATCACTAGATAAATGCTAAGTGTCAATATTTTAATTTTTCTAAAATTCAAATCTGAATATACCTCTCCTTATTAAAATGCCAATAATTCTCAGTTGCCAACAGAATGAAATACCAACTCCTAAGCATGGCATACAGAGTTCTCCATGAGCAAGCTCCTTCTTAGTGCTCATAGTACTTGGTCCCTGCTTTCTTTTCATATCAACCACACGACCATTGTCATTCATAGTCCCTAATCCCGTGCTATTTTGATGTGGCAGACTCAGCCTTAAATATCTGTTCCCTAAACTTCCAGGTTCAGGATAATTGTCCTTTTCCTTGTCTCTCTTTAATTCATATATTTCTATAATTATACTTTTCATACTTAGACTTGTTTATACCATGATCTCTAAACTGTTACATCATATGCCTGCATCAGTATAATTTTAAATTTTTTCTAGTATCTGAACATTTGTCTTTCTGACATAATTTTATGTACAACTATAAATATATTTGTACTATATAAAATGTGCACCAAATTGCCATTTAAAAGGATGAGATAAAAATATAAACAGAAATTTTAATCTTTTGTTTGTTGAAAACTTCAGTGTCAAACCCTGTTCTGGAAGCCATTGGTGTATATGACTATAAAGTCCTGGAGAACAGATTTTGTTTTTAACCTCAATGCTCTGCCTAGTGTTCGGCTTTATTGTCAGCCTTAAATAAATACTGTTTGTAGAGTGAGTGAATTAATGAATAATCTTTATTTATATTGATGATGATGAAGGACAAAGTATTTCAGTGGGGATACATAAAATGATCACTGGTTTATAACTTTATGGCTCTCTAAATTGTTCAATAGTTAAAGCTCAGAGTATCTAGATGGGTGGATAATTAATAATAAAATAGCAAGAATAATAGGTCATATTTATTGAGCAACTGTTATAGACCATGGAAGGAATAGAAAACATATCTCTTAATTCATCTTTTAAAAATAACAGGTATCTTTTTTCTACAGTAAAAATATTTATTGACACGGAAGAAAAGGAATTTGAGTAGTAAAGTTGAAATTGAAAAAAAAAAATCCTGGAATGCGGATAATATGATTTCTTAATTAAAGGGTGATCCAAATAGTATATATGCAGATTTACAGATAATGACTACTACTACTATTAATAATAATAAAACATCAACACCAGAAGTTTACTGTTTACTTCCTCTTTACCAAGAACTGTTTTAAATCACTTTACATCTGTTAGTTACTTTAATCTTCACCCAACTCTATGGGTTAATTAATATTGCCTCCTTTTTACAGATAAAATTTAAGGCATAGAAGGTTTTAATAGACTGTTCAAGATGACAGAGCTAGGAAGTGGTGCAACTGAGGTTTGAATTCAGGCATTCCTGGCTACAGAGCCTATAATTGTAATGATTATTCCATACTACCTTGAATGCATCTTATTCAAATACTTCTAGAATTAATGAATGGTATGGAAAAGCAAAACAGGGCAATATGTGCTCAATAATAGAGATCTGAATTTTAAGTGACTGAATGTATATGCTAGGATCCAGACCCTTTTAAAATTGAACCATACAATTAGTTTCTTGTGTTCTAAAGACTTAGATGAATACATAAAATGGGTGAAAGCATGTATGCATGTTCAAAGGGCTTCTCTTTATCTGTTTTTGATAGCTGACAGAATAGTGAAAATTGCTGCTTAAGTCTCTATGTAATGACTTAATCAAGTGAGATATCCCTTTGCTGTGGTAATTATTATTATGGCACCATGGAACTTAAATAATTGGATTTTTTTTTGGCCATTTTATTAGCAGTCAGATAAAGTTCTCTATTGCTATGAATGGTAACACACTATGATATTATGTTACAACTGAAAAGTAATTATCTTTATTGGACAATATCAAATATATCAAGTTAAAGGTCAGTGGTATGTAAACTTTATTACTGGAATTTAAAATGCCCCTTTTTATTACACTACATGTACACAGCACCTTTAGCTGAGTGTTGTACTTTAGCTAGAATATAAATTAATAAATAAAAATATGCTATTAAGAGTATAAGAAATATAATTATAAAGATGTTACATTCCTACCTCAGTTGAAATATACATTGATTATTTTCTGTTAAATTGTTATGAAATATTCTATGCTTTCAAAAATGCAGCAAGCTTTACCCATGAGTAGTTCACTTGTCTATCAACTTTTATAATTTACAAATCTTGAGCTCAAAATTGATATTGGCTTCACCTTTCAGGAGACCATGGATCCACTGGCCTGGTAAAGCTAGAATATCTCCCATCCAGGTAAAATATAAGTCAGGATCTTTGATTTTAATAACTGGAGTGCTGAACTAGGTCAAAACAGATACAAAGAAGCAGACAAGGCTCAAGGTATGGTATAGTCGTCCTTTTATGAGTAATAAAATATAGCCCTACTGGCATGCTATTTAGTGATAGGCAACTCAAGACTACTTTAATTAAGAAAGCTATCCAAGAAATTACAACCTCTTCCAACCTCCAATGAAAACAAAAGCAGAACTCCAGCTCCTCATTGTCCAATATGTACCCCCTGAAGGACACATCTCATCGACACTGGAACTGTGGCTCCTCAGAACTGAGATGTGCGCTGGGTATAAAATGCATGTTGGATTTCAAAGACTTTGTTCATAATTTTTATACTGATTACATGTAGAAATGATTGTTTGAATATATTAGACTGAATAAAATATATTATTAAATTTCATTGCAACTGAACTTTTTATTTTTTAATGTGACTATTAGGAGATTTTATTTTATTTATTTTTTAGAAAATTTTTTTAACATTTTTTATTGATTTATAATCATTTTACAATGTTGTGTCAAATTCCAGTGTTCAGCACAATTTTTCAGTCATTCATGGACATATACACACTCATTGTCACATTTTTTTCTCTGTGAGTTATCATAACATTTTGTGTATATTTCCCTGTGCTATACAGTGTAATCTTGTTTATCTATTCTACAATTTTGAAATCCCAGTCTATCCTTTCCCACCCTCCACCCCCCTGGCAACCACAAGTCTGTATTCTCTGTCTATGAGTCTATTTCTGTCCTGTATTTACGCTTTGTTTTTGTTTGTTTGTTTGTTTGTTTTCGTTTTTGTTTTTTAGATTCCACATATGAGCGATCTCATATGGTATTTTTCTTTCTCTTTCTGGCTTACTTCACTTAGAATGACATTCTCCAGGAACATCCATGTTGCTGCAAATGGCATTATGTTGTTGGTTTTTATGGCTGAGTAGTATTCCATTGTATAAATATACCACTTCTTCTTTATCCAGTCATCTGTTGATGGACATTTAGGCTGTCTCCATGTCTTGCCTATTGTAAATAGTGCTGCTATGAACATTGGGGTGCAGGTGTCATCCTGAAGTAGGGTTCCTTCTGGATACAAGCCCAGGAGTGGGATTCCTGGGTCATATGGTAAGTCTATTCCTAGTCTTTTGAGGAATCTCCACACTGTTTTCCATAGTGGCTGCACCAAACTGCATTCCCACCAGCAGTGAAGGAGGGTTCCCTTTTCTCCACAGCCTCTCCAGCAATTGTCATTTGTGGATTTTTGAATGACAGCCATTCTGACTGGTGTGAGGTGATACCTCATTGTAGTTTTGATTTGCATTTCTCTGATAATTAGTGATATTGAGCATTTTTTCATGTGCTTATTGATCATCTGTATTTCTTCCTTGGAAAATTGCTCGTTTAGGTCTTCTGCCCATTTTTGGATTGTTTGTTTGTTTGTTTGTTTTTGTTATTAAGTTGTATGAGCTGTTTATATTTTCTGGAAATTAAGCCTTTGTCAGGCACATCATTTGTGAATATTTTCTCCCATTTCATAGGTTGTTGTTTTGCTTTGCTTATGGTTTCCTTTGCTGCACAAAAGCTTGTAAGTTTAATTAGGTCCCATTTGTTAATTTTTGCTCTTATTTCCACTGCCTGGGTAGAGTGCCCTAGGAGAACATTACTAAGAATTATGTCAGAGAATGTTTTGCTTATGTTTACTCTAGGAGATTTACCATGACTTGTTTTGTATTTAAGTCTTTAAGCTATTTCGAGTTTATTTTTGTGTATGGACTGAGGGAGTGTTCTAACTTCATTGATTTACATGCTGCTGTCCAGTTTTCCCAATGCCACTTGCTGAAGGGACTGTCTTTTCTCCATTTTATATTCTTACCTCCTTTGTTTAAGATCAACTGACCATAGGTCTATAGCTTAATTTCTGGGCTATTATGTTCCATTGGTCCATATGTCTGTTTTCATGCCAATATCATGCTGTTTTGATGACTGTAGCTCTGTAGTATTGTCTGAAGTCTGGGAGGGCCACTCTTCCCGCTTCATTCTTTCTCCTCAGTATTGTTTGGCAATTGTGTGGCAGAACTCCATTCCTTGCTCATTTGTCTTAGCAATGTGGGTCCACATAGGCACCCACAGATCAAAATGGTCCCCTCTTCCTGGGGCTGTAAACAAATTTCAGTTCCACCTTTGATGTTGCAGAGCCCCTGCATAAGGATTCAAGTTTCAATCCTACCTCTGCCTGGGAGATGCACCAGTAAATATGGTGGCTATGGCAGAGCCCCACCTCTCTTCTCCCAACATCATGCCAGGAATGGTGCCACAGGCCTGTGGAGACAGAGGCTCCAGCCTAGCTTTGTTGGGACCCTAGCAGTGTTGCTTGCTTGTTTTCTTCCTTCTTTCTTCCTTCCTTCCTTCTTCCTTTTTCTTTCTTTCTTTCTCCTTCCTTCCTTCCTCTCTTTCTTTTTCTTTCTCCTTCCTTCCTTCCTCTCTCTCTTTCTTTTCTTCTCTTTTCTTTTCTTTTCTTTTCTTTTCTTTTCTTTTCTTTTCTTTTCTTTTCTTTTCTTTTCTTTTCTTTTTTCTTTCTATTCTGTATTTACTCCTAGCCATGGCACACAGTGCACTCCAGTCCTCTGGGGCTGCCTTTGTGCAGTCAGCCCCAGCCCTCTTCCTGCCTCAGGCAGCAAGTCCCAGCCCATCCCTGCCAGGTCACATCTAGGGCATGGGATTGCAGGGACCCTTTGTGTCTATTTCTCTTTGTTTTGTTGGCCAAAGGCTGTTGTGCACAGATCTGAGCCTTGGAAGTTCCCTATCCATCCCCACTGACTTCTCCATTGGAGAAGGGTCATCCCAGTATAAGAGTGCTATTCCTCCTTTGCTGCTCTCTCCCCATGGGACACGTTCTGTACTAATTTTCTTTTTCTTTTTTTTTTTTCTTCTACCAGATTTGTGAGGAATTTTGTTTTTTGAAGACAGCGATGTTCTGTCAAAGTTCAGCAGGTGTTCTGAGTGGATGGGTGGGTCCATGGATACCTCTCTTAGCATATTCATGGGAGAGGGTGACTAAGAGCATACTTCTACTCCACCATCTTGGCCACTTCCTCAGGAAATTTTAAGTTACACATGTGGCCTCTATTGTCTTCTATTGTGCTTTATTGGAAAACTCTGCTCTAGATCTTAGAGGAGTAGCACCAGGGGTTTCTAGGTCTATAAACTAAATTCTGAGCATTTTGAATAACCTGCTATTAGGGGTCACGTCTTGTTTCCACAGTTTGTCAATACGAGAGGAAGTCAGAGAAGGTATAATGAGAAATAGAGAGTCAGATAACGTGCTTCTCCTGGGAAGGAAGGTTTAACTGAGCAAGGAGAAAAGCAGCAGGTAAACTGCAGGCTCCTCTTGCTTCCTGGTTAAAGCCTCCTTGTCTCTTTTCCACTTAAGTGTATAGAACAAGAGGTCTTACTGAGCTCATGCAATTTTACTCCCACCTTCAAGTAGCAGATGTGAAACTTGGGTCATCTTCCTGGGACCAGGGAGTGGTGTCACACCTAAGGCACCGGCATGCATTTTAATAGATCATTTAGTTTTGAATAACATGGGATTTCTTCTATTAAATTTCCAGGGGAAAATGAAAATAAAATAATTAACTACCATTATTTTTCATAAATTTGAATCCATAAAATCTAAATTTAAAATTCTTCTATTCCCAGTGCTTTTTCTGCATGTTCAACTGGCCCCCAGCCAGATGGCTGATTAGATTTTCAGTTTCTTCTGAAGCAATTGCTACCTGGTCAGTATTATATGGGTTATTTTTCTCTTCCTTGTACTAGATTATGCCTCTGCTCGTAATCGTGTGACTTGCATGTGTCTTCTGTAGGCAGAGTATACACCCCAGCTTCACTGACTTTGAGTTCTGCCATAAGACATGCTGTGCCCAATGGAATGAGAGGAAACAGGATGCTTTCCATGACCAAGTAGAAATTTAGGGGTGACTGTACCCTTAGGTTAAGCTCTTTTCCATTCTTGACCACTAGCATGTCAGCTAGGAGGTAATCAGCCTGGTCTCAGAAAGAAAATAAACTTCCTGCAGAACCAAGCAGAGACAAGCAGGGTCACAGCTTCCATAACAGGAGAGAGAAAATCTACTGCTATCAACCATGGGTTACCTGTGTTATTGCTACCACAGTAATTCTGCCTGAAGCAACAACTCTAAACTGATGTGTTATTTGTGTTACATAATTACAGATTTAAAGATAATTAGAATTAAGCAAAATTATAATTTTGAAACCCAGGGCACAGTACAATGAAAACCCATATACTTTTAGCAAACTAAGGTCATTGCAGAGGCTTGGGGGAATGTGAGAGGGAGGAGATTAAAAAAAAAATAAAAAAGATAAACTATGAGAAAACTCAGAAAGCATTTTTGTCTCACCCTCTCAGTTTGTCAGTCTCTTTGTGTCAGTTGTTCAGAGCTCTTCCATAGGAGGATTGGAGATGCGGAATAAAGAGAAGATTCTGTAATGTCCCCCATCTGGCCCTCTTTCGTCCTGGAGACTGGAACAGCAGTGTTGTTCCCTCTAAGGAAATACATAGGGTAGGGTAATAAGTGTCAATCTATCAACTACCAAAAAAGTAAATTTGACTACATTGTGAAAACCAAAGTCAAGGCATACACAACCCTTACTTAGATGATTAGTGTTTATTGAAATACACCATGCCATCCCTATTATATTTGATGGGCAAGTTCTCCATCATGTCTTCTATATTTTGCTTTGTGAAAAAAAATTTGTGCCATGACATTAAAAAAAAAGCATAAAGTTATAAGTAACATTCATGCTATATGATATCTACAAAGCTCTCGATAATTACCGGATTACTTTCACATGCATTATTACATGATTATGTTTTTCAAACTATCCTTGAAAAGTTACATGCACCAAATATTATCATATCAATTTTAAGTGTGAGGAAAGGAAGCTCAGGAAGACTCGAGAGATTATATAACTAGGAGGTTTCTAAGTTATACCTGGATTCCATGGCTCCTGTATTTTATTTAGTGCTCTCCATACTAAGCTCTTTTTAACTAAGACTTTATTGATGCCTCACACAAACCTTCCCCACTCCCCAAACTCTTACATACAAACATAAGATCTAAGCAGTGTATATGGTTCCAGACTTCCCTTTATCATAACAATCACAATACTTTATTTTTTCCCCCTGGTTTCAGAAGTAGGCCCTAAATTCCATAAGAATTGAAACTATATTATTATTATTATTATTTTATATACTCCCTCCCCACTTGGTTAAGTCCCATACATGCTGCCTTTTAAGTGAGCCACTAGAAAATTAACACTTTAATAATCTTAAAAGCATGTCTCCTCTAGGAAGGTAAGGATAGCTTTAAGGTTAATAACAATACATTATATCCATTGACTCAAGTAAATAATCATTAGCCTATCTCAGGCAAATAGGTCTCTATCAAGGAGAATATGACTGGCCTTGTGCACCCTTTGGCCCCAACTCCCTACACACAGACATGCCTTTATGAAGAGCAACCAGCTTATCACCTTTATCACAAAGGCACTCTTACCACCCCCTTTCTACAGATAAACTCAGATTATGTGACTTGGTCATACAGCTCATCAAGTGAAAATAAATTATACAAATATAGGCTCTAAAAGAGTGTTTCTTTACCTTGGCTGTACATTAGAATTATGGGGGAAAATCCTTAAAATAGCAATCCCACAGACATTCTATTTTAATTAGTCTGGGGTGGGGCCTGCATATCAGTATTCAAAAACAAAAACTTCTGAAATCTAATGCATAGCCAAGATTTAGAATCTGAGTTTCTTAAAATCATATTGTACCAGTACCTAGTAAGTCTTAAAATGTACAGATCCCAGGAAGTTTACTGGATGCAGCACACAGAACTCTGGCCTCAGTGCTCACTTACATTCAAGAATTGCCTAGTCTATTACCAGTAGACTAAGTAAAGAGGGATGTATTGCCCTACTGCACAATACGCCAGCTGGAGGGGGAAATCGGGCTCTTGTTAAAATCAACTGCCTCTCAAACTTAGTAATACAGGCATCTGCCTATCACAAACTCATTCTGTATTGTTACTTCTTCTATATGTGTAATTAGAACTCTCAGTTACACAACCTGGCTTGTCCAGCTCAGGCTACCAAACACTTTCAACTATAACACAGACTTTTGGTTGGGAGATTATAAGGCAATTGCTGAAGCTAAGCACGATCTTCTATGAGATTCGAGAAAGCACCTCAGATGCTGTGGTCACGTCTAGCTTACCCTGCCTCAGAGAGTATTTTAAGTAAAGGAGAGCTTCAGAGACTCCAAATTAGAGCAGTTAGTACATTCAGGAAAGGTGTCATTATATCCCAATTAATCATAGCCACACAAGCAGGATGAGCATAAAAATAGACAAGAAAAATTAGTTCCCTTGACAGTGGAAATTTTTACTCTGTAACCTCATCAGGTTGTAGCTTACTTTGTGCTTCTTTCAAGGAAGTAAACTTTGTAAACTGGCAAAATGAAGAAAATGCCAATTTCTTTGTATAGACTTTAATAATTTAAACAGATAATTATAAAAATAGTTGAGCCATCTTACTTCCACGTACACCACCTTTTGCAAATATATCATCAGACTAGGAACAAGAGGTATTTATTAACTTCGGTAATTTAAGATAAGAAAAAGAATACTCGGAGCAAGTGGGGTGTGGCAAAGTCTTGGTTTCTTCTCAATAACAATATATCTTCAAATTCTTCTGCAGGAACTGAGATGTAAGATGGTAACTTCAGGCTGAGCACAAGATTCCTGGAACACTACCCTGTTACATCACCCCCAACCAGTCAGAAGAAAGTCTGCACACAGTGGAAGATACAGAAGACTCTGCCCCCTCCTCAAATGATTAAATGTGATTAATATCCCCCTTTTCCCTTTAAAAACTTTCATGGCCAAGCGGAATCTTCAGAGTTGGTTCTTAGAAAGGACTCCACCTTCTCCCTAGGTTGCTGGCCTCCTGAATAAAACAACCTTTTCTTTCCAACCAACAATCATTCCTCAAGTATTGGCTTTTGAGTGGCAAGCAGCCAAACCTGAGTTCAGTAACAGTAACAATGGGAAAATTAAACATACAAAAAAAGTCAAACATGTAACAAGATTCAGAAAGCCCAATCTGTGAACAATATCAAGTAAGAAATATTTTTGATTAAAAAACACAATGATAAGGCTAAATAACGCATTGATTGCTGATAAAAAAAATTAAAAAAGCAAATCTTGAAAATTTTCTCACATTCAAATGGAAGGGAAAACTAAGGAAGAGATGAGGCTGGATGGCACAGTCCTAGGATGCAGAATTAGGAGAGAGAGCAGACTAAAGGCAACACAATAAAAGAAAAGTAATCAATGCACACAAGCTTTGCTTTACCTGCAAAGACAAAAGAAAGTTATGATAAAATATCCTATTGATTTACATTTTTCTTTGTCATTCTGCAGATCATGGTTTATGTCTGTGCAGCTTTAAGCACTAAATATAAATTCTGTCAGGTATTGCCTTGCTCTGTTCTGTTCTAATGAATTTTTCTCAGACATATATAATTTAATTTTTCCTGAAAAGAATAGGAAGAAAAAAAGATTCAATGAATAACAGGTACTATGAATTAAAAGAGACTAAGTAAACATAGATATACCCAGGTGAATTTTTTTTTAAATTTTAAAGTAAAAATACAAATGCTAAATCTTACATGTAGAAACAAACAAACAAAAGGCTTAAAGAAAAGAGAAAAAAAAATGTTGGTATCATGTTCTTCATCTATAACTCTGAAAACTAGATTATTCAGTTTTAATTTCTGGAGTATTGAGAAGGAAAACCTATGAATGAAAAAAAAATCTATATGCAAAGTGTATTTTGTAAAAGTGGCAGTGATGATAAAGTATTTTTGGACTATTTCCAAATCTCCATTAAAAAGGCCAGACTACCCAGATACACAGATCAAACCTTAAAAAAAAAAAAAGTGACAAGTTTTCCCTCTCCATCCCAAAGTATGAGTGAGGGGGACAAAGCATTGACAGCCACAGCCTTATATAGTTTCAGGGAATCCATGAGGCATCTGAGGGCTCTGAGAAGATGAGATCAGACATCATGAGAAGCACAGTGGGCGAATTTGAGAAGAGTATCCAAAATTGTGTAGTATTTTTATACACTTTAACATGTGGGTTAATGCAAAGGGTCCAAATCTGTAAAGGCTGGAGCATCCTGCACCCGATAAGCTCTCAAAACTAACCGGAAGGGTCTCATCCATTGGAGAGAAGTTGTTGGGGGTTGTATAAATTAAGAGGAATAGAGAAAATAGAAAAGAAAAGAAAAGAAAAATGCAGAAAATACAGAATATACAGAAAAGAGAATGGGGACAAAGCCAGGATATGACAGAAATTATAAGGTAATATTTCTGAGCTCATCACAGAAAACAACAGAAGAAGGACAACTACAGCAGAAGAGTTAGAACTCCTATTCTTACCTCTCAGTCTTAGAAAGTTAATTTAAACCCCATGTATAAATAAGTGACCTAAAGGATCGTGATTAAATCTCACACAAAGTTATTGCACTAAAAGAAAGAGTAAGTTGTAGAATATTGTCCCTACAATCAATGAGATCATGCAACAAATGTATGCAGGTAAAACACATAAATTTCTAACCTAATATTTAAAACAAGCTAAATGCAATCCAAAATATGAAATAATAACATACATCAGAATTAGGAAAACTCATAAAATGACAGAATCCAAGAAAGATAAGAAATAAAAGATTATTTCAGAAATAAACACTAAACTAAAAGAAACACAAAAAAACACAAAAGTGAATGCCTTAAGATAAAAAGAAGGTTAAAAAGAAAGATGATTTAAGCACAAAAAGGAAAATAAATAAAAATATTAAAATAACATACATGAAGATAACTAAAGTGAGTGTAACAAGTGTCACCAACGAAGAAAGCAATATTATACATGGAACAAATACTATAATATATATTTAGAAAACATGTTACTAAATTTTAAAAAGAAAAAAAAATGTCAACTTACATATTGAACAGGCAGTATCTCTTAGGGAAAACGGTGACAATGTTTCATTTGAAGTGAAGCCTTGAAAGAAAAAGAAACAAAAAATGTGGTCAAAATAACAAAATAATTAGGTCATTTAAAGGACAAAGAAAAAAGATGGTGATCAGATTTATATTGACAATAACACAATGCCAGAACATAATGAATAATTTTTGATCTTCAAGAAGAGAAAATGTGAGCTGAATGTTACATATCCATCTAAATGCACAGATGAGTTTCACACACGAACTGTCACGAACATGGAAGATCTTCAGAAAGTGCTTTTGAAATAAAGACCTCCCCAAAGCCATTAAAGCAACAAGAACACAAGCAAAAACTGTCACAATCATTTTTTTCATAAACTGGGAAATTAACTAAAGATTTGCAACAATGTGAGAACTGTTTATTCAAGAAAAGGAGCTGACTCTCAGTAAGAACAGCAAGCTTTGTGGAGTCTTAATTAGCTCTATTCTCATCATCCTCTCCCAAGCTCTGTAGGTTGTTTTGAAAAACAAAACCCACACAACAGGGGTTGAACGCTGTGAAAATCAGGCCATCAGCCAATGGAGAGAACCATGTAGGATAGAACAAAAGCCCCATCCTCAGATAACTGTCACTCATTGGCCAGGCTGGAACCTCCCTGAAAAGCTGCATTCTCTGGGTTTGCCTTCTTTAAACTGACTCAGAGCTTCCTCTATGTACACAGCTCTATCCTTAGGGATTTGTACAAAACAATCATAAGAATTATTTATACCTGAGGCAACACTATCAGTTGGGGATAATAAGGGACTGATCAAAACATTTAAAAGAAAAAAACTAGGAAATAAGAGAGGAAACGAGATCCCATAGGAGGAGGCTCTAGAAAGCTTCAGAATATTCCTGGTAATCTAAAAGACCACAAACATGGCACTGACAACCCACCTCTGTCTGATCTTGAGGCTGGGTGCAAGCAGGAAGTGAAGATTAAGGCAGCATCTCTGGAGATTAGGGTGAGACCCCAACACACACACAGGCCCCTCTGCAAGGCCTGGGAGACTTACTGATTCAAGGCATTTAAAGAGACCTCTGTGCCATCCTTAGTTACTACTTAGTTAATCAAGGAGAAACTTTAGTGACCACACAAAACAAGAACCAATTTACCAAACTGGTCCAGAATAGACACTTAAAAATAGCAATAATAGCAAAAAGAACAGCAAAGAAAAAAATAAAGAAAAATGAGAAGGAAAAATATGACTTCCAGAGTTGCCATATTATAATATTCAAAATGTCCTGATCCCAACAACAACAACAACAAAAAATGTGGCATGTAAAGAATAGGAGTATGACCCAAACCCAGGGCAAAAATAAAAAAGAAAGAAATTAATAAAACTTTGTCCCTAGAGAAGCCCAGCCATTCAGCTTATTAGACAAGCTTTAAATCAACAATTTTAAATCTGTTGAAAGAATTTAAGGAAACTATGTGCAAAAACAAACAAACAAACAAACAAAAATACATGAGAATGATGTGTCACCAAATAGAGCATGCCAATAAAGAGAGAGAAAACAGGACAAGGAAACAAATAGGAATTCTGGAGTTGAAAATTTAACTAGAGGGACTCAACAGCACATTTGAACTGGAAGAAGAATCAGTGCCCTTGACAAGGGGGCAATTGAGTTTCTTCAGTCTGAGAAGTAGAAAGAAAAAGTAGTAAAGAAAAATGGATACAGTCTTAGAGGTCTGTGGGACTCCATCTAGCAAACCAACATACACATAGCAGGAGTTCCAGAAAGAAAAGAAAAGAGAAGAGAATAGAAAAAATTACTTCCAACAAATAGCAACCAAAAAATCATTAAAACATTAATCTCACATCTAAGAAGCTCAGAAAGTTCTGAGTAGAATAATTTCAAAGAGATCCACACACAGACTCATTATGGTCTTATTGCCAAAATCCAAAGCCAAAAAGACTCAGCACAAACAGGGGGGCTTCAACAGCTGACAAACATCTGCTCCATTATCATAAACCATGAATGCTAGAACACAGTGGGATGACACAATGTAAAATACTGGAAGAAAAAGGCTGCACACCGAAAATCTGATATCAAACAAAACTATCCTTCAAAAATGATGGAGAAATTAAGATATTCCCTGACAAACATGAACCGAGACTATTTGTTTCTAACAAATTTCCTTATAAAGACATTAAAGGGAATCCTTTTCCCTGAAATTAAACAAATAAGGGGCAATGGTAAAAGTAAATACGTAAGTAAATATAAAATACAGTACAGATACATTTTTATTTGTAACACTTTTTTTTTCTATTGTCGACTGAAACAAAATCACACAATGTGAGAGTTGTGGGTTAGGTTTTATTTGGGGGCAAAATGAGGACTATAGCCCAGGACAGTATCCCAGAGAACTCTGAGAAGCTGTTCCGAGGAGGCGGGGGAGAACTCAGTATTATATGTGATTTCAGTGAAGAGGGGCTGTATGTGCAACCAAGCACCCACTTAGGCAAAGGCTTGCTGCTAGTCATGAAGAACGGTTGTCACCATTAATGAATTTAAAGTTTTTCTAGATAAGAGGAAACACAAGAATTTTGGCTCATAAAATCTCCTGAAAATATCAACTATCTGAAGGCCTATTCAGTCAGTTTTCCGAAAGCACAGAGTGCCTCATTCCTGACCTCCATCCTGAACTCTTCAGGGTGTGTTGGAGATCAGTGGCTGCAGCAGCTCATGCTTTAATCCAAGGAGAGGTAGATGGCAAGTGCCAACGTGATCCAATCCTTGTACAAATAGATGGCAAGTGCCAATTTTTAGTTAGCACTATCTAATTTAAAAGAATAATAATAATTATAAAGCTGTGGGGATGGGCTTATAGTATATAAAGATGTAATTTGTATGACAGCTATAGCACAAGGGAGGAGGGAAGGGATGGGATTATAGAGGAGCAAAGATTTTGTGTACTATTGAAATTAAGATGATTTTTATCTGAACTAAATTATAAATTAATGTGTTAATTGTAACTCCCAGGACAACCACTAAGGACATAACTCAGAAATATAATAAAAGAAACAACAAAGGAATTAAAATGGTACTATATATATATAAAAAACACAAAAAGAGGCAGTAATGGGGGAATAGAGGAATACAAAATACATAATATACATGGAAAATAAATAGCAAAATGCAGGTAACTGGGCAGAATGGACACTGACCCTAACCAACTGTAAATTGTTTCTTAAACACCCATTAGGTTTTTATTAAGTTTCAGAGAAAGGAGGAATTTGCATGGCCTTCTTATTAAAAAAAAAAAGTAGCTTCTTTCCATTAATAAGCCTGTTAATTATTAACAGGCTTTTATCAATTTATTTTCTTATCTTCAAAAAAGGAATAAAAAAGCCTCCCCTCACTGTTGCCATTCATGATTTGTCAGTATCAATAAAATATTTTCTATGTTTTTAGCATTAAAAAAAGGACCCTCTGGCCTTTTTGTCTACAAACTGAATGTTTCCATCTCACTTGTCCTTTATCTTAATAGAAGAAATATCACTAATTATCTTGAGAAGTTGTGTTTGGATTTCATGTATAGTTTGGTCATATACCAGCAAACTCATTATATGAATTTTATAAAAAAAATGCACTGTTTCATTTTACACACATTCCATAATGTGCAACTTAGAATAGAATTCCAAACACAAATGCCATTAAAAGTATATCTATTTTATAACAAGTTTGAAAACTCTGAGATTGCCTGAATGATTGGTCAATTTCTCCAGGAATCTTTCATATAATACTGAGTAATACTCTGTTCCTTTAGTTGCAACAGTGAGGGAAAACTTCAGGTTAAAAAGATGGTAGAAGTATTCTCAGAAAATAAACTTTACAGTTTAAGTTACAATTACTAAACAGTAAAATTTCTAGGCATATTCTCAAGAAATACTTTAAAGGTGATTTTGTATTCTACTGAAGCCAAAAAAAAAAAAAAAAGATGATTATACTGCCAAACAAAAATATGAAAAAAAGTTATTCTCTACAAATAATTCACATAAAATTAGCAAAACTTAGTTTCCTTCTTTTTTTCTCCCCAGAATTATCTCCAGCTACTGTAAGCATTCAGGCAATTGTGTTAAAAAAAAATAGAGAACAATATTAAAGGAAAAATAATTTGAATACTGACTAATACCATGACAGGCAACTTTCAGCTCCAAAAATACTATTTTTCAATTTGAATTTGGAGACTTACTATTACAAAAATTAAAATCCCTATTGTAGAAAACATTTTCACCATAAAGAAGCAAATTGAGAACCTGAAACCTGATATTTAGTGATTCATAATATATGAAATTTTAAAATGTTTAGGCCATTGGATCCATGTATTAGCTTTTATGAATTCACCCTAAGGAAATTAGATGAACTGCACAACTTTGCACACAAAGATATTCATTACACAGTCACTTGTAATATGCCTAAAATAGAAGAATAAGCACATAAATTGTAGGATACTGTATCTTAGAATGTAAATTTGATAAAAAAAGAATGTTTTATGGAATGAGAAATATTTATGCTATATAATTAAGTAAAAAATAGAGGTTGAAATACATATACAGTATGTGTGCCATTGTATAAAAATATGCATGATTATACCTAGCAAAATGATAGAAAGATAGAAGTTAAAATGGTAATTATAGTTATTTCTGGTAAGGGTAGTTATGGTTATTTCTAGTAAGGGTAATTATATGTATTTTTGTTTTTCTATTTTGTTTTCTCATATTTTCCATGTTGCTGTAATAAACACATATTCTTCTCATAATAAAAATGGTATTTACAAAATAGCACATGGTGATATTTTCTCTCATTTTTACCTCTAATGAGGAAAAAAAAGGACTTGAGAAAGGCTGAGACTTTATAGATCTTTTTGAGGGCTTTCATTTGATACATTGGAAATATAAAGTCCAATTATTTAAAAGAAAAATATATTTTAATAAGGAAGGAGTTACAAAATCATGTAATCTCAAACTACAAACTTTGAAGGAATATAATTAATAGCTTACAATATGGTTGTATAATTTTTGTGCATTTTAAAAGATGTTATATATTTGTCAAATATATTTTCAATAGGCAAGATACAAGAGAAGAATTAGAAAGAATTAGAGAGAGGCTTTGTGGCATCCATTCAGAAAGTACATCATGTATCTTTTGCAAGAAAAAGAACAGTGAAATGATGTCTGTTTCCCACTAGAAAATCCAAAGGGCTAGAAAGGAGCTGTCTAGTTATTTTGATGGCTGAGGGAAGGGAAGGTCTCACAAGGAAACCTCTCCCAGAATTAATGAGAGCAAAGAATGTATGAGTGCTTCCTGTCAGCCACTTACAACTTGTCTTGAGTCCTACCCAGAAAGACCCCCTGGAGGGGCAAAACAAAGTTAGCAGAGAGAAACTGAAGGAAGTTCTGCATTCCCACAAGCCAAGGAAGGAATAACTTCCATCCAGAAGTGAGATGCATTCACCCATATCAAAGAAACTGTAATGGAGATATCCTCAAAGATGGCAAGAGGATGGATAAAGAAACCAGGACTGCAATGATTGGTCAGTTTTGAACGAACTTTAAGAGGAATGTTGCTAATAACTGACACACTATCAATCAAGGCCGTCTTACCTGTGTCTCTTCCCTAAGCTACAACCCTGGCGAAATCAGAAACAGTTGATGTGGAGTTAAGACCGGTTGGGAGAACAGCAAATCTAAAGGGACAGTGAGAGACAAACACAAAGTTGTTTATGATTACATTCCGTAGGTTGCGCTTGTTCAGGTAAACGTTATTTACTGGGAAAGAGTAGAATTGTTAGAAAAATATATGAATCTCTGTTAAATCTGGATTTCATATCAACAATGAATAATTTTTAGGTAGTGATAAAAATGTTGCATGGACTATCAGTATATTAAAGTATTCACTTTATCTGAAATTCAAAATTAGCTGAGGTTTCAGTATTTTCATCGGCTAAATCTGTCAGTCTTACATTCTTTGTACTACTTGATGCTTTTGGGATGGAAAATCTTCCTTGATATCAGAAGCACTACCCTTGCTTTCTTTTTATTGCATTTTCCTGGTATATTTTCCCATTCATTTATCTTTTAACCATTCTGGAACACTATATTTTTAGATGTGTTTCATGTAGACAATAAGAATTGTATTTTGATTTGTGTATTCTAATCAGACAAATCTTTTCTTACTGAGTTAAACCCATTTAGATTTATTAATATGGTTAATATGTTTGGTCACGTGCCATATTATGTTACCATTATGTGTTAATATAAAGTTACTTCAGTTTTTGTTTGGCCTTTTTCCTTTTTTTTTTTTTTTTTTTTGGTATTCTCTTGTTAAATAGAGAAGATTGTATTTTTTATTTTTAAAGTCCCTTATACTAATTATTTTTTGGCGCACTCTCTATGAGGTTGCCATGGTATTTCTATTGCTCTTAACCATTAGTTAATGCCCGGTGGCCAACTCCACATGGCTGTCCCCAGCAACTTCTTTTCAGGTGGAGTAGAGGAACAGAACATTGGTGCCAGAGAATCCACCTTTCCTTGTGTTTTCCTTATACCTAGATCGAACATACGTCCCATTTTAAAACTTTTCCTAAACATACCAGACTTGAGAATGCCATACATTTCCTGCCAAACCTGACTGATACACCAAGTAGGTAATTCATTAATAAGCAAACACACAAAACAAAAATCATCATAATAGGTGGCTACAAAGAGACAGAAGACAGATCACTGAATATAGAAGATAATTCTGAAATATTTCCCAAAACTCAAAGGAGGAGATAGAGATAAAATAAGAATAGTTAAAATATAAAGTATGCAGATCATAGAACTCTGTTATGTATGAAATCTGTATTTTTAAAAGAAAGAACAGAGACGGTAAAAAAAAAAATCATGAAATAAATAATAAGAAAGCTGACTTGAAGAAAAAAGAGGTTGCAAATCTAAATGGACACCAAGATCTAGGAAAAATATTGAGATCTTTCCTTAACTTGCTCTGGAAAATACTCTGTAGCCATGAGACTTACCATAGAGACTGATCATGAAACTCTTCCCAGCAAGTTCAAAGTCAATCGCATAATTCTTCAGCATGCCTCAAGATGAACTAGTAGTTCATCAGATTTGGAAGACTGGATGAAAGCTTCTTGCCAACCCCAAATTTAACATAAACTTTAAGGATTGAAAGACAATAAAATACTATTTCTCCAAATGTGCAGTCTGAAAAAAATGCAGCTGCCTGTGAAACAAAGACTCTATGTGACAAAAGTGTATATTAGGGTAATAACCCTGCCATCTTGGTTACTGTTTGTCAGTACCTAGCACCCTGTGACTGCTCAAAAAATATTCATTGAGGGAAGGAAAAGAACAGAAATGAGGCTGGCCTCAGAAATCTCAGTGACACTAAAATGTCAGAAGAAAACTGAGTAACATTTACAGAGGAAAAATAAATGTGACCCAATCACTCTATAGATAAAATCTTTCTCACAGGTGACAGGTTCAGAAAATGCCTTATCTAAATACCCTTCCTAAAGAAAAAATAATCATAGAAATATTTCATGCAAACAAAAATGTTTCAGAATAAAAATATATGTGTCAGCTCAGAGCATTATGTGTTATGATAGTAGTATAATTGTTATGTAGATTAATAAGCACAAACATTTTTATCCTAAGGAAATATTTAATAGTGAACACAAATGTTCAAGAAAGCAAAATTTAGTATATAGGAAAAAATAAGAACAATGACTAGAAACCTTTTTAAACTATGGCAGATTCATATAATAGATTAATGTGAAGTCATTAAAATTATATTTTTCAAAGACTATTTAGTAGCTTATGAAAAATGTTATAGTTTGATGTTAAATGAAATGAAGAGATAAAAAACTAGGTGATTTTGGTTTCAGACTGTGCTGTATACCATATTTTCTTAAGTTCCAAGGTACATGGATTTTCACATATTAATATCCTGGAAGAGACATCCGTTTTACAGTTGATGGGATCATTTAATGATTTAAATATAGTAATTTATTTATGACAAATTGAAAATAATAGAATTTGTTTACTTGAAATCATTGATCAGATCTCACTGATCTTTGTAATCCTTCCTCCATACACATGAATGTCAGTAAATTTATAATACTCCATGTGTAATGTTACTGCTAAATGACTGAAATAATTTGTGAATGAACATTCATTCCATCATATTTTTATGCTTCAAGAAATAATAAATACTTTAGCATCCAAATATTTTTCCACAATCACAAATAAGAGAATGGTGATTTTAATGGTAAAAAAAAAAAAAATACTAAATTTTTTTTTTTAAAAAAAGGAAAATGAAAACAGAATAGGGTATTTTCCTGAAGTGAAGGCTGTAAGCAGTGACTTTAAAAAATATCAGTGAATTGATAAAGGCTGTATTCATTTGTTCAACTCCAAATTTCACTGATTTTGTATTTAGCTGGAGATATGGACCCCAATCCTTCCAGAGACCATCAATTTTATTAATTCTCATGTTCTTTTTTCACTGCTGACTTTTTCCTGCACTATGCTATGTTTACAGCTATTGATCAGCAGAACTATAGGGAAGATTAAAAAGAATTTTTAAAACCTAAATCTTTTGCTGTTTTAAAGAGAACTTGTGTCTTTGAAGTCTAAAAGAATACTAATGCAAAGTAATGTCTTATATTAAATCACATTTTTCTTTACTATGCTTTCAAATCTGGAAGCATTATAGTCAAATGTCTTGTAATACATTGTCTTCCCATTATTTAATTGGGGGGGGGGAGGAAGCCATAAATATCCTCAGCTGTGAAGTCACATGTGGTTTCAATCACTCTTCTGTGTGGAAATCCATGGAGATGTTTAGTCTGCCCAAACTGCCTAGAAAGGTGATTAAAAATAAAAAATAAAAATCAATATTAGCATCTTGACATCTAACCATCAACATGTCAGATTTAATTTGAATTTACATTAAAAACATGTTGACATGGATGATTTGTTTTAGATTAAAGGATATTACCTTCACCCAGTTTTCTTAAGAAAAATACATGATGGCATATGACTTCTGATACGGAGTGGGTAGTGACTTCTCTATACTGTGTATACCATCTTATTAAAGTAAGGCTGCAATTAAAGCTAATTCTAGCTCATATAATTGTTTTCATGTTTAAGAAACATTAAACTCTTGAAATGGAGGACATGACAACATGCTTTGATTACAGAAGGCATCCTGCTGGAATAGAAAGAAGAGTTTCAGAGTTGATCAGACATAAGTATGTACCCTTGGGGAAGTTATGCAATTATTTTCAGTCTTGTTTTTTTCCATTTGCATATTAGTAGTGACTATACCTTCTCATAGGTTAGGGGTTGAAAATTAAATAAAACTCCACATGTAAAACACCTTACAACGTGCTCAAGCATCTTCAGGTTTCTTCCTTTTCTGAATACAGAGGCATTCAATTTGGAATAAAATTTCCTGAAGTTGTGACATTTCCTTCAGAAACAAATTGTTTATATTTTAACTAGATATTTAGGACGAAGCTATGAATTCAAACACAGTACATTCAACAAGCATAAACAGTCCAGAAAGTTCAGATTTAATCCGACAGGGCCCTCCTGTAGTTGCAAAGTTGTTGGACCACAAATAGGTAACTTAGTGTTCCACAAAGTGAACATTTAAATTAGAAATGACTTTTAAGAAAATTATAAAGCCTCAGTTTGTTTTTAGCTGTTCATAGTTGGGCCCCTACATGGTCATCTTTTGAGGTTTCCTTAGATCTTCCATAATTGCAGGTCAGAAATATACTACCACTGTGGATCAGCAACCTTGATCCATGCTCTTATTTTGACAAATGGGCTTTGGCACAAAGCTCTGTTTCTGAGAACTGGTTGGGTAGCTTTCCTGGTTTCTCAGGCCCCTCGGAGGAATGGAGCTCTGCCTGGCTTTTGTCAGTCTTGTTGTTGAACCCCGACTTGGTGGATACTAGTGTCCGGATACCTTCTGACAGAATTCACCAATCTTAGTCAACAAATTGCCCGTTTGTTTTCACTATCAAACCCTCCAGATTACCTGTCACAGTGGAATGCAAAATTGGAAAGACAGCTGATTGTCTTGGGCCTGGATTACTGACTCATGCGGTGAGCTAAAGCTGGTCATGCTGTTTTGGCATAACACACACCTTGCCACGTGGTTGTCAGGCAACTGTAATTCCTAAGTTAATACAAAAGCTTTTCTGATATCGTCATACAAACAGTAGAAAAGTGTCATTCAACAAATCTCACCAAAAGACTATAAAAAATTATAGTCAGAGAGGAAAATTATAAATTAAAAAATGGCATAAGTTCCAGGGAAGAATTGAAGGCCCTAAAAATGAACAAACTATCTTAGGAAATCAAAGTGGTCAGTGAATATCAAAATATGTTTAGTTTATTTTTACATTTAAAAAATGAGAAAAATCTTTAGCTGGCAGAGGGTATAGCTCAGTGGTAGAGTACATGCTTAGCTCTGATTGATCCTGGGTTCAATCCCTCGTATCTCCATTAAAATAAATAAATGAATAAATAAACCTAATTAAATATAATTACCTCTCCCCAGAACAAAAGCAAAACAAACAAACAGAAAAACAACAAAAAGATAAAATATTTTTTAAAATCTTTAGCTGAAACTTGATTGGGAAATAGTGAATGAGTGGTCAAAGTATGTTAAAGCTCTTCATGCGTTTAAATGAGACATAGAAGTGTTGAATCCTTTAAACATGTCTAAGAAATAATATATATGTTACCAAACTCAGTTAACATATGTGTTATATTACTCAAAAGCCAATAGTTGAAACAGGCAAATGTTGGTAGAAAAGAAAGCTGCTTTAATTAGAAATCTGGCAATCTAGGGAGCAGGTGGACTCATGTCCCAAGACCAGTTCTGAAGATTTTGCTTGGCCATGACAATTTTGAACAGGGAAAAGGGGAATCAATCTCAGTTAATCAGTAAGGTAGGAGGTCAGATTCTTCATCATTTTTCCATCACAACAGGACTGTGTGCAGTCCCAGTGACTTCTTTTGATCTCCCTTTGGTTGCTATCTTGCCTATGTGATCTGCCTGCAAATTTGCTAAGGAGTTAGCTGGGGGTTGATAATCAGTCATTCTTTAACCACTTAATTCTTCATTCTTACTCTTTTAATTGACAGATTAGACAAGGCATTGTGTACATTCAGTAGAGCAGAAGTCAGGAGTCGGTTATGTTACCTAGTGATTTCACTTTTATAATTAAGGTTGAAAGGGAACATAAATGGATAAATAGAAAAGGGCAAAAGAGCTTTACAAATCCCTACTTGCCAGATATCTTTCCAGTTCTGTAGGACTGGGTGAAGGTCCATCTTCTGTAACTTCTTCACGCTGACACAGGGCACCATACTCTTAGAGTGGAAGATGTCCACATGTGTCTGTAGCATTTCTTTGCTGACAACTTTAATTGCCTGCTTACATATACAGGCAGAACAAGCTATAATTATTTTGATGACCACAGAATTATAGATTATTATGAGCAATAATGATAATCCCATTCTCATGAGGCCAGTTCTTGAATTGTGCTGGCCAGAGACTCAGTGCTGCTCAAGATGGAATAGCTTATGTCATGGCTACAGTCTGGTCACCATGCAGTTAGCTTTTTCCCTCTGGTGGAAATTATAATACCTGCAAAGCAATTCAGGAATTGCATCAGACACTGAGTCTCTGAGTCTATTGTCTTACTCACTAACTGCTTGAGCCTGCTCTTTTGTGACTCAGGAAGGCCTGGGAGACATCAGCTTTTCTACAAACAAGAGATATGGGACATGGAGGGGCCTTTGTACCTGGGTGGGAGTGGGGCCCTGGGGGGGGGGTAGTCCTGCAGTGATCTGCTTGGTTCCATATACACATGTGTGTAAAGGATAGCTTCCTGAATATATTGCTGAATATAATTTATCACCTAAAGAAAAAATACTTTTTAAAAAATTATATCAGTTCAACAGAAGTAAGAGAAGACTAAAATTAGAACCAATAAATCAGATGTGTATACATTAAGTTGTTACCTTACTAGAGGAAAAAAAAAGTCTAGATATATGATCTTTAAAAGAGGTATGTTAAATGCAAAACCATTCAGAAAAGTTGGATGTAAGAGATAAAATACATTGAATTGGTAATCAAATGTTGTATGACTGAGAGAACTCAGGTCAGCAAATTTCCCAGGCAGTTTAAATCAAATGAATTCAAACTTCATAGAATTGACAATTTTCACTTATGAAAGTATTTCTGATAAATCCTCCTTTTTTTTTTAAATAAATGGAACAAATACCATATTAATCATAAGACTTTTGAAGTTTGCATTAGTCACTCCATGATTAAAGTCTTCCATCACTGCTGTTCAGCATTACCTTAGAAGATATGGTAGCCAGGGAGAAAGAGAGAGAGAGAGAACACAAGAGAGGAAGAGAGAAAGGGAGGGAGGAAAGAAGGAAAGAACGAAGGAAGGAAGGAAGGAAGGAAGGAAGGAAGGAAGGAAATGTGAAATGAGAAAAATAAAAAATGAAAAGACAAAAATGAAAATTTGTCTATCTGTCTGTCTGTCTGTCTGTGTATCTATCTATCTATCTAACTATTGTATTGTTGTCTACATAGAAAATCCAAGACAATCAATATTCAGACCATCATTCAGGTAAAATTAATAGAAATTCAGCAAAGTTACTAGGTAGAAAACAAAAATCCTTACATAAACATAGCTACTTAAAAGTAAAAGTCCTTAACATATAATAAAAATAAACATTTAGAAAATTTTAAAAATGATGTTCATATCAGCAATAAAATCTATATCAAAATTAAAAATAAAATTTAACAAAGTGATATCAAAAGAGTAAAAATAAATCAACATGCATGAAAATAGACCTAAATGAAAACAGAGTTGTACCATGTCCATGGTTAGAAGATATCAAACTATAAAAGAAGTACAAAAGAAATAATTAAGTATTAAACTCAAGAAACTGGACATAGAAAGGAATAAACAAAAAGGAAGGAGAAAGAAGAGACTTAAAGATAAAAGCTGATATTCCAATAAGATATAACCCCTTCCACGTCATAAACATAAATTTACAATACAATCGCCAGTGTTTTAATAAAATGTTATCTATGAAATTTGACTGAAAGTTATCTATGAAATTGACTGAAAACTTGGATAGAATACAACTAGAAGAACTTGAAAGTTTAGTAAATGATTTATCCCCTTCAGAAATCATCAAATAAAGATGATTTCTTTAGAAAATAGTATCAAATAGATCATTTCTGTTATCAAAAATCCTTTGAATACTGAAAAAGATGAACTTCTTAAGAAATTAGCACAAGTTCAGGGTACTTTTACGCACTGTCCATGCAAGGGTAACACCGATAAGGAAATTACATAGATGTGCTTTTCAGTTGTACAATCTACTTACCTCAGAAACTATTTGAAGGTTTATGTTTAAAATTCATACTTCTAGTCTCTAAGTCACTTCTGCAGAATCAGAATCTTTGAGATGAGTACGGATGTATAGGTGGGCATGTGTGAAGCTAAAGAAGCTATATCCTTAATAGGTTTGCTACATGATTTCGATGCATGTATACTGAATTTTAGAACCACTGCCATAAACCAATTTAAGTAGTGAATATAGCAATACATATTCTATAAAATGTAAGAAAATCACATACAGAATAGAAACGACTCTGAAAGAACATATTAAAAACATTGGCAGTAATTATCTCTGGCTATGCTTTGAGCAATTCCCAAAGAACTCTAAGAAATCATCCATTCTTTGCGTGGGGTATAATATTAATATAATCTACAATGTTATTATTAGCCAGTTGTAAGTTGAGACTTGGAAAACACATTTTTACATTGGAATTTTATTTATAAGTATTGATTTTAATTTGAAATGTCTACTGTAGACCGAAAGAAAACATTCTTGCATTTCAACAAACTGAGGTTATATTGGGGAGAAAAAATGTTGGCATTGTGGACCTTAAAATATGCCAGATAAGATTTTTTTCATTACTATTTTGTAGAACTAGTATCAATAGTGATCTGTGTAAACTGAATTAAGTTAATTCTGTAGCAGAAGAATAACCAAAATGACATTTAAATGCCTCTTCCAGTTCCAATTTTTAAAATTTCCCATTATGTTTAAAGTCTTAGCAGCAAATGAGAAATCTGTATATGTTATTCACTGGATTTAATTTTTTTTGTAATGAAGGAGAACATTTTACATTTTACCAGGAAATAACTATGCTGAACACTTCCCTGACCAATGATTTCAAATTCTGCTTCATGTGTCTCCAATGCAGAGTTTATGTATGAATATGCTTATATACCTTGATGATTTAGTCAGTGGTTGAATCTGTTATAAGAAGAATTGATAATGTTCTCTGAACTGTCTGCTATGTGCCATTTACATCAACTGGGCATGTTAGCCAAAACTGTATTCACTTTTTCTTGTTACCCCATTATTCTTTGTTAACTGAGTAGCATACTTTCTTGAAATATTTACATACTTTACTAACAAAGTTTGGTATAGTTTCCTTCCATCTTGCACATTATAATCACCTACTGTGTGATGAATCACTCTAGATAACCCACTTTGTGAATTGTCATCTTGACAACAAGGGGTTAGATAAGCTTGCAATTTGGGTGAGGTCACTGGAGAGTTCAAGGTTGGGAGGTGGAGGATATTTATTTACCTAAAATCACAAAGATGTTTGGAATATTAGAGAGGGTTAAAAGAGAAAGCCAATATCATTTTGGCTTGACAAATTGCTTTTTGGACTTTAAATTCCTTAGAGGAATGATTATGTTGGCACTTAAAAATTTAAAAAAATGAGAACATGAAGGATTGTGAAGAAAAAAAAAGATTGGGAAATAGGAAGAGGCAGATTATTCTATTTTAGGGCGAGGTTGTGGTTATAAAAAGAATGAAAATGACAATGCCCAATGAGATTCTCTAGAGGGCATGACGGTACTGCCTTTATGAGCAGAGACAAGATTACATAACACTGTACTGGTGAAAGATTTGCAGAAAAAGTCTCTTGAGTGTACATGAGCTTCCTCATGATAATACATATGTTTATATGTGCAATTCCCTCCTTTCCTGTTCTCAAATATCCAACACAATTGTGTCATGAATCCACCTGGAGAGGCAAATGCCAAAACAGCCAATGAGAACTGTCTAACCAACAAGTATGCTCATCTAACAATATGCTAGGTGATTATTGTATCACAGTTGTATGTATGGCATTAATTTTTTTTTGAGGGGTAGGTATTTAGATGTATTTATTTAGTTAGTTACTTTAATGGAGGTACTGGGGATCGAACCCATGACCTCGTGCATGCTAAGCATATGCTCTATCACTGAGCTATACCCTCCGCCCCTTTTTGGGGGAGAGGCATTTAAATTAATAAATTAGCAGTAGTCAGGAAGGTATAAATTACTATAAGCCAGGCATTTTACATAAATTTTCTCTAATTCTTACAATAACACTAAAATGTAAGAATTATTTTCCAAATTTTATAGATCTGCTCAGAGAAGCTAAGTAATCTGCTTAGGATCACACAGACAATGTGGTAATATTCAAATTCATATCTGCCTTTTACCGACATCTGTGTGTGCTCCATTTCTCCATATTGGCTCACCACTTAAGCAAATTATTCCATCAATAACATATTTAGTATTCAAGCTTCTTGATACTCAATAAATTTATCAGGTGCCTGCAATATCATTCAATTCTGTCATATATTTCAGAATCTGAAATGAACTTTCAGAGAATTATTAGCAGTCATTTAAAGCAATGCATTCCAAAATATACACTTGATTGTTCATAATTCAAACCAATGCCTTCCATTAAAAAACTATTATAGGCAATGAAAAGAATCAACATTGGCCTTTTAAAGCTAACATGCATAAATATAAAATAAACATCATTAGATCACTATCAGATGGAGAATACAATCTTAGTGAATATAACTGAAGAGCAGAGCAATGTCCAAATCACATATGAGCTCGTAAATCATTTAATTTCATGATTTTCTTAATGTTTTAACCACATGCATGTAGCCGATCACACGTCACAATCCTGATTTTCAAAGGTACTCTTTTTCTATCTATACTATTAAACCCAAATCTTAAAATTAGGATTAGACCTTTATTAATGTTCAACTCACACACGAGATTGTAAATATTTTTTTCTCATATTGCCGTGTATGTCTAGTCACTAAACCAATTGAGCTGGGGGATAGACGTAAGATTAGTAAAGTTATCAAAAGGAATGAGCCCCTGGATATCTGCTTTCAAGAAAAGTGTTGAATTTGTTGTAATCATCTGTTTTCTTGACTGTAATTATTATATTGTTTATTAAAAAAAACAAAAAAAAGAAAAATCTTCTATAATCCTATTCCCAAAGATAATTTTCCATGCAATGGTTTTCACCCGTGTATCTCAACATGCACTCCTGAATGTGCACTCCTGCTTTTATAGAGTATGTTCAATAGCATTGTTCTAAAAGCTTTGTCTCAAAATCACAAAAAGTCAAATGATGGAATAGGATCTCAGCATTAGTGGAGATGGAAACAATCGGACAGATGTGGGTTTATTGTAGGGGTAGAAAGACAAGACTTACTAATCACTTGGAGGATAAAGAAAGTAAAAGAACCAAGTATAAACCTCAGGTTTCTGGTTTAACTATATGTTTATGGTATTCTCAATTACCAGGAGGGGGAAGTCTGAATTAAGTGGTGAAAGCAGGTGACAGGATGGAAATTTAGATATCAAATGAGGTGAGAGGCATATAGTAGGAAATAAGAGTTTAGGGCTCAGAGAAGAGAAATAGGTTCAAGATGTAAATTTGATGGTCATCTGCATTTGGATGGCATGAAAATGTGAAAAAAAATCAATGATATTAACTTGGGTAAGAATGTAGAGAAAAGAAGAAGTGAAATTGGCAAAAGACCCTGAGAATAAAGGGCTAGAGAAAAAAAATAATAAAAATTGGAAGAGAATATCTTCATTAAAGCAAGAAAAGGAGCATTTCAAAGCCTCTAATCACTGCCCATTGTTCCTGTGAAGAACAGAGAAGTCTGGATCAGATTTAACAACACTGAGCTTGTAATTAACGATCCAACACACACCGTTTCAGCATAGCAGACACTATACTGGTGTGACTGAAGAATGAATGAGTGATTTTATTTTGGGCCATATTATAAACTAGATAACACGAAGGCATTCTCTCTTCTGATGCCTATGAAAGAAAGACCTTCCCCTGGAGGTGGGTGTGAGGGTGTTGGCTGTGTAGGGTGCCATGGTCCTGGCTTGAGGCATGTGCAGCAGCCTAGTCTCTGTGCAGCTCCATCAGCTGAGGTCAGTATTGGTGACAATCGCAGGCAACCTCAGTGGCCAAGCCTGTGGACAAGGACTGCTGGGCTTGGTGGCAAAGGTTGCTCTCAAGATTCTTAAAATCACATCTGTAAAATGCCTTTCTTATGTAAGATAACATATATACCAATTTTGAGGACAAAGAGGGATACAGACATTTAAAGGGGCCATTATTTCATATTCCAAGCTAGTTGATTTAATTTGCCATAATCTTAAGCAGAATGGTCATATCTATATTAATGAATTATTTGTGATTGTCTTTATTCTTACTGTTATTGCCTGATTTTGGTATCAAGTTTACAGCGGCCTCATGTAATAAGTTAGACAGTCTTCCCTCATTTTCTATTACATAGATGATGCGTATATTAAAATGACGTGTTTCTTTGAAATTTCTTGAAAATAAAACCTGGTTGTAATATTTTCTAGGTGATATGTTACTCAGGTGAAAATATTTTTGACTTTCTCTTACTTCAGGCTTTGTATTTATTCTATCTCTATATTTATTCCTGAGTTAGTTACAGTAAGTAAAAATTTTCTAGGAACTCCTACATTTTATCTAATTTTTAGAACTTAGGTGTAAAAGTTGTTCATTGCGAAGCACCTTTCTAATCATTGGCTTATTTCTAGTTATGTTATCCTCCCCCCACTAAAAAAAGAAAAGACTTTATTCTTTGTCTTACCTGAAAGACAACATTACAGACAGGAGACAGAGTGTGCTGTGAAGTGAAATACTTCAAAGGATTTATTTAGGAAAAGAAAAGTGCACCTCCAAGAAGGAGAGGCGGGCTGATCCAAGGGAGGAAAATAAGCAGTGGTCTTTGCCTTTTCTCTTACACACTTGCTTAGATGTGATCTTTTGATTAATTGATGGCTCTTACCCCCGGAATGCCTAGTCATGTTTGTCCTCTTTGCACATGACTTTGCCTATGGTACACACAGACCCATGGGGGCGCCTAAATCACAATGTTAATTATATTACAATGAGAATTGGGTCATGTCTGCTTTTTTTGTTTTTGTTTTTGTTTTGTTTTGTTTTCATTACTGTGCAGTTGTGGCTGTCAGGTTCTAACTGGTTTCTTGCTGGCACTCGTTTAGAAGAAGTCAAGTCCCTTGACACTGGAGGCAGGTTTAACACCGTCTTCTAGACCGTCCTCCCCCTCCTCCAACTATCGGCCCAGTACTCCCACTTATCTAACTACCTAACACTTATGTGTCCTTTTTCATTATTATTTATTTATTTATGCTTCTCTGCTTTTATTCTCAATAAATTTTACCACTGTTTCACTTATTTTGTTAGCTTTTCAAATAACCACTTCTAAACACTGCTCATTCTCTCTACTATATTGTTTTCTTCAATTTTGCTCATATATTTAATGTGTCTTTATTTTTGATTTCTATGGGCTTATTCTGTGTTTTTCCTAAAATCTGAGTCTAGACATTTAGCTTATTAATTTTGTCTGTGTTCTTTTTAAATATAAACATGTCATGCTCTGAATTTTCCTCTAAGTTACACTTTATTGCATGTCATAATTATTTCATTTATCTTAAAGTGATAATGATTATTCTGCAATACAGTTTTGCTAGGTACAGAATTACGGGTTGATAATGACTTTGGTTCATAACTTTGAAGACTGGTTACAATTGCCTATTTGTTTCTTTTTTGCTATCAAGAAGTCAGTTGTCAGTCTAATTGCCATTGCTTTACAGGTGATTTGATTTTTTGTTATTTATCTCTCTTCCTCTCTGGCTTCAAGTTTAGATTTTCCCCAATGCTTTGCAATTTTGTGCAATATTTTTGGAATGATTTTTTTTCCATGTAAATTTTACTTATTTATACTATGGTCTTATTATGCATTTTTATTTATCTTTTGATGAAGGTATTTCACTAGTTTTAAACAATTTAAAAAAGACTCAACATCTCTTCATATATTACTTCTTTATTATGTCCTTCTGAGACATCATAGTGATGATTAGAAGTTTTATTCTGCTCTTTTATGTTTATTTATTTATTTATTACGTCTTCTTGACTCTAATGAATTCTGGGTATTCTTCTCTGTGGTCTAGTTCACTAATTTTCATTTTTAGCTTAACTCATCCATTGTTAAACCACCTAGTTTTTTCATACTCATAATTATATTTTGTTCCAAGAGTTGTATTTGATAATTTTTCAAATATCTTTGGCCATTTATCATAGATTCTCGCTGCTTCATCAATTTTGGTATTTCTCTTTTCATATGGTAATAACTCTGAATCCATTTATTTTGCATTTTAATCTGGAATCTGTTGTATTTTAAATCAGTTTGTATCCTGAGTCAGTTTATTTTCTTGCTGAATCTCACTCGTTTCCTTGTTTTTTTCCTAAATTTTTTTATTGTTAGTGCAAGTTTGTTTCATCAAACTCATAGGAATCCCTGCAGCCTAAATGATGCTCTCATCCCTGCTTCTTCCAGGATTCATGGTGCTGCTATTCATGTGGGGGCCATTTTTGTACCATTTTAGTGTCCCCAGTTTAGTGGAGGAAGGTAAGAAAACGTACAGGTGTTGCATTTTGCCACTGACTACAGCTCAGTCTTTGGATAACAATGGGTATTATATAAATACTTTCCCTCAGGATCGCCTAACTTCACATGTTTTTACTGCTCGCTGCTCAGATATCATTCCTTAATGCTTTTGGGAAAGAAGGTTGAACTTTTCTTAAATTCCTGCAAGCCATAATATGCAATGAAACTCTGCTTCATATGGAGGCTAATTACAAATTTGAAGTGAGAGAGACTTTGAATGTTTAATCTACCACATAATCAAAAGTGCAAATTTTTTTAAATTATTCACTTTTTAAAGAAACCATTCTCTTTTCTATTAATATATCTAATTAATATGACTATTTAGACAGCACTCATCTTTTCTAAATCTTAAATAAGTTACAAGATGTCTTAGGTTTTAGGCATAGAATTTGTTTCAAAGGTGTTTTAGCTATGAGAGCAGAAGGGTTCTCTTTTTAAACCTCATTTACTGATGCTGAAAGTTTTTTAAGAATTGTATTTCAATTAATTAGTTTTATATTGTCTTTGACTAGGGCAAATTGACTTTTATTCTTAAGGCAATATAAATAGTTGTAACTTTTTGTTCTTTACTGTGTTAAAATTATTGAAACAGAAGAAAATTAGACTTTATGGTTGGGTGTTATGTGTTAAAGGGCAATGGAGGAGTTAAATTAAATATCATATAAAATATAGACTCTCTTTTCTTCAGTTCAGTGCCCATGGATTTGCTGATATAAAATTTCATGGAGATATATATTTTGTAGATTTTATATTTCCTTTTTAAAATTCTCTTGATAAAACTGAAAGCATGTGTATTAGCTCTTACAGAGAAGAAAATCAATGTAGGCCATATAAATTACAGCATCTGATAATAGCCTGATACATTGGTACTCCATCATTCTTTTATCTAATTCTACTTTTGAGGAAAATAAATTATCTAGGTTGCTGAAATATTTGATCATAGCTAAATTTGCTTTTCTGGCTCTGTAAAGTATGCAGCAGACCTTACAGAAAAAGACTGTACCTATGACTAAATATTTGTGCACTGAAAATAAAAACATGCCAAAAAACTTGAATTGAGTAAAGTACACAGCTTTTTAGACATTTTAGGCTCATTTAACTCTCAAAATCAGTGCTTTCTCTTTCTTTTTAAACACTTTCCAGTTGTTAATCTCATCAGTGAATACAATTTAAAACTGTTTAAGAGAATAATTTGATATCAGGATAACTTTCATTTGCCTTTCATTGATACTAAAATTTCAAATCATGGCATAAAATGTAGCTGCTTTTAGAATTTTCCTATAGATAAAAATATCAAGTAAGACTGTCTCAATCACATAGAAGCCGTACTGATTCATTATTTCATGAAGTAAGCATGTCCCTAAACTATTTCTAATGTGACCTTGTAAACACTATTTTGCTTTTCCATATCCAAGATATCATGAAAAAGAAAAAAAACTAATTGCCTTAAGTATTTAACATTAAAACTATATTTAATCAGAAATCTCTAATATACTTCTAAAATATTGTTCATCTTAAGAAAAGTAAGAAGTCATTTGGAATCATGAGAAACCGTAACAAATCTGTGATAACTGAGGGAATGAATTTTAAGAGATTATTCAAGACAGTCTTTTATTTTTTTCAGATGCATAGTTGCTTAAAGCACTTACAAGTACTAATTTGAAGTTTTTCCTTAGATAAAATAGATTTTCATATGGAATTTTTTTTGCATACAAATAATTTTTATGTTAAAAATCTATAAGGTAGTATACATGGAAGTGGTCATTTCCTGGGTAAATTAGTTTATCCTATTAATTTGCTTAGAATAATACTTATTTCTAAGATGAAGTAAGAGTATGTGTGTTTGTGTAAATTTTAGTTCAGTCCTGTTCAAACAGTTATAGATGATGAAACAATGGCATTTGAATCAATATGTTCTGTGTCATATTTCTGTTGATGTCTTTTAATAATAATTCACCCCAGAGGCTACAGATTGACAAGAGGTGCTTTTAAATCCATTGCAGTGGTATTTATTACACCGAAGTTGACATAAAAGTTGTATTGAATGATACATGTTTATTGCCCTTTTAAAATCAAAAACCTGCAAATTCATCACAGAATGTATAGCTAAAAACTAAACTTCAGGATTTTTATTGAAAAATATATCTTTTAAATGTAGTGTTAAAAGGTTTTGGCCTGAATGAAAGTCAATATGTTATGCAAGAAAATAATTATACTTATTTGGCTATTCTTCATATCTAAAAAGTTTTTAGTTTCTCACTAGCACAGAGGATTTATTTCCACATAAACACTACAGCAAATATCTGCTAGCATATGTAGCTCTTCATATTCTTTTACTTTTGGGGTAATAGAAAAAGTAAGATGAGCTTTTTTTCTTTAATGTATTTTGTTTTTAACTTACTAATTAATAGTGGGTAGAATTTGGGAATTCTGATTTCCTGAGTCCTCTGACTATAGACTCAATAATTCTATGCTTTTCTATTCCTACTCAAGTAGAACTGGTATTCAAATTCAGAAGCTCTGAACTTGTCTTCTATTATAATATCTGTGGCTTGGAGAGAAAAAAAAATGCCCAGAATAAGAATTTGCAGTCTTGCACTCTATTACTGCTTATGCTAATTCAGATTTTCTGGGAAATGTCCCAACACCTTTACTTAAGAACTCATATAACTTTTTTGCCTTAACTTCTTTAACATCATGTTCTTGATCTTTAGTGTTTTTCAGATTCTTCTAGTTTATCAAATTCCTAGTTTTGATGCTGCCTGCCTTGCTCCTGCATTAGACTGTGCCTTTGTGTTTCCTTCTTTTATAATCCTCTTCCTCATTTCTGTTTTTAAAAGAAAAATACCTTTATCAAATTTGTCTTAGCATAACACAGAGAGACTTAAGGTTTCACTTTGGCTTGCTGTGACCTAGGACAACTGGCTTCACAACTAAGAGATTTAACCTCTTTATGCATAAAGGGACAGCATTAGATTAGTTTCTACAATGTTCCTTAAGGATCTTCAAACAGTTTTGTCCTATGATTTCCATTTCCTTTTACATTTTTTTTTCTGAAAGTTGAGAGTAGAATTTATTGATATACTAAGAGTTAACAAAAAGTTGAGACAGAAATTCTCTGACACCATTTGCTAATGTCTCCCCCCGTAAAATAAACTAACATCAGTCTGAAAAACTCTGCAACCTATTGCTAGTGTTAGTTTTACAAAAAGACTAGAAAATTCACAGAATCTTTAGATGCACTTGAGCAAAAATCTGGTCATCTAGGCACTACCTCTCCCCTCCTCCCACCTCCTTCCCCCAACCATTGTGGGCTTCCTGGGGGAAGCATTTCTTTTAACTGATTGGTCCTGATTGAATATGAGGGCTGGGCTGCTGTCCTGTTCCAACAGAGTTCTTAAGTCTCCCAGGGCAATAACATATTCACTTTTGTTCTCTCTCTTTAAAAAGAGCAGACAGCCAGCCATAGTTTAAAGCAATTAGAAGCGGCATACATGAATGATTTGGCTTTTTTTTAAATTAAAAAACACAAGTCAAGCCAGTGATTGGTAATAGCAGAGCTCTGGTCCTCCCCAAAGTTTTCTCCTAACAAAACCTCTAGGCACAGTCTTTTTACATTTTTTATAGTGCGCAAAAAATGAACACATATGTTAAGCTCACATTTTTGAATATATCTGAGCAATTTCTTTGCAGTATGGAATTAATTTAAATAAGCATTTTATAATGGTTTTGCTTAAACCTAGCATAACTATGTTTCAAAATAGGTCTTTGTATTTTTATTGTTTGTACTTTAGAGGAGCTTTTCATTGACCTGTATATTCTATTATGCTTAACACATCTGAGCCATTGCCCAAATGTATCTCTCCTTTCTCTCATCGAGGGCTTTTTATGAGTTGCAACATTTAGAGGATTGAGTCTGATTTCTCACTTCTGAGTTTTTCAAGATCTTTTCTTGCTTTCATTGCTTGGAGAAAGATAGAGTAATGAGGAAGGGTCAGTAAACCAAGACGAGCTTGGTGACTAGGTCTGGGAGTATTATCACACCTGAGTGTTACTCTGTAGTGAGAAGTACAGACCAGCCAGCTTCTAAGATCCCTGTTAACATGAAAGTTCTGAGATGGCAAAATGAAACTGATGCTGTCATGAGTATACAGGCCCTAATCCTATATCAGCATGGGAATAATAAACCACTTCCATATGAACGAATTATCCAAAATAGAGGGAAAATGAGGTCCTCCATAATCAGTATTTTGCAGTTCTAGGGGCCATGATTCTCTTTTAGACCCCAGGTAAGACGTTCTATTCTGGTATGAGAAAACGACCCTCGGACCCTAAGTGCAGCATTAACAAATGACACTTCTTAACAATTAGAGAGATCTGCAAAAGTTGGAGGATAAATGCTTCACTTAGAGATCTGTATTTTTTCCCAAAAGTTATCGATGGTATGGGTTATTTTTGCATGAAGCTTTCCCTAATCCAATAGGTCGGAGAAATCTGTGTACTACTTACTCTTCTGCTTACACAGAATCTTACCCTTTTGACTGTGATTCCCCAGGAGAGGATATGATGTCCCAGAGGGCATCCTAAATCATTTCTGCTAATCTCAGCAGTTCTTTCTCTCTGAACCGTACCCCTCTGGCTCATACCATCCATCTTCATGCACAACTGATCTCCTGCATAACCAAAATTTACCTACCCCCTTCCTTTACCATCTGGCCCAACAGTCCCAGATCTAGAGGTCACTTACTGGAATAGGCTTACAGTGATCCTAACAGGACCAGAACTAGACTTTCCAAATATTTAGCAGTCATACTGTGCGGAAAGTCTTTCATATAATTAGATAATACTTTTTCTTTACAAACTTTTTTTGTCATTATAATTCATACAATTTTCCCAAAGATCATCCGTTAGAAGTTTGCTTTAATGGCTATCATAACAACTATGTCACTAGTGAGAAGTTTAAAAAAAAATAAATTTAACATAAATGACATGAATTAAGTCTACTTCTTATAATGGCAAGACCATAATTTTGAGCACATCTGCATTATTGAAAGTTGCTCATTTTAGAATATTAGCTCCTTGTATTTGATCTGTCTGTTAATGGTCAAATACCAAAGCTTTCTAATAGCACTTAATAATGTTTTCTAAGTAAATTCTAGTTACAAATTCTCACGGTGTGTGAGATAGTCTAATTTTGCCAAAGCAGAGGAGATTTTGAAATGTTTAGCATCATGGAAAGGAGTCCTCTTTAAAAGCGTGCATGACAGTTGATAAGCTCAGTTTTATAACAGCCACTTGGTTCGGCAGCATCTCTCTCTACATAGTACTGTTTACAGAAATATCATCATTTATATATTTTACTAAAATATATCACAATGCATATTTGAAACCTTCACACAAGATTAAAATGCATCAAGTTTATTTTAAGATTAATCTAGCAAGGAGTATTGTCATCGTGAAAGATGAGTGGAACTAAGACCTATTTTAATGTTTTATGAAAACATTATTAAAAATATCCATCATTAGTTGCATTCCCCCTCAGGTCTCTAAGCTCAGTTAAAATACATTAAACTTACTTTAAAATCAATAAAGTATTTTTAAAGTTTTTTTTTCCCCCTGGCACAAAGCAAAAGTGGGATATATTTATTTTAATGTCCCTTAAACACCAATACCTAATATATCTCTTGGGCCCATGTACTCTCTCCAAATATTATTTTGTTGAATAAGTCAACATTTCGAATTGTATGTTTCAATTATGCCCTTGACTGAATAGGAAAATCTTGCTTAGTACCACTTGGGTTTATTTGGTATTATTTTGTCCCTCAAGGGTGCATATTCATTTTTATACCTGTTACAAGGATGCCCACAAACCCAAATTGAATCAGTCACTGGAAAAGCACACAACTCAAGAACTCTATAGGGACATAAAACACAAATATTATATGATTCTACTCCTATGAAGTAGCCAAAGTAGTCAAAACATGGAAATAGAAAATAGAAACGTATTTTGCCAAGACTGAGCAGAGGGAGGGGGAAGTAGTGTTTAATGCCTGTAGAGTTTCAGTTTTGCAAGATGAAAAAGTTCTAGAGAGATGTTGCAAACAATTCTTAACACTACTGTACATTTAAAAATGGTTAAGATGATCAATTTAATGTTGTATTTTATTTTCCCTCAGAAGAGGAATAAAGGAAAGAAGGAGTAAGAGAGGAAAGAAAAAAAAAAAGGAGGAAGGAAGAAGGAGAGAAATAAAGAAAAGAAGAAAGGAAGGAAGGAAGAAAGAAAGTTGGTTTCTGCTTCTCATCTCTGTTTTTTTCTCATTGTCTACTGACTTTTCTGTCTTCTACTCTGCATATCAAGTACTTCTCCACAGTGTCTAGTTTCTTCATTGCTTTGGTTTATCACAATTATTAATAGCCCCAATTCTATTCACTGTTGTCGCTCTGGAATTTTTAGCTCATATTGTTAATTTCTTAAATTTTTCTGATTTTCTTAATATAATTTCGGGGAAAGAATAATATGGTTGTCTCAGTTCATTCTTTTTCACTAGTACACATCATATTCACTTGGCTATCTTACTGAGTAACTATGCTTGGCTCAGATGGCAAATTCTGATTCAATAAACAGTATTCAATTAAAATGATCTGAGTAATCATTGTAGAGTTGTGCCTTAAGCTGTGGGCAGCACTGCTTCTCTTAGAATACCTTGTAGCTGCAGTGGGCTTTAGAATTGACAGATTGGGTTCACCTGCTTTTATCTCTTTGCTCCTTTCAGTCAACTTCACTTGTTTTTGTCATGTTCCCACAGGGTTTTGTTTTTTTTTTAATAACTCAATGCTTCTCACAAGTAAATATATTATTCCTCAATTACCCATTTTTTCCTCCCTTTCACATATTATTTACAAATATCCACATAAAGATGTAAGCTTAAGGTCAAAAACTACATTTTTCACTTTTAGTATTTATAGTGCCTAATCCATCACACAGAAAATGCTTGATAAATATTTGTTGAATATCTGTCGCTTGCAAAGAGAAAGTCACTGAATGAAAATATAATTGGTAAGGAAGGCCTATATGTGGGAGGACCATGATTCCTCCTTAGTCTCTGACAATCACTGAAGTGATTTCTGGAATTTTACCAGTTGCATTAGGTCACAGTAACTCACAAAACAATGTCTTTAGGAAGGGGTCTGTGATAACTCCTTCATTTATGTCCCATGTCATAAATAATAGCTCTGAGTGTATCATCATGAATATATAATTTGTTTACCTTCAATTATGTCTTTCATTTGCCAGTACTACAGATTTTCTCAAGCTATTTTTTATCCCTTCACAGAGGATCATGAAATTCTCCTGACTTTTACTCCACTGGATTTTATTTTATTCTCTATGATAAGAGCCACCTATACATTATGGGAGTTTGCTCTTTATTAACATAATGAATATGTCTGCTTGTAGTTTGAAGGTCCACTATTGCCAATCCAGAGAAAAGATTTTCATTTTTTATCTTAAAGCCGGTTAACCACTCAATGACAGCCACACCCCCATCCCTAATAAATCCCTCAAGGAAAATGCAGCCGATTTTTACTGAATCTATAAATCCCACATCAATGTACTGTTTTTAATGTATACAAGTGTTTTCAAAGTTTAATTAATTTAGAGAAAAAGCTGTAAGTTCCTAATCCTTCTTCCACCATGATTAGACATGTAAACGTGAACGAGCGATTTAACCACTCTGTTCCTGTGTATGTATTTGTAAAATTAACCCCTGAAAGACTTTCACTGCTGACCTTCCCATCAAGTGAAAAGGCAAAATTATCTGGTTTTGAGAGCACAATACTACTTTTGATTTCAAATTATAGAATCCTCAACTATTTGATAAAAATCCTTAACTTTCTGGGTCAAAAAGTCTGGCCCTTCTCTGAGCTTCGCCTCCTATTAGATATTAATACTGACTTTCACCTGGCAGAGATGAAACTTAACTTAGTTTATTTTTATGTGTTTAACACACTTTCTTTTTTGGGAGAGTATTTCCACTTGGTCCCTTAGGCAAATAATGAAAACATCAAAAAGCATAATACAGTATGTGTTTTGCTTACTAATGGTCCCTTAAAATTGAATAAACATAGCAACACCTGGAGAAGGTAAATGGATTTTTTTAACTTCTATGATGACCTGTCACTTTATTGTAGTCCAGCTGTTTTTATCCATGGTGTCCCCCGACTCAGTCTCTCTAAATGAGATTCACATGTCAGTGTGGTCTCAAAAGCAATTTCCCAGGGTTTCTCACAGACTCCCAAGCTCCAAACATTATGAAGATTTTTTTCATATACATTATAAACCTCTCTGCAGCATAGCGGTGCCTCATTATAATTTGGTTATGTCAAATCCGCAGGTGATAGAAATAATAAAAAAGAAACCAAGAAAAGGTTCTTGCTACATTTGAGCACCTTATTTCAGAACAGTTTGACAGCTCTGTAAAATTTTAAGGAATGTGTTCATTCTCTTCTTCTCACACCCTTTACCATTGCCCTTTATTTCATATGGTGAGTGGATATAGTGAATACACCACCTGGAACCCCTACTCCCTTCCCATGGTTGTCTACATCAACCTCATCAAACTTATCAACATATAAGAGGATCCTAAATGATACCCCAATCCTAACACAATCATTTGTATTTTTGTATCAAGTTCTTGTCTAAACTTTGTGTATAATGAATAACTGTTTTGGCACAGTTGCAAAAAGGAATGCTCATATGTTTACTTTTGGCATCTTTGCTGGACATTACATTGTATGCATGTTTTAAACTGTATTATATTCATATTTAATTATCTTTTACAACTTTTAACTTCTATTGTTATTACTTTGATGCAATTCTAATGAACTGCTAGGCAAAACATGTGACCTGTTTCATGGATTTTGAAATTCATGGCAAATTCCTTTCCAAAAAAAAAATCACAAGAATTTGTATTGCCATGTGCTGAGCTCTGTATGACAATAGCAAGTTCATGTAGTCTCACCAGCACTAAGAATTAGATTTTGCATGTGACAGAGCAAGACCCTATGGGGACTTTCTGGGACAGACTCCTCCCCCATATCCTCTGCTATAGCTCCTCTCTGAAATGCCCAGATAATAGTAACCGAAAAATAGCTTTCCTCATGCTAAAGCACATTCTAGCCTGACTCTAACACATGTTTCTTTCTTCCTGAGAGCACTCCCTCTCCCCCTTAAGCACCCTTTGTTCCAGGCACAGAAATGTCTGGAGATATGACTCATTAACTCTAGGTGCAGAAGACAAACACCAGACCAAGGCCCACTGGAGGAGGAGGACATGGTCTGATAACCACAGAAACAGGAAGCCCCATCACCACGTTTTCTTGACGCCAACACAGCTGTGTCAGGGAGGAAAGAATGCAGTCCCTGCATGTTCATAGGTGTTTATCAGGAGCTCTGTTCTTTGGACTCTCCCTATAAAACTCCCTGCTGCCCCTCCGCACATCAAGCTTGTAGTCTTGAGACATTAGCTTGTTGTGACCCTCTTTGCCTGACAAAGGAATAAAACTGTTCTTTTCTGATTCGTCCAAAACTCTGTCTCCAGATTTCGATTTGGTGTGCACAAAGGCCAGGATTCAGCAACATGCATATTTAATAAGAGTAAATTGTATGTCATTTAAATGTAAATTTATTTCATTAAAAGGAGATTAGTAGTTTACATAAATTTTTTTAAAATTTATTATATATTCTCATCATTTTTCTTGCTTATTTAACCATTCATTCCTTAATATTGTTCTGTAAAGTTTTTATGTACCTTTTATATAATAGTTATGTTAAACTTTTGCTCTGTCTTGAAATACTTCCCCTAGACTGTTTGTATTTTGTGTCTGTTATCTTAGAACCATTTTATATTTTAAGGAGTTGATCAGGATTTTCTTTTTTAATTTTTCAGTGCCTCTTAGAAACATAGTTTATTTCATCTACAACTTTTGCTAAATCTAAGATATTCTAGGACAGATAGCACAGTGGAGGGAACCGGGAGTTTCTATGCCAAAATATGTTACTATTTAAGAAATATACTGGAGCAAATGGTACAACTGAATCCTTTTATTTGCTCTCTATTTTGAATTACTACTTAATGATGCCATTTCAGATATGAATAACTGAGGACATTATTACTTCCTGATTGGAATTCAAGAAGTCATTTATATAAACTGCTATTTGCATAAGCTTGTGCTAATTAAAATTATTGCTTTAAACCAAATAATTCCTGTCTAATGAGTGCCATTGTTTGGTGGAACACCAACATTTCTTTTTATGCAGTAGCCCATACAGAAAAGTTACATCCATACAGAATGCTAAACAACTCTATCCTGTAGAATATCACCCTCCTCAAAAGCCAGGCTATGTATCTTAAATATACCCTCTGGCCAGTGACATCCATTTCAAGGAAAACACCAACTCCTGACCCAGATCCTCTTGGAGAGTATCTTAGGTAATGGTGTGTGACAGGATTTTTATTTGAGTTTTCAAATAAATAATAAAGAAATAAAATACCCTAATAAATTAAAACCCTCAGTAGTGAGGTCTTACTATATGTTTTCTACAAAAAAAGCTCTTTAGATGATTCTGACAGGAAGTTTTATAAGATGACTATAGAACAGAGTGAAATAGAGCAGTATGTAGAATTTTTTTTTCTTTTAAACTCTACTTCTACCCTAATAATTTGGGGGACCATTTTACTTTTCTCCTGTGAATATGGGTTGTGATTATGTTAAATGAAAATAGAATGATTTTCTGGAAGCAAACTTTCCAATATATTTAAACTTAAAATGCTGTCCTAGGGCAGTCTACCCAAACAATAGAAATAAAAGCAAGAATAAACAAATGAGACCTGATGAAACTTATAAGCTTCTGCACAACAAAGGAAACTATAAGTAAAACAAATGACAACCTATGGAATGGGAGAAAACTTTTGCAAATGATGAAACTGACAAAGGCTTGATCTACAGAATGTATAAGCAGCTTATGTGACTTAATAAGAAAAAAACAAACAATCCAATCCAAAAGTGGGCAGAAGACCTAAATAAGCAATCCTCCAAGGAAGAAATACAAATGATCAATAGGCATATGAAAAAATGCTCATTATCACTAATTATCAGAGAAATGCAAATCAAAACTGCAATGAGGTATCACCTCACACTAGTCAGAATGGCCATCATTCAAAAATCCACAAATGACAAATGCAGGAGAGGCTGTGGAGGAAAGGGAACTCTCCTACACTACTGGTGGGAATGCAGTTTGGTGCAGCCACTGTGGAAAACAGTATGGAGATTCCTGAAAACACTAGGAATAGACTCACCATATGACCCAGTAATCCCACTCTTGGGCATACATCCAGAAGGAACCCTATTTCAAAAAGATACCTGCACCCCAGTGTTCACAGCAGCACTATTTACAACAGCCAAGACATGGGAACAGCCTAAACGTCCATCAACAGATGATTGGATAAAGAAGATGTGGCATATTTATACAATGGAATACTATTCAGCCATGAAAATGACAACATAATGTCATTTGCAGCAACATGGATGTCCCTGGAGAATGTCATTCTAAGTGAAGTAAGCCAGAAAGAGAAAGAAAAATACCATATGAGATTGCTTACATGTGGAATCTAAAAAAAAAAAAAAAAGAACATAAATACAAAACAGAAACAATCATAGACATAGAAATCAAACCTGTGGTTGTCAAGGGGGAGGATGGTGGGAAGGGACAGACTGGGGGTCCAAAATTTGTAGATACTGACAGGCATATGCAGAATAGGTAAACAAGATTATACTGTATAGCACAGGGAATTATATACAAGATCCTGTGGTAGTTCACAGTGAAAAAAAATGTGACAATGAATATAGGTATGTTCATGTATAACTGAAAAAATTGTGTTCTACACTGGAATTTGACACAACATTATAAAATGACTGTAACTCAATAAAAATGTTAAAAAAAATTAATTTTATTCAAGAGGAAACTGGAGCCCAGAAATGTAAAATTATGTATCCAAAATCACTATTAATGACCATCTATGGTGGGAAATGTACCCTTAACATACATATCACAATGACAGTAATAAACCACTTCTCCATATCCTCAAAAATATGCCCCTGAGGAAAGATATATCATGCAAGTTTGCCAGGAAATGTTTATAGAGTAAACCATTATTTGAGTAAGAGTTTACACAGGAAATATCAGTGACAGACTTGGCAACATTTAAGAAAATCTATTTATCATATATTTCCTGGAGAGTAATGCAAATTTCTTTCATTTGATTCACTTAATATCATTTTTGTCAAACAAGTTTCTCTTCTGATTACTCTTCAGAATGGTACTAATTAGTTGCTGATGGTGACCTGAAAGTTTCTCCTTTAAATAAAAACTTTATCTCTCCCCACTCACACACAAACACATACACACCCTACAGTGAATTCTTTTTCTTAATTTCTACTTCTTCCCTTTTCCATTTCCTGACTCCTCATCCTCAACTAATCCCATTTTGACGGTCACAGAACATCCCAATGTCTGCATCAACCTGGTCTTTATCTCACTTTCTTTCCTACAAGGAGCTGGATTAAGGAATTTATATTAATCTGTGATGACAATAAACTCCTGGAAGCCTCTGTGGCTTAGTGTGAGCTGCTGTAACAGAAGACTGTAGACTGGATGTCTTAAACAACAAAAAATTTATTTTTCATAGTTCTGTAGGCTGCAAGTCTGAGATCAGGGTGCCAGCATGATTGGGTTCTGGTGAAAACCCTCTTCCCAATTCACAGATGGCTGCATTCTTTCCATATTCTCACATGGGAGAGAAAGATATCATATCTCTTGTGTCTCTTCTTTTAAGGGCACTGATCCCATTTATGACATGATGATCTAATTAGCTTTAAAAGACCCCACCTCCAAATACTACCATATTGGGGATTAAGGATTTTACATATGAATTTTAGGGGGACCCAAACATTCAGTCCATAGAGTTAAGTCTGATTTGTCAATAAGCAAGTAATTAAGAAGTTGTACTAACCTCAAACTCAAAAGGCAAATACATCTTTATTGTTGTTATTCCTGCTATTTCTTCTACTGCTGAATGAGTTTTAATTTTTTTTCTACTACTAAATAGTACTGAGTAAAAATCAAAGGCCTATAGCATAAAACAGAGATTAAACTCCAGGTGTTGGCATTTAGTAGTTTATGATCTTTGGTAAGTTCATCTCTTTTAGCCTCTTTTTGCTTACCTTACAAAATGGATAATACTATTGCCTTCATAAAGTTATGGAGGTGAAAAATAAAGCTTATTCATAATTTCCTAGTGCAGTGTCGGACATACGAGAGGTGCTCATTAAAGGTTACTTCCTTTTATCTGGAATATATTGGGGTCAATGTGTAAATACAAAATGTTTTACATCTGAATCTCTCTTTGAGGTTCTAGGAGCATTTATTTTTATTAAATACATTGATATTGATGCATTATATATGCCAAGCATTGTGCAAGATCTTGAGGGTGTGGATATAAAAAAGACCAAAAGGGGATAGGGTTGCTGTGTCCTTGTGCTGTGGATGAAAAATGTTGCCTGCCAGATCAGTAAACAAGGGATGTTGCAGCCATCAAGCCAGTGGCCACCATAGCCACCCCGAGACATGTACCCTGAGGGGATTCAAGATAGAGACAAGCAGGATACTGGCCCTAGATAGTTTAGGTATATATCAAAGGAAAGATTTCAGTGAACCCAGACTCTTGCATTTTCCCATACACAGAAAAGGAGCAAATATATTAACTTGATGCATCTGGTTTTCTTTAATTAACAGTAATCTTTTGATGTTCTGGCTACCTGATTTTTGTTACCAAAACTTATATGTATTCTGGCTCCTCCCTGACCTCTTCTGAGCAGTCCCTTAGAACTATCTGAGAAGCTGTCTTCCAGGCTTAAGTCCTCAGTTCTGTTCACCAAATAAAACATAATTCTCAACTTTTAGTTGTGGGGTTTTTTTTGTTTGTTTTTTTAAGTCAACAGCACACTTGGGCATGCATGCAGTCTCTCTGAGATGGCAGTGTTTTTAAGCAAGACTCTTTCGCTCTCTTTTTCCCTTTTATCTCTCTTAAACCAACTGTCTTTGCTGGTATCACCTTAGTTTGCAGGCTGAACTAATTGCCTTGTGAATGCTGTATTTTTTTTTTTTTTGATGAAGTCAAAAATTGCTCAATTAAACTGGGGTCCATTTGCAGAGGCATATTTTTAGGTAAGCCTTTGCAACTTGTTTTGATCCTAACAGGGCTATTCTTAGCTATCTCTTTCCTTTGTTCTCTCTGGTGAAATAAGCTGACGTTTGGTTTAGCTTGTTGTTCTTAATTGCATGCCACAAAAATGTCTATTGTTTCTGAGAGCACCCTTACGCTTGAAATCTTTCACACTATTCCAAATAATGCTGGGTCTTCTGGGAAGAGCTTCAGACACTGTTTATTTTTAATAGCATGTTTTCTCTTGATCAAAATCTGTGAACTCCTGCCTTGGAGCTGAGTATGGGGACAGTGGCCTGCTTCTCTTGGAGTGATAGCCTTGATTTATTAGCAGAACACTTGGATGGGACAGTGTCCCCTAGTTTTCTTGGCTTGTTTCTCCTAGGGTTGACGTCTGTCCTATAAATAGGAGATTGGTGGAGAAAGAAAGCCCTCAATATCTTGGCCATGTTTGCGAGGAATTTAATCTCTGCAACTTGGAAATGGGGATGGGAGATGAGAAATGCTTTCAGCCTACACTTCCAAAGTGAAATTGCCTATCCCTTGCCTGGGTGCTGAGGGAAAGAGGGTCTCTTTTTCTTGGCTGTACCTGCCTACATTAGAGCTTCTGTCATCACGGTCAGTCAGAGAGGTTAGGAAAGGAGCAGATGCCACAGACTCACACTCTTCTAACTGAGATGTCGTAGATTTTCTTGAATACATGTTTTCTTCATTTGACTTACGTGCTCAAGAAAATTTCCAGAAACTTTACTTAAATTTTGTTTATACTAGTTAGAGTTGTTCCCTGGGCAGTGGTCCCTGTAGCTCCTCATGCTGCCTTTCTGAAAGTTACCTCTTTTCTTCCTCAGCAGTCACTAATAACTTGTAGTTGTGTGTCCATTCAGTCTATATAAATAGTTTTTTTTTAAGTTAAGCATTTAACAATTTAAATGGATAAACATTATTTGCAACTTTTCTTTTGGGGCTACTTTGTGGTTTTCAGAGTTCTATATAACTTTAATTAATTTAAGTGTCACTCTATTATGGTTTTCCATTACATGGATTTCCCACTATCTATTCATTTGTTACCCCAAAAGAGGAAGGGAAAAACCTCAGTTCTTGTCTTACCCAAAAGACTAGAATTCAGACAGAAGACAAAATCACTGTGTAGCAAAAGAATTTGAAGATTTTTAGCAGTACAGGAGGTGGGCTGATCCAAGGAAGGATAGCAATGGTCTTTATTTGTCCTTATATCCTTTATTTGGCTCTTATACCTTTCCTTAGAGGTAACCTCTTGATTAATTAACAGTTCTTGCCCCTGGAGTGCTTAGTCATGTTTGTCCCCTTTTACAGATGTCCTTACCCATGATGCTCACAGAAAAACCCATAAAGGGGGCTTAAGCTGCAATGCTAATTATATCACAGTGAGCATTGGGTCATGTCTGGGTAGTCCCTTGTCACTGCTGTGCAGTTGCAGCTTTTGGGTTCTAACCGACTTGTTTTTTTTTTTTTTTTTTTTGCTGGCACTCTTTATGCTGAAGGCAGCCATACCTCCATCTACAAGACCATCTGTTAGGCAGTTAGATAGAAATGAGCACTGGGCAGAGGGAGAGGAAGGGGAAGGGAGCAACCCAGAAAATAACAATGCACCTGCACTCAGGAGAAGGGGCTCCAAAAACTTTCTCTAAATGAGGGCCAGCAAAGAAGCCAGCCAGGATCCAACACTGCAGCCGCCAAGCAATAGAGAGAAGGACCTGGCTTAACCTGACCCAATGCTCATTATAATGTAATTAACATTACATTTTGAGCCCCCTCCCATGGGTTTCTCTGTATGCTTCATGGGTAAGAACCTACCGAAAAGGGAATGGGCGTACCTGAGCAGAAGAATCATGAGCTGTCAGTCAGCCTGAGCACTAAAACAATCTGAGCCATGAGTCAATCAACCAGTCACGAAAACACCCCTAAGCCAGGATATAAAAATAGAAAAAACAAAGGAGTGGCGCCATTTTTCCTCTCTTGGGTTGGCTGGTTCCCGATTCTTGGGAGTGTACTATATTTTACTACCTTTTTACTTGACTGATAAAAATCTTGTTTATACCACACTTTGTCTCCTGTTAAAAATTCTTTTTTTTCAGGTGACTAAGAACTGAGATAATATTTAATTCCCTTTTCCTGGCAACACATCCTCCCTCTCCTCCAGCTTATCTGCTGAGTGCCTCCACTTATCTAACTACCTAACAGATCCATTTTTTAGTCAGTGGTTATTTAATTTTTTTCCAAGCTTTTGCTTCTACGATCAGTGCTACAATAAACAATTTTGTATATATCCCTTTGTTATATATACCTATGCTAAAATTTCTCTAGAACACATGCTTTACAAAATCTTAGAGTATGTCCATCTTTAACTTTAGTAGGCATTGTCAAAATGCTCTCTAAAATACAATTTGCATCCCCATTAGCAGTATGTAAAAGTTACCAGTTCCCTCCATCACCTCTTGTACTTGGTAATCATCAGATTTTGATATTTTTCCCCAACATGATGGATGTAAAATTCAAACTCATGGTTATTTAAATGCACACCAAATATGTATTTTCCTGAGTACTGGCCAGATTAAGCCTGTTCTCCTTTTCCACATGTTTAACGGTCATTCTTATTTCCACTTTCCCTACTTACCCATATCCTTTGCTCACTTACCTATTTGGTTTATTTTTCTTACAGATTATCAGGACTACCTACATTTGGATGCAAATCTTACATCATTTAAATGGATAACAGTAAAATAATGATCACCACCACCACCTGAGTAATATCTTTTAAATACACTTATGATCATCTCACAGAAGTATTAAATTCTAATATAGTCAAGGTATTAATACTTGACCCATAGATTGGCTCAGTGCCCATGAGATGTGCAGGGATTTCTAATTTTCGACATGGTAGTCAGAGAACCCAACCTCAGTAATGCTAATTACTATTTATTTGTTGAGATTTGTTTTGTGGCTTAGGATATGGCTAGTATTTGTAAATGTTTCCTGTGTGTTTGATTAGAATGTGCGTCTCTAAATGTTGTGTGGAAGGTCTTACTTGTGCTAATTAGGCTAAGGTCAATTAATTCAAATAAATATGCAAATAATCCTTTTCATTAATAAGCTTCCTGTCTCATTTATTAAAAGTATTATATATTCAACTTTATTTTGTATTGTGAACAAAAAGAACAAAGTGTATCACTCATTATCCCCTTATACAAAGGGTTAAGTCCCAACCCACTGCAGTCTCCTGCTGACAGTGCACCCTGAGGGGAATTCGGGATGGAGTAAACAGGATAAGGCAGTCTGTGCTTTGGATATAAGGACCCCTAGATCATTAAGATGCATATCTCAAGAAGAATTTCAACAACCGGGATTCTTGCATTTTGCTATACATAGAAAAGTACTAAAATTATTAACTTGAAATAGCTATTCTTTGTGATTGCTAGTAATCTTTTACCAACATGTGTGCTTGACTATGTATATTTCCTAGCCAAAATGTTCATATATTTTTACTAGTTCCTCCCCTACCTTTCCAGAGCAGTTCCTCAGAGCTATCTGAGAGACGGTTTCTGAGCTATAATTCACAATAATGCCTCTAAATAAAACTGAAGCTCACTGATCTTAAGTTGTACATTTTTCTTTCAGGCAACCATTTCACAGCCTTACTGATTTCAAGTTCAGGATATTTATGTCTTTTGAGTAAATAGCACTTTTCATTATTGTAAAGCAATTTTCTTCATTCTTCTCATTTGTCTTTATTTGAATATCACAATATTTCCTGCTATGAATACATCAATATTAAAGTTTAATTTTGTTATTTGCTAAATCTAATTTTTCTACCTATTTGCTTTTGTTGTCATTATAGTTTGCTGTACCTTTTAATTAACATTCAGCTAGATTTAGATTTCTTTGTCCAATTTTAATGTCTAACTTTCAGCTAATAGGTTCAGTTTATTTACTTTTTTATGTTTTTATTTATTTTCTCTAATTATTTCTGATAAACTTATTTTATCATTAATTCAGATTGTCTTATAATTTTTAGTTCTCATGTTGCCAAATATCTTGTTTGCTGTTTCTGCTGACTGTTTTTCATGGTGATTCATTTCCTTATATGGTTTGTAGTTTTTATGTTAAGCTCATCTCCTATTATATTTTTTTCTTTGTCCCCTGTATCGGGGAAATTTCACTTAGAGAACATTTTGGTAAGTATCCCTTAGCTTTTTTGCTAAATACATGGGAGCAAAGCAATAATAAATGATGTTTGCTAAAAAGGAATTATTGTTAAAATTGTTGACAAAGTTCCCACATAGATGCTTATCACCTGAAAACAGTTTTGGTTAACCAGAGTAAGTGCAACAGTAGAATCTGATGATAATATTATTTAATTTAGAGCAAACATAATCACATTTTTTATTTTTCTTGAATATAGTCAGCCTATTGATAAATCCTTTGTGTATGTTCTACTCTACTTAGGGAAGAAAAAGATACAGGCAATGAAAAGACAAAACTTTTGGTCAAACGATATAAAGCCATAGTAATTTCCAAACCAAATTTTAGGAACCAGTCTCTATAGCGGTTAAGTAAAAACACAGAGTTGGTAAGTATTTCAGAGGCTTTCTAAGAATAGTTTCTCTCATGCTCTGGATGTATCTTCTGTGTAAACCTGATTTATGTTTTCAAAGGGGGATAAGAAGTAAGAACAAATTGATATTTAGTTAGCATAAAATAAAATGACAAATATTTCCAGTTATTACAGAGGTAGTTATACTAATTCAAAGGGAATTGAGAAGGAAATACTATATAGTCCTTTGTGTCTGCAGATCAGTACAGGATTGCACCTTTTTTCCACATGGAGGTAGGATAAAGCAACACTTTAAGAGGACTAAGGAAGGTAATTAACTCTGTGTTTTTTCTGAAAAGAAAAAATCATTTTTTAGTGTGTATATATGTAAAAGTAGCTGCATGCTAATTGTCTTAAAATGGAAAGTGTTATCATTAAAATTTTTCAATTCCATTTATATTTTGATTCAAATCTGTAAGAGTATATAATTAAACATCCCTCCTCTCTTTCAATTTATGAAGCTTGAAAAAAATGTTAATAATACACTACAGATGTCAGACATCAGGACTGAAATTATTCCTCAGTGGAAGGATAACACCTAGAGGTATTAAATATTTGCCTAAAAGCAATTGCCTGTTATTGTTATTTAGGGGAAAAAAAGAGTACTGACATAGAAGTGATTATCACTAAAAGTGAAGTCATTGACTAATGTCACTTCATTCTTGTCACATTTTAAATAAAGGCAATGTTCTTTTCCATCATTTTAAACTATATGATCTTGTTTCTGCTTCATGTATCTTCCTCTAGTGCCTGTCTGCCTCTCTTTAATGATGCTCTGGCTTCCACAGTGTTCTTTTTTATTACTTCTACAGGTCCTTAGAAACTTGGTAATAGTTGGAATGTTCTTCCCCTGTCTTTTCATGGCTAGTATTTTATCACTCAGAACTTGGCCAAAATGACATCTCTGAGATACTTTCCTGCTATTCCATCTAAAGTAAATTCCAGGAATTCACCATTATGTTCAGGGATGCAAGTCACCATTAGTGCCTCTTTGCAAACCATCTACTATAGAAAAAAAAAAGAGAGAAATAAAATAAAGACAAACAAAACAAAATAAAAACCTTGTAAAAATGCTGCTTCCTCTGTAATGTAACCTGCTTAATATCTCCTCTACCCATTAAGTCATTCAGTATGGGAGTCAAATCCTCCTGGCTCTCCATCTTTCCTATAATGCCAAACTTTCATTATACCTCCCTAATTCTGCACATTTCCCTTCTCTGTCTTCTTCTGTACTCTGAGCATGGTACAGCCATCATGATTCTTCTGGATTATTGAACTAGTTTTTATCTCTTCTTCTTCCTCCCTTCACTGCATCTTTCACACTGTTACAGAGTAGTCCTTTTTAAAATATGAAACTTTATGCCATTCCTTTCTTTAAAGTCTTGAATAGCTGCATATTGCATGAGCCATGAAATCTAAATTTCTTATCATTTTATATAAGGCAATCTTTAATCTGCTCCTTGGCTGCTATCAATCTTTGGTCCTAGCTATTTCCTTACAAATATACAATTCTCACTGTTATTATTCTGATCTATTCACAGTTCCCCAAATGTAACATACTCATATCTTATCTGTTTTACTTTTTATTTAAATAAAAATAGAATTTTTAATGATATTGGGGGTTGAACTCATGACCTCATGCCTGCCCAGGACCTCACGAATGTTAAGCATGCACTCTACCACTGAGATATATCCTCACCCCCTCCCCATGTCTTATCTGTTTTAACACACATTTCCCTCTCCCTGAAAAGCTACCTCCTTCACTTATTTGCAAATGCCACACTCTGTAAGACTCAGCCCAGAGATTCCCTGTTCTCTAGAGCTATCCTTGACATACCCAAGCAGAGGTGATAAGCTTTGAGTCTGAGCTATTTCTGTCCCAGATGTTTCTAGAACTTAGTCTATTGATGTACACATAATAAGCTTCTGTTAATATTAAACAAATCAATAAATGTGAACAGAGAAATCCAACCCTATATGATATGAGAGGCCAAACCTAGTTGGCCAAACCTAGTCTCAGTCGGGAAGGGAAGTATCACCCTTTGCCCACCTGAGGAGAGAAGAGGAGATGAGTGCACGGTAATACCATCTTCCATAAGCATCTTTATCTAATTTCGCATCATGTCCATGAGTGAACTTGATTTAAATGGAGGCAGTTTAACTCTAGAGCCAATGCTTTCTAGCATCTTCATTTTCTCTCCTTCAATAATAGTTGGCATCTTATTTGTCAAGCACTCTGTTCAACACTTTGCATGGGTTTTCTCACTGAACACCATCTCAAACCAATGAAGACAGTAATTTTAGCATCATCTTTTTTTTTCAAATGAAAATTTCGTTTTTAAGGTTTGAAGGGATAAATTATCTTACCCACGTCACGTAGCTAATGCATTATGTCTCCCAGCAGAACTACATTCTAAGTGAATACCAAGGTGAAAAGCAGTGGGGATATTAAAAATTCATCAGACATAGATTGATTCCTGAATCTCATAGTTAAATCTGAACATCTGTTTTGAAAAGCAACATGGCATAATCATGTGTCAATGCATAAGTATGGGTAACATACTCAGAAGGATAACAGGAAGAAATTGTGAGAAAATTCACCATCTTTAAAATCTGTCTGCTTGAGGTTGCTTGTAGTCCTGCTACCTCACCGAAGGCCCCACAGTAAGCCCCTACTGGCAATACATTTTTGTAATATTAACTCATTCTATGGCTCTAATCACCCCAAAATTTGGCTACCAATGACATGATATTTGTCTCACGTAATTAGTTAAGAATTGGCTTTTTACCCTAGGTACTTTCTGGTTTTGAGTTTGTTAATTTGCAACTTGCATCTGTATTTAATACAAGATACTTGGCCCCAGCCTCTTAGAGCTCTACCCTTTTTGGGGGATACCTAATGCTTGCTAGAATAATTTTGTTTTACAAAAATTTCAAGAATTTATAAAATTAAAATATTTTATGATCATTTTATAATTATAATAACATAAAATTATAACAATTTTGTTTGAAAAGCCACAATTATTAAATATTACACTGTATGATAATACAGCATCACAACAAAAACAGTGAACCATTATATATTGTTGTTTGTATATCAGGCACTGTTTTAAATACAACATACAATAACTCAATTCTCCCAATGACCTTGTAAGGTATGTATTATTATAGCCCCCCATTTCATAGATGAGGAAGTAGAGGCTCAGGGTCACAAGGCTAGTAAGTGATGGAGCCTGGAATTAGAAGCAGTCCATCTCTGAAGTCTGTAAGCTTTCTTCTATGCTGAACTGCTTGCAAATTTGGTAAATCCTCCTTGAATCAATTTTCTCACATTATAGAGAAAATTTAGGAAAAAAAATGAAGAAAAAATCCATGCATCACAGTGTTGTTTAACATATTAATTAATTATGTAATATTTGAAAGCATTGTCAAATAAATGGCAAAGTTAGAGTGATTAATGATATATCCAGTCTAGGTAATACTGTACTATCTTCAGAAATGTTACGTGTCACAGTCTTGCCACCCTGGCTCGGTCCTGGGGTGGAGTCCGACCCTCATGGGGCTCACAGTCTGTACCAGAGAAGGGATAAAAGAAGCTTCCAAGAGGAAGTGCCATTTGAGAGGGGTCTCAAGGGAGGAGTGGGAGCTGGCTACACGGCAGGTGATGGTGGGTGAAGTGTGGTTCTGGGCAGAGGGAAGAGTTCATTCTTGTCCCTCTGTGTTCCAGATCTCAGTCCTCCATGACCCCTGAGGTCAAGGGCAGCTTGGCCTTGGGTCTATCAAGTGTGACCAGAGGGAAGATTGAGTCTAAATGGACCAAAACAGGCCGTGCCCTTCAGCCAGAGTGCTCTTTGCAGGAGAAGTTCTCAGGGGTCTCCTGCTCCCCATCTTCTCAAGACTGACACAGAGAGAAGCTTAGACCTTGAGGCTCTAGGCTTGGAGTCCACCAGTGAGTGTGTTCCAGGGGCTCCATGAACCCTAAGTTGTGGACAAAACTGTATGTGCACGTATGTGTGTTTGCATGTGGGTGCACATTACTCTGGGGTTAAGTGGGATACTAAAAGGGTGAGAACTCTGTTTTGGAACATCAAGGCTGGGAGGAACTCCAGGACTCAGTAGGATCAATCCTTGCATTTACTGATGCTGAATCGGAAGCTCAGATGGAGACGTGCCACGTCCAAGGTCTCCCTGGGAGCTGGTTTCCAGGTCCCGGGTCTCAATGCACCCTTTAGAGCAATGTTTCTCTGTGCTGCTGGAGGGCCTTCTGCCTCTGTGTCCCTGGGGTGGTCACAGAGCTGATCCCTGCACCCCACATCAAAGGTCCTGATACAGTATACTTACACACCAGGATTCATGTGTAAATTCTGTTCTAGAGAAGAGGGTACGTGTGTGCCAGCTCACATGTACATATGCAGTGTTTGTGGAGCTGACTTCTGGAGCCGTGGTTAAGACTGTGGCTCTGAGTTCCAAACTGCACTTTGCTACTTACTTGCTGGGTGTCCTTGGGCAAGTCTCTTGGCCGCCCTGTGCTTTGGTTTCTCCATCTGTGAAATGTGCAGGTTTATAATATCATCTGTCTCATGCCACAGGCTAAACAACTCGATAAAGTAAGCCGTCAGCACAGTGCTGGTGTGGGTACCTCCTGCTCATTTCCCTTCTCTCCCTGGGGTTGGGATTTGGGGATAACAGGCTGGGTGGGTGCATCTTCTCAAAGCATGAATGAGCTTCGTGTCTTGGTGGTGGTTGGCTCAAGGTCTGGGCTCGGCAGGTCCCTCTGGAGACTTCCTCTTCCTCGAAAAGTCTACAACGTGTGTTCCTTGCAGCTCTCCCTGCCCTGAGCACTGACCCAGGGAGCAGCAGCCTCTCTGGCCAGGGCCTCACCCAGTCCTGTGACCTTCCCAGCCCCAGGGATGCGGCGCATGCTCCGTAAGGGGATGATCACTCTGCCCGAGGCCTGGGGCAGCTGGAGGTCTTTACCACCTTGAAAAGTGGTGAGCCTGCCCCAAGAAAAAAGAGGGTGCCTCACATAGGCTGAGCCCTTCATGGGTAAAGGACTGAGCAGCACCAGGAATCACAGCTCTGCCACTTTCCACTAGGCCCACAAACATTTACTGGGTACCCGTGAGGCCAGGTTTTGTTCTTGGCACTAGGGGATACCACGTGAAGAAAACAGATCAGAATCTCTGCTCTTATGCAGCACACATTCTAATGAGCAGGAGGGGAAGCGAAGAGATAGAAGATAAAATGAATGAGCATAATGTTTAAAGTATCAAGTATTAGAATTGTATTCATGAAAAATACTTATGTTTTATTATCCAAAGTATATTTGATCACTAGCCAACTTGTGCCAAGCCTTAGTCATATACAGAATGAGACAGACAAGAGCCATGCACTCTTGTACTTAGATTCTGGTTAGAAAGACAGAAAACGGAAACAATGGGGCGGGGAGAGGCATAGCCCAGGGCCTCGATCAAAAAATTTAATAAATTTGTAAACCTAATCACCTCCCCCGAGAAAATAAATAAATAAAAAATAGTAAATGCTTACAAAGGAAGTAGAAACAATGTAGAAATAATCAGTCAAAGTAATTACAGATTATTATCAGAGAAAGAAGAGAGCCCAAAATTGTATAACCATATTGAATAAATACTTATAAAATACATATATATATATGCACTGAACTGAAAGCAATTCATAATAAAAAATTTAGTCCCTACTTTTGGATTATGGCATCAGGAGGATTTATTTTGCTTTGAAATCTTCTTTAATGTGGTTAATTAGAAAAAGACAAACCCCAATTGAAAAATAGGCAAAGAAAATAGAAAGCTAGTTCACAAAAGAATAAAACTAATCAATTAACAAGAATAAATATCACTTCGGGGAAATTGCACTCACCCCCTGGTTAGGTTAAGTCAGTAGCCTATATGCTCTCCTAACACTGCGCAGCACATATTATCATTTGTATTTATAAAACCATTTGTTGTGCCATTTTAAGTTTTTTTTTCCCTATCCTTGAGTTATGTTTCTGGAGAGAGGAACTAATGTCTGTTTTGTCCCTCATGGCACCTTGAATCCCTGCAGAGTACCAGGAACATAACAGACATGTGCAAATATTTGTCGAATAGATCAGTAACACTGTTAGCATTTAAATTAAGTAGATGCATTAAAGTTAATACAAGATACCCACTTTTTCTCATCAGTTAGCCAAGAGGAGTTACAGAATTGTAAAGGTCAATATTGGTTTCTCGTTGCTTGCATGGAAATAAAGCAATTAAAGTATTTTCTGCAGATCTGTTTGCAAAATGTTTCATGAGCCCACGAAACAGTTCTCTTCCAGTTCTGTGGTCTCTTCCATATGAAACTGGCCAAAGAAAATAACACAATTTGTGCACAAAGTTCAAATATAAGACTGCTTAATACAGGCTGTTTGTAATGGATAGACTTATCTCTTTGTGATGAGATTGCACATGGCTTGTGTTTTTGTTTTCTTCTCCATGGCTGTTATGAGCTGAATTATGTTTCCTCAACATTCATATTCGAAGTCCTAATCCCAAGTATTACCGTGGAAAGTGATTAGATTTGGTCCTTTAAAGAGGTAGCTCATTCTAAATGAGTTCATAAGAGTGGGGTTTCAATCCAATAGGATTGGTGCCTTTATAAGACAAGGAAGAGAAACCATGAGTGGATGCACAGAGAAAAGGCCGTGTGAGGACACAGCAGGAAGGTGATCATCTGCAAACCAAGCCCAGAGGTCTCAGAGAAACCAAACCTGCCAGGACCTTGATTTGGACTTCCACTTTCAGGGCTGTGAGAAAATAAACTTCTATTGTTTAAGCCACCTAGTCTGTGGCATTTTGTCATGACAGCCCTAGCAAACTAATACAATGGCCTTTCAGAAACTTCCACAATTCCTTTGTGTTATTTTTGCAATCAGTGAAATGTTTAAAAATAGATTTATTTCATATTTTCATGATTTTGTTATTTTAGCATTATAGGTTTAAAGTTTAGTATAGAAAATAAGATAGAAAATTAATACTGAGTACCCAGAAGAAGTCCTTTCAGAAAAGTATGGGTATATTACTATAGTAATTTAAAGCCATGGGAATTTAGAGAAGGTGAGTCAGGAAGACTACATAGAAAAAAATTCACGTGGGATATTTAAAACTGAGTAGAATAAAGACTTATGACTAATGGGGACATAGATAAGGAGGTAGTGGGAATAATTTTTTAAGTACCAAGATCAAATGATTATACATACACTGTGGCCAGAAACCATGGGGCACAGAGTAGAAAGGTTGAAATTGCAAAGGCAGGAGTATGGGATGAGGTAAGGGGAACACTGAGATAAACATTTTGGAAAGGAAATCTGAAGACACAATTTGGACTTGAGAAAAAGTAGCCAAGACCAGCAGAGAGAACTCAGAAATTGAAATTTAAATAATGGGGGAAAAAAAGGCTATGAAAATGCCCCCTGAATTATAGGTGGTATCACCAAATTAATATCAGACAAAGACCACTTTCAGGGAAAAGCTCTACTAGATATAAAGAAGAATATTCTAGTGATAAAGTCATCAATCTTACATGAATATATAATCATCCTAAATTTTGCAACCCAAAATACAGGTTCAAAATTAAAAAATCAACTATTAGCTTAACAAAAAGAGAAAATACAGCAATCTGCTACCATAAAGGGAAATATTCAACAAGCTTTTCTCCATGACTGACAGAATAAACAGGAAAAATATCAGGCAGGATACAAAATATCTGAACAGCACAATTAACACACTTGACCCACGTCGTATACACGGTTGCCCTGAAGTCTTGAAACCCACATAATATAAAGGGAGGGGAGATGGTTTGAGGAGTGCGTTACGCATGTCATATTTCCTAATCTGAAGGCTAGTTACATGGTTAACCTGAACTTTCTGTATGTATGTTTTAATTCAGGATAAGAAAGTAATTCACAGGGATTTCCATCTGTATGTGATCTGCTTTTAAAAATGTTCCTACCTGGTATTCTTCAGTAGACCAAAACATTTCTGAGCATGCTTGGTGCCATTCCCTTAATATAATAATTCATTTATTTAACTCTCCAAAGTCACTTCATGTCTACACAACTGTTCCTGATTTATGACGTTTTCTCAGTTTAATAGTGGTAGAATTTTATTATTCATACGTTATACTAACTTCTCATCAAAACATCCTTGCTGTGTTCTACTCTCTCACACTTAAGTGAAACATGAAGGCTAGAAAGAGAAGCCAGTATTTTCTGAACCAGTCACATAGCTTGCCTAATCACGAAAGAAAGTTTTATAAACCACAAGGTGGGGGTATACCCAATTTTTATGTAAGGAAACAGATTCAGAAGACCTAAATTGCTCATTTTAGTTTTCACAAAACCATATTCAAACCCAAAACTACTTCCTAATAAATTTTGCTTCACTTTACATTCTTTCCTCTTTACCTTTTCTGGAGGATATAATAAAGTCATTGAGCTTCTGGAATAATGATCCATTATGGCTTAATAGTTATTAAATATCTAGGTAGATATCAATAGTAAAGTTTCCATTTGAAACAGTTTTTGGTAATATACTGAAGAAATAAGTGATAAGTAATTATGGAAGCTGATTTAGACCACATGGGATGAAAGATTCTAAAGTAAGAAATTCTTTTAGCATCTTTTGATTATTACTTCTAGATATCTGGGACTCGCACTCAACTATATCAAAGGCTAGCCTGGTCTTATATGAATGTGTTATGTATTGCCTTTGAAGCCTGGTATTTGGCTTAGTTTTGGGCCTAAAAACAACAATTAAAACTATTTATAAATAAGCTACTGAGCTATTAACCCCTAATACAATTTGCTACTCATAAGTTATATGTGGAATGTTAGTAAAGATTCATGAAAATTCCAATTTGCTATTCTGTTAAGAAATTTGGCTTCTACTAGTGCCAGATAACTCTCAAAGCTCCTATCGCTCATTGGGATTTCCATATTTTTCTGCAGGAAATTTTGTTACCTGTTCACCATCAGAGTTGTTTTGACTTTGGGCTATCCTTGGTATCAATTAAATATTATTGCTTTTGTTTATCATTACTGAACTGACCTGTTGTGGGTATTTTGGTTAATCCTCTCCATAGTGACATAATTATACCAATAACACCTGCGTGTTTTCTAGTTAGAGTGTGGATCACCCACAAACCTGCTATTAAAAGAGATAATACATAATCAATAGAATATTTATTTGTATAGACATTTTATTGCTGAGGGACTGAGAATGGATCAATTGTATTTAGTGTATTACAATATGCCATCAAAGCAAGGCTAAAAACTATAAAAATAATTACAGATTAATTTAAATTACCTACAGGATATTTGCAGTGACCAAGAGTTCTACTGAAAATACTATAAAGGAAGTCTTAATTAAAACAGAGACTTTTCAGTCTTCTGTGCTCTATTTAGTTATGACAGTTTCAATGCTTTTCCTTAGGGCTTTAAGTTATTGGACCAATGGTTTTTACAAAAATCCTACAGACATGAAGTGCTTTCATTACAATCCATGACTTATCCATTAGGGTTCAGCATTAACATTTTCTAAAAATTTGTCTGTTAAGAGATTAATTTTGTTCATAGGTTGATAAGAGGGGAATCAGCTTAAAAATTAGTTTCATCAAATGTTTTAATGAAAGTCAAAGGAAAAAAATAAGATTCAACATTCAACTTTTTATTGCTTAACAAATCCTTCTTTAATAATGTATCTATTTTACAAATGAACTCTGTGACCATCATGTGCTGCTATCATTATTGTAGTAAACTGAGTCTGGTCTAAGTTAAGCTATGAATATTTTAATGCAGTTCTCTCCTGACTCATTTAACCAATACAATTGGTATTTTTAGCAAACCATTTTACTTCTTATATATTTCTTATCTTTTTGAATTAAGAAAGGGTTCTTCCTCACCTAGGATGTCTTTGAATTCATTGAAAGGAGAGTAGTTTTCCTTTCAATGAAGAACATGCTTCATCTAACACAATTAGTTCTGTGAGTGCATATTATATGTCAGGTATGATATTAGACACTGAGGAAACAGTATGGAATAAAACAGACAAAATCTACTAGGAGAAAAATCAGACTAGAAAATTCTTACTATTGTGGAGAGAAGCCCTAAGCAATGAATTGTCCTGACAAATGAACAACTGGCAAAAGAGTTAGGCAAAGAGCTACCAAGGGGAGTGGCAAAAAATTTTGATTTCACTTGAGAATTCAACCCTACAAGAGAGTCTTGTGAGGTTGGAGGCATAGATGTAGTGTGCTTGATTTTTATTCCATTCAGATTCAAGCATCATCCACAAGTGTTAAAAGCAATGTGGGTGATTTGCCTGAGGAGGAGAAAGAACTGGAACACTTTCTCAGTACATTCTAACCTCTTAGAAAGATAATTGACAAACATCTGGCCAGGCTCACCAAGAAAAATGGGAGAGCACAGAAATAAACAAAATAAGAAAGGAAAATGGAGATTACAACTAATATTATAGAAATACAAAAACATAAGAGAACACTCTGAACAATTATATGGAAACAAATAGAATAATCTACAAGAAATGGACAAGGTACTGGAAACATACAGTCCTCCAAGAATGAATCAAGAAGAAATAGACCACTTGAACAGACCAGTCACTAGAAATGAAATAGAATCAGCAATGAAAAACCTCCCTGCAAACAAAAGTCCAGGACCACAAAGCTTCGCTGGGCAATTCTACAAAACATACAAAGAACTCATAGTGGTCTTTCTCAAATTCTTCCAAAAGATTGAAGAGGAGGGAACACTCCCAAACTCATTCTGTGAAGCCACCACCACCCTGATACCAAAACCAAAGATATTACAAAAAAAGAAAACTACAGCCCAATACCACTGATGAACATAGATGCAAAAATCCTCAACAAAATATCAGTAAACAGAATCCAACAACTCATAAAAACGATCATATACTATGATCAAGTTGGATTCATCCCAGGGGCACAATTATGTTTCAACATATGCAAATCAATGTAATACTTCACATCCACAAAAGAAAGGACAAAAACCTCATAATAATCTCAATAGATAGAGAAAAAGCATTTGATAAAATTGAACACTCATTTATGATAAAAACTCTTACAAAAGTGAATAGAGAGAGAACATATCTCAACATAATAAAAGCTATTTATGACAAAACCACAGTCAGCATAATAATCCATGGTGAAAAACTAAAATCTGGAACAAGACAAAGATACCCAATCTCACCAGTTTTATTCAATGTAGTCTTGGAAGTCCTAGCCACAGCAATCAGGCAAGAAAAAGAAATAAAATGAATCTATATATCCAGAAGGAACCCTACTTCAAAAATATACCTGCACCCCAATGTTCATAGCAGCACTATTTACAATAGCCAAGACATGGAAATAGCCTAAATGTCCATCAACAGATGACTGGATAAAGAAGATGTGGTATATTTATACAACGGAATACTTTTCAGCCATAAAAATGACAACATAACGCCATTTGCAGCAACATGGATGTCCCTGGAGAATGTCATTCTAAGTGAAGTAAGCCAGAAAAAGAAAGAAAAATACCACATAAGATTGAGATTGCTCATATGTGGAATCTAAAAAAAAAGAAAAGAAAGAAAAAGTCAAATGAACATAAATATAAAACAAAAACAGACTCATAGACATAGAATACAAACTTGTGGTTACCAGGGGGGAGAGGAGTGGGAAGGGTCAGACTGGGAGTTTGAAATTTGTAGATACTGACAGGCATATGTAGAATAGATAAACAAGATTATACTGTATAGCACAGGGAAATATATACAAGATCTTGTGGTAGCTCACAGTGAAAAACAATGTGACAATCAATATATATATGTTCATGTATAACTGAAAAATTGTGCTCTACACTGGAAATTGACACAACATTGTAAACTGACTATAACTCAATTAAAAAAAAATAAAGTGGATCCAAATTGGAAGTGAAGAGGTAAAATTGTCATTATATGTAGATGACATGATATTATATATAGAAAACCTGAAAAGGTCCACATAAAAATTACTAGAGCAGATAAAAGAATTTGACAAGATAGCAGGATACAAGATCAACATACAAAAATCAGTTGTATTTCTTTACACTAATAATGACTTAGCAGGAAATGAAAGTAAAGAAACAATCACTTTAAAATTGCATCCAAAGCAATAAAATACTTAGGAATAAATCTGACCAAGGGGGTGAAATATTTATATACCGAAAACTACAAAACATTGATTATGTTGATTAAAGAAGACTTAAAGAAATGGAAATATATCCTATATTCTTGGACTGAAATCATCAATATTGTTGAAATGGCCATATTGCTCAAGGCAACCTACAGATTTAATGTGATCCCTATCAAATTACTCAAGAAATTTTTTCACAGAACTAGAACAAATAATCCTAAAATTTACATGGAAACACTAAAGACCCAAAGTAATATTGAAGAAAAAGAATGAAGCTGGAGGAATTACCCTCCCAGACTTTAGACAATACTACAGAGCTATAGTAATCAAAACAATCCAGTATTGACATAAAAACAGACATATGGAGCAATGGAAAGAATAGAGAGCCTAGAAATAAACCCACAGATCTATGTTCAATTAATCTTTGACAAAAGAGTCAAGAATACACAATGGAGAAAAGAGAGTCTTTTCAGCAAGTGGTGCTGGGAAAACTGGACAGCAGCATGTAAATCAATGAAGTTAGAACACTTCCTCAGTCCATACACAAAAATAAATTCAAAATGGCTTAAAGACTTAAATATAAGACAAGACACAATAAATCTCCTAGGAGAAACATAGGCAAAGCATTCTCTGACATAAATCTTAGTAATGTTCTCCTAGGGCAGTCTACCCAGGCAATAGAAATAAGAGCAAAAATTAACAAATGGGACCTAATTAAATGTATAAGCTTTTGAACAGTAAATGAAACTATCAGGAAAATGAAAAGACAACTTATGGAATGGGAGAAAATTTTTGTAAAAGATGAGGCTGACAAGGGCTTAATATCCAAAATATGTAAACAGCTCATACAACTTAATAACAAGAAAAACAACCCAATCCAAAAATGGGCAGAAGAACTAAACAAGCAATTCTCCAACAAAGACATACAAATGACCAATAGGCACATGAAAAAATGCTCAATATCACTAATTATCAGAGAAATGCAAATCAAAACTACAATGAGGTATTACCTCACACCAGTCAGAATGGCCATCATTCAAATGTCCTTGAATGATAAATGCTGGAGAGGGTGTGGAGAAAAGGGAACCCTCCTACACTGCTGGTGGGAATGCAGGTTGGTGCAGCCATTTTGGAAAGCATTATGGAGAGTTCAAAACACTAAAAATAGACTTACCATATAATCCAGCAAACCCACTTCTGGGTATATAACCAGAGGGAACTCTAATTTGAAAAGATACATGCACCCCAATGTTCATAGCAGCACTATATGCAATAGCCAAGACATAGAAACAACCTAAATGTGAATCAACAGATGACTGGATAAAGAAGTGTGGTATACATTGGAATACTAGTCAGCCATAAAAAATAATAAAATAATGCCATTTGCAGTAACATGGATGGACCTAGAGATTGTCATTCTAAGTAAAGTAAGCCAGAAAGAGAAAGAAAAATACCATATGAGATCACTCATATGTGGAATCTAAAAAAGAGGAAAAAAAAAAAAAGGAATAAAGGACACTATGAACTCATCTACAAGACAGAACAGACTCAGACTTAGTAAACAATCTTATGGTAACGAGGGAGAGGGGGTGGGAAGGGATAAATCTAGGAGTTTAAGATTTACAAAAGTTAGCAACTATATAAATAGATTTTTGAAAGTTTCTTTTGTATAGCACAGGGAACTAAGTTCAATATCCTGTAATAACCATTCATTAAAAAGAATATTAAAATGAATATATGTATGTATATGCATGACTGGGACATTGTGCTGTATACCAGAAATTGACACATTATAACTGACTGTACTTCAATTAAAAAAAAAATTGAGTACTTCCATACTGTTTTCCATAGTGGCTGCACCAATTTACATTCTCACCAACAATGCACAAGGGTACCCTTTTCTCTACATCCTCGCCAACACTTGTTATTTCTTGTATTCTAGATAATAGGCACAAATAGTTCATATAAAAGACAAAATAGCAATTATTTTTATAAAATTATATTAGCAGCCCACATATATTTATCACTTAGCACTTGCCAGACACTATGGTGAATGCTTTCTAGGATTTACCTCACTTAATATCAAATAAACTTCAGAGGTATTTTTTTTTTTATTATTATTTTCCTCATGTTTACAGACACTCAGAAAGACTGTTATTTGCCACCGATGCCACAGATTCTGGTTAAGTGGTAGAATCAGATTGGAATGCAGGCAGCCTGATTTGAAAATCCACCTTTCTATTATCTCCTTCCCTTTTTTTTCCCTTCTTCTTATTTCTTTCTCTCTCCCTTCCTACCTCCTCTCTCCCTCTTCCTTCCTTCCTTTCCTTTTTTCTCTTCCTTTCTTTTTCTCTTTCTTTCTCTTTTCTTTCTTTCTTTCTTTCTCTTTCTTTCTTTCTTTCTTTCTTTCTTTCTTTCTTTCTTTCTTTCTTTCTTTCTTTCTTTCTTTCTTTCTTTCTTTCTTTCTTTCTTTCTTTCTCTTTCTTCTCTCTCTCTCTCTCTTTTGTTTTCTTTCCGTTTTTGAAATCACTGCCATGTATATCCTTTGAAACAAGCTTCACTAGCTAAGCATAAAAATAACACCTCTGGAAATCTTGCTGATTATGATAACAGGCCAGAACACCTTGTCTTTGTGTTTACAAAGTATTTTATGTTTCCCCTAGTGAATCCATTAAGATGTGACTCTGACTATAATATACCAAGTTTTTTGCTGCTACAGACTTAATTACTTGGTAAAAATGAACAAAAAGCGACATCAGTATGTCAAGAAACTGTCCAATCATCACATATTATCTTGTAAGGAAACAGTAAGAAATGCTAATACTTCTCTTGGCTTGCATGTGGAGCTTGCTCTGGGGATGCTCCTCTTTTCCCTTAAATATTTGTTATGCAACTATAATCTGCTAAAGTAAAAATAATTCAAATAATCCTTAAGGGTGCAAAGCTGCTCACAGAAGGGAAAATCGGAATAAAGTTTCTAATATAAAGAGAGAGAGGACAGTTCCACTCTCCAAAGAGGTGCTTTGGAGAGTCACTAGTCATATGCGCCTGGACTGATTTTATTGCCATCTGGTAGGCCAGCCCAGAAATTACTGGCTAAATCCTTGGTTTACTGCCCCTTCTTGTCTTTCCCCAATTCTCAGGGCCCAGAACTACTGACCTTCTTCATCATACCTTACGAAAGATTTGTTTTAGAGGACAGTAAGTATTATCAGTGTGTTCAGGCTGCTGTAACAAACTGTCACAGACTGGGTAACTTAAAAAAAAAAAAAACCCAGCAATTTATTTCCTCACTGTTTTGGAGGCTTGAAATCCAAGATCATCAATGTGTCAGCTGGTCTGGTTTCTTCTGACGCCCGTCACCTTGGCTTGCAGGTGGCCACCTTCTAGCTGAGCCCTCTCATGGCCCTTACTGGTGTCTCTCAATGAGTCCTAATTTTCTTTACTTATAAGGACCTGAATGAGATTGGATTAGGTTCCATTGTAAAGGCCTCATTTTAAACTTATTAACTCTGTAAGGCCCTGTCTCCCAAAGTAAATACATTCTGAGGCACTGGGGGTTAGGACTTCAATATAAATTTTGGGGAGACACAACTCAGCCTGCATATATGCACAGGTTACTGACTTTCCATATACCTACCACGTATATTGTACAAGTTCCTTATGGCATGGGGTAAGTGCAAATTTTTAAAAAATCCTTGAAAACTTCTCTGTGTTATTTGCAAAATATCTATCTTGAATGTTATTTATGTAAGCACTCATATTACGTAAGATTTTTAAAATATAAATTCTGTGAGCAGACAAGAAGACTGCAAAAATTATCACATGTTCAGAGTATTGTGTAAGTAATCTGAGGCAAGGATAACCATTTTTTACATGATGTCAACAACTGAAAGAGAAATAATAATAATTAAAAAGTAAAATAAAAAATAATCCACCTTCAATCTACGTTTTTGTTTCCTCCAAGGAGGGAAATCTGCAAAGCTATGTCTTGCCAGCTTATGCTCTGGTATAGCGTTTTTAGTTCTGAATTTCTTTTGTACAAGTCTTCTGGGAAATGCTCCAGTAGGAAGCAGGTTATACTAAATTCTTGTGTGTTGGATGCACTCTGACTTTCAAGGGAACCAGGGATGGAGTTTGCCTTGGAAAGAGTTTGCATTATAACCTAGCATGCCTCAGAATTATTCACTACTTCCCTGCTGCTCAGCCTTTTCTCTAATTGGAGATGTTGTAGGAAGTGCAATGCTGCCGTTTGCTTCAACTGAGTATCAGGTGCATCATGTAAATAAATTACAAATGGGAACCCAGGGTTTGTACTTATCTTTCATTGCCTACTATCTGAAGGAAATACTAGAAACATATGCTCCCAAGTCTTTTGCTCAATATACCCACACAGGGAAGTTAAAATGTTTGGTTAGGAAATCAATATTGTTATACTAAGCATCAAGTATAATAAACTCGAGGACTTGTAAGAGGCTGTGAACTCACTTAAAATCAATGTGTATTCAAACCAGGGAATAACAAAATAGATAAAACTACAACTTCAAATAGTAACCTAGGGAGAGTTAACCAGCGTCCCAAATTTTGCCACTGCAGGGAGAATCAATGGAACACATAAACAAATAATAGAAGAAATTCAATATTTGTGGTAGCATTAAGATTCATCTTTAGTACCTTTGAGGATAATGACTACTATGCAGTATTGGCAACTGTATTAAGAATCTTCTGTGCAATGAATACAGAAACACGAACAGAAAATAAATGAGAATAAGTTTAGACCTCTACCTGGCAAGAACAACAGGATTTGAATAAAAGATCAAAAACACACTCCTGTGTATTAGATTGACGTCTCATAAAATATTGGAGATAAGGCATGTAAGATTGTCCTCCAAAATTTAATTTTAGATTGATTATACCACGGTTGTAGCATTCATATGCTAAGTTGCTTGAGTCTAAGACTAGATTCAACCCAACAGAATGTATAACACATTTATTGTAGAAATGTGGTCTTTAGAATAGAAGTGTACCAGGAATGGCAGCGATATGAAACAAGAAATTACAGAATTTATCCAAAAGTTATTGCTAGAGAATGGTCTATGACTGATTTGTGTTCTATTGGAATGATGCAGTGAGGTAGTTTAGTTTAAGCATGTCCACTTTGAATTAAGTCACTTGGGTTCAAATGATGATTTGACCAGGACTCACTATTCTGTGGTATTGGGAAATTAAACTTCCCTGGCCTTTAATATCTTCTTTTGTCATAAAGTTTCTATGAGAATTAAAAGGGATAATCCATGTTGTTATCATTACTGCAAAGAGCAGCTCTGATGGGAAACAGTTGCAGGATTCTACCTTGATTGCCATTTCCTCAGAACTACTTCATCTAACCATGCTATCTAAAGGAACTCCAACCTTATTTTTATATTTTTTCAGTCCATTACTCAATTTCTTTATAATATTTATAAATTTAACTCTTTAATTTATTTGTTTTTCTGGGAGGGTAGTTTCTTTTCTCTTTTCTAAAGCAGTCTTTCATTAAAACATAAGCACCTTAAAGGCAAACAGTGTTCCCTGCTCCTAACACTAAGCTTGCTGCATAGTAAGAGCTTAATAAATACTGGTTGAATGGATGCGTACATGCAAGATGTGCTAAACAAAGGACAGTGTGCATTTATATGTAGTGACAAATTCACTCCTATTTTGAAATTGATGTCATGGATGGTCTTAGCCTAATGTCAGCACACTTTGCCCAGGTGACAGCTCATGTCATTGTACTTATTTCATTGGGATACGTGATCAAGGAAGAGGGCTTGGGGTTGTTTTCATTTCAAATTCCTCACAAAGAATAAATAGATCCTTAGTAGTCTGTACATGTAATACTTGTGTTTCTCATTGTTTTTGAGTAACTCTAAAAGGAAAAACAGATAATCTGTAATTTTCAATTTGTAATTTTGTTGGATTTGTTAATAAGGATGTGTTGGGCAGATAAGATGAAACAGAGGTCCAAACTATGGACCACTGCCAGCCTCTTTTGTATGGCCCACAAGCTAAGAGTAGTGTTTACATTTTTAAATTATTGGAAAAAAAAGAAAAAATAATATTACACGATGTTTAAAAATTGTATGAAATTCAAATTTTATTATTCATAAATAAAGTTTTATTGAAACACAGGTACACTGATTTAATTATGTATTGCCTGTGGCTGGTTTTGTCCTACAATGGTAGATTTGAGTAGTGGCAACACACATCTCATGGCCCACAAGGCCTAAAATATTTAATGTCTTTACTAAATATTGACAGAAACATGTTGATCCCTCAGTGCATAATCATGAATACGGAAGACACATCAGTACTGTTGGAAAGAGACTCTAGAAAAGGCCTGAAACATTTTTAGTTCTTAAGTTTTGATGCTTGCAAACATTTCAGACAGTCTAGGATATGTAGCAGTTATGATAAGGCAGAAAAAAAGTGGAAAGAACATTAGTATATTCATGTGTCAAAGATAAAAGGACTGGGGATCATATTGTCTTTCTAGAAGAATTTTCCATGAGCTCACCTCACCACTCCACTGCTTTGATTATATTGATCTACATGCTTTTACAGAGCTGCGGTTTTAATTCCTTAACTTACGGACATGTTATAATCACCAGATAAAAAACTTATTATCGAAGGATAAAAAAATATATATACTGTGGCTACAATTTGAGAAACCTGTCAGGACTTGATTTCCTAAAAAACAGCATAGCATTGACTTTACAATGCAGTCTTTTGAGACATTTAGGTTTTTTAAATATTTAATAGCTGATAAGTACCGAACTTTGGGAAAAGAAACGAAACTGTATCAAAATTAACAGTCTTCACACAAATAAGACAAAAAAGAGCTCATAATCATTCTGATAGTGAATACTTCTGAATAGCTACCCATAATTATTTAGTTCTAATCCAAAATTCTTTAGAAATTAGGTATATATGTATATTTTTCTCAAATATGTCTATTTTGAGAATAGACACTTGTCTATTCTTTTCTAATATTTGTAAAAGAAAAAATTAAAGGTCTAAGTTCTTAAAATCACAATGGCTGAAATAACATGACTATAAAACTGGAAATTCAACCATTTTTCTCCCAAAATAACCTCCTTTAGTACTCTTGACTAAAAGGAGCCACACTTTCTTCCATTAGAGCTCTCTTTTTCTCTCTCTCTGTTTTTTTATGTTTTTAACCTCCCTGGCGATATCCAATTATAAACTAGAAAATTCTTTTTGGACTAATTTATGAGATTTGTCATTTATCAAAAAGTTATAGAAATGTAATAATTGAATTTATAATTACTGAGGACAGCCTCTAATTTATTTACTTTATGAAGACTCACAAACCATTGTATAAACAAGCACCAATTTAAATCTTAGATCAAAACTCTCTTATCTATGGGGTGACAATATATTGATTGCTATCTACTTTGAAAATTATTTGTAAGGTTGCAGAGGAGTAATTATGTAAAATAAGAATATAGCAATTATAAATTCAGTTCTTGAAATTCTGTAACTGATATAAATTTTATAAAATAATGATAAAAAGATTATCAAAGAGGTGATTTTCTTAATGTTTTAAAAATATATTTTTACTGAAGTACAGTCAGTTTACAACATTGTGTCAATTTCTGGTGTACAGCACTTCAGTCATATAGGAACATATATATAGTCATTTTCATATTCTTTTTAACCATAAGTTACTATAAGATATTGAATATAGGTCCCTGAGCTATATAGTAAAAACTTTTTGTTTATTGCATATATGTATCTAATAGTTAGTATCTGCAAATCTTGAACTCCCAATTTATCTCTTCCAAACCCCAGCCCCCTAGGTAACCATAAGTTTGTTTTCTATGTCTGTGAGTCTGTTTCTGTTTTGTAAATACTTTGTCTTTTTTTTTTTTTAGATTCTACATATAAGTGATATCATATGGTATTTTTCTTTCTCTTTCTGGCTAACTTCACTCACAATGACATTCTGCAGGTCCATCCTTATTCCTGCAAATGGCATTATTTTATTATTTTTTATGGCTGACTAGTATTCCAATGTATAAATATACCACACTTCTTTATCCACTCATCTGTTGATGTACATTTAGGCTGTTTCTATGTCTTGGCTATATTGTAAATAGTGCTGCTATGAACATGGGGTGCATTTATCTTTTTAATTAAAGTTCTCTCTGGATATATGCCCAGGTGTGGGCTTGCTGGATCATATGGTAAGTCTATTTTTAGTCTTTTGAGGAATCTCCATACTGTTTTCCACAGTGGCTGCACCAAACTACATTCCACCAGAAGTGTAGGAGGGTTCCCTTTTCTCCACACCCTCTCCAGCATTTATGGTTCAGAGACTTTTGAATGATGGCCATTCTGACTAGTGTAAGGTGATACCTCATTGTAGTTTTGATTTGCATTTCTCTGATAATTAGAGATATTGAGCATTTTTCCATGTGCCTATTTATCATTTGTATTTCTTCCTTGGAGAATTACTTGTTTAGGTCTTCTGCCCGTTTTTAGATTGTGTTGTTTGTATTTTGGTTATTAAGTTGTGTGAGCCATTTATATATTCTGGAAATTAAGCACTTGACAGTCTCATCTTTTGCCAATATTTTCTCCCATTCTGTAGGTTATCTTTTTGTTTTGCTTATGGTTTCCTTTGCTGTGCAAAAGCTTATAAGTTTAATTAGGACCCATTTGCTTATTTTTGCTTTTAGTTTTATTGTTTGGGTAGATTATCTTAGTAGAACATTGCTGAGATTTATGTAGGATAATGTTTTGCCTATGTTTTCTTGTAAGATGTTTATTGTGTCTTGTCTTATGTTGAAGTCTTTAAGCCATTTTGAGTTTATTTTTGTGTGTGGTGTGAGGGAGTATTCTAACTTCATTGATTTACATACAGCTGTCCAGTTTTCCTAACACCATTTCTGAAGAGATTGTCTTTAGTCCATTATATGCTCTTGTCTACTTTGTCAAAGATAAATTGACCAAAATTGTGTGGATTTATTTATGGGCTCTCTATTCTATTCCATTGATTCATATGTCTGTTTTTGTACCAATACTATGCTGTTTTGATTACTGTAGCTCTGTAGTATTGTCTGAAGTCTGGGAGGGTTATTCCTTCAGCTTCATTCTTTTTATTCAGTACTGCTTTGGCAATTCTGGGTCTTTTGTGATTCTGTATAAATTTTAGGATTATTTGTTCCAATTCTGTGAAAAATATCCTGAGTAATTTAATCACATTAAATATGTAGATTATTTTGGGTAGTATGGCCATTTTAAGAATATTAACTTTCCCAATCCAAGAACATGAGGTGTCTTTCCAGTTCTTTAAGTCATCTTTACTTTTCTTAATCAATGTCTTGTAGTTCTCTACATATAAGTCTTTCACTTCCTTGGTCAGATTTATTCTTAAGTATTTTATTTTTTTAGATGAAATTTTAAAAGGGATTGTTTCTTTACTTTCCTTTTCAGATATTATTGTTAGTGTAAAGAAATGCCAATGATTTCTGTATGTTAACCTTGTATCCTGCTTCCTTGTCAAATAGTTTTATTAGCTGTAATAGTTTTTATGTGGAGCTTTTAGGGTTTTCTGTATTAAGTATCATATCATCCACATATAATGACAATTGCTCCTTTTCCACTTTGAATCCATTTTATTTCTTTTTCTTGCCTAAATACTATGGCTAGGACTTCCAATACCATATTGGATAGAAGTGGTGAGAGTGGGCATCCTTGTCTTGTTCCAGATTTTAGTGGAAAGGCGTTCAGCTTTTCATCATTGAGTATTATGCCTGCTATAGGTTTGTCATAAATAGCTTTTATTATGTTGAGATGTGTTTTGTCCATATCCACTTAGGTAAGAGTTTTTATCATAAATGGATGTTGAATTTTATCAAATTTTCTTCTGTATCTATTGATATATATATATATATATATATATATATATATATATGTATGTGTGTGTGTGTGTGTGTATATATATATATATATATATATATGTATGTATATATGTGTGTGTGTGTGTTTATATATATATATATATAAAATGGACACTGAGCTTCCTGGTAAGCCGAGTGCATGGTGGTAGCAGTCCCTGTCAGAGTCCTCAGAGCCCAGGACCTGGGCTGGACTAGTTCTCATCGTGAAGACAGCTCTACCACAAAAATGGTCAACATACCTAAAATCTGAAGAAGTTTCTCTAAGAAGTGTGGAAAGCATCAGCCTCACAAACTGATCCATTTTGAGAAGGGCAAGGATTCCCTGTATGCCCCAGGAAAGAGATGCTATGATGGGAAGCAGAGTGGCTATAGCAGGCAAACAAAGCCAGTTTTCCAGAAGAAGGCTAAAACCACAAAGAAGATCACGTTGAGACCTAAATGTGTTGAGCCCAACTGCAGATCCAAGAGGATGCTGGCCATTAAGTGATGCAAGCATTTTGAACTCAGAGGAGATAAGAAGAGAAAGGATCAAGTGATCCAGTTTTGTGAATCTTTTATTCTTTTATTTTTAAGAGGAAAATGTTGAAGCTATACAAAAAAAATGCCTTTATAAGAAAAAATACAGTGATATTCTTACTCTAAAAAAATATATATATAAAAACATATTTGATCTTTTGTTTTAATCTCACATTTATGAAAAAATTAAATCTATGGAAAACAAACCAATACTAGTACCCTTACTAGGATAATTACAAAGAAGAAAATAAGAGAGCAGGAAAAAAATACAACTTTACTAAATTCAGAATAGTGAAAGTTCAAATAAAAAGTCATATTTCTGTAATTCTAGAACTTAAGAACAAAAAAGAATTAACAATAAATAAAAAAAGACAAACAACTTAAATGATAGCATCTGGCAATCCAATGAAATTGCAGAATATTGAAAAAGAATAGAAAAATAGTTTTAAAGTATTAAGGGAAAAATGGAAAGCCTTGACTCTATAGATAAAAGTCTATTTGACTAACAAGTAGAATTATTTGGAAACATATCTGGATGTAGCTAGAAGAAAATTTAGGGCTTCAAGATAAAGAAACCTAATGTCATCCTCATAAGAAAAGTATGAATCCGAAAGAACAGTAAGAAGATGAGGCAACAGAAAGTTTTAAGCTTTTTCTTCTGTAATATTAAAAATAAAAGGGCAGTGGAGAAATCATATAAAGAACTCTGAAGTGAAAGCATATTGGGGCTTACACTTACTTACTTATTCGAGTAAGCCCTGTTGCTCAAAGTGTGGTCTGTGGAGCAGCAGTATGGATATTGTTTGTTAGGGGTGCAGAATCCAGGCCCTGAAACAGACCTCCTAAATCAGAATTTTCATTTAATGAGACTCCCCAGGTGATTCATGTGCACATTCAACTTGAGACACACAGCACTACACTATGCTTTTTGTGTGTGTCAATATGTCTGTGTAATGGGTCTATATTCAGTCAACTGGTTCAGAATCCATTCTCAAAGGTAAGCAAATTCATTGGAAATCTTCAAAGTAGGAACATTATAAAAATACCCCATTGAAATAAAGTTCAATATATATTATTATTAAAAAGAAAATGAAACAAACTGAAACAAACAAAATCTCAAATTGTTGCCAATTCATCCCCTTTATGTTACAGACTTAAGTTCTTTATTCTTGCTCTGAAAACATTTTTCCTGAAAAGAAGCATTTACTGACCTACATTTTAGATTGTATTCAAAAAACAAGTGGACTTAGAAAAGCAAATATGTAAAACTTATCACGTTTTTAGAACCACAAGAAACTATTCCAAGAGAATAAAAATATACATTTAAAGTATTGCTTGACATATAGTAACACAAGCTGAAATTGCAGTCTTTATTTTTCAAAGTGTTCGATACTTTGGTGTACAAAAACATGCTGTTTTTGTTCCTAGTCTCTTATCATGGAAAGATTATGACTTATTTAGAAAAAATATTTTACACTAGAATATGATTAAGATTTATATTTTAAAGAAATAAGTTTAAAGACAACCAGAAAGGAATCTTGATACCTCTGAAAATATACCAGTACATCAAAATCCACTACTGCCAGAAATGTCATTAGTGTTGGCATTATCTTTAATAGGTTTTACAATTTGTTTTCGTAAATGTAAGATTAAACCATGAGTATACAGATGTATATACTCATGTATTGATTCATTCAATCATTCGGAACTGTTAAATACCCTCATAGTGTAAATTTGAAATTCAGTAAGTCTCTTCTCTTCAATAGCTTGTGGTATAATTTCATTGAGCCTATAATCAAAATTGTTCTGCACAAGCTCCTCCAGCAATTTTATGAGACTCTAAATATCACTAACATAATAAATGAATTTAAGTCATGCTACTCAGGTGAAGAGCTCACTAGATGGTTTTCTAGTGGTAATATAAAAAACCCTAGCCCCTCATTCTAAAAGTGATGCAGAAATGGCACACTCATGCAGTCATTCTAATGGCTTGTAATTTCCTCCGTGTTTGTGTGTCTGTACACATATTATCAATATAAGATGGCCCCTTTCTTACACCACCCTTACCCATTAAGTCCTTTGCAACATGATATAAAAGCCTCTCTGAAGTAGAGCATGCTGTGTTCTTATGTATACTCTCAATCATATACCTCTTTACTTAGCATATTTTGTTTCCTCAGCATATTCTATGTGGGCTTTTTCTATATCTATAACCCTAAATGGCAAAACCCTTCTGAGTAAGACATAACCCATTTACTTTTCTGCTAACTATGCAATCTGTTTCCTTTTAAACATAACTGAAGCATTTTATTTCTCTAATTAAAGATATATATATTTGTCTTTAAGTAGCTTTCATTTTACTGAGACCAATCATTAACAAGATAATTTTTTTTTTAAGACATGATTCATCATAGAAGGAGAGATGCTATGGAGAAAAATAAAGCAGGAAAAGTGGTGATGTGTGTGAAACCCTAAGTAACAGCCACTTGTCTATTTACATATAAAGGAAGACCTTGAAGAAGTCAGAAAATAGCCATATGGGTATCCAGTAGAAGAGCATCACAGACAGAGGACTAAGAAGTGCAGGGTTGTGAAGAGGGACCATGTCCTGAATGTCAGAGGAATAGAAATGAGGGCAGTGTGGCTGGACCAGAGAGAGAGAAGAAAGCCACATATATCAGTGTTTCTCCATCTCTGCCTTCTGTTTTCATCTGTGTTTGCATCCATCCTCAGGTAGATTTTTGTAAACATAGCCACCAACTGCAAAAGGCCCATCTCTTTTTGACTAACCATTTAAGTGGAAACAAAACTTCCCCTTCCGAATATTTCTAGCAAAGCTGGTAGATGGCTTTCATGGGTTCCTCTTGAATCATGTGCTCCTCTTTGAGTCAAAACCAGAGAATCAAGGATACCAGTTCTCTAACCAGCCAAGCCCTGGTCCTGTGCCAACCCCTGTGGCCAGAGGGTGAGACTCACTTTTACCCAATTGCGAAAACTCAGAGTTTGGTGGGTCCATAACAGAGAGTCAAGTTGCTGTTTTGTAATGTAAAAGGGAATGGAAATTAGTGAGGACTAAATAACAGATGTAGACCTCCTCCTATTACAGTTTTAATAAACTCCATTGGCAGTGTGTTCAAATGAGACAGTTGGCGAGATACTGAACACACATTGTAATCTTCATTTTACCAATAAGAGAAAAAGATAATAAACCAGGAAATGAGCAAGAAAATGCATAACTAAATTATTACTTGGTTATGCATATATGTATTTATCTGCAGATCAAAATGACAAAATCAAACATATTCATTGAGTTCATGGGTTTAATTGTGTCAGAAAATATAGCTTATATTTAAAATATGTATGACATGGTTTTTAAGCTTTAATGTATGCAGATGTGTGCTCCTGGTTATGAATGGTTCTTAAAATATATTACATTTGGATTTAAATCTTCATAAATTATTCTAGCACAGGAATTGAATATATAAAGAGTATAAATGACGTACTAAGCATTATAGGACTGTGAACAAAGTGCATTAAAAGCTAAAGCAAAGCCAAAGTCCTGGAGAGGTTTTATCAGAGTCATATTTATTGTCTGGGTTTCAGTTTTATTAGAGCTGCCTAATATTAAGAAATATCTTAAATTTTCCAGATTAAATGCCAGAGTAATATCTGCAAATTGCAACACTGTCACAATGTAATACTTGTTAAAATCAAAAGGAATTAAAATCACAACGGCCGCAGTGACATATAATGTATTTCTCATCCCTAAAGCAACTGGCTTCCGCTTTTTGTAACATCAATATATTCTTTTTCTTTAGAAATGACTTATTAAGTACTACTTCAGAAATTATTTTGTACAGATAATTAACACAGAATAACAGGAGAACACACAAATGAAAGGCAGATCGCACTCATTACCCTCCGTCATTTCTTTATGCATGTCTATTTAAATGCCATAATGAAATTCAGTTATGTTCCAAAGACTGAGTATACATAAATTTGCATAATAAGTATCTTATCACCTAGAAATGATTTATTACTGGTGACCAGGTTTATAGATTAGCCAATAATCATATTAATGTAAATTTGTTGAATTTCTGCCAGGCACTCTCCTGGGCCCCAGAGATAATAGCAACAAAAGAACCAGACAGAAACTTCTGACCTCTTAGCGCTTCCATTCTGCTGGAGTGAGATAGATAGTAAACAAATGCATAAAGCAATACTCAGAAGAGAAAATAAATAAGGCAGGAAAGAATTTGGGGAAACAATATTCTATGTGAAAACACACACACGCATGAATAAAACACGCACTTTAAACGACGAGGCTTCAAGTATGTATCAGAGTGCAAGGATTAACTAAGGTCACCCTGGATGTGAAGTAATTTATCTCTGCTGCTAGGGTTACTTCAAAACATTGAAAGATACTCTTTTAAGTCATTGAAGTCTTCTCACACCTTTGGGGGTCTATTTTTAAACAATTTGTATGTCTGTGTTTTTTTCAAATATTTCTTAAAATGTGTATAGTGTTGGATATATTTTTAATCAATATGATCACTCTTAGTTCTTAACCAGAGAGCTAATCATTTGTTAATATATTTAGGGTTTTTCCATGTTCTGTGATTCATTAATCCTGATTTTTCTATATATTTTTTACCTTAATTTTTCTCTTTTTAAAAATTGAGTGTTTTTAATTCTATTTTTCCACCTAGGGATATGAAAATATACACTTTACCTTCTTTCAGAGTTACTCTTAAAAATCTAATTAAATGTTTATTCATTATTAACACAATTGAAGGAACTTAAAATACTTTATTTCTTATCCCCACTCTTTATCTTGTATTATTGTTGTCTAATGTTTTCACTCTACCTTGATTTCTCCCCCACCAACAAAATATACATTATTGTAACATTTACATGATTAGTTTTTGCTTGGATTTACTCATGTATTTATCAGGGTCTCTGTCCGCCATTCCTTCTTGTATCTCAGTTCTTCCTATAGTTTCTTTTTTTTTTTTCCTCAAAGAATCTTTTTAAAAATTCATTTAGGAAAAACTGAGCAGTAGTACCAGTCTAAGTTTATTTCTGTCAGAAAATGTCTTTACTTCAATATCTTTTTGTATGATGGACTTACTTATACACAACTATGGTCTCATAGTCATTTTCTCTTAGTATGTTTGGAGGATAGCATTATGTTATCTTCTAGCTTCCAGAAAAATCACTTGATAGTCGCATTGAATTCTTTGCAGGTAATCTTATCTTTTTTTTTCTCTATGGCTTTTGGGATATTTGTCTATATCTTTACTCTGAACTATGATATGTCTACATATGGATTTATTTATCTTGGTTAAATTTCTGTATTTCCCCAATCAGAGGATCTATTCCATTCTGTAATTATGGAAAATTCTCAACCATCATCACCTAAAATATTACTCTTTACAATTTTTTTCTATTCTCTTCTGGGATTTTTAACATACTTAGAATTTGTCATCTGTATCTTTTAATTGTCATTTCATATTTCTATCTCTGATTCCCTAGGTGCTACATCCTTGGTAATATACAAGTCTTCTATTCCCATCTTCCAGTTTAGTAATGCTGTTTCAGCTGTATCCAGTCTGCTCTTTCAACCATTATATTGAGCTTCCTGATCCCAATAAGTTTCACTTGTAGAATTTCTATTTTTTCTGTTTCCTTATTCTAATCTGACTGTTTTCATTTTACATAGTGCTTTACTTTTATTGAATTTTTGTATCTATTTATATTTTTAATTACTGCAAAAATTTTATGTCGTTCTATCTAATTCTGCTATTTATTGGGTCTGACAAGCTCTGAGTATTTTTTGGAAGGTCTTATTGTGAACTCACATTTGGAGGAACTTCATTTGTGGGAATATTATTTGGTCTTCATTGGAGATACGTCCTTCTAGAGGACAGTTGTGTTTGCTGCTGCAGTATTACCACTGCTTTGTGGCCTTTTATTAGTGTGGAGTTTCCTGTATTTTCCAGAGAATGTAAATCAAACCCAAAGTCCAAGTAAGAGGAGGCATGTGAATTCAGATGTCCAAGGGGATATTTCTTTTCTGATCAACAGTCTAACTGACAGCCAGGCTGTCGTAGTCAAATTTCCAAGGGTCTTTACTCTATCAGATAGATATTTCTGATACACACCTTCACAAAAGTTCATGAGTTCTATTTTCATAGGAATTGGTCCATTCCCTACCTTTTGCAGGTCTATGGATTTATTTCTTGACACTCTTGTTATAACAATAACCAAACATTTTGTTTGTCAAGATGGTTAAATGCTCAATCGTACTCCACATTCTTTGCTTTATCAATGTATCTGTTGATGGAATGGAATAGGTGTAATACCTTGATTATGATGAAGATATCCTGGGTATTTGCATGCGTCCAAACTCACCAAATTGTACACACTAAATATGTAGAGCTCCTTGTGTATCAATTATACCCTAATAAAGCTGATTTTTTTTTTAAGATGTTGATATACTCCCAGGGAAGCTAAAGTATCTCTATCAGTTTATCTCTGGATATGTTTTTCTTGATTTCTTTTATCTTCCTTCTAAAAAATTTTTATTTTATCCTTTCTTATTTTTAGCCTAAGCATATATTTAACAGGATATTTGTAATAGTTGAACTAGCAATTCTAGATATTTTACAATGGGAGGTATTTCAGGATGTTTTTAATTCTCCATATTGTCATGGTAATACTTTACATTTTCACATAAATTATAATATATTTCAGGGATCAAGTAAATGTCCTGAAATACATCCAAAAAAGCACCACTATCTGGGAGAGCTTTAGTTCTTTCAGTTTATTTTGTCTGTAAAATGGGGCTGATACTGTTGTCCATCACTCTTTTTTTAAATTGAAGTAAGATTGACTTACAGTATTATATTAGTTACAGTTAAACTCCTACACCTGTTTTGTCTATTCCCCTAAGACCTACTCTCTAGCAACCACAAGTCTCTGTATCCATGAGTTTGTTTCTGTTTCGTGTTTGTTCATTTGTTTTGTTATTCCACATATAATTGAAATCATTCAGTATATATCTGTGTCAATCTGACTTAATTCACTTAGCATATTAACTTTTAGGTCCATCCATGTTTTCAAAAAGGCAAGATACTATTCTTTGAATGACTGATTAATATTCCATTGTGTGTATCTGCGTGTATCTGTATCTATATCTATATCTATCTATCTATCTATCTATCTATCTATCTATCTATCTATCTATCTATAGAGAGAGAGAAAGAGAGAGAAATCACAATTTAGTTTTTCATTCATCTATCAATGGACACTTAGGTTGTTTCCATACATTGGCTATTGTAAATAATGCTGTAATGAATATAGGGGTACATACATCTTTTTGAATTTGTGTTTTTGTTCTTTTCAAGTAAATATCCAGAAGTGAAATTGCTGGATCATATATAGGGAAAATCTATTTTTAATTTTTAAAAAAATCTTTATATTGATTTCCATAGAGGCTGCACCAATTTACAATCTGACCAATAGCACCCAGTGTACATTTTTCTCCACACTTATTATTTGTTGTGTTTTTGTTGATAGCTACTCTGACAGGTGTGAGGTGGTATCTTATTGTGGTTTTGCTTTGTATTTCTGTGATGATTAGCAGAGTTGAACATTTCTTCATGTGTCTGCCATCTGTAAGTCTTATTAGGAAAAAAAAAATGTCTATTTAGTTCCTCTGCTCATGTTTAACTGGGTTGTTGGCATTTATTTGTTGTTGTTGTTGTTGTTGTTGTGTTTTTTTGTTTTGTTTTGTTTCTGTTTGTTTATGATTTTGACTTGTGAGTTCTTCATATATTTTGGGTATTAACCCCTTATCAAAATATTATTTACAACTATTTTTTCCTATACAGTACGCTGCCTTTTTGTTTTGTTGATGATTTTCTTTATTGTGAAAAAGCTTTTTAGTTTGATGTAGTCCATTTGTTTGTTTTGTTTTTTTGTTGTTCATGCCTGAGGAGACATATCCAAAAAAATACTGGTAAAAATCAATGTCAAATAGCATACTGGCTATGTTTTCTTCCAGGAGTTTTATGGTTTCAGGTCTTACATTTAAGTCTTACCCATTTTGAGTTTATTTTTGCATATAGTCTAAGAAAATGGTGTAGTTTCACTCTTTTGCATGTAGCTGTCCAATTTTCCCAACAACATTTATTGAAAAGACTGTCTTTTCTCCATGATTTAATCTTACCTCTTTTGTCGTAAATTAATTGACCATATTCAGTGGGTGGATTTACTTCTCTTTTCTGGTCCATTGTTCTGTGTATCTTTGTTTTTGTGTTAGTCCCATATATATATTTTTTTTTACTATAGCCTTATAGTATAATTTGAAATCAAGTCATGTGATATGTCCAGCTATATTCTTTCTTAAGATTGCTTTGGCTCTTCCAGGTCTTTTGTGGTTTCATGCAAATTTTAGGATTTCTTTTTTTTGAGTCCTATAAAATACTATAGATATTGTACTGAATCAGTAGATTGTGCTGGGCAGTGCTGATAGTCTAACAGTAATAATTCTTCTAGTCCATGAGCATGGAATGTTTTCCATTTATTTGTGTCATCTTCAATTTCTTTCATCAATGTTTTATTGTTTTCAGAGTACAGATCTTTCACCTTATTAGTTAATTTTATGCCCAGGTGTTTTATTTTATTTTTGACAGAACTATAAATGGAATTGCTTTCTTAATTTCTCAAGAGTATTTATAATATTTATTGAATATTTTATCAAATGTCAAATGGATATTGAATTTTATCAAATACTTTTTCTAAACCTATTGAAATAATCATATGACTTTTATCCCTCATTTTGTTAATGTGATGTATCTTACTGATTGATTTGCAGATATTGTCCCATCCTTGCATCACAAGAATAAATCCTCCTCAATCATGGTATATCATCTTTTTAGTGTATTGTTGAATTTCATTTTCTAATATTTTATTGAGAATTTCTCCATCTATGTTCACCAGGGATACAGGTCCATAATTTTCTTTTTTGGTAGTATCTTTGTCTGATTTTTGTATCAGGGTAATTCTGACCTGGTAGTTAGTATTTGGAAGCATTCCTTCCTCTTCAGTTTTTGAAATAGTCTGAGAAAGATAGGCATTAAGTGTTCAATAGAATTCACTTGTAAAGTTGTGTGGTCCTGGACTTTTTTGTTGGTTAGGAGTTTTTGGATTACTATTCAATTTCATTGGTAATAATCAGTCTATGTTTTCTGTTTCTTCCTGATTTGATCTTGGAAGATTATATATTTCTAAAAATGTGTCAATTTCTTCTAGATAGTTAAATTTGTTGAGGAATTATTATTCATAGTAGTTTCTTATGATTCTTTGTTTTTCTATGGTATCAGTTGTAACTTCTCTTTAATTTCTGACTTTGAACTATTTCTCTTTGTTTCTTGATGAGATTTGCTAAAGTTTTTTTTAATTTTGTTATCTTTTCAAAAATCAGTTCTTAGTTTCATTGATATTTTCCACTTTCTTTTCAGCTTATATCATTTATTTCTGCTAACATCTTTATTATTTCTTTATACTAAATTTGGCTTTGTATTTCTTCTTTTAGTTCATTTCATTTAAAGTTAGATAGTTTACTTGAGATTTTTCTTGTTTCTTCACATAGACCTGTGTTTTCTATAAACTTCTCTTAGAACTACTTTTGCTGCATTCTATGGGTTTTAGAAAGTTATGTTTTTATTATCACTTGTAACAAGGTATTTTTTGAATTCCTCTTTGATTTCTTTATTGTCCCATTTGTTGTTTGATAGCATATCATTTAGTTTCCCTGTGTTTGTTTGTTTGTTTTTTCTAATTTTCTTTTTGTAATTGATTTTTAGTTTATCATTGTGGTCAGAAAAGATGTGATTTCAGTCTTCTTAAATTTGTTGAGGCTTGGTTTGTAGCATAACATGTGATCTGTTTCATTTGCACTTGAAAAGAATGCATATTCTGCTATTTGAGGGTAGAACATTCTTTATATATTCATTAAGTCTAGCTGGTCTAATGTTTTCTTTAAGTTCAATGTTTCCTTATTGACTTCCTGGCTGGATATCTGTCCATTGATGTAAGTGGTGTGCTAAAAACTCCTACTAGTATTACTGTCAATTTCTTTTTTTATTTCTGTTAACAATAGCTTTAAATATTTTGGTGTTCCTATGTTGGGTCCATAAGTCTTTACAGATGTTATATTTTCCTCTTAATTGACTTCTTTATAATTATCTAGTGCCCTTTATCTTTTGTTACAGTCTTTGCTTAATGTCTATTTTTTTCTGATATGGGTGTTGCTGCGCTAGCTTTCTTTTTATTTTTATTTTCGTTTTTCCACCCTTTCAGTCTGAGTGTGTCTTTGCATCTGAAGTGCTTCTCTTATAGACAGCATATAGATGGATCCTGTATTTTAATCTAGTCAGTAACCTTATGTCTTTTGACTGAAGCACTGAGTTCCTTTATATTTAGGGTAATTATTGATAAGTATGTTATACCGTATTACTCTTTGGTTAATTATTTTCTTGGTGATTTTGTAGTTCTTCTATGTTCTTTTCTTTTTCTCTTGATATCTTCCCTTGTAGTTTGATCAGATCAGTGTCTTTAGTGTTATGTTTGGTTCCTTTCACTTTATTTTTGTGTATCTTTTATAGGTTTTTGATTTGTGGTTACAATGCAGTATGTGTGTGTGTGTGTGTTTATTTTAAGCTGGTAGTTGCTTAAGTTTGAACACATTCCAAAAGCACTACATTTTTACTTTCCACATCCCATGTTTTGTGTTTTTAACATATTTTACATCTTTTTTATTTGATGCATCCTTTAAGTACTTATTGTAGTTAGAGTCAAGATTTTAAATTTTGGCTTTTAACCTTCAAACTAGCTTTTTAAGTGGCAGAACCACTGTCATTAGTATATATTTACCTATAGTAGTGAGACTTTTTTTCATATATTTTCTTACTTCTAGCTATGACCTTTTCTTTCTTGCTTAAGGGAGACCACTTAACATTTATTATAAGGCTAGTTTAATGGCAATGAACTCTTAATTTTTTGCTTGTTTGGGAAACTCTTTATCTCTCCTTCAGTTCTGAATGATAACCTTGCCATGTAGAGTATTCGAGGTTGTAAGTTTTGCTGTCATTATAATTATTTTTTTCTTTAAGCATTTTACATATATCATGCCACTCTCTTCTGGATTGCAAAATTTCTGATAAAAAAATCAACTGATAGTTTTACAGAGGTTCTCTTATATGTGACTAGTTATTTTTCTCTTGCTGCCTTAAAATTCTCTTTTTCCTTAAATTTGACATTTTAATTGTGATATGTCTTGGTGTGGATCTCTTTGGGTTCAGCTTGTTTGGGACTTTGTGATTCCTAGAACTGGATATCTGTTTTCTTTTCCAGGTTAGGAATTTTTTCAGCCATTATTTCTTCAAATAAGTTTTCTGTTCCTTACTCACTCTTTTCTTCTTCTCAGTCCTCAATGTGCAAATATTACTATGTTTGATATTGTCTGAGAGATCCATTAAACAATCTTCACTTTTTAAAATTCTTTTTTCTTTTTGCTGTTCTAATTGAGTGATTTCCAGTATTCTGTCTTCCAGATCACTGATCCATTCTTCTGTGTTATCTAATCTGCTGTTGACTCCCTCTAGTTCATTTTTCATCTCAGTAATTGTATTCTTCAGTGCTGACTTGTTCTTTCTAATATTTTCTGGTTCTTTGTTGAACGTCTCAGTATCTTCCTCCATTCTTCTCCCAAGTTTGGTAAGCATTTTATGATCAATTTTTACCTCTTTATCTGGTTAAAGACTTGTCTTTACTTATCTCTCTTTAATTAAGGTTTTTTTTTTCCCCCTTGGATTTTATCTTATTCTTTCATTTGGAATACATTTTTCTCTCTCCTCATTTTGTTTGACTTTCTGTGTTTATTTCTATGGGTTAAACAGCTACCTCTCTGTCTCGAAGGTGTAGCCTTGTGCTAGTTCAGACTTCATGCAATGGGTTGTTTGGCAGACCAGCTGGAGCTGGAGTGGGTGTGAGCCAGGGCATCCTGGAGTGCACTGCTTCAAGGGCACCTTAGTTGGACATCTGGAGCTGAAGCAGGCATGAGCTGGGAGGGTCCCATCATGCTGCATCAGGGCTGTCCTAGTAGGATGGGTAGAATTAGAGTAAGCACAGGCTGGAGCTTGGGGTCCTGGTGCATATCACACCAGGATACCTTGGTTGGACTGCTGCAGAAGACACAGGTGACGGTGGCTCTCCTTGGGGGAATGGCTGGAGCTGATATGGACCAGAGGCCTGGGGTTTGCTGGGTAGCTATGGCAAGCTGGCCAGAGCATCCGAATCATGATCCTGTCTGCACTGTCAAGGTGGAGGGAGAATGCCAAAAAAAGACCTCTGATGCCTCTGACCCCAGAGAGAGTTCCAGCAGTTTCCCACCCATCTGTTAGATGTTCTAGGGTTAGTAAGTAGATTTTCTTTACATGTAGTCTAGGTACTCTTTAAACCCCTGCTGTTGTTGTTGTTTTGCTGTACCCCAGTGTAAGCAAGTCTGAACATGAGCCACTCAGTGATATCCTTCCCTACTGCAGTCATTAGAGGTGGGATTCCCATTGATACTTTGTCTTCATCTCTTCTACCTGTCTCCATGTGGTTCCTCTATAATTTCTTTGCTGAAGATGTTTAATCAGCCCTCAGTTCTTTTATTTTTTTTGCATTTATGCATTTATTCAAGTATCTTTTTATTTGTATCATCCACTACATTCAGACACATGCAAAGAACAGAATTGATTGAGGTATGGTCTGTTTTCAGCTTTTTCTTTTTTTTTTCTTTTTTACTTTTTTTTTTTTAATTGAGTTATAGTCATTTTACAATGTTGTGTCAAATTCTAGTGTAGAGAACAATTTTTCAGTTATACATGACATACATATATTCATTGTCACATTTTTTTTCACTATGAGCTACCACAAGATCTTGTATATATTTCCCTGTGCTATACAGTATAATCTTGTTTATCTATTCTGCATTTTAAAATTCCAGTCTGTCCCTTCCCACCCCACATCCCCTTGGCTACCACAAGTTTGTATTCTATGCCTATGAGTCTGTTTTTGTTTTGTATTTCTGTTTTGTTTTTGTTTTTGTTTGTTTTTTTCAGATTCCTCATATGAGTGATCTCATATGGTATTTTTCTTTCTCTTTCTGGCTTAATTCACTTAGAATGACATTCTCCAGGATCATCCATGTTGCTGCAAATGGCATTATGTTCTTGGTTTTTATGGCTGAGTAGTATTCCATCATATAAATATACCATGTCTTCTTTACCCAGTTATCTGTTGATGGACATTTAGGCTGTTTCCATGTCTTGGCTATTGTAAACAGTGCTGCTATGAACATTGGAGTGCAGGTGTCATTTTGAAGTAGGGTTCCTTCTGGATATATGCTCAGGAGTGAGATTCCTGGGTCCTATGGTAAGTCTATTCCTAGTCTTTTGAGGAATCTCCATACTGTTTTCCACAACAGCTTTCCTTAAACTCTTTTGTGATATTTCACTGTGGATGAAAATAAATAAAGCAACACCTGAAGGGTGTAATGATTTAAATGAAGATTTTGTTTTTAATGAGAGGTAAATGTGAACATTTAAAAACTGAGTTAAAGGAGTATGTATAATTATATGAGAGATCACGCAAGTCTCCTAAAAAAGTGAGAAGAGTCTGGAACCTTGTGGGTGCTAAATAAAGTATATTTATCAACATTGCCATCATCATTGTAAGCATTACATTAAAAAAAAAAGAAAAAGAAAAACAACCATCTGTAGATGGAAGCTTACTTTTGCAAGATGAAAGAATGATGGGTGCAGGTAGAGATAATATGCAGATGAAGAGCTCCAATCAGATGGTTTCTATTTTCTGTGTAAAGTTGGATGCATCTTTATTTACTAATAATTCAGAACAGGAGATACACATATTTAGGAAAGCATGAGAATATTGTTATCATGCATTCATTCAATAAACATTTATTGGGAACCTATGATATGTCAACCATTAGTCACTGGAGATATCATGATGTGTAAAACCAGATTTCTGGTAAAGTTTGATAAACATCAGATTGAATTAATTCTAACTGTGTTACACATTCTTAAGGGAAGGACGTACAATGATATAAGTGTATATGACAAAAGACCTAACACAATAACAGAGGTTGGTGAAGACTTCCTGAGTGTGTAACATTTGAATTGAGATAATATTAAGAGTTAGCCAGATGAAAAGGTTTATTCAATATCAACACATTTTCTTTTCAACAAATACAAATTTTAAACACCTATGATGTGCCAATACAAATCTAGACGTTGGCGATAGACGGGAGTGTGAAAAAAATCACACAACGCCCCCTCTTGTCGAGATTTTTATATAGTAAGGTGGACAGAACTTTGAATTTGCTGGCTACTCTCCTTGGAATGTTTTTCTCTTGAATATTGACATGGCATGTTGTTTCACTTCCATCAGTTTTTAATCTAAATGACACCATTTTTAGTAGGCTTTTTCTAAGTACTCTGATACTTCTTATCCTCCATCTTTCCTGTGTTTATCCACATTTACCATTCAATGTATTTTGCGTCTTTGCCTTGTTTATTGTCTGTCTCCCACTTTAGAATGAAAGACTCATGGAAATAAGACTTTTGTTGTTGTTTTATTCACATTTATATCTGTAATTCCTACAAAAATAGTGGACATAGAGTTGGTAATCAGTAAATATTTTCCGAGTGAATAAAATAATTACAAATACACTGAATGTACTCTAGCAATAAATGGTAGAAGCAATACAAAGAACATCTTCACATGTAAGCTTCATTTTAATTATTGTCATTGTGATACTGAATTAGAATAGCTCTATCTCGTACCTATAACAAAGTATCTACTGTAGCAAAACTTTGGCTTTCCTTTCCCTGCCCTTCCTCCCACCATTTTATGAACATTTTTAAAGGTGGCAATTTAATTAATTGAAAAAACACATAATGAACATTATATCTGCAGATCAAGGCTAAATATAGAGTCTCATTATTCTTCTATCTGCACGCCTTCATAAAGCCCATAACTGTTGGAGAGAAAAAGGACAGATAGACTTCTTTTCCTAGGAATGGCTATGCTGACACTTAGTGAATTATCACCTATAATCCCTTATAAATGGCAGCATATGACCAAAATACTCTGGTTTCTTAGCAGAAAACCTTTTAAATTTTTCATGGCAGAATTTCCATGCTTTGCTCTATGGCTGCTGTATTCTGTGTGCTCTGTAAACTTTAGCATTGAGTGAGCTTCCCTTAGGGTGTTCTAGGACCCAAAATTCCAACATGTGTGGGGATGTTTTTCCCAATAGCCCAAGTTGGATATTCTGCAATTCTCAATTCAATTTTGCCACTGTCTACCCAGGGATAGCCTCTGATCTCACATGTTAAGGGCTCAGTCTTATAAGACTGCCTCCATTCCACTTCAGATGCCAACCACAAGCCCAGGTTCTCACCTGTGCTTCTATGCTGTGCATCAGAGGTTCCCATGACACCCTCCTTGGGTTCAATTAACTTACAGAACTCAAGAAACCCTTTTACTCACTAGATTACTGATCTATTATAAAAAGCTATCACTTAGAAACAGCCAGATGGATGAGATACATAGGGCAAAGTATGGGGAAAATGTGCCAAGCTTCCATGCTCTCTCCTAGTATTCCAATCTCGCCAGATCTCCAGTTGCCCTCCAGCCTGGAAGCTCTCCAAACCTTGTCTTTTTGAGTTTTTAATGGGGACTTCATTCCATAAGCTTGGTTGATTAAATCACTGACCGTTGGTGTTTGAGCTTAATCTCTGGACCCTTTCCCCTCCCTAGAGGTCAAGGGGTAGAACTGAACATTTCAACCCTCAGTTGACTCCATTGGCAAACAGCCCCCATCCTTTTAAGTCAGGTCCAAAAGACACCTCATTAACATAACAAAAGACACACTTATCACTCTCAACACTTAAGAAATACCAAGGCTTTGAGTGGTAAGTCAGGAAATATGGAAGAAGACCAAATATCTATGAGAAATGTATTTTGGACATTTGAATGTATTGTATTGAATACAAATATCTATTTTTTTTATTATAAATCACAATATTGCAGCTTCTTTTGCCTACTTCTATTAAAATTTATTCTAAAGTTAAAAACTACGTAAAAATAAAAAGACTGCTTTCAATATGCAAGGTATTTCAAGGACTCTGTTTCCATTATTCTCCAAAACGCTTCAGTTACTGTAAGGTTTAGGTGCAGTATTGTAGTATTTTTATCTCTGGGTGAAATGATGCATTAACCATGTTCCTATTTTTTTCTCAGTAAGTTTTATGTCCAGCTATCTGTGTTTCAAGTGTATTTTTGAAGGTATACCATGGATGATATTACCTTCGTCAAACCCCTTTGTATAATAAATAATATATTTTTATGCAGTTTATAACAGGAAGTGTTTGCTATGCTCCTTTTTATTAGCCAATGGAAGCAAGTTGATTCCTCATAATTTTCCTCTGGCCTTGGTCTTCAGGAATCCCAGAGGCAAATTTACCTCTAATTCAATAATAGAACTACATTTGATATAACTCAAAAATGTCCTTCTGTATATTATTCAAGTTCCCTCTTTAATTTTCTGCTTACAAATATCTTGCCAATTCACATGCATTTCCCCAACATTTTACAGTAAGATACCATTTAATTCTCTGAAGATGCATATAAGAAAGTTCTTTTTACCAGTAAGAACATATACATATAAATACTGATAAACACATATAAGCAAAATTATATGTGCATGTGAATACATAGGCATGTTAGGGTGCACATGTGTGTATGTAAGTAACTGCCAATAATGTCTTTTTGTAAGTTTTGGAAGCTATAAATAAAAATAAATACATAGGGTTAATTACTTTTCAGTTTTGTATGAACTGGCCTATTAGTTTGATAATACATTACTGCTCACATTCAAGTAAGCTATTCATGACGTTAATGTATAAATATATCTCCTTGAAAAAGTGTCTTAAAGCATGCCAAAATTTTCAATTTTAAATTGTTTCTATGCTAGCCCAGCAAATTCAAGTGGACTTTCTATTCTCTTTTATAGGCAATCCCAGCTTTTTCATTCACAACATCTTTTGTATCATTGCACACTAATTCTCTTCAAAATATTTATGACATGAGTAACTTTTGTCCTCTCCCTCTCTCCGTATGTTCTTTTTGTCATTGTTGTTCTCTTCCTGTCATCATATTATTAAAATGCAGTCACCCACTATCACACTCATCCCACCATCCTGGATATATAAGCTCCAATCATTGTGGTATTTTCATTTATCCAAATTACATACCCAAGTGTAACTGATATGCAGTTCCCTTCATTTACTCTGACTTGGAGATTTCTTTAAAATACAGATTTTATGATACATCTCCACCTTCTTGTTACATGACATTTTTTTTTAATACACCGAGGTCCTGATATACAATTAATTTGGGCAGAAGTTGAATAGTTCCCATGTGTAAGTCTTACTTGGAGTTCTGTGAAGCATTTTAACTCAAGAGATTTCCTAAAAGCATTTCTCTTTGCTTTAATTCCAATGATATCATTAAGAAAGGAATAGAATAATTAATTACTTGCATTTGCTGTTTCCTTTATGTTGAATAATACTCAGTAGAGAGGAAAGGGCAGTGATTATTAGCATTCCATTTAGATGCCTTTAATAGTAATGTGAAAAAAAAGTTGGTTGTGACTTTTTTGAACAATACAAAATTTAATGTTTCCTAGGAAGAGGCTGTGTTTCAATATTATAAGTTGTGTTTCAATATTGATAGTATTGTGTGACCTTGTGTCATTAACTCCGTGGCTGTCTGTGATTTAATGATTTGTTTGTGTGTGTCTGTGTTTGCTTTGAGGGAGACATAATAATAAGACCTGGCTTCAAAATTTCCTTTAATTCATCACACTTTCGTTTGAAAATATGTGCAATAGGCTTATTTTTTAATGTCTTTCTCATTGTTTTTGTTTTTAGCAAAAACTGGTTTGGGAATTCTGCTTTGAATATTCTTCAGATTTCTACCTTTAGTTATCCATTCACTTCTCCCTACACAATTATCTATTCACTCAGTTAATTAGACTACTTACAAGGCACCTGTTAAAAATACACCAGACAAAGAGCTATATAAGACTTAGATTTGTGTCTGAGATAGGTCTACGCAGACAACATATTTTCTCTTTAGAGAGAAAGTACAGAGAAAGAAAAAAAACTGTCATCTGAATATCATCTATCTGCCAAGTTCTGAACCAGTTATTTTATATATGTTATTCAATTCCTGGACAAATGTGTAACTTATTATTTTCTTCATTAAAAGATACCAAGGTTGCAAAATGAAAAGAGTACTGGAGATTGGTTGAATAGTAATATGAATTACTTAACACTACTGAACTATACTTTTATTATATTTTAAAATGGTAAATTTTATATTCTGTACATTTTACCACAATTAGAAATTAAAAATATATTAATTTGACTATTTAAATATTTGACTCAATGCCACAAGCAAGTGAAAAATCTTGGATTAGAATTCAGTGTAATTAAACTTCTCTTTCCACCTTACTTTACTGCTCACTATGAGTGATGCATTAAGAAGTATACCAATTTATACAATGGAATACTACTCAGCCATAAAAACCGACAACATAATGCCATTTGCAGCAACATGAATGCTCCTGGAGAATGTCATTCTAAGTGAAGTAAGCCAGAAAGAGAAAGAAAAATACCATATGAAATTGCTCATATGTGGAATCTAAAAAAAAAAAAAAAAAAAAAAAAAAGCATAAATACAAAAGAGAAATAGACTCACAGACATAGAATATAAACTTGTGGTTGCCAAGGGGGCAGGGGGTGGGAAGAGATAGACTGGGATTTCAAAATTGTAGACTAGATAAAAAAGATTATACTGTATAGCACAGGGAAATATATACAAGACCTTATGGTAGCTCACAGAGAAAAAAATGTGACAATGAATATATACATGTTCATGTATAACTGAAAAATTGTTCTCTACACTGGAATTTGACACAACATTGTAAAATGATTATAAATCAATAAAAGAATGTTAAAAAAAAAAAAAAAGTATACCAGCAGTCTGCTTTGGGACTTGAAGTAAGTGATGGATAACACGTTTGCACACTCCTACTTACTGGACTCACTGCCTTATGTTGAAATCACCTCTGTCTGGGTCTCCTCCACAGCATCATAGGTTTCACAATGGAAAGAACCTTGTCTAGTTTATTTGGCTCTTTCACACCTTGATATTGTACCTGGAATAATTCATGCATTCAGGAATTCAATGAGAACAAGATCTTGAAGGACCTGATGTTAGAAATTGACTTTGAAAGAGGTACAGAACTTTATGAGGTGAAGAAGACTAAGTTAGGAAAGGAAACTATCCAGGTGAAAGAAAGCACCTTGAGAAACAAAGATGTAAATTTGAGAAAGCGTGGAACATGTTCAGAGTAAAAATCTGTCTCATTTCTTGAAGTGGAGAGTCTATTTAGAAGAGTTCCAGGGAGACAGATGTAAGTCAGAACACAGTTGATCTTAAATGTCATCAGTCTGAACTGGATCTGCTAAATGTGGCTACTCACTTCCTGGTATAAGAAAATACCCAGGGTAGATTAAATAGAATAACACAAGATAAATTAATATTAAAAGATGAGCAGTCTAAGCATAGCATGGAATTCATTCGATCAAAGAATATTCCAGATACTCTTACAAAATAGTAATTAATTGTAAAGACAAGAAACATTCCTCAGAGAGAATGCACTGCTTAAGGATACAGGGTGAGTAAAAGACAGGATTAGGGTGAGCACTGTGCCCTGCATTACTCCTAAACCAATACCTTTTATTAACTGGAGTTGTGTTAACCAGCATTTCTCTAAATCCTCAGAATAATGACCAATGTTTATTGTGTGGATTCTGTGAGATTCTCAAGTATCTTCTGAATCATCAAAGAAATACTAAATTATTTTGCATCACTTAAATGAAAATTAGCTTCGATCATATCCTAATTCTTTAAAAACTGATATTCTACACATAATACTCATGGTGGACATCTTAGGCAGAACAACTTGATCACTCTCAGCTTTTTATTCTTCATAGCTACTGAATATTAAAGCTAGTTTTGTGCTCCTTCCATCTGAGATATTGAACTTGGGCAACAAATTCAGTCCTTCTCCAGCTCTAAGCAGCATTATCATGAACATCTTTCTTTCTCTTTCTGATAAGATTTGTTTCATGTATTCAGTTTGATATATGAATTTCATCTGTATTCATCTACAGCATGTGCATGACTGTAAAATATGTCATAATTATTAATTATGTATGGATTATGGTTGTGGTTATATCTTTAATATTTTACTTCAGTGTTTTTAGTTGACAGGAGAAAGTTTAAAATTTTAAAAAAGATACTGTAATCTATTATTAACATGGAACATCAATGACCATTCTCTTTATGCATTTTGTCTTGTTCATATTTTAAAGAGTGTGATATATTCCAGCTGTTATCATCCCAGAGCTTCAAGACTTAGAAACTATTGTTTCATATATATATTTTTTACCCAAATATATCTCACACTTTGTCTTTTATCAGTTATTTTCTTATATAACTATAGCTATCAAAACATTTTTAAAATGGTCAGAGTGATGAAGTTTAGACTTTAATCAATGAAAGAAATTAAATCTCTATTGGATAGAAGAGGCTTATAAAGAAGTTTGAAAATTCATACAAAATTTTAATGAAATATCAAAGAAGCTAAAATCACCTAATAAAAATGAAGAGGCAAAGGAAACATGAAAAAGTTACAAAGTGAATTGGTCAGTGTGTTTTACCCACTGGTTTTTGAGCAGGTATTTACGGGACAATGAATAGCATAGTTCAGCCTCCTTTCATTTACACAGAACCAGAAGTCTAGTCCCGACCGATGGGCCATGAGCAGAAGTGAATGTGTCATTTATGGGCTGAATCACAGGAAAGGAGTGTCAATTCCCCATGTTCTGTGCTCTTCTGATGAGAATCTCAAAGAAGCTAATGTTTCAGATGGTGTCACACTTGTGACATGGCACAACTTGATTTATCTGGAATAACCAAGTAACTTTGTGCCTTGCACCAACCTGTTGGGACATGGAGCAATTTTAATGTGTTTAGTTACTGAATTTTAGTTGTTATCTCAGCATAGCCTAACCTTACCTGACGAGAAGAGAAATTGGTCCTGGAAGTGGAATGCTACAATAATAAAATCTAAAATATACAACGATTGTCCAGTGAAAAATAACCAATAAGAGAGACTGAAAAAGCAAAACATTCAATAAAACTTTTGTTTGTGGTAGTCTGGAAGGCAGATTATGCTCTTCCTCATGCAAGAGCAGTGGGGAAAATGTTAAAAACTAAAACTTAGTAAGGTGGCCTAGTTGCTATGGGAATAATTTATCAAAATGTGTATGAAAGAGATGGTCTAGGAGAGGGCTGGCAGGGAAGCATGCAGAAATGAAATGCCATTGACGTTTTATTAGTTCAAGAGCCTAAAATATTTTTTAAATTAATATTTTGAGGCCTCAAATGATTAAGAAATGGTTTACAAGAATTTTTTGGGGAGGAAAAGATCAGATCCAGAGCATAACCTTCTCACCTAAGTCTACTAACTTCAATGTGGCAGCCATTGCATTGAGAGGGAGAAAGCAAATCTATACAGCAGATCTTTGAATTCTGTCTTAAAAGAGCATTGGATGTGATTATTGCTATTCAGAACTAACTGAATAAAGTGAGTTAGAAGCATGCTAAGCTTTGGAAAGAGTGAATTGATACTCAGAACTGTCATTCTCAAGGAGAGAGGTGATGATGGCTAGATTGAAAGGTTTATGTCATTGAAACATTCTTATCATCAGGTTCTTTCCTCCTAATTGCGATGTTCAATGGCAATGAAGCGGACACATTAAATGCAAAATAGCAGGTTATTGGTATGATGCTGATATTACTATGCTTATCAAAGGTCATATAGAGTGAGGACTTCACCTAATTATTTAGGAGTACGTGCCATCAATTTGTCACCTGTCATTTAAATCTCAAACCTTTTCTTTTTCCTTTTTTTGAAGACGAGTATTACGGCAGAGCAGAAAATAAATGGAGAGTGAAAAGACGAGTTTATTACACATATTTTAAATAACCCTCACAATTGAAGCCATTAAATATTATGTTTAATCATCCTTAGCTCATCTTTGAAAATCACCAATGAGGTAGGATTAGACTGAAGCAACAACTGGAGTAAAATTCCTGATGCGATGGCAAACAGGAAACAGACGCTCAGGCTTATACTGAGCTTGATTTACCAACTTACGTTTATTTTCTCTGTGTATGCTTACACAAAGTGGGTGAACAACTACAAATGCATTGATAAACGAATGCTTAGCAGGCATTTCTAAATCTTTACTTGTTAGAAATGATATTATCTTAATGATAAAATGAAAAGAAAAATGTACCCTGAATGCTTCAAAATATTAAGGAAAAGTGACAACTTTTTGTTTAATCTTTGCATTATTCTAAATAGACATGATTTTTTCCCTCTGCTTCAAATAAAGGACAACTTTTTTTTTTTTTGGTTTATTTGTTTGTTGGTTGGTTTAGCAGGCATATCTTGTTTTATTGCGCTTAGATATTGTAGCACACAGGCTTTTGGTAGTATGCCCAGTATCTTAAAGCTACCAATGACACAGAAATCATGATTTCATATAATCATATATTTTATAATACTCAAAACAGCACTGTCTCAACAGATGATCTCAACCTAAACTGTTCTTTGGACCCTCATAAACTAAACACTCAAAGCTGTCATGGACTCAAGAGTCCAATCAGATTATTAAGTCCATCAGACATTCCATAAGACTGCGATAGGAACAAAACCTCAGAACACAGAATGCCTTTGCTGACTGAATGAACTGTGCAGCTTCTGCTCCTTGAAACTAGTAAAGCCAGGCCTAGGAGCAATAGGTTGAGGATGCTGTCTGGTTTCCCTGAAATTATTATGAGGGGAAAGATACCTGGGTAGGGAAATGAAAAGACATTCCATGACAGTGCCCTCACATCTGAATATCAAAAGAAATTTTAGTTTGCTACCAAGTTGTGGAAGCAGGGTATATTAGCTACTCTGATATGATCTGGCAAACTATCTTTTCATTCAGCTGTGAAATTCTTCTTTCTATATTGACAGCCATCATATTATAGTAAAGATAATGATATTTGATGTTTGTTGAGTTTTTTTTTTTTTCTAATAACATAAGGGATCAGCAACTTCATTTTGAGGATGAGAAAACTGAAGCTCACAGAGACTAAGTAATTTTCCCAAGGTCATTTAGCCATCAGTGGCTAAGGTGAGAATTAATCCAAGTTCTCTTTGGCTTAGAGTGTCTACTCTTATCTATTAAAATAAGGAGGCTTGTTCCCTGAGATCTATGGGCTTCAGCGTTACCTTCTAAATTAAGTGCACAACTCTGTGTGTGTGTATAAGGTCACTTCCCTGCTGGGAAGAGCATTTATCTTTTACATTAGACTCTTTAAAGGATATATCAGTTCAAAAATTTAAATGCCCATATATTGAAGAAGTGAAATAGTTTCCATCAATTTGTTCTCTTTATTCATTGTATTGTCTGCTGTGTCTTTGTGTGGCTGTCCATTCACAGCGAATCACTGTAAACTCTCAAATACTCAACAGAAATTCATATTCCCGTTTCCCGCAAATTAGTAACATTTGCCCCACAAACACTGTACCAGTTTTTTCTTTTCTTTCCCTCTCTACATATTTCTCTCATAGCTATGAAGAAAAAAATTTCTGAACACTGATGTACTATGATGTATTATAATTTCGAACTCTCTCTTAGTACCTAAAAACCCTCTGTTTCCACTTAAAAGTGCAACAGTGCTCTATTTTAAACATTTTTAAGTTTAATTTGAAACATTCATGTGATTTAAATATCAAAATGCTATAAAATCTCTACTTTGAGAAGCCTTGTTCTAACCTTTGTCCCTTTCCACTGCCCTGCCCCTGTCTTTCTATAGGTAACAATTTTGTTAGTTTTATGTGTCAGTTTTCCTTTGTGCAAATATGAGGGAAATCAAATATATACTCTTATGTTCCTCCCTTCCTTACAGAAAAGTAGAAAATTATGCAATATCATTTTAAATTACTCTCAATAGTGTTACAGCTATGTTCACTTTATTTGCATTTCTATTATCCAGTATCTTCGTTGAATTTCCAACTCATATTTTAATTTAATCTTGTTTTGTCTTTGATAGAGCTTAAAAATTGAGATGGGAATTCTCAAAACAAACATGTACTTTTACAGTTAGATATTGTTTTGCTTGTTATTCCTGTTGAACTAATTTCTAACTCTTAAGATGAATGAAGAACTACAGTTTAAATGTATTAGTAATGCTTTTTAAAAATTAACTTAAGGGGTGGAGGACACATAGTAAAATGCTAATAATACTGATACAAAACTTTACTGGGGAAGAGAGAATGAAGATTTTAAATGTACTTTCCTCTGCATATGTGAAATAAATAATGATATAATAAACCTTAGAAACTCTTAATTCCTTAAATAAGTTAATTTATATTTGGAATCTGTAGAAGAATAAATATTATGTGCAATATTTGCCCCAAATTATTTAAAATTCTGATTAACATTGCCAAGAATCAGTGCTCTTTGAAACACAATTTGAGTAAGAACTTGTAGTCTCAGGATAACCCAGAGGTAAAAGGGATTAACCTGAGACCATAAATTCTACTTAATATTTCAAGGTTTGTAAACCATTGCCCGCATCACTGCCTGTCAACAGTCGTTGAGGGGGTTTCCAGGTAGAAACAATTCCAGGAGAATTTCCATTCATCAATACATTTTCTTGGTAAGTCTATACCCTCAATATTGCTAATGCTTCACATTAATGAGATGATTATAGACAGATTAAAGCTAGTATTAATGGATTGCAATTCAGTTTAGAATCTGCATAATCTCCCTACCCACCCAGTACACTGCTAAAGAAAGATGACACCAAGATAAAAAATAAATCCATCAATTGGCAATTCATTGTCAAGGATCTTTGGTATAAGCTTTGTTGCTGAAGGTTAGAAGGGTTTGTTTTTGTTTTTGTTTTTGTTTTTGTTTGTTTTAACACACCTATAATTAAAAATTACTTGGTGATGAACTCAGTCCATTTACTGTTTCTGACTAAGACAGCCACCTTAAAAGATAGAAATGCCAGAAGTAGAAATAAGCATCATGAGTACTAAAGGATTTTATCTTTGTGTAGTATGTCAAGGGATTAAATTTTCTATATGAAAACCCTTCTCCTAGAAATTGATCTTTAAAAAGGTAGATATCCCTGCTGAGTCTTTGGAAATATGACATTTCCAAGTATAGATTTCAAATGACACACTCATTATAAAAAATGTCTCTGTAGTCAAAATGAGATCCAAAATAAGTAAAATAAGTTCAGCCCCAAATCTCAGTTAAGAAAAAAATCCGTTCTAACAAATGAGGTCATTTATTGGGCCCTCTCTAGAGATGTAACTATATAGAACCCCCTGATCCCCATGTAGTATTTAAAGATAACTTTCCCATCTTTGAGAAAGCCACCAAGTGCTTTGTTTACGCCATTTGCTGCCAGGGATAGAACTCCCTTATCTTATCCCAAGCGGTGAGAATTTATCTTTCAAGTTTCCCTTAACTGCTGCCTCTTACCCAAAAGCCTTTCTTAGAGTCCTTGAACTGCATGTGATTTCTAGTTCTTCCAAACTGTCCTTGAATTATGTTTGCTCATCTACTGGAACTCTTGATATATTTGAAAATGTACTTACCTTTTTCTCTGTCTTGAACTCTAAACCCACTAAGTGCAAGTACAAGTTTGCATTCAGCACAATAACTTACAGCTGTTAAGAACTCACAAAATGACTAGTAAATAACTTGATTTGAGTATAATTCAACACTGGCCAATGCTGGTGCAGTAAAGAGAGGGAGGATGTATTATGTTTGTGCCATTCATGTATACTAGAATAATCTTTAATAAACTTTAATTTTTATGGCTCATTTTTGATGTTTAAAAAATACACATCGATTTAATATCCAATTTATTGACATTTAATAAATATACATCAACTTAATAAGAAAATTGATACATATTGTATTTTATTTTTTTCCACATCTGGTTAATGTAAAGTTTATTTAGTCATACTGTGCCACCGTGAAAATATTAGTGAATTGAATCTGTAAAGATTCTAACATATAACTAATTCAAAAATTGGATTTTAGAAAGTTTCGAGTATATATTTTAATTCTCTATAATCTGTCATCAAAGCATTTAATGCCATTTTTATGCCAACATTTAACAGAAGAGCAAATGATCAGTATTTTTAACTTTATTTTTTAAATTTTTTTTATTTAAAGTTTTTCATTGAAGTGTGGTTTATTTATAATGTTAGTTTCAGGTGTACAGCAAAGTGATTCAGTTATACACATACATACATACATACATATATATATATATATATGTATATATTCTTTTCAGATTCTTTTCCATCATATGTTATTACAAGAAACTGAATGTAGTTCCCTTTGCTATATAGTATGTCCTTGTTGTTTATTTTATATATAGTAAGGTGTACATTTAAAAATATATGAGAATTTCTAAAATGAAACAAAAGTAGGTTAGCATACCATATAAAATTTCCTAATGTGTCACTAATGCTTTGTGAACTGCACTTGGAGAAACAACGATCTACTCAATCATCTTTTGTTGAAATTTACTTGGGGTGAAGAAATGTAAGGCGATTGACAAGTTGTTGCTGAGTGCATATCATATGCTCCGCATGCTCTGGCTGCAGTAAAGGACAGGATAAAAGCCTGCAGCATAGAGTCATTTATTACAGTGATCATTCTGAGACTCAGATCTGTAAGAAAAGTGCCCTAGTCTCAAGTCTGTGATTGAAAAAAGTTAAAAGAATAAATTTAGTGAAGTTCTTTCCCATAGATTTGTGTTGGGTGACATTTTCTGGAATGCAAGATGATTTAAATATACAATCTTTCCTGCTAGACCATTCTTCATTTTCCTAGCCTGGAGCTATGTGCACTTTATCTTTCCAAAATCTATTTTTCTTGTTTTCTACTCATGAACAGCTGATGCAGATTGTGTATTTTTTTAATTTCTTCTTTTAAAGAGCATGTTTATTTCTATTACAATAACTATGACTATGTAGAGTCATGAAGTGAAAAAACCGGCATCAAAATGGAGGAAGAAAATGCTTCTGATAAACTTTCATTATTGTCCCTCACATATTAAAACTGGAAAATTTTGTGGCTACGTACAAATTCTTTTAAACTCATTTGTATACAGAAATGTTTTTGAAAATGTTATTGATCTAATCATGAGACGCCTGACAGTGGAAAATGATACTCTCTTTACTCAATTGGAGGCAAAGTTAAAAAAGTAGTAGCCTCATTACTGTTGCACTAAGCATCCCCATATTAAGTGAACCTTGCATCCAGCAGCTGAATCAATGATTAGTGCAACTGCAGAGTAAGACACATTGCTTGTGTTCCTGCAGTTTCAAAAGTGGGCATACTTTTCATGCCTGCTATTTTGATATAAGGCTCAATTCTAATAGTATTTCAACAAAAATATGTTTTGGGAGCATTAGTTTCCTAGTTGATAAGATTCTGACAATGACTGATGCTTGATACTTCAAATCCATTCATAAATGCTTCAGTACTTTGATTGCGTTTGGAAAGTAAAACTGAGACCCATGGAGAAATATTCCTTGAAGCATGGCTCAGGCTTGCAACAGCAAAATTCAAATGAATGGCAACATAGCTTAAATGTCACAACAACTAAAGCTGTGGGTATATTTTACCTCTTACATAAAACTTTGATTCCACAGAATTTATAGCATAATCTTTATTTTTATAATTATTATGCTTAATGTGATAATATAGATAATTGTAATGCAGGCCCCTCAGTTTTTCATGTGGTGTTGTAAAATACGACAATTAGATATGAAGTTGATTTCAACTTCTAAGATTTATTATTCTATTTCAATGCCATATCCTTGTCATTTATTTGGTTTTTGTCTTACCTTTCAGAGAGTCAGAATTGAGCATCATTATTTCTTTAGGTCAAGAGCCTAACAACAAAAATTACCCTTGATTTTAATTTTTATAAATTGAGAGAAAGGCTCTACTTTGATGGGGTGGTTTGGGAAGTTCTCTCTCAAGAGTAATACTGGAACAGTGTTCTGAATACAGGGAGGGAATACATCAAGTGAATACCTAAGAAAGGAATATTCCAAAGAAAGGGAATGGCCAAAATCTGTGAGGCAAGAGAGAACTTGGAATGGAAAGGAAATAAAACAACTCCAGAGAGCACCGTGAGCTTGGGGAGACTGTTTGAAGACTGGATATTATGGTAAGGTATTTACATTTTTTACCAGAAATATGATTGGAAACACATAGAGAATTTGAGTAGGAAAGCAACAAGATCTGATAGATATTTTCAGAGGAATATTCTATACCCTGGGTGGAGAATGAAATGTAGGGAACAAGGAGTAAGACTGAGAAAACCAGTAAACTCTCCACTTTAGTAAACCTGGTGAGGGGTGATGGTAAATTTTACTACCTGAAGGCTGTATTGGTGTCAATGAGTGGTGAGCATTTATTATCATTAATATACATATATGGGGAAAAAAATAAACTACAGCTGAGAGCTTGCTAATGGTTGGAATGCGGGTTCTGGGAGAGGAGACTTTGGCCTGGACCACTGGATGAGCAGCGGTGATGTTTTCTAAGATGGGGTAGGCTGGTGGGGAGCAGTTTGCGGGGGATGAGAGAGGAAGGGATCAACAGTGATTCAGAGCGGGATGGGGATGCAGCAGTAAGAGGTCAAGGAAGAAGATCCTGAGAAGGAGTAGCCACTGAAGTCAGAGGCAAACCAGGGGAACTCTGTTGTCCCAGAAGGGAAGTGATGAAACAATTTCAAGAAGGAGCAAATGCTGGTGAGAGGTGGTATGTGGTGGGAATTATGAAATGATTATTGAATTTAGCATTGTAGAGAGTGTTGCTGATGTTGACAAAGAAAGTTTAAGTGGACAGAGATGGGAGACTGCTTGGTCTGCAGGAGGAAAAGAGAGGTAAGGGGATGGAGGAAATCTAGGCAAATCCTTTTGCGTTATTTTATTATAAAAAGGAGCAGAGAAGAGGAGCAGTAGTTAGAGGGAGGTCAGAAGCCACAGAATTGTATTTATTTGCTTGAAAGTCCGTAAAAATGAGTACGTTTAAGATGAAGAAGAGGGGCATGATTGTAGAAAAAAAAATGTTTCTGAGTAGGCAAGAGCAGATGGAATTCAACACACAGAAGAAGAAGTCAGACTCATGTAGCTGCAGAGACACCAGCAATTAGAAGACAAAAGACAGAATGTATGAGTGCAGATGCAAGTCGGATGTTGATTTAGGGGAAAAATAATAGGAGATTCTTTTCCTATTGTTTTAACATTTTATTTAAAAAGATCCAAAGGCATCAACTGATGTTCAGAAAGAAAGAGAGGGTGCCGGAGATTTGAAGGGAGGGTAGAAGGTGTAAAGTAGTCGTTTTACAGAGTGGAAAAGTAATTTCACTAAGATAATCTGATAGGCTTGCTAGGCAGTGTTGAGCGTCTACTTGAGAATTGCGATCATAAATCTAAAGCAATATTTACCAACATGCTGTATATTTCTATTCTAGTCATATGTAGATATTTGGATAGAGGTATAACGTGAATATAGAGAATTATGTGCAATCAGGGTAAAGATTTTTCTGCACAAGCAATGTGAGGATAGAGGGGCAAGGTAGTTGAGAGTGTGTGCAAGGATATATTATAGTGATATGATACAGAATGCAAAATACAAGGGAACTCACATAGTAGAGAAGTGAGTTGAAAGTCCTTGGTGAGGTTGAGGAATTGCAGGAACAGAAGTATTAGGGAAAATGAGCTGGAATTACAGCAGGGATTAGGTAGAGAACAAGACACTTGAAACTGGCATGTTTGACGTTTTGGAAATTATACAGTCATCAGTGATGACACTACATCAGGAAAAAGATGGTTGGAACTAAGGAGGTTAAGGAATGGCTAGAACAAAGTGTTAAATATTTAAGTCAAAAATTATAACAGCAGTAGCATAGACATAAGTATAGCAAGGCATGTACTAAAGTCTTCTGTAGGAGTGACACAGAGGTTAATATAAATCTGCATTAATGAGGGATGGCTGATACTATTCCTCACTTCAGTGAAGAATACTTGGTGGCAGATGCTTCTAAGAAGCATTGTTGAGGAGGAGGGAGAAAAATAAAGAAGAGTCTGGAAGTATAAACTAAGATGAAGAAATACATATGTAAACTCTTACTTCTGGGGCCTGAGATACCTTGGAAATATGAGGAAATGGAGTCATCTCTTGAAAGGCTTTTAAGTAACAGAAATGTCCTAAAGCAATGATACAAGGGCTTTTGCTGATGGCAAACCGGGGGTCCCAGGAGGCATGGGGGAAAGGAATTGTGAAGTAGCAGAGGGATAAAAGTGAGCCAGAACAATACAAGTCTCCCTGAAAAGCTGTATGAAGATAAGGGTGAAGGTGGATGACTTCCTGTGGTGACTGAGATATATAGGAATGTAAAATCCTGTGCATCTAGTCCTGCAGGACTCCTAGTCGAAATGAATGACCACTTTCTTGAGATTGGTCTGGTAGCCAGTTTGTTGACATCAAATGAAGACTACTGGGGGGAAAGGGGCCAAGGAGATGGATTTGAGAGCTTGCCGGGAGTACTGGGAGCGCCGAAAGACTAAAAACTCTGCCCTGGGTAATGCTGAGGCCAAGTTGACCTCCTTTAAAATTTGCTGGTGGCATGCTGGTGGAAAAAAGGGGAACGTCGAAGCATAGTTTTATCAGTATCACTTGGAGTCCAAACTGTGGGTGCTGTTAAGGTCTGAGGTTGGGGGAAAGCTGACATGGGGAGAGCAAACATTTCCCTAGAGATTCTCTGCCCTTGACTCCCTCAGACACCATTGGGAATGCTTTGCCTTGTTGGAAAGTGTGCACATCTATTTTCCTTTGCCCTTTGCCCTTTGCAGCTCTATTTTCCATCTTTCCCTACCCTGTTCTGTGCCCTGTGTGGCTGACTTGTGTGAACTGCATCCCTGATCCTCCAGCACAGGTTGGGTTTGGCCAACAGGCGATCGGAGGGGAAGAGGATGAGGTCACAGTATTTACTTCCCCAGCTGCTCTCCTGTTGGGTTCCGTGAGAGCTGTTGTATCTATTAACTGAAGAACCCCAAATCTGTTATGTGACCTTCTACACAGTTCTCTTACTTTCTAAGTTTAGTTAACTGCTCCTTGCCCCTGCTGTTTCAAGTCTAAGGATGGTCATGAGGTTCCACTATTTCTGGTCCTAGGTTACTGCATTCTACCTTGTGATTTCCATATGCCCTGTCCACAGCTTTGCACATTGCCAGCTTTGAGTGTGCTGCTTCCTGCTACAATAATGACAAAATACAGTAGATAGTGCTAAGGGTGGCCTCAACAAGTGGACCCTTAAATGGGATTCTGGAACCGGGTTGCTCATATATTTGAGAAATGCACAGATAACTCTTTTACTGTGGACAAAGAGAAGCGGGTAACCCAGAGTATGTTGCAGCATGTAATATGTGCATGCAACACACCATGAGGCTAGACTGAAGACAGAACATTTGGAGATCAAAGACTGTTGAGCTGTAACTACCACCACAGCAGTAACTATAAAGACTGTAGCACCAGCTAGCTTGCTATGAAGGCTATCCTGTATAACCACTTCAGGCATATTGATAGTTTCTGATTAAATGGCCAATGAGGCATTGAAATAAACATTGGTACACAGTTGTAATTATACAACAATCATCTTCATATCACTGGTTCTGTTATAGGTTTATTGCTTTGGGTGGGTTTTTTTTGTGTGTTTAAGTCTCTAGCTCTTTATATGTGCTCTGGGACCTCAGTTAACATTCAGTTCTGCTATTAGAAGTTAAATTAAGGCAATTTATTACTATGTAAATAAAAGTTACCAAATGTTGCAATAATAAATTAAGAAAATGTGGCAGTTACTGTGCTCTGGGCAATATCAAGGCATCTAGGAAGTTAACTAGCTTTGGTAGGTTATAGACTTTGCTGAAAAAAAAAACTACCTATCAAGTCATGTATAATTTTTTCAAGTTTTCTTTACACTCTTTCTCTGGTCCCAGAGGACTAGAAGGCTGTGTGGTATAGTCTGAATATTGGCTCATTCACATAACTTTCTAGGACAAGTTAATTTGTCTCTAGGTCATGTTTTCCTCACCTGTAGAATTTGATGATTATACTACTAGTGTTTTTGTGAGAATAAAATAGGATAATGAGTGTGGCCAGCACAGTGCTCAGAACACAAAAAAATGTGCAACAGGAGCTCTACCCTGGTCCCCAGCCCAAAATTTCATCTTGGGAAAACCATTAAAACTTTATCAAGGCCATTTATGATTTATGCATAGAAAAATTAAGAACACATAGATTGATAATGCTGTAATGAGTGTGTGTGAGTGAGTGTGTGTGTGTGTGTGTGTGTTATAGCATCTGACATTTAGGAAGTTTCATATGCTTTCACAAATACTTATGTGATAGTAGAAAACATTGCTTTAGTCTGAATATTTATTTGAAGTAATAAATTATTCAGGCCTTGTTATAGATTGAATTATGTCCCCTCCAAAAAGAAATGTTGAAGATCTAACCCTCATTACTTCAGAAAGTGACCTTGTCTGAAAATAGGCTTATTGCATATATAATTAGTTAAGATGAGGTCATACTGGTGTAGGGCGAGCCCCTAATCCAATGTGAGTGATGTCTTTAGTAGAAGATGGTCACAGAATACCGTGTGATAATAAAGGTAGAGACTAGAGGTGATCCAGCTACAAGCCAAAGAATACTAAAGATTTCTGGCTATCCAAAAGAAGCTAGAAAGAAGTGAAGAATTCTCCTTGCAGGTTTCAGAGGGCCCTGACGATATCTTGATTTGGGACTTGTAGCTTCTGAAGCTGTGAAAGATTAAGTGTCTCTTGTTTTAACAAACGTCTGCTGGTACTTTGCTGTGGCAACCCTAGGGAAAAAGTACAGACCTAAAGGTTAGATACAAATAGTAGAAATCAGTGGGAAATAGCTCTCAGAACTCTGCTTGCCTATGCAGAATCACTCAAAGAGATACGGTTCCCAGCCTCCTAAAGGCCACCAGCTCCACAGCAAACAAGAAACATATCCCACGTAAGGCAGAGATCACAATGCTTCTCTTACGCAGAGTGTGAGAAACTGGGTTAGTCTTGGATGTTTTCCCTTTATTTATGTGTTAGTTTTTGCCTATCATTTATCCAAATAGATGATGTTTTCAGACGTTTTTCTTTATGACTTCTTTAGTCTCTCATTAGTCCGAATGATCAACTAAGCAGATTCAAAATATCGTTACTGTTTCCTCAAAAACAATGGCTAGCTCCATCCTAACCCTCCAAATTGACAACTTGCACAATGGATAAAAGCTAATGTTAGGTGTCTTGATTGTGGTGGTGGTTTCGCTGGTGTATACATCTATCAAAATTTATCAAATTGCAGCATCTGAAATATGTGTAGTTCACTGTACAGGAATCGTACCGTAAAAAAAGTGTTAAAAAAGGAAAAAAAAAATTAATGACTCTGGTGATCACCAAAAAGGAGCAATTATTATACTATTTACAGACTGTAATAAGATGCTGTTGTATATAGAACATCTTTTTATTGTTCTTCACAACCAACAAAAAACTCACAAAAGAAGGGAAATGAACATTGTTTTCTTTAAAAAATATATATGGATTTTTAAAGCAAGAACACGTTATTAGACCTGTATGTTGTTTATTTCAAAACGTACTGAAGAGAAACAATTTGGAGATACATATTAAAGCATCCCCCTAATTAGTTAAAAGCATTTCTTTAAATACCCAGGGATCATTTTCTATACCACTTATGCTGATATGTGATTTAAAAAAATTTTTTTTTTTGCTCTTCATGGAAGAATGTCTTCCAGATAAGCATACTTTGGGGAAGGAGAGAGGATGCCAAAATTGCTGAAATATTAAAGGTTTAATATGGCTTGCACAGGATAATTTGGGAAGGTAATCAAGCCATGTAGACAGGCAGATCAGCCAAGAAGGAAATCAGATGGAAAATGAGAGCCATAGGAATCAGAATTATTTAAGTATGGTTGTGCTTCATTTACAAATGAACTGAGCAAAATATCTCATTAAATAAAATGTAATTTTCCAAAGGAAAGATTAAAAATCCACAACACAGAATAAGAATAAAAATAACAAATGCCAAACATTCAGCTACAACAAACTGTAAAATTGGCCTCCCTCTGCCTAACAGAGAACAAACAATGGCTTTCTGTATTTGTTACTTATCAAGCACATTCCACAGGGAATAATTTATTCCTACAAAAGCTTTGAATGACCATTTTGTGTGAGGTTTATTTCACCATAAAAGCAGAATTCCAACTTCCATCCTTTAAATTCAATAATAATGGGTGGTCTTTAAAAAGCAGATGAGGCTTTGCCAATATTTTCTAGTGCTGCGCAACAGAGTGGGGTCCACTGACAGGGCTGCTCTGTAAGATATTTGTTACCAAAATGTAATAACTATAAAAATTACAAGCTTTAAAAACTTTTCTTGCAATCAGCATTGATATGACATCTAAGCCTGTGGTCAACAGATTCTTCTCATTGAACAGAGTCTAGACCAATCTGGATGTTGCTGAACTTGTGCGGTGAGTTCCACAGAGCAGTAGTTTCATACTAGTCATGTGTAGTTGGACCATGTATTGATCTATGACAGAAAACAAAACAAAACAAAGCGTCCTGTATCACAGATAGTTTGAGGAGCACTGGTATAGTAGCAACAACATGGAGTTTGGACTCAGAAAGGCCTCAGTTCAAATCCAACACCACATTCCTTATTTTATGAGATCTTGAGGAAGTTGCTTAACTTCAGAAAATGGAGATGGCGGTTCTTATCTCAGCGGGTCCTTGAGAACATTGAATGGAATGCCTTGATAATGAACCACACAGTGACTCACGTGGGCCTAGTGGGCATCCAGCTTCAGCTCCCGTACTTCCTTTCCTACTGAGGAAGACACCGCCACTCCAAGAAGGATGGTCAAATCTAGTCCTCTAGGAGAAACAACACAATCTCTGATGTGCACAGTAAAGTAGAACAGTTAGTAACTCTAGGTTGAGATTTTCTGGATAAAACAGAGAAACCATAATATACCACGTGAGTATGTGTATATGTAACCTTTAAAATTATCTTTTAATTGGAGTCTAATAAATCAACCACCAAGCAGGTTTTCTTAAATTCTCCCTAACATGCTTTCATGAGCTTTTCTTTTCAATCAAGCTCTAAATATTGGTCAAAGCATAATCTTTTTCCTTGTGCTCCAGTCCATCAGTTACTTCACATGAAAATCTGGATGCAATTCAGACCTACTCAGATTGATTAAAGCATAATTTTTTTGCATGCACGTCCAGTTATCTCTGAATATAGAGCTCGCTGTTCACATGTTTAGATGTGCATTCTATTCTGCTCCTTGCATTTGCCATGTAGATACATCACTAAAATGAATTGACTGTGGCAAACTTTGCTCATTAAAGCTCACTTCAGAAATGCAAAGTACAGGTCAAGAAATGGAAGACAAGTGCCTGAAACTTGACATGAGGAGGAGAGCACAAATAAAGCTTTGGCCAGTATTTAAAGATGAGGTCATTAAACAATCTGAGAAGCAGCAAGACAGCCTCCACCAATCAGAGGGCCAGTAAACTCTGACTCCTCATCTTGGAACTCCAATCATATTAAATTTAAAAAAAAAAAAACATAACTTTGAAATGTAAAGGGAAAGTATAATGGAAAAATATAGCTTTAAAAATATCATTTAGGGTAAAATTAGGGAGACTCGAAGGTTATGTATGTTTTTCTACTGTAGACCATACTCTTTGTCTCAAAAATAAGTGTTGTGATTGATACAAGCAAAAGTTATCAATAGGAAGTTCCCAGGAAAAGAAATGCAAATGGTTAAATAAACACACGGAGTATATGCAATATTGTCATAATTCAAGAAATAAAAATTAAAATGGTAGTGACATTTTTCACTTCAGAGTGGCAAAGATTAAAATATTCATTAAAATACAGCACTAGGGAAAAAAAAAATACAGTGCTGGGAGTGTGTACAGGAAATAGAAATGTTCATTCTGACCGAAATTGGTACAGCAATCTAAAAGAAAAAAAAATGAAGGTATTTATCAAATTTGAAAATACACATACCCTTTGACAAAGAAACTCTATTGTAGGAATTTACTATAAATTAACCTTGCAAAAATTTAGCAAAATGTGCAAATGTGGTGTTAATGTCCTCATTGCTTATAGTATGAAAAAATGGAATAGTCTAAATATCTACTGAGATGAGACTAGAGAAACAAATTATGGTGTATAATAATTAAAAAAAAAAGGGTTTGAGTAGCATGCACCATCCATCCCATTTTAGTAATACAAGGTATGTGTGTGTGTTGTGTTATGTAGGGGAAGTTGTCAGGAAACGGGTTGCAAGTTCAAATTAGGATCATTTGAGGAGTGTTTGATAATAGAACGTTTTAAAGGAGTGAGCATGGTACAGGGGCACAGATAATAAGACACACCGTGGGGCTAGTTTCAGTGGAACCCGTACAACTTCTAAGCTTGCTGTGAAGCAGCAGGCAGTAGCTACCAGAATTTAAAAGTTAAGACACATATAGAGGAGCCTGTCTTGAGAGAGGAGTCATAGAGGAACACAATCTGCTTCAAGCAAACCAAAAGGAAGGGGACTAAAGAAATAAATCTTTAGCCCTCACTCTTATCCTTATGACTGCCTCTTGGAATTTCTGATTGTCCCAGCCCAATTAGAAGCCAGAGCTAAAGAAGCCTATTGAGATCAGCCTTTTGGGGTAGAGTAGGGTTATGGAGAGACACAAAGAGGATATACAACACAGCATGTGCACACATACACACTCACAAACACAAGACAAAGAGAGATTTCTGCCTTGTCTTCATTCTATTTATCAAAGTATCAACTCTGGTTGTCTAGTGAAGTAAGATTTGAAATAAATTTCACTTACATTTTATTCTTCAGAGTAGTTAATTTTTTTTCTTATTAGATAGATCATTTTTTTTATATTTAGAAACAGCAGTAAAGGTATGTGGAAACAACAAAATAAGATTGGTGGTAGTCTAAAACAAGAAGATAGAGGAAAAAAGACGTGATCTGACCCCAAACTGGAAACAGGTTTTCCTTAACCCTTTAAGCTTATTTAACTATCAGTAGCTCATGCAGTCTCTAGCACTTTGCAGCAAAAGAAGCCAAACAAAGCAAAAGCTTTGTGGTAAGAGGTACATTGTGAAAAACCTCCCCAAACAATGCAGAAGCAGAAGAGATGAGAATTAAAGACTCAGAACATACTTCCGCATAAACTCCAGCCGTGAGTCAGAATATGGAGTGCACCAGAACTGCATTTTCTCCAAATAGATAGAGATGATTCACTACCATGATTTATAGAAAGGTCATGGATCCCAGGAAAAAACAGGGTTAGAAGTCAGGACAAAGATAGAAGACTTGCATTTGTGTTAGAAATGCTTTATATAAATTGCATCTAAATAAAGGCTGACATAAAATTCAGACTTGTTTTCCAAGAAAAAGTTTTTTGTTTATGCATATAGACATGACAAAGCCAAGATGTGAAGTATTTAAATCTCAGCTCAAATATCTACTCATATCCATGACCTTGAAAATCCATCACACAATGTCTACAGATAAGAGTATTCAGCAGCATGAGAAATAGTATGACTCAAGCTCACTCAGGGCTCTGATTTTTCTTATGTACTGTAAGCAAATTCTTAACCTAGTTTTATTTACTATAATTCTAAGAATATCCAAGTGTACCAGCAACTTGGCCCTTAGGAATAGAGGAGACCTGTAGGCCCCCAGCCATCTTTTCTCATTGATGACTCATTTGTACACACAGTATCACCCCCTCCACCAAGTGACATCAGACAGAAAGACTATAAATAGTCCCTGCCCTTTGACCAAAACTTCTCTTATGTCTTTGCCTGCCACAACTGCTGCTTTGTATTATGTGATTTCCAGGTTGTGGATCATCTTGCTTCAATCTTCAAAAGAAGTTAATCTAAAAAATACTGGGGCTTCTGTATACCTGGCAGTAGACTAGATACAGTGTGTGGAGGCTAGAGATAGACCAATGAGAGAGAGTCATAATCTCTAGCCTCATGGAGTTCAAGGGTTAGTGGGTGTGATAGTTAATTTTATGTGTTAACTTGGCTAAGCCATAGTACCCAGATATTGGGTCAAACAACAATCTGGATATTAGTGTGAATACATTTTTAGATGAGATTAACATTTAAACCAGTCGACTTTGAGTAAAGCAGATTGTTCTCCACAATGTGAGTGGGCCTCATCTAATCAGTGAAAGGCCTTCAGAGAAAACAGACTGAGGCCAGGAAGCAAGAGTTCTGTTGGAATGTTGCCTTTGGACTCCAGCTACACCACCAACTTCCCCCTGGATCTTCAGGCAGATTTTGGACTTTCTGGCCTTCAAAATTGCACAAGCTAGTTCCTTGAAATAAACCCCTCTCTTTCCCTCTCTCTCTTACATAGATGAGACAAGGAAGAGTGCTCTCACTGGGAACTGAATAAGCTGGCGCCTTGATCTTGGACTGCCCAGGCTCCAGCCCTGTGAGAAGCAAGTTTTTATTGTTTAAACCACCCAGGGTATGGTATTCTGATATAGCAGCCCAAAATGATTAAAACACCCAAAATACTGAGATCTTCCTTCATTTTCTCAGTCTTCTCTAGGAACAGCAACACTTTTCTGGACATTTAGATAAATAAGAGACAACCTTCTTCCAAACCATTTTGAAAAATGACCATGTGCCTATTTGTCTCTCTACACATTATACATTCACAGTCTTCTCCTGTCACATGTTCCATAAGCCATCAAAGACCCCTGATTTTTATCCGTTGAAGGACTCCATGACACCAACTAAATGCTTGCTCTGACACTTGACTTGTTTCCACCCTGAAACAGGTGCTGGTTAAAGGCAGATCTTTAGAACTACAGTACGCAGCTCAAACTTGCGGTCCACTTTACCTACCTGTGTGCCAGTGGGTTTTATGGTGATATGAACTTGGTAAGTTAATGTATGTAAACATAGACCTGGCCCAGATTCATGGAAGCACTAAAATATTAATGCATGTTTTAGTATACTCCATGGTTATTTTTGCACCCACAAGTTTTCTTTCTAACCAGTATAACTGGGTCTACCAAGAAATCCCTAGACTCAATCTAGAGGGTACAGCAGTGGTTTAGCTGGCCTCCCCTTCACATGGACCCTTTCTAACTACCCTACCAAGGCTGTCTTCACATTTTTGTAATGATTTTGGTCTTAGCTGACTAAGTGTTTACTACAAATCACTTAATCATTGACAATTTCAAAAAGAAAAAAATATATATATACAATTTATCATTAATATTTATCATATGCCTATGGCTATCAACCATGCCCATAATGGACTCAGATCTTGTAATAGTTGCTTCACAGATCTTGTTTAGTCAAAATTCATTTAATCATAACTCCTAGTGTATGTTTATCATGAGTTTTGAAGGCCCATTATTACTATTTTCCACTATGGTTCTTTTAAATATTTTCAATTTGAGGCTAAGAAATGCTTTCATTCTGGCTTGCCTCGGCAACTTCTGTTATCAAAACATTTCTCTGGAGTCAGCATTTCTGAATTACTTTTCACTGTGTTCAGTGATCAAGAGCCTTTTAAGTGGAAGAGTTGGCATAATCATTCTAGCAAAAAGCACATTTCTGCATAAAAGTGACCCTAAAACATTGATGTACATGTGAGGAAAAGACAATCTGATGCAATTCTTCATATAATCGAACGGAAACTGTTCTATATTATAGCCTACATTTCCTCAGGCCTCCCAAGTGTGGAGCTGAAAAAGAGGCCATTGGGAAATGAATTTTGTTTTTACCTGCCCATAAACACGAGCTCCCTACCATGCCTTCCCTCTTGCCCCTTTTATTCAAGTTCTGTTGAAAGCCCCTTGAAGGTCATCTTTGCAAGTACATTTTAAGTAGTGTGACCAACCCTTACATGGCAACAACACAGAATTTTTGTGGATTCTGCTAAGCTCTGCTCTGCTACTTTTATCAGGCAACATAGAGCCTTCTAGGAGGTGTTTTAACTCCCCGCTAAGCACCCTTGACTTTGCTAGGTATTAGCAAAATACTTTTTCTTTGGGGCTGTGTTAGTTTCCTAGGGCTGCCATAAACTGAGTGCCTTAAAAATGTATTATTTCACAGTTCTGTAAGCCAGAAGTCTGAAATGAAGGCACTAGCGGGCTGTGCTCTTTCTGAAGGCCTGGAGGAGAATACTTCCATGTGCATTCCGGCTTTTGGCAGTTACTGGCAATCCTTGGCATCCCTTGGCTTGTAGATGCACCAGTTCTTTCTCTGCTTCTGTGGGTGCATGGCATTTACCCTTTGCGTTTATATTTGAGTCCAAATTTCCTTCTTATAAAGGCATCAGTAACTGGATTAGGGTACATCCTAATCCAGTATGACCTTACTTTAGATGTTTAAGACATTGGCAAAGACCTTATTTCCAAATAAGATCACATTCATAGTTACCAGGGATTAGGACTTAAACATATACATTTTTTAACACAATTCAGCCCAGTACAGGGACCATGAAGTCATTAAACAAATATTTCTTAAAGGTTACTATGTGCCTGACAATCTTAGCACTCCTTCTGGGCATTGCTACTGCCTCTCCTGCTTCCATCTACACCTGCCGCCCAGCACCACGGTCTCTTCTGCCACTTCTTTGGAGAGTGGCCAGACCCCTAATGCATGGGTAACCTTCAGATGCCCGTGCTGCACAGAGTCAATGGCAAAAAGACAGAACAATGTCTGTCTCCCTTGCATAACTGGTTCTGCGAAGGAGATACAGAAGCAGTGGTTTTTGTTCCTGTGAGTCTCAAGGAGCTTTATACAACATGGCTACTTCCTTTTTGACCTCTGGTCTTCATTCTACCAAGGCATAAATGTGACTGAATGAGAGGAAGCTGGGCCAAGGACAAAGTTAAAAGAAAGACCTGGGCTATTTTCAGGGAAGAAAACAAATAAACAAACAACAACAACAACAACAACAACAACAAAATCATTTTCTGACCCTGTGGTTTTAGAACTGGACCCAAATCCTCTCCCCAGGAACTTTTCTTGAGAAACATTTCTGCGAAGTCTCAATCTCTCTTTCAAATCAATTTTTAGCTGCCCTGCTATACGCAGCTCATACTATTTATTTCATTAGTAATATTCAACCTTCTGAAGAATCAGCTTCATCTCAAACTATACCCACCATCTCTCCTATTTTGAATAGGGAATGCCTAATGCTATCTTTTGAAAATATAAGCCTAGTTTCAGACAGACTTGAGATCCTTAACATGTCAGTTTTTAGAAAAGACTTGAAAATAACAATGATTGAGAGCTTACCGTTTGTTAAATGCTATAACGAGTTCTTTATGTGCTGCACTATCTGATTAGATCCTCCCAAATATTTATGACATAAGTAGTGTTATCCAGCCCATTGTACAGATTAAGAAACTGATGTAACTGCCCTGAAATAAATAAATAAATAAATTGCTAAGTTTACACAGCTAGAACCTAACACATAGCTAGAATCTTAGCCTGTTGGTTCTGAACAAAATTTTGCATTTTGCTTTTGACATTATCATTCATATAGCACAGTCCAGAGTGTGCTTAAAACTATACTTATAAATATCTTGCATGTTTTTTATTCTTTTAAAGTTGATGAATAATCAGTAAATAAAATATACACTGAATGCCTTAGGAAATGATATATAGGAATAAACCAGAAGAGTGGAAACCAGAGCTGGCAAACAGTGGGAGTCTCCTATTCATGTTTAATGCTGAATTTAAAGGTGCATCATCCCAGAGTATGTCACTCTCCTAATCAGTGATGGAACTGTTTTATACACAAATTGCATCCTCCAGTGTAATGTGTGCATTGTTATCTTAGCAACTAAAGTTCATGCTCTGTTTGTTCCTCCATCTGGGGCTGCATGCAGATCTTTTTTTTAATGTATGCACACATAAATATCCCAACACAAATCCAATTTATCGGTATTAACATGTGTTTTCACCCTCCAAGATGCTGAAAGAGGCAATATATGTTGGAAACTTTGCAGAAACAGAGTTAGACCTAGATTCAGAGCTAGAAATGTCTCTGTAGGGTAATATATTTCTTCATTCTGTCTCTTCTTTCCTCTTTAATTTTTCTAAATGGGTCAAATGTGGCTAAAGCATAATATAGGACAGCTTTATTTGCTTGACATAATTACTATTTGGTAGCAGTCTCTTTTATTTATGACTGGTGATTTTTTTTTCCTTTTTCTATTTCTTTTTAAATTTTTACCGTTTTGAGATAACATCATTTATCCCAGGCAGCAGATTAAAGAAAGCCCAAGTCCTTGGTTTCCAGATTGACGTCCCTCCCTACCAGTTTGCTGTAATATAAGAAGGCCTGCCTTGGACAAATACAGTGTGTGCACTCTGTGACAACGATCCCTCGTGGTCCCTCTGAACAGCATTTATTGTCATTCATCCATTTGTCACCAACTGTAGTCTAGGCATGGGACATCAATTACATGTCAAACACTCTGGTAAATATTTAAGTGATTCTCAGACTAGTGGACTTTCCAGATCAGTATTTCACTTTTACAGTGTAACTGAGGCTTGGACTCAATCAGAACAGAGATATTTCTAAGCTTTAGGTCAATCTGTATGGTGGGAGATACATATTTAACTCAAGTAATATGAATAATTGACAGTTAACAAGTCATTTCATTCAGCCTGGGAACTCATTTTCTTCATCTGTGAAATAATAAGATTGAGACATGATCTCTGAAGCTCCTTTCAGATCTCCTATCCCTTGGTCCAAATGAATCAGTAGTTCACATGATTGTACCGAGCTGATTATAGCTTCCTATGGAAAGTTGATTTTTAAGATATTTTTAAGAGTTATAGTCCAATTCTTGATCATTGAGGAAATTTCAGACAATGCTTGCAAAAAGGAAAAAGAACATTTACCCTTAATAATATATTCCAGAGATGAGCAATCAACATTTTAGCCTTTGTTTTTCTCCCATGATTTTATAGGAAATGATATTTTACAAGATATTTTCACAACAAAAATTTTTTTTTTTTGGTTATACAAATATCTCCATCTGGTCCACAAGGTTTTGTAGTAGTTTTAAAACTGTTTTCTGCATATTTCTAGAAGTTCTTTGGCATCTCTCCAGGTTCTATAACTGGGTGGGAAGAATTGAGGGGAAACACCAGCTGTCAGATCTCAGGGTGAATGAAGAACTCCCACCAGATTCTAGGGAGGTCTAGAATACAGTTTTGTGAGCAGTGGATGTACTACTGAAGGATTATCAGGATTAATCCAAAGAATGCTGCCTGGCAATCTTCACAGAGAGACCATTTCACAGTCCAGAAAGAGAACATTGACAGAGAAATATCCTGGAAAAGAAACTTGCTGATAGAGCTTATATGCACACTTGCTGATTCTGGCAGTCTGTGCTGATCAAGAGTCAGGGAAGCACCATTTATGCAACAGCGACTTCCAGGAAAATGATTCACAATGAAGATAAATGAAGGCCTGTGTTCAGTCCAAGAGAAACATTTGCTCAGCTGGAACGTCAGGCAAGTGGAATATATGCCTGCTCACCTCCGAACTGGGTACCCTAGTCATCTGGTACTTAATTGTATGATAGCAGTCGGAATGCTAATACATACCTACCTTGGTACAACTTTAGAATTTTGTAACATTTCCTGAACTTGGAAAATTCTCCCTCCCCCTTTTAAGTATTATTTTCTTTGTTTTGTGGAATGACATTGTTTTGTATTTTTATTGCTTTTAACCTCCACTTCCTTCATTACCACCCATAATTGAAATACATATGTGAAGTATACAGATAGGCACTCCCTTTTAGGGTGGGAAAGTAAGGTAGGGAAGATATTTTGAAAGATGCAGAGGGACGGATGGCTCTTTGGTAATCATTCCTGTAAGTTTTCCTCCTAGTCAAAGAGAATGATGACAACTCTTGTTTTAAGCTAAGTATTATAGATCTGGCATTTGATGTGGGTAAGAATGTTAGTTTCTCTCTCTCTTTCTTTTTTTTTTTTTTTTTTTTTTGTTTTGGTCTTGACATAAGAAGGAACTTAATCTGTGAATAACATCTTCACTCTTCCTGTCAAGGGATGGGTAAGAATCAATCCTGTTAAGAACTTATATTTTAAAAAAAGCCACAAGTAGTCACACTTCTTTTTGTAATTCCTGATGATTCCCTAGGTCATTCCAAGTAACACCTTCAATCTATTATTACTTGACTTCATCTTCCACCACATCACAGAAGATGTCTTCTTGAAAGGTCCAAAATGTTTTTCAATCCTCAGTCTTCTTGACTTCTTTGTAACGTTTGAAACTGATTATCAACTTTGGGGTGCTGGTCCTCTTGTAGCCTCCTAGAACTTTTCTGGAAGTTCTTCAGTCTCTTTCATTTTCTATGACCACACTTTTTAACCAACTTTGGTGTCAACCAAGAAGTTGTCAAGAAAATTGCTGAAGCTGGCATAACATCTCCCCAAGAACTTCAGAAGGATAAACTAATGTTTATATAAGCCAAGTTTTTATCAGCAGTGCATGAACAACTCTGAACTTGTCATCCCAACAGACCATTTACATTTAAGAATAAAAACCTAATTATTGTCTACATTTAAAGCATCAGAAAAGTTAAAGATGCCTCAAAGCTCGTCTTCATACCTGTTTTCTTCTCACTATTATTTCCTCATTTAACATCGTGATTTAATCCTTAAGCTCTGTGTCAACAGCTATAAAGCCTCAAACTTTAACCTTAATTTTTTTAAATTTTTATTTTCTGAATTCCTGATCCTCCAATACTGGCTGAAGATGTGAGTGTAATTACACAACTGTTCCATTAGTACACTGATCTATATTTACCTCCTAATGTTCTCCTAATGAATATGTGAGATGATGCCTTTTATGCACAGAGAACTGTGCTAGGCACCTGTCATTAGCATATTATTAACATTATTCATGATCAATTACTTACAGGTTAATTATTTTCTAGAGTCCTTAAGTGCAGCCAGCCATCTTCTTAGCAACAGTTGGAAATAAGAGTCAGGAGCTGCTTTTATTTTACTCTGTCTTGAGTGCCCTTATTTTTTAAGAGAGTTTATCACCAGGTGCAGTCTAGCCTAGACTCAAAAATACTCTTGAGAGCCTAATTTAAACAAAATAGAGTCTTTGACCTATAACTTCTCACTCAGTCCTCTCCTTTGCACTCCATTTTCTATTTAGTCTTTGTTATCAAGTGTCTCACAAGAGCTTACTACTTGTTTTATTCTCTTGGCATCTCATAATTAATAGATAGAATTTTTATCTTTCAGTAAATAAGGTCTGGCTGAGACTTCTCACCAATTAGTCACTTATCAAAATGGTGTTGGTACTTATCTGATTTTTATATGTCCACAAAAGCTGACTGGTCTTCCTTGATCTTGCTTTAATTCCTTTCTTTTTTTTTTTTACAAGACAACCTAGCTTATTCACAATTTCTTGCATTCATCTTTTCCATTTTATACAGATAAAAATCAGTGAGCATACTTTATAACACATAAATGCTTAACGAAGTGAATAATATTATCCTCATCCAACTTCATCCAAGTCATACCTCCTATGTTTCTTGTTTGACCATTTTCCTCTAAGTTATATGGTTTTGAAATTTTCAAATGGAGATTCTAATGCTCCATCACTTCCTAAACTTGGAGGCAACATCAAATTCTCTTGACACCATCACATCTTTTTCACTCCCAAAGCCATTTCCAGGACCAGCTCCTCATCATCTCTCTTCTTGATTTGTGAAATGGTTTCTCACAACAATGAGATGTCTCTCACAACCTCTTCTTTTTGCATCGTTTGTAACTCCACAAGAGTTACCACGATATAATATAAAAAACTGTATTCAGTTGTGTCACAGTTATCGTCTTCTTTGATTGTGACTGCCTAGAGAATAATCTCAGATGTATCAAGGTCTCCAAAATCCTCCACAATCCCCCTATTAACAATTACAAACATATCTAACCGTACATCTTTAGTAACTGTTTCACTATTATTCTATAATTGTGCTTATTCTATTCCATTTAAGATGTTCTTCCCAAAGTCCTAGTTATGCAAGATCTAACTCAAATATGGTCCTTGTTCATTCAATCTTCCATTATTAACACAAAGCAGAATTCATATTCCTGTTATTTTTCTGATTATTATGGGATACTATAACATAAATCTTTTATTTTAATATATTTACATTTCTCATTGTAATTTGGCTATTTTGTCTCTATTACTATGTTATTCAGAAAAAAAGTCTAATTACTGGAGATTGATTTGTTTTTATTTTTAAAATATGCTTTCTCACATGGATATTTTATTTTATTTTAAAGTTCTATTGAGATATTACTCACACATCATAAAATTCATCCATTTAAGTGCATGATTCAATGTTATTTTTAATACACTCACAAAATTGTGCAACTGTTACCACAATCTAGAAAATATCAGAATATTTTTATCACTCTAAAAAGAAACATGCTCATTAATAGTCAGTTTTCATGCCACCTGCCCAAAGAACTGGGCAACAATTAAACTACATCCTGTTTCTACAGATTTGCCAATTCTGAGCATTTCATTCAGATGAAATCATGAAATATGTGGTCTTTCATGACTGACTTCTTTAACTCAGAATAGTTTTTTCAAAAGTCATTCAGGCTATAGCAATTTATATTTGATTTATGTTTTCCAGGTTGAGTTTCTATTTTTTATTGAAGTATGACTTGATTTACAGTATTGATGATGATTTACAGTATTACTTTAGTTTGTACAACACAGTGATTCAATACTTTTATATGTTATATCCCATTTAAATTTGCTACAAAACAATGGCTATTTTTCCCTGTTCTGTAAAATATATCCTTGCTGCTTATTTATTTTATACATAGTAGTTTGTATCTCTTAATTTCATACCTCTATCTTGCTCCTCCCCCTTTCCCTCTCCCCACTGGTAACCACTAGTTTGTTTTCTATATCCATGAGTCTGTTTCTGTTATATACATTCATTTTTTATTTTTTAAATTCCACATATGACTGATAACAGTATTTGTATTTCTCTGTCTGACTTATTTAAGCATAATACTCTCTAGGTCCATCCATGTTGGTGCAAGTGGAAGAATTTCATTTTTTTTTTTATGACTGAGTAGTATCCATTTTTTTAATAAATATATATATATATGTATATGTATATATATATATACATATATATGTATATGAATATATATATATATATATTCATCACTAGATGAACACTTATGTTGCTTCCATATCTTGGCTATTGTAAATATTACTGCTATGAACATTGAGGTACATGTATCTTTTTGAATTAGTGTTTTTGTTTTCTTTGAATATATATCCAGCTGTGGAATTGCTGGATCATATAGTAGTTCTATTTTTATTTATTTATTTTTTTTGAGGACACTCTAGTTTTGGCATATCTATTTTTAAATTTGTGTTTACCATGGTGCTAATATATGTTGACCTATAACTATATGTACTGTTAGAAACAGGTAGTCCTTTATGTCCAAGCACATTCTAAAAGATCTACTTTTATTACTTCTCTTCCCCATGTTTCATGTTTTTAATGTCATAGTTTACACTTTTACTGATTATTGTAGTTATAGTTGATTTTATAATTTTTCTTTCAATTTTCTTACTAGCCTAAGTGGTTGATCTTCAGCCTTTATTATGTATTTTCCTTGGATTTTTCTTTTTCTTATAAATACTTTCTTCTTGAAAGAATCTATTTTCTTTTCCACAAGGAGAAAACCATTTAACATTTCTTTTAGAGTAGGTTTAGTATTGATAAACCTTTTTAGCTTTTGCTTGTCTGAGTAATACTTTATCTCTCCATCTATTCTAAATGATAATCTTGCTGGATAGAGAATCCTAGGATGCAGGTTTTTCCCTTTCAGCACTTTGAAAATATTATGACATTTCCTTCTGGCCTGCAAAGTTTCTGCAGAAAAGTCAGCTGACAGCCTTATAGGAGTTCCCTTGTATATGACTCTTTGTTTTACTCTAGATGCCTTTAGAATTCCTTCTTTAAATTTTGCTATTTTTATCATGATATATCTTGGTGTGGCTCTGTTTAGGCTCATTTTGTTTGGGACCCTCTGTGCTTCCTGTATCTGGATATCTATCTTTTTCTTCAGGTTTGGGATGTTTTTAGTCATAATTTCATCAAATACATTTTGATTCCCTCTCTCTTCTCCTTCTGGGACCCCTACAATGCAAATGTTGGTATGTTTGATGTTGTTCAAGAGCTCTCTTAAACTGTTTTCATTCTTAATGCATTTTTCTTTTTGCTGTTCTAATTGAGTGATTTCCATTTTTCCTATGGTCCAGATCACTTACGCTTCTTGTATATCACCTAGTCTGCTGTTAATCTTTTTAGTGTTTTTTCTTCCAGTTATTGTATTCTTCATTTCTGATTTTTTTATATATATTTTCTTGTTCCTTGTTAAAATTATCACCGTGTTCACTGATTCTTTTTTTTTTTCCAATTATCATTCTTATTATTAATGCTTTGAATTCTTTACCTGGTAAATTGTTTATATCTGTTTAATTAGTTGTTTTTTCAGGGATTTTCTCTTGCTTTTTCAAATGAGACAAATTCCTCTGCCTTCTTATTTTCCTTACCTTATCTGTCTCTATGGCATTAGGTGAAACAGTTACCTATTGTGCTCTTGAAATGGTGTCCTTATGTGGGAGTACCTGTATATAGTCTGCGTGCACCCAGTGGCTTTGGTGGGCAAGCTGGATCTGATGTGAGCGCAAGTCATGTCATCCCTCCATCTTCAGCTCCACCTCCTGCCAAGGCAACAGCTGCCAACACACCAGAGCTAGGTGTGAGCCAGGGCATCCCGTCTGCTCAGCGGCCATCACTGCCCTGTTCAGGGTGGGGATGTGTCCCAGGTTGTTGGGGAAGAAGCCTTCGGGTTCAGTTCTCAAGTTGGCTCCCATTAAGTGTATGTTCTTACACTTGCCAGTACCAGCACCCCTGGCTCAGAGGGAAGCAGTGTTGGAGAAAGAGAGGCTGTTGTGTGTACTCGGTGTGGGCTAAGGCATGGGCTGTGATGTCTGCCAGGGTCAGAGACCCAGACTGCTTCTAGGCACTGCTTGTGTAAACTCCATTAATGAGCACCCTTGCCCTGCTCAGATGCTGCTTTGGGTCTGAGTCTCCTTTCCCTCCCACAGCTGAGCTCTCCCCTTGGACTCTGCCACCTTTGCTCTTGTTTGGAGCTGCACTGCAGGGTAGACAGAACCTGTGAGGGCTTTTGGTGTGGGTGGGGGAGTAGGCTGTGGTTTTCTGATCATAGACAGAAATTAGACTGCTTCTGAAGCACTGCCTTTGTAAGTACTTACCAGTAATGGCTGCCCTCTCCCTTCTAATAAGCAGCTTCATGTCTGAGCCCCTCTGTGTCTAATATACAAGCTCTCTCCTTGGCCATGGCAGCACTGACCTCAGCATGAAATTGCATCATGAAGCAGCAGAACTAGGGCTGTTGCAAGGTTAGGCTGGGGAGTACCTTTGAGTGGTCAAAAGAAACTGACCAGCCATTCATGCAATTTTCAATCTGCCCCCTCCTCCTTGCTTCAGGAGCAAGTGTGTGCATGCTCTTCACTATGGGAGTCCAGGATTCTCATAGCCCTTCTATTAGTCCCAACAGCCCATCACCCAGCCAAGAGGGCTTGTCTTACCTGTGTCAGATCCCAGGGTTGGTCGCCCAATATGTGGCTCTAACTGCTTACTCCCTAGGGAGGACCTCCACCCATGTAATCTCGTTTTCTCTGTATTCCCTCCCAGGGGCACTGGTCCTGATGTGATTGCTCCTCTTCCCTTCCTACCTGGTTCTCTGTGGAACTTTCATACAACCTTGATTTTATAGGAGTTTTTTGCTAGTCTCTAGTTAGTCTTCAGTGAGAATTTTTCCACATGTAAATGTATTTTTGATGTTTTTGTGGGGAGAAGTAAATTCCACGTCCTCCTACTCTGCCGTCTTGATCTGAGCCCCATATTTCTCTTACTTTTGCTCACTTAACACTTCACCTACATACCTATTGTGATTTTGTATAGTAAACGTGAAAATATGACTTCCTAACTGGATTGAAGAAACTTAATTATTGCATTCTCTACAGTACCTAGAACAATGTTTTTTTGCATAGAAATAAGAGCAAATATCTGCAGAATTCATGAAGTAAATGTACTTACATAACACTCTTTTAAATGGTATGAGTAATAAGTCTACATGACACCTACTAATTCTGTATCTTCCTAGGGATTTTCTTTTGCATAGTAAAGGTAGGTAAATTTTATGTACCTTGTTCTTAGGATTATGTATCATATTCTTCAGTGGATCTAGAAGCATGAACTCACTTTCTTATTCTCATCTGTAAAAGGGATATATTGGTACCTACCTGATAGGGTTATAGTAAAAGTTAATTCAGCAAATATATTGTGATACACAGTGTTACCCATAAATATTAGTTATCGTTAAAGATACATGTTAAAATTTAAAACTTTGATAATAATACCAGTTACTTATCTAACTTCCATATTAGACATGAGTACATCAATTTATAAAAAAAATGATTATTCTACATTTCATCAAGATGAATACTTCAACATTGATATAACTATAACATTATCTTAACCTCATAATAAAAAATGAACATAATAACACAATAATAATATGTATCAGTAACTTTATATGCATTTTATTCAAAATAAACCTTAATAAAAATGCTATTATTATTTCTATTTTGCAGATGAGGAGTGTAAATAAATAATGCAAGATTACACAGCTGGTGAATGTGAGAAGGGATACTGGAATCCTGATCTATCCAGTTCAACAATGACCTAATTTAACCAATAGTAATGTATTGCCATATTATGCACCACTTTTTAAAATGTCTTTTTCCTCATTATTCCCTCTTTCCAGGATACATTCTTCTGATCATCATATATCCAAATAATACTTATTTAAAGGTCGTGGTAAGTGAGACTTGGCATATGAATCCTCCCTTCACCCTCTATAAAAGTAGTATTTTTCAGCTCAGAAATTTGATACTAGTTTATCTTTGCTATTTATGACACTATCAATTTTGACCTTAAGTTTTAATTATTAACATATCTTTTTTTCCCTCCTGCCTATCTTACCTCTAAATTATTATTTTATTGAAGTATAGTCAGCTATAGTGTGTTATCTCTAAGTTTCTTAAGAAAAATACCTGTGTTTTGTCCAGTTGTGGGCTCCTCAGAATATTTAGCACACTGTATTGCATACAGTAGGTGCATAAATATTTGAGATTTTGCATTTTTTTTTTGCTTTCACATCAAATTTATGACACATGTATAATAGATTTCAATTTTCTCTTTTTTAATGTTAGGAAAAGGGAGAGTGTTTATTTTGAGCAGCTGCCTGCATTACATAGCAGTGTACATATAGATTTGATCACAGGGCTAAATGTGTTTGAAGACAGAAACGCTAAACAGTTTTTGAACTAATCCTATTTTCTTTTGATCTGTGTGACTATCCTAAAGCTGAATGCTAAGAAATCTCATGAAATTCAGTTTCTGGAAATAGTGGTTTCAGTAAATTGAGATTTTACTGTTATGGATGCTACTAGGAAATCTGTTTTAATTCCTGATACAATACAATTTTTTATTTAAGAGTTTTATATATTCTATATACATATTAAAAGGCAATCATTGTTAAGTGACAAGTTACTTTACCATTGACCTTATTTTCTGGACCAGCATTTCCTAGATACACAGTATTAAGCCACCAAATTGACTCTGCAAAATCCCAAAGCATCAAAGGTCCCCGAAAGTTCAACTCTGAGTCGACTGGTTTCTCCTATATCTATAATTTTCAAGGTTTAAATGATCTGTTCAAAGCTTTCTTCAGTCATTCAAGTGAGCAAGTTCCCAGGTCTAACAGATTTGTAAAGAGCACTTACCACATTCCTAAACACATTTCTTGTTGATGGCTGCAATCCTGAAACCTAGTCTTCAAAACCGCTTCCTGAATAGTGGAAGCACAACTCTCACAAGTCTTTCATGGAATTTCTGTTCAAATTTCCTTAATTAAAAGTCTTTTAAGCCACATATTTCTTTTTAGATTTCCTTTCAGTTTATTTATTTATTTATTTTTAACAGACAATTTTTAAGAGTAGTTTCAGGTTTACAGAAGAATTGAGCAGAAAATACAGAGTTCCCACATAGCCCTCCCCACCCACACACACATACTCCCCTACCCTCAACATCCCTCGTCAGTGTGGCATATTTGGTGCAATCAATTAACCAACATGGGCACATTATCAACCAAAGTCCATAGTTTACATTAGGGTTCACTCTTGATGTTGCATATTCTGTGGGCTTTGACAAATGCATAATGACATGTAGCCACCACTATAGTATCATACAGAATAATTTCATCACCCTAAAAATCCCTTGTGTGCCATCTATTCATCTCTCCTTAAGCCACATATTTCTTATATGGCAATACTTCATTTTCAAATTAAGGGAAAGTTCTTTGGAATTCTTAGCTAATAATACAACTTAAACAGTTTAAATAAAACACCAGGAAACAACCTCACCCCACATATGACATTATCATACAACTCTTTGTCTCCTTGTGCTATTGGTTGTAGTCGTTTCGTGCTCTATGTTAATATTATTTCTCCCTCTCTGAAAATGTTGGTCTTGAACCAAGTATCTGAAGTTCAGTGACATACATTGTGACAGAGAATCTTTCATTCTTGTTTAACCTATGAGAATAGTATAAATAGAACCTCTCCCTCCTGGTAACATTGATGATTTAATCTCTTATATCATTAACATCACAGCATGCTTGCATAAAAAAAACCCTAATGGGTTTCAGTTGGTAAACACTTTATAAATTGTAATCTTGTCAGCCAACATGATTACCATACTTGCAAACTAATCTGGAATCTGAAAGTACAAGACAATCAATTAAAGTCCATATTTAGACTGAGGATGGTTTATGATCCATGTGGGAAAGTTTTGATTCTATAGAAGTGTATGAGGAGAATTCTGCCAATAGCTTTAGGTTGCAGTCACAATTTCAGATTTCCTTGGTAATTTCAAAGGTAAGAATTGCAATGCCCAAAAACTTTAAAGTGAGTAAGCCCTATTTAAAAATGCTGTTTAAAACATAATGCATACCACCATGCACTGATGTTCAAGGTGCCTTGGTTTCACATATATCCAAGTAAAAAAAAAAAATGAGAAGGTTTCATTTTTAATTATTACAATTGATCATTATTCACACTCTCCAAAAATAAAATTGTGTCTGGTGTGTATTATTAAAATTCAAAGAAGTCATTTTTTAAAAATAATTGATTCAAGGGGCTTAAATTAACATGAATAAATAAATAGAATTTCATACATAATAAAGCATAACTGCAACTGTAATCACAAATAGAGATGCTACATATTTTTTAATGAGCTTAGTAGGGCATTTGATAGATAAAAGTTTTTGGAAGAAGTTTGTTTTCAGTGGCTTCCTTTATGCTTCAGTTTGAGATTCTAGGAACAATTTACTTATTACTATATTTTTTCCCTCTAATAAGTAATATTAAGATTATTTTAAGGTTAGAAAACATTTAGTTGATATTTTTCCCTCAAATTTAGTATGTGTACTTTGCAACATTCTTTACACTTCTCAGCAGAATTCAAGGAATCAAAGGGTAACAATTTGTAAGACTTGAGATTTGAAACATCCACATATATATGACTGGCATACTTAAGGCTCTGTCTAAATTTAAAGCCCAGAGGATTTACATGTGACCATAAATTATGCATCAAATAATATCCAGGTTTAAATATGAATTTCAACCCCTGCTTATTTTTATAAAGTACATTTGGCTTAGGTTTAGTTAACTGCATGGTCTCTAACAAATCTACTCAGGATGTTGATTTACAGCTTTTTAGCTTAACATTTTGTGACAATGAAAATAAAATGAATGATAAATCAAGTTTATGTTTCCCAAACACAAGTGTTATCAAGGATAGGATGTTCTGTTTTTCTCACCATTAGGTAACATATGCCTTTTCCTTCTTAATACATTTAGTGGGTTGAATGTATATCTTAATGGATCATGTTCCTGACTTCTGAAATTACCCTTTACCTAGCCAGTTTGTCATATTTTCAACTTTCACTCAGCCATACATGCTCTTACTCTCATCTTTGACCTCCATCGCTTGAACTCTTTTTATTCTATTAGAATATAAAACCTTTCTGGCTTTATTTCCCTTCCAGGCCATCCTGGACTGATCTTATGGTTAGTCATCTCAGTGACTTCATCCCTATTACTTTACATTTATTTACTTCCCTTTACCTTCTACTGCTGACCCCTCCTTGGCAGTGCCCAACTGTTGACCAATCCAACTGCTTCTCTTTTTCCTCAGCGGGGAAGTGCTGCTGGAGAAAAACCTTACATTCTCGGTAATTATATCCTTTATGCATTATGATTGCTGCTTTTCATGAGCCCTCAGCAACTCTGCAAATTTTTGAGCTTCCTTTATTAATCTTTTCCTTATCCACATAGTGGCTACTTCAAACTGAAAACTGACTCCAAATCTCCAACCCCTGATATTGTACTATCATTCTGCAAGATGTTATCTTTGTGGGAATAAGGTAAATGGGATCACTATGTGTTATATCTTACAACTGCATGAGAATCTATAATTATCTTGAAATAAAAAGTTAATTGGAAAACAAAAACAAACAAAACAAAAAAAAATCTCCAACCCGATCTCTATTCGAGTTAATTCTCACTCCTTAGCACATGGTGTAAGTTATTTTATTAATACAATAAAGTTCATCAATAATGGAATTTTAAAAATTCATAGAACTTTCCACTGCAGTGAGTGAAACTTAATATATGAAGTTAAAACACACCCATACACACACACATATACATACACACACAGGAGTTTAGTGTAATTCCAGGATGGAATGTACACCATGACAAAACAATCTAACTGTATTACAAATGTATGAATCACCTCACCAAAGAGGGTAGACAGAAAAGGCACTGACCTAAGTGACTTTAGAAATGAGTGGAGTCTGAAAGACTAAAGGCAAAGGAATGGCTATGCTGGTCTTGATGAAGTTAGTTCCCAAAGGCGTACATGTTGACTGGTTCAATACTACTATACATCTATGTTGAACATGAATGATTAAACAAATGGATGATAGATGGTAGGAGCTGTGTTTATCACTGTTGGAGTGAGAAGGTACAGATTAGAGACAGGAGAAGGCTACAGTGATCCACAATGGTAATAAATTAGGTTTGGAGACAGGGCCAACTCATATACACAGTGGCAGCAGGAGAAGCAATATACAATCTGAATGAAAACCAACGTCATTGAAAACTGGCATCACCACCTTTAATTTCTTCCTCCCATCCCCTCAAAACCCTACCTGATGTCTAAGAACACTGTTCTGAAAGACATTTTGTCTCAATGGCCATCAATTATTTATTAATTATCAAATCCTATGTTTTACCTTCATTCCTAAATTTACTTGACTTCTCATCTTCATTTGGCATCATTTTGTATGTGTGTGTGTGTGTGTTTGCAAACCCTGGTTTATCTTTTCTTAACAATTGTACTTCTTTCTTTTCTGTAAAATAAGAATGTTACTAAGCTTTTCTTCCAGCAAATCTTTTCTCCTTATAAAAAAATAAGCCTATATCTAGATTCTAAAATTAACTATTTTCTTATTATTCCCATTATAGGTGGGAAAAGATCTTCTGGTGGGACAGATTTTCTGATTTCTCAATTTGTGAGAGACTTTTTTCCCTTATTAGCAGATTCTCAAATAAATTAATGAAATCAAAATCTTAAGTTACAAAGAAACTCGGGTGATTTTGTTGTAGTGTAATGTTTTTTAAATAAGTAGTAGGGGGTAACATCATCAAGATGGTAACTTAGGTCAATCTCAACTTTAGTCCATCACATAGGAAGACGAAATAACAATATTCCATAGACAAGACAACACTGTAAAAATCCCAGAACCCAGAACTGAAGCTGAAGAACCCCTTGGACCACAGAGACCAAGAAGGACCACAGCATCAGAGTGGGGGCAGCACTGTCATTTTAATCACACTGCTCCTCCCCTGGGCCAGCACAGCACCACAGCCAGAGAGCTAGTGTGAAAAGAGAACAAATGGTGGCCATCCTAGAAACACACAACATGCCAAGAATGAATAATTGAGAAGCAAAAAATCTGTATAGACCGATAATAAGAAGATTGAATCGGTAACCAAAATCTAAAAATCTCATAACAAAGAAAATCCAGGGACCAGATGGTTTGACTAGTTCATTTTACCAAACATTCAAAGAAGAGTTAATACCAATTCTTCTCAAAATCTTCCAAAAAATGGAAGAGAACAGAACACTTCCAAACTCATTTTGTGAGTCCAGCATTACTCTGCTACCAAAACGAGACAAGAACAGAATAAGAAAAAAAATTATAGGCAAATAGTCTTGATGAATATAGATACAAAATATCCCCAAATTATGATATGGAAGGCTACTTCTTGACCTATGAACATGGAATTTGAGTAAGCAAGAAGTACACTTTCTGTCAAGCCATTGAACTTTGAGAATGTGTCTCTTTTAGCAGACATTACTCTCCTTATTCTACACAAGTCTTTAGTACCTCAGTGTAGACACTGATCTTAACTGGTAAGTGTTTAAATTTCCCAATCCTTCTACATTGCCACCACAGCTGTATTTCTGAAGCATCCTATTTCCAAAAATATTTGGTGACTCACCCCAGAATAATTTAATAATATAATAATGTTCAATCTCTTACATGTGTGTGTAAGATCTATAAGATATCCCACTTTTGTCTTTTTGTAAATTCTCCCTGCTACTTAAGTCAAATACCTCCCCACCTGAAGGACTGTAAGAAACTCATCATTCTGATTCATTTGCATACATTGAAAGTTATGCATTTTCTCAGGTTCTCTTTTCTTTTAGTGCTTTTTTTTTCCTTCTAGAATTATCCTTAGTGCAAATAACTTCCTGCTCAACACTGCTCATGTTTTCATGTTTTCAACCTCTCATAATGTTATTTTTTCTTGCAGTATTCCATTTTGTATTACCAGACTTCTTTTTTTTAAATGGGTCTACATTTACACCTCTATAACGTAGTATTTTAATAGTTTATATAGCATTTTGCTATATTGCTTTTCATATTGTTGATCATTCAGTCTCCCCTTAAGCTTTTAAACTATTTTAAGTTCCTTATTATTAAGTTCCTTATTTTTTAACCCAATGGGTAGCTATGGTAAACATATTCTATTTTTAATTGGATGGAATTAATTTTCCCCCATTAATTTGAAAAGAGTGATTTTTAAGACAAAATGCATTGAATTTTATCTTTAACAATTGTGTTTTAGGGCAAAAAAAATTACAAAATAATGAGACCAATAAAGTTGTTAGAGAAAACTTTAAAAATGTACCCTATTAAGAAAAAAATTACGAGCAGTCATTTCTGTATTAATAATGCCCAGTGTAAAGCATTCTTATCCACTTACTAAAACTAATTTAAGAAATTCTAACTGATGATCCCACAGTTAGAAAATCAGCTATTGTTTTTCTTTTAGTGTCATAAAAATGAAAACACTAAACTTGACAAATTCAAAACTGGCTTTCCTTCATTATTTCAAATAATATGGTTATCCTGTACTGTAAAATTATTTTGGCATTTCAAGTGCATCCCAGAAAGAAAATGCAATAACAATCTAAAAGCTCCACACAATTTTAAACAAATTAATGTGGGGAATTTTATAGGTAAGCAAAGCCAAAGATGTGGATAAAACTACACACCTATTTTTCAAAATGTTCTAAAGCTTGAAACTTCAATAGAATACATTTTAAAAATTTCAGTAAAGACTTATGTGTTCAGAATATTAAGCATCTTTATTTCAACAAGTAAAACTACTAGAATTTTTTTCCTTTTTTCCTTTAATAGTGATATTTGTTACTAGTGCTTTTTTTAAAGCATCGAGTGTGAAAAACATGTAACAGAATTCTATAAGTTGTGCTAAGCTAATACATTACCTCTAAGCAGCTTAGGCAGCATATCAAATAGGTTTAAATATTGCATTATTGTTAAATTCCATAGCATATATGATTTCCTTCAGTTGCATAGAAATTTATGAAGATTATGAAACATTGTTACAACTGCCACTCCAATTCCCCATTTATCTCTTCCTTATCAAAGACAAAGACAAACTGTCATTTTATTACTCAACTATCATACCAAACATTTTTGTAAATAAACCTAAAAATCATAAACATTATAATGAAAACTATAAATTATTTTTATTTTTTTTAGGTCAGTTCCCAGTTGAGAAGATGCCATTCTAAAGAGTAGCCTGAGCATAAGCTACTAGAGTGTCCCTGCTAAGCCAGGATGGGATGCCCTAAATATTATTAGACTGTGGTTGAGGAGTGTAAGAGGGTTTGCCAATGTAAAAAAGAGCAATTCAGAAAGAAAATAATTTTCCAGAAATGTTCAGGTGTTATTTGGATTTCAGAAATAAAATAGATAAGAATATGAGAGAGGAGATATACTGATGATTTAGAAACCAAAACAGTAAAAAGGTTGACAACTTTAATATAGCAAAATATTCCAAGATATTAGTGTCCACCTCTTGAAGATGGATGTAAATCATTTTTAAGTGAACTGAAAAAAAGCAAACTCTGTTTGTACTTATTGTGGTTCCAACTGTTACCTTAATAATTGACAACCATTTTTCACAGTGGAGAGATTGGGACTCCACTGTGAGCTTTGAATACATAAGTGGTTTCTCATAACTTCTCTGAAAAATTGATTTTTTGTGTGTGATTCTCCTAATTCTCTTCTAGACTTCATGTGCTGTGTCAGATTCAAAATAAGTGTAGAGAATGTGAATCTTCTCCATCTTCCAGGAAAAGAAAATGTGACCTACCCTTACTTTTCTAAAATCAACTTTTTTTCCTAGTCCCTTCTCTTCAGTGTAAACAGGAGTGTCAATCTCTGTAGAAACTTCCCCTCTTTCTAAGTTCACATAAGAAACGTATAGTTATCTGATTTCAGAAACCGGGAAGAAAAAATGTCTGTTCCTTATCCATGGTGTGTTATAATTGCTAATATCAAGAGACGATTTTCACTTTATTATAAACCACATTTCCAAGTGAGCTCAGAGATGCCTGTCACAGGAGCAATTCTTCAAATTAGATTTAGATTTTACGCTTGGTTACAAGTGCCATGACATCCTCAAGGCCATGGCATTGGCGTCCAGACTTCTCAGGCAGCTTGCAGCCATTGCTTCATCGATTTGCAATATTGTAAGCAATCTACTTGTAGTTCTCCATCACATGCAGAAATTCATAAACTACCATTTTCTTCCATTTTTTGGTTACCTTGTTTTCTATTTCTCTCACCTTGAAATACTTGCTTATGCTCCAGTCTTTGAGTTCTTGAAGAACCTCCGGGTCCTACTTAATGGTATTAATGGACTTCAACTCCCGTGCAAATCCTATGTGAGATGTGAGTTCAAGGAACTGACAACTTCCATTTTTAGTCACTCCCTAATCATTCGAAAGCAACTTTAGCAAAGAGAGGCACAGTTTCAAGCCACTAAATCTTCCTTGTCTTATCTGTTAGGGTTTGTGTGACAGTGAAGATTTTACTTCAATAGAGAAAATAAGACGGAAATTAAGATATACAATAATTATTTTGTCTCATAAGTATGAAATCCACAGGATGTAATCCAGAACAAATGAAAGAGGCTTAATGCAGACAAAATAATTTCCACTGTTCTTTTGTTTTCTTCAATTTTAATGTAATATATTCTTTACTGGTGTAAACGAGTTAATTGCAAAATAATTAGACTGATCTACAATTGTAGATACCTCATTTCTCTGAATTAGCATGAAGTGTCTTATTTAATGTAATTGAAACGTTTACTTTTTTATTATACATTATTTTCTTTTTCTTTATAATTATACTAAAATTGTGTGTTTTTTAAAAATCATAGTTGATTTACAGTACTATATTTATTTCAGGTGTACAACACAGAAATTCAGTATTTTTATAACTTTTATTTCATTTAAAGTTATAAAATATTGGCTATATTCCCTGTGTTATACAATATATCTTTGTATTTTATTTTTTTATACAAAGTAGTTTGTATCACTTAATCCACTGCCCCATCTTGTTTTTCTTCTCATTCCTCTCCCCACTGGCAACCACTAGTTAGTTCTCTATAACTATGAGTCTGTTTCTGTTTTGTTGTAGTTACTCATTTGTTTTAACTTTTTTTTAGATTCTCTATATAAGTGATAACATACAATATTTGTCTTTCTCTGTCTGACTTATTCCACTAAGGATAATACCATCCAGGTCCATCCATGTTGTTGCAAATGGCAAATTTTCATTCTTTTTTATGGCTGAGTAGTATTCTTCTTTATCTGCTCATCAGTTGATGGACACTTAGGTTGCTTCCATATTTTGGCTATTATAAATAATGATATTATGAACATTGGGGTACATATATCTTTTTAAATTAGCTTTTTTGTTTTCTTTGAATATATACAAAAGAGTGGAATTTCTGGATCATATGGTAGTTCATTTTTAGTTTTTTGAGGAAACTCTATACTTTTTTATATAGTAGCTGCACCAAGTTACACCAAATTCACCACCAATACTGTAATAGAGTTTCCTTTACTCCATATGCTCGCCAATATTTGTTATTGATGGTCTTTTGGATGATAGCCATTCTGAAAAGTGTGAGGTGGTATCTCATTTTGGTTTCATTTTGGATTTTCATTGCTTTGGTGGTCAGCAATGTTGGACATCTTTTCATGTGCCTGCTGTCCATTGTATGTCTTCTTTGGAAAATGTCTATTTGGATCTTCTCACTATTTTTAACTAGATTGTATGTTTTACATTGAATTGTATGAGCTGCTTATGTGTTTTGGATTTTAACCCCTATGATACATATTATTTGCTCCCATTCAGTAGGTTGTCTTTTCATTTTGTCAGTGGTTTCCTTTGCTGTACAAAAGCTTTTTAGTTTGACTAGATTTTTAGATTGATTAGATTCTATTTCTTTATTTTTGATTCTGTTTCCCATGCCTAAGGAGACAGATCCCCCCAAAATACTGCTGCATTCCTGTCAAAGAGTGTTATAGCTATGTTTTCTTCTAGTTTTATGGTGTCCAGTCTTATGTTTAGGTGTTTAATCCATTTTGAGTTTACTTTTGCATATGGTATGAGAAAATGTTCTAGTCTCATTCTTTAACATCCAGCTTTCCCAGCACTACTTTTTGAAGAGTCTGTCTTTTCCCCATTGAATATTTTTTCTTGCTTTATCATAGATGAATTGACCATATGTGGTTTATTTCTGGGCTTTCTATTCTGTTCTGTTGATCTATGTGTCTGTTTTTGTGCCAGTACCATGGTGTTTTGATTGCTGTATCTTTGTAGTATAGATTAAAGTCATGGTGTGTGATACCTCTGACTTAATAATCTCTTCTTGAGATTATTTTGCTGTTTGGAGTCTTGTGTGATGCTGTATAAATTTTAGGATTATTTGTTCTTGTTCTGTGAAAAAAATCATGGGTATTTTGATAGAGATTGCATTAAATCTGTAGATTGCTTTTGGTAGTGTGATTTTTAAAAAAATATTAATTCTTCCTATTCATGAATGTGGATATCTTTCCATTTCTCTTTACCATGTTTAATTTTCTTCATCAATGTTTTGTAGTTTCACAGAATAAGTTTTTCACCCCCTTGGTCAAGTTTATTCCTTGATTTTTTATTACTTTTCATGTAATTTTAAACAGTATTGTTTTCATGCTTTCTCTTTCTGATAGTTTATTATTAGTGTACAGAAATGCAGCAGACTTCTGTATGTTAACTTTGTGTCCTGCAAATTTACTGAATTCATTTATTATTCATTTCTTATTTTGTTTGATTCTTGCTCTTATTTTCTAAATGATCATTGGTAAAGGCTTATCAAATTTTTCTATCTTCTCAAAAAACTAGCTCTTGATTTCATTGACCTTTTCTAATTTTTTGTTTCTATTCTATTTATTTCTGCTCTTGTTTTCTTCCTTCTGCTGACTTTGGGCTTTGCTTTTTCTTATTTTTCTAATTCTCTTAAATGGTAGGTTAGCTGTTTATTTGATATTTTTCTTGTATTTTGATGTAGGCCTGTATCACTATAAACTTCCCTCTCAACTACTTTTACTGCATCCCACAGATTTTGAGACAGTTGTGTTTTTGTTTCCATTTGTCTTGGGGTATTTTCTGATCTCCTATTTGATTTCTTTATTGTTTTTTTAGCAACACAGTGTTTAGTCTCCATATGTTTGTGTTTTCCCATTTTTCTTTCTGCAATTAATTTATAGTTTCATATCATTGTAGTCAAAAAAGATTTTTGATACAATTTATATCCTTTTATATTTGTCAAGACTTGTTTTGCAGCTTAGCATGTGATCCATTCCAGAGAACGTTACAAGTGCGCTTGTAAAGAATGAGTATTCTGCTGTTCGGGGACGGAATATCCTATAGATAAGTTCAACTGGTTTAATGTGTCATTTAAGGCCACTATTTCTTTACAATTTTTCTGTCTGGGTGATTTAGCCATTGATGGAAGTGCGTTGTTAAAGTCCTGTACTATTATTGTATTGTTGTCAATTTCCCTCTTTTTGTCTGTTAATATTTGATTTTTATATTTGGTGCTCCTGTAATAGGTGCACGTATGTTAGCATATGTTATATCTCTTCTGTATTGATCTCATTATCATTTTATAATACTTCTCTTCGTGTTTTATTCTAGACTTTGTCTTAAAGTCTGCTTTGTCTGATATAAGCACTGCTACCCTTGTTTTCTTTTAATTTCCATTTGCATCAACTCTTTTCCAACCCCTCACTTTCACTGTGTGTGTGTTTTTGGCTTTGAAGTGAGACTTTTATAGACAGCATACAGATGGGTCATATTTTTCTATCCAGTCAGTCACTTTCTGTCTTTTGATTGGAGCATTTAGTCGACTAATATTTAAAGTGACTATTGATAGATATGTACTTACTGCCATTCTGTTATTTGTTTTCTGGTCATTTTTGTAGTTTTCTCTTTTCTTTTCATCTTCTTTTAGTTTCTTTCCTTGTAGTTTCCTTAGGCATATATTTGTCTTCGTTTCTCTCTGGTTTTTCTGTATCTATTGTAGGTTTTTGATTTGTGGTTACCACGGGGTTCATATATGTTGACCCATAACTATATCTACTTATTTTAAACTGATAGTCATTTAAGTTCAAAGATATTCTAAAAGTTCTACATGTTTTACACCCCTGTCCTGCGTTTTGTGTTTTTGATGTCATATTTCACATCTTCATGTCTATCCCTTATCTATTGTAGTTATAGTTGACTCTTTTAAACTCTGTATTTTAATCTTTGTATGAAAAAAAGTGGTCGTACTTAAAACATGATTGGTTTAAGTCGTGATTCTTAACATTACAATATATTATCCTTTACTAATGGCATTCATCCTTTGCTGTAAATTACTAGTTTGTAGCCATTTCTTTTCCCTTAAACGATACCCTTTAACACTTCTTGTAAAGTTGGTTTAGAATTGATGAACTCTTTTAGTTTTTGCTCGTCTGAAAAGTTATTTATCTTTCCTTCAGTTGTGAATGATATCCTTGGTAGGTAGCATTTAGTAGTTCATGAGTTTTTTCTTTAAGCACTTCTACTGTATTATGCCACTCACTTGGTTTGCAAATTTCTGAAAAAAAAAAAAATCAGTTATAACCTTATCGGAGTTTCCTTGTATGTGACTATATTTCTCTTGCTGCCTTTGAAATTCTCTCTTTATCTTTAACTTTTGCCATTTTAATTATGATAGGTCTTGGTGTGAATCTCTTTAGTTTTATTTGTTTCGGACTCATTGAGCTTTCTGTACCTGGAAATGTGTTTCCTTCTTCAACTTAGGAAGTTTTCAAAAGTAATTTCATCAACTGTGTTTTCTAACCCTTTCTTTCTTCTCCCATGGCCCCTATAATGCAAAGGTTACTATGCTTTATGTGGTCTCAGAGGTCACAAACTATTCTCGTTGTTTTATCTTTTTTTTTTTTACATTTTTTATTGATTTATAATCATTTTACAATGTTGTGTCAAATTCCAGTGTTCAGCACAATTTTTCAGTTATTCATGGACATATACACACTCATTGTCACATTTTTTTCTCTGTGAGTTATCATAACATTTTGTGTATATTTCCCTGTGCTATACAGTGTAGTCTATTCTACAATTTTGAAATCCCAGTCTATCCCTTCCCACTCTCCACCCCCCTGGCAACCACAAGTCTGTATTCTCTGTCTGTGAGTATATTTCTGTCCTGTATTTACGCTTTGTTTTTGTTTGTTTGTTTGTTTCTGTTTTTTAGATTCCACATATGAGCGATCTCATATGGTATTTTTCTTTCTTTCTGGCTTACTTCACTTAGAATGACATTCTCCAGGAGCATCCATGTTGCTGCAAATGGCATTATGTTGTCGGTTTTTATGGCTGAGTAGTATTCCATTGTATAAATATACCACCTCTTCTTTATCCAGTCACCTGTTGATGGACATTTAGGCTGTTTCCATGTTTTGGCTATTGTAAATAGTGCTGCTATGAACATTGGGGTGCAGGTGTCATCCTGAAGTACATTTCCTTCTGGATACAAGCCCAGGAGTGGGATTCATGGGTCATACGGTAAGTCTATTCCTAGTCTTTTGAGGAATCTCCACACTGTTTTCCATAGTGGCTGCACCAAACTGCATTCCCACCAGCAGTGTAGGAGGGTTCCCCTTTCTCCACAGCCTCTCCAGCATTTGTCATTTGTGGATTTTTGAATGACGGCCATTCTGACTGGTGTGAGGTGATACCTCATTGTAGTTTTGATTTGCGTTTCTCTGATAATTAGTGATATTGAGCATTTTTTCATGTGCTTTTTGATCATTTGTATGTCTTCCTTGGAGAATTGCTTGTTTAAGTCTTCTGCCCATTTTTGGATTGGGTTGTTTATTTTTTTCTTATTGAGTCGTATGAGCTGCTTATATATTCTGGAGATCAAGCCTTTGTCGGTTTCACTCGCAAAAATTTTCTCCCATTCCATAGGTTTTCTTCCTGTTTTATTTCTGGTTTCCTTTGCTGTGCAGAAGCTTGTAAGTTTCATTAGGTCCCATTTGTTTATTCTTGCTTTTATTTCTTCTAGGAGAAAATTTTTGAAATGTATGTCAGATAATGTTTTGCCTATGTTTTCCTCTAGGAGATTTATTGTATCTTGTCTTATGTTTAAGCCTTTAATCCATTTTGAGTTGATTTTTGTATATGGTGTAAGGGAGTGTTCTAGCTTCATTGTTTTACATGCTGCTATCCAGTTTTCCCAACACCATTTGCTGAAGAGACTGCCTTTATTCCAATGTATATTCTTGCCTCCTTTGTCGAAGATGAGTTGACCAAAAGTTTGTGGGTTCATTTCTGGGCTCTCTACTCTGTTCCATTGGTCTATATGTCTGTTTTTGTACCAATACCATGCTGTCTTGATGACTGTAGCTCTATAGTATTGCCTGAGGTCTGGGAGAGTTATTCCTCCAGCCTCTTTCTTTCTCTTCAGTAATGCTTTGGCAATTCTAGGTCTTTGATGGTTCCATATGAATTTTATTATGATTTGTTCTACTTCTGTGAAATATGTCCTGGGCAATTGGATAGGGATTGCATTAAATCTGTAGATTGCCTTGGGCAGTGTGACCATTTTAACAGTATTGATTCTTCCAATCCAAGAGCATGGAATATCTTTCCATTTTTTAAAGTCTTCTTTAATTTCCTTCATCAATGGTTTATAGTTTTCAATGTATAATTCTTTCACCTCCTTGGTTAGATTTATTCCCAGATATTTTATTACTTTGGGTGCTATTTTAAAGGGGATTGTTTCTTTACTTTCTTCTTCTGTTGATTTATCGTTAGTGTAAAGAAATGCAACTGATTTTTGAACGTTAATTTTGTAACCTGCTACCTTGCTGAATTCTTCAATCAGCTCTAGTAGCTTTTGTGTGGACCTTTTAGGGTTTTCTATATATAGTAACATGTCATCAGCATATAATGACACTTTTACCTCTTCTTTTCCAATTTGGATCCCTTTTATTTCTTTCTCTTGCCTGACTGCTGTGGCTAGGACTTCCAGGACTATGTTGAATAGGAGTGGTGATAGTGGGCATCCTTGTCTTGTCCCAGATTTTAGTGGGAAGCTTTTGAGTTTTTCACCGTTGAGTACTATGCTGGCTGTAGGTTTGTCATATATAGCTTTTATTATGTTGAGATATGTTCCCTCTATACCCACTTTGGTGAGTTTTTATCATAAATGGGTGTTGAATTTTATCAAATGCTTTTTCTGCATCGATTGAGATGATCATGTGGTTTTTGTCCTTTCTCTTGTTGATGTGATGTATTACACTGATTGATTTGCGTATGTTGAACCAGCCCTGTGTCCCTGGGATGAACCCCACTTGGTCATGATGTATAATCTTTTTTAAGTGTTGTTGGATTCTATTTGCTAAAATTTTGGGGGATTTTGGCGTCTATATTCATTAGTGATATTGGCCTATAATTCTCTTTTTTTGTAGTGTCTTTGCCTGGTTTTGGTATCAGGGTGATGGTGGCTTCATAGAATGAGTTTGGGAGTATTCCCTCCTTTTCAATTGTCTGGAAGAGTTTGAGAAGGACTGGTATGAGTTGTTCTCTGTATGTTTGGTAGAATTCCCCGGTGAAGCCGTCCGGTCCTGGACTTTTATTTGTAGGGAGGTTTTTAATTGCTATTTCTATTTCCTTTCTAGTGATCGGATTGTTCAAGTGCTCAGATTCTTCTTGATTCAGTTTTGGTGGACAGTATGTTTCCAGAAACTTGTCCATCGCTTTTAGGTTATCCAGTTTGGTTCCATATAGTTTTTCATAATATTCTCGTATGATATTCTGTATTTCTATTTTGTTTGTTGTAATTTCTCCATTTTCCTTTCTTATTTTGCTAATTTGTGCTCTCTCTTTTTTCTTCTTTGTGAGTTTGGCCAGAGGTTTGTCGATTTTATTTACTTTTTCAAAAAACCAGCTTTTGCTTTGGTTGATTTTTCTATGGTCTTGTTAATCTCTGTTGTATTTAATTCCTCTCTGATCTTTATTATTTCCTTCCTTCTGCTGCTTTTTGGGGCTTTTTGTTCTTCTTTTTCTAATTCATTCAGGTGGTGGGTTAAATTGTTTATTTGAGATTGTTCTTCTTTTTTGAGAAAGACCTGTATCACTATAAAATTCCCTCTTAGCACTGCCTTTGCTGTGTCCCATAGGTTTTGAGTGGTTGTGCTTTCATTATCATTTGTCTCAAGGTATTTTTTAATTTCAGCTTTGATTTCCTCATTGATCCATTGTTTTTTCAATAACATATTGTTTAATCCCCATGCTTTCCTTTTTTTCTCCTTTGTTTCCCTGTTGTTGATTTCCAGTTTCATGGCATTGTGGTCAGTGAAGATGCTTGAGATAATTTCTATCTTCTTAAAATTGTTGAGGTTTCTTTTGTGCCCAAGTACATGATCGATCCTGGAAAATGTTCCATGTGCACTTGAAAAGAATGTATATCCTATTTTTTGGGGGTGTAATGCTCTGAAAATATCCACCAAATCTAGTTTTTCTATTGTAGTATTTAATTTCTCTGTTGCCTTGTTTATTTTCTGTCTGGAAGATCTGTCTAGTGATGTTAATGCAGTGTTAAAATCTCCAACTATGATTGTATTCCCATCAATATCCCCCTTTATCTTTGTTAGTAATTCTTGTATGTACTTAGGTGCTCCTATATTGGGTGCATATATATTAAAGAGTGTAATATCCTCATCATGTATCACTCCTTTAATCATTATAAAATGTCCTTCTTTATCTTTCTTTATGGCCTTTCTTTATGGCCTATTTTGTCTGAAATCAGTACTGCAACACCTGCTTTTTTGGCTTTTCCATTTGCATGGAATATCCTTTTCCATCCTTTCACTCTCAATGTATATGTGTCCTTCTCCCTAAAGTGGGTCTCTTGTATACAGCATATCGAAGGTTCTTGCTTTATTATCCAGTCTGCCACTCTGTGTCTTTTGACTGGAGCATTTAGTCCATTAACATTTACAGTAATGAATGGTAGATGTGTGTTTATTGCCATTTTGAAATTATCTTTGCAGTTGAATTGGTATATCCTCTTTGTTCCTTTCTTCTTCCTTTTGTGGTTTGGTAATTTTCCTTTGTATTATCATGGATTTTATTTAATTTTTGTGACTCCTTTGTAAATTTTTGGCTTGTGGTTACCCTTTTTTGTAAATCTATCAACCCATTACTATAACTGTTTTTATTAAACTGATAGTAACATGATCTCAAACCCATCCTACTGTTAAAAAAATTTAAAAAAGAAAGAAAAAAATATTCTATATTTCCCTGCCTCCCTCTCCCACTCTCAGTGATTTGTATGTCTTCTTTTATAATTTCATGTTTACTTTATTTGTAATTCATGAGTTATCACCTTTCCAGTTGTGTGTTTCTCATTTCTGTAGCATCCTGCTGCTTGTCTATTTAGAATAGCCATTTCAATATTTCTTTTAGCATGGGTTTAGTGTTGCTAAACTCCTGCAGCTGTTTTTTGTCTCTGAAACTCTTTATTTCTCCTTCTATCCTCAAGGATAGCCTTGCTGGATAAAGGATCCTAGGCTGCATCTTTTTTTCATTCAGGGCTTTGAATAGATCTTGCCACTCCCTTCTGGCCTGCGAGCATCCTTCTACTCCGCCATCTTCTCCCGGAAGCCTGTTTTATCTTTTTGCTGTTTTGACGTTGTAATTTCCATTATTCTATCATCTACACCACTTATATGTTCTTCTGTAACACCAAGTCTGCTGTTAATTCCTTCTACTGAATTTTTTTTTTATTTTGGTTACTGCATTTTTAGTGCTGACTGCTTCTTTTTTTACATTCTCTAGTTTCTTGTTAAAATTCACACTGTATTCATTGATCCTTTCCCTAAGGTCACTTAGCATTCTTACTACTAATGCTTTGAACTCTTTATCTGGTAAATTATTTACACTGTTTCATTAGGGATTTTTTTCAGTTTTTTTCTTGTTCTTTCATTTGAAATGCATTCCTCTGTCTTCTCATTTTGTTTAAATTTCTGCCTCTATAAAATAGTTATCTATCCCAGACTTGAAAGGGTGTCTGTGTGCAGGGTTGTCCCTTTGCAATCCGTATGTGCCCAAGTGCTTTTTGGGAACTGGATCTGAAGTGAGCACAAAATATTAACTACTATGTATAAAAATAGATTTAAAAAAATAAATTTCTTCTGTATAGCACAGGGAATTATATTCAATACCTTGTAATAACCTTTAATGAAAAATAATATGGAAGTGAATATACGTGTATATATAGGACTAAGACATTATGCTGTACACCAGAAATTGACACTTTGTAATTGACTATACTTCAATTAAAAAAATAATGAAGTGAGTACAGGTGACCTTTTTCTCTGGGGTGTGTTAGCAGCTGTCACTTTGGTGGGTGGTAAGGCTGGAGATGGAGGGACTAGAGCCAGTGCCAGGTGTGGACTGAGACTTCTCTGTGCTCACTGGTATCATCCTCCTGGAGGTGGGTATCTGGCCCCAAGGTGTTGGTGCAGAAGCCTCAAGGGTCAGGTCTGAGCTTGCTCCATTCTTGAGAATTGTGTGCACTCCCCCTGACAACAGCATTTCTGTCCTTTTGAATAGTAGAACCAGAGCAAGAAGGGGTGAACTAGGTTCCCAGTGCAAACCAGAATGTGTGTTGGGATGGCCTCAGAAAGCAAATTAGAGCCCCAGACAGCTCCCAATCCACCACTTCCACATGGGTGCCAACACAGACTTCCTTTGCCCTGTTCAGAGGTGAGGCTGGGTTCAACCTGGCTCCATCTGCCCCTAAGCATGCACCTTCTCCTAGGTAACAGCACCTCCACTCCAGTAGAGGGCATAATTGGAGCAAGGGGGACTAAAATGAGTGCCTGGGCAGGGTACACAACAGGAAGGTCTTGGCAAGTTAGTCAGAGACCCAGGCAGTTTTCAGTGTGCTGCCTCTGCATGGCATATGGATCTTGAAGAGACAGATTCAAGAATATCTAGGGTAAGTCTTCAAATACATACATAAATACAAACATTCATGATAAATGTAAACAATAGGTAGGAATGTTAAAAGCCAAAATTCTAGAAAAGTTATCAAGGTTCCTGACAAGTATATTTATCTTGAAGTAAACAGTCTGGCTTCATGGGCCAGATGTAGCTACATTCCCTAAACAATAATTAAAATATATTTTTTGTATTGTTATAGCCACAGTGGAAACGAAATGATTCTGGAGGATTTTAGAGTGCCAGCCACCTGGATATGGGACCTTTTCAATTAATTGAGTTTAACACTTAGGAAGAGAGATGATCCCTCTTATTTCAAAATATATTGTCTAGCTGACTTTGTAAGCTTCAAGAGCATATTTTACTGACTGTAAATTCCTATATAACCCAAGTCAGTTAGAAAACAAAACTCTAGACTTGCTAGCCCAAAAATGAATGACAGTGGCTGCAATCACATCAGTTTCAACGGATATGCATTTCTGCATCAGTATGCAACAGCCTGGTTGATTTGTGGACTCATCTATGTCATTCCTTGGGGATTGCCAGAGCTGTTAAAGGAAGGAATTTTTCAAATGTCTAGATCTGCATGAATAGCTGAACCCTAGATTCCTAAATCCTAGTGCATATTCTTTTCCTCCTTCTATTTCCATTCTCTACCTCCTCTGAAACATTATTAGCAAGTACTTTTCTGGAGATGTTCTGAAAATGTTTACTACAGTGGTTTTAAAATTGTTTTTTTGACAATAGTCATGCTGACAGGTGTAAGGTGGTTTTGATTTGTGTTTCCCTCGTGATTAGTGACGTTGATCATCTTTCTTTGTGCCTATTGGTCATCTGTGTGTCTTCTTTAGAAAAATGCCTGTTCAGGTCTTCGGGTGTTCTGCCCATTTTTACTTCAGGTTTTTTTTTTTTTTTTTTTTTTTTTTTTTGATATTGAGTTGTATGAGTTCTTCATGTATTTTGGATATTAACCCCTTATTGTACATAGAATTTGCTACTATCTTTTCCATTTATTCAGTAAGTTGCCTCTTCATTTTGTTGATGGTTTCCTTCACCACTCAAAAATTTTTAAGTTTGATTAGATCTCATTTATTTTTGCTTTTGTTTATCTTGCCTGAGGAAACATATCCAAAAACATTGCTAAGAGCTATGTCAAAGAGTGCACTACCTATGTTTTCTTTTAGGAGCTTTATGGTTTCAGGTCTGACATTTAAGTCTTTAGTACATTTTGAGGTGTTTTTTTTGTTTTTGTTTTTGTTTTTTTTTGTATATGGCATGAGGAAATATTCTAGTCTCATTTTCTTTCTTTTACATGTAGCTGTCCAACTTTCCCAGCACCATTTATTGAAGAGGCTGTCTTTTCCCCATTGTATATTCTTGCCACCTTTGTTCTAGATTAAGTGACCATATGTGTGTAGGTTTATTTTGGAGCACTTTATTCTGTTCCATTGATCTATGTGTCTGTTTTTATGCCAGTATCATACTGTTTTGATTATTGTAGCTTTGTAGTATAGTCTGAAATCAGGGACCCTGATTCCCCCAGCTCCATTCTCCTTTTTCAAGATTTTTTTTTTTTTTTTGCTATTTGGGGTCTTTTGTGTTTCCATAAAATTTTAACTTTTGTTTTCTTATATTGGCTACAGTTACTGGAAGTCTGATTCTAAGAAGGGCAGAGTTTTTGGAGATTGTGTTCTGTCATTGTAGAATTCTTAACATTTCAGCTCTACAACATGGAGCCCACACTCCCATCATGTCCTCATATATAAGTCTGGCTTCCTTCCTTCAACCTGCTTCTGGCCTACTCTTTTATTTTCTGTCTACATACAGGTCAAAACATTATTCTCCCTTTCCCTTGCCTCTAAATCACCTTCTAATTCTTGGGCTATTATCTCATATTTGTGAATTCAGAGGCGATTTCAATAGGACTTGATTCCCTCTTTTTGACTGTATCCTTATCCCAGATTGCTTTCACTCCACACTATGGGAATGGTAGGACATTTCCTATGGTAATAGATTTTTGTATGTGACTATGAAAGAGATTATCATCATCATCATCATTGAATAAGTTAATATGCAATGAGCATTTACCCAACATCAAAGGAGTCTCAGCTCTTGACTAGAAACTCCTCGCTCAGTCTTCACTGGGATATTAAAAGGCAGGCAGGCTTAGTGATTCACATTAGAGTTCAAGAAACTGAGACTCAACAATGATAACTTCCCTAAAGGCACAGAGCTAAGCTGCTAGAATGGATGTGGGCTGGCACAGAAGTAGAAAATAATGTGAAGATCCAGTGGAGGTTAAAAAGGCTTATCTATGGAGAGTAATTGTAATAGACTCAAATGAGTGGGCCTAGAGCAGAAGATATTTTATTTTACTTTAACAACATAATACTAAGATTAAGAGCATGGATGTGACTTTTGGCCTCAGTGATGCAGAGATAAGGTGAGTAGTGAAAACAAGGGTGCCTAATGCACAGGCTGGCCTTTGTCTTTGGCAAAGGTGAACCAGCTTTGTGAGCTTGGGGATGGGTGGTGTCTGATTTTGAGCATATTCATCCATATAGTCTCAGTATTAGCCTAGTTCTATGACTGATTGTGCTTTAGATACTATATGGTTTCAGTGTGGAAACTGACCCTTTAGACAATGTTTCTGGCTTTTGGTGAAGGAATTAGGCAAAAACATGAATTAAAAAAAATTGAATGGAGCCTATTGATAGGGAGGTTGGAAAGTTGTGTGTAATTGGACAAAAGAAAGTATATGTAAATGTATTCGTTTAAAAGGCATTTATCAAGCATTAGAATTTGGAAATGTAACTGATATTATAAAGAAAGGAGGATTCTAGTAGATCAAATTTCTGATGCAGTTACTTATTGTTCTTATCCAAAGTCAGAGGCACCAGGCCAATTTTTTTTTAATGATTCTACATTTTTTTTTAATTTGAGGGTGGGTAATTTGTCAGATATTAATGTATGGACAGACCAAACTCAGCAAGTGGTCTCTATGCAAATATAGTTGTATATATAGTAGGTTTTTTAACCTTTAATTCCACATTTTTAAGAAATTGTGATGATAGTCTGGAATGCTCTATTAAAATTAAATTAAAAATATTTTATTATGATTTAAGAAGGTTAATTGTATAGTGATATACAAAAAGAGAAAGTAAAGAACAATATACTTAATTGTGCCCAACAGATTTTATAATTCATCGATGTCTAGGAATAGTAGAGGGATGTATTAAGATAACCTTCAGTTTGTCTGTTTACATGTGTACTGGTGAGGAAGGTTTATAAACTTAGGTAGACCTAATCTATTTTAACTTTAAATATTTAATACTGTCATTTAAGACACTTTCATCAAACAGTTTCATAAAAGTGCATCTTGAAGTTAACCATTATATATGTATTAAGTGAAATTTATAAGGAAAAAAAGAGTAGCTTTCAGAATTAAGCCTTTTTTATTATAAAATGTCTCAGTACATATCTACCTTTTAAGATGGACTATTGTAAGTCACAGTGATGAAAAGAAACAAGGTTCTATAAAAAGCATTAAGGGGGATCAATTCTCTGCCAGACCATCTTGGATCCCGGGTAATTCACTATGTCAATAAAAACATAACCACATCTCAAAGGATTTTCTTTTATTATAGTGGTCCACAAACCTACGTGAAAGGCTTACATAGAGTCAGAAAACATGCCCGCTGTGTTTCTGTATTTCCAGCTTCTGAGTTCTATAAACAATGTTTACTATAATTACTACAAAACAATAGGCAGTGTTGGGATTAAGTTTAATTTCTCGAGTGTGCTTTCCTCTGTCATTTTGACCCTGAAATGCCCATCATGACGTGTGGACATAGATTTGGGAGAATAAGGACTTTACAGTTCCAGTGTGTCTAATCTTTAAATCTTCACTTTATTTCACTCTCTACCCTTTTTATTACTGTTACAAATTCAGGTTCTATGGCAATAACTGATTTCACGGCATCTGAAGAGAGGAAAGTGCTTATATGAAAAGATGTCAGTTCTGATTGTCTCCCAGTCTGAACTGGGAAATGAGGCTTGTTTAAATGTATGTTGGAATAGCCTAAGAAATCAAAGCAACAACAGTAGAGAGAAGCTGTTTTGAGTTTGTGCCAATAGTTAAATTTTGTGTTGTCAGACTCTAAGAGAAACAGAGTCGTCGAATATACTGACAGCGACTAACAGAAAATGGAAGGGAAAATCACTAGAGCATTAGACACGTAGTCAAGAGACAAGTTTAAATCACCGTCATGAGGAATTTTAGGTGTAAGGCACCTCTTGGGTAAATTATGATAACTCAGAACTTCATTTAATTTGCCAACTGTAGAATGAGTGCAATGACTGTTCAGTACATCTCAGAGCATTAATAAAATGATGTTTTAAAATGGATTTATTATTGCTCACCTTCAAGTACTGCCTTGCTACAATTATAGGTCAGGATAAAATATCTTTATAGATTCAGTGCAATGAAAAAAAGCACCACTAACTGAAGTATTATAATTACAATTATAATTATAATAGTTCTAGTGAATATTAATCTCATAAAAATTTGACCATTGCACTCAAAGTTCTCTCTCTTTCTCTTCCTTCCTTTTTTCTTTCCTCAGTCCCTTTCTTCCTCCCTCCCGTCCTTCTTCCCTTCCTCCTTTTCTCTTTCTTTTTCACTTAGAAGATAATTTTGCTAGGTTCTTGACACTTCAGATTTGGGGGAGGTGAGAATAGGATGTATGAAGAATAGGGTGGGAAAATTTGAGTATTAGCCTTTCATGACATACCAGGACATTAGCTAGGTATTTCCATGCATAATTTCATTTAATCTTCAATGCAACCTATGCTGTAGTACTATTGTTAGTTCAATTTCCCTGATGAGAAAGCTGAGACTTAAAGAAGTTATATAATTCACCCAAAGTTACACAGTTTACGGCAGATGTATTAACCAAATTCTAGTATATATGATTCTAAAGTCTTCAACCATGGTAGTGTATGTACGTCGATATCCTGTTCAGGGCATCTAGAGAGTGTTTCTTTCTCAGCAGTTTTATGTACATGACGACTGAATTAAGCAATATACAAGATAGCTACCGTATCAGAAAAACATGCAATATTGTCTAAAGAAAAAGGGTAAACCAATTTATTATTGGCGTATAATAACTACCTTCTGCCCCTAGTCTATTTTAAAAAGTGTTTTACGAATAAAATTAAAAGTTAATGTAATTGGAGTAATCTATGATAGATATCATTCTAGATATCTGCTCTATTTTAACTACAATTAAATGCTGAAAAATTTTGCTGACTTTTATTGTTCTCAAATGAATATGTGAGTAAAACCAGGATGTCACCCAGACTGATGTGGATTTACTAACAGAATCTTACTTAAAAATATATATTAAAGGCATACATTTTATCATAGTTGCATATTGCCATATATATATATATTTCAATTTTATTTTAATATTTAATTTAACATTTAATTATGAGGTGTATATTATGAGGAGAACTCTGAATTTCACTTTATGGTATTTTGAAGTTAACATTTTTTATAGACCAGGTATGTGCACAGGGTAAAATAGAACAAATCAGTGCACAACATAGCATCACTTTCAAAATTAAGATCTATATGATCAAAATTTCAGAATTTAAATAACACAATAAACTAAAATGAACATGTATTAATGAGTCAACCAAAATAGAATTTGATAGGCAATGTTCCTCAAAGATAAATACCTGAAACTTGATGTTTTACTACAAATGTAAACACACTGTACAAATAATCTTGTTTTAATAAAAAAATCTATTTGGTTTCTTCAATATATTTATTGTATCATCTATTTAACACAGTAATTACAAGATTTAGAATGAATGAAGTTATTATGAATGAAATGAATTAATGAAAAATAAGATCAGAAAAGAGTGATTTAAAAAAATAAACGTGAGAGTGTCATTGACCATGTGCCTGGGGGAGTGTCACTGACTAGGCTAATATATTATGATGAGTGTATAATGAAGTTCAAGGTCTACTGGAAGTTAAATCTCCCACCATCCTGGGCCTCAAGATATACTGGGAGTTGAATTTTCTGGCATCCTGGTGCTAATTGCTGTCATTCCTTTAATGGTTGTGCCCTGCCTTCTTCCCTCCTGTCTTAGAGGAGTGGGAATTAGGAGGGGAGTTATAAACCTAAGGCAAGATTCCATAGGATAGAGTGTGCTAGCATTCCTGGAGTATTTGTTGGCATAAAATCGTTGTGGATTTAATGAATGTTGCTTAAGCACATGTATCCCTGACTGAGATGTAAATTTAATTAGTGTAACAAATGAATTATAGACAGTGATGATTTTCCTGTTCTCTGTTTCCGTCCTTTCTTTCTCTAGGAGTATAGGCTTTAAAGCAGTCTGAAATGATACAACGGGCAGATAAGATAAAGTTATTATCCTGAAGGACTTTATAATCTGGCTTGTGAGATAAGACACAAATGAAAATTACCCGAACAAGGAGGAGACTGGACTGGAGTTAGAAGTGCTGGTTGTGACACTGACGATCTACAACCCCTAAAGGTGTCTACTAATGAAATTTCTCCTGGAGACATTCGTCAGCACTAGAGGAAAGTAGACAGTCAATTCTATGTTTCTACAATCCTGGAAAGATAAAGAAGAGGTGGGAGGGCACCATCGAGGTGGTGGGAGGGCACCATCGAGGTAGGGGGAGAAAGAGTTATTATAGGATTATATGAAATTGTGTGTGAACTTCTGAAAATTGAAAAGCATTATAGAATTTGAAGAATCTTTCATTCAATAAAATAGTGAATTCCAAAAGATATACAAAAGACATTTGTTCTATAATTTTAAAAAAATCTCTCTGAGACAATTAGATTATTTTTAAGAGATGTTAAAGATTCTAGGGATGATAGAAACTGAATGTGAGTCACACAAGGATTCTCTCCATGGCATGCCACCTTTATGTTTATTTCATTACCAGTGTGGGTATAACTTCATATAAAATAAGACTTCTCAAGTGCAGTAGGGCATATATTCATTGGCCAGAGGAGCAGGCTAGATTTCTCCAAGATAAAAAATGTAGGGACTGTCAAACAGGATAGGGTTAAATGGTCCAGCTCTGTGGATACTTTTACACAGCTGAGTCTGTAGTAGCTGCAAGACACATGCAAGTCAGATGCAGACTCCCCAGAACAGAGACCTGGAGATTTTTCCTTTTGAAGCAGCATAACACATTGGAAGAGACCTTAAACAGAACCTTAAAGGGAAGTTGCCTAGAAACTATAAACTCAAAGTCTAATAAGAGTTTACAGGCCTCTTGGAAAAGTTAGCTTTATTCTTTCTTGAGAACGACCACTCTGAGTTTAAATTTGGGGCACCTAAATAGAATAAGAACTAAGAAATATGTGGGGACTTCGCCCATCTCTTGCCTATATTCTACCACTGAATAGATAATACTGGTTAAAGAACAAAATCAGAGCTTTAATTTCTTTATCCATAAAGTTAAATTAGAATTAAATAAGGCAAGTGAAAACATTATGAAAACTGTGCAATGCAAAGTAGGAGTTTGTGTGGTAGGTTAGAACTTTTTTAAGCAAACCTTCCAGTCTTCTCCCCTATCTTCATGGAAGTTGTGTACTTCTGCATCCCTTGACTTGGAAAGGTGATTGATAGGATAGTAATTAGTAAACATGGTGATTGATAAGTGCTTGTGTTGTTGGGGGATACCAAAGCCAGCTCGCTAAAGGGTACTTTTCAGGAATTTTGCAAGGTAACTGTCAAGCACAGTCATTATTCAAAATCAGTAAAATTAAAAACAAAGGTAATACATATTCAAAACTCATCACTTCCTATTTCACAGCATCTTATTATTACTCATGCTTTTGAGATTATATACATCTACTGAATCTGTAGGGTGGGAAATCTGTATAAGGATATGCTACTTCACATCTTTCCCCAACTCTGCATTTGAACACGCATTTTGCGTTATCAAGATGGGAATAGTCTTAAGTGATATGATAAAAATACATATTAATTTAAAACAACTAATTTTCTAGGACGGTGTTTGTATAGATAAGAATTAACACAGAAAGTCCTGCTTGCAAGTTTGGCCCTTAGCTAGTGACTGGAAATTTGGATTCCAGGAGAATCCTTGTAATAAGGAAGATCAAATCTGACTCCATATTAGATCTGGAGTTCCTTTAGCTCTAACCTTGTGCTCTGTTTTGTGTGTTTAGTCACTTTGGTTCTGCACCTTTTGTAAAAGAATGTTGCCTATAGCCTGAAATATATAAGATAGCTCAACCTCGAGGCTCTGATCTTTAAGGGTATAATGCTTTTCTATCCATATAGAGATAGAATGTTTTAGAACAAAGAATAACATTTGTCTTGATGGAAGTTTATAAGATCATGATCTGACCTATGACAGTTGCAAGAACAAAGGATTTTGACACCAAGAAGTTTGCAATAACCAACCACGCCTCCTCCCCTTTTTAGTATATAAAAAGAGCCTGAATTCTAAGTTGGCTAAGACAGTTCTCCAGAACATTAGTCTACTATCTTCTCAGTCAGCTGGCTTTCCAAATAGTTATTCCTTGCCCCTACACCTCATCTTCAGATTTATTGGCTTCTCTTGCAGCAAGCAGAATGATTTTGGACTTGGCAACATCTTTACTTTCCTCAGAATGGAAAAGAGCATTTAAATGTGCCTAAACTATACAGACAATGTGGTTTATACTGAACACCTGCTTCCATTCTGGGAGTTTGGAATTTTGGTACATGCTACACAGAGGTTGTCTATGTGAAATTCTCCCATTAAAAACCTCGGACACTAAATTTCAAATAAGCTTTGTTAGTAGGTAACACTTCACAAATGATAGCACTAATGATTCTGGAGAAATTAAGCATGTCTCGTGTGTGACCTCACAGGGAGAAGACTCTTGGAAATGTGGGCTTGATTTCTCTGGATTCTGCCCCATATACCTTCATTCTTTGCTGGATTTATTCTTTATCATTTTCTTGTAATAAATCTTATGTTGATTCTTGTGAATCTTTCTAGCAAATCACTGAACCTGGGAGTGGCCTTGGGCCTTCCAATACAGCATTATATAAACAGAGTTAAAGAATAAATAGGCATACAAAGGACTTTGTCTTCAGTAAATTTTTCCCTTGAATCTCTTGATTCTGGCTCAGAAGATTAAGGACTGCTTAATATGATACTTTCAATGTTTAAACTTTATCAGATTTCTTCCTGAACTATAATTTACAGTGCCTGAGGGCCATATGTACTAGAGATTTCAGTAAATCTTTAAATGACTCCAACTTTGATAGTGAATTACAGTTTGAGGATTTTGGTTGTATATTAGTACATATAAATTTGAGCTTCCTAAAGACATTTTTGTTGTTTTTGATCAGTGACAGAGTATGCTTCTTTTAAAATATATTTACAGCATAATGAGCTTATGAGAACCTCACTATAAATATGCTTAAAAACTAAACATAAAAACAGGGTGAGTATAGAAACTGACATGCATAATTCATTCATGTGAATTATGTAAAGTGTTAAAGTAAAGTGTTATGCAAGTTCCATGCTCTCGAGAGTGGTTACATACAATTTTAATGAAAGTTTTGGCAACCCAACACTCATCTTATGCTCTTGAGTAACACAGGGGAATATCACTTTCCCCAAAGGTGGATGTGGGCAGCTAAATCACAAGTTGTCAAGAAGATAAGTTCATTAAGATTCTTATAGACCTGCAGGAAATTAGACTGAATTTTCACCTATCTTATAGTTCCAACTATCATCTTTTTAATAATTCTGTTTTTCACAGTAAGAACAGCATTTCCCAAAGAAGCCCATTGAATATGTTATATTAGTATTAGTGCCAAGATTATTATTAAAAATAATACATTGCAAAGTACTCAATACTGATTGGATTTTACTTATAAACCATCTAGGCTGAAAGGAATAAAGTGTTCTGTTCAGGCAAGTATTTTTTAAATGAAACCTGGGAGCTTGGTGTGAGATTTTAGCAAGCATGGATAGGAGTTTCTAGTAGTTCATTAGCAGCAAGATTTATTGGTAAGAATATTATGCTTTATCTAATATCCACAATACAAAGATATAGCTTCTATTTTTCTAGAAAACATAGATTGCTTATAAGACTAAGTACACAGCTTTAATATTACATATATCAAAAATACACATATATATATATATTTAATACATTTTTATTCTGGAATAAATATGTTTTCATTTTATGTTCAGATCTAGGAAGACTGGGGATTTGAGGATAAGGATCTGAAAAAAGTCATGGAAAACCATATGATTCCTATCCTTGATGAGTTACTCTAGGCAAACCTGTGGCTGACAAAAAACAAGTATTCAGTGAAAATTAAGAAGGTCAAAAGCAAACCAAAGGTAAAAGTAGAGAGTATAGTTACTTTTTTGGGGGTAATATTTCCCCCCTTGCTTTTACTCAGGAACTATATTTTTTTTAATGAAAAATATTTCTGACCTTGATAGTTTTCTGCGATGAAAATCAATCGAAGATTGATTAAAATCACAGTTCTTGAGCCTTTTAGATATATTGTTTGAAAGAGAGAAAATGCCTTCACAAGCTAAAAAATGACATTTTCTTATGCAGAGACAGAAATTATATTATTTAAGGAACCACTGGTGATGTTAAATGAAGAAAGTGACAAAATTACGTATAGCGGCTCTAGCTATATAAGGTAGCATGCGATCTGAGGGAAAGGAGCCATGTAATGATAAACTATGACTGCCTCTGAGTGTTGAGCCTATAGTCTTTAGGATGTAGCAAGTGTTAGCAAATGAACAATATGATTTTATAGTTTGAAAAAAATTATTATTTATTCCAAAAAATGGGAGAGTGTGCCCAAGACAAATATGCAGTTAGACATCCCCAAGGGCAAGCTCACATCTACCATAGGGTTCTTTCTGACTTGGCTCTCTTATGATTTTTTTTAAATTGAAGTACAGTCAGTTACAATGTGTCAATTTCTGGTGTACAGATCAATGTCTCAGTCATATGTGTATATGTATATATATACATATTTTTTTCTTTTTCATATTCTTTTTCATTAAATGTTATTACAAGATACTTAATATAGTTCCTTGTGCTATACAGAGGGAATTTGGTCTTTTTAATCTATTTTTATATACATTGGTTAACATTTGCAAATCTCAAACTCCCAAATTTATTCCTCTGATGATTGATACGTGAGCCCCTACTTCTGACATGTGACCCCTACTTGCGCAACAAACTTCAAATTTAGATTCTACATGGCTCATGTTTCTGATTTTGCTGCTCTTTTTATAGTAAATATTTGTTGAATATTTAAAAACAACTCTTCAGCATTAAGCTTACCATTACTTTGGATCTGGAGTTATTTACAGGTAAGTACCCACTTCTCCATGAACTAATATACATCTACAGATCAACTTTACCCCCCATTCTCCCTAGCCATACTTATCCAAACACATTTTTTGTTTGCATATATTCTTGGACTACTTATTTCCTATACTCTACAATTACTTTCCATTTGGAGCCTATCAGGGCTTTCCTCAGTCCTCAATCCAAACTTGACAGATTACTGCTTCCACACCACCTGCCTTGATTGTCATTAACTAATACATGTTAGATCCTCACCAAATGTTTGTTAGAATTAATGAATAGGTATGAATGAATGAATTACTACTTCAGAGAATCTTGACAGAATTATGTATACCTTCTAGAGACAGTCATTTCTTTTTTCACTTGCCCAAATGCTTCCAAATCTTCAATCCCTGATTACTCAGAGCATTTGCTGTCTAATGCAGCCCAGAACCAGGTTTTCAGGGTGGGATTAGTGCTCTTATAAAAATGGTCCCAGAGAAATCTCTTGCCCCTTCTACTATGTAAGCTAACAGTGAAAAGTTAGTCAACCAATCTGTCCGCCCCATGACTTGGACTTCCCATCCTCCAGAACTATAAAAAATAAATGTTTGTTGTTTATAGGCCACACAGTTTATCCTATATTTGTTACAGAAGCCCAAATGGATTAAGACATAGCTGTTATCACCATTCAAGGAAAATAATCAAAATAAGGTTTGTGTTTGTACCTCCAAATGAGGGAAGTTCAATCCTAGAAATTTTAATTTCTAAATTTCACTGTCCCAAACATGCTTTTGGATTCCTCAACCCTACTATTATTTAAAAATCATATATAGCAGTGTAAATCTTAAAGCAGTTTAGACTTTTAAGAGTTGTCAAACATGCTTATGGTTTGAAGATATAAGGCAGAAACTATGGTAGATTTGATAGTGAGGGTACAAACATTAGCCTCCTAACAATCTAAAAATTGTATCACATACCTAGTTTCCTAGGAGGCCTTAGCGATGCTGTTTAGGGATGAAATTTTTTATCAGCTCTCTAATAAACTATAAATGTTAAATAACTAGACACAAAACCCAGGTCACTTCAAGTACTGTATTTTATTAGCTAATCACTGAAGAATTCATTAAACAGTTCAACGTGTATAATCAAAAAGAAGGAAGCTCCCTTTTCATTCTCTTGTAGAGAGTCATAACGAAAAAAGATAATTGTTCTAAATAACAGGAGCAGACAGCATTTACTTTGCTTTATTCTTCTATTGAAATCAAGCATTGTCTTTAAAATCTTGGCAATTTGCAACAACAATACTTGAGGGTATATTGTATACCAAGTGTCCAAGATGGAGAAAGCTGGTCAAAGGGTGGTTCTTTCCCAAAACGGTGGAGGGGAAGACTTTCCTCTAATAAATGTCAGTTTAATTTTTGTTACTTACAGAGCAGTTTAACAGCTGCATTGTTGCTTTTCTGCAATGATCTGGGCACTGTATTCTTTGTCAGTCTGAGGTAATATTAGTTACTTGTGCTCCCAGAAGTTCTTGACATCTCGGCTTGCCTGTCTCCACTGTCAAACTGAACACGGAATTAACTTGTAAAAGAAGTTTCAAAAGGGACTATGCACTTGTACGGAGTATAGTTAGCTGTTTTGTTATTTAAGAACACATCTACCAACAAAAGAAGCCTAAATAATTCTTAGAACAGCATAAATGCATTATATTTCCATCCATCTATGAATATATTTTGGTAGGATTCTGGAACAAATCAGATTACAAAACACCAATATATTACACATGAAAAAATTAAAATTTAAAATATTTATGCTAACAAAGACAGCAGAAGCACAAGAAAGTCAGGCTGGGGATTTCTAGTAAGAAATGAAACTGATTCAGTGGTAGATTACTTATTATTACAAAAACATATACTTTATTTTGGCAGTTTATTCTCATGTGTAGCACTGAGCATTTTCTTCTCCTTAATAGTAGTTTTGAGACAGTGCTACTTGCACTAACAAGGCATATTAAAATAAAATCACTGACTGCTACAGAGCAAACAAATGTTCTGATGGCAAGGGAATCCTAGCTGGGGCCAAGTTGACAGTTCAATTATCCAAACAGATTACAAATGATTGCATTGAAGACAAATGGCTGTGGATTTCCCTCTGTGATTATTGCTCAGTGAGATTGAAAAATGTCAAAGAAAAGATGCCTTCTTTCTAAATAACTATATAGTCATGAAATGTGATACAGTTTGTGAGTGTGTGTGTGTGTGTGTGTGTGGTGTGTTTAAATAACTAAGAGAACTCAAGGCTTGGGACATTTTTTAAAAGACAAAGTAAGAGCAGTTTACTGGAATTTCAACAATTGAAAAATATTTTAATTGCCATTTCCATAATATTACAATGAAAAATATTGTCCTTGTCAATATCCTAAAGTATTGCTAGTTTCTGAATAACCTTTGGAAGCACCATATAAAACTGTGTTTAGTGCTTAATGTAAGTTGTGAGTACAGTGATTCTATTTTTTTTCTTTGGTAAACTAGAAATCACCAAATAAAATTTGGACCAAATACTACCCATGATATATAATTTACAAAATACCTAATTTTACCAATTAGATAGCTATTTAGCTAAAAATGAAAAGCAGAGCTGCAGCATGAATATGTGACTGAAGGTCTCACCTTGTTTTTTGTTTCTAATTATTCTTAATTATAATGGAACTCTTATCTTAAACAGTCCTTATATGAATCAAATAGAAGAAAACTATCATGTCTTTCATCTTTTATAAATATGCACATGTCCAAATTATAGGCATAAAATTTAGAAGTTTCAATAAAAGAAGAAAAACAACATGGCATGGTAGAAAAAGCACATGTTTTAAAGCCAAGTTAACTTGGGTTCCAAATAAGTAGTGCAGTCTTTCTCTACTTATTTAACATCATTGAACTTAATTTTACTCAGCCCATAAGAATAAATAAAATGATGCTGGTAAATCACTGAGTACAATGTCAGAACATAGTATTTGTTGAATTAGCCATTGTTATTACAATGAACTGGTCAGAGAGATATAAGGTCACCTACTAGGGGCAGTGTGACATGAGCACCATATTTTTTTTTTTTATTAAACCATCTATTCCATTTATTTAACAGGCACATTTTGAACACTGACTCTGCCAGATATCAGCTGATATCTGGATGTGAATTGGTAAAAATAAAAGCAGAGACTAAAAGATCACAACCTGGTAAGAGCAACATGCAAGCCAAGAAACAATTTCAGTTGAGGAGGAGATATGCACAAGAAGCTAAGGGCAGAGATGTGGAATCTAGATTGGCAGGTTCACTAAAGAATGATGAAGGTAATGGCTGACTAGAGTCTTAGAACTGAATAAAGATTATTTGGGCCAAGCAAAAACTAAAAGAGTTTATCAACACTAAACCCATGCTAAAAGAAATACTGAAAGGTCTACTCTAAAAAGAAAAGCAGCAGGATGCTACAGAAATGAGAAACTCATAACTGGAAAGGTGACAACTTATGAATTACAAGTAAAATAAACATGAAATTGTAAAATAAGACATCTAAATCATTAAGAGTGGGAGAGGGAAGCAAGAAAATATAGAGTATTTTTTCTTTCTTTCTTTCTTTTTAAAATTTTTTGTTTTCAGTAGGATAGATTGGAGATATAGTAATGGGCTAATAGACTTACAAAAAGGGTAACCACAAGCCAAAAACTTACAAGGGAGTCACAGAAACTAAATAAAATCCTTGATAATACAAAGGAAAATTACCAAATCACAAAAGGAAGAAGAAACAAACAAAGAGGGAATAACAAATCAACTGCAAAGAAAAGTTCAAAATGGCAATAAACACACATCTATCATTATTTACTGTAAATGTTAATGGACTAAATGCTCCAGTCAAAAGACATAGAGTGGCAGACTGGATAATACAGCAAGAACCTTCAATATGCTGCATACAAGAGACCCACTTTAGGGAGAAGGACACGTATACATTGAGAGTGAAAGGATGGAAAAGGATATTCCATGCAAATGGAAAAGCCAAAAAAGCAGCACTGATTTCAGACAAAATAGACTTTAAAACAAAGGCCATAAAGAAAGATAAAGAAGGACATTTATAATGATTAAAGGAGTAATACAAGATGAGGATATTACACATGTTAAAATATATGCAATCAAAATAGGAGCACCTAAGTACATAAAACAATTACTAACAGCGATAAAGGGGGATATTGATGGGAATACAATCATAGTCAGAGATCTAACACCACATTAACATCACTAGACAGATCTTCCAGGCAGAAAATAAATAAGGCAACAGAGAAATTAAATAATACAATAGAAAAATTAGATTTGGTGGATATTTTCAGAGCATTACATCCCCCCAAAATAGGATATACATTCTTTTCAAGTGCACATGGAACATTTTCCAGGATTGATCATGTACTTGGGCACAAAAGAAACCTCAGCAATTTTAAGAAGATAGAAATTATCTCAAGCATTTTTACTGACCACAATGCCATGAAACTAGAAATCAACAACAGAGAAACAAAGGAGAAAAACAGGAAAGCATGGAGATTAAACAGTATGCTATTAAAAAACCAATGGGTCAATCAAAGCTGAAAATAAATAATACCTTGAGACAAATGAAAATGAAAGCACAACCACACAAAATTTATGGGACACAGCAAAGGCAGAGCTAAGAAGGAAGTTTATAGCGATACAGGCCTTCCTCAAAAAAGAAGAACAATCTCAAATAAGCAATTTAACACATCAGCTGAAAGAACTAGAAAAAGAAGAACAAATAACCCCAAAAGGCAGCAGAAGGAGGGAAATTATAAAGATTAGTGAGGAAACAAATAAAATACAGGTTAAAAAAAACATAGAAATAAAGGCAACCAAACCAAAAGCTGGTTTTATTATAAAGTAAATAAAATCGACAAACCTCTGGCCAAACTCACAAAGAAGAAAAAAGAGAGAGCACAAATTAGCAAAATAAGGAAGGAGAATGCAGAAATTACAACAAATCACATAGAAAAACAGAATATCATAAGAGAATATTATGAAAAACTATATGGAACCAAACTGGATAAGCTAAAAGCGATGGACATTTTTCTGGAAACATACTGTCCACCAAAACTGAATCAAGAAAAAACTGACCACTTGAACAAATCGATCACTAGAAATGAAATCGAAATAGCAATAAAAAACCTCCCTACAAATAAAAGTCAAGGACTGGACGGTTTCACTGGGGAATTCTACCAAACATACAAAGAAGAACTCATACCAGTCCTTCTCAAACTCTTCCAGACGATTGAAAAGGAGGGAATACTCCCAAACTCATTCTATGAAGCCACCATCACCCTGATACCAAAACCAGGCAAAGACACTACAAAAAAATAGAATTATAGGCCAATATCACTGATGAAGATAGATGCCAAAATCCTCACCAAAATTTTAGCAAATAGAATCCAACAACACATAAAAAAGATTACACATCATGACCAATTGGGGTTCATCCCAGGGACACAAGGCTGGTTCAACATACTCAAATCAATCCATGTAATACATCACATTAACAAGAGAAAGGACAAAAACCACATGATCATCTCAATCGATGCAGAAAAAGCATTTGATAAAATTCAACACCCATTTATGATAAAAACTCTCACCAAAGTGGGTATAGAGGGAACATATCTCAACATAATAAAAGCTATATATGACAAATCTACAGCCAGCATAGTACTCAACAGTGAAAAACTCAAAAGCTTCCCACTAAAATCTGGAACAAGACAAGGATGCCCACTATCACCACTCCTATTCAACATAGTCCTGGAAGTCCTAGCCACAGCAGTCAGGCAAGAGAAAGAAATAAAAGGGATCCAAATTGGAAAAGAAGAGGTAAAAGTGTCGTTATATGCTGATGACATGTTACTATATATAGAAAACCCTAAAAGGTCCACACAAAAGCTACTAGAGTTGATTGAAGAATTCAGCAAGGTAGCAGGTTACAAAATTAACGTTCAAAAATCAGTTGCATTTCTTTACACTAACGATAAATCAACAGAAGAAGAAAGTAAAGAAGCAATCCCCTTTAAAATAGCACCCAAAGTAGTAAAATACCTAGGAATAAACCTAACCAAGGAGGTGAAAGAATTATACACTGAGAACTATAAACCATTGATGAAGGAAATTGAAGATGAGTTTAAAAAATGGAAAGATATCCTATGCTCTTGCATTGGAAGAATCAATATTGTTAAAATGGTCACACTGCCCAAGGCAGTGTACAGATTTAATGCAATCCCTATCAAATTACCAAGGACATACTTCACAGAACTAGAACCAATCATAATAAAATTTATATGGAATAAAAAAAGACCTAGAATTGCCAAAGCATTACTGAAGAGAAAGAAAGAGGCTGGAGGAATAACTCTCCCAGACTTCAGGCAATACTATAGAGCTACAGTCATCAAGACAGCATGGTATTGGTACAAAAACAGACATATAGACCAATGGAACAGAATAGAGAGCCCAAAAATGAACCCACAAACTTTTGGTCAATTAATCTTCAACAAATGAGGCAAGAATATACAATGGAATAAAGACAGTCTCCTCAGCAAATGGTGTTGGGAAAACTGGACAGCAGCATGTAAAACAATGAAGCTAGAACACTCCCTTACACCATACACAAAAATCAACTCAAGATGGATCAAAGACTTAAACATAAGACAAGATACAATAAACCTCCTAGAAGAAAATATAGGCAAAACATTATCTGACATACATCTCAAAAATTTTCTCCTAGAAGAAATAAAAGCAAGAATAAACAAATGGGACCTAGTGAAACTTACAAGCTTCTGCACAGCAAAGGGAACCACAAGTAAAACCAAAAAAGAACCTGCGGAATGGGAGAAAATTTTTGCAAATGAAACTGACAAAGGCTTGATCTCCAGAATATACAAGCAGCTCATACGACTCAATAAGAAGAAAATAAACAACCCAATCCAAAAATGGGCAGAAGACCTAAACAAGCAATTCTCCAAGGAAGACATACAAATGATCAATAGGCACATGAAAAAATGCTCAATATCACTAATTATCAGAGAAATGCAAATTAAAACTACAGTGAGGTATCACCTCACACCAGTCATAATCACTATCATTCAAAAATCCACAAGTGACAAATGGTGGAGAGGCTGTGGAGAAAAGGGAACCCTCATTCACTGCTGGTGGGAATGCAGTTTGGTGCAGCCACTGTGGAAAACAATATGGAGATTCCTCAAAAGACTAGGAATAGACTTACCATATGACCCAGGAATCCCACTCCTGGGCATATATCCAGAAGGAACCCTACTTCAGGATGACACCTGCACCCCAATGTTCATAGCAGCATTATTTACAATGGCCAAGACATGGAAACAGTCTAAATACAGATAACTGGATAAAGAAGAAGTGGTATATTTATACAATGGAATACTACTCATCCAGAAAAACCGACAACATAACACCATTTGTAGCAACATGGATGCTCCTGGAGAATGTCATTCGAAGTGAAGTAAGCCAGAAAGAGAAAGAAAAATACCATATGAGATCACTCATATTTGGAATCTAAAAATCAAACAAACAAACAAAGCATAAATACAAAAAAGAAATAGACTCACAGACATAGAATATAAACTTGTGGTTGCCAAGGGGGCAGGGGGTGGGAAGAGATAGACTGGGATTTCAAAATTGTAGAATAGATAAACAAGATTATACTGTATAGCACAGGGAAATATATATATAAGATCTTATGTTAGCTCACAGAGAAAAAAATGTGATAATGAATATATACATGTTCATGTATAACTGAAAAATTGTGCTCTACACTGGAGTTTGACACAACATTGTAAAATGATTATAAATCAATAAAAAAAGTTAAAAAAAAGAGTACATTAATAAACTCATCTACAAAAGAGAAACAGACTTGCAAACATAGTAAACAATCTTATAGTTACTGGGGAAAATGGAATGGGAAGGGCTACATTTTGGAGTCTGAGAGTTGCAAATAATAACCACTATATATACAAATAGATAAATATAAATTTCTTCTGTATAGCACAGTGAGATAGTAACTTATAATGGAAAAGAATATAAAAACAAATATATGTATATATATGCATGGCTGGGTTATGCTGTACACCAGAAACTGACACATTGTAACTGACTGTACTTCAATCAATCAATCAATCAATCAATCAATCAACAGCAGCCATAAAATACAGTCTAATTATTCATGATTCAGATGCTAAAGACCCCAGTACAGAATAAGAACTCATTACAGGATAAAAATCCTACACTTTCTCAGTCCTCTGGTAACTTGCAGTTTCTTCTCTAAGGAATATTGGTGTGAAATTCCCTTCTATCTTTAATGATAACATGATGTCATTGTAAGTGCACTGGATTTGGAGAATTCAGTTCTGATTCTGTCACATGTTGTGATGAAACTTTGACAAAGCCACTTAACTTCCCTAAATACAACGTTACTCTTGAACCTAGCAAAATAAAATGCTTCTTTTTTATAGAATGGTCATAACTTCCAATGAGATACAATATGAAAATGAAGCTCAATAAATATTTAAGGAGTAAAAACAATGGCCTAAACTGAAAAGACTTTTCCTTAATTCCTTCTCTCCAGTTTTTTTCCATATGTAGGGTCTATATATTAACAGCATACTAGATAAATTTACCTATCAAGATTAAAATTTTATTCCTTAGAATGCTCTAGAATTTGTCCATTCAGATTCTGATCTTTATTGCATCTGCATTTCACTATTCAGTTTCTTTCCAAGACCATGCTAAATGACATTTCTAAACCATAATTAAAAGTAAAGAATTTAACTGTCTCAATTATTACCTTACCTCTTCCCTGGACCCTTTTTGATAGTATACGTATGTGAAGACTGCTCCTCTCAGTCATCTGTTTATGCACAGTATACTGTCATTTATGTTCAGGACATTATAAAAATCAATTAGATTATTTGCTCATTACTTACAATTTAGATAATTACACAGTATGGGAGACATTCTCAATCCATTGATTATTTAAACTGACACTGAAACGTTGCAGAAATTCTGTGCTTTCATTTTTAAAAATTTTTTTTGAGGTAACATTGATTTATAACATTATAGAAGTTTCCTGTGTCCAGCATTCTGTTTCTGTTTCTATACACTCTACAACATGCTCACCACCAACAGCTTAGTTTCTATCTGTCATCATCCAGTTGATCCATTTCACCAATTTCACCCTCCCTGCCACCCCACTCTTCCTCTCTGGTCACCAGTACTCTGTTCTTAGTATCTATGTGTTTGTTTTAGTTTGGTTTGGTTTGTTAAAACAGAACCTTACTTTCCCTGGACAATCCTTTAAATTCAACTGAACAAAGAGATTTAAAAAAAAAATTACAAAATGCTTAACAGTTCCGTATCAGCTAATGCCAACTACCAGGGCTGTATTTAGTCTCCCCTCCTCCTGCTTTGTCCTCAAATGTTTGTGCTTGTGCATACAAGCCCAGCATTAATATTGCAAGACACAGAGTGGAATTTTGTTGATAATTTGATGTATTATGATCAAGAAAGCAGAAAATTGAAATCCTCCCCTGCCTTTAAAATGGCTTTGCTTTTAATACTGGTAAGATTACTAAAAATATATATATATATAAATGACGGAAGTCATATGAAATAATATAGTTTTTTTGGCAAACCTGAGCAGCCCTCACTTAATACCTTAATGAAGAATTTTTGTAAAAATTGGTTCACAACATTAATCTTGAATTAATGAGCATATCTTCCTGTTCCTTTCTTATCATCTATTTTATAAGATTTTGAAAGTTTCTTTCCTCTCTCTGTTTTTTTAATGTCAGGACAGAACACAATGACACTCTGATAGATGAAAGTCAGAACTATTTGTTACTGTAGTTCTGAACAAGAGGAAGCTGCTAGGCTGGACCACACAAGGAGATGTAGCAGGGGACAGGAAAGCAGCAAACTGAAGCTGTTCCTACAGTTTTTGTATAACAACCTGGGTGGGGTTAGCTAGGTTTCATGGACTTCTTTACCATCTGGCTAATTTGAATAATTTTATGGGCTCCCGGACGTAGGGGCTGTCCGTCGTTGTCTGGCACCTGGCCCTGCAGGGACTAGGTTGAGGGCATAGAAGCCCGGGAACATGAGAGCTCCATAAGGCCAGTAGCTGGGGTGTGATTATAATCAGCTGCCCAAGAAGGAGAACTGACCACACTCTGGCCTAGTCTCACCACTAGGTCCAGAAAGCATTTCAAAAACAAAAACAAAAAATGTCCTTATATTTGATCATTCCTCCACCCCTTCACCCACATGAAATCTTAATCCTCTGAGCAGCCACATTGAAAAAAATAAGTCTGTGTGTGAAGGGGCCCAAGTCAACAAGGTCTTCGGTTGCCCTGATTAACAGACTCACTCAGGACGTCCAAGGATGAGATAAGAAACTAAGAGAGAGAGTCTAAGGGAGAAAAGTTCCCTTGAATCCACAGCAATTTTGCCCTATTGCCCACAAGGTCCAGTCAATATCTTCATTCTCAACTAATTTGTTAGCAACTCCTCCTCTTTTGGGGAGATAAGAAGCTAGGAGGGAGTGTGTGTGTGAGGAAGTAAGCACAGAGTTCCTCTTCTTTCAGCATCTTAAAATAACAGCAAAAATCCAGACTGGAAAGAGATGGCATGACCATATCTGAATCAAGCACCAAGAATGCCTTTTGGCAGAGTTGTCTTTAACAACCAGTAACCTATACAGGATTGAGGCTGACATGGAAACAAATCCCAAGGATTATTCTGAAATCTGTGGATGTCTAGACTCTCTAATGTAACGTGAAAGGTCTTTCATGACATAGCATTCATTTTCCATTGTCCAGACACTTCTTACCCATCATTCACTCTAAAACCGTGTGAACTTGCATTTCATTTGTCATCATGCACATACAGAAGTTGTAGACTATTACATGTAACAAATGCTATCGTAGGGTAAACCACAGAGAATCAGTCTGGTTAGACTGCACATTGTGAGGTGGCACGTGGTAAGATGCTATCAGTGTGAGCTTAGGTTATAGCAGAAGGCATATTTGTATATCATGCTAAAGAGTTTGGGCTTTTTCCCAAGGGCAGTGAAAAAAAATCATTGATAAATTTTAACTATGGAAAAGATATGGCCATGTTTGAATTTTAGTAAGACAATTCTGGAAGCTATCTTACTAAAATCGGATTATTAGAGAGTGGTAAAATGGAATTGTAAAAGACCAATTACAAAGCCTTTAACATAAGAGATGTCGGTGATCCATGCTAAGTTCTCAGAAGGTGGAATGGAAGGAAATAGACAGACCCAACAGGCCTTAAGAAGATGGAAACATTAGGGCATCATTGGATGTGGGGAGTTGAAGGCAATGGTGGGTCAGCTACATTACTGTCATGAGCAAATATCCAGAAGAAGAGAAAACTGTGATATACCTTGACCGGAAAACAAAGGAAGACTTGCACTTTCCCAGGTTTGAAGTGCCTTTCTGGGGGAACAGCCAAGATGGTGGAGTAGCAGAATGCTTGTAGCTCACCCTCTCCCATGAATACACTAAGAGATACATCCACAGACCCACCAATTCACTCAGCACATTTGCTGAACTTTAGCAGAACATCACCTTCTTCAAAAGACAAAATTCATCACAAATCTGGTAGGAGGAAAGGAAAAAAAGAAAGAAGAAAAAGGAAATTAGTGTGGGACCAGTCCTGCAGGGAGGGAGAAGCAAAGGAGGAATAGTGCTCATTCACTGAGTCTCCCGCCATCCAACAGAGAGGTCAGTGGGACGGAGGAAGAACCTCCGAGGCTTAGATCTGTACAGAATAGCCCTTGACCATCAGAACTAAGTGAAATGGGCACAAAGGATCCCTGCAGCCCTGAACCAACAGTTTGCATCTAGGGCTGGGTGTGGAAAGGGACAGACTGCAAGAGCCAGGCGGAGGACTGGGGCTGACTATACAGAGGCAACCCCAGGGAACTGCAGTGTGCTGTGCACCGTGGCTGAGAGGGTATACACATCAGAACAGCCTGGGTCCCCATACAATTAGAAAAAAAATGCAAAGCAACACTGCTGCTGTGCACTGGGGGAAGAGGCACTGCAGCCTTTGCCTCTGCAGACCTGTGGCACCATCACTGGTGCATTCTCAGGAGAAGAGAGAGAGGCTTAGCCAGAGCCACCATACTCTCCGGTGTGTGGCTCCCAGGTGGAAGTGGGGTTGAAACCTGAATCCGTACCCAGGGGCTCTGCAACTTCATAGGTGGGACTGAGATTTATTTACAACCTCAGGCAGAGGGAAGACTCAAACTCAGTGGAAAGGGGGAAATAATAAAGATCAGGGAAGAAAGAAATAAAATAGAGATTAAAAAAAAATTGTAGGAAAAAATAAATCAAACCAAGAGCTGTTGTTTTGAAAAGTAAACAAAATTGACAAACCTCTGGCCATGCTTATCAAGAAGAAGAGAGAGAGAACACAAATAAACAAAATAAGAAAGGAAAATGGAGAGATTACAACCAATACCACAGAAATACAAAAAGTCATAAGAGAATACTCTGAACAACTATATGGAAACAAACTGGATAACTTAGATGAAATGGACAAGTTTCTGGAAACAGACAGCCCATCCAGAATGAATCAAGAAGAAACAGACCACTTGAAGAGACCAATCACTAGAAATGAAATATAATTAACAGTAAAAAAAAAAAACCTCCCTGTAAACAAAAGTCCAGGACCAGATGGCTTCACTGGGGAATTCTACCAAACATACAAAGAAGAACTCATACTGGTCCTTCTCAAATTATTCCAAAAGACTGAAAAGAAGGGAAAACTCCTAAACTCATTCTATGAAGCCACCATCACCCTGATATCAAAACCAGACAAAGACACTACCCAAGAAGAGAATTACAGACCAATATCACCGATGAACATAGATGCAAAAATCCTTACCAAAATATTAGCAAATAGAATCTAACAGTGCATAAAAAAGATCATACACCATGATTAAGCTGGATTCATCCCAGGGACATAAGGATGGTACAACATATGCAAATCAATCAATGTATACATCACATCAACAAGAGAAAGGATAAAAACCACATGATCATCTCAATATATGCAGGAAAAGTATTTGATAAAATTCAACACCCGTTTATGATAGAAACCCTTACCAGAGTGGGTATAGAGGGAACATATTTCAACATAATAAAAGTTATTTATGACAAACCTACAACCAGCATAGTACTCAATAGTGAAAAACTGAAAACCTTCCCACTAAAATCTGGGACAAGACAAAGTTGCTCACTCCCACCACTTCTATTCAACATAGTCTTGGGAGTCCTAACCACAGCAATCAGGCAAAAAAGAGATAAAAGGGATCCAAATTGGAAATGAAGAAGTAAAATTGTCACAATAAACAGATGACCTAATATTATATATAGAAAAGCCTAAAAGCTCCACAAAAATACTACTAGAGCTAATAAAAGAATTCAGCAAGATAGCAGGATACCAGATTAACATACAAAAATCAGTTGCATTTCTTTACACTAACAATGAATCAACAGGAAATGAAAGTAAAGAAACAATTCATTTTAAAATCACACCCAAAACAATAAAATACTTAGGACTATATCTGACCAAGGAGGTGAAAAACTTACACATGGAGAACTATAAAACACTGGTTAAGGAAATTAAAGATGACTTAAAGAAACGGGAAGATATCCCATCCTCTTGGATTAGAAAAATCACTATCATTAAAATGGCCATACTGCCCAAGGCAATCTACAGATTTAATGCAATCCCTATCAAATTACCTGGGACTTTTTTAATAGAACTGAAACAAATGATTCTAAGATTTATGTGGAATCACGAAAGACCCAGAATTGCCAAAGCTTCAATATTGAAGCAAAAGAATGAAGCTGGAGGAATAACTCTCCTAGTCTTCAGACAAAAGTACAGAAGATCCAAACAAGCATTTCTCCCATGAAGACATACAAATGGACAAAAGGCAAATAAAAAATATTATCAATATCACTAATTATCAGAGAAATGCAAATCAAAACTACAGTGAGGTATCACCTCACACCAATCAGAGTGACCATCATTCAAAAGTTGACAAACAGTAAATGCTGGAGAGGGTGCAGAGAAAAGGGAACCCTCCTACACTGTTGGTGGGAATGTAGTTTGGTCAAACCATTGTGGAAAACAGTATGAATATTCCTCAAAAAACTAAAAATAAACTTACCATATGATCCGGCAATCCCACTGTTGGGAATATATCTGAAGGGAACTCTAATTTGAAAAGATACATGTACCCCAGTGTTCATAGCAGCACTATATACAATAGCCAGAACATGGAACAACCTAAATTTCCATCAACAGATGATTAGATAAATAAAATATGGTATATTTATACAAAGGAATACTACTGTGCCATAAAAATAATAAAATAATGCCATTTTCATCAACATAGATGGACCTAGAGATTATCATTCTAAGTGAAGTAAGCCAGAAAGAGGAATAAAAATACCATATGATATCACTCACATGTGAAATCTAAAACTTAAGAAAAAATGGACACAATGAACTCATCTACAAAACAGAAATAGATTTGCAGACTTAGTAAATAATCTTATGGTTACCAGGGAAAGGGGGAGGGGATAAATATGGGAGTTTGAGATTTACAAATGTAAGTCATTATATATAAAAATAGATTTTAAAATTTTCTTTTGTATAGCACAGGGAACTATGTTCAATGTCTTTTAATAACCTTTAATGGAAAAAATATGAAGATGAATATATGTATGTATATGCATGGCTGAGACATTGTGCTGTACACCAGAGATTGACACATTGCAATTGATTGTACTTCAACAATTAAAAAATAATAACAAAAATAAAAATAAAAGGTTTTATAAAGAAAAAATAAAAGAAATGCTTTTTTTCTCTTCTGTCTCAATAAATTCTCCCTGCCCTTTAAGATTCTGATCAAGCATCACTTTTCCTAGGATCTGTCCCCTAGATTCTTTGTGTTCTAGGTCCTTAGGAATAGCTTTCATCAAAAATGTATTGTAATCATTGGCTTCTTCGCCTTTACTCCATATTATCTTGTGAGCTGTCTGAAGACAAGACTTGAGTCTCTCATCTTTGTATCTCTGATTCATCACATAATGCATGATACTGGGTGATCAATAATTACTAGTTAAAAGGTGAGAAGGAGGGAGATGTTTATCGCTCACTCTCTAGAACTAAGCAGGTTGTGGAGCTCTTCTGGGTACATGTCCTATATGTATCTCCCTCCCCACTGATGAATGAAAGGCAAGACTTTTCATCTGGAGGATCCACCATCTTCTGACTTTAAGTCAGCAGCTGGGGGAAGGTATACCAGATATCCCTAATTTAAAATTGAAATGTATCACTTTATCACTATTCATTGCAAGAACTATTAGACATATGACTAATCTTAGAGCAAGGCCATGTGGTGAACGTAAAAAACAAAAAAAACAACAACAACAACAACACAGGGATAATATTGAGCACTAAGTTTCTAATACAGGAGGCACTAAAAAGGAAGGGAAGGAAGAGAGAGGGAAACTAGGTGACTGCATATGACTAGAGTTCAGAAAATGAGTCCTGTGATGTCCTAATATACTCAAACATTCAAAGATGACACTTGGTTGCATACTGTGTGATTGATGGCTTGATAAGCACTGTGACAAGTGTGCTAATAACATCCCTATTATACAGATCCAGAATCAGAAATACGCATTGTAAAGTGAGCATATGCAGTCCCAAAATAAATTTTTATATCACTATATGCATAGTATGCCACAATGTGAGTATATCCATGGCTTCATATATTTCTTCAAATATTTCATCACTTAAACATGCTATTTCATGTATAATAACTTTGAGTTATTATCCTGCCTGAGTTTCCCTTCTCTGAGAAAGTTTAAAGAGGGAAAAATCAGCATTGGGAATTTTTTTCATGGCACAATATCAGGTGGCTTATTATTCAGGAATGTAACATTGGAATATGCAGAGCAGAGATTCAGGTACATCTGCTTAAAACTCATAACCTGATCTTCTTACAGTCACTTAATGCAACATGGTACCTAAAATTTATAGTGTGAATTTATAATATGAACCTCAGTCTCAGGAGGTATCTTTATCATGCAAAATATTCCACTAGTTATCCAGTTGTACTTATGTGTTTCAACAGATTTGCTTTGCACATTTATTTTTAAACATAAAATTAGGTTTCTTTGCTTGCTTTTGTAGCAAAATTAGCATATTCATAGCATTGAAGTTATAACGTCCTTATTATTGAAATTCTGCCACTGGAGCTGCACTTTAGAAAAATATGTCTTAATGTGTATTCCTGAAACTGTCACCGGCAGTGACATTGCATAATTTGAAACCACCCAAGATGTGTTAGAGAGAAAATGTAAATCTGAAAACTGAGTCAAGTACTCAAGTTCATTCTGCTAGATGATTGACACGGAGTCACCCATTAAAACAATTCTTCTCAATTAATTTTCCAAATCCTCTGTACCTTTGTCTTATTGGATATAGAGATTGTTTTAAGGAGAAATTAGAAAAAGATACGTATAGAAATACCTACAAAAGCTATTGATTGAATAGTAAGTTGAAATCATTAAAACCAGTCCCTACTGGTAAACTCTTCCAAATTGTGTTGAGGAGTTGATAGGATAAAATGAAAAATAAGATCTAATACTAACATGTCTATTTATATTCCTTTCATATTGGTAGATTGGGACCAAGGTCCTAGGAATTACCATAGTAACAACACATTTTTGAAATTCTAGAATAACTTTTACATTGTTGTAATTTAGTTAGATAAATTTTCATGTAGGACATTTGATCTCATTTGTAAGTGAAATTGGTCTATAATATTATTTTCTTTTATTTTTTGAATCCAGTTTTTATGTCCAGTTACACTAGCTATAAAAGTCCTCGTGTATAAAAAAGCAAATAAAATGTCTTGTAGCATGAAGTGTCTTATGTAAAAGTGTCTATATAAAATATCATTTCTTCTATTTCTATCCTTTGGGACATTTGTGTAAGATAAGGGTTATCAGATTCTTGAAATTTTGATAAAACATTTCTTGTAAATTAATCTGTGCCTGATGCTCATGAACATGTAGGGAGGGAAGAGGTGGTAAATATTAATGTATCCAATTTCTTCAATGATTGCAGGCCCAAATTGATTTTCCTTTTCTTCTTGAGTCAGTTTTGACAAGTTAATTATCTTTCTAAGGTATTACCCATCTTATTTAAGTGGCTTACTTAGTTAATTCTGTTAAATCTGTTACGTATGCTTGAATGGAATGAAGTCTCCCAATGGGTAGATAGATAGATAGACAGACAGATATAAAGAGATGTATTCTCTAAGTCTAATGTTGAATATAACATTATATATGTTTACAAAGTTGAACTACCATTTATTATTAAAATATATATTAATTTCTGAGATGTTAGTATCTCTGCCTCTGACTACAGATTCATCAAAATCTACTTTTGCTTTTAATTTTGAATTTCAGCTGTTAGACAAAGACTAGATCTGAGCTGCTATGTCTTTATGGTGAGTAGTTCATATTATTAATTTGTATTTAATAAGGCAAATTCATTCTTAATAATAATACTTTTAAGACTCTATTAGCATTACATGCCAACTCTCCTTGGTTAATATTTTCCCAGTATATCTTTTATTATCAAATTTTGTAGTCATTATATATTATGTCATTATATTTGTAAATATGCTGGAGCTGATTGTTTTATACCCTCTTTGAGACTATCTCTCAATGTTGTTTTATATATATTTAAAAACTGATATATTTAGTTTTTACTATCATCTAATGCTGTGATTTTTAATTATCATATTTTCCTTGGTTTTCTAGTTTCCCTTTTATGAGCCATCTCCTGTTGCCTTTATAATAAATAAAAAAGAGATTAATTATGATCCACTTGGCACACTTTTTACAGTTTTTATCTCATATTTTGCATATACTTTATCTTAACATCACCAAGTTGGTTATATTTTGCATCATCCATGTCCAGTGTTATTTTAAGTTACAGACATATTTGCCAATTTATTTGTACAAATCTGCTTGTGAAAAACAATTATTTGAGCATTTCCTTCTAATCTTCTGTGTTCAGAATAGTTCTTACTTAAAAAAATTATTTAGAATTTCTTTCAGATAATCTCTATTAAACTCTGTAATGTTTTAAATGAAAATATAGATCTTTTTTCAGTCTTAAGTAATAATTATACTATGTTTAGAATTTTAGCCTAATAATTTTTAAAATAAATTGGAAAAATTATCTTACTATTCTGATGAGAAATGTGTCATCTAGTTGTTTCAGTATACACAATATATTTTTAATGGAAATTTTTTTTTTAACAGCAGCTAGCATTGTATGCTACACTTATGACTATTAATCCAGTACAAATTATTTAAGCACTTCAAAAATATAGTGACAGATTGTTATAAACAGTACATTGGAAGGCCATCTTTCCACTCTGATAACTAGACCTAGGTTCCCTCTGCTCCGCTAGTGTCGTTGGTTGTGAACCACAGATACTGATAGTCATATCTTTTTCCAGAACAGCTAAGACCAAGGATTATGTGTCCTAGATTTTCAGAAGTTCACTGTATGCTCTTATCTTATATTTGGCCAAGATTTCTCTCTCACTAATGCCCATTAGAGCCATCATTTCTTTTGTCCTTCCTAAATATTCTCTCCCTTACTCTACAAATTAGCTAATATCACAAAAACACTGTATGACCAACTGCCTAGAAATTTAGGTGGTGAAATAAAACATCACCTATTACTGATTACCTGATTACATGTCTGTGGGTTGGCAGGTGGTCTCTCTAGTTTCAGCCGGGCACATTCATACACCGCAGACATCTGAAAGTCTTAAGGTGGCCCTGCTGATATTGGCCAATCTTTCTCATATATGGTGAGTTGGTTGGCTCTGGGCTGGTCAAAGATGGCCTTGATTTTTCTCTGTATGTCTTTCTCACACCCTTCTTTTAGACTAGCCTATCTATGTTTTCATGAGGGTGGCAACAGAACAAGAATGGAAACAGCAATATGCGGTGATTTTTCAAACTTGTGCTTATGAGACAGGAAGGAAGGGGGCAGGGCGCAACCATTCAAGGAATAACACAGCAGTTAACACCAGGGTGGTGAAAGATTCAGCCCGCAGGAGGCCTTGACGCTCAAGATGGTGGGAGGTTTGACTTCTAGTAGACCTTGAGCTTCCTTATACATTCATTGTAATATATTAGCATGTTGAATAACATGCCCGTAGATGCCATGACAGTCCCAAGGCTAGCCACAGAAGGTCAGAGAGTGGGAAATGGCTAAATTCCTGGGAATCCCAGCCCCTCCTCCAGGGTAGTTAGACTGGTCCTTCCACTTATTAACAAATGAAACTACCAAGCCCATAAAAACTGGCAACACAGAGCCTTGTGTCTGCCTCTCTCACTCCTTCCTCTTCAGAGACAGCCTGCACTCTGTCTATGGAGTGTGTACCTACTTTTACTCTAACCTCAGCGCCCAATGCCCACACCTTGTGGCCTTTTTCTCACCTTCTGAAACAGCCTGCACTCTATGCAGTATGTATCTCTCTAAATAAATCTACCTTTACTCAACTGTGTCTTACTCTTGAATTCTTTCCTGCATGAAGCCAAGGACCCACACATGGCAGGGCATGCCCCAGGGGCTCAGTCAAGGCTTGGGACATGGCCCTTCTCATGCCCCACACCCATTTTTCCTGCATCACTTAGGTCAGATTTGCTAAAAAGCCTGCTAGCTAAAGCAAGCAAAGGGGAAAAAGCCTGAGTTTGTATAGAAGCATATTACCAATAAGCATGTGTACAAGAGGATACAAAAAACTGGGACTATTATTAGAATCAGTCACCACACTTGTTTACTTGAGTTTTTATCCCTTATAACCTACTTTGTGAAGTCAATATTGTAGTGGCTAATCTCTAGCCTACCTTCCACCTGTGAGAGAACTCAGTGATATAAGTCCTCCAAGATCATATGGCTGGTAATTGGTAAAAGAGGGTTTTGAATCCAGGTCTTCTGACTCAAACTGTCAAGTTCTTTTCTGTTTATTATTCTTTAGTCTTTTCCAGTTGGTTCACATTTTTATTTTGCTATGGTTTTCACCTTTGTTTTTAGTTAGTAAGATTCTTTCAGTTACTTTGAAATTTCAGTAGAAATCACGAGTATGGTAAATCAATAATATTTCTAAACATAAATCCCACAAAATAGTTACAGGTTTTGCTTTAGCTTCTGTTTTTCTTTCTGCAGGGAAGTATGTTAATAATACTTCTACTGAAGCTCCCGGTGCATTATTTTGTCTGTTATAAATATCACATTAGACCATTAAATGGTATAAGTCATCTCTCTCATTTTGCATTTTATTCTGCATAATTAAGGTGTTTTAGACAGCTATTTAATCTTTATCTGTATTAACATTAAAAAAGAAAGACTTCCTACTCTTTTTCATTAGAAGGCAATATGGAAACTAAAAATGCACACTGCTTTTAGTATACCTAGTATTTTCTGTAAATGAAAATTTCTTATTTCATGCAAGGAGTCTTTTCTGTTGTTGTTATTTGAATCTCATGACATCAAGCCTGAACATTCAACACACAAGAAACTCAGGACTAATTTTTCTCCCATAATTTTGGTCCATTGTCATTTTCCTTTGACACTTCATACTGCACAAATGATACTATTCATAAAATTTTAAATTTATCATTGTTCTATCTAGTTCAAAACTCACCAAAGAATAGCAACAGGCCCAGTTGTAAACTGATAAACTTCCCATGTGTACATTGACCTCAACATTGACTAAAATTCATTTCCTTCCTCTACCTCAGACAATGGCTACTCCTTTTTTATAAATAAATATGGTGCCTTTTATTCCTACTCCAAGTCCTCTAAACCAGTCATGTCTGATGCCCTCCTTGCCTTACCTCCATAGTTAACAATATTTAAATCTTACAGATTTTATCCCTTTTGACTCTACAAACCTTCTTCATATTTTCATTCTCACAACTGTTCTCCATTTCAGTCCCTCATTGGCTTTCACCTATGTAATTACATTGCCTCTTTCCTAGACACAGTTCAACCCATAACACTTTTATGTTTTTTTCTATGATGTGATGGATTACTTATGCTGAGAATATGTCATGCACTCTTACACCTTAATTTATTTTCACATGCTATTCTTTCCACAGAAATTTTCTATTTTCCACTTAAGGTGGGGTTTTAACCATTAATATTCAGCTCAATTATCACCACTCTCAAAACAACAACAAAACAGTCTTCCTTCTGTACTTCCATACTAATTCTTATATGATTATATATTCACTGAAATGTTTGTCTCTACTCCTCTAATCTCACAGGTGAATGTGAACCCTGTCAGTGTAGTCTGTGTGATGTTCATTTTTGTATCCACGATGTCTAGCAGAGTATTACATAAGACATCAGGTCCTCAGTATGTATTTTACATGAATCAATGAGTCGATGGATGAATGGATGGATGAATGTTGCCAATGGGTGTGATGTAGTCACATGAATATTATCCACAAAACAGTTAATTATCAAATTTTTTTCAAGATAATGTTCAGATCTCTTAATGTCACTCCAAAGACATTCCATTAATAGAGTAGTCTAAACTACTATATATGCTCTCCTAAATTAATTTTCTAGTTTTCCCATGAACGTTTTATTACAGCTTGCCCCAGTTACACACTTTTCCAAGCCACATTGCTTGCTCTGTATTCAAAAGACACATACAATTGTTGCTGTGCCAAAGCACAGCTATGTCGTATTCTCTCCTTAGGTAAGTATAGGGTCCTCTGTGCAACTGCTGTTCTATTTTCATATTTGTTTTCAAATATAATATTACTATTTACTTCAGATACCTTTGCATTATTCTCTATTTTGCATTTTTATTCTACAAAAGTGCCCAATTTAATTCTAAGCAAAACCATAACTTGATCATAGCTATCTCCTTTCTTGATACCAATACAATGTTTCTTTAGCCCCTGGTCACAAGATTTCTGCTCCACTCAACTCTCTTTTGGAGCACACTTCTTTGTTATGGTTATTAAGTGATTATTTTTACTTCCTGAAGCCAATTGAAAGCCTACTATGGGCCAGAAACAATATATATTATTTGGGCTGCATCAGTGAATAAAAAAGACAAAGAACCCAACCCTTGTCTAGCTTATATTCTAACAGAGATAGGCAGATAATGAAAAAAAACCACAATAAATAAGTAAATTAGATGGGATTTCAAAAAGCAGTAAGTGATATAAAAATAAGAAAAAGTAGATCAGGGTAAGGGGGATAAGAGTAACTGAAATTTCAACTGTGGTCAGTACTAGCTCTTTGAGAAACTGATTTTGTTTTTTTTATTTGAGAAGCTGATATTTGAGGAAAGACATGAAGAAGGTGAACAAGAGTCAAATCTGGAGGAAAAGAATGGCAGGTGAAGGGGACAGTCAGTATGAGATTCTAATATGGGAGAGTAACTGAGGAACATCAAGGAGCCCTGTGGTTGGAGATGAGTGAAAAGTAGGTTGGAGTTATTTCTGTTTCCTCTTAGACTATAAGGTCCTTGGGATCAATGACTTAAGAATAGCGCCTTGGACATATTAGTGGCCCAGTTATATTTGTTGAAAGCATTAATGTGGCATAGTGTTTTCTTACACTGATAGGAAACATAACAATGGGAAATGAAACCTATTATAGCTGTGCTTCAAATCTTTCAACACAAGAGCTTTCTCATGTTTGTTTCTTTTTCTGCACTCTGTATATGTAGATCCACTGTGGCTACTAATTGGTAAGGAGAACCCTCAGGCTGTACTTAAAAAACACAAACCAATAAACAAGTTATCCTTATTTTTTATAAAGATGTAATGTCAAAACTAGTGCCCTACTGTACATATCCCTTGATATTAGAATTCTGTTCACTTAAAAATATCTTTTCAATGGTGGAAAGAACATAAGACAGAAAAATAGAGAACTAGCCCTTTTTTAATCTGTATTTCTAGGTTGGCAAATTATTTTTTTTCATATATGAATAAACTGTGAAATAAAGTCATATAAACTTTTTAAATGTGTGGAATCATCCACACATTTTTCTCATGTCATAGTTCTAATTCTACTTCTAACTCTGATTCTAATTCTAATTCTATAAATTTTAGCTCACAAGTGCTCTTGATCAATAGGTGAGGTAGAAAGTGTGCCAGCCAGGAATTTTGTATTAATCGCAGAAACCCAGTAGAAAAGACATTGGTAATACAGCCATTAACTCAGGATTTCTTTGAAAAATAACACTTTATTACCTTTAAAAGATAATATATATATTGGGAATAAGCCAAATGGTGCACTATGAAAAGAAATTAGATTTAAATTGAAGGCATAGTAATAATTATTTCAGTAAAGAGCTTATTCAAGGAGAAATATGATGTGAACCAACAGAAGCTGAGGAGCAGTACAGCACAGGGTTTAAGAGCAGAAACATGAAAGCTATACCATCTTGACTTAAATGCTAGTGGAGCTATATATAAGCTCTCTGAGCTTGGGTCAGTTACTTGGTCCCTCTGTTCCTCAGTTTCCTCATCTCTAAAATAATGACATTAATAACACCTCTGTAATGAGGCTGTAATTGATATGTATAAAACATTCAAAATAGAGCTTAGTGGATAAAAAGGTAATTTTTAAAAATGATACTATTTTGAATAAATATAATGAATATATGCAATTATCATGTTCAGATCTCATACAAACAATGCAAAGTAATATCACCGCTTCTATTTTTAAAGACAAGGAAACCGAGAACATACTTACTAGCTCAGCCCAAGTCCACACAAGTAAGTAGATTCTGAAGCCAAAATTTGAAATAATCTGCTCAGATTAGAAAGCCTATACTGTTAAAACTCTTTCACATAATTTCCAAGATAATTACTGATCAATATCTACTAATATATAAAGTTATTTGTGTTTTATGGCTCTTCCTGTAAACCCATAAAAGCCTTTATTTTTGTTCATTTGCTTAAATTTGAGGTTGGTCTTATTTTCGGTATATTGCTTCTTCTGATTCCTCAATTTGTTCTTTAATAAATTCAGACTCCTCTCCTCTCCTTGGCACTTATTTTCATACTATATTGTCTTTGTTGGATATATTCCCCTTCTTTGGAAGGAACAAATTTACTGTCTCTTGGGAACTCCTCAATTTGCAAGGACAAGAACATATTTGGAACAGTGTGTGCAAGAAGATTTTGCTCAGTAGAAAAACAAATGAACAAGCAAATAATATGGCTCTTCTTATGTAATTCTCATTTAACCATTTAAAACAAAGCATATTTTAAAAAGCTTATATTATTTCCCAGCTGATGGGCACACATTAGATACATATGATAATATATAGACTGATTAAATATTTATGTATAAAGTTGTATAAATTTGTCATAATGATTATGTGTATTTGGCATAATAATTCTATCTATATTATAATATACAATGTAGAAATGCTGCCTCATACCTTTTTATTATGGATAGGTTATAGTTAGCTGATGTCAAAAATCCAGATATTTGGAAATGTCAAGATGTTGGAATAGATTTTTTTAAATAGCTGACTCATTTAAACATAGCGTAAATCATTGGAAAACCAGAAACTAGATACCTTTTTAAAGGGAATGAAAAAAGTATCCTGTTCATGCCTCTAATTCTGGTTTTTGAATGATATTGTAGGGTGAATTTTCTAAGTGTAATGATCAATTTTTATTTTCTATTATTTACCATTAAAATAATTTAAGTAATTAAAATATTTTGACCACATGTAAAATAAATTTAAGCTGATTCCTTACATCTGGTAATATGTTGCGTAACAATGGAAATAATAAATAAAATATGTTACATAGTATGTTGAATAATAAATGATCAAAACTTATAGAGAAATATGACAATGAGCAGTTTTTTTTTTATAATTTAGAAAAAATTTTAGATGTATTTCAAAGAATTTATAATATGGTAGGATAAGTATAGCATCACAAGTGTTGAAAATGGCATAAACAAAAGTGTAGATTTGGTCAGAAGTATGATATATGCCGTGATATGATGTTAAGCCCAGGATGAATGACCAATATAGATTAAATCATGATCATGTCTCATAAAATAAAATTGATTTTTGTCTCTTTATTTCTCACCTGTAACAAATATTAAGCTAGACACGCTCTTGTTCCAGTTGTCTCTATTACTCCAGGGATGATAAAATTTTTGTGTGAGACTCAAAGACAAGTTTCTTTCCCTTAGACGAATCTTATATGGACAATTAATCTATGACAAAGGATAATGGGGAAAACACAACTTCTTCAATAACTGGTGTTGGGAAAATTAGCTACATGCAAAAGAATCACACTGGAGTACTTTATCACGCCATATACAAAAATAAATTTAAATAATTTAAAGGCTTAAATATAAGAGTTGAAAACATAAAAACTGCTAGCAGAAAATATGGACAGTATTTCTCTTTGAAATCAGTCTTAGCTATATATGTATATATATATTTGGATATGTCTCTTCAGGCAAGGGAAACAAAACCAAAAATAAACAAATGAGACTACATCAACTAAAATGCTTTTCCACAGAGAAGAAAACTATCAACAAGGCAAAAAAGCTGCATAATGAATGGGAGAAGATATTTGCAAATGTTATATCTGATAAAGGATTATTATCTATAATATTCAAAGAACTCTTAGAACTCAACTTAAAAAAAACTGATTAAAAAAATGGACAGATGGCCTTAAAAGACATTTTTGCAAAGAAGACATACAGATGACCAACAGGCCCATGAAAATATGCTCATTATCACTGATCATCAGGAAATGCAAATCAAAACCACAATGAGATATCACTGCATACTTGTCAGATTTATTGTTCTCAAAAAGATAAGAAATAAGTGTTGTTGAGATGTGGAAAAAGGGAACCCTTATACACTGTTAGTGGGAATGTAAATCAGTGCATCCAATAAGAAGAACAGTATGGAGCTTCCTCAAAAAATTAAAAATAGAACTACTATATGATCCAGCAATTCCACTTTTTGGTACTTATCAAAAAAATGCTGATTGGAAAAATATATTCAACCCTATGTTCATTGCAGCATTGCTTATAAACTAAGTGCCCATCAATAGATGAATGAATAAAGAAAACTTGAGATACACACACACCCACACCCACACCCACACCCACACATGCATCCCTGGAGTAATAGAGACAGCTGGAACAAGAGCGTGTCTAGCTTAATATTTGTTACAGGTGACAAATAAAGAGACAAAAATCAATTATATTTTATTAGACATGATCATGGTTTAATCTATATTGGTCACTCATCCTGGGCTTAACATCATATCATGGCATATATCATACATACACATACACAATGGAATATTATTCAGCTACAAAAAGAATGAAATATCATTTGTGACAACATGTATGGACTTAGAAGGTACTATGCTAAATGAAATACATCAGACAAAGACAAATAGTGTGTGATTTCTGAAAAATGAAACAAATGAGAAAATCTAACCAAACAGAAACAAAAATCATAGATACAGAGAAAAAACATATGGTTGTATGAGGGGAGAGAAGAGAAATAGGTGAGGGAGATTAAGGGGTGCAAACTTCCATTTCCAAAATTAATGAGTGATGAGAAAGAATTGATGAGTGTGGGGAATATAGTCAATTACTTTGTAATATATTGGTGACAGATGGTAACTAGACATATCAGTCATGATCATTTTGGCATGTATAGAAATATTGACTATGTTGTGTAACAGGAAACACTGGTCAATTATACTTCAAAACAAACAAACAAAAGCATATAGAAAAAGACATTATATTTGTGATTACCAGAGGCAAGGGGTAGGAGGAGGGAGAATTGGATGAAGGTGGTCAAAAGGTACAAATATTCAGTTACAAGATAAATAATTACTAAAGATGTGATGTACAACATGATAAATATAATTAATACTGCCATATTTTATATTTGAAAGTTAAGAGACTAAATTCTGAGTTCTCATCACAAGGAAAACATATATTTTTCTATTTCTTTAATCTTGTGTCTGTATGAGATGATGGATATTTACTAAATTTATGGTGTACACCTTAAACTTACATAGTTCTGTATGTTAATTAAATCTCAATACAACTGAAAGAAAAAAAAAATAGGGTCAAAAAAGAGTCCGAACAAAAATTCTGATTCATAGTTTCATGTCCACCATTGTGATATTCAACCGATATTTGTCCCACTGCAACCTTTATGAGAACCGGATCTTGTTTATTATTAATCACCCAAGATGTATATGTCTGGCATAATATAGTATGTATAATATGTATGCATATGCATAGTGTAATCAGCATTTGCTTAAGTTAACTGAATTAGCAGAGACCTACTTGAAAAGAAATCTCCACATTAAGGAAACCTGAGAAAAGTATTCTAGGTAAAAGAAACAAAAATTCAAAGACTCTGAAGAAAGAGCAATCTCAGAGACTTTGAGAAATGAAAATATGGCCATGGCTCAGAGAGGTGCAGGGTGCTGATTCTACAGGGCATGGTGGGATGTGGTAAAAAACTAGATTATATTCAAAGAATGGGAAAACATTATTGGATGTTTTTAAGAAAAGAAGGATAGGTGATATAATTTATATATTTAAACTATGTAAAAAACAGACTGTAGGGAGCAAAAATGAACAGTTAAGAAGAGGCTGTTTTTGGCCAGTGAGAAATGCTGGTGTTTTAGACAGGAGTAGAGGTGAATATATGTAAAAGCTAGACAATGCTTGCTGGTGAATAAGTGGAGAGGTGCGGACAGCGTAAGAAAAATCTAATAAAAACATCCTAGCCATTTGGCTTGAGAAACTGGGTGACCATCTGTGTAATTCTAACAATAGGTAGGACCAGGGCGATTGATACATGGTTTGCACAGATATATTAATCATAAGTATCATTTGGGGCTTGCTGATCGAGAGTGTCAAGTTCACAGCTGTAAAGCATGAGACTTGAGATGAATGATTGAAAATTATCTCATATCTTTACAAAGTGTATTTGATATTCTTGTCCTAATTTTGTTCTCTGTATATATATTTTTATTGAAGTATAGTCAGTTTACAATGTTGTGTCGGTTTCTGGTGTACACAATAATGCTTCACTCATACATGAAGCTACATATAATTTTTTCATATTCTTTTCCACCATAAGTTACTACAAGATACTGAATATAGTTCCCTGTGCTAAACTTATTGTTTATTTTATGTAATTATATTATTGTACTAAAGTATAATTTACTGGAAAAAATACTAATATTAACTCATTGGAAACTAGCAGTACAATCAAGGGAATGGCCTGGTCCCAATGAACCCTCAAAACTAATCAACTAAAGCTTTTTTGCAGGATAATGCCACATACCGTGGAATTATCATAGGGGATAGAATCCAAATTGATAAGACAGATAATAAGGGCAAAACCATTCAGATATTAAGGGGGTGGGAAAGAAAATCAGTGAGTACCACAGATTATGAAACTGTTGTTTAAATACTTCACAAAGACTGCGGACGAGGGAAGTTAGGAAATGTGAAGACACATTTGACTTCAAAGGAGACTAGAAGACGTCATTTTCTTGTTTGCCTGGGAAGAAAATGTAGACACATTATCAGTGACCGCAGGCAACCTCTAGCACAAGTAAAGCCAACGCTATCCTGGGACCTTAGAGCCCTGTCCTGATACTGACAGAGATGGAGTGGCAATAATTAAAATGATCCTTTTATATGCATGTATTTTGCAGACATACTGTATTTATATCAAAAAATTCTATTGCAAGCAAATTCACATGTTATTAAATAATCTTCAAAAATATTTTGCTTACTGGCCACAACATACTCCATCTTTGTTTTTCCTTATTGCTTCTCTATCACTTGACACTTAGGTGGTTACCAACAATTTGCTATTACAAATTATGAGATGAATATGCTGGTGTATAAATATCGGTCCACATTAATAATTATTTTCTAAAGATAGTGCAGAATTTCTGGACTAAAATTTATGAAGAAATTTTTATGGTTCTTGCTATATATTGCCAACTTTCCCTATGTAAGTATTCTACTAGTTTGCATTTCACATAGATTATTAGTATCTACTTGTTTGTATCTTGGACAACATTGGACTTTATCACTTTTAAAAAGCTTTACCAGTTTGTAGAAAGAATATATCTCAGTATTCATGCACTTGTATTTTTTTTAATAAAGTCTTTTAATAAAGACTATAATAGTATCTTGTGTTCATTAACTTGATATTAAGGCAATCAAAAATCAAAATTAAGAGTCCGGAATCAGGTAAGTCCATTCAAATGTGGGAATCAGATAAATTCCTTTTCTTAAAACAGGAAAGAAGTATGAAAACTGTGGTTTTGAGAATGGATTTTGGTTAATATTTACCACACATCCAATCCATCTTTTCCAAGAACTTGGTAAGGAGCCGTCTTTTTTAAGTATACCACCATGAACTCATACTTTGTCTTTCAATTTCTCCTTAACAGGATAAAGTTAATGCATATCTCCATATACTTAGAGCTCATAGATAAAAAACATTGTTTAATAACTTCATGAAGAAAATACTGAATATGAACCCTCTGCTCTATAATGTCAAGGATTATTAATAATTGTCTAGTTCTAGTAGAAAGAATATCCACTTCTTATATTAAACAGAATATCAGAATATGTAACTTGATTACTGTAAAAATGTGAAACTGTTGAGTTATATCCAATTCAAGAATAAAACTCAAGAATATTATTTACCAGCAGATTTTAATGCATCTAATAAAAATGAGAATGTTGAGCTATTATTAGGGTTGATATAAATGCATCAAAGACTCATTTGTTAGTAGAAATATTGCTGCACAGGATTAAGGGAAGTCTGTTCTTAATCTTCTCTGTATTAGAATTCTGAATATATTATGTCATAAGACTTAGTGTTTGCTTGTTTACTTGTCTGTCTTGAAGAGATTTTTATCTTCATAAATGTATTCCCAATACCTAGTTCACTGCTTGCTATGTAGTAGTTGCTGAAAACATCTACAAAACATTGATTATCCAAGGATGTAAAACAACTGCAAGGCACTTTTAAAATAACTATATCATCATTATTGTCACCATCATCGTCACTGCTCCTATTACTATTATTCTGTGACTTGCCCAAAGTCTGTTTCACGTCTTTCATTTGAAAGTGACAGAAACCTCTAAAATCAATCACCTAACAAAACAGGAAGATTTATCATTAGTGCACTGGAGCATGTCCCTGACCCAAGGCATTCTGACAGGCAAATGAGGATAAGCCTCAGGAACAACTTGCCCAACACTCAATTACTTTTAAGATATTTTTTCTTACATTATTTCTGCTTTCTTATGCCTACCTGACTATTTTGTTTATTTTTTTCAATTTGGCTTTCTCTTGAAGGCCTCATATCTTTTTTAGTTCACCTGAATTTCATCAGTAGTCAAGATATATGCCCAGATAGGAGGCTGTCTTATTTTCTATTGTTCCCAGTAACCAAAGCTCTGAGAAAAATTCTGATTTTCTCAGTTTGAATCAGGTGTCTAATCCTGAACAGATTTCCTCTATTGAAGTTCACAGTCATGTTATGATACAGGATACTATCACTGTAACAATTCACAGAAATGAAACTTGAAAACTACTTATTTTATAAAGAATCAATTCAGACAAAATTTATTGCTGCAGGCCGTTTTCTAAGTCATTAGTTAATTGTCTTTGTCCAATTTTCCAAATACACTAATTGTCAAAAATGATTTTCAACAAGTTTGATGAGTCTGTTAACAGCTTTCACAAGAAAGTACACTTTTGGTCACTGCTGATACAAAAACTTTTTTGAAATACACGTATTTAAATATTATGCATAACTTAAATACATACAAATTTAAAACGTGTTTGGGAACTACATTCAGTATCTCGTGGTAACATATAATGAAAAGAAAAGAAAATGAATATATGTATGTATATGTATGACTGAAATATTATGCTGTACACTAGAAATTGATACAACATTGTAAACTGACTGCTTCAATAAAAACATAAACAATATATATAAATGTTTTAGAACACATACAAATATGTATGTACAAATACACACACATATATCTACATATACATATTTACTTTTCAATTTAAATTTAACCTAATTAAAGTTACAGTTAATTACTAAAAATAACATATTATGCCTAATTTGCTTTAAATTTGGAAAGTAAAAAATAACATCCAAAAGCCTCTAACAGAAATCTGAAGAAACTGAAAGACTCACATTATTTATGAAATGCTGAAATTTGGGGTATCAAACAGTAGGAAATTGAAAACATTGACTTGTTAGCTGTTGGGAGAAAGATTCAATACCAAAGAGTGAAGGCATTCAAGACTGGAAGCAGGACATGGATGCCCTGCAGGGAAAAATATAATGGACTCTATGAATAGAAAAAAATAAGGAAGTGACAGGAGCTACCACATCACGTATGAAATTGCATATAATAAATTGTGGCAACTAATCTCCAGATATTGAAATTTAAAATACTGCCTGAAACTGCCAAATGAAGCCTAAAACTGTTAAATATTACAAATCCAAAAGGAACAAATGTTTTTGTTATTGTGTTAAATTACATTAACCTGAAAATTGTTTATATAAAGTAATGACATTTTGATGATATAATCTATAATTCACATTTTTAAATAAGTATATGCATATATTTAAAATTCAAATACTAATGCTTTGAGTTGTAATGTTCATAAAGTTATATTGCAGCAGAAGGTACCAAAACTGTATATTCTTGTTAAGTTCTTAAAGTGTTCCCATTAAAGGACTTAAACCTTTCTAATTTGTTTTTTTTTCTTTTTGTTACTTTATTTTATTTTATTTTACATTTTTTATTGAGTAATAGTCATTTTACAATGTTGTGTCAAATTCTAGTGTAGAGCACAATTTTTCAGTCATACATGAACATATATATATATACACTGTCACATTTTTTTTTCTCTATGAGCTACCACAAGATCTTGTATATATTTCTCTGTGCTATAGAGTATAATCTTGTTTATCTATTCTACATTTTAAAATTCCAGTCTGTCCCTTCCCATGCCCCGCCCCTTGGCAACCACAAGTTTGTATTCTATGTCTATGAGTCTGTTTCTGTTTTGTATTTATGCTTTTTGTTTGTTTGTTTGTTTGTTTTAGTTTCCTCATATGAGCGATCTCATGTGGTATTTTTCTTTCTCTTTCTGTCTTACTTCACTTAGAGTGACATTCTTCAGAAATAGCCATGTTTCTTCAAATGGTGTTATGTTGTTGGTTTTTGAGGCTGAATAGTATTCCATCATATAAACATACCACTTCTTCTTTACCCAGTCATCTGTTGATGGACATCTAGGCTGCTTCCATGTCTTGGCTATTGTAAAAATAGTGCTGCTATGAACATTGGGGTGCAGGTGTCATCCTGAAGTAGATTTCCTTCTGGATACAAGCCCAGGAGTGGGATTCCTGGGTCATATGGTAAGTCTATTCCTAGTCTTTTGAGGAATCTCCATACTGTTTTCCACAGCAGCTTTCCTTGCTTCCTTCTCCCCCTCTTAATGATTTAGATGTCTTCTTTTACAATTTTGTGTTTATTCTATTTGGAATTCATGGCAGTTATCACCTTTCCAGTTATGAGTTTCTCATTTTTGTAGCATCCTGCTTCTTTTCTATTTAGAGTAGACCTGTCAATATTTCTTTTAGCATGGGTTTAGTGTTGCTGAACTCTTTTAGTTTTTGCTTGTCTGTGAAGATCTTTATCTCTCCTTCTATTCTAAAGGATAGCCTTGCTGGGTAGAGTATCCTAGGCTTCATCTTTTTTTTTTTTTTTTTTTTTTTTTTTTCATTCAGGACTTTGAATGTATCTTGCCACTCCCTTCTGGCCTGTAGTGTTTGTGTAGAGAAATCAACTGAGAGCCTTGTGGGGGTTCCCTTGTAACTCACTCTTTGTTTTTCTCTTGCTGCCTTTAGGATCATTTCTTTATCCTTGACTCTGGCCATCTTGATGATGATATGTCTGGGTGTGGGTCTGTTTGGGTTCTTCCTTGTTGGGACCCTCTGAGCCTCCTGTACTTGGATATCTGATTCCTTCTTTAGGTTTGGGAAGTTTTCAGTCATGATTTCTTCAAATACCTTTTCAATCCCCTTTGTTCTTTCTTCCTCTTATGGAACCCCTATTATGCATAGATTGGCACACTTTATATTATCCCATAGGTCCCTTATGTTGTTTTCACTGTTTTTTTATTTGTTTTTCTCTCAGCTGTTCTGATTGTGTGCTTTCTGTTGTCCTGTCTTCTAGGTCACTTATTCGTTCCTCTGCATTATCTAGCCTGCTTTGTACAGCCTTTAGGTCAGCTCTCATCTCAGCAAATGCGTTTACTAATTCTGCTTGGTTCTTTATAGCTTCTATTTTATTCTTGACATATTTTATATCTCTAAACACTATTTGTTTTAGTTCCTTTAGTACTTTGATCACTCCTTCTATGAAATCTTGATCTAGTAGGCCATCAATGTCTATTTCCTTGATTCTGCTTTCAGGGAATTTCTCTTGATCTTTTAAGAGCACGCAGTCTTCAGGAGAACTAGAGGACTGATACTCCTTAAACCACAGTGCCAGAGAGAAATGAGCAATATGAAGAAGCAGAGGAACCAGATTTTTGGCATCTTTGTCTTTCGAAGCGGGCAATGTTCTGTTGGAGTTTGGCAGGTGCTCTAGTTGGCTGAGTAGGTCCATAGATGTGAGTTTTGGTGTATTTGTGGGAGAGGGTGAGCTACAAGCATCCTAGCTCACCATCTTGCTCCTCTCCCTTTCTCTTAATTTGTTAAAATATACAATTATCAAATTTCATAGTTTTTTTAAATGAGTCATTTAACAAAGTTTTCTTTAGGAAGTTTGATTTTTGGTGGATTTACTTCGTGGAAAGATGAATTTCAGTAATTTGGTTTGGTGAATTTATTTTCAGCAAATTGGCTGGATTTCTGGATGAATGGGGGACAATTTGAATTATAATGGATGTCTCCTGTTTGAGGTTCCAGATCATGTCAGTGATAGATTACAAAGAGATGACACCCCAGATATCCCTATTTTGTGGTAGAGAACCACTCAAGAGCCAGTGGCTAAAACTGTCATGCTCCCAGATTGGATTGCTAAAGGAGCTTAAATAAATTGAGTATTTAAATCATGTCTTTGGTATATTTTCTACCCCTTGCATCAATTCAGTTTTTATCTCCATGCCCATTATGGTTTGAGCATCAGCTCTGTTAGAAGACTTGCCATCACATAGGTGTAACCATGGTTCTTTCAAAGTCCTGTTCTACTTCTGTAGCTTACTTCAAATATGCCATAGCAAACTATCTGCAGTAGGTTGGGGCATTAAAGCAGATGCTATATTCAACATCAAACATTCACAAGCAGTGATGGATATTTCAATGCTATAGACCAAAATTCATTTCCTGTCCCAAGAGATGACATCAGGAAGTAGGAACATTTCATGTGTGCGCATGTGTATGTGTGTGTATGTCTAAGTCCGTGGCTGTGTATATGCATATGTGAGTCATTGTATATGCTTTTACTTGTTGGATGTGATATTTGGACATCTGAGATAAAAAAATAAGGAAATCAAACATTTGAGAAAATAACATTGTAAAAAGGGGTCCACCATCTCAGCTGATCTAGAATTAATTTATTAAACTAAATTAGCACTTAAAGACCCACTTATAGACACCGGAAGTAAACAAAACAGACAGAAATCCTGTCTTAACATGCTTGCATTAGCATGTGAGTAAAGAGATACAAAAATGAATAAATAAAACATATTGTATGTCAAGTAATGTTAATAGCTTAAAGAAAAAATAATGCAGATAACTGGCTAGGCTGTGGCAAGTTAGGTAGAGGTGTGTGTGTGTGTGTGTGTGTGCAATTTTAAGTATGTAATCAATAAGGGGTTTACAAATAAAATCAGACCTGAAGGAGTTGATGACCTGAACTTGAATATATCTGGGGAAAAAGTACTCCAAGGAAAGGGAAGAGAAGTGTAAAAGTCCTCAGATGACAGCTTGTCTGCTGTAATCCAAGAGGAAGGGCAGTTCCACTGGAGGGAAAGTGTAAGGGTGATACTAGGTGAGGTCTAGTAAGTGACTGGAGGCCAGACTGTATAGGAGTTTGCTGTCACTATAAGGAATCCATTGTTGGGAATTCTTGTGAGGAATCTCAGTCATTGCTAACAGTTTCCTCTCCTTCATGCCTGATGTTCAATCGATCACTAAATTCTATAGTTCTACTCCAGAGATGTCTGCCTAGTTCTTTCCTTCTTTCACTTTCCATGGTCACTGCATGAGATCAGCTCTTGCCTGTGGGATTAAAACAGATGACAAACTGTGCATCCTGATTTTCTCCATCCTTCACGTTGCCACTAGAGAAGTCATTCTTAGTTCCTTTAAAAACACAAATCTAATTATATAAAGATTTAAACACTTTGTTTTTTGGTGGGGGGAGATAATTAGGTTTATTTCTTTAGTTAGTTACTTCAATGGAGGGACTGGAGATTGAACCAAGGACCTCATGAATGCTAAGTGTGAACTCTAACCATTGAGCTATACCCTACCCCCATAGACTTCAACACATTTTCATTGCTTTACAATAAAGCCCAAACGCTAGCATGGCCTTCAAAGCACTGGACCATGTTCCTCAATTTAATTTTCCAGCCTCTTCTCTAGGTAGTAGCATCTTCCCAACCTCTCTATAATTGTAGCAACCCACCTATACCTCATTCTAATTGGATAACAAATTCTCCACAACAGCAGGCCTCAGTGTCTTTGCTCTCAATAGTATTGTGCACTTTATTGTATGACTTAATATTGTTGAAGGCACTGGGCTCTGTGTCGATGTGTTGTTCCTATCTGTGTTACAAGGGTGTTCCCTGCATAGGGCCTTATGGTACGTATTCAACCTATTAGGCCATTTCTGGGTATTTCTGGCAGGCAGCAGTGGTAAGATCACTTGGACATTCCTAGTAAAAATACCAAAGTGCTTGATGATAGAAATAATGACTGGGCTGTAGTGACTGACAACAAATTCATAGAGCACGTTTAAGAATGTGAGCTCTGGAGTAGGAATGTTTGATACTGGGAAATGACTTAAACTCATGTATATAAATTAGATGACAGCAATAACAAATCCATTGGGTTATTGCAAAAATTATCACTGTGCCTATCACGTAGCATATTCTCCATAAATGAGAGCTACGATGAATATTAGAAACCAGGCTCACCATTGCACTAGTGGGGAATGAATTCACCATGTTGAGGCAGAGTCAGGTATAGGGACACAAGTGAGGTCTAGTAAAAGATAGCGAGGAGTTAATGGAAAGATAAATAATATTTCTGCTACAAGGGGGGACTCCTGGAATAGGCATAGGGACAGCATTGGCACTGGGTGCAGCCAGGTGCTTCTGGATTCTCTGGGCAGTGGCAGAGTTCTTGGGTAGCCCCATTAAGAGAAGGCCATGGCACAGTGATGAGACAGGAAGGAAGTGGGGACAGCACAGCCATTCAAGGAGTGCTAAAGCAATTAACACCAGGATGGCAAAAAATTCAACCCCCAGGAGGCCTTAAGTCTCAAGATGGTGGGAGATCTGACTTCTAGTAGACCTTGAGCTTCATTATATGCTCATTGTAATATATTAACATGGTGAATAACATGCCCACTGATGCCATGACATTCCCAAGGCTAGCCACAAAAGGTCAGAGAGTGGGAAATGGCCAACTTCCTGGGAATTCCAGCCCCTTCCCCAGGTTAATTAGACTGATCCTTCCACTTACTAGCATATGAAGCTAGGGAGCCCATAAAAACTGGCAACCAGGCACCCCCTGGCAGCCCTTTTTGCTCCCTTCTCTTTGGAGATGGCCTGCACTCTGTCTATGGAGTGTGTATCCACTTTTACTTTAACCTGAGCAGCCAACCCCCACACCTTGTGGCCTTTCTCTTGCCTCCTGAAACAGCCTACACTCTATGGATTATGTATCTCTCTGAACAAATCTACCTTTACTCAACCATGGCTTGCTCTTGAATTCTTTCCTGTGTGAGGCCGAGGACCCACACTTGGCAGGGCACATCCTAGGGGCCCAACCAAGGCTTGGGATGTGGCCCTCCTCATGTCTCACATCCACTTTTCCTGCATCAGTGACATGGGAATCACATTCATCCATTGAAGTGGTATGTGTGAAATATCTCAGACAGTATCCACTGCGAAGAATCACAGTTAGAAAAGATAATTTGCAATGTATCTGGTGAGTCTGGAGCCATAAATTTTGTGACATTTTGTACTGTTTTATAATTCATCTCTACCCCCAAGTTCATGCAGCCAAGATAATTACTTGCTATATATATATATTTTCCTGGAGCTTATTGCAAGGAACACCATATAATAAGACTCTATAAGTTTTATTGAATGAATTCATGCTGAATCTTCACTTCCTCTTGGCAATCAATATTTTAATTACAGTGGTGGCAGTTATGGTTAATTCATGAAGCGTTAATGGGAAACAAGCACATTCTACAGGGAGAATATATAAAGTGGAAGGCAGTGAATAGTCTGATGGATACCACTAGATAAATGAATTAATTTCTCTTCTCTTTCACCTGTATACTATAATCTGAATCTCATGAAATAAAACAGCAGGCTTTATTTCTTGCTATTTTCATTTCTGTTCATTTTACAACTTTCTGTTTTGCAGTCTTTGAAACTTAACATATTGGTGCCAAATGTGACTTTTTTTTTTTCTTCCCTCACCATTACTTTAATCAAATTTATTGAGCATTTACCATATACAAGATACACCATTAAGTGTAAAAGTAACCATGATTAAAGAGGAAGTCAGTGTTCTCAATGTCCTCAAGTTGTGCTGTGGGGAAGTAAACAGATAAATGCCAAATCCTGTTTTTGAGAAGCAAAGAGAGCTCTGAAAAGAGAGACAGAGGTTCCTGGGCTGAATCTTGAAGGAGGAATCAGGTCAAATCATCTCCATAGTTGATCTTTCATAAATCTTTACTTGTCAACACATGTTTTCCTGGCAATTTAATCAGATAGTATTTTTAAGATAATTTTTACTTATCTTCATGGATATGTTATGTCTCATGACACCCTCTCCTCCAACTTGCATAAAAATGGAGTGAAGAATGTAAAGAAAGAAAAACCATCCATCCACATTTGATGGGGTGCTCTATTCTACAATTATTATGCAGTTTAATTATTAATAACATCCTCTTTCACTCCAGACTGTATTGACTTAAGAAATAAATTATATGATCACCCTATTAAAGACTGAACAAACAGCCTTAATGTCTGATTCAGTTTGACTAACTTGAAGCAGGTTTCTTCCCACTTCCTCAGCCCGTGCCCTGGGCTCAATCTCTCTGCACTTAGAGAATCCACATGGCCTAACTGCAGAATTCCCACCCCTCCCTTTTTCTTAAAATTTTTACTTTAGAAAACTTGCAGTTGTAAATTATTTCTGTGACCCTTTGAGATGTAAACATTTTTCAAAGCATTTACAATTTTGCCAGTTGTACAACCCATGAAGGTCTTTCTCAAGGGTCCGTGAGACATCCCTTTGAAATATAGTTATCAAGGATGATAGCTCTTCAGTGGGAGGGTATGTACCTAATTTTGGTGGGTGCCTTGCCCAGAGTTGTAAAACTACCTTCTGTCATGAAGATACGAGAATGTTTACTTACACTTTGGGAAACATCAATGAGCCAATAACAAACAAACAAACAAACAAACAAACAAAAATGGCCTAACATCTCCCTACCCCCACCTCAGCTCTTGAAAACCCTTCAGCCCTTTGTTAGAGTGGAGTTCATTTCTAGTCTCTCTCCCCTATTGCAAAAAAGTCTTCCTTGTCTGTTCAACCTTGTCCAGGGCGATTGTTGTTTGAATGAGACTATGTCTCCCAGATGTGGAGGCAAATCAAAGAGAAGTCCCCAGCATCTTCCCTGAACAATAGACTCATAAGGATGACTGTCCACTGAACATCTCCACTTGAATAACTGAGAGACTTAAATTTAATATGTCCAATAGTTAATTCCTAAAGTTCACCAATTCGCCCTACCACCACTATCTTTACAACCACATACAGAGAAACAGCTCCTTCTGGCAATTTCCTTACTTAAGTATATGGGAATTTTATTATTCTCTTTGCTCAGGCAACAATCTTTGAAGTCATCCTTAGCTCATTTCTTTTTTCTCCTATATCTGGTCCATTGGCAAAACGCAATGAATTTAAATTCAAAATAGATTCAATATTCATTCTTACCACTGAAACATTTACCACCCTAGTTTAAGCCACCATTTTCTCTCATTTTGGATTATTTTCAATACATCCCTAAATTTATTCCTAGCTTCTAATCCTGATTCTTCCCTTTTCCTTCCCCAAGAAAGCCAAGTCTTAAGCAACAGCAGAGCTATTCTTTTAAAAGAGTCTTCTGCTCAAAACTTGTTTTGACTTCCAATATCAATCACAATAGAAGCCAGAAACCTTCTAATGTCTTTGTGGTGGATTGAAAATGATACAACCTGGGGGGTAGACTAAGTCAAGGATGTAGCTGAAGACTTTTGTTAAGCCCCCAGAAAGAACTAAAGAGGGGCTTCATTTCCCAAAAGGGAGTTGGTAACCATTTTTGCTCTCAGAGGCCTGGAAGATGACTTCTGTCATACAGTATTTTATGAGCTGACATTTCAGTTTTCCTTCAGCGTTTTCACTCCTGTTTCTGACAGTTTAGTTTCTGCACAGTGATTGCTTTACTCTTCTGAGAAAGGACAGCGTTTGGTTTTACACATAAGATCACGTAATTTTGTGTGAGTGAGAGGAAACCCTTTAGCGTAGTCCATCTTGTTCTCTCCACAAAGCATTTTTTTCATGTTTATATTGTCAACTGACATTATTACACATACACTGGTTTATTTGATTCAAATGGAACGTTTACATCAAGTAATATCCCAGTTTTAAGTCAGCCTCCCAAACTCTCTTTCCCCACCTACCTCAAATGTATCATTTATTTTTATAACAAAGACTTTGAAGTTGGAAAGTGCTGGAGCTGCAGCTCTCTGGATAATTACTGTAGATAAAGGATGGCAAGAGGCGTCTAATGTCTCACTTGCAACTTGAACTTAGAGAAGAAAGGCTAAACAGCAATTACAGGAAAGACAGCAAGCAAATATTGTTCCTATTCTTTGGTACATCATAGAATCTTCAAACATACTTCAATAATTGCCCAGGGGAAGAGGCATTGGTGAGTTCTAAGTAGTTGGCTCAAGGGTTATATGTATTTTTTAAACACCTAGAGTTGAAATGAAACAACCTATTATTTTTTTTTTACCTTTTTAATTGAAGTGTAGTCAGTTTTACAATGCTGTGTCAGTTTCCGGTGTACAACACAAAATATTTTCATATTATTTTTCATATTATTTTTCACCATGAGCTACTACAAATATCAAATATGGTTCTCTGTGCTATACGGCATAAACTCGTTTATCTATTTTATATATACCAGTCAGTATCTGCAAATCTCGGTCTCCCTCTCTCTCCCTCTTTTTAGATGACACATATGAGTGATATTATATGGTATTTTTCTTTCTCTTTCTGGCTTACTTCACTTAGAATGACATTCTCCAGAGAAATCCATGTTGCTGCATATGGAATTCTTTTATTATGTTTTATGACTGAGTAGTATTTCATTGTATAAATATAGCACATCTTCTTTATCCAGTCATCTGTTGATGGATATTTAGGTTGTTTCCATGCCTTGGCTATTGTAAACAGTGTTGCTATGAACATTCAGGTGAATGTGTCTTTTTGAATTAAGCTTTCCTTTGGATATATACCCAGGAGTGGGATTGCTGGATCATATGGTAAGTCTATTTTTAGCTTTTTGAGAAATCTCCATACGGTTTTCCATAACTGTTGCACCAAACTACATTCCCACCAACAGTGCAGGAGGGTTCCCTTTTCTCAACAGCCTCTTCAGCATTTATCATTTGTGGACATTTGAATGATGGCCATTCTGACTGATACGAAGTGATAACTTAATGGAGTTCTGATTTGCATTTCTCTGATAATTAGCAATATTGAGCATTTTTTCATGTGCCTATTGGCCATTCGTAGTCTTCACTGGAGAATTGTTTGTTTAGGTCTTCTGTCCATTTTGGGATTGGGTAGTTTGTTTTTGTTTTTGTTTTAGTTTTATTAAGTTGTATGAGCTGTTTATATATTCTGGAGATCAAGCCCTTGTCAATCTCATCATGTGCAAATATTTTCTCCTATTCCATAGATTCACTTTTTGTTTTGCTTATGGTTTCCTTTGCTGTGCTGCAAAAGCTTATAATTTTAATTAGGTCCAATTTGTTTATTTTTATGCTTTTATTTCTATTGCCTGGGTAGACTGCCCTAGGAGAACATTGAGGAGATTTATGTTGGATAATGTTTTGCCTATGTTTTCTTCTAGGAGATTTATCCTCAGCAATGTTTTCTATTCTAATCTATTCTAAACTAAACTTTAACAAAAGTCTTTTGGAATAGATTAGTAACAAGCATTTGTTAACAAAAGTGTGCTTGTCATGAGCTATTTTTTGATGGAGGAAAGGAATTATAACATTTTGAATGAAATTGATCATAAAAAAACAATATTTTTGAAGCAGGTTGTTGCAGTTTGCTTCTAAATAGTTTCTACCCCTCCTTTTCACAAATATCAGTATAAATAAAGTGGTGGGATACCAATTCTGGAGCCTCTTTATGAGAGTGATAGAGATGCTTCCTAAGAGAGAATTGACCATATAGCAGCATAGAGAACAAAGCAGCACAGCCCTGCTCACTATAAAACTATCTTGAGACAGTAGTTGTATGAAGGGAGGGACAATTCTGAAACAGCATGCTGTCTGGCCCTCAGATTTACCTTTAAAACATGTGGACTTTGGTGCCAGTAGTAGGAGAAGAGAGGGTGATTGACAAAGCTGTGAGGCACATAGTCCAAAGAGGAAGTATTGCCATGCTAATGTGTTTTTCTTACTGGACATTGACCTGCTTGGTGTTTTCAGCTTTCCATTTCTCCTTTCTGGTGTGGACCAATTCTCTTCAAGTTGCAGCATTTATTTAGCACGCAACCATATTGTTAACCAGGCTTGGTAGAGCAGATACATAAGCAAGTCTTTATTAATAAATTTATTAATATTTATTAATAGGTTTCCTAAATGCATGGTGCAGAGCCCCACTACTTGCACAGAGGCTATCAATCCCTTGCCCAACTTCTACTCACCCGCAAGCACCCTTACTTTACTTGAAACCACTTTTTCTAAGAATTCTCAGGTTGATTTCTCAAGTGTTCTGGATAGTCCTGTGCTCACTCCTTTTCTTAGAAGGCCTCACCTGGAAACATAAGTATCTAAGGCAAGGCCTTAAGGTTCCAGAGCATGCTGGATTCCATGCTGAACTGGACACATTACATTTTTCCCTAAGTTTGCCCTACATTCTGTCACCTGGCTTTCTGCCACCCTGCTCCTCTAATTATACAGAGCACTTCAAGATAACAGTTTTTGCAGCTTCTGCTTCTGTATTTCTTACCTCAGGCTTTAAAGAAGGCTCTCAGGTCAATGGGACAAGATGGAAGCCATTGAAATGTCATTCTCCATTAAAATTATTAATATAATAATAACAGCAATTGCAAACCACCTACTGAGTGCTTAATGAATGCCAGGTACTATTCCAAGCACCTAGCACGTATCAATCTTCATTACAATAAATTCTTTAAGCAATGCTATGGGGTTGATGGTTTTATATTAATTTCGCTGGTAAGGATCCCAAGGCTTGGAAAAATTAAGTAAAGTCCAGTGGGAGAGCTGTGACTTAAATCCAGCTCTATCCAATTCCAAATCTATTACACTCTACTGTGATTTTCCCATCCCTTCCTTTGCCTGTTCTCCTGGGGATTGTATACATATTTCTCTTTCATCTCTCCTAATAGAATCCATCACATATCAGCTCATTAAAAATAAAGAAGAAATAGGAAGAAAATAAAATAAAAGAAAGAATATAGGCTCAAAAGATATCTAGACAGCCAGATTCAAATTTCAGTTGGGATTCAGGGCATTCTGCTTTTAGAAATAGCAGTATCAGTACTTAGATCAAACAGTGTACTTTGTGAGTTTTTGTTTGTTTGTGTGTTTTTTAGTGTTGTTAAGACACAATAGATTTAGCAAAGCTCTCAATGAATGGATTTAATCCTTTATTCACTAGATCATTATTAGGGGCCTCAAATATGTACTAAGTGCTAGAATTTTAGCAATGAGAAAAGAAAGATAATTTAGTCTTCACCTGCATGCAGTCAATAGTGTAACAGGGGCAATGAGCTTCAATTAAAAATTACACAAGTATTTAGTGAAAAAAAAATTGTCTTAAGTTTTAAAAAAGGAAAAATACAGCATGACCTGAAAGCATTTAAGACACAGATATAGTCTTGTTAGATTTGCTCCTAGGTGCTTTATTATTTTTGATGCAATTGTAAATTATACTTTTAAAATTTCCCTTTTTGATAATGTGTTATTAGTGTATGGAAATGCAACAGATTTCTATGTATTAATTTTGTATCCTTCAACCATATTGATGCATTTATGCTAACAATTTTGGGAATGTTTTTAGGATTTTCTATATATAATATGTCGTCTATAAACAGTGACAGTTTCATTTTGTCCTTTCCAATTTGGATTCCTTTTATTTCTTTTACTATCTTAGGCTTTTCAAAAATATCTTCCTTGCCACATACTATGGCACCTGGATGTGAAAGACAGGCCATATGCATGAAGTATTTACTGTCTCCAATATTTACACATACTATCATTTTTTTTCCCCTTGTATTCCCATCTGTCTCTTGCTCTTACTTCTTTTGGCTTTTATGACATCCTGCGTATTCCCAAATATTCAACTTTGTTGATTCCACACTGTGGTTTATGGTATCTGTCCTGGATGCTCTCACATCAATGATCAATTTAGATTAAACACTTCTAGAGCAAAAATTTTCACTCTCTGTGATATTCAATGCTTTATATTTTTTCAAGTAGTTAACAATAAAAGGGTTGTCAGTTTATCCATTTCAGTTAATGGCAATATACTTTTGCTCAGTTGAAACAGTTTAAACTTGCTAAGTAGTTAGCCCATTTCAAGCGGATGAAATGGTTCCCCATCTGACTGCTGCAAGCAAAGTTGTTGAATTCCTAATGCTTATCTATTTGAATGTGCATTATAATGGCTAACATAAAAACCCTTAATAAATAACTGTTAATATACATTACAGGGGTTTTCCTAGATTATGTCACTCTATCCAGATTTTTAGCCAAGACAGGGAGAGGTCTATACAAAATATTTGTGCCTTCAATGGATTTCTGTTGAAATAAAGAAGAAAATGAAGAAAAAAGGGTGACAGCTTGCTTTTTACAAATATTTGACAGACTGTCTTTTGAAAAGAGGATTGGAGACATTATGTCTCTTTTCATGGAATAGATCTAAGATTAAAAAAAAGGAGAAATTGTGACACCAATAAGCAAGAGATACAGGAAAGCACATTGTGACACCATATAAAGACAATCTTTATGATAGTTAGAATTGTTAAAACTGAGCTGATGTTTCATATGATTGTGACCTAACTTCTGGATTAATTAAATGGACAGATGTAGAGGATGATTCTGTATAGGAAGTTTTCTTTGACTGGGAGTTCAAATTATCTCTGCTGTCCTTAGCCTTTCTAAATTCCTGTGGCTACAAAACAACTGGGTTATTTTTTACATTACAAGGCATTAGCTGGGGTAGGGGGTCGAGAACACATATTAGGATAAGAAGTTTTTAACAACTTATCAAATATTCTTTCATCAAGGAAAAAAAATTCTCCAGAGTTAATTAATGGAAAGAATAATTATTAATGCACTGTTTTTTCAAAAGTTCATACATGTTTTGATTAACTTTTACTTTTATCTCAGTACAACTTAGAAGTGGCTTTGAATTCTAGAGTCATACAATTCATGATTTCATGCCCATGTGGTCTGTGAATACCAAAAAATAAAGAGGTGATGTGTTTGAGCATCTCTGTCAAACTTACATCCCCCCAAAAAATGGATGGATTGTTTCAGTGTTTCTACAAGTGTCCCAAATACACACTTTCTTTTTCACATATGTCAGTTGGATTTACAGTTTGAAACAATGGAATGATTTTTTAATCCATTTTATTAGCCCAGTATTAAAGATGAAAGAGACACAAGAGATCATCTAGTTCAAACTCTCTTACTCTGTGAGGAAACGCACTCACAGAGGTGACATTGAGAAGGTAGAATAAACATTGCATACACCTTAATCAGACACACTGACTATTTCGCCACAAGACCCCTTTTCCTGAGGTCTGCAGGATCTTGTTAACCAACTTCATTCTACCATCTTGTGTGGCTTAAATATCTAGTTAGTTACTTAACTCAAGCATTAGCTCAAGTTAGATTGAGCCAGTATTGATGCTGGGAATCCTAATTCATTGTCTTTGTAAGCCTTTATTGAGTGCTTATTATGTGCCAGGCTATATATGAGTCCTGAAGATACAAAGAACATAACTTTCCCATACTCTGGGAACTCCCATCTAGAGGAAAAGACAAACAGCACAGTGAGTCAAAAAGCAGTAAATACAGTAAAGTGATCTGGGCAGATAGAGTGAGACCTTGTAACTGATTCAGGTACCAAAATGACAGAGGTTTTGTTTTATTTACTGCAAACCTCTGGTACTTAGGATACCATGTGGGAGGATTCTAGAAAGAAGAAGAAGAATGTGCAAAGGCACAGGAGAGAAAAGGTTGGGGTCCATATGGTTAAAATTTCAGTGTGTACATAGAATGTGGTAAAAGATGAGGCTGAAGGTTGACATAGGAGCAAAATCATGAAGAGTGGAGTGACTGCATCAAGAAGTTTATATTGCTTCTGGGAGCCCATGGAAGGATCTTAAGCCGGGGACAGCAATCCCTTTGATACCTTCATATAAGAGGGAGGAAACAGTGTATGGAGGGGTGGAGCGAGGACATTGAGCAAGTAACTGAAGAAAAGGAGAACAATTGGGAGGCTAAACAGGCCCAGTTAAAAGAAAAATAGTGTATGTACTAATAAGGGTTCCTTGGCATAACTTGTATAACATATTATGTAGTTACTTTGTACTTGATATATAATTTACCTTATGTGATGCCTTAATATGGGTATGAATTAATGTGCTGTAATAGTTTATTTTCTCCTAACTTGAAAAGTCCCTGTCAAGGTGTTTAAGCCCCAGGAAGGGTATTCCTGGGAGAGGTAGCAGCATTTGCTACCTTGTGGACAGGAGGAGAATGTGGAACAGTGCTGAGGAGGAGCAGAAAGTTCTTCATTTCAGTCAAAGTATGGACTAGGAAAGTCTGAACTAGGAAAAGTAGACAGAAGCAAGATCATAAAGTGTTTCCTTCACTAGGTAAAGGAGCTTGAATATTAGTGATATAAATACCCCAAAGTACCAAAGAATAGAAGCGGCATAATCCAGTAGATGCCAACAGTCAAAATATAATAATCTCAGGGCAGGTATATTAGCTTTTAGCATATTAGTCATTAGCAATGACTTAAGTTCCTACCCTGTGAGAAATCTTTTATATTGAGCAAAGGCAAAGAAAACAGAAGGACAAATAACTCAGTAACTTTAATCTGCTTTTATGTTTTTAACATGACTTGTTTATTTGTTTGGTTATTATTTTATTTTCTTTTAGTCATGGTGAAGGTTGAAGCATGATTCTGTTTCCCATCTCTTAAGAGTGGCCTGGAAAAGGGGAGAACAGGGATGTGGTTTGTTTGCTAAAACCAGTTCAGTATAGAAATGGAAATGGCAATGCTCAGAAAAAGGTAAAGCAGAGAGAGTCTGTCATTATTATGTTGCCAGCTGAGCTAAAGACTCCTTGCTGGAAGGGAGTGGTTACCAGAGGCTCAGTGGGTTAGTTTATAATACTATAGGTTTATGAGGGAAACAAAGATGGGAGTGAATGACTGAGGCAACAACAGTGAATTCAGAATTGAAAGACATCTGGATCGGTAAGAAACTGTAACAGAGAAAATTTTAAAATACAATGATCCAACAGGGACATGATTGGAAATTGTGTGCACGGGCCATGGCAGTTTCCCTCTCATGAATTTCACACTGGAACTGCCTTCTGGCAAACTTCAGTCACAATTTCTCTCTCTCTCCCTCTCTGTCTCCAAAACACACACACACACACACACACATGCATGCACACACACCAGAGATACCAAAGATCTGTTTTGTTGTTACTGCACCTAGTCATGTTGTAAAAATAAAACTAATCTCTACCTCACTTATGTGTCAAGTTTTATATTCTTTTGTAATCTAATCTTCCTCCATACCCTATGATATAGGTCCAATTGTTGCATCCATTTTAAGGCTGGGAACATAAATCTCAAAGATGTTAAATAATCTGTACAAAAGTAAATAATAGACGGAGTTACCGTAAGACTCTGAAATTCAATTATAAGAATATACGTCCAAGAGAAATGAAACATATCCACACAAAACTTAGAGCAAATGTTCATAGCAGTATTATTTATAAAAGCCCCCAAATTGGGAAAAATCTAAACATCCACCAACTAGTGAACTGATAAACAAATTCTGGTATATTCATACAATGGAATGTTATTCAGGAATAAAAAGAAATACCGACACATGCTATAATATGGTAAACCTTGAAGCCATTATACTATGTGAAAGCAGTCACAGAAGACTACATATTCTATGATTCCTTTTATGTGAAATGTCATAAAAAGACAAAACCTTAATGAGTGAAAGTAGATTAGTGATTGCCCAGGGCTGAGGTCTGGAAGTCAGGAAAGGGGAGGAAAAAGGGTAATGATTGCTCTTTGGTTCTTTTCTGGAATGTTGTAAATGACAAAATTAGATGGTAGTGATGGTTCATAGTTCTGTAAATATACTGAAAAACATTGAACTGTACACTTTAAATGGGTAAATTTTAGGGTATGTAAACTTTATCTCAATAGAGTTTAAATGGTAGAGCCAGGATTTATACTCAGTTTGACTGTATACCTGAATTTGTAACTAATAAGCTAATCATTTTTTTATATTCATATGGGAGTTGTCACCACCACTTAGATCCTATGAACAGCTAAAGTCAGTTTTCATAGATCCTCTTACCTCTTAACTTCAGCTAAATAGTAGTCATGCAATGCAAGCTGTCAAATTAACCCTCCTGTGCTTCAAAATGACAAACCCCACAGCCTCATTTTCTTCTTTTGAAGAGACAATATTCATCCTCTTTTCTGAAAAAAAAAAAAAAAATCTTCACCTGTTTCTTGATTTTATCCCCTTTTATCTCTTCCCTGACTTTGCACCATCTTTGACCCTTCTAAAATTCTGCTCGTCCCTTTGCTTGTTCTCTGGCTACAAGCATTCTCAGACACTGCCCATTCTTAGAAGAAAACACGGCAAAAGAAGAAATGTTTCTCTGCCTTTCCTTCCCTCCTCAACCTTTCATCTTACAACTTGTTTTACGGCTTCTAAACTTCTTGTAAGTGATCACTTGATGGCTCCATTTCTCCAGATTCCACTCAGGCAAAATCTTATGCCGTCACAGGTTGGCTTTCTTCCTTACTGCTTGTCTATTTTTTAAATTTGCTTTCTAATTATCTCCGAATGGCCACATCCAGCAGACTTTTTTTTTTTTTTAACTGAAATATAGTCAGTTACAGTGTTGTATCAATTTCTGGTGTACAGCATAATTTAGTTTCAGTCATGCATACACATACATATATTCATTTTCATATTCTTTTTCATTATAAGTTACTACAAATTGTTAATATGGTTCCCGCGCTATACAGAAGAAATTTGCCTTTTAAATTTGTTTTATATACAGTACTTACTCACCTCTGCTGTAACCATAAGTTTGTTTACTATGTCTGTGAGTCTGTTTCTATTTTGTTAGTGTATTCTTTTTTCTTTTTCTTTATCTTTTCTTTTTTTTTTTTTTTTTTTTTTTTTTTTTAAGATTCCACATATAAGTGATACCATACGGTATTTTTCTTTCTCTTTCTGGCTTACTTCACTTAGAAGGATGGTCTTAGGTCCATCCATGTTGCTGCAAATGACATTTTTAAATTCTTTTTGAGGCTTTTAAAATTCCAAATCTGAAGGCAAAATGGAATCTTAGCATGAAACAGATTTAGGCTTTAGTATTTAAAATCCAAAGTCTGCCCTTTCTGAGTCTAAATTTTCTTATTTTAACTAGTAACAGCAAAAGGTACTGTAAACATTACTCTTGTTTCAGAAACACTCAACAACCTTAAAGAGTGTCGGACATATACATAGCATAATGTATGTTGAACAGTCTGATTTAACACTTCTGGACTTCAAGAAATTAAGAAACAAACTTCAACTAACGTCATCTTTAAGTGATATTGATTATGCCTTCAACAGAAAATATGTGGTGCATATGAAAGGATCTTTAAGATGCTAAATTTCAATATAAATTAAGTTCATGTTTTATTGATTATCATGTTCTCTTCTTTTTACAAGCAAGTGCTGCTTATTATCACACTTTCACTTGAGCAAAGCACACTTATCATACTTTTAAAATTATATACATGTATTTAAATTTACTTAGATGGACAGAAAATTTCAAAGTTCTCACTATATATTTTTAACAATGTAGAGGCAAAATTTGAAAATTCACATTTAAAAAAATTGCATAAAGCTATTAGCAAGTGGGAGTAATGACTTCTAAAACTCAGTGGTTCGACAGCTATTGATGACATCATTAACTAGTACATAAAAAGTGTAAATATCAAATCCTGTATCTCCATTTGCGTTCTTGGATTAGAGATGTCTTGCTGGAGATTAGCAGGTGGAGAATGGGCCTAGAAGCAATCACAGTAAATTTAAACTTCATTGAGCTCTATTTTTAAGAGCTCAGTGGTATCAACTGGATGCTGGGGTAATAATTTAAAAAATAATGGAAGGGCTTCATGTTCAATATAATAATATCTTATATTCATTTCAAATTAAGAGCCAGTAATAGGAAGAATTTTGACCCCCATAATCTTGGCTTCCTGATGTTAGTCCTGTGAATACATAAGAAAAGGGACTTGGCAGATATAGTTAGAATTAAGTTACTTGACCATAAAATATTAGGTTATCTGGGTAGACCTAATCAATCTGATCATGTTAGCCCTTGCAAGGTTCTTCTCTGGCTGGTAGTAGAAGTGCAAGTCTGAAACTCACAGAACAGGGATTTAATATGCTGTTGTTTACTTGCAAATTAATTACAATTATAAGGAATTCTTCCAACAGCCTGAATGAACGTGGAAACAGAGTCTTCTTCAGAGCCTCACGCTAACAGGCTGGTCAGCTGGTGTCTTCACTGAGGCTTAGGTCTTGTGAGGCCCTGCAAAGAGGATTCAGCTGAGCCGCACTCTGCTGAGACTTGTAACCATGGAATTGTGAGGCAGTAAATGGATGCCACTGTAAACTTCTAACCCTGTGGTAATTTGTTACAGCAGCAATAGAAAAATAATAGGGAGTCTTACCAATAATTTTATAATGATGTGACAGGTCTTGCTATATTTGGCATTGGGTACATTTGACACTGAAAATGACAGAATGTAAGGATTTTAACTTGTAATTTGTCCATTAAAACATACACATGCTACTTTATAGAAAGAACTAAAAGACATTATTATTGGCATAACCATTTTCTGTGTTTTTCATCCTTAGATATAACAGAAATAATAATATGTCTTTGATATCTATCCATATATAGATATGTCTATATATATCATGGTGCTCTGCATAAAAGATAAAGCCAAACTATTTTGTATTGGTGTATACTTTTGAATTCAATATCTCAATGTATATAGTCTTTATGCTTCTCCTTAGAATGAGCAGATTAAACTTGGTCTTCAGTGTTTCAGTTTTGCACATGTAGTTAGTACAAAGCTGATGTGAAAATAATTCTCTCCACAAGCGACAAGGAGAGAATTTGAATAGTTTCAATTGTTTCTCAATGTGATAAGCCCTGGTTCTATAACTAAAAGTATAGTCTGTCACTTGTTAAAAGATTCTGTACCGTAATTGAATCTTAATGGTGATTTCAGTGACAGCCTAGCCACATTTTAGATACAGTTTAATTCTGCTAGGTTTGAAAAATTTCAGGAGCCCAAAGGAAGAATTCAATCACAATCCCTACATCATACGTCCCTGTTATATGTCTGACAGAAAAGTAGACAATGTTTCTAAAACTTTCACATAAATTGCTCCCTATTAATAATTAAGAATTTCAAGATACAGGGCACTGACTTGAATGAAGGTAATCAATTATCAGGAACAACTTATTCCATTTTCTTCATCCCTAGTGTCACACCAACCAGTATACTCAGCATGGATATTAAACTCAAATGGATCACATTGCTAAAACTATAAAGCATCTATTAAAAAAAATGAGAGATGATAATTGTGACCTTGCTTTAAAAAAATATTTCTTAGCGATAACACAAAAATTACAGCCCCTAAAAAATGATGAAGAGGACTTCATTCAATCTATAAAGATCTGTGTTTTAAAATACACCCTTCAGAAAATGTAAAGATAAACCACAACCTAAAATACTGTATTTGCAAATCATATATATTATAAAGAATTAATACGCAGCATATTTAAAGAATTCCTACATATAATAATAAGTTAAAAAAATTTAAAAAGAGGTAAAAAAATAGCTATTGTACCAAAGAAGATAACAAATGACTAGTAAAATGAGAATAAGCTCATTAGTCACTACAGAAATGCAAATTAAAACCTCAATGAGATTTTAATACCTCTCAATGAGATACCACTTCACATCCACGGGGTTGACTATTATAAAAAATACATTACTGGTATGAATGTGTAGTAGAACAACACTTTAGTAGTGAATTTGGCAGCTTTTTTTTTTTAAAGTTAAGTGTAAATTTACCATATGACTCTGAAATTTCACTCCTATGTGTCTAACCAAAATAACTAAAAAATATATTCCCACACAAAGACTTGTAGGTGAATGTTCAAAGAAATATTATTCATTCTAGCTAAAAACAGAAACAACTCAAATAGCCATCAAGTCAGGAATGGATAAATACATTATGGTACATCTGTGCAATGAAATACTAATAAGCATTATTAGGAACCAACTACCTGTGCATGTGACAGTATAGATAAGCTTCAAAAACATTGCTGAGGATAAATCTCCTAGAAGAAAATATAGGCAAAACATTCTCTGATAATGTTCTCCTAGGGCAGTCTACCCAGGGAATAGAAATAAAAGCAAAAACAAACAAATGGGACCTAATTAAAGTTACAAGCTTTTGTACAGCAAAGGAAACTAGCAAAACAAAAAGACAACCTATGGAATAGGAGAAAATATTTGCACAAGATGAGTTTGACAAGGGCTTAATCTGCAGAATATATAAACAACTCATGCAATTTAATAAGAAAAAACAAATAACCCAATCCAAAAATAGGCAGAAGACCTAAACAAGCAATTCTTCAATGAAGACATATGAATGGCCAATAGGCACATGAAAAAATTCTCAGTATTGCTAATTATCAGAGAAATGCAAATCAAAACTACAAATCATCTCACACCAGTCAGAATGGCCATCATTCAAAAGTCCACAAATGATAAATGCTGGAGAGGTTGTGGAAAAAAGGGGACCCTCCTACACTGCTGGTGGGAATGTAGCTTGGTGCAGCAGTTATGGAAAACAGAATGGAGTCTCCTCAAAAAACTTAAAATAAACTTACCATACAATCCAGCAACCCCACTAGTGGGTCTATATCCAGAAGGAAGCTTAATTCAAAAAGATAAATGTACCCTAATAGTGACAGCAGCACTATATACAATAGCCAAGACATGGAAACAACTTAAACGTCCATTGACAGATGACTGGATAAGGAAAGCTGTGGTATGTTTATACAATGGAATACTACTCAGCCATGAAAAGACTAAAATAATGCCTTTTGCAACAACATAAATGGCCATGGAGAATATCATTCTAAATGAAGTAAGCCAGAAAGAGAAAGAAAAATACCGTATGATATCACTCATATGTGGAATCTAAAAAAAAAAAAAATAAAAAAATAAAGACAGAAAGAAAGAAAAAAGGACACTATGAACTCATCTACAAAACAAAAACAGACTTGCAGACATAGTAAACAATCTTATGGTTACTGGAGGAAGGGGATGAGAAGGGATAAATTTGGGAGTTTAAGATTTGTAAATATTAACCACTATATATAAAAATAGATTAAAGAAACAAACTTCTTCTGTATAGCACAGGGAGCTATATTCAATATCTTGCAATAAACTTTAATGAAAAATAATATAAAAATGAATATATGTATGTATATGCATCACTGGGACATTGTGCTGTACATCAAAAATTGACATATTATAACTGAATACTTCAATAAAAATTAAGCAAAAACAAACAAACAAACAAAACATTACTGAGGAAAAGACACCAAATACAGAAGACTTAACATTGCAGAATTACATTAATCAAAAATTTCCAGGAAAAGTCTATCTTACAAAGATAGAAAGATAGTCATGGTTGTCTAGGACATAGAATGGGAGTGAAGATTAACTGCAGCTTTGCACAAAGGATCTACTGGGGTGATGTTAAATGTTCCAAAGCTGAACTGTGTTGATAGTGGCATAACTCTATACATTTACTAAAAATCATTGAATTTTACACTTTCAGCGGGCTTATTTTATGATATGTAAAAAAAAATCTTAATTTTTTTAAATGCTTAGTACTACTCTATAGTTCCTCCCATATTGGATATGGGCTACTGAAGCAAGATCATTACTTTGGGCAAGAAAAGTTTGCACTGAAGTGATCCCTGAATGTACTGACAACTGAAAGCTGTCTTTGGATAGCCCTCCAAACAACTGGGGCAAAAGGTCTTTCCTTGAAGAAGGATCTGACTGGTGCATCATAGTGCCACCACAAAGTTCTTAATTATTTCTTAGAGACTATTAAGAAGATAGACTTGACTAAGGCAGATATCTCTGGCTATGTTTTCAGGAGAAAAAGATACATTTGGGCAACTGATGTTACAGGGCTTTCAAATCATACTTTTACTAAATCTGTAGAATTTGAGAGTTATGTGATCATTAAGGATAGTGATGTAATGACATTAATACCTTGAGAGATTTGTTTAAAAATAAACTTCAAAATGCTTGGAGAGAGAGAATCCTGAGAATAAGATATTGTAAGTTATTTGCAGAGTTTTTTTTTTTTTTTAGACTGAAGGTTGTGAATGATATGAGAAACGATAAGAAAGAAACCATATTGACCACAGGCAGATGTCTCCATGAAGGTGCATAAACTTGCAGTGTCTTAGGGGATGTTAGTCAAAAGGCTGAAATGAAGATGAAATACAAAATAAGTGCTTAAGAACCTAACTTGAAGTTGAGGCTAGTAAGTAGCCATATTGAGCACTGATGGAAACAAATGCAAATTTTAATTTTTCAAAAATGAAGAAATTTAAGAAAGCAGAGCAATTTCCAAGTGGGAATGAATAGTTTAAGTTATAAATTTAGTATAATAAATGGTTCAGGGTATTGGTAATCAGGACTGAGCATTTACTAGGCATTTCTTTTATGAGACTTGTATTTTCTAATTAGTCAATAGATAGACTCTTAAAGGACCTGCTATGACTAAGTTCAAAATTATGACTTTAAATTTCAAAATATGGGTGAATCTCTCACAGATTGGAATGAGGACTCATCAAACTCCAGAGCCTTCAGGAACTGCAGAAATTGCCTAAAGCATCCATTTCAAGGAGAGAAAAAGAGGTATATAAAGATTGGTTTATTTGACCTGAATGCTATAGCAAAAAATTAATAGATCTATAAAATTAAAAAGGCACACACGGATCCCAGAAGGGCATTCAATTATTTATTGTTGAGTATGAAATGACAGTGGGACTATAAAATAAAATTATCCATTTTAAAAGTGAGGATAAGCATGGAATTAAATCTTACACAAAAGTCAGTCCAATAAAAATGAAGACATCAAAGAACAAATCTAAGAACTTTTCCTTGGGGAAGCCCTGCACAGAAGGAGAAGAAGAAGAAGGAAAAAAAAAAAAAAAAAAAAAAAAAAAAAAAAAAAAAAAAAAAAGGAAAGAAGGAAGGAAGGAAGGAAAGAAGAAAGGAAGGAAGGGGAAAATACATTATTTGGATAAAGGAAATAACACATGAAAAAGAGAAAAATGGAATCACTTGCAAGCAAGGTAGAGTGAATTTCAAAAGACATATTAAAGGTAGTTATCTACAGAGTTATTTGCTGTTCACTTAAAGGAGAATGAGGACTGAGGATAAACATCATATATGGGAGAAAGGATATCATTAGAAATACTTAGTGGAACACATTGAGGGACTATGTTATAACAATTAAGAACTTTGGTTCTGGAGTTAACACACCTGAATTCAAATCTTTCTACTTAGCTGCTATGAGAATTTGGTCAATTAATGGTCTAAATTTCATTTTGAAACCAAAACTATCAAATATATCTACCTCTTAGACTTGTGGTGAGGATTAAGGAGCAGGGGTATAGAAATAAACAAACAATAAATGTAGCATAGTGTCTGACACTGTTAGTGTTAAATCAATATTCTATTATTATTATTATTATTATTATTATTATTAATTATTATTATTATTATTATTATTATTATTATTAATGTCAGAGTGTTAGAAAAAGGAGACCAATCTATTACAAATAAATTGAGACCACAGATGATGTCAATAGCATTTGTATAGAGGTTTATTGTTATATTTCGTATTCTAAAGAAAATTAATATCACAGAGTAAATAGTAATACAGATAAATTTTCACGTGTGATGAAATTCCACAGGGAAGTGACATTTTCCAGGTCACATTTTATAGGAAATATTCTACCAAAAATATTTCCAAAGTGGCAATATTTTATTTACCATTTCCCAATTAGTAAATAATGGCTGATAGACTATTTTCAGAATAATTTTTATGGTAGCAGTCTTCCTCTGATCTCGTAATGTTATTCTAGTGCAATTGGTTGTGCATACTTTAGTATGAAATGTGGGGTTGAATGTGGGGGTTCACCATCTCAATTGCCATGAATAAAATGTAGTTTCCATGAAAGACATTTCTATTATTTCTTAAGCTGAGTGAGCTCTAATGGAAAGCACCCCTTGAGAAGATCCAGAAGGCAGAATAGATGTATCTATGGTCTAGTGACATACTGGTAAGGATATCAGTGGTATGTCAGAGGGCTCAGAGTCCGCCTCTGTTATGTTTTAATTGGCCTCGCTATTGAACTCATAGAAGAAAGCAAATGAGTGCTGATAGTCACCATTTTTCTTCTACCTGCAAAGAAAGAACTCTACTTTATTTCTTAATACATACATAATAACTTACAAATTTCAAAGATCCTTTTGACAGTGGCATACAACATGCAGACACTTGAATGAAAGGTAGACATATTTGTTACTTAGAGCTCCAAATGAGAAAAGGCTGCCATGCAAGAAGGCTGCAACCAGGGGCAAGGTAAGAGCAAGCTGAGGCTGTAGGAGGCAGGGCATGCATGGCAAGGAGACTGTGATGAGCTAAGTTTCTCAGGCTCCCTGTGGAATGGCTAAGTTGAAAAATTTCATAGGCTCTTGGACATAGAGGATACTCTTAGTCCTCTGGCTTCTGGCCCCAGGATAATTTGTGTGTGTGCTTAGTGGTTCCAGAGTGTGAGAACTCAGTAGGAGAAGTGGTTGGAGCATGGAATTAATGAGTTGCTCAAGAAGGAAAACTAACCAGCCAGGGCCTTAAAACTGGATTAAGGCACCCCGCTGGCTGGGGACATGCTGGGAGCACAGTGAGGTCAAACAAGGGAAAGGCACCAAATTACTCCATTTCCTGTAGAAGCAAGCCCATTTTCTTTTCCTCAGTGGTGGTAAAACAGGCATCCATCAACCATGGGAGGTCTCAGGATAGAATTCTGGGGATCCGAGCCCTTGGAGGGGGAAGACATTTTACTTCCATTTTCAGTCACCTCTCCCTGATTCTGAGCACATCCTCGGATGATGAAGTCAGCACAGACCACGCATGAGCTCAGAACCCATGATAGTGTGGCCAGAAGCCACCAAGTCATCAGGTCTCATGAAAGCTGCCACAGAGAATGTGCAACACCACTGACAGGCAACATGCCCCTCGATGCTGGCAGGTTTGGCTCCACCATCAGCTGCAGACACCCCCGACCCCCAGTCTTGCTACCATGGACCTTCACTCCCCACCCACTGATGGACATGCTTGGGGCATCTCTGGCTCCAAGGATGTTCAACCACCACTTGGTAAAGCTGTGTGTTCTCAGAATCGGAGGTTTGCTCCAAAGAGCCCACAGGAATCCCATTCTCCCACCAGAGAAGCCCAGCCTCACCCTCCAACAAGCTACAAATCCTTTTCTTCTACCTGCCTCTGAACACCTTACATTTTTACTTTATTTATTTGTGCATTTATTTTATAGTATATTTTTTAAATTGAAGTATAGTTGATGTACAATCTTATATGTTACAGGTATACAATATAGTCATTCACAATTTTTAAAGGTTATACTCCAGTTATCATTATTATAAAATACTGGCTGCATCCCCCCCACCCCAAGAAAAAATAATTGGATTAAGACAGCATTAAATTATAATAATAATAACAACAATTATTACTATTATATAAAAATACAATTGTCTATTAAATATTTACAACAAACTATCAAATCAAAAGTACTTTTTAACTAAAAAAAATGCACAACTTGAAAGTTGAGATTTATGTTTTATTTGGTGGAAATTTCTGTGGGCTTAAGCCCAGGATACAGGCTTTCAGATAGCACTGAGGAACTACTCCAAAGAGGCAGGGGAAGAACCAGAAATCTAGAAGTTTTTGCAACAAAGACTGGGTAGTCAGAATATCAAAAGGTTACTGTTAATTAAAGAAAACCAGATTTATCAATTTACAGAATTTATAATTTTTCTTTTTTAAACATGTTTTTATTGAGTAATAGTCATTTTATAATGTTGTGTCAAATTCCAGTGTAGAGCACAATTTTTCAGTTATACATGAACATACATATATTCATTGTCACTTTTTTTCGCTGTAAGCTACCGCAAGATCTTGTATATGTTTCCCTGTGCTATACAGTATAATCTTGTTTATCTATTCTACATTTTAAAATCCCAGTCTGTCCCTTCCCACCCCCCTACCCCCTTGGCAACCGCAAGTTTGTATTCTATGTCTATGAGTCTGTTTCTGTTTTGTATTTATATATTTTATTTGTTTTTTTTAGATTCCACATATGAGTAATCTCATATGGTATTTTTCTTTCTCTTTCTGACTTACGTCACTTAGAATGACGTTCTCCAGGAGCATCTATGTTGCTGCAAATGATGTTATGTTGTTGGTTTTTGTGGCTCAATAGTATTCAATTGTATAAATATACCACTTCTTCTTTATCCAGTCATCTGTTGATGGACATTCAGGCTGTTTCCATGTCTTGGCTATTGTAAATAGTGCTGCTATGAACATTGCGGTGCAGGTGTCATTTTGCAGTAGGGTTCCTACTGGATATATGCCCAGGAGTGGGATTCCTGGGTCATATGGTAAGTCTATTCCTAGTCTTTTGAGGAATCTCCATACTGTTTTCCACAGCAGCTTTCCTTGCTTCCCTCTCCCCCTCTTAATGATTTAGATGTCTTCTTTTACAATTTTGTGTTTATTCTATTTGGAATTCATGGCAGTTATCACCTTTCCAGTTACGAGTTTCTCATTTTTGTAGCATCCTGCTTCTTTTCTATTTAGAGTAGACCTGTCAATATTTCTTTTAGCATGGGTTTAGTGTTGCTGAACTCTTTTAGTTTTTGCTTGTCTGTGAAGATCTTCCTCTCTCCTTCTATTCTAAAGGATAGCCTTGCTGGGTAGAGTAATCATGGCTGCATCTTTTTTTTCATTCAAGACTTTGAATATATCTTGCCACTCCCTTCTGGCTTGTAGTGTTTGTGTAGAGAAATCAGCTGAGATCCTTATGGGGGTTCCTTTATAACTCACTCTTTGTTTTTCTCCTGCTGCCTTTAGGATCATTTCTTTATCCTTGACTCTGGCCATCTTGATGATGATATGTCTCAGTGTGGGCCTGTTTGGGTTCTTCCTGTTTGGGACCCTCTGAGCCTCCTGTACTGGGATATCTGATTCCTTCTTTAGGTTTGAGAAGTTTTCAGTCATGATTTCTTCAAATATCTTTTCAATCCCCTTTGTTCTTTCTTCCCCTTCTGGAAATCCTATTATGCGTTGATTGGCATGCTTTATATTATCCCATATGTCCCTTATATTGTTTTCATTGCTTTTTATTTTTTTCTCTCAGCTTTTCTGATTGGGTGCTTTCTGTTGTCCTGTCTTCTAGGTCACTTATTCATTCCTCTGCATTATCTAGCCTGCTTTGTACAGCCTTTAGGTTAGCTCTCATCTCAGCAAATCAGTTTACTAATTCTACTTGGTTCATCTTTATAGCTTCTATTTCATTTTTGGCATATTTTATATCTCTAAACACTATTTCTTTTAGTTCCTTTAGTACTTTGATCACTCCTTCTATGAAATCTTGATCTAGTAGGCCATCAATGTCTATTTCCTTGATCGTGCTTTCAGGGGATTTCTCTTTATCTTTTAATTGGAAGTGGTTCCTCTGCTTCTTGATATTGCTTATATCTCTCTGGCACTGTGGCTGGTGGGTGGGCGAGTCGCTCCCCCTCCTGATGCTGCAGTTGGATGCTGTACTTGGGCAAGGCAGGTGGGTGGATCACACCCCCTCCCAGCACCACAGTCAGGTGCTGCATTCCTGCCAGGCACTGGTTGCTCCGCTGCTCTGTACAGCTGCCTGCTCTGCCTCAGACTGGCACTCCATAAGAGGGCTCGGGAAAGACAGCAGAACAGCCCTGCCCTTGTTCTGTGCCAAATCTCAGCTCCTTGTTGGTCTTGGTGGTGCAAGTTCTCTGAGGTTACATGGCAGAAAGATCCTATCTGTCTCCAGCTGTAAACAAGTCTCAGTCCTTCCTAGGAGGTTGCACAGCCTCCAGGTGAGGATTCAGGGCTTGGCCCCACCACTGCCCAGGTGCTGCACACAGGAGGGGATAGCGGCTGTGGTGGCACCCTGCCTCTCTTCTCACAAGAAGAACCAGTAATGGTGCCGCACATCTGAGGAGACAGAGGCTATGGTGCTCCTCCCCCCAGGGCACACCAGCCTTGTTGCTTTGCTTCTTTCACAATTTATGGGGGACCAAGTTTGTTCTGCTCTGTATCCCCTCCCAGCCACAGTGTGCAGCACTCTGCAGTCCCCTGGGGCTGCCTAGTGCACATCTCGGACTGGGTGTTGCGGGGACCCTTTGTGCCCATTTAACTTAGTTCTGTCAGTGAAGAGGTGCTGGGGGCAGTTCTGGGCCTCGGAGGCTCCTCCTCTGTCCCGTTGGCCTCTCCATTGGAGGGAGGAGACCCAGCGAACGAGCACTATTCCTCCTTTGCTGCACTGTTTTGCTTTTTCTTCTTTCTTTTTTCCTTTTCTCCTACCAGATTTTTGGTGTCTTTGTCTTTTAAAGAGGGCAATGTTCTGTCGGAGTTTGGCGGGAGCGCTGGTTGTCTGAGTGGGTCCGTATATATGAGTTTTGGTGTATTTGTGGGAAAGGGTGAGCTATAAGCATCCTGCTACTCTGCCATCTTGCTTCTCTCTCATAGTCCAGAATTTATCATTTTCCTATATATGGGAAAATGCAAAAATCTGAGCTCATTGAAATTATTTCTTTTGTTAGGTAATTAGATAAGTGGAGGCACCAGGCAGATAGATGGAGGAGAGACAGAATGGTCCAGAAGATGGTGTTATGCCTGCTTCCAGAATAAAGGGACCTTGCTTCCTCTAAATGATCACCACCACCAACAACAAAAAAATGGTTAGAACCCAATAGCCACAACTGTATAGTAGTGAGAAGGACCTAACTAGACATGATCCAGTGCTCATTGTAATATAACTAGCATTGTGGTTTAGGCCCCCCCCCCATGGGTTTTTCTGTGTGTATCATGGGTAAGGACATGAGCAAAGAGGACAAACATGGCTAGACATTGCAGGAGCAAGAGACATCAATCAATCAAAAGACCACCTCAAAGTGAGGGTATGAGAGAAAGGGGCAAAATGAGACATTGCTTTTGTTCCCTTGGATCAGCCCACATCCTGTTCTTAGAAGTGTACTTTTCCTTTCCTAAATAAATTCTTTAAAATCTTTTGCTGTGCAACACTTTCTGTCTCCCATCTGTATTCTTATCTTTCAAGTATAACAAGAACTGGGGTCTTTTCTCATTTCCTTCTAGGGTAAAATTTTGATATGCATGTTAACTGTCTAGGGCTAGTATCCTGTTCTTTCCCATCCCAAGTACCCTTAGGGTGCACCGCTGTGGGTAGTGGCAGAAGTGATGATGCCTGTTTGTCTCCATCCTGAACTCCTTCTGGTTCACTGTTTGGGCCTATGGTTGTGGCTGATGACTTGATGGTTGCAGCATCATTTGCTTACTGACATGACAGGCAATCTTTTCATTCACATACTGTTAAGCTTGTTTTATAGTTGTAAAAAATAAGACCTAGGGAAGGTAAGTAAATTGCTCATGGTCACTAGAGTTGTAACTGATAGAGCTTAAATTTGAAATTCATTTTTCTGATACAATATTCAGTATATGTTCTCAGAGTTCTGGTCCAAGATGGAGACATAGTGTTGCCAGTGGATGCAACCGGTGTTCCAGGTTCTTGTCCTATCCCAGAAAGAATTCAGAGACAAGACGTAGTGGTTAAAAAAGTAAAGTGAGAATTTATTAATGGATGGATAGTACACTATCAAGGGGACTGCGGGCAGGCTCAGGTTAGCAGCTGCCCTGAGTTGTTTTGGCAAATTAGTTACATAAGGTGTAAAAATTAGTGGGTGGAATATTCATTGGGGAGGGAAGGGTTTGGGGCTGTGTTCCCTGATTATCATCTCAACTTCACCTTCCCAAAGGGAGGAGGGATTTTTGTCCTTATTTAGTCTGGATTAGAAGTGTCATGGTGTCGGTGCATGATGGGTACTTCTAATCTGCAAGGCTGATTTTATTGAAATGAAGGCATAATGAGCAAAAGGTTACATTTGGATACTAGAAATTCCTGCCTTTCCTCACCTTTCTTTGTTCATCTCCAGGCCACTCATGACCCAAAAATATATGACCACTTATTGGCCCCTAGGTTCTTGCTTTTCTTTATCTGCCCAGGGACCACTGGTGCTTAAATGATGTATGGTTTCCTGCATTTGGCCTGTGCTCCTCCTTTCTGCCCAATTCCTACCATATGGTCTGCACCCCCCTTTCTCTGCTCACATCTAGCTATCTGCCTGCTCTAACAATAGGAATCTCCTGAACTCACCTCCTCCCAGGAACTCAGCAAATCTGCTGCTATGGACAGTGCAGTACTATCTGAAAGAGATACAGAAACTGGTTGAACAACTCATACACAACAGGTGAATGAGAAAATATCCACATTGAAATGGGTAAGCCAGGCTGAAACACACTGTCCATAAACCCCGCAACTGGGAGGGTACTCACAACTCCCAGTTTCTCCTTGAAGAGTGAGGGTTTTGAACCCAACATCTGCTGCCCCATTTTTTAAGATCTACACATGAGGGACTGACCTGAAAAACACCTAGCTCAGAAAGCCAACAGGGCTTGTGTCCATGAGACTCACCAGATGTTGCAAACACAGAAACAGTTCTGAAAAGAGCTTGGGAGGACTTGCTGTGGCTAATCCCTCAGGGCCAACACAGTGAGAGCAAACAAAAATGCCCATCTCCCAGGCTTTCCATGAAAGAGGCCTATTTGCCTACTTTAAATGCTGCTGCCTGAGGGTCAGGCTTCTAATTTAGCAAACCTTTAGAGGCTGACTGAGATCCTTCCCTTGGGATACTGGCAGGCCTTCTGCATATCCTCAACTCCTGGGAGCCACTAAGAACAAAGAAAGGGGTTTAGATAATCACCAAGGTTTGAGAGACAATCCAGAGCTCAGGCCAGGCTCATCCCCTATATGAGACTACTGTCAAGACTGGAAGAGGTGTTCATTTAATCGATATTCTCTTGTGCAGATCTAGATGAGAGCCTTCTTTGGTTCTGAGTTACTAAAATCATCTTTTTCACTCATGGCTTTGTCCTACAACCTGCCAAATCCTTATGACCAACACCAACCTAAGGCAGGAAAAACATAAGCAGTTGAATCTCCACATTCTAGAATTAGGGACTCAGGAAAATCTAACCTTAAATGCATTTTCACTGCATCAAGTTGACCCAGCTCTGATAATCATAATTCATCCTGAGACATAGCTCCAAACTTTCCATTCAGCTGAGCTACTAAATAATGGGATAAATGAATCCAAACAAGATATGCAATGTGCTATGGAACAATATCAAACTAGAAGAGGCTTAGTTACTTTTGTGATAGTCCAAGGCCATTCATGAGAAGTTTGCTTACAGGAGTTATAGTAAATTTTAAGTGATGAAAAGATTCTTACCTATGGAAACAGAATACTCAAAGATATAGAAAGATAAAAGACAGTGATATATTTATAGGACAGTTTAGCAAGTCAATATGGCTAAGGAAGAAGATGCATTTATATCTGGGGTAAAAGGAGAATTAGGTACATTGAAGCAGTAGATGATGGAAAGTCTTTTCACACATGCCTACCTCCCCACTGCCACCCCCTCAAGAGATGTGAAACTTTATTTTATTTTTTTGCACATTTTATTTTATGCATTTACTTAAATTTGAAAGCAGCAAAATTGTCACATTTGCACATTAAAAATGCTACTGTCTGTGATGCAAAGGAGATGTTGGAGCCAGGAGAGAGCAGGGGAAAGATCAATGAGAATCTGCTGTAGCAGTTAAGGCAGGAAAAAAATAAAAACATAGTGTCAGGTAGAACCAGTGGCAATAAAGATTGACAGAGGAAATAAATATTTTAGGTAGTTAGATAAGTCGGGGCACCAGTCAGATAGGTGGAGGAGAAGGAGGATGGTCCAGAAGATGGCATTATGCCTGCCTCCAGCAGAAAGGGGCTTTACCTCCTCTGAATGAGTGCCAGCAAGAAACTGGTTAGAACCCAATAGCCCCAAGCATGGTACCCAGAAAGACTTAACCAGAAATGACCCAATGCTCATTGTAATATAACTAGCATTGCAGTTTAGGCCCTCCCATGAGATTTTCTGTGTGCATTATGAACAAAAAGTACTACATACCATATCAATAAACAATGAACGCTGAAGCCATCAATTCATCAGTGGCTACCACCCCCCAGTGAAGACAAACCTGCAACCCAGCCTCTGCTGCTGCTCACAGTGTGCATTCTGAGGGGACTCAGAATAAGAGAGGACAGGACACTGGCCCTAGATAGCTGATGCTCATCAAAGGAATGAATTCAGTGAGCCCAAGTGTTTGCTCCCTCCCATACCTAGAAAAGCACTAAATTCTTTAACTTGAGATGCTTGATTTTCTTTAGTTAACAAGTAATCTTCTAATGTTCCAACTACCTGACTCTTTGTTATAAAACTCCTATATATCCTAGCTCCTCCCTTACCTCTTTGGAACAGTCCCTCAGAGAGATCTGAGAGGCTGTCATGCCAGGCTCAAGTCCTCCTGCCAAATAAAACATAACTCTCAACTTTTAGGCTGTGCATTTATTTCAGTCAACAGTTTCATGGGTAAAGACGTGCATGAAGAGAACAAACATGACTAGGCATTCCAGGAGTAAGAGCTGTCAACCAATCAAAAGACCACCTCTGAGGGAGGGTATAAGAAAAGATAAAGATCTCACTTTTCCTTCCTTGGATTAGCCCACCTGCCATTTTTGGAAGTGTACTTTTCCTCTCCTGCAGCAGTCATCCAAACTGGGACACCCAGGCCATGGCTTTGCCTCCTCTAGGACCGGCACCCCCTAGTCATTCCCAGAGCCCAAGGTGGTAGGGGTCAGGGTCCCGCTAGAGCCACAGCAGGCTCAGGTCACTGATCATTTATGCTGGACTACTTGTCTTCATTATAGTCTCCCCATAACCACTCTCTTTCTTCTGCAGACCTCAAAGTTATTCAGCATCTGACTTACCAGACTTCAGGACCCCATGTAATTTCTGTTACTTCTCAGCTCACACATGCTACATCTATTTGATCTACTGTATAATTCCTACTCCTCTGCCACTTTTCAAATGCTGAGAAGGCCAGTAAAGACTCTCTGTAGCCCTTTTCAAGTGTTCCCAGTTCCTTTGCCTAAGGCGACACTTCAGGGAACACTTACCCTAGCCACGTCCAATCTCAAGGTCATGTGACATTTGTATACTGGTCTCTGTGCTCTGCTGGGGATCCTCAGTTCTTTCTGATCTCTCCTCTGGGGTTCTCTGGAAAAACACCCTCCTTCAGTCTCTAACCTTCCTTCTTCCCACTGACCACGACATGGTCCTATGGCTCCAACAACAAGGTTACCTCCCTCTTGGGCTATTACTAACTTACCCTTCAAACTGGGGAGCTCTCCTTGGCTTCCTAATGTGGCAACATACCTTGTTGCAAGTATTTTGACCTGAGGTGCCCCTGGAGCTCATGCCGTCCCTGTTGCCTTGTTCACTGGCCATCAAGTGTTTGGCTACCTCCTTTGTATACAGGCTCAAGTGACATCATCCTTGGGGGCCTTTTCCAGGAAGCACCACCATGGACAGCAGTCATGGGCTGCAATGTCTCCAGCTCCTTACTGGCTTTGTATCCCTCCAGGGAGACTTGCTTAGGCAAGGAAACATCTCTGCCTTAGAAAATTTAGCCACTGCAGTTTTAACACAAGCTTTCTGCTCCTGCCAGCTTCCTCATTCAGGAGCCTCCATATAGACCCTCAAATTCTAATTTGCTTCTTTATCTCATTCCCCCTCTCTCCATGTATCACAGTTGAGCAGCTCTCTTGCTCCTGGGTGATCAGACACATGTTAAACTAAAAAGAGATCACTCCAATCAGACTGCAGAGAGTCCCAGCTCATGGTAAGACTGCAACCTCTTTCCCCTTCCAGAGTGGAGGCCAGGATGCCGGCTCCTCCCTCTCTGGACCAATGACCCTGGGATCCCAGGCTGTATTTGGTCCATGGTTTCAGGATACTTCTGGTTACAGATAGAAGGCTGAGATGTCAGGCAACAGTCTGTGGATTTTTCACCTTGAAACACTGAGCTCTGAAACCATCCCCCTCCCTTTGTATCCTTCCTTTGATTTTTCAGATGCAAAGGCAACAGTTGATCCCTGCTGGAACTCCCCTGGGCTGCATCTTGGCCAGCTGGGACTGTTTTATCCTACAAACCCTAAAAAGAGAAAAAAAATTTTATTCCTCTGTAATGTTGGTTGGCCACAGTACCAACTTCCTTGTGAGGAAGCATGGCCCATTAACGGGAGCATAAATTCTACCAGTTTGCTCCAATTTGACATCTTCTGCAAGAGACAAGACAAGTATTCCAGAATACCGTATATCCAGGTCTTCTATTTGCTTAGGGACAGAGATGATCTCCTAAAAGATGGAAATTAATCACCCTGGTGACAGTTACATCTAATAATCCACTGTCCCTGACACATCCTGGAGAGGGGGACTCCCCTAAACCCATGCCTTCCCCTACTCTCACTACCCTCATACCCAGGAAAGTCATGCCATTGGGTCCTCTATTACCTCCAATAGCTAAGATCTGTCCTGGTGGAAACGGGTGGAGAATTTGGTCTGCAGCTCATACAAGAGCTGTTCTTTCTGGTTGAGTTGAGGCAAATTAAGATTGATCTGGGAAGCTATTCAGACAACCCAGATAAATAAATAGAGGCAGTTCAGCACATCATTCTGGCATATAGTCTCACCAGGAAGATGTTAATATTATCATCCCAGACTCTATCCAACACAAAAAAGAGAAAGGTCCTCAGAGAAGCCAGAAGACATGCAGACAGTCTACATCTGTCTAACGACAAGTATCCCATAGACTAAACGGCTGCTTCCCCAGTGGAACCCAGATGGAACTATAATGACCCTAATCAGAAGTGGGAAAGGGATCATTTTCTGATCTGTGTTAAGGCAGGACTCTGGGCAGCCCAACAAAATGTTATCAGTTATTCTAAGGTGTTGGCTGTTAGTAAGGACCCCAGAGAAAAACCCACCACTTTTTTTACAGCCTCTCTGGGAGGCACTCACTTAGTATATGAATTTGGACCTCAGCTCACATGAGGGACAAATCAACTTAAAGGGTAAATTTCTCACCCACTCCGCCTCTGATATTAGGCAAAATTTCCAAAAGGTGTCTCAGGAACCCTGGGTAACACTTGATGAAATGCTGACCACCACCGCCACATTTTTCTATAATCAAGATCAAGTACAAGAGTCCAAGTCTCAAGAATAGGAAAGAAGGAAGAAGGCCAGACATGCTCAAATGATTGCAACACTTCAAAGGCAGTCACTATCCCTAAGTCCTTGGCCCCAGCAGCCTGAGGCAAACCCAATGCTGAATGCAGTATCTGTCAATGACCTGGTCACTGGGGTGAGAAATGTCCCCACAAGTACAAACTTCCAAGATATGCCTGCTTTTGGTGTAACAAACAAGGTTGTTGGGCAGTCCCCTGTCCCTTGAGTCAAATTGCCAGCAAGGGAGAACTGTCCTATTACCTGCAGATGGTTGTTGCAGACTGAAAAAGCCCCCTCCAATTGTCCCCAAGGTAAGAAATTGTCATCATTGGGCTCAAGCCCAGTGCAAATGGACATGGCAGGTAGGACAGTAACTTTTCTTTTGGATACTGAGGCCACCTACTCTGTCCTGATTTCTTTCTTTGGACCCTTTTCCTCTAGATCCTGCATCATTATGGGGGCCTAAGATTCTTTATCCACCCCCTTTGTGGCTTACGGGAGGAATGCTCATTCTTACATTTTTTTCTAACACATGCTAGAGTGTCCTATCCCCCTTTTAGGCCAAGATCTTCTTTACAAATTGGAAATCTGAGTTGTCCTGGGAGAAAAGCTTCTAACATTCACTTCTCTACAACTCATATTGCTCTCTGGGAAAGGAGAAAATCCTTCTGACCCAGAAACCTGGGAAATTACATTTGATCCCACTGTCTGGGATCAAGGCATCCCAAGGTGAACAAAGATGGTTACTCCTGTTGTCATATCCCTCAACGATCCTACCCAGTTCCCTAATTGAAAACAATATCCTATAAAACCCAAGGCCAGGAAGAGACTTGAGTCAATAACTTCTAAGTTCTTACAATGTGGACTCCTGATTCCTATTAACTTCCCCCCTGTAACACACCTATCCTTCTAGTCATTAAGAAGGATGGGACCTATTGCCTGGTCCAAGATTTGAGAATCATAAATAAGGTTGTAATGCCTCTTCATCCAGTGATTAGCTCCCTATACCTCCAGGAACCCATTGGTATACTACCTTTGATCTAAAATATGTTCTTCACTATACCCCTTAGTCCCGGTCCCAATAATTATTTGCCTTTCAGAGGGACTCTCCCAATGGGTATCAACACCAGTTAACCTGGACAATGCTACCAGAGGGATTTAGAAATTGTCCTCACCTCTTTAGGCAAGCCTTGGCCCAATATTTATAGGACTTACAGCTTGAAAAGGGGACCATTTTCCAGTATGTGGATGACTTGCTTATCTATTCCCCTACCCAAGAACAGGCCTTCAATGTGCAATCTAAACTCAACTTCTTGACTGAGCTGGGATATAAGGGTTCCAGGCCTAAGGCCAAGATGGTCAAAGAAGAAGTGACATCTCAGAGTTGTCATGACTCTTGGAAACTGTAGTCTTTCCTCTGAATGAATTCAGGGAATTTTACAACTCAATCCCACTATCCCAAAACAGCTCAGGACATCCCTCAGACTAACAGCTTACTATAAGCTTTGGATTTCTAACTGTCACCCCTCTATGACAGTTTAAAGGGTAAGGATGATTCAGTACCTCTCCAGTGGGGTCCTTCCTAGGAGGAAGCAATGGAAGAATTTTTTTGTTTTAATCTCTCAAAGACAGCCCCAGCTCTGGGGCTTCCAGATCCCACAAGGCCCTTCCATGAGAGAGGAGGAATAGCTTTGGGGGTCCTCACTCAATGACTGGGTCCTACTCAACAACCCATGGGACACCTTTCCAAGCAGCTAGATTCTACTGCTCAAGGCTGGCCTTCTTGTCTAAGAGTGTTGGGGGCCCTCTCCATCCTCCTGAAGGAAGCTTTTAAGCTAACTCTGGGATCTCCTATACAAGACTATACTAGCCACCAATTTTCTGATCTTTTAAAGGGTAAGAGATGTTTCTGCCTCTCAGATGCTCTGCTTCTTAAATATTAAGCCTTATTATTGGAAAACCTGGATGTTATTTTCTCTGTTTGTGGGACACTCAAACCTACTATATTACCATCACCAGATGAGTCTGTTCCCTTTCACCAATGTCAAGAGACCCTACCCATTTCCCTGGGAGCTAGAACAGATCTCACTGACCAACCTCTCAAAAACCCTGATGAGATCTGGTTAACTGATGAGAGCGGCTTTGTCATTGAGGGAAGACATAGGGCCAGAAACTCAGTCATCTCCCTCCATGAGGTTATAGACAGGAAGCCATTGCCTTCCAGCATTTCAGCACAACTGGCTAAAATAATTGCCCTAACATGAGCCTTGGAGCTCATCCAAGGAAAGATGGTCACCATTTATATAGACTCAAAGTATGCTTTTTTGGTTCTACATGCTCATGCAGCCATCTGGAAGGAAAGGGGACTTTTAACTACCAAAAATATCTCCATTAAATATGGACCTCAGATCCTCTGTCTCAATGAGGCCCTTCAGCTTCCCCAGCAAGTGGCCATGGTTCACTGCAAGGGCCATCGAAAGGGAGATTCAGAAGTAACAAAAGGAAATAGGGCAGCTGATGCAGCAGCCAAAGGTGCTTCCATCCAAGAACCTCCCCTACAAGGGGCTCTGATTTCTACTTTACCTCCACCTAACCCACATTACACTCATGAGGAAGAAGCCTGGGTAAAGCAGAAAAAAATTCTACTTGGACCTTCAGGCTGGTTACAGCTGTAGGTGGGAAGAGACAGTCGGCACACACTTGGAGGATCAGAAAAAAACTGGTTTATTCCACGCCAGTGCTGGCTCAACGGAGTCACCTCCAAGGGCTGAGCACCCGGCTCAGGCTTTGACAGCCTTTTGTACATGTTAGGCTTTCTGGTATTAGGGAACTTCTGGGCTCAGTGCAGGAAGTTTCTCAGTGGCTGTTACTGGCTGATGCAGAAGCAAGCAAGATTACAGAAGCCAACGGCATGACAGTGCAAGCAACAGGTGTTTTATCTTTGCTTAACTTTTCTTCCTCACAACAAGGGGAAATCCTACTTTTGCCACAGGAACTTGAGTGTAATGTCCTGAAGGCCTTACATGAAGCCACTTCTCCTTATTAATTTCAAGGGCATTTGAAGGGAAAGGAATAACCATGATGATAGACCAAGTAACCAAATCTTGCCCCATTTGTGCTGTTAACAACACACAGGGAATCCAATTGCTTTGGACTGCTCAGCATAGAGAGAATTATCAGGAGGGAACTGGCAAATTGATTTTACTCAGATGTCACCTCACCAAGGTGACAAATATTTACTGGTCTTTGTTGACACATCCAGTGGGTAGATAGAAGCATATCCCACCAGAAATGAAAAACATCAGAGATGGCAAAACAGCTGTTCCACAAGATAATTCCCAGATATGGTCTCCCAATGGATCTTCATTCATCTCACTGATAGTCCAATCTGTTTCTAAAGCTTTGGGAATCCAATGTAAATACCATTTACATTGCTCCCGGAGGCCTCAGTCCTCAGGAAAGGTAGAAAGGGCCAATCAAATATTTAAAGCAGCTCTTAGAAAATGCACCCAAGAAACTTCTTTAAGTTGGAAAGAGGTCCTACCAATAGCTCTTTTATGAATCAGGGTAGCCCACAAGGTAGCACTGGGCCTTAGTCCTTATGAAGCTCTTTCTGGAAGGCCATTTATTGAAATGGAAACACTGATAGATAATGAAGCCAATCAAGTCTTTCAGAGCATATGACCAGGTTCTTAATCAAATCTAAAACACCCGATGGAATCTGGGCTAAAAACAGGACCTCAGGTGACAACAGGATCTCCTTTATATTCCCCTGGCACTAATGTGTTGGTCAAATTCTGGAAAGATGGCTCCCCAGCCTCCCAGCTTCAACCCATTTAGAAAGGACCTTACCCTGTTCTTCTATCCTTCTCCACTACAGTAAAGATTTCTGGGATTGCCAGCTGGAAACATCATACCAAAAAAAAGCCCTGGAAGTCCACCCAGGAAGACCAATCCATTGAAAACCCAGGCCCTGGGACCCCAAGACATCTTGGATCCCACATATTTTTGTGAGCCTATTAGTGATCTGTGACTGCTTTTCAAGAAGCACTCAGGTGAGACAGTCCTGTTGACCAAGGTGATTATGGATCCCTGTTGGGTAGACTTTTTTCCTAAACATTTACTGGCTTTAATCTCTTTTCCTCTCAAGGCCCCCACTGAGCTATTATAATAAAATGTCTCCAATGTTAAGGTCCGTATCTTTACTCTTCCTCTGGTTCACTGGCTAACACTACAACATCTGTCTTCTAAAAAATCTTTACAAAGAGAAAGCACAGGAATCAATTACCATTCATTGTTTAGATGGGTCTGACCCTAGTTTGCCTCTTCCATCTCTTTGCTAGGATTGATAATTCTCCTCTACCTATTCAACCCTTGTCTTTTCTACTTTCTTATAAAATGTATTTCTTCTTGCCTAGAGTTGATCAAACTTCAGATGGTTATGGAACAAGGTAATTGACCAATCATCCAAGACAAGTCCCCTTAATGGACACTAACTCTCCACTCGCCAACTGAGTGAGTGCCCAGGGATAATAAGATAGTCTAGGACCCCAATGAGCCCCCTCATTGCCCTGAACTAGCAGAAAGTAGCTAAACCAGTCATCATCCTCTATGTCCCAAAGATTTGGGGTCCTATGTCTAGAGGTGGGGAATGCTAGGTAGATAAGTGGAGTCACCAAAAAGATAGGTGGAAGAGAGGGCGAATGGCCCAGAAGGTGGTGTTATGCCCACCTCCAGCATAAAAGGGCTTTACCTCTTCTAAATTAGTGCCTGCAAGAAACTAGTTAGAATCTAACAGTCGCAACTGAGCAATCGCAAGAAGGACCTAACCGGACATGACCTAGTGCTCATTGGAATATAACTAGCATTGTGTTTTATGCACCCCACCATGGGATTTTCTGGTGCATAATGGGTAAGGATATGACCAAATAGGACAAACATGACTAGGCATTCCAGGGGTGGCAAGAGCTGTCAATCAATCAAAAGACAAGTTCCAAGTGAAGGTATAGACAGTCAAAGACTGCCACTTTTTCCTCCCCTGAATCAGCTCACCTCCCATTCTTGGGGGGTATACTTTTCCTTTCCTAAATAAATCCTTTAAAACATTGCACCACACAATGCACTGTCTCCCATCTGAATTCTTATTATTTGGGTAAGGCAATAAATGGGGTCTCCTCCCTTTCCCTTTTAGGGTAACAAAACCAACTGCAATAAAGAAGTAGGATATATCCTAAAACCCAAGAGCAATTTGTTTGTGAAACCTGTGTTTTGGATGAGCCTAAAGAATGCCAATAATCAAAAGCTGATCTGTCTGTTGGGGACATATTATGACATTTCTATTTTCTCTGCTTGTGGAATGTGGAGCTGTAGGTATTATGGCAACCAGGACATCAAGGATGAAGTTCACACTGAACTGTATTTCTGCAGTATGCATTTCCTGAGAACAACTGCTCTGTACTATATCCTGAAGTTAATATTTGGAAATATGTTATATTTACATCTAAATCATATTTTAGTGCTGTGCTAGCATGAAGGGGAAAACTATTTTACTGTTCCTGGCAATAATGCTGCATTTTACTTTCACTCTGGAGTTTTAGACAGGAAAAATAGTGTTAGCAAAAGGAAATGAAATGGCTCTGTTGTGACATCTTCTTTGTGGGTTATTATTTTTTAATCCAAATTTCATTCTATGTGTGAAGATTCTATGAACAACAATGACAACAAAATGTAGAGAGAGAGAAAAAGAGAGATTCCATATCCTTCTCCTTTAGGAATTCATTTAGTGACACAAAAATGGCTATTCTGTCAAGAATTGTTGTCATAAAAAGAGACATCAAAAGAATCATGTTCTCTTTTGCTTTTTGAGCAAATTATTTCTGCTGTTCTTCCATGAGGTGCTTCTCTGATTGAGACAAATGTTGCAATAGAAGATTGCAATTCAGCCATTTAATGACTTAGGATCATGGACTGGTTATTCTATCGTGCCAAACTGTTTAAATATTTAATTATTTACAATGGGAATTTTTGATAAGGAAGAATCTGTACTTTCTAAAAAGTGTGCATGCTAAGTTGGAGGTGTATGAAACAGCATGAGAAAGTCAGAGATGAGATAGCCAACAATGGTCTCCAGAGGATGATGTGTTGAAGATGGCTAAATTATGATACCATCAAATCAAATCAGAGTCTCCCATGTATAAGCACTAAATATTCTTGTATCATTAAAATATTTGCCATCACTAGGCTCTAAAACCAACCATGCCAGGAACCTGTTCTGCCCACCAGCTGGTCGGCCCCAACCCAGAGAGCCTCCAGGAAGCACAAACAGCCACACTGGGACCCAGTTCCACCTATTAGCAGGCCAGCAACAGCAACAGCTCTGGGACTCCATGGGCTGAGAAGCAGCTGCACTGGGACAAAGATCTGTACATCATTGGGGTGAAAGCTACTGCATGAGGGAGGACTGGCAGCCAACCAGGCCAGGGGCCAGCTCTGCCTACCAGTGCACCCGTGGTAGCTGGCCCCACCACAACAGAAGTGTCCATGCAGCCCATATGAGAGGTCACCCGAAAGCACACAGGTCTGGTGACCAGAGGGGAGTGTGTTACTCACCTCACAGGATGTCTTTTATTAAGACCTAAGTCTCCAAAAATGGTAAACATAAACAAACTACCTAATACATTGAGATAGACACAAAGAATTAGATAAAGTGAAGAGAAAGAGGAATATGTTCCAAGTAAAGAAACAAGACAAAGCCTGAGAATAAGAACTGAGCAGAATGGAGATGAACAATCTCCCTAGTAAAGAGTTCAAAGTAATAATGATAAAGATGCTCAATAAACACAGGAGGATGGATTTATACAGGGAGAAGATTAACAAAGAGTTAGAAAATGTAAAGAAAGGGTGGAGACGGAGAAGATGGTGGAGTAGAAGGACGCTCGCAGGTCACCCTCTCCCACAAATACACCAAGACCCACATCTACAGACCCACTCAGCCAACCAGAGCACCTGTGGAACTCCGACAGAACATCGCCCTCTTCAAAAGATAAAGACGCCAAAAATCTGGTAGGAGAAAAGGAAAAAAGAAACAACAAAAGGCAAAGCAGCGCGGGACGGGTCCCGCGGGAAGGGAGCGGCAAAGGGGGACTGGCGCTCGCTCGCTGGGTCTCCCCTCTCCAACTGAGAGGCCAGCGGGACGGAGGGGGAGTCTCCGAGGCTCCGATCTGTACAGAGCAGGCCTTGACTGACAGAACTAAGTTAAACGGGCACAGAGCGTCCCCCCGACACCCAGCCTGAGATGCGGGCCGGCAGCGGCGGGCAGGGCCGGGCTGCACAAGCCGGGCAGAGGACGGGGGGCGGCTGCACGGAGGCAGCCCCGGGGGAACGCAAGGGGCTGCGCGCCGTGGTTGTGGGTGCACAGGGCAAAACAACCTGGGCCCTCTATAAAACAGCACGGTTGATGTGCTCTTGGGGGAAGGGTGCACACCCAAATCTCTGAAAACCCGTGGAAAGTTTTCGGGGGAAGAGAGGCGGGGCTCAGGCACAGCCGCCATATCCTCCGGCGCTGAGCACTCAGGCAGGGGCGGGGGCGAAACCTGCATCCTCACCGAAGGGCTTAGCAGCCTCAAAGGCCAGACTGAGACTGGCCTGCAGCCCGGGGCAGATAGGATCCTTCCATCCTGGTCCCTCAGAGAACTTGCTCCACAAAGACAAACAAGGAGCTGGGTTCTGGCTTGGAGCAGGGACAAGGCTGTCCCTCGGTCTTCCCCGAGCCCACCTGCAGAGCGCCGACCAGGGCGGAGCGCGCAGCCGCACAGAGCAGCGGAGCTACTGGTGGCGCAGGTAGACGGAGAGCGGACCCCCACTTTTCGGGAAGGAACACAGCCCCTGACCGAGGTGCTGGGAGGGGGCACGACCCGCCCTCCTACCCGGCCAGTCTGCAACATCTGACTGCCGCATCCGGAGGGGCAGCGACCCGCCCACCCACAGCAGAGAGCTGCACCTGACCCAGTGTTAGGAGGAGGCGCGATCTGCTTGCCGACAGGTGCTGGGAGCAGCACAGAAGAGGGCGCCAACGGAGGGCCTCTGAAAACAGCAAGCTGAGCTTCCAAAACAGGACGAAGACAGAAAGACTTCACATTAAAAGCACACAGACTCCAGGAGAACACCGACAACCCCCCCCCCTTTTTTTTTTAAATCTGTTTTTACCTGTTCTATTTTCTATTACTCTCTTAATCTTTACTTCTTAATTCATTTCTGTTTCTCTTGGGTTTTGATGTCCTGCTATTGATTAGACACAGGTTTCAAATACATCTATTCATCTCCCCCCCCCTTTTTTGTAAAGGTTTTAAAAGGGCGTCTCAACCCGATTAATACTCTGCTTCAACTCACTCTTCTATTATTCATTATACACTGTTTTTAAACCCTCTCTCTCTCTTCTTTTAAAATTCTTTCTCTCTCTCTTATTTTTTTTTCTCTTTTTTTCTTAAGTTCTATTCCTAAATAGGTATTAGATAGATAAAATACTTAAGGACCAAAATAAACAACTGATACACCATAAACCACAGTGCCAGAGAGGTATGCGCAAGATGAAGAAGCAGAAAAACCCTTCCCAATTAATAGAACAAGAGAAATCCCCTGAAAGAAAGATCAACGAAACAGACATAGATAGCCTACACGATCAAGATTTCAAAAAAGGAGTGATCAAATTGCTGAAGGAATTAAAAGGGATAGTGTTTAGAGATATAAAATATGTCAAGAATGAAATTGAAGCTATAAAGAAGAGCCAAGTAGAATGGGTAAACTCATTGACAGAGATGAGGAATGATCTAATAGCTGTGCAAAGCCGACTAGATAATGCAGAGGGACGAATTAGTGATCTAGAAGACAGGGCAATAGACAGCACCCATTCAGAAGAACTACAAGAGAAGCAAATAAAAAATAATGAAAATAGCATAAGGGACCTATGGGATAATATAAAGCATCCCAATCTTCACATAATAGGGGTCCCAGAAGGAGAAGAAAGATCAAAGGGGATTGAAAAGGTTTTTGAAGAAATCATGACTGAAAACTTCCCAAACTTAAAGAAGGAATCAGATATCCAAGTACAGGAAGCTCAGAGGGTCCCAAACAGGAAGAACCCAAATAGACCCACACCAAGACATATCATAATCAAGGTGGCCAGAGTCAAGGATAAAGAAATGATTCTAAAGGCAGCAAGAGAAAAGCACAGAGTAAGTTACAAGGGAACCCCCATAAGGCTCTCAGCTGATTTCTCTACACAAACACTACAGGCCAGAAGGGAGTGGCAAGATCTATTCAAAGCCCTGAATGAAAAAAAGATGCAGCCTAGGATCCTCTATTCAACAAGGCTATCCTTTAGGATAGAAGGAGAAATAAACAGTTTCACAGACAAAAAACAGCTGCAGGAGTTTAGCAACACTAAACCCATGCTAAAAGAATTATTGAAAGGGCTATTCTAAATAGAAAAGCAGCAGGATGCTACAGAAATGAGAAACACACAACTGGAAAGGTGATAACTCATGAATTACAAATAAAGTAAACATGAAATTATAAAAGAAGACGTACAAGTCACTGAGAGTGGGAGAGGGAGGCAGGGAAATACAGAGTATTTTTTTCTTTCTTTTTTAAATTTTTTTAACAGTACGATGGGTTTTGATCATGTTATTATCAGTTTAATAAAAACAGTTATAGTAATGGGTTAATAGATTTAGAAAAAAGGGTAACCACAAGCCAAAATTTTACAAAGGAGTCACAAAAATTAAATAAAATCCATGAAAATACAAAGGAAAATTACCAAACCACAAAAGGAAGAAGAAAGGAACAAAGAGGATATACCAATTCAACTGCAAAGATAAGTTCAAGATGGCAATAAACACACATCTATCATTCATTACTGTAATGTTAATGGAGTAAATGCTCCAGTCAAGAGACATAGAGTGGCAGACTGGATAATAAAGCAAGAACCTTCAATATGCTGCATACAAGAGACCCACTTTAGGGAGAAGGACGCATATAGATTGACAGTGAAAGGATGGAAAAGGATATTCCATGCAAAAATGGAAAAGCCATAAAAGCAGGTGTTGCAGTACTGATTTCAGACAAAATAGACTTTAAAACAAAGGCCATAAAGAAAGATAAAGAAGGACATTTTATAATGATTAAAGGAGTGATACATGATGAGTATATTACACTCGTTAATATATATGCACCCAATATAGGAGCACCTAAGTACATACAAGAATTACTAACAAAAATAAAGGGGGATATTGATAGGAATACAATCATAGTTGGAGATTTTAACACTGCATTAACATCACTAGACAGATCTTCCAGACAGAAAATAAACAAGGCAACAGAGAAATTAAATACTACAATAGAAAAACTAGATTTGGTGGATATTTTCAGAGCATTACACCCCCCAAAAATAGGATATACATTCTTTTCAAGTGCACATGGAACATTTTCCAGTATCGATCATGTACTTGGGCACAAAAGAAACCTCAACAATTTTAAGAAGATAGAAATTATCTCAAGCATCTTCACTGACCACAATGCCATGAAACTGGAAATCAACAACAGAGAAACAAAGGAGAAAAAAAGGAAAGCATGGAGATTAAACAATATGTTATTGAAAAGACAATGGATCAATGAGGAAATCAAAGCTGAAATTAAAAAATACCTTGAGACAAATGATAATGAAAGCACAACCACTCAAAACCTATGGGACACAGCAAAGGCAGTGCTAAGAGGGAAGTTTATAGTGATACAGGTCTTCCTCAAAAAAGAAGAACAATCTTAAATAAACAATTTAACCCACCACCTGAATGAATTAGAAAAAGAAGAACAAAAAGCCCCAAAAAGCAGCAGAAGGAAGGAAATAATAAAGATCAGAGAGGAATTAAATACAATAGACATTAACAAGACCATAGAAAAAATCAACCTAACCAAAAGCTGGTTTTTTGAAAAAGTAAATAAAATCGACAAACCTCTGGCCAAACTCACAAAGAAGAAAAAAGAGAGCACAAATTAGCAAAATAAGAAAGGAAAATGGAGAAATTACAACAAACAAAATAGAAATACAGACTATCATACGAGAATATTATGAAAAACTATATGGAACCAAACTGGATAACCAAGAGGAGGTGGACAAGTTTCTGGAAACATACTATCCACCAAAACTGAATCAAGAAGAATCTGAACACTTGAACAATCCGATCACTAGAAAGGAAATAGAAATAGCAATTAAAAACCTCCCTACAATAAATGTCCAGGACCAGCCGGCTTCACCAGGGAATTCTACCAAACATACAGAGAACAACTCATACCAGTCCTTCTCAAACTCTTCCAGACGATTGAAAAGGAAGGAATACTCCCAAACTTATTCTATGAAGCCACCATCACCCTGATACCAAAACCAGGCAAAGACACTACAAAAAAAGAGAATTATAGGCCAATATCACTGATGAACATAGACGCCAAAATCCTCACCAAAATTTTAGCAAATAGAATCCAACAACACATAAAAAAGATTATACATCATGACCAAGTGGGGTTCATCCCAGGGACACAGGGCTGGTTCAACATACGCAAATCAATCTATGTAATACATCACATCAACAAGAGAATGCACAAAAACCACATGATCATCTCAATCGATGCAGAAAAAGCATTTGATAAAATTCAACACCCATTTATGATAAAAACTCTCGCCAAAGTGGGTATAGAGGGAACATATCTCAACAAAATAAAAGCTATATATGACAAACCTACAGCCAGCATAGTACTCAACAGTGAAAAACTCAAATGCTTCCCACTAAAATCTAGGACAAGACAAGGATGCCCACTATCACCACTCCTATTCAACATAGTCCTGGAAGTCCTAGCCACAGCAGTCAGGCAAGAGAAAGAAATAAAAGGGATCCAAATTGGAAAAGAAGAGGTAAAAGTGTCGTTATATGCTGATGACATGTTACTATATATAGAAAACCCTAAAAGGTCCACACAAAAGCTACTAGAGCTGATTGAAGAATTCAGCAAGGTAGCAGGTTACAAAACTAACGTTCTAAAACCAGTTGCATTTCTTTACACTAATGATAAATCAACAGAAGAAGAAAGTAAAGAAACAATCCCCTTTAAAATAGCACCCAAAGTAATAAAATATCTGGGAATAAATCTAACCAAGGAGGTGAAAGAATTATACACAGAAAACTATAAACTATTGATGAAGGAAATTAAAGAAGACTTTAAAAAATGGAAAGATATTCCATGCTCTTGGATTGGAAGAATCAATATTGTTAAAATGGTCACACTGCCCAAGGCAATCTACAGATTTAATGCAATCCCTATCCAATTACCCAGGACATACTTCACAGAACTAGAACCAATCATAATAAAATTTATATGGAATCAAAAAAGACCTAGAATTGCCAAAGCATTACTGAAGAGAAAGAAAGAGGCTGGAGGAATAACTCTGCCAGACTTCAGACAATACTATAGAGCTACAGTCATCAAGACAGCATGGTATTGGTACAAAAACAGACATATAGACCAATGGAACAGAATAGAGAGCCCAGAAATGAACCCACAAACTTTTGGTCAACTCATCTTCGACAAAGGAGGTAAGAATATACAATAGAATAAAGACAGTCTCTTCAGCAAATGGTGTTGGGAAAACTGGACAGCAGCATGTAAAACAATAAAGCTAGAACACTCCCTTACACCATATACAAAAATGAACTCAAAATGGATTAAAGAGTTAAACATAAGACAAGATACAATAAATCTCCTAGAGGAAAACATAGGCAAAACATTATCTGACATACATTTCAAAAATTTTCTCCTAGAAGAAATAAAAGCAAGAATAAACAAATGGGACCTAATGAAACTTACAAGCTTCTGCACAGCAAAGGAAACCAGAAGTAAAACAAGAAGAAAACCTACAGAATGGGAGAAAATTTTTGCGAGTGAAACTGACAAAGGCTTGATCTCCAGAATATATAAGCAGCTCATACGACTCAATAAGAAAAAAATAAACAACCCAATCCAAATATGGGCAGAAGACCTAAACAAGCAATTCTCCAAGGAAGACATACAAATGATCAAAAAGCACATGAAAAAATGCTCAATATAACTAATTATAAGAGAAATGCAAATCAAAACTACAATGAGGTATCACCTCACACCAGTCAGAATGGCCGTCATTCAAAAATCCACAAATGACAAATGCTGGAGAGGCTGTGGAGAAAAGGGAACCCTCCTACACTGCTGGTGGGAATGCAGTTTGGTGCAGCCACTATGGAAAACAGTGTGGAGATTCCTCAAAAGAATAGGAATAGACTTACCATATGACCCAGGAATCCCACTCCTGGGCTTGTATCCAGAAGGAAATCTACTTCAGGATGACACCTGCACCCCAATGTTCATAGCAGCACTATTTACAATAGCCAAAACATGGAAACAGCCTAAATGTCCATCAACAGGTGACTGGATAAAGAAAAGGTGGTATATTTATACAATGGAATACTACTCAGCCATAAAAACCGACAACATAATGCCATTTGCAGCAACATGGATGCTCCTGGAGAATGTCATTCTAAGTGAAGTAAGCCAGAAAGAGAAAGAAAAATACCATATGAGATCGCTCATATGTGGAATCTAAAAAACAGAAACTAACAAACAAACAAAAACAAAGCATAAATACAGGAGAGAAATAGACTCACAGACAGAGAATACAGACTTGTGGTTGCCAGAGGGGTGGAGGGTGGGAAGGTATAGACTGAGATTTCAAAATTGTAGAATAGATGAACAAGATTACACTGTATAGCACAGTGAAATATACACAAAATGTTATGATATCTCACAGAGAAAAAAATGTGACAATGAGTGTGTATATGTCCATGAATGAAAAATTGTGCTGAACACTGGATTTGACACATTGTAAAATGATTATGAATCAATAAAAAATGTTAAAAAAATTAAAAAAGAAAACATAAAGGACTATACAAAGATGAAGAGAACAATAACCTAAATTTTTAAAAAAAATACACTAGAAGAAATCAGTAGTATCTATTACAGAGGAACATAGCAGCAAACCGAAAGACAGAGTAGTTGGAAATTACACAAGCTGAACAGAAACAAAGAAAGAGAATACTTTTTTTTCTTTAATGAGGATAGTTTAAGAGAGCTCTTTGACTCATCAAGCACTCTGACATTCACATTTTAGGGGTCCTACATGGAAAAGAGAGAGAAAAAGGAGCAGAAAACCTATTTAAAGGAAAAAATAGCTGAAAACTTACTTAACATGGTAAAGGAAACACATCCAGCTCCAGGAAGCACAGTCTTAAATAAAATTTAGCTAAAGAGATCCATACCAAGACACATTGTTATTTAACTGTAAAAATTAAAGATAAAGAGAGATTCTTAACAGCAGCAAGAAATAAGCAACTAGTTATATACATGGGCACTCCCATATCACTATGAGTTGACTTTCAGCAGAAACTTTACAGGTCAGATGGGAGTGGCACAATATATTCAAAGTGATGGAAAAAAAAAAATCCTACTACTCAGAATACTTTACCTGGCAAGGCTATCATTCAGATTTGAATGAGAAATAAACCGTTTTGTAGATAAGAAAAAGCTAAAAGAGTTCAGTACCGTTTAACCAGCTTTAAAAGAAATGTTAAAAATACTTCTGTAAGGAGAAAAGAAAAGACAATATCTAGAATTACAAAAATTATGACAGAAAAAAAATCTTATCAGTAGAGGTGAAAATACAGTAAAGGTAGTAGGTCAACCATGTATATAAAGCTAGTAGGAATGTTAAAAGGCAAATGTAGCAAAATCATCTATATCAACAATAAGTGGTTAAAAATACACAAAACAAAACTATAAAATATGATGTCAAAAATATTCATTGTTGTTGGGGAAGTAAAAGTTCAGGGATGTTAGATGTACTTGAAATTAAGAGATCATCTATTTAAAATAATCACTGATATATATATGTATACATATATACCTGATATATATATATATGCTGATATATATATACACATACACATATGCATATATATGTTGTTATATATGAACTTCATGATAACCACAAACAATAAATCCATAATAGAAACTCATGTAAAAAAGCGAGAGGAATCCAAATATAACACTAAAGATAGCCATCAAATCATGGGGATAGAGCACAAAAAAAAGAAAGGGAGAAAAACTAGAAAAACAAACAGAAAGCAAGTAACAAAATGGCAATAAGTAGTACATACCTATCAGTAATAACTTTAAGTGGAAATGGGCTAAATGCTCCAATCAAAGAAATTGAGTGACTGAATAGATACAAAAAGAAGACCTATCTATATGCTTCCTATGATAGACTCACTTCAGATCTAAAGACATATACAGGCTGAAGGTGAAGGGATTAAAAAAAGAAATACTCCACACAAAATCAAATGAAAATAAAGTTGTGGTAGCAACACTTATATCAGACAAAATGCACTTTAAAACAAAGATTGTAACAAGAGAAAAAAAGGACATTTTTATGATAAAGGGGTCAATCCAACAATAAGATATAACAGTTGTAAACATGTATGCACTGAACATAGGAACGCCTCTAAAAAGAGAAATTGATAGTAACACAATAATAGTAGGGGGCTTTTAGTACCTCACTTATACCAGTAGACAGATCATTCAGAAAGAAAATCACTAAGGAAACACTGGCCTTAAAGGGCACATTAGAGTAAATGGACTTAATAGATAAAGCTACAGCATTCTATCTAAAAGGACTAGAATACACATTCTTTTCAGGTGCCAAGAAACACTCTCCAGAATAGATTACATGCTAAGCCACAAAATAAGACTCAAGAGATTTAATAAGATTGAAATCATATTAAGCATCTTTTCTGACCACAATGGTATGACACTAGAAAGCAGCTATAAGGAAACAAAAACCTGCAAACACACACACATAGAGGCTAAACCAATGCTACCAAACAGCTAATGGATCACTGAAGAAATCAGATGAAATAAAAAATATCCAGAGACAAATGAAAATGAGAACACAGTAATCCAAAATCTATGTAGTTTTAAGGAGGGAGTTTATAGTGATAAAAGTTTACCTCAGGAAATAAAATCTCAAGCACTCTAATCTTATACCTAATGGAATTAGAAGAAGAAAAATAAACAAAACCCAAACTTAGTAGAAGGAAAGAAAGCATAAAATTCAGAGCAGAAATACATGAAATACAGAAAAAAAAAAACAATAGAAAAGATCAATGAAACTAAGAGCTGATTCTTTAGAAAGATAAACAAAATTGATAAGGCTTTCATCAGAATCATCAAAAAATAAAGAGAGGGGGCCAAATCAATAAAATCAGAAATGAAAAAGGAATTGTTACAACTGACACCACAGAAAAATACTAAGTATCATAAGAGATTACTATGAACAATTATATGCCAATAAAATAGACAACCTAGAAGAAATGGAAAAAAATCCTAGAAATGTACAATCCCCAAAGACTAAATTAAAAGAAATAGAAAATATGAGAAGACTGATTGCCAGTAATGAAATTGAATCAGTAATCAAAAAATCCCAACAAACAAAAGTCCAGGACCAAACGGCTTCACAGGTGAATTCTATCAAATATTTAAAGACGAGTTAACATCTATCCTTTCCCAAATATTTCCAAAAGCTGCAGAAAAAACAATTCCAAACTCATTCTAGGAGTCCAGAATCACCCTGATACCAAAAACCAAGCAATGAAACCATGGAAAAAGAAAATTACAGGCCAGTATCACTGATGAATATAGATGCAACAATCCTCAACAAAATATTAGCAAAGTGAATTCAACAATATATTAAAATGATTATACACTATGATCAAATGGGATCTATCCAGGGATACATGTATGATTCAATATTTGCAAATCAATTAATGGAATAGTCCACACTAACAAATTGAAGAATAAAAATCATACTATCATCTCAATAGATACAAAAAGCTTTTCACAAGTTTCAATGTCTATTCATGATTAAACAAAAATTCAGCAAATTGGGTGTAAAATTAATATTCCTTAACATAATTAAGACATAGGAAAAACTTACAGCCAACATTAGACTCAGTGATAAAAAGCTGAAAGTATTTTTCCTTTAAGATCAGGAACAAGACAAGAATTCCCACTCTATCCACTTTTATTCAGCATAGTATTGGAAGTCCTAGTCAGAGCAATCAGAAAAGAAAAAGACATAAAATAATTCCAAATCAGAAAGAAAGAAGTAAAACTATCTTTGTTTGCAGATGACATGATACCATATATAGAAAATTCTAAAGATGCTACTGAAGATGCTATTAAACCTAATTAATGAGTTCAGTAAAGTTGCAGGATACAAAATTCATACACAAAACCTGTTGCATTTCCATTTAAATAACATCAAAAAGAATAAAATACCTAGAAATAAATTTAACAAAGGAGGTAAAAGATCTATACTCAGAAAACTATAAGACATTGATGAAAGACATTGAAGAAGACACAAACAAATGGAAAGGTACACCATGCTCATGGATTGGAAGAATTAATTTTGTTAAAATAATCATACTCCCCAAGGCAAATATACAGATTAAATGAAATTCTTATCAAAATACCAGTGACATTTTTACAGAACTAGAACAAAGAATTCTAATATTCACATGGAAAAACAATAGACCCTGAATAGTGAAAAAGTCTTGAGAAAGAACAACAAAGCTGGAGGTAATACAATCTCTGATTTCAAACTATGCTACAAAGGTACAGTAATCAAAACAGTCATGAGTACTAGCTCAAAAACAGACACATAGATCAATAGAACAGAATGTTCAGCCCAGAAATGACCCCAAACTTATATGGTCAATTAATCTATGACAAAGGAATCAAGAATACACAACGTGGAAAAGACAGCCTCTTCAATAAATAGTGCTGGGAAAACTGGACAGCTACATGCAAAAGACTCAAACTGTACTACTTTTCACACCATATACAAAAATGAACTCAAAGTGGATTAAAGACTTAAATTTAAGACCTAAAACCATAAAACTCCTAGAATAAAACATAGGCAGTCCTCTCTTTGACATTGGTCTTAGCAATATTTTTTGTTTATATCTCCTCAGGCAAGGGAAAGGAAAGCCAAAATAAACAAATGGAACTACATTAAACTAAAAATGCTTTGCACAGTGAAGGAAACTACTAACAAAACAAAAAGACAACCTACTGAATGGGTGAAAATATTTGCAAATGATATATCCGATAAAGGAGTTAATATCCAAAATACACAAAGAACCCATTCTACTCAAATAAACAAATAATTCTGTAAAAATGGTTAGAGGATCTTAACATTTTCTGAAGAAGACATAGAAATGGACAACAGACACATGAAAAAATGCTCAGCATCTCTAATTATCAGGGAAATGCAAATCAAAACCCCAATGAGATTCTACCTCACATCTGTAAAATTAGTTGTCATCAAAAAGACAACAAATAATTAATGTTGATAAGGATGTGGAGAAAAAGGAACCCTGTGCACTCTGGGTGTGAATGTAAATTAGTGCAGCCACTATGGAAAATATAATAAAGATTCCTCAAAAAACATTAAAAATAAAACTATTGTATTATCCAGCAATTTCACTTCTGAGTATTTTTCCAAAGAAAACAAAAATGCAAATTCAAAATAATATATGTACCCCTATGTTCATCACATTATTATTTACAATAGCCAAGATATGGAAGCAGCCTAAGTGTCCACTGACAGATAAATGGATATAGAAGAGGTGCTATGTTTATACAACGAAATATTAACCATAAAAAAGAATGAAATATTGCCGTTTGCAACAACATGGATGGACATGGAGGGTATTATGCCAAATGAAATGTTGGACAGGGAAAGACAAATACTGTATGATTTCACTATATCTGGAATCTGAAAAACAAAACAAACAAATGTAACAAAACAGAATTGGACTCATAGATACAGAGAACAAGCAGGTGGTTGTCAGAGGGGAGGTGGGTAGGGGAATGAGTGAAGCAGTTGAGGGAGATTAGGAGGTACAAACTTCTAGTTATAAATAAGTCACAGGGATGTAAAATACAGTATATGGCATATAGTAAATAATTTTGTAGTAATTTTACATGGTGAAAGATTGTAACTAGACCTCATAGTGATAATTTTGTGATGTATAAAAATATCAAATCACTATGTTGCACACCTGAAACTAATATAATGTGCACATCTGAAACTAATATAGTGTAAGTCAACTATACTTCAATTAAAAAAAAAAAAACTTGCCATTATCTGCCTGCTGATTTGAGGTCAAGTAGCTGCTGCTTTTTTTTTTTTAAATACACTTTATGCCGTATATTCTTCCCCATTTCCTCAAATACTTGTGAGTGAAAGTAAGTCTCTAATCTTGGATTGTTGGCATTTTCCTTTTTTGACTTCTAAACATCTAAACTGTGAATCCTGGACCATGACTTCTGTTCCTGTATCTATAAAAACTCTGTTACTTCCTGTCTTAATAGAAAAATCCCAGATTTGGTCTCACATCTGTTTTTGCACATAGAGGTATTTTAAATTATTTTTGGTGCCTTCTGACAATTAAAAAAAAAAGTAATGAGTGGTTCAGTTATATGTATACTTTATATTTGGTAACTCCCAACATAAAAACATATCAACATAAACAACACACACACACAGTCTCACTTCTGACAATGAAAGGAAACGAACAACTAGATAAACGCAGAATAGCTAAGATGGAACACGGATGGATCATAATAATACTATCTTTCTAGTTTTGGTTTTTTTGTTTTGTTTTGTTTTTTGGCTTTGGCTGGATAGCAATACACACTTCCAAAAGTAACATTTTCATTAATCAGGCCCAATACCTTGGAAGAAAGCCCATGAGAGCATAGCTGATGATTAAATTCCCACAGCTTTCAAAATACTATTTTCTCTCGACTGAACTGTCAGCCCTCAAAGGCAGAAACAGCAGATGGCTAATACATGGCTATAGTCTAAGTGGTACAGCGCATTCCTTGGTTTTGAGAAAATTGAAAAAGAAATCCCAAACTGCCCATAGCTTGCAGTGGTTTCATGTTCAGAAATCAAGAAGTCTTTCCAAATGGAAAATTTACAGCTGATGTAACCTAAGTAGAGTGACAGAATCTCGTATGGAAAAACTATAAACAAGTCTCAAGTGAAGGTCTTACCCAAGCCTATAGATTTTATATCTTGGGCTGGGGGTTGAAGGACATATTTCAAAGTTAACATACTGATTTGTGCTTCTGCAGCACAAGCTTCCTTCCTTGTATCTATTTAAATTTCTCTATTCCTAAGAGCAATCAGAAGCCAATATTTAATGTGTATGTGTTCTTGTCTTGCTATTTTTCTATTATTTTTACCTTAAATTCAATTTTTGGGTGTTTATCCTGGCTTCTCCAATATACTCAATTTTTAGAGAAGCTTTAGGTTTACAGAAAATCTCAGTAAAATGTATGTAAAGTTCTTATAGACCCTGACAACCCCACCCCCAAGATTCTCCCCTTGTCAATATCCCACACCAGAGAGAGAACATTTGTTGCAATAAATGAATGTACACTAACTGTTCATTATCAACCAAAGTCCATAATTTTTATTAGGATTCATTCTTAGTATTGTATATTCGGTGGATTTGGACAAATATCTAATGGCATGTATCTATCATTGTAGTGGCATACAGAATACTTTCACTGCCCTCTGTGTTCTGTTTATGTCTCCCTGCTCCCCATCAAACACTGGAAATTACTGTGATCTTTTTATTGTTGCCTTAGTTTTGCTTTTCCCAGATTGTTATGTAGTTGGAATCTTACCACTGTATATAAGATTCCAACTTGCCTTTTCTGATTGGCTTAACTTAGTAATATGCATTTAAGGTTCCTCTATCTATTTTTGTGACTCAATAGGTCATTTCTTTTTCAGCCTGAGTAATATTCCATTGTCTGGTTTGTACCACAGTAATTAATCCACTTATGGACTAGAGGACATCTTAGTTGCTTCCAAATTTTGACAATTATAAATGAAGCTGCTATAAATATCAAATGTGCAGGGTTTTGTGTGAACATTAGTTTTTATTTTCATTTGGGTAAATGTCAAGGAGCACAATTGCTGGAATGCATGGTAAGAGTGTGTTTGCTTTTGTAAGCAACTACCAGTCTATCTTCCAAAGTGGCTAGCCTATTTTGCATTCCCACGAGGAATAAATGAGAGTCCCACATCCTCACCAGCATTTGGTATTGTCAATGTTTGAATTTTGACCATTCTAATAGATATGTAGTTGTGCTCGTTATTGTTTTAATTTTCAATTCCATAATGACATGTGATGTGGGGCATTTTTCCATATGCTTCTTTTCCGTCTGTGTATCTTCTTTAGTGAGATGTCAATTCAGATATTTTGTCCATTTTTTAATCAGATTATTTGTTTTCTTACTGTTGAATTCTAAATGTTCTTTGTATCAACTAACAGTCTTTTATCTTATGTCTTTTGCAAATATTTTCTCCCATTCTGTGGCTTATCTTCTCATTCTCTTCACAATGTCTTCTGGTAGAGCAAAAGTTTTTTCTTTTTTTTTAATTTTAATAAAGTCAAATCAATTCTATCATGAATTATGCGTCGGTATTACTGTATCTGAAAAGTCATCACCACAGCCAAGGTTATATAAATTTTCTCCTATGTTATCTTCTAGGATTTTTATAGTTTTGCATTTTATATTTATGATCCGTTTTGAGTCAATTTTTTTCTTAAGGCATTAAAGGTATAATGTCTGTCTTTTGCTTTCTTTTCTTTTCTTCTTCTTCTATTTTTTTTTTGTATAGTGATGTTTAGTCATTCCAGTATGATTTGTTGAAAGGACTGTCTTTGCTCCGTTGTATTGCCTTTGCTCCAATGTCAATAATCAAATGATTATATTTATGGGAGTCTGTTTCTGAGCTCTTTATTCTGTTCCATTGATCTGTTTATTTATTCTTTCACCAACATCACCCTATCTTATTTGCTGCAGCTTTATAAGTTAATCTTGAAGCCTGGTAGTGTGAATCTTCCTACTCTGTTCCTCTCCTTCAATATTGTGTTTGCTATTCTGTCTTTTGTCTCTCCATATAAACTCTGGAATTAATATTTCAATATCTGCAAAGTCATTTGCTGGAATTTTGATTCCAATTGTATTGAAGCTGTAGATCAATAAGGTAATTAAAATTGTAATTAGGTAATAGGTTAAGAAGTGTCTCCTCTGCTTCAAACTCTGGAAGACATTATAGAGACCTGGTATATATATATTTTTTCCCCTAATTGTCCATTGGAATTCATTAGTGACCCATTTGGGCCCTAAATTTTAAAATAAATTTCAATCAGACAAAACAAAAACACAAAACATTTGTTTTTCACTTGAGTTTTCTTAGCAACACCATCTTATTTGTGCTTTGCAACACTGATTTTTTTGCATATCAGTTTGTCTTAAAAGGATGATAGGATAAACATTTCTTTAAAAGAGACATGATCTAATAATTTTCTAATGAAGTACTTAAAGCTCATAGTTGGGTACATCCCTAGTAGATCACACTACTTATTAAAGTCTGAATTTGATTCATTTATGGGTTAGTTAATTTTGCTGTGTTTATGACCTTAGTGGAGCCCATGCTAAAAATGTATGCTGCTGTTCATTAGAACACCATAAAGGGTTTGACTGATCAATAAAAATCTGTAAACACTACTGAAGGCTCAATTACAGACATATACCATTTTGTTTTTAGTAGCATTTGCCTTGCACACAAATGACAAATATGCACTAATTTTGAGGAATATACTAATTTTCAAAGAATTGTGGCATAAGGAAACTTGTATGTTCCCAGGCAAATAATTTTTACTCTATAGTTCCATACAACTGTGATATATAAATTTGATCTTAATTTTGTGCTTATACATTCACTTCAACAAATATTTCTCAAGTTGCCCCTGGGAGTAATAAAAGATATTCTTTTAACACAGGAGCTTTGAATCTAGTAAGGAGGAAAAGACAAACCAATAAATGAACGGAAAACAAATTGTGATAGGTATTTTAATAAAAACTTAATAAAATGCTACGTATAGCTTTATAGGGAGATGGGGGAATAATTTAGATTGGAGACAATAGCCAAAGATTTATAGGCTTATAATGCTTCACATAATAGGGAATTTCCTATTAGGTGAGTATACGTGGATTTCTGAATATTATAACATTTGAAAGAATATTTATTCAGAAGCTTCAAATAGTGACCTAAATTGCTTTTCAAAATAAAGCTGTCACAATGCATTACATTGTTTAGAGGCAGCATGATACTTAAAACAGTGACATATAATGCATTTTATTATGTAATTAAAGTTCCTTTATGTAGATCAGGTTTTATCTTAAACTAGCCCAAATAAAATAATGCATTATTCCTATATCTTGAATAATGATGGCAAGAATGAATAATGGTAGAGGTGAACAGTTGCTGAGTGTTGTACATGTATTGTGTAGTATGCTAAGAACTATACATGCAATATATTCTAATTTCTACAACAATTCCAGGAAGAATATAGTATCATTACCTCTTCTTTATGGATAAGATAATTGAAACAAATATTACCTCCCCTACAGATAAGTCGTAGTCTTAATTGAAGAACTTAAAAATATAAAAGGTGATATTGACACATAAGATAAAATTAGCAGCAACTGTTTGCTTGCCAAAAGTTTGTTCAATTTTCAAATTTTTTTTAACTACTATATTTCCAGCCACTGAGATGGATGCTGATTTGAAAGGAAATAAACATTTGCACTCTCTAAGACTGATATATAAGAAATCTGAAAAAAATGACCATATGATATACACAAAAATAAATTAACTAAAAGTATAAAACTGTATAGATAATGAAGCAGCACCTCCACTCATGTAGTATGCAGTTCCATACAACTGATAGCACAGTTTGAGATCTCCAATTAAACTGAATTGTCATTGGCCTTTATCAACAACAAACTGTGTATAAATTAAAAACATAATTATATTACTTGGTAAAAAGTGAATAATACTTACATAATCAGGATTAACTGACATTTTTAAAGTTTTGACTTGATATCTTCCTTTTTAAAATGGTCATAATATTTCTTTTTTTTTTAATTTTATTTTATTGAGTTATAGTCAGTTTACAATGTTGGGTCAACTTCCAGGGAAGAGCACAATTTTTCAGTTATACATGAACATACATATATTCATTGTCACATTCTTTTTCACCATAAGCTACCACAAGATCTTGTATATATTTCCCTGTGTTATACAGTATAATCTTGTTTATCTATTCTATATATACCTGTCAGTAACTATAAATCTCAAACTCCCAGTCCTTCCCAATCCCCTCCCTCTTGGCAACCACAAGTTTGTATCCTGTGTCTATGAGTCTATTAAGTATTTATGATCATTTGTCCTTTTCTTTTTCTTTCTTTCTCTTTCTTTCTTTCTTTCTTTCTTTCTTTCTTTCTTTCTTTCTTTCTTTCTTTCTTTCTTCTTCCTTCCTTCCTTTTTTTTTAAGATTCCACATATGAGCAATCTCATATGACATTTTTCTTTCTCTTTCTGGCTTACTTCACTTAAAATGACATTCTCCAGGGACATCCATGTTGCTGCAAATGGTGTTATGTTTTCATTTTTATGGCTGAATAGTATTCCATTGTATAAATATACCACCTCTTCTTTATCCAGTCATCTGTTGATGAACATTTAGGCCTTTTCTATGTCTTGGCTATTGTAAATAGTACTGCTGTGAACATTGGAGTGCAAGTGTCTTTTTGAAAAAAAGTGGGGTTCCTTCTGGATATATGCCCAGGAGCAGGATTATTGTGTCCTATGATAAGTCTATTCCTAGTCTTTTGAGGAATATCCATACTGTTTTGCACAGTGGCTGCACCAAACTGCATTCCCACCAGCAGTGTAGGAGGATTCCCTTTTCCCCAAAGCCTCTCCAGCACTTGTCATTTGGGGACTTTGAATGATGGCCATTCTAGCTGGTGTGAGGTGATACCTCATTGTAGTTTTGATTTGCATTTCTCTGATAATTAGTGACATTGAGCATTTTTTCATGTGCCTATTGATCATTTATATTTCTTTCTTAGAGAATTGCTTGTTTAGATCTTTGGCCCATTTTTGGATTGGGTTGTTTGTTTTTTTCTTATTTAGTTGTGTGAGCTGCTTATATATTCTGGAGATCAAGCCTTTGTCAGTTTCATCATTAGCAAAAATTTTCTCTCATTCTGTAGGCTGTCATTTTGTTTTGTTTATGGTTTTCTTTGCTGTGCAAAAGCTTGTAAGTTTCATTAGGTCCCATTTGTTTATTCTTGCTTTTATTTCTATTGCTTGGGTAGACTGCTCTAGGAGAATATTTTTGAGATGTATGTCAGATAATGTTTTGCCTATATTTTCTTCTAGGAGGTTTATTGTATCTTGTCTTATGTTTAAGTCTTTGATCCATTTTGAATTGATTTTGTATATGGTGTAAGGGAGTGTTCCAGCTTCATTGATTTACATGCTGCTGTCCAGTTTTCCCAGCACCATTTGCTGAAGAGACTGTCTTTATTCCATTGTATATTCTTGCCTCCTTTGTTGAAGATTAGTTGACCAAAAGTTTGTGGGTTGATTTCTGGGCTCTTTTTTCTGTTCCATTGGTCCATATGTCTGTTTTTGTACCAATGCCATGCTGTTTTGATGACTGTAGCTCTATAGTATTGTCTCAAGTCTGGAAGGGTTATCCCTCCAGCCTCTTTCTTTTTCTTCAATAATGCTTTGGAAATTCTAGGTCTTTTTTGATTCCATATAAATTTTATTATGATTTGTTCTAGTTCTGTGAAGTATGTCCCAGGTAATTTGATAGAGATTGCATTAAATCTGTAGACTTCTTTGGACAGTATAAAATGGTCCTAATATTTCTGAAACCATTAAAAGTGATCACAGGAATTAAATAAGATGATTATAAAATGTGCTTAGAAAAGCATTTGATGCATGGTGGTATTTACTTAATTGTACCTATTAAAACAAATGATTGCTCAGACAAATGAGAATATTTAACATTTATAAAACAAGAATTTTATTAGAGAAAGAAGGAAGAATAATAACTGTCAAAATTTGTAAATCCCATAATTGAAGTTTAACATTTTTAGTAAAATCATTAGGAGATACATTAAGAATGTCTCCCATAAAGTAGGACTACATAGATAAAAATGAAGATGAAAAATAAGAGATAAAATATATGAAAATTAAGAAAATAGTTAAGAGATCAACTATCAGGGATTAGAGAAAATAAAAGGTGGATGTTCTCTAAAATTTAATGAAGCATGAAAATAAAAGGGCATGAATTTCTATACTTACGGTTTCAGGGAGAGCCAAGTACACTACATGAAGAAAATAAAAGACCAATGTTAAAGCACATCAGTGAAATTTTACTACAAGTAGGTAAAGTGCTAAAAGATTCCTGAAAAAGACAAAAAAATGTAAAGGATCAGGTTGACATTAAATGTACATACAGAAATATTGGAAGTTAAGGGACAATGGATCAATAACCTCAAAATTCTGAAGTTTCTAAATTCTAACTCTTGACCAAATCTATTATCAACAAAATGTAAGAGGGGGACAAAGGCATTTTAAGACATTAATGGTCTCAAAAATTTTGTCTCGATGCATCCATAATTAGTAACTACTATAAAAAAGTTAAGAAATAAACAAAGAAAGAAGTAGATGTAGGATCTAGGAAGTAAGGCACTTAACATAGACATGCTGCCCAGAGAATAATGTATTTTATGGTATAAAGAATCCATAGTAGACACTGTGCAGCTGTGACTTATAGAGCTATCCATTAGTTTGTAGCAGAAAGATAGATCACTCTTCTAGGGAGATGTTCAAGAGGGTAGGGAATAAAAATGTATGCATGGAAACATTAATATGAAAGGTTTCTTGATGCATTTGAATATTTGGAGAATACATAATCAAAATTATTCTGAAAATAATACTAGTAGGTGTTTGAAAAGTATGTTTGAGATTTATAAAACCATTAAATCTTTACATAGAATAGTTGTTTAAAAATGAAACAAATATAAAATCTAAAGACATACAAATGGCCAATAGGCACATGAAAAAATGCTCAATATCGCTAATTATCAGAGAAATGCAAATCAAAACTATAATGAGGTATCACCTCACACCAGCCAGAATGGCATCATTAAAATGTTCAAACAAGAAATGCTACAAGAGGGTGTGGGGAAAAGGGAACTCTCCTACACTGTTGGTGAGAATATAGTTTGATACAGACATTTTGGAAAACACTATGGAGATTCCACAAAAAGCTAAAAATAGACTTACTCTATGATTCAGCAATCCCTCTTCTGGGCATATATCTAGAGGGAACTCTAATTTGAAAAGATACATGCACCCCAATGTTTATAGCAGCACTATATACAACAGCCAAGACATGGAAACAACTTAAATGTCCTTTGTCACATGACTGGATAAAGAAAAGGTGGTATATTTATACAAGGGAATACTACTCAGCCATATAAAAAAAGAATAAAATAATGTCATTTGCAGGAACATGAATGGACTTGGATCAATGGATCATTGATTCTATAATGATCATTATTTAGATCATTATTCTAAAAAGAAAGAAAAATACCATATGATATCACTCATATGTGCTATCAAAAAAAAAAAATGAGACAAATGAACTTATTTAACAAAGAGAAACAGACTCACAGACATAGAAAACAAACTTATGGTTACCAGGGAGAGAAAAGGGGATGGGGAGGGATAACTTGGGAATTTAAAATTTGTGGACACTAACTACTATATATAAAACAGATAAACAATAAGTTTCTACTGTAAAGCACAGGGAACTACATTCAGTATCTTGTAGTAAGCTATAATGAAAAAGAATATGAAGAGGAATATATCCTTGTGTATGCATGACTGAAACATTATGCTATTCATCAGAAATTGATACAACATTGAAAACTGACTATATTTCAATTAAAAAAATAAATAAAATCTAAGAAGAGCAAAATGTACAGGAATGGAAGCATTATTATATTACTTGGTGCAATAGTGAACAATATTTACCAATAAGAATAATACTATTATGACTACAAAATGATAAAAAAAAAATCCATGAAATTGAGTCAAGTTTGGAAGGTTCATGGAAGGGAATAAAAGAATATGGGGATGGGAGTCAGAAAGTTAAACATTTATCTGCCATGAATGAAATCTAAAAACCTTTAATGCAAATAGCACTGTAAGCAAATAGTTTTGAAACACAGAAATGGTTGCTTCTGAGAAGTAAGTCTGGGTACTGGGATGCCATGGGAAGAGGGCTGTTCTATTTTGTTATGAGCCCGATAACATTGTTTGGATTTTAAATGATGTGTGTGCTTGTATAACTCTAATAAAAATCTAAAATACATTTAAAAAATCAACAAAAGTCTCTGGCTTCCCAGGGGAATAAAGGAATAATAGATTTTGACCAAATCATCTTTATCTTTTAAAGAACTAAATCATGTTTACCTTCTGCACAGCTGAGTAAGTTTAATGCAATTGTAAGATCTGTATTCCCACTCCCCACACCCAGCACCCAACGCATCAAACACTTATTTTCATTTGTCTTTAGATGCTTAAGAAGTCATTAATGTATGGAAAATCCTTTTTTTTTTTTGGTATAATTTAAAACAACAATCTTTAAGTTAAATGCATTTATAAAGTTATTCTCAAATATAAAAGAATTTATATGTACAGTAATTACTTAGCAAGTTAACCTGATTAGGTTGTTCTATGAGACTCTGTTCAAGATTTCCAGAATGTTAACCTCTGATGGTAATGTTGGAAAAAGACAACCCAGCATAATTGGAATTTTGCCATGCCAGCTAAGCATTAAGCTGTCAGTAAATTGTCATATCCCTGCTGAATATCAGAATTATCTGGACCCAAAGAGAGTGCAAGACTGGTGTAATAGCTCAGCCATAAAAGCAGAAAAGGATTTGATGCAGTTTCATTCTTACCTAAAACATCTTTTACAGAGAAGTGTTGCCCCCAGAGAAGATACTCAAGGAACCAAAGTCTGACTCAGAGATTTTTGATGAGGTCTGGTGTCAAAAAAATTACCTGAAGCAACTAGATCCCTTTAGTGCTGAATAAAAATAGGAAGAGAAAGACAAGCAGGAAGATATGGAGAAAATGAGAAAGGGAGAGAGAGGAATTTTCCATTGCTAGTGAGGCTGAAGAGTCCTGATATAAAGAGGGGTCTGAGTGGCCACAATGGGCCATCAGCAAGCCAAAATTATAAGGAAAAAGACACTCTGAATGAACAAAAGCTATTTGGTGAGAGGCGCAGTTTGGGGTATTACACATTTGAGGAGAAGGTGTATGTTTTGCTATGGCCATTGTGGAGAGTGGGCCAGCAAGGTGTCAAGAAATAGAAAAGACTGCACAGAAATATTGCCTGCTCAGTTGAGGCTGTTGATCACTAATCTGTACTTAATCTATCCCTCACTTCCTCTGTCAACATACAGCCTTGGAAATGGCATTCATCATTAGATAGTCACGGGATAAGAGGCTTGAGGGTAGGAAGCAAAAAGTTTCACAAGTCAAATTGTTGCCCACAAGCACTTCGAGGTCTTTTTAGACAACCTGTATCCTTACAACAAGAGTCAGAGGCTCTGCATTCAAGCATCATATTCACTCAAATAGTTTCTTTCAGGTTAGAAGATACACTCGTATTATTGATGGTATTTCTCTAGCCTTCAAATCGGTGTTTCTCAGGGTTTGGGGAACTGAATGAAGGCTGCCTGATATTTTTCTTCTTGTGCTGTATGTTTCCTAACAGATTTCCTGCTGCAGCATTTTGATTATTTCTGTTCTGAAGCTTCTTCCTCTAAATTGCTTTTTGGGGCAGGGATCTGCAAGGAGATAAAAGCATGGTTTGTAATCTCACAGAGTGATTCAGGGATTAGAGCCCTGGCACTGAGTCCCTTGCTTATATCCTGTTTAGCTTGCCACAGGAAACTGTTCAAAATGTCCAGAGTTTCATCTCTGATCAGCGTTTCATCCTCTAACAGAGGAAGCAGGGAACTATCAACTGGAGCTTTGAAATGTCTCTGTTCTTTGTCGCTTTCCCTCTGATGTAAGCATTAAACTCATAGCACAGGGTTCTTGACACATGATTATCAGTGTCACCTAGGGAGTTTTTAAGATATAATGTCAAGGCCTGATCCTTGGAGATTTAATTGGTCTTGAGTATTTTAATTGGTCTTGAGTAAAAAAGCATGGGTTTTTCCCTCAAGTTTTTCAAATGGTTCTCCTGTGTGGTCAGGATTGAGATCCACTGTTCTCAGAATAGAGAGTGGCTAGGCTAAGTGAGTAAATTGTAGAATACTTTGGAAAAGAGTGCAGAGCACCTTCTCTGATCCAAACAAAATATTTTAAAAAGTCTTCTAAGTTTGCTAAATCAAGAATGTCCAGTGATACAAAGAGTGGAAAAGGAGGTATATTCAAGAAAGAGTAGATTACTAATATTTGGGTTTGGGGGCAGAGTGGGAGAGAGAATGGAGAGTTTGGGTGAAAGTTCTTTACAATCTGAAATTTGCCCAGGGTATAGAAATTACATGCACAATTTCTGCATAGAGCTCTCCATAAAAGGGTTCAAGAAAAAGTAGATGTAATTAAAGACATTTATAATATTTTCCAAGTCCCCTTAACACTGCTCTTGGTATGAATACAATTTGGCTAAGGGCTTGTAGGCCCAGTGCTAATTTGCATGACTGATCCCTTGATGCTAACAGAGGTCAAGTCTCTAGAATGCTTCCTCTGTGGATACGATTAAGCTGAAATACAGATGAGCTTTTGATTTTTGGAATGAAGGGCATGTTATTCAAAGGGGCAATATCTTGTTCAGAGGTTGATTAGCTGGCTGGCTTTGATTCTGGGCTGGGTCCTTTATACTACATCTGAGAGCTGTCAATGGTTCAAAGAAAGCAAAATGAACTTTATAGTTCATCCTCTTTTCCTAATGCCCTCTCCCCACCCCCTGGAATTATCTTGTTTACTTGGGCCCCTGGTATTTGTTTGATCTTGCTATTTTTTGCCTCCAAACCTGTGTGACTTCCCAGTCTCACTGTTTCCGGGTCTGTCATAGCTCTGAACTTTCCTGATGACAGAGTCACACAGGCAGTGTCTGGAGACTCGGGTACTGTGTAAAGTTAAAGCAGGAGTTTGGCTGGAGGTAAATCCCTCATGAGCAGTCAAGAATGCCATTCATGTCTAATCCTTGCTTCTCTAAACCCACAGGAAATAAATACCAGTGATACAGCCAGAGGATAGAGCTCTGAATCCTTAATGACGGTTCCCTGATGTGGGAAATCACCCTTCCTTTTTCTGCCTGATACAAATAGCCATTTTAATTTATCTCTGAGGCAGAATTGAGAGTGAATTGACTTCTATATATATATTTTTTTTCTTTTTGCTGCTGCAAAAGGAAAAGAGAAGGTCTCCAGAGTGCATTTTCCCATGGACCGGTTTTAAGAGAAAAGCCTGCTGATAGAATACTTAATTTACATGCATTGTAAAGACTACTTTCCTCTGCTGCTAATTGGTGTGTGGTCCATTAATGTTGTGAGTCCAGAAGCAGCCTCACTCCTGGTCAGTCACTCAGAGGAGCACAGCCTGGGGAAATGCAAATTTCCATCCAGCTCTGCAGAGTAATGAATCTATCTAGAAAGTAATGAACTGAGGACTTGCACATACATAGCTGTTAAAATGAATTTTAATTTAGTTTCAGATTCATATATCTCTGCTAATTTAACCATTGTCTAGTGCAGTTTTCTGTAAATTTCTGGATGAATTATTTTGTTTTACATTTGGGCTCATACAATGTTTATTTTATTTTATTTTTTAATGAAAAATTTCTAAAAGCTAGAATTTTACCCTGAAATTGTAAGGGACATGTAATCTTTCTGAGGATTAGACTCTCTTGGAATAATATGATGTAGTAGAGTGACTAATCCTAAAACCTCTCCAAGGTAGTCCCTGAGTGTGCAGAGCACTTCAGTATTAATCTCTCCCTGGGCATTTAAATGTCTCCAGTGTTAATCTCTGTCAGTTTTACATTATTTGATGCCTCAACTAGTTTTACTGTCAAGCCATCATTTGGAGCATGTGGTTATTACCAAACTCCGCTGTTCCACGTAATGAAAGCCTGCATAATGTGGATAAAGTTCTCAAGTTTGGGGCTAAATAACTGTGTTCTATTTGCAACTAATAGTTCGTGTGACTTTAGACAAGTTGATTAATATTAAACGTCCACCCTTTCTTCATTGTATATCAGAATTAGTATGATTAAATGAGATATTATAATCAGAGGATCTAGCACAGAATTAAGGACTTGCCATGAGATAAATAAATGATAGATTTTGCTATTACTTCTGTAACTATCATGAATGAAGCTGCTGGGGATGGCTATGGAGTGGAAAAGCATAAGAAATGACTTTCTGAGATGACATGTATGTTCTATGTCTTGATCTAGGTAATGGGACTGCTCTACACCTTGACCTGAGTCATTTATCTATATAAAAAGTTCACTGAGCAGAGGACTTCAGATTTATGCATCTTTATCTTACTAATTCAAAAAATATGTTTTATGAAAGCAGTTTATTATCACTTAATTGCTATGACTTTGGAATCTTCCTAAACATTAATGTGATCATCTTAATAAAACTGATATATTAGTAGAGTATATAAATATAAACCAGTGTTAGAAGATAATGTATGCGCCTGGATGAATGAGGGAAAAGTTAATGGCTTTAAGAATTATGACACATAGTTTGCTTCGATTATAAAAGTTTCTATAATCATAGTTTTTTTTTTTTGGTTTATAAAAGTACTATATTTTCATTGTAGAAAATTCAGAGAATAAAAATTTAAAAGCCCACAACCAAAATAATCATAGAATATAATCACAATGTCATCATATAGAGAAAACCACAGTTAGTATTTTGCTAAATAATATTTTTGCATATATATACATATGTGTCACATATATTTTAATAATGTGTCTTACTGCTATAACTCACTATTTTTATTGAACTATATTATATTCTGTAAAATTCAGATACTTTTACATTATTTCTGATATCTGCAGAAAACTTGATAGTATGAACATATAATTTATAAATAATATTTTATTTTGGCATTTAGATTAGTTCTCCTTTGGATTTGATTTAATTATAGTTACCTCAACTTTTACAGAAAAATCACTGAGTATATCTACCTAGAAGTAGAATTGTTAAACTAAAATATATGTATATTTTAAACCTTCTGATAGCTTTATCCAAATTACCCTTCCAAAAACTTATTTATATTCCTGCCTGCAATGAATCAGAGGCCATTTCCTCACATGCTTACCAATGATGAATATTTAAAAAACTAAACTTTGCCAAAGCAGTAAGCAAAACACATTTTATATTAGATTGCTTTACTTGTGAAGTTAAATGCTTTTTAATATATTTTACCTTGTCTAATTTCTACACATCTTTTTGCTGAGTTTATCTATCACAGTCTTCATGCAGTTGTAATTAAGTGGTGTTTTACCTGGAGAAGGAGCACTCTACATACAGCTGCACCAGGATCTGGTCCAACACAACATCTAGTTAAAACTCCAATGAGATCACACTTTCATAATTCCCCAGCATCACAAGTCAGTAGAGGTTTCTCTAATAAGGATAGTGGTTTTCTTCTTCAGTGAAATACAAGATGTCAAACCACAGCAAACTCTAGGACATTTATAATGGAAAAGGAAGTGATCCTCCTCTGTCTTCTCTGTTAAAGAATATATGGTTAAACTGAAACATAGCTGATAATCTTCCTTTTCCTTCAATGATTGAGCCAGAGAAAAAACCATCATACACTGGATGTACTCAAGGACTGCCTTAAAAATATACTGTTTTGGAATTTATGCATAGAAGTCAGTGCAGGGACGAAAAGGGCTACTTCTTGAGTTTGCTGGGCCCCAAGGCTCCTTCAATACACAAGCACTTTGATTAAACAGTGCATCATAAAATTCATGGGCCATGTGAGGTGTAGTGATTTATTGATAAAGGCTTAGCAAAATGGTAAAGAAAAGGCATGCATTCATTTTTTTTTTTTTACTGTCCTATTAGCAAGTACATTTGAAGAATCTTTGCAGAATCAAAGTACCATCTTTTCCTGTCTAGTCTAGGAACCGTCTCTATTTTGTGTTTGTTTTGTTTTGTTTTATTTTTTGTCAACTGCACAGTTTCTGGCTAATTTCAGATCTCCTATCACAATACAGGTAGCAATACTGTCATCACTCACAATAACATAGCTCCTTGGAATCTGTTTATGTTGAAATAATATATATCCTTTTGCCTCTGCAGTTCCTAATATAATTTATTTAATGCTGGTTAAATAATGCATCATCCATCCTGTCACTAGTGACCATTGACTTCAGATGACTCCCTCAAGGTTGTTACTTTGCTTTGATGATGATGATGATGATGATGATCACAAATCAATTTTACCCAAATTATTCAGGAAAATGTGAACAATAATTCATTTTCCAGTCATGTTAAATTTACCATTTGGGATTTCATAGCATAAAACATAAAGCCATGTCCTTTCTTGAACTCTTTAAGCCATGGTCACAGCATTCCTAGAGTGACCTCTTTCAATTTTGACGATACCTTTACTAGAGGAAGGGCCTGAATGTAGAATGAGATAAGTCATCCCATTTGTGCAAGGAATGTCTATCCCTCTAATCATCTCATGGAATAAGAACAACTCTGGAGATAACAATTTCATCAATGTCGGACATCAGAGAAGGTAACAATCAGAAGATCACCTTTTGCTGCAGAGCAGTGGTTTGGAAATTGCTTGAAGGAGATAGACATGACCACTCCTGGAGGACTGCTAGACACCGGGTGGAGAGCCAGCAACATGTGTGGAGTGATAGCTCTGGTTTCAGCACTGGGGACCAGATGGGATTTGTCCCCATTCCTGCTACTCTCAGTTGCCACAGACCCAGGCAGCACCATGGTGAGAACCAACACTTAAGTCCACACATGCAGCCTAAGCCCAAGGGGCAGCTGTGGACCATCCCACTGGCAGCCCTCAGCTCATCCTATGTGCAGTGTGAGGGAGACTCACTTAAAATGGCACATGGCAGCTAGAGATCACACAACCCAGGGGAAAAAAATACCGCAGTGTCCAATAAGAGTGATCTGATCAGTGGCCTGCCCTTATGGGGTTAGTATAGATACTGTTTTTTGGTCTTTTGTTTTTGTTTTTGTTCCTGGTCACAAAACTGGTATCTGTACAATATAAAATTTTATATTGATAAATTCTAAACAATGTAACAAAAAAGAAGTAAATAATAATACCATAATTCAGTATTAAGGCACTTAAAAAGGCTTTGAAAAACTACATAGAGAAAGCATTGGATTATAACTCAAATGACAAAATACATATATATGAATCCATACCAATTTAAAATTAATAAGTGGGGGAAGGGTTTTCTTTACAGAAGTATCCCAAATAATATCTATAGACACACCTCACTCTTGGCAGTCTGGTTTCACTACCTTCGCCTTGAATGTGGGCTGTGCTTATTCATTTTACATGAATGGAGTATGAGAATAGAAAAATGTTAATTTTACAGTGAAGAAATTTGGCAAACACTACTTCAGCCAAATGACCAAAGTTAATATCATCAGAGAAAATTATGTTGTTATCATGAATTCTCCCACCCCCATATGACGTGATGAGAATGGCACTTCGCCTCCATGATATACTTTCCCAAAAAATCTATAAGCCTAGACTAACAACAACAACAACAACAAAAATCAGACAAACCCAAATTGGGGAACATTCTAAAAGAGACCTGACAAGTATTCTTCAAAATTTCAAGAACTAAATAAATAAATAAATAAACAAACAAATAAATAAATAAAAACAAGAAAATACCAGGAAAACTTTAAGATTCGAGAAGATTAAGGAAACATAATGATGGAATGTGATGTGGCATCCTAACTTAGTTCCTGGATTAGTGGAAATATGTGAAATTTGAATCAAGTTTGTAGAATTGTAACTTTGTTAATTTCTTTACAATGTCAACGTTAAGGGAAGCTGACTGTGAAGGGTACACAGAAGCTCTCTATATCATCTTGGCAACCTTTCTGTAAATTTAAAATTATTCCAAACTAAAAAGCTTTTAAAAAGTGTTAGTACTTTCCTAAGCAGTTTTTTTTTCCTGCAAATGCTTTTTCAAATAAAAGAAATGTTTGTAATTTTATGTAATTAAATATCTGTTTAAAGCTTATAGTTTTATCATGTGTGTTTCAATGTCACTAGGGTTTTCATAGAAACTTTTAAGAGAAGCATAACATTTTTACATGGATAATTAACTATTTTGATCTCATTAAACATATATGTTTTAGTAATTTTTTTATTGTTACAAATAATTCTGTCATTAAAACATCTTTGTGCAGGAATCTTTATGTGCCATTTGGTTTATTTTACATAGGAAGACATTTCAACAAGTGAGAATCATAAGCCAGAAGGAATATGAACAACAACAACAACAAAAAAAAAAAAAGGTTTCAGATATATATTATCAAGTCCCTTTGCAGAGAGGTAGTGACTCATTTTAAGAGAAGTAGCTGATATCTGAAAGACACTGAAATATCAAGAACAAAATAAATGAGATAGTTAAATCTTAAGGAGAAAGAAAGTTGTATTCCTATAGTAGGAGGCAAAATATTCCAGCTCCAGAAGAAATTGCAGACATTTGGATCAAGATCAAATATAGTAGTTCAAAAGAAGCAGGAAATTTTTTAAAAACACCAAAATTTTAAAAATGGAAAATATGTTGTTTATTTTTCTAAACTTGTCAATTTTTTTTTTTTTTGCAAAGGGATTAACCAACATCCACTCATCTAATTACAAGTGTATTGAAAATAGGACTAGCACCTGATCCTGGTTGTACCAATTAAGAGTTGTAACTCTGAGTCATCACATGTCTCAGCCTCAGTTTCCTCAAATAAAAAGAGACAGTATTAAAGTGGATATTTTTTGAAAATCACTTCTTTACATTTCTAGGTTGGTAATCACCAGTGGTTTATCCACACTTCTAACTGTGTAGAGAAATATTTGATTACCTCTCCCTATGTAAGGGAGGGGTAGGCATATGAGATTTCTAATAATAATTTTTTCTCATCAGTCTCCTCTTTGACTACGGAGTTTGAGGAGCTACATGAAATGTAGGCTTCTAGTAAATTAAAGGGAATGTGGTCATTCTACCCATCTTCCCTGAGTATGTTCAACAGAGACGTGCTATTCACTCCAGTACTCCAGTAATGGCTTCTTTGCTGGACTGACTACCCATTTGTTAGCTTAACAATCATTATGCTTTTTTGTTTGTTTGTTTTGCTTTTGTGATTACTTTCTGAAGGCATGGGCAAGCAACTACTTTTTGAGAGCATGAGTCAAGTTGACTTTTGTCATTGTGCTAAGACCTAAAAAAAAAAAAAAAACTCTAGTTAGATTCTACTCACTTTAAATTAAACATCTGGTTAACTTTCAAAATTCAGAAAAATAAACACCCATTTTTTTAATAATGGTAATGAAGTAACATCATTACCTTCTGTTTGACTTCTAAGGGCTATTGTCATCATTACATGTGCCCTTTTTCCTTTCCATATCCAATCCTAATCCTATTTTCAATGTTCTGTCCAAATATTTCTCTTGCCTTGAGTTTTCCTTAATTATTTTTTTCTTACCTCTCCTCCAAATTTACACAAATCTTGACCTCCTTTAATGTTTAATGGTTTTGAAAGGAAAGCTTAACTAGAGACTTACCACATGCTGGTTTGTGCTTGCTTGTTTGGGTGATGGTTATTTAATAGAGCATAGCTTCCTGAGTTATAAAGCCCTGGAGTTGAATTTCAGCTTTAACGTTTACTAGCTATGGGACTTTGGGCAAATTACACAGCCTCACAGAGCTACACTGTTCCTTCTGTAAAACAGTGGAAATAATTCCTTTGCAGGCTTTTTGCGTGGCTTAAATAGGTTATTCATCATGTAAAATGCCTTGCTTTAAGTGCTCAGTTTTATTTCTAATTTTTCCTCTCCTGGTTGTTGTTTATGTTATTATAAAATAAAGTTTTGGTTAAACAAGAGATATTAGCAACATTGAAAGCATTTTGAAAAATTAAGTGTTACATATTAAGTGTTACATAAATCAAACACTTGGTCCAGAGAAGTGTGGGGCCCAGTTTCTAAAACACTGCTAAATAAGGTTTGCCATGTTAAATCAGGTTTACTCTCTTGTCTTGATTATTTGCTTAAGTAACTCTTTCCCCATTTTTATATAACAAAATTCGGGAGTTTTGTGGTTAACATTCAAACTTCATCTCAATTCCTTCAGTTCTGTTAACAACTGAACTGGTTGTGGATAGGTCATCTTTAAATGGCCTAGGAGATCCATAGAATGTAGAGTGGTCTGTCTGTATTGGCTGAGGTCAGACTTGCTCACCTTACAAGGAATGTGGCATATGTAAAGTGTAGTTGTAATAGTGTTTTGATAGCTCCTATTGATATGTAATTGAATATTATTCATCTAGTGTTCTGATGCTAATTACATTCCCTTTTGCTAGTGGCTACTAGGTTCCTCCAAATGCCCAGACAGTATCTGAGTAAAAATGAGATAGATAAAATACAGTAGTAGATATCTACACTTATCTACTTGAGGGAATTAATTTTGATGTTACTCATAGGGGTTATCAATCCTGAAGTTTGACTCTCAAGAGCTAGAATCTCCAAGTGGTCAAGAATGTGATGACCATGGTTTTATCAGCACACACAACTCTGTTCTAATTCCAGTTGTGCTGATTATGTATTGCATTGCTCAAGAACACATTGTCTTGCTTACGGAAGTAGAGGATGCTCTTTTGAAACTGTGTAACATTGACAAATGGCTAAATCTCCTTGGTTACCTGGCCAAAAAGTTAAGTCATTACGTCTTTTACCCCCTCAGTCACAAGTGGCCACCCCCTCCTTGTTGAGAGATTAGAAAACCATAAACAATTCTGCTTTGGGAAATTATTATATCTTCTTATGTTTGAGACAGCTCTTTGACACTGCTGATGAAGCCACACAAACCTTGGTTTGATCAAATGCTCTTAGTAATAATTTGGTGGTATTGTTTATTCTTTATAACAATAAAACATTAATAGAAAAATAATGTTATTGGAGAAAAAAATTGCAAAGCAAATGACAGATGAGGAGATAATATTTATAATACAAAAAGATTCTTAGAAAAGTGTCAAGAAATAGATAAAATGGTCCAAAATTAAAATGAGCAAAGAAAGGTAAAGTAGATAATTGTCAGAAGAAGAAAATGAAATGGATAGCATACAAATAAGATCATCAAATTCAGTACTGATCAAGACCTGAAAAGTGAAAATAACAATGTGATGTCATTTTTATCTGCCAGAGCAGCAAAAGTTTTTAAAAAGAGAAATAAGAGGGGGAACTGGCTCAGTGGTAGAGTGTGTGCTTAGCATGCATGAGGTCCTGGTTCAATCCCCAGTGCTTCCATTAAATACAATAATTAATAAATAAATAAAGCTAATTACCTCCACCAAAAAACAAAAACAAAAATTAAAAAAGAGCAAAACAAAAAAGTAAATAAAGGAAAAGAATCAGGGTGTTGATGGTTACAATTTAAAAAAAAAAGAGAGAGAAATAAGAACTATTACTGACAGGGATATGAAGGAAAGTGTACGCTCATGATTTTCTTCTGAAAGTATAAACATTAAACCATTTTTACAAAAGTACAAGGCAACACTTACTAAAATTAAGAATAACTGTAACTCTAGCAATTCCTCTCCTGAAATCTGTCCTAAGCCTTAGTTGAATACTTTATGCATATGCATATTTATTAAGCTGCGCCCATAGTGGAAATGAACAACCATGAGTAAGTGACTATCAATAGGAGGATGGTTGAATAAACTATGTAGACCTAAAATACTGGAATATATTATAGCCATTCAAAAGAAAAAAATAAAGTTACATCAGTGATCATGAATAAATTTCCATCAGTTACTATTGAATAAGCAATATAAAAACACAAATAAATTAAATTTTAAGATAAATATGCATATTTGCACAGAAAACTGTGTATATTCCCATTTTGTACACAAGTATTAATATTTGTAAAATGTACAACTTTTAACCATGATTGGATATGGTTAAATGAGCTGAGAACAAAGTATGAAAATGCAAACATAGACAACAGGTCTTCAAAATCAGTTAGTTGTGGGATGAGTGGAGGAAGAGGTGGAAGTAGATGAAGAAGAAGGAAAGAGAGAAGTGTGAAGTATGTTTAAAAATACTGCAGTAAGATAAAAATATATATGATGAAAAGTGTAGTATGATACTCTTCGTGCAAGTAACCCATATGTGTACACACATTGATAAAAATTAGAAAAAAAGAGTTAGTATCTCCCAACATGAGATATATATGATATATTGCAAGATAATAAAAATAAGTTGTTCAAAATTAAAGACAGTGGTTTTCTATTGGGAGCAGTATGGCTTTGGGTGGGGATAAGAGGTAGGAGATATAACTCAAGAAGGGTGCCTAAAGGCTCCAAAGCTGTTAACAGCTCTTAGAACAGCATTAATTTTTATATCTTATGTATATATGCTATATATTGGCTTGTATATATGGAATGTAACAATATTAAAATGCAATTTTACAAGCAATATAAGAGCAATCCACTAAGGAATATGGTTAGCATGATTTTTTTTTAAAATAAAAACAAGCAAGCAAAACCTTAAGGCTTCTTAAAACACACATATAGTTTCAGAAACTGCATGTATCTCAGGTTTCTATTTAATATGGAGTCATGAATGCAGAAAGGTTGTGGAACATGTTGTGAAAGGAAAATCAAAAACATGCATTGGTATTGCTAACAGAGCTCTCTAAAATGGAGCTGGGAGGCCAATGGGGAAGTAGGACTTAGCACTTCTCGGCCCAGTTGGAGTATTAATTTTTGACCACTTATCGCCTTAATGCAGGCAACCAAAATATCTACACAATGTTGCAGAAACTCAAGATACTTATCACACTCTTACTCTAGACAACTAATGATAGCCTATCCCTTAAGAACAAATATTTATTTCTTGCATCAAAGCCAATCATAATTTTTGAAAGACAACTTTAACAATTTTGTAGCATTTCCCTTTATAAGCCCCAGAATCTTTCTCTTCCCCAGACACTCTCAGTTTTACCCAAATCTGTGTCTCCCAAATTGCAATTCCTTAGACCTCAAATAATGCTCTTTGTTCTTTGCAGCCTCAACTGACACAGTCTAACAAGGATTTTAACCCTGAATGGAGTTTCAGGATGAGGTGGAGTGGAATTTAGTGATGGGAGATAAAGTTTGTTGCTGTTTTGCCTTTGTTTACCTTTCGATTGTGTTATCTTCTTTGTGTAATAAATATTCCTCATACTACTGTTGCAATTTGGGGGGAAAAAAACTTTAAGGGAGAAAATTACCCAAAAAAGTGGGGGGAGGGGAACATTATGTAACTGGGAAAATGAAAATGATACACACTTAGCTAAAGGTCTTTTGCACACGTTAAATTCAGCTCAGAACTTTCCTCTTTCCACAATCTTTTTTGTATTTTTCCTCTTTTATCTTATATCAGTAAAGATTCTCACTCATCATTCATTGCATTTGACTGTGACAATCAATGTAAGTATTGGAATGATAGTAGTTTATTTGTTCCCTTCACTAGAGTTGGGATTCCAATGTTTTAAATCGTATTATTCCTGGTTTCTAGCATAGTCCCAGAGTCCCTGTAGGAATGCAATAAATGACTGAGGAACCTCTTATCATTCTCACTATTTTATTTTAATGAGGCACCAAAATAAACTATATGAACATAATAATTTTCATAAAAAGTCTAAAAACATGAAGAATCCTAAATCCAAGAATAATATCTCCTAAAAATGGACCATTGTGGAAAAGGAAATATGAACTCAGTGCCCAGTTCAGAGGTAGTATTTTAATATGCATTGGAAGAAAGTTATCTTAGAAAAATAATTTAATACACATGTTTGTTTTCAAAAGCTATGACCAAGGTATGGTAGGTTGCATCATTGTTTCAAGGATTTGTTGTGCACCTTATGAGAAGAATATACATCTCCATCCCATTGATGTTAAACTTGGACTCAAATACATTGCTGATGAAGTGTTAATTGGTACAACCATTTTGGAAGGTTGTTTAGCAGTATTTACTAAAGATGAATATGTGTGTCAATAGAAATAGTCAATAACGAGTCTATAATAAGAATAGAAAAAAGTTTTATTTCAGCTAAACTGAAATCTATAGTCCAGTAAACAGAAACAAATTGTACTCTGCCAGACTACAAAGTAATATTTACTTACAAAGGCAAAAAACACAAAATTACACAAGTTGTTTGTTAAGAATTATAATTGGAGCTTGCAAGAAATAAGGGCACTTGTTAAGCAAGGATTGGTTGGGGTCCAGAATGGTTACACAGTTATAAGGGGAGAACTTAAGATCATAAGGTGGCAACCGGCAGGCAGATGCTAGCAGATATTGTTTTGAGCATGGCTGGTGGTATCCTTGAGTCTGGTACAGTTCTGAAAATTCAAATTCTCAGTAATGTAGGAATGTGTCTGAAACTACACCCACAATGGCCACTCAGCCCCATTTTGGATGCCTGAGCCACAATTACTCCATTTTGATTTTTTAAATGTATTATTTTCTTTAACGGTTAAAGCAGATGTATGTTTGACAGGTCACAAACAAGCTGTTTTAGTTAGCATAAAGTTTAAGTTAAATTATGTATAAGCCAGAATGTCTTCCCCATACCTCAATTTGTGAAAATTTCTTCTATCATATACATATGCTATGACTTGGCATTTTATTACTAGGAATAGTGTTAACAGAAAATATATGCTCATTAAGAGTCAAGTATAAAAATAATTATAGGAAGATTATTGAAAATAGCCAAAACTGAAAACAACCTAAACTTCCTTCAACAGGAGAATGAATAAATAAATGTAGCAAAGTCATGCAAAGGAATACCTACAGATATTTGAATGAATTAAATATTTCAAGATGCAATGATATGAATGAATATAACTAATATAATATTGAGTAAAATCTAATCACAAGAGTTCATGCTGAATAGTTTCATCTTTATATTTATAAAATCCAAAAACAGCCAGAAATAGTTTGCTTTCATAAAAATTAAAATATTTGCTACCTTTGGAGAGGTAGTGACTGGGAGGGATCATGGACCAAATTTTGAGAGCATTAAGACTATTTGATTTCTTTAACTGCGTGATGGTTGCATGAGTGTTCACTTTGTGAAAATTCATCCTGTTGTTTGCTGATGACTTACAGTTATATTTTATTTCGTTAAACTTTTTAGTATAAAATGTTTTTAAATACTGAAGTAAATAATCTGGGGATGTATTCATCTATTTGGAACTTTTATAATAGCGCTGAGTAAAAATTATAAGTGACCTAGTGGATTTTCTATTTTCTGGACCACTCAACTATTCCACCCAGAAACAACATCCTTAAATCTGACCAGTAATCAATGGAATACATTTGGAAGATAAAAAAGTTATACATGAAGAGAATACATTGATATGCATTATAAATTACGTATATTGGCTATATTAAATATACTTCTCAGATATATTAATATCATTTCATTTAAAATGACAATTTCAGCCAACCTTTATGTGCTTACCACATGACAGATATTTTTCTAAAGTATTATCTCATTCAATTCAGAGTACAATTATTGACTTGTCAAAGTTATCTAACTTGTTAAAGATCACAAAGCTAGAACACACTGGAACTCAGAATTTAATTCAAGTGGTCTGAGTCTGTGCTAGGTTACTGTCAAACAGCAGAAAGGTTTTTTAACAGTTAAAAAAAAAAGCTCATTTGTTTTCTTCCACATAAAAATAATAAACATAAATATACAGAATTATTTTACTTAAACATTTCTGTAATGCAACATTTCAAAAGGTTTCAGAGTATAGTTGTGATTTATGTTAACTGTAAAAAATTCTGTCACTTTTGTAAGTTGAGGAAAGACAGAGAGTTTTTGAATGGGAAATGATCTTAAGTCCTCTTATACAAACTTTCACTCAAACTGGGATTTTCTTCTATGACCTCCCTGATATTACTAGTTACTACTCAGGTTTCCAGTGCAAGGAATTGGACCTAGTCAGTTGTCCCCCACTACATATAATGTCTTCTTTGTATTCCAGTCATTTCTGGTAATTTTTAGGTATTTTATTAAAAATTACTGGAAAAACAAATACTTCTTAAAATATATTTATGAGCACTTTTTCTTATCTCTCCTACTTCTATGTATGTATTTGTCCTTACCTTATAAATGGGATACATGCCAATCTTTAAAGCACAGAAAAGAGGTTAAAAACAAGACTCTGACAATAATCCATGTGTCAGGTTGTCCAGTCATTTGCATTTGATCCTTGCTCATCTGTCCTCTGCTCTTTGAGCCACTAATTAGCTGCCCTAGCTCCTAATATCTGCCTCATGCCTATCCTGGAAAGACAGCTGGACACCTGGATTCCAATCCAAAATTTCTACATGGCAGATCTTGAATAATTACACTGTGCTCATGCTCACTGTTTCTAAACAACATTTCCTCATGTTGTGTATTATAAAGGGTATGTTATGGTTTTTGTACACTTCATCATGAAGATTATGCTTTTCTGAAAGTGTACTTCAAATTCAGTGCATCTGAGGACAGTGTTCGATGCAGAACCGGTCCAGTGCAGGGCAGTGGGGTTGGCTGCCTCCCTTCCTCACAGACAGAACTGACATTATGAGGAGTTCTGTTACACTGTTGCCTCACCAAATGTGCTGTCAGTGTTATATCCACATTTCCCTTGTTTATTTACCTCGTTCTATTACCAGCTTTTAAGCCAGATCTATTCCAGCCCCTTCCTAGACATTTGACTATTTATTAAGAACCAGAAGAAAATATTTTATAATAAACTGTTTGAAATCTTTTCTTAAGTTACACTAGATAATAAATATTAAGATTTCTAATTGTCATTAATACGTCTTAGATATTCCTTCCACCTACACAGTATCTGTGAAATTGATAAGCTTGTTTTCTGGGCTTTTTCATGTCACTGATAATCAAGTTTACTGGGATGCAAATAAAACTCACTCACTGAGCATGAATGCTCAGCCTATCTACTGGTAATGTCATTTTTTTCTACTGTTAAACAAGAGACAAATGACCCAAATTGAATCATTTGTGCCAAGCCCACATCACCAAATCAAGGCTTAATATCTAACTCAATGACAGTTTCAACCTCTCCCTGAAATGGAATCTTAACCAAGTCAATCTGGAATTACCCGGTGAGCACTAGTGAGAAAATCTGCCTGATAGACACTTGCTGTCCCCCAAAGGGGTTACTTTGCCACAAACTAGACACTCTTTGCTAGTAGCTTTTTGTCCCACACTCTTCTGTCTATGAAAGTCTTTACTTTTGTACAGCTGTTAGGAAATCCTTTCTATTTGCTAGATGGGATATGACCCAATTCATAAATTGTTTAATATAGCCAATAAAATCTTTAAAATTGACTCAGTTAAATTTTTAACACCATTCATTCATTCATTCATTCATTCATTTATGGTCAGTATACATTACTTGAAAGCCAATTATAATATCAGAGATTGTGTTGTGGGCTAGAAACAGAAAAGAAATAGAAGATAAATCCCATATCCCTAAGAAATCCATGAATGAATGGGATACAAACAAATGAACAAAATATTACAATATTATAAATAAAGAGTAACTGAGAGAATATCAGGGGGACATTCCTAGAGAACAGAGATTGCTCACAGTTTTCTCTTTCCAGCGATGTAGTACTTAAAACAGAGAAAGCACTAAATGCATATTTTATAAACAAACATGTGCTGTCCTTAATGATGAACAATGTCATTTGAATAGGATAGTTTCTTCTTCAACATCAACTTCAAATCCTTCACATTTTTTGAGCAATGACATGCAAACATTTCTACAAGCTCTGGTGAGGAGCATAGCAACCCTTTGCCAAAAACTGCTGTTAAAATATCATAAACTATGGTCCAGAAAACCAAATTCAGTTCTCAGCACCATCTGTGTGCTCAGGATATCTGCATTCGGTATTTTCCTATCTTTTCCAAACGCACAGTGTTTAATTGGAAAAAGACATAAAATACCACCTGTGCTCTGAGATCTTTACATTTCTATCTCAAACTTCAAAATGATAATGTGTATATTCCAGGAAGTTCTTTTATTATTTTCATTCCCATGGAATGATTTCTTTATCCTTTTTATCAGTCAAGACTTTTAAAGTAGAAGCAACATAAGCCAACTTTGGCTGATTTAACAATAAAATTAATTTATTAAAATGATAGTAGGTATGTTACCAAATTGAAAGGAAAACTTCAGAACCACACTTTGAAATGGATAGAGCAATGGAGGCCAGACAGAACCACAGCCCAAATCATGCCACAAAAGCAGTAGATTTTAATGCTTGTACCAACAAGTTCCACTGAACGATTGACTCTGCTATCATGTTCTGCCATTGCTGTCCCTCCAAGCTCAATATGTTGCTGCTTCCACCTACCACCAAAACACTCATTAGGTTGAACACTTTTGATTGGCCAAACCTGGGTCACGTGCCTAAATCCTAGTGGCAAGAGGCTGGGTAATATGCAGTATCTTCCACTCCCAAATGCTTATGACTGAAAGGATTCTTCAAACATGGAGAGAGATTCAGATGCTGTATGTTCCAAGGTGGGAGAAGTAAAAGAAAAATGTCTACCACCCACCTGTACTAAATAAAATACATAATAGAGCAAAAGGAGATTATGATTCTTGGCAAATAATCTCAGAACAAAACATGAAACACAACATTCCAGAACAAAAGCATTCTCCCTGTTTAGGCTAAGTATCAATATAATCAGTGCTATGTGTAACTCTGTCTCCAAAGGGCATTTCTACACATTATTAAAGGCATCTTTATGCATATAATGTATTTAAAATAAGTAATAAATTATTTCAAAGGAATATGTGACCTAAAGATCAGAAAATACTCCTCCCCACCTCCTTTCTCCCCCCCTTTTTAAAACATTTTTTAATTGATATATAATCATTTTACAATGTTGTATCAAATTCCAGTGTAGAGCACAATTTTTCAGCTATACATGAACATATATATATTCACTGTCACATTTTTTTCTCTGTGAGCTACCATAAGATCTTGTATATATTTCCCTATGCTATACAGTATAATCTTGTTTATCTATTCCACAATTTTGAAATTGCAGTCTATCCCTTCCAATCCCCCAGCACCCTTGGCAACCACAAGTTTGTATTCTATGTCTATGAGTCTCTTTCTGTCTTGTATTTATGTTTTGTTTCTTTTGTTTGTAGGTTTGTTTTAGATTCCACAGATGAGCGATCTCATATGGTATTTTTCTTTCTCTTTCTGGCTTATTTCATTTAGAATGACATTCTCCAGGAGCATCCATGTTGCTGCAAATGGCGTTATGTTGTCAGTTTTTATGGCTGAATAGTATTCCATTGTATAAATATACCACCTCTTCTTTATCCAATCATCTGTTGATGGACATTGAGGCTGTTTCAATGCTTGGCTATTATAAACAGTGCTGCGATGAAAATTGGGGTTCAGGTGTCATTTTGGAGTAGGGTTCCTTCTGGATATATGCCCAGGAGTGGGATTCCTGGGTCATATGGTTAAGTCTATTCCTAGCCTTTTGAGGAATCTTCATACTGTTTTCCACAGTGGCTGCACCAAACTACATTCCCACCAGCAGTGTAGGAGGATTCCCTTTTCTCCACAGCCTCTCCAGGATTTGTCATTTGTGGATTTTTGAATGATGGTCATTCTGACTGATGTGAGGTGATACCTCATTGTAGTTTTGATTTGCATTTCTCTGATAATTAGTGATATTGAGCATTTTTTCACGTGTCTATTGATCATTTGTATGTCTTCCTTAGAGAATTGCTTGTTTAAATCTTCTTCCTATTTTTGGATTTGATTGTTTGTTTTTTTTCTTATTAAGTCATATGAGCTGCTTATATATTCTGGAGATCAAGCCTTTGTCAGTTTCATCGTTAGCAAAAATTTTCTCCCATTCCGTAGGTTGTCGTTTTGTTTTACTTATGGTTTTCTTTGATGTGCAGAAGCTTGTAAGTTTCATTAGGTCCCATTTGTTTATTCTTGCTTTTATTTCTATTGCTTGGGTAGACTGTTCTAGGAGAACATTTTTGAGATGTATGTCAGATAATATTTTGCCTATATTTTCTTCTAGGAGGTTTATTGTATCTTGTCTTATGTTTAAGTCTTTGATCCATTTTGGGTTTATTTTTGTGTATGATGTAAGGGAGTGTTCTAGCTTCATTGCTTTATATGCTGCTGTCCAGTTTTCCCAGCACCATTTGCTGAAGAGACTGTCTTTATTCCATTGTATATTCTCACCTACTTTGTCAAAGATTAGTTGACCAAAAGTTTGTGGGTTGATTTCTGGGCTCTTTTTTCTGTTCCATTGGTCAATATGTCTGTTTTTGTACCAATACCATGCTGTCTGGAAGACTATAGCTCTATAGGATTGTCTCAAGTCTGGGAGGGTTGTTCCTCCAGCCTCTTTCTTTCTCTTCAGTAATGCTTTGGCAATTCTAGGTCATTGATGTTTCCATATAAATTTAATTATGATTTGTTCTAGTTCTGTGAAATATGTCCTGGGTAATTTGATAGGAATTGCATTAAATCTGTAGATTGCCTTGGGCAGTATGACCATTTTAACAGTATTGATTCTTCCAATCCAGGAGCATGAGATATCTTTCCATTTTTTTAAAGTCTTCCTTAGTTTCCTTCATATCTGCTCTCGTAGTATTTGTGTGGACCTTTTAGGGTTATCTATATATAGTAACTATCATTGGCGTATAGTAAAACTTTAACCACTCCTTTTCCAATTTGGATCCCTTTTATTTCTCTCTCTTGCCTGATTGCTGTGGCTAGGGCTTCCAAGACTATGTTGAATAGGAGTGGTGATAGTAGGCAGCCTTGTCTTATCCCAGATTTTAGTGGGAAGCTTTTGAGTTTTTCACCATTGAGTACTATGCTGGCTGTATGTTTGTCATATATAGCTTTTATGATGTTGAGATATGGTCCCTCTATATCCACTTTGGTGAGAATTTTATCGTAAATGGGTGTTGAATTTTATCAAATGCTTTTTCTGCATCTATTGAGATGATCATGTAGTTTTTGTGCTTTCTCTTGCTGATGTGATGTATTACATGGATTGATTTGCGTATGTTGAACCACCCTTGTGTCCCTGGGATGAACCCCACTTGGTCATGATGTATAATCTTTTTTATGTGTTGTTGGATTCTATTTGCTAATATTTTGGTAAGGATTTTTGCATCCATGTTCATCAGTGATATTGGCCTATAATTTCCTTTTTCTATAGTATCTTTGCCTGGTTTTGGTATCAGGGTGATGAGGGCTTCATAGAAAGAGTTTGGGAGTATCTCCTCCTTCTCAATCTTCTGGAAGAGTGTGAGAAGGACTGGTATGAGTTCTTCTTTGTATGTTTGATAGAATTCCCTGGTGAAGCTGTCCGGTCCTGGACTTTTATTTGTAGGGAGGTTTTTTATTGCTAATTCCATTTCATTTCTAGTGATCTGCTTGTTCAAGTTCTCAGTTTCTTCTTGCTTCATCTTGGTGGACTGTATGTTTCCAGAAACTTGTTCATCTCCTCTAGGTTATCCAGTTTGGTTCCATATAGTTTTTCATAATATTCTCTTATGATATTCTGTATTTCTAATTAATTTGTTGTAATTTCTCCAGTTTCATTTCTTATTTTGCTTACTTGTGCTCTCTCTTTTTTCTTCTTTGTGAATTTGGCCAGAGGTTTGTCAATTTTACTTACTTTTTCAAAAAAAACAGCTTTTGGTTTGATTGATTTTTCTGTATGTTTTTTTAACCTCTGTTTTATTTATTTCCACCCTGGTCTTTATAATTTCCTTCCTTCTGCTGCCTTTTGGGGTTTTTTGCTCTTCTTTTTCTAATTCTTTTAGCTGGTGTCTTAGATTGTTTACTTGAGAATGTTCTTCTTTTTTGAGGAAGGCCTGTATCACTATAAACTTCCCTCTTAGCATTATCTTTGCTGTGTCCCATAAATTTTGTGTGGATATATTTTCATTTTCATTTGTCTTAAGGTATTTTTAAATTTCAACTTTGATTTCATCTTGACCCATTGGTCTTTTAATAGCATGTTATTTAATCTTGTAGTTTTCCTTTTTTTCTCTTTGTTTCCATGTAGTTAATTTCTAGTTTCATGGCATTGTGGTAAGTAAAGATGCTTGACATAATTTCTACCTTCTTAAAATTGTTGAGGTTTCTTTTGTGCCCAAGTACATGATCAATCCTAGAAAATGTTCCATATGCACTTGAAAAGAATGTATGTCGTATTTTTGGGGGGTTTAATGTTCTGAAAATATCCACCAAATCTAATTTTTCTATTGTATTATTTAATTTCCCTGTTACCTTATTTATTTTCTGTCTGGAAGATCGGTCTAGTGATGTTAATGTGGTGCTAAAATCTCTGACTATGATTGTATCCCCATCAATATCCCCCTTTATCTCTGTTAGTAATTGTTTTATGTACTTAGGTGCTCCTATTTTGATTGCATATATTTTAACATGTGTAATATCCTCATCTTGTATTACTCCTTTAATCATTATAAATGTCCTTCTTTATCTTTCTTTATGGCCTTTGTTTTAAAGTCTATTTTGTCTGAAATCAGTACTGCTACACCTGCTTTTTTGGCTTTTCCATTTGCATGGAATATCCTTTTCCATCTTTTCACTCTCAATGTATATGTGTCCTTCACCCTAAACTGGGTCTCTTGTATGCAGCTTATTGAAGGTTCTTGCGTTATTATCCAGTCTGCCACTCTGTGTCTTTTGACTGGAGCATTTAATCCATTAACATTTACAGTAATTAATGATAGATATGTGTTTATTGCCACTTTGAACTTATCTTTGCAGTTGATTTGGTATTTCCTCCTTGTTCCTTTCTTCTTCCTTTTGTGATTTGGTAATTTTCCTTTCTATTATCATGGATTTTATTTAGTTTTTTGTGATTCCCTTGTGTGTTTTTGGCTTCTGGTTACCCTGTTTTATAAGTCTATTAGCCCATTACTATAACTGTTTTTATTAAACTGATAGTAACATTATCTCAAACCCAACCTACTGAGAACAAAAAATTTAAAAAGAAAGAGAAAAAATACTCTATATTTTCTTGCTTCCCTTTCCCACTCTTAATGCGTTATATGTCTTCTTTTACAATATCATGCTTATTTCATTTGTATTCATGTGTTATCTCCTTTCCAGTTACGAATTTCTTATTTCTGTAGCATCCTGCTTCTTTTCTATTTAGAGTAGACCTGTCAATATTTCTTTTAGCATGGGTTTAGTGTTGCTAAACTCTTAGTTTTTGCTTGTCTGTGAAGTTCTTTATCTCTCCTTCTAGTCTAAAAGATAGCCTTGCTGGATAGAGTATCCTAGGCTGCATCTTTTTTTCATTCAGGACTTTGAATATATCTTGCCACTCCCTTCTGGCCTGTTTTGTTTGTGTAGAGAAATCAGCTGAGAGCCTTATGGGGGTTCCCTTGTAACTCACTCTTTGTTTTTCTCTTGCTGCCTTTAGGATCATTTCTTCATCTTTGACTTTGGCCATCTTGATTATGATATGTCTTGGTGTGGGTCTGTTTGGTTTCTTCCTGTTTGGAACCCTCTGAATTTCCTGTACTTGGATATCTGATTCCTTCTTTAAGTTTGGAAAGTTTTCAGTTGTGATTTCTCCCAATACCTTTTCAATCCCCTTTGTTCTTTCTTCTCCTTCTGGGACCACTATTATGCATAGATTGGCATGCTTTATATTATCCCATAGGTCTTTTATATTGTTTTCATTCTTTTTTATTTTTTTTCTCTCAGCTGTTCTGATTAGGTGCTTTCTATTGTCCTGTCTTCTAGGTCACTTATTAGTTCCTCTACTCTATATAGTCAGCATTGCCCAGCCTTTAGATCAGTTCTTATCTCAGCCAATGAGTTTACCAATTCCACTTGGCTCTTCTTTATAGCTTCAATTTCATTTTTGGCATATTTTATATCTCTAAACACTATCTCTTTTAGTTCCTTCAGTACTTTGATCACTCTTTATTTGAAATCTTGATCTTGTAGGCTATCGATGTCTATTTAATTGATCATTGTTTCAGGGGATTTCTCTTGACTTTTTCATTGGGAATGGTTTTCTCTGCTTCTTCCTCTTGCTCACATCTCTCTGGCACTGTGCTTTATGGAGTATCAGTTTTCTATTGTGGTCCTTAAGTAGTTTATTTATCTATCTAATGCCTATGTAGAAATAAAACTTGAAAAAAGAGCAGGAGAAAGAGAGAAAGAGAATTTAAAAGAAGAGAGAAAAAAAAGGTTTGAAAACAGTGTATAAGCAATTATAGAAGGACAATTGAGCAATTGAGTTGAGACATCTTTTAAAAACCTTTAAAAAAGGAGAAAAGAGGGAAAAAATATTTGTAACCTGTGTATAATCAATAACAGGAGACCAAATCCTAGAGAATGAACATGAAATAATGTGGATTTTTAAAAATAATAATAATAAAAATATTTTAAATGAAAAATTTAACAGGGATTAAAACTGGGAGCACATATAATTGTTTAAAAATTAAAAATTTTAAAGATAATAGAACATACAACAGGTAAAAACAGATTAAAAAAAAAAGAGGGGGGTATTCTCCTCAAGACTGTGTGCTCTTAATGAGAAGTCTTTCTGTCTTTGCCTTGTTTTGGAAGCTCAGCTTGTTGTTTCCAGAGGCCCTCCATTGGCGCCCTCGTCTGTGCTGCTCCCAGTGCCTGTCAGCAAGCAGATCTCGCTTACTCCCAACACTTGGTCAGGTACAGCTCTCCTTCACTGTGGGTGGGCAGGTCACTGCCCCTCCTGATGCCACAATCAGATGTTGCAGACTGGCCAGGTAAGAGGGCAGATTGCACCCCCTACCAGCACTGCAGTCAGGTGCTGTATTCCCACCGGAAGGTGGGGGCCTACCCGCCCTCTCCTGATGCAGGTTGCTCCACAGCTCTGTGCAGCTGCCCGCTCTGCCTTGGGTTGGTGCTCCACAGGAGGGCTCGGAGAAGACTGTGGAACAGCCCCGCCCCAGCTCCAGGCCCAAACTCAGCTCCTTGTTTGTCTTGGTGCGAGTTCGAGTTTTCTGAGGTGCTATGGCTGAAGGATCCTATCTGCCTTGGGCTGTAGACAAGTCTCCTTCTGGCCTTTGATGCTGTTAACCCTTAGGTGCAGATTCAGGCTTTGCCCTTGCCCCCACCTGGGTGCTAAGTGCCAGAGGATATGGCAGCTGTGCCTGAGCCCCGCCTCTCTTCACCCAAAAACCTTCCACAGGTTTTCAGAGATGGGGGTATGCACCCTTCCCCCCAGGGCACATTAGCCATGTTGTTTTATGGAGGGTCCAGGTTGTTCTGCCCTGTGCAACCACTCAACCATGGCATGCAGCCCCCTGCAGTCCCTTGGGGCTGCCTCAGTGCAGCCACCCCAGTCCTCCGCCTGTCTTGGGCAGCCTGTCCCGGCCCCTAGCTGCTGGCTCGCATCTCAGGCTGGGTATTGCAGGGACCCTCTGTGCCCGTTTAACTTAGTTCTGTCGTCAAGGGCTTCTCTGTACAGATCTGAGCCTCAGAGGCTCCTCCTCTGTCTGCTGGCCTCTCCGTTGGAAAGGGGGAGACCCAGCGAATTAGCGCTAGTCCTCCTTTACCTCTCCCTCCTCATGGGACCAGTCCTGCACTGTTTTGCCTTTTCTTCTTTCTTTTTTCCTTTTCTCCTACCAGATTTTTGGTGTCTTTGTCTTTTGAAAAGGACGATATCTGTCGGAGTTCCGCAGGTTCTCTGGTTGGCTGAGTGGGTCCGTGGATGTGAGTCTTGGTGTATTTGTGGGAGAGGGTGAGCTATGAGCATCCTACTGCTCTGCCATCTTGGCCTCCTCCCCAAAAAGGAATTTCTAAAACAAAAAATGTAATAAATCTTAATAGATGGCTTTAGTAGTATAATAGACATAGTAGAAGAGGTGATTAATTATTCAAAGTTAGTTCAGTAGGAAGTACCCTAACTGAAGAACAGAGGAAAAAAAATGACAGAACAAGCAAAAAAGAATAACCAAAACAATTGGAACATGATGGAAAAATATATATTAAATATAAATATATTTGTATGCATATGTATGTATATGTGTGTGTGTGTATATGTGTGTATATATGCAGTGAGAGTCTTGAATTCAGAAGAGTGGTATTTAAAGAGGTAAAGATCGATTTTTTTTTAAGACTAATGAATGACATACATAGATTCAAAAAGTGCTACAAACCTCAAACAATGTAAATACCAAACCAAACCAAATCAAGTTAATCAAACAAACTAAAAACTAGTCTAAAGAGCTACTGGGCGGAGGGGAAGAAGGTGCTGTACCTCAATTAAGCAACAATAAATCTAATATGTTCCCTACAGAACAGATGCTAAAGACAATTAAGTGATATAGTTAAAATGCTAAAAGTTTGCAATCGCACATCATAAAAAACATCCTTTTCGAAAGTAAAGGTGACCTATAGTTTCCTCTAGATCTAGGAGCATTTATCCTTATCTCATTAAAGTTCATTTAAAGTCAGTTTTTAACACTTTTACATTTCATGCTACATGGGATTTAAAAATACAGTTTTTAATGATACAATTTCTATAGCATTAAATAAAACAAACACCTAGAACTAGTAAAAATGCATGCTTATTGTATCTTAATGTGTACAAAACTGCTACACAGAATTCTACATAAGTTATTGAGGGGGGTAAAAAGGGTTGCAAACAAATTATGTTATAAACCATGTCTGCAGATTGGAAGATTGAATATTATAAAGTTTTTTAATCCTCCCTGATCCTTTATAAATTCATCAAAAACCCTTCAGGGTCCTAGAACTGTCAATTTGCAGTTACTGACAAGCTGATTCTAAAAATTTAACATGAAGTATTAAAAAGATCATCTTGAAAAAGAAACAAATCTAAAGGGCTTTCATGAGTAGGTATATACATGTATTTACAAATAAACCATATAGACAGTGGTCTTGGGTCAAGAATACACAATAGACAACATTGCACCCAAGAATAAGAGGCAATAGAACAGAAGAGAGTCCAGAAACAAATGATATATGAAATCATTTGATTTGTAAAATGGTAGTGCAGTGAGAAAGAATAGACTTTTGAATAACTGGCTATAAATATCAACCTATATTTTCTGTATCTATATACAATTAAATCACAGAGCAAGTAAAATTTCACATCTTATTCAAAAACCAATTCCTATTGTGCATTTAAACAAGAAGGGTAAAATAAACAAAGGTTTCAGAAAATAATAGTGCATCTCCATAGTCTTAGAATAGTTTATGATATCTTTATTGGGACATAGTACAGAGCCATAAAACAAAATATGAAAGACAACTATATTTAATGAAGAATTTCTGTTTAAAATATAACATTTAAAGAATAGAAAGTCTAGGGAAAATATATGTAGAAACATTGTTAATAATTTCAACAGGCATACTTCAGAAAAGGATAAAATTTTCAACCTCTGTCATGAAAAGATAAACAATACCTAAGTTTGGTATCCCACTATTGGCAGAAATGTAAATTTGCACAACCACTTTTGAAATCTTTTGAGCAGTATTTACTAAAATAGAACATACATGAATAATCATAGCAATGCTATTTGCTTAAGCCCAAAATCAAGAAAAACTCTTAATGTTCAACATTAAGAAGTTGGATAAATAACCTATGTTATATTTACCCAGTGACTTGCTAGAAACAATAAGAATTGAAAATTATGCTTAAACACAAAAGTGTAGGTGACTTTCTTAAGCATAATGTTGAGTGAAAATAAAATTCAATCATATAATTGCATACTATACAAACTGATGGTGATAGAAATCAGAAGGGTAGATACTACCGCAGAACTTCAAGGGTGTTACTAATGTTCTGTTTTTTAATATTAGTGATTTCTACAGAGTGCACATTTTGGGAAAAATCATGAGTTCTTCTCTTATGTGTTTTTTCCTGTGTATATGTTGTGCTTCAATAACATTTATTTAATACTGAATGGAATAATTAGTTAAATTTCATTTATATTGTCAGTATAATAGCATAGATATTGGAACAAATTGAAAGCTCAATAAGTGGTCATTGTTATTATGATTATTTCTTTAAATTAGTATAAAGTAAAACACCTGTAGAATATACTATTAAATTAAGTATTCAGTTTTCATAATTCTAAAATTTGAGTAGAGATGTATTTTATTTTTATTTGTAAGACAAAGGCTTGGTCTTTGCTATGTGATCTCAATGTATGTTTTCCTCCTTTCCAAATTTGCTTTGTGTTGGATAATTTAGGGGCAATTGTTTGTAGCTTATAGTTTATGGCTATAGTTATGGACCGTAAACAATTTAATCAGAGAGGAGTAGCTAACTAAATATGAGCACTCTGGGTTTGTTGTGATGAATCAAATTTGCAAAGCTCCTTTAGGTTTTCAAACGAAATGTTTTGTAACAGTTGACTGCTAATATTAGTGAGATATTTTCTGCAGAGAAATATCAAAATTACATGATCACTTCAATTTTTAACAAGAAAATGCTCAATATAATCTCAAATAACTTGAAAATTGTGGAAAGTTCAAGTGAAGAGAAGCCTCAAGTGAAAAACAAATGTAATTTAAGTATTCCTTTGATTTGTCTATTTGGATAAGATGGAGTCTCTGTATATGTTTGGAATTCTGATGAACAAAAAGAGGGGTATAGATTTTTAATTTGTTGGGAGATCATTTACCGACTCACTTTAATAAGTTATCTACCAATAAGGCAGCTGTTAGATATTCTCAAACCAATTACCTGCTAATTTGTTTCTAACTTAATGAAACTATGAAGTCTATAACAAGATCAAATAGTTTACTTTGTATATTTGTTAACAAAACAGTTTAAGTAAAATTTAGATGAGAATAATCTTGGAGAGACTACAAAAGAGATTATTTGAACCCTCTAAGCTTTGATGCAGAATTGTCACATTTCTTTGATTCTACTTCATTCTTCTTTTTAAATGAAGTATAGTTTATCTTTCAAAAGTGAAAGTTGTGCACATGTTAAAGATACTTTGAAAATTTGATAATAAAAATGAGGGAAAATGTCACATTTTATTACCCAATACAAGAGCAGTTAATAGTTCAGTATAATTTTTGCAGTTGATTCTTGACTTGTTAAGTCAAGATAATATGTCATATATAATTTTCAAACTGTGTTTCACTTAATATTATCATATTAATACTTTAATGTTGTATAACTTAGCTTAACATTTTAATGTATGAATAATATTCCATTATATGTTTGTAAAATAATATAATTCTCTGGTTGAAGTTGAGGTTATTTCTAATTTGGTGTACATTAAATACTATTGTGGATGCTAGTTATGTCTTTATTAAAGATTGTCAGAAATAAAATAATCAGGTCAAAGTGTATTCAAAATTGAATATTTTATTTTTGATTAATCCCTTTAGAGGATTACTCAGCAAACTGATCATGAAAATATGACAGCACGTTGATTTTTGTATTTATATGTTTACCAAAGATTTTCAGATATTGTGTAAAAGGTATTCACTCCGATCCTTTATTCTACATATACACTTTAATCAAAAGCACATAATTTAAAAATGTTATTTATCTTAAACTATGTTACACTATTTGCTCTTAAAGTCAAGAACTAAATTTTTTGTAGTTATATTTAAGATACTTACTTATTTTGATAAAATAAGTAGGTAGATAGGTAGATAGATAATAGAAATAGATAAGCATGAAGGAACAGATGAGTGAAATTGTATGCCATTTGGCATTTAGTTCAGTAGATGTATGGAAACACTGCCTGAGCATACCAGATGGAAAGACTTTATAAAGATTGGGTCATAAGATGGTTCACTGTTTGCAGACAAACTGCAGATAATTACTATTACTGCTGTTTAGATGGGTATTAACATTTTTATTAAGGTTGAGTTTATAATATTTGCTTACAATATTTGTATGTGAAACCTTCTATATATAGGCTTTCTGTATGGAAAGGGGAAAAAGCAGAAGAGGCACTGGAGAATTTAAAACAGGAAACTGATTTGATCAAATACACACAGCAGTTTGGGGGGAGTGAGAGAGTGAGAGTAGAGTGTAAGCCATGGGTTATTATCATGGGATGATTTTTTGTTTCCAGCAGTGTATTTAAATTTTAACAAAATGTTCAAAGAGGAATAGAGAGATTCTTAAATGAACTGGGATATATACAACTGCTGCTCACTGCTGGGAGTCCACTTATGCAGGAGAGGCTGACTTTTCACAATAACATTTGAGGTACTTATTAAATAAATACCTTGGTTTGGATTCAAGAAAAAAATATCTTTAAGTTTATTATATACATGCAATGTTTAGTTCTATCCAAAATCTTAGGTGGGGTTTAACTACTGGCCAGAACCTGTTCCTCCTCAGACAGTGTTGGTGCTCCTTGCTGGCTCTGGGAGCAAATTAGGAAGCATGCCACACTGATTGGTACATTTCCATTCTTAATAATGGCTTGGCATCTGTGCTGCTACAATGTGCCTGGGTAGAAAAAGCCTTCAATATTTTGTACAACTTCCCCATTAGGGTTTTAGGAGAGAGAGTCAGCTAAATAATTATCAACTACCCAAATAAATCATCCCTCCATTTTTAACCTCTGCAGAGTTCTTCATTAGCAAGAAAGATGTGCCATCTTGCTTAATAATTATTTATAATGACAATGGTTAAGTTAAAAATTGAAGCAATGACATAATAGATCTGTGCCCTTATCTATAAATCTGAACTTGTTTTTAATAAAATTTTGCCTGTATGGATACCAGTAGGCTTTCATTCTATATTTTAATTTGTTAAGTAAGAAATATATATGTGTTATGAAATAGCAGCATCTTTACAGTCAATAGCTTGTATTGACCATAATATTTATCAACATCAGACTTGCCACGTGGTAAGACTTAGCTTTGTGCATGCATACTGTCTTTCCTTGAGATAATGAATCAATTATAAAATTCTAGGAAAAGTTTTGCTTATCAAAGTAAAGGTATTGAAAGACTGATGACTTTATTTCTTTCTTTTTTTATTTCTTTAGTCAAAAAAAGAGCAGTCCCATAATAAAGAGCATAATGGTCTCTCTCTCTCTCTCTCTCTATATATATATATATATATATATATATATATCTATATATATATATAGATATATATATATCTTTTTATACAGTGTATTAAGGCACCAATGAACAACAGTCAACAATCCAGAAATTCTTCTACCTGCTTCTACCTGCTCATAAGTTTAACTCTCCTATAAAGAGTCTATTCAGATGGAAAAGATTTGACATATCCTAAATGATAAAACCTTTCATAAAGACAGAATACATCAACTACTTTTGATCAATACTTGCTAGACCTATTATTTTTTTAAATAACTTGCTAAATATTTAATTCAGAAGTTCTTTGAAATCCTGGGTAAAGAACACCAGATTCTTGTCCTTGAAAACGTAACATTTCCACTATAAATTAAGACATTAACATCGCTGTCTGACTCATGTAAATTTTTTAACATGTTTGCCATCATAGAGTGTGGACTTTGAAGGAATACTCATAAAGTTACATTTTTGAATCTGCGATTCTGAGAATCAGATTCATGCTTTTACTCACAACACTTCTGACACCAAATGGGAGGGTTTGTTTTTATATTTCCCCCACATCAACAAGTTCTCCAATTTTCCCAGCACCAACTGCATGTCTTACAATTCAATTCTATGCTACCTGGAGTTAACACAAACCCCACTGGTTAAGGACTCGTGCCCCACCACCATTAGATGCCAATCACAAGTCCCATATTTCTGATCTGTCAGTTATAAATTAGAGGTTCCCTTGGGTTTGATAATCTTCTATAACCACTCACGGAACTCAGGGAATTACTTTACTAGTAGCTATCAGTTTATTATAAAGGATAAAAAACAAGTAGCCAGATGATGATACACACTGGGTAATCTCCAAAAGGGTCCTGGGCATAGGAGCTTCTATCCCTGTGGATTTGGGGTGTAGCATCATCCCAGCATGGTGATGCACCCATCAACCCAAAAGCTCTCCAAACCTCATAGTTCAGGGATTCTTATGGACATTTCATTATGTAGGTGAAACTGATTATACAATTGGCCACTAGTGATTGAACTCAATCTCCAGCTCCTCTCCTGCTTTGTACGTTGTGGATGGAGCTGTAAATTCCAAACCTCTAATCATGCCTTGGTCTTTCTGGTGACCAGCTCCAATCCTGAAAATACTTGGGGGCCCTCAGCCACCAGTCACCTCATTAGTATGCAAGACACTCATCACTTTGAATACTCCAAGCACTTTAGAAAATGTATACCAGGAATCAGAGCTAAAGACCAGATATGCATTTCTTATTATATCACATAAATTTTACCCATGGTGAGTTTAACAGCACAGGGTTACACTGTGAGGCTCTCTGAAAGGCAGTTTTTGGTCTTCTGTTTCCACACCTGCATTCTCTTCTTAACCATTTACCTTATAAATAATACACAGAGGAAAGACACTAAATGATGAATAAGGAGACCTAGATTTTTGTCCTGCCATCACTATCAAATAACTGAATGATTTTGGGTAACTCCCATTAAGCAGTGAAATTTCAGTCTCCTCATTTGGAACACACATTTAGAGAACTACATAATCTTCATGATCCTTCAAAGTCCTAGGATTCTATTCTATATGATCCATATGCTCCAGATGAGATATCTCCCAAGGGTGTCACAGGTTCCAAACAAAATATACTTAAAATAAAATTTCAGTCTTTTATGTCTATTATTAAAATAATATATGTTGTTCCTTTGTTCTATTATCACAAATATAGTAAAGATAACAAGCAAGTTTAATTTCAAAATAAATAGTAGCTTTTTCTTCTGCTCACTAGAATTTACTGCTTGTGTATTCAAGACTACATCATGATTCAGGCAGGAGATTTCCCTCATAGAAAATTTAATATATAAACATTAAAAAGGAATTAATATCCAAAACAGTGAGTCTGATGGAGTCAGTTGGGTGTGAAAATAAACAGACCCAATTGCACTTTATGAACATGGAGGTGGAGACAGGGATGTAAGTCACAATGTTCAAAGATCATCAAAATTGTCAACCTAATTTAACAAAAGATGAACATTTAAAATGTGATGGGATCTTGTGAGATGAATAGAGTACAGATAAGGCATTATGGAACAAATGTAACCACAGAGCGAGCCCCAAACTGTCCTTATCCTGATACTGAGTTACTTTTCAAAGACAACAGAACAAAATTGCAATTCCTGCTGCTGAAGCATAAGTAGGAAAAAATATTTTGACCTCAAACAACACCAGAATAAAAGTTTCCCCCTCCACAGAACCAAAGGGCTGGGATGTGACCAGAACCTGAATACCAGAACCTTTCAGAAAGGTGTCTGAAAAGATCCAGTGCTGAATCCCCTTCACCACACCTTACCATAAATGGCCAAGATCCAAAGTCCTCTAATGAAGACCTGTCTTGCCAGCTCTTTCACATACTTCCTCTTCTAACTCATCTCCTTGCAGGTTGACTGTGCAAGCTTTTTCTTTTCTCAAAAGTCTATGCCATAGCACTGGCTTCTATGCATGGCAGGCAGAGATTCCTTTGTTTGGTAACAATTTCTGGCAGTAAGGGAGGGGCCAAATTTCTGAGACAGCCTCTGCAGCCCCCTGTGGGGTGCAGGCTTTAGTCACTGACCCAAAGCGACTGTCTGGTCTACTTCATTTTACTCTGATGCCTTTGCAAAAATGCTGCATCTTCGTGAAGAGTCATAGAAAGGACTTTTTGACAAGTATAAGTTTCTGATAACTTTCAGATCATACCACTGAACTGTGTAAGAAAGTAAAGAATTCTAGTGGAAACCCTGATGGCTTCATAAAACTGTTAACAGAAGATCATGGTCAAGGATCAGATAGATAGGACTGAGTGGACTAATGAATATGGTTATAATTTTTATGTTTTTTTATCTAAAATAGTCCTGGCTTTTAATCTGTGTTTTCCAGATATAAGAAAACCTTTACCTTAGCTAAATTAGGATTTACAGCAACTTAGTAAATTATATTTTTGTAAGCAGAATTGAAATATTTATTTTTTCTTTTCACTTGATCCCTTCAGATTTCAGAAACTCTTAGTGAGTATTCTTAATACAGCAATGTAGTTATCTGCATTAGTTCAGTAAGGATCTGTTCTCCTTATAACAGTACATAATTGGAAACATTGGTTATTTACTATATCTATTACTGAAATATCCAATTTTAGAATATACATAGAGTCAGATATGCCCAGATGGTTTCAAAATACTGAGGTGAACTTCATGGAGCCATAAAGCCCCTTGAGAAAACAATCTGGTGCCTTGCTTGTAAGATTTCCATCAGCCTTATCAGGTGAATAAGAAAGGTCATTTCCAGAGAGGTGTAAGAATTTCAAGATATTTTTGGGACTTCAAAGAGAAAGGAATTCACCCAAATTTATAGATATTGTGAGCAGAATCAAATAGGAAACCTTCTGTGTGGCTTTCCTGGCCTTGAGACACCTTTTAAAAGTCCAGTCTGAGATTCCTTATGAAAAATTCCAGCAAAGCCAAGTTTAAAAGACTCTATATGATCAATTAAACACACACACACACATATACACACACACACATATATATAAAATCAGGCTGAAGTTATTGAAATCAGACTTATTTTGCAAACAAATTAGTTTTAATTTGGCTTCATTTGGTAGAAATGAAGATAATTTTAGAGAGATAAATTATATTTCTATAATATGCCTTTGTAGACATTAAATTCTAGCACTGTTAATTGTCTTTGAGGTTTTGTATTTACTGCCTAAGACTCACTTCCAGGATGGCTCATTGTTGCTATGTTGCAGTATTATAGAGTTTAATTGATTATTAAGAGAACATTCTAAGTTTGTTTCTGAAGCTTATCACAGTAATCTATCCGTGGATAAAAATCAGATGCTCCATAACCTGTAATAAGAAGATCATGCACACTGGAAAAGGCATCATTCAAAGGACTTCCTCAGACCTAGATGGAAGGACCTTTCTCAGGTATTTTTAACTAGATCATGCACAGTGAACCCAAAGGAAATTGACTCTTGAATGTATAGTTCCCACTTAAGAAGGACCTCTATACTAGACTGTTCTGTAGAAGGAATTGTGGTCCTCAAGCTCATCTTAAAGCAATGCTCAAAGAGGAGAAGCAGTACCCATGTCAGGATGAGAAGGGAACAACAGCAGTGGTAGACAGCTGACCCGAGAATCAATACCAGGCCTGTAAGACTCATCCTGCAAATTCAGTCATACTGTTTACTAAACATGTGTCTCCTTATCACAGTTGAAGCTTATTGTTTTACTTCTAGCTTAACTTTTGCTCCAATGTTCAGAATGGAAAGAAAATTCTCTAGTAAAGTTGTCACAGAGTATAACCACTCATGACATGTATCACTTCTTGTTTTAAGTCTACTGTTACAAGAACTTGTGCAATGTGTGTGCAACAATTTGATATAATTTATCAAATGTATAGCCTGTAAAATATTTCCCTGTCAGCATACCTATGTGCTGTTCTCTGTGTCTGATTAGTTTTCCCCAGCCTGGATAGCTAAGCAAATCTGTGTGTGTGTGTGTGTGTATATATATATATAAATATGAAATATATATATATATAATACATTTTTCTTCTTAAAATATTTATTTTCAGAATTGTAATGCTTACATCTTAAAGTCTTAATACAATGGTTTTAGTTTAACAATACATTACAGAATAATGTGAAAAATGACTTTCCTAGTAAACCATGAACATGGAATTAATACCTCCAGTATCAAAGTCACCAACTTGTCACCTTTTCCAGCCACAGAATCCCAGAAAATGGTATTAACAATGCCTTTGGGTCTTAAAGCCTGACATGCAGGATGAATAAATTAAGAGAGAGGGGCATTTTCATTAAAAATCAGATTTTAAAACCACATAGGATTTATTTTAAAGATCACAGTTGACAATAAAATATTTAGATCAGTCTAGTTTTGTCTTTTATAAAAAAAGTAGTGTAAGTTTTCATTTTATATACATACCTGGAGTGTTTAATTCCATTTTATAATTCAAACTTATTTTAAACACTAAAGAAAAACTGAGTAGAAGAGTGTGTGTGTCTCCTCCTCTCTTTGTGGTATATCTAGCCTCATCAACTAAGACTAATACAGGAATCTGGCCCATTACATGCTGTGCTGAGTATATGTATATATATATATATATAGAGAGAGAGAGAGAGAGAGAGAAGACCTAGAATGAAGGGACATGATGATAAACCCAAGGCAGACAGCAGCCAACCTGGCCTCCAGGTTCAAATATTTTGATCAATAATGCTTTCTATTACAAAGTTTGCAATTAACAGGGAAAAAAGGGTAGAGGAAATTTTCACCTATGGAGGTATGGGGAAGTCATTGTGGCTAATATATAATTTAACCTAAATGTTATGCTAACCAAAATATCCTGTTTTGTGGCCTGTCAAATATACATTGTACATCTACTTTAATCATTAAGGAAAATAATGAACTTAATAATCATTATAGAGTAACTGTGGTTCAGGCATCTGAAAGAGTAGGGTGGCCATTTTTTGTGTGGTTTCAGACATGTTCCTATGTTATTGAGAACTTTAATTTTCTGAACTGTGTGAGACTCAAAGTCACCACCAGCCATTCCCTAAACAGTATCTGCAAGCACTTGCCAGCTATAAAATTATGGTCTCATGATCTCTTCTTAGAACACTGAAATCTTTCTGTTTAGGAATGGTAGCAAGAGAGCTCAAGCCATAATCACTCAGCAGAAAGCATTTCATTTCTAAGCAAGAATATGGTGTTAGACAACAGACTTGCTCTAGATTACAAACTAGCTGAACTAGGAGGTGTTGGTGCAGTAGTCAGTGCATCATGTTGTGATTTTATTAACCCCTCTTCAGAAGTAGAAACTCATCTAGAAAAAATTAGACAGCAGGCAACTTAGGTCCCACAAGTGTCCTCACAAGAACCTGGATTTGATCTTTTAGCAAATGTCTTCCCATGAAACCCATTGGGAATAAGGTCTATATTTGAAAGATGGCTTAAACTGGGTATCATTGTTTTGTGCTTGCTAGGATTTCTGTTCCTTCTTATCAAACTCTGTACTTACTGTTTGTCACATGTCCTCAAGCCTTTGTTAGGTCGATGTCCCTTACCAATAGGAATTAACAGAACTGTTATCACCCCTTACCTCTCAAGATTGTGGAATTAACAACATAAAAAAGGCATTTGTAACTGCAAAACCAGTCCCAAACTGGCCTTATCCTCTTTCTACCAAGATACTGAGTTTTTTTGAGAGACAGCAGAACAAAACCACAATTAATGCATAGAAGAGAAGATTCTGACCTCAAACAACACCCAGACAGAAGTTTCCAGCACATGATCAGAACCTGAATATTGAAACCATTTCAGAAGTTAAGAGTCTGTTGTCAGGGAAGATCTGTGCTGATGTCCCTTTATCATACCTTACTATAAATGGCTAAGTTCCAAAGCCCTCCAATCAAAATCCACCCCACCAGTGATTCTGTGTGCTCCCAGAGATCAGGGAGACAGACTTGAGCATCCCTCCTTTCTCTTTGCAAGTCAACATCACAACAAAGCTTTTTCTGTTCTCAAAAGTCAGTGCCATAGTATTGGCTTCTATGCGTGTTGGGCAGCAAGCCCTTTGCTTGGTAACGCAAGTAGTAATTAAAAACCTAGGCTGGCAGGGGGTCTTCATTCAGGGGATCTTACAGGAGATCAGCTCACTCATGTAGTGCCCTAGGAGAGGTAATTCTATGGACAAAAAAGGAAACCCTGCTGTTTGATCCTCTGGCAGATACATGTCATTATATATTCATCAAAACCCATATAATTTGCAACACCAAGGGTAAACTCTAATATAAACTATGGACTGTAGGTGATAATAATCTGACAGCATGGGTCCATTGATTATAATATACCCCTGGGGGGCAGGATACTGATAGTGGAGCAGGCTGAGCATATGTGGGCAAAGCAGGTACATAATTGTAACAGAGGAGACCTAGCAACACAGTTGTTAAATTCCACAACCATGAACTTGGTCATGGATGTCTTGTCTGAATTAAGATTAAATTTAGAATATGAGTAGATCTTCAGATAAAGAGAATATATTGAGAGGAAAAAGTTCATTGGGCTCTGCTGTCAGCAAGGAGAAAATAAGAGGCAATGTAAATGAGAAAATCTCACTAATCATTCACTCTTCTTGGGAAGAGAACTCAGAGGCATGAACTAATTATTGCCTGACAGCAATATATACCTTAGTGTGTAGCAAATAAAATTCAACTTTTTAAATATAAAAATGATCATTTAAAATGTATCATATAATATGCTAGGAAGTCAGTATACAAATAATTGGAAAATCACACATTTGTGCTTTTGTTTTGTTTTTGTTTTTCCATTGGGGTTGACTGAAAGACTTTTTAAAGTTCGGTTAGAAATGCATAACATTTATACTTTACTGGAAATGTGTTTCCCTTTTTATGTTGCAAATTAGAACATGCATTTATTTCTCTAATTATCGCTAAGTTATAAAAATCATTACTAAATTCATTGAAAGACATTATCTGGATTAGAGCCTATACTTATGTCATTAAAACTCACTATAAAGTTTTAAAGTTTGAACCTTTCAAGGTTATGTATGTTTAACAGTGAAAGTATATTTAAGAAAATCTTTAACTTTTAATCAGGCTAGCAATAAACAAAAAAAACTGTTTTAATATGTGTATTTATAGAGTAAGAATCCATCAAGTCACTAATGAAATAACTTAGAGATATTTTACTTTTCAACACCTAATATGCTGTCATTCAAATTAACTTTTTTAAGCGTTTGTATTTTTGATTCCTTTTATGGAAAAGGAACCTGTGGCTCTTTTTACAAAAAAAAAGCAGGAGAAATGCATTATAATGATTTTTATATGGACACACTCTGCTTTCAGTTGCTTGGATAGAACTCTCACTTTGACTGTACCACTCCTGGATAAGGATTTAAAAGCATCACTAGTCAATAAGGATTAAGGTTAAAGCCAAACAAAAAGACTATAACACCATGGTTCCATTGTAAAATGTAAAAAGCTGACAGTTTTTTGTACTCAGTTCATACTGAGTGAGTCTCCCTAGACTTAACCTCTTTCAGTTAATTACATTATATCATAATTATTGTGTACATAAATATACTTTATTAAAATTACTTTACAGAATTTTATAAAAATTAAATATATACATTATTCTAAATGGTACAAGCTCAAAATTTATTACATAAAGAAAACATCCTTGATTCCTATTTAAAGAAGAAAACACTTTGACCTTTCAAATGTTTATTTCATTATTTACTTACACATTTTGAGACAACGTGTTCATCGTATGCTGATTTATTTGAAAAATAATGAAGTTTCTGTTCTCCTTATTTGCTTGGGTTCCTTGAAAAGCCTCTTCTTTTTAAAATTCTATGTAAATATCCCCTTTTGTATCTAAATGTTCACTCAAATTCTGCTTTTTTTTTTTTTCCTTAAAGAGAGTCTCTCAAATATTCTCTGATGATTAGTGATGTTGCGTATTTTTTCATGTGCATGTTGGCCATCTGTATGTCTTCTTTGGAAAAGTATTTGTTTTGTTTCAGTCTTCTGCTTATTTTTACTCAGGCTGTTTTTCTGATGTTGAATTCTAAGTGTTCCTTACATATTTTGGATATTAACCACTTACTAAATATACCACTTGCAAATATTTCTCTCATTCAGTAGGCTGCCTTCTCATTCTGTTGATTGTTGCCTTAACTATGTAAATGCTTTTTAGTTTGATGTAATCCAATTTATTTATTTTTTATTTTGTTTTCTTTACCTGAGAAGACCAATGCAAAAATTTTTGCTGAGTCCAGTGTCAAAGAGCATACTACCTATGTTTTCTTCCAAGAGTTTTATGATTGCAGGTCTTACATTTTAGTCTTTAAGCCATTTGGATTTTATTTTTGTATATTGGGGGAGAAAGTAATCCACTCTGATTATTATTTATGGAGCTGTCTAGTTTTCCCAATACTATTTATTGAAAAAAGTATTATATATTCTTGCCCCTTTTGTCATAAATTATTTGAGCATGTAAATGTGGGTCTATTTCTGAACTCTCTATTCTCTAATGTTGATCTGTGTCAGTTTTGTGTCAATACTATACTGTTTTGATTACTGTAGCTTTATAGTGTAGTTTGAAATTAGGAAGTGTGATACCTTCAGCTTTGTTTTTCTTTCTCATAATGTTGGCTATTTGGAGTCTTTTTGTTTGCATGTAAATTTTACAATTATTTGTTCTAATTCTTTGAAATATGTCTTTGGTATTTTGATAGAGATTTCATTGAATCTATAGATTCATGCCTTGAAGAGTATGGTCATCTTAACAATATTAATTTTCCTATCCATGAGTACAGTGTATCTTTCCATTTGTTTGTGCCATCATTAATTTCTTTCATCAATGTCTTATAGTTTTTAGAGTACAAGACTTTTACCTCTTTGGTTAGATTTATTCCTTGGCATTTATTGTTTTTAATGCAATTGTAAATAAGAATGTTTTCTTAATTTTTCTTTCTGATAGTTTGTTTTAAGTGTCTGTAAATGCACCATATTTCTTTCCAGTAATTTTGTAACTTGCAACTTTACTGAATTTATTTATTAGGTCTAATAAGTTTTGATGGTGTCATTAGGATTTTTCCATATATAGTATTATGTCATTTGCAAACAGTAAAAGTTTACTTCTTTGTTTCCAATCTGGATTCCTTTTATTTATTTTTTATTTGTTTGATTGCTAAGACCTCAGATATTACATTGAATAAAAGTAGTGAGAGTGGGAACCCTTGTGTTGTACTTGATCTTAAAGAAAAAGTTTTCAGCTTTTCAATATTAGTTATGATATTGCTGTGGGTTTGTCATATATGACCTTTATTTTGTTGAGGTATGGTCCCTCCATACTCACTTTGTTGAGGATTTTTATCATTAAAGAATGTTGAATTTTGTCAAAAGTTTTACTGTGTCTATTGAGATGATCATATAATTTTTATTCTTCATTGTGTTAATGTAGTATATCACATTGAGTGATTTGCAAATATTGAACCATGCTTGCATATCTGGGAGAAATCAAACATGATTGTGGTGTATGATTCTTTTAATGCATTGCTGAATTCAATTTCCTAATATTTAGTTGAGGATTTTTGCATCTGTGTTCATCAGTGATATTAGTCTGTAATCTTTTTTTGTAGTTTCTTTGGTTGTGAGATCATGGTGATTCTGGACTCCTAGACTAAGTTTGGAAGCACTTTATCCTCTGCAACTTTTTTGAATAGTTTGAGAAGGGTAGGTGCTATCTCTTCTTCAAATGTTTAGTAGCATTTACCTTTGAAGCCATCTGGTCCTGCACTTTTGTTCATTGGGATTTAATTTTATTACTAATTTAATTTCATTACTAGTAACCAGTATAGTCTTACTTGCTCTTTCTCTTTATTCAGTTTTGGGAGATTGTACCTTTCTAGGAATTTATTCATTTACTCTCAGAGAGAATTTTAAAATCCAGCAAGAAAAAAGTACTAGATACACATGAGGAAATTCCCATAAGATGATCAGCTGACTTTTCAGTGGAAAAGTCATAAGGCCAGACATAAGGCCACAAGGGAGTGGCACAATATATTCAAAGTTATGGCAGAAAAATCTACTACCAAGAATAATCTACCTGGCAAGTTTATTATTTAGATTTGAATGAAAGATTAAGAGCTTTCTAGATAAGCAAAAGCTAAAAGAGTTCAACACCACTAAACCTGCTCAACAAGAAATGTTAAAGGGACTTTTCTAAGTGGAAAAGAAAAGGTCACAACTAGAAATACGAAAATTGTGAAAGGGAAAAATCTCACTGGTAAAGGTACATATACAGTAAAAGTAGTAGATCAGTCATTTTTAAAGCTAGTTAAGAAGGTTAAAAAACAAAAGGAGTATGATGATCATCTATATTCAAGGTAAGTAGTTAAAGGATACACAAAACAGATGTAAAATATGGCATTAAAAGCATTAAATGTGGGAGGGGAGTAAAAATGTAAACTGGTTAGAATGTGTTGGAACTTTGAGATAATTTATTTAAAAATATGTATATGTGTATATATACATATATATATACACACACATATATATATATATATCTTTTTTTTTCCCGTGGTGACCACAAACCAAAAACCTGTAATAGATACACATGAAAATGATATAAAATCACAAAGGAAGGGAGCAAAAGAAGTGGCACTAAAGATAGTCATCAAATCACAAGGGAAGAGAGCAAAAGAGTAAGGAAAGAAAAAAGAACTACAAAACAATCAGAACTGAGTGAACAAAATGGTAATACGTACATGTCTATCAATAATTACTTTAAATGTAAGTAGACTAAATGTTCCAATTAAATACATAGAATGGCTCAGTGGTTTAAAAAATTACTCATGTCTATGCTGTTTATAAGAGACATACTTCAGGTCTAAAGACACACTCACTATGCCTACCATTTCTTCTATGGCATAGTCCTCCAAAAATTCATGCACAGCCAGAGCTCAGAATATGACCTTATTTGGAAATAGGATCTTTGTAAGTTTAATTAGTTAAGATGTGGTCATATAGGTCTTAATATGACTGGTGTCCAAAGAAGAAGAAGGACAGAGAGACACAGACACAAAGGAAGGAGATGGAGGAAGCCACAGGCCAAGAAAAACCTGGAGGTACCAGAAGAAGGAACAAACAAGGAAAAATCCTCCCCTAGAGTTTTCAGAGGAAGCTTGGTTTCACTAATATCTTGATTTCGGAATTCTAATCTCTGAAACTGTGAGTCAATACATTTCTGTATTTTAATCTTCTTTTAAATGTTATTTAGTTTTATATCCCCAGGGCCTCAAATACTGTTTTCCACATGGTCACACAATAAAATTTTAGGCAACTAAAAATATATGTTGAATACATGTATTTATTTTCCTAAACACCAAAACATTTCATTTTACATGAAAATCAAGTGGAAATAATCTTAATAGTTTGTGTGCACACATCAAAGAGTAAATTTTTAAATTTTCTGTGTATTAAGCTTCTTAACATCTTTTTTTAGCCTTTCATGTTGTTACTTGTTAAATATAATTTTAACACAATGCACAACAAAATTTACAATAATTATCCTTTTGCCATTTTTGTGCCTTTTCAATGGCAATGAGGAGTGCAGATGATCTGAGTGCCTCATTCATTTACAGAAAATATTGTTCTCAATCTGTTTTGTATTTGCCAAACACCACTAACAAGCTGTAATCCAGCTATAAGATTCTGCAGCACTGACAATGTCATGCCCAGTTTAACAACAGATAGATAGATAAATGTGATTAACTAGTGGTCTCAATGTAACTATATTGTGGTGGGAAATGTGGTGGTAAAGCAGATTATCATCATTACATAATGAGCTAGCCATCTTTATGTACATTGTTTCTACTTAAACAATATTCAACTTTAGTCAAATCTCTGCAATCTTTAAAATACAGATCTGCAAAATCTTTTGCTTTATCAGGTTTCACTCACTCCTTCACCCAATAAATCCAAAAAGGTTTAAATAGGGAAGATTGAATATTGAGAGTGAACAATAAGAATCAACAAATTCTTTATGCTAGTTAATGTTACTGATGCAATAGATTTGGAAACGGCAATGAATTGCACCTAATTAATTTTGGGTCTTATGTTCTTTGAAAATAGCCAGGAGTTTCTTCTCTAAGCAGACATTAGAAAAAAACAGGTAAGTTGTAATTCATTTTATACTTACCTCTTTTGACACTAGGGCTCTGAAAGAAAACTAAATTATATTGATGTATTTACCTGTAAATGCCAAATGTAAGTAAAAATGCTCATACTAATTTTCATTATCCCTGGAAAATTTGGATAAATTCTTTGCTCATTTCAAATTCAATATATTTTGTTTAAAATTTGAATAAATCTTTAATTTCTCCAAATACAAAATCAGATATATGCACGAAGACTATCTGCATGAAGACATAAGGAGGAATTAAGTCATATTCTGCAGTCTTTCTGTCATAATACTTTTGTTGCACATAGCTTACCTCCCCTTTGCAGTATTCCCTCCAATTCCTAACACCTAGTTCTTCTGAAATAACTTTCAGTCCTACCAGGAAACTGTGCTTTCTCTTTGTTCAAACTTTTCATTACATAGGACTTATTTTAACTTTCTGTAAAACCAGCGAAACCCTGACTTCTCTATGATATAAAAATATTTTAACTGTTTTTCTTTTTCCCTGGTGGACTGAAATTTTCATGAAACCAGAGGCTATGTTTTACCCCTCCTTGTATGCTAAGCAAACTAGCTAAGTCCTGGTACAGAGTAAGCTCTTAAAGCACATTCATTGAACGTACGTATAAGCAAAGAACAATTAAAATACCCATCCATTAGGCTAACTGAACATTTAACCTTTTTTTTTTCTCTAAGAGAATAGTTTCTGTGTTGAAAATTTATTTTATAAAGACGGCCAAGGCAAATCAGTAAATTTGGTCATGGTGGTTAGATGAACCAGTAATGCAGGTTAACTAGAGAACACTGCAAACATATCTAGACTTTTCAGTAGGAACTTGAGTCCATTTTCCCAATATCCCAACTGTAGACTTTGGAATAGGTCATATTTCTTCAACCAGTAATGCAGGTTAACTAGAGAACACTGCAAACATATCTAGACTTTTCAGTAGGAACTTGAGTCCATTTTCCCAATATCCCAACTGTAGACTTTGGAATAGGTCATATTTCTTCACATTCAGGTCAGCATGAAGAAATGAGACACTCAGATTTGTGGTGTGCTATCCTTTTGCAAGAGCTCTTTCAAATAACATGTCATCCAGATCAAAGAACAAGAAAAGTCTTGTTGGGACTATGGCAAGATTAGCTCTCCTGTCAGCCATCACATTCTCATAACAATGAAAACTGTACTTTATGTATGGCCACAGATCACCCAGAAGCTGTGTAAGGATATAGAGGTAATAGGATAAAACAGTATTATAGTTTGAAAAAAAAAAGTTGCAAGGTTAGTGTCACATGGCATTATTTGTTCCAGAGCTTTTCTACTCTCTTCAAGCCTTGATTACATCCTTTCTCTCCTATATACAGGTGACGAATCTGCTTGTGACTGACTGGATAATATTAGCACTATTTAATGTGCAGTCCCTCAATTTTTCCTCTTCAGTTTAGAATGACTACTAGCTCCACTTTTAGCATTTATTCCATGGAACTATTTATAAAAATAAGACATACTTATGAACATACTAATTGCAGTCTCCTAATAACAACTAAAATTAGAAATAACTTAAGTATACACGAATGTATATGAATTCTTAAGATAAAACTTGTAGTATCTATATATGGGGTCTTCTAGGTGGGCCTATTAAAAAAAGAAAGATGTATATACATGATTGACAAATCATGTTGAAGAAAGCAAATGAAGAGCAGTATACACACACACACACACACACACACACACACACACACACACACACACGTATAAACTTATCTGTGTAAAATATAAATAAATTATGTAGGTTAAGTCATGCCCAGAAAAATGCAGAAGAACTGACACTTGCTTTTTATCAACAATAGTTCATATTTCATATGGAAGAAATTTATTTTCTCTTTTTCTAAATTTTGATTGTGTTCAACTGTCTAATATGTACTAAATTAAATTTGTAGTTACAAAAATAAGTAATTATAAGATAGTGTAGAGTGATTCTTTCTTCTCTTTTCAGGCTTGACTCAGGGGAATTTTAAATTCATCAACCTTAACAAGGCGAGGCCTTCCACTGAGTCTTGTAATTTCATCCCATTTTAACTACTCCCAGAACCTCACTTCTTCAATGATTTCATCATGGAACTCCATTGGCAGAGTTCCACCATGACTATCAACATCCTTAGGTTTCATGATAGGACTATTTGGCAAAATAAATCAAAGACACTACAAATGAATAAGTAAGTCACAAAATTTAAAAACATGTTTTTCTTTTTTTTATGAGAATTTCCTCAATTTTTTAATTGAAGTACCATCAGTTACAATGTGTCAATTTCTGTTGTACAGCACAATGTCTCAGTCATGCATATACATAAATATATTCAAAAACATGTTTTTCTATTTTCTTCTCCAGCAAACTTCTAAAAGGAGTTATATCTACTTTATTAATCTGCTTTCTCATTTACCTATTATTCCTTCCCTCTTGACTTTATTCACCCCTTACAAATCATAATGCATTTTCTAATCATGTAACCCTGGGGTTGACAAACTATTCCTGCAAAGGACTACACAGTAAATATGTTAGTTTTGGCCAGACAAAATCTCTGCCACAACTAAACTCTGTCATCATAACACAAAAGCAGCCATAAACAATATATCAAAAATGAACAGGAGGTATTCCAATAAAACTTTATTCATAAATGCAGGCAGCAGGCTGGATTTGCCCTGTGTAGGCTCCTCTTGTAACCTAATAACTAATTTTTAGTCATTGTTCATCTTTACTTTTCTGCAGCATTTGACATTGTCTTCTTCCTTCTTGAAATTCTCTCTGGGTAGACACAATCTGGGGTCACCAAATATTCCATGGGCTCCTGTACATTTCCCAGGCATTCTGGCAGTTAAATTGAGAACACATGACTCCTTATATCCAGTTTGTTTGAGTGGAAGTGATCTGTATTCTTTCTTTCCTATTGTAATAGAAAAGAACAAATCTAACTCCGTATTAGATCTGTTCCTTTGGCTTTGACCACTGTGCCATGTTTTCTAGGCTTAATCTTGTCAGCTCTGCACTCATGTCAAGATAACAAGTTGCAGAATAGAGAATAACATTTGTTTTGTTGGAGGTTTCACAGAAGCACCACGAGCTGGCCCATGGATGGCTGCAAGAATAAAGAATTCCTACACCAAGAAGTTTGCAATAACAAACCACACTCCATCCCCCCTTTTTTTTTTTTTTTTTAATAAAAGAAGCCTATATTCTGACTGAAGGAGGATGTTTCTCTAAGACATTAGTCTGCCATCCTCTCGGTCTGCTGGCTTTCTGAATAAAGTCGCTATTCCTTGACCCAACACCTCGTCTCCCGATTTATTGACCTGTAGTTCAGCGAGCAGAATGAGTTTGGTCTCGGTAACACTAACACAGTTAAGAATTAGGATATGAATTTTCTATGGTCTTCCTCTTGTTTGCCTAGAGAGAGGCATGGAAATCCAAGAGGCCAGAGCTGCAGAACGTACACACCCAAGATTCCTGGGTGACAATGGAGGTAAGTTGCTAAGGCAAATGCTTACAACAGACTGCTACAAAGTGAAAAATAAACCTTCAGTTTGTTAAGAAACTGAGATATCAGGGTTTATGAGTCACACTGTGGGCAAACTTATCCCTGCTTATTCATTCTTTTTAACTTCCCTCAGATCATGCTAATTCTTCCCTAAAAGGTGTCACGGATCTACTTCTTTTTTTAAATTTTTTTCAATTGAACAATAAATGTTCAGAATATTTAGCTTGGAATTTAAAATCATGATGTCACTTTTTGTTTGTTTGTTTCTTTGTCTGTTTGGAGGTGGAGGAAATTAGGTTTATTCTTATTTATTTATTAATTTTTTAAAATGGAGGTACTGGGGATTGAACCCAGGATCTTGTGCATGCTAGGCGTGCACTCTACCACCAAGCTCTATCCAGCCCCCTTAGTTTTTGATTACTGTGCAACAAATTACCACAGACTCAGCTACTGAAAACAACACATGTTTAATTATGTTACAGTTTTCATGGGTCATGAGTCTAGGCACAAGGTAGTGCAGTCTTCTGCTCAGGGTCACACAAGGCTGCAATCAAGATGTTGAACAGGGCTAGGTTCTCACAGGGAGTTTGGTTTGGGAAAAATTAGCTTCCAGATGCCCTCAAATTATTTGGGGAACTCAATTCTTTGTGAATATGGGACAAACTCAAGGCCCTTGTTTTCTTTCTGGTTGTCAGCAGTAGGTCATTCTCAGCTCCTGAGGGCCATCCTCATATCCTAGGCATGTGAACCTCTTATAACTTGGTACCTTACTTCTTTGAAGCCAGAGAAAAACAAAACAAACAAAGAAAAAGAACTCTCCCTTTTCAATAAGGGCTCATTTCCTCTTATAAGGACTTTTTCCTGATTAAGTCAGACCCACTCATGAGTCTCCCTTTGATTAACTTAAAGACAATTGATTTGAGACCTTGTTGCTATCTGTGAAATCCCTTAACTTTTGCCATATAAGGTAAGCTAATCTAAGAATTATATCCATCATATTCACAATTTCTGCTCATACCCAAAGGGAGGGAACTATACAGGGTGTATACACCAGGAGAGGGGAGTTTGTGCTGACCATGTTAGAATTTTGGCTACCCCATTGTCCTAACCGACTTCCCAAGTATTACTTACTTTCACATCTTTCTCTTGGTTGCATGTAATCTATCTAAAATAAACTACTTGGGTTTCTTGCAGTTTACTCTTTATTTTTCTCCCTGTTGTTGTTATACTAACAATTATTGATGGTTATGCTATATGTCAAATATTCTAATGCTCATCATGATTTTAATCCTTAAAATAACTCAGAGACCTTACTTTTTTAATATTTCCATTTATATATAAAGAAACAATTTCTATGCTTCAGTTCAAGATTAATTATAAGCCTCATAAATCTCTTTACTAGTCCTCTATCTTTTTCTATCTGCTAGGTTCTATCTGCTAGCTAGGTAATACCTATCTAACTTTAAAATAATTTTGCCCACCATTTAATTATGAGATTTTTCAAACATATACCATAAGGAAAGTATTTTGTAGTAAAGACCAATAAATGTGTCATCTCATATTTACCATTAACATTTTACTGCCCTTGCTTTATCATATATGTACCTATCCTCTATATGTACCCCATACTCTATCTACCCAACATTATATTGTTTTTGATGTTTTGAAGTAATTTGTAGACATCAGTACACTTCCACCTAAATATTATAATATGGACCCTATTAGCTCAATTTCAATATTTATTTTCAGATTTTTTTCTTTTGCTTACAGTGAAATACATAAATATTAAGTGTACATTTCCTGTGTTTTTAATGAATGCTTACATCTGTGAAACACAGATGCGTATCAAGATATAGGATATTACAATGACTCCGGAAACTTACGCATTTTCCCATTCAAACCCTATCCCCACCAGCAATCTTTAATTCTTCCCCACCATTAATCAATTTTGCCTAGTAAAGAACTTCATATCAGTGGAATCATATAGCATGTTCTCTTGTGTTTTGTCACATTATTGATGCTTTTGATACTGATTCTTTTTGTGTGTGAAACAGTAGTTTCCTCTTGCAGCTGAGTAGTATTGCATTAAACAAACATACTTCAATTTGTACATTCATTTTGTTATTGGTGGAAACTGTTTCCTTTCTGAGACAATCATGAATGAAATTATCAAGAATATTTGTGTAAAAGTCTTCATGTTAATATTTGTTTTCATTTTTCATGATTGAATACCTAGAAATGAAATTTCTGTGATGTACGCTGGGTATATGTTCAATTTTATAAGAAACTAAGACATTGTCATATTGTTTCCAAAGTGGTTGTATTATTTTACATTTTCACCAATATATGGGAATTAAATTGCTCCACATCCTCAAGACAATTGTTACCATTAATCTTTTTTGTTTCAACCCTTTTGGTGAGTGGTAAATTTATTTTCCATTTCCCTGATGACTTATAATGTGGAAAATCTTTTGAAGTGTCTATTAAATCTTCCCTCTTTTTATTAGGTCATTTTTACTTTTGTTATTGATTTGTAAGAATATCTTAGATATTTTAGGTACCAGTCTTTTGTGAATATATATACACATATACATACACATTCTAATATTTACTTTGTTTGCTGTTGTAGTTATTGATTTCTGTGACTTACATAAGAAACACTTAGCTAACAGAAAGTCACAAGTATATTATTCTGCATTTCTTCTACAGTGCTTTATAGTTTTAGTGTTTCTATTTTGTCTTTGTGAATATTTAATTATTCTGGCACCATTTCTTGAAAAACAATCATTTAACCCAATGGGTTGCCTTGGTCCTTTTGTTGAAAATTAAATGACTATATCTATACCTTTGTGTCCTACTACATACACCTACTAGATTTGAAATTTTGTTACATTGATATCTCTATCTCTGTCTCTCTGTCTCTGTCTCTCTCAGAAACTTATGGGTTTTTTTTTTTATCATATAGTCTTGATTTTGGTACTTTTATTATTAATTCTGAATTCAAGAAATGTAAGGCCTTTAAGCTTTTTTTCTTCTTTTAAGATAGCCTTGTATATAGTTCCTTTGCAGTTCAATATATATCTTAGTCAACCCATCAAGTTTAACAAAAAGCCTTTTGGAGCTTTAGGATGACATTGAATTTATAGATCAAATTGGGCAGAAAAAAGACATTTTAATTATATTACATTTTCCAGTTAATAAAAATGGCACACCTCTTTCCTTATTTACATCTTGTTATATTGGAGCCAATGATTGGGTTAATACATTGTAACAAACCCCAGCTGCTTGTGACTTTTAGGAAGAACAAATGTGCTTTGCTAGCAGACACCTGTGCATCCACACTCCTATTTCCTTGCTGTAAAAAGCAGAGACAATGCCTTGCTTGCATAGTTGAGGTTTTAGCTTAGGGCTGCTTCCACAATGGCAAAGCCATTGTGTGTCCCTTGCTATAAATGCAGAGCATGGCTTGCTTTAAGCATAGGTCCATAGTTCAAGGTTTACTCCGCTTGTTACAAAGCGAAGACCCATGCCCTCAGCTATAAATGCTGGGCATGCTTTCTGCTGTTTAGATAGTCTATAACTCCCAAGACAAAGAACTGGCTGGTCTGGTGGTCTGTTTTGTAATCAGCATCTTATATCTGTAGGATGTACCTTGGTTCCCTCTTGCCATGACTGCCCTGAGGGTAAATTAAGCCTTTGTACTCATTGTGGATTTTATGATCTCTACCCGATCCTGTTTTTCCTTAAACTCCTGCATTCCATGACACAATTGCTTGTCATCTTTTCTTTGATTGTACACAGTAAATATGAAAGTGTTTGAGAGGCTCGGGGAGTTGGTCCCTGACTCCCCCTCGCTCTCTTGACTTTCCACAGGGTCTTGAGTCTCGGTGGGACTTCTGCTGGACAGATCCCACATTGTTAAAGTGATCTCAGCTATGTTTTATAGCTTTCATTTTAGAGGTTTTCCTCAAATTTATTCCTAAATACTTTTGATGCTATTATGAATAAAATTGGTTTTTACATTTTACTAGTACATAGAAATGTAATTGATTTTTTCTTACATTCTTAGTGGCAACATGTGAGGGCTCTGATTTCTCTGTATCCTTGCCAGTATTTGTCATTTTGTCTTTTCTCATAGTCATCTAGTGAGTGTGAAGCGATATCTCATTGTGGTTTTGACTTGCATTTTCCTGGTGATTAACGATATTCAGCATTGTTTTATATGCTTATTGACTGGCCTCTTACACACTTTCTGTGAAGAAACACATATTCAATATTCTTTGCCTATTTTGGGACTGGATTACATATCTTTTTTGTTATTAAATAATAAAAGTTCTTTATTTTCTGGATACAGGTACTGTATGAGATTCATGATTTGCAAATATTTCTCTCATTCTTTCTTTGGATTATCTTTCACTTTCTTAATTGTATAAATTGTAGTGCAATAATTTTAATTTTGGCGAAGTCTAATTTTCCAATTTCTCTATTTTAAAATTCTGCTTATGGTATTAATGTTGTAGCTAAGAAACACTGCCAAGATTATGAAGATAGCCCATTGATATTTAATGTAATTATTTATATAGTTAGATTTAGATCTACCATTTTACTTTTTTTTTTTTTTGCCAGTCCCTTTTAGTTTCTCTTTTTTTGCTTTCCTTTGGATTATTTAAATATTTTATTTTAAATTACATACATTATCTATATTGAATTACTTATTGCTTCTTTAGCTCATGTGTTTTTTATCTCATGTATATTTTAAGTGATTGCTTTAGAGATTACAATAAGCGTGCTTAAATTTTCAAACTACAGTTAATATTATAACACTTCATTTAAAATGCTGACATCTCACCAACATATAGGTCTAATAAGCCACTAACTTCCCTCCCCATCATACACATATTTCATTGCATGGCATCTAAGACACTACTGTATCCTACAATCCAGTTCTTAAAATCATGTAGTGGATTATTTTGTTGACCAGTTAAATGTTGAAATCCCCTGAGATCTTAATTGTATTAAAGACTTTGGTCTGTCACATGTGGTTGCAAAGTCTGTGTACTGCACAAAGGCACTGATCTAAGGGAGTGAGGGTAAACTGAAATCCAGTCTACACTCAGCTCACTCAGCTCTGTGATCTGGCATTGGGCTGCATTTGCCTTATGGGATGGCACCAAAAAGTACGCCTTTTATCAAATTTGCCCCTCTTCTTTCAGGGAGCAGTCTTTTCAAATTGGTAAACTATGTTAGTAGAAACATATTGCTAGATATTTATTTCCTTTTAATTTTTAAATGTTTTGATATAGAATCTTTTCTTTCGCGCTCTCTCTCTCTCTTTTTTTTTTTTTTTGTTCTCTCCTTTATTTAATCCCAAGATTAATCCCAAGATTTGTGCCTTCTGCATGTCATGCGTGCTCTCTGTGTCTCTGTCCCCATCTCTCTTGGTCTCCCTCTCTGTCACTTGCACTCACTCTCATTCTTTCTCTTAAGTCCATCAGTCTTGCTTGGCATTTATGAATTTAGTAACATTTTGGAGAAAAAAAATTGACCTCATTTTTCCTGTCTACTTTTTTTTTCACTTCTTTTCTTTTATTAACTTCTTAGCCTCTCAGTGAGATCCTTCCGCAATAACATTAGCTCAGCCTGTTTTCAAATGATCATATAAATGATTCAAACAGGATCTCTTTTTTTTTAGAGTGAAAGGGATCACTAATAAAATATATTTTTACTTACATAAACATAAAACAGTTGTATTTAAAACTTAGTTTCTCTGGCTAGTAATATTGATTTTATCATATATTTCTTGGTCTTTATTTGTGTGTATGTGTTGCTTGTGCATATCAAAGTGCATATGTGTGTCACTGGCCTATAAGTTTGTATTTCCTCCAGGTTTTCTCAAATCCTGTGGAAGGATAGAGCAAGGATTAGATAGATATATAGATAGGTAGGTAGCAATGACCTATTAGTCATTTTATTTTATTTTCCAACTTTATAGATGAAAAGGACATTTCTTTGCTGGAATCATTTGCATTTTGTTGACTCCTGATGAGTTTGAAAATTTTAATAAGTTTAGTGGCCATTTGCATTTCATCCTTTCATCATGTCTCTTTATAGGGAGAGGTACCAAATTTGGCTCTCATCTATTCTGTTTAACTATGATTTACTGACATAAAGATAAACATCTACTATTCAGTTATTATAAAAACAATACATTTTAAATCTAAATGATTATTTTTCCTACTAAAAAGAAAGATAACCAGCAAACTTAGCAAAAAGTGTTTGCTCATCTTTTACCTGATTTCTTAATCAGAATTTTCTATATCAAATAGAAAATGAAGATGACCATGAGTTTAACATGAGATTTCATTATTTAGTTTAAATGTTATGTATCCTTATGCTATCTTTTAAGCTCAGTATACACACTTTCTGAAATATCAAGGTACCTCCTTTTTTTCACCATTTATGTGAATTTTTAAGAGCCGATTAGCTCACTCTTGGTTTTACATTGATAGAAAATACCTTAAGTTCAATGTTATGGGAAGTGAAATTAGAAAGAAAAAATTTTTTGGTTGAGATTTATGTGTTATACTTCTTAATGACTTGTTCATTCCAACAAATAATGACCCTATTCTCTTTGACAGAAATCCCTTAGAGTGTTTCTCATATTGCATGAATAAATAGTGTTCATTCTTCATGTAGCATAGAATTACACTATGGTATAAATGAACTTATTGCAAATCATTTGTAACTGCTGCAAGTTCCTGTCAGAACACTGTCAAGATGCATTTGGCAAATCTTCCCAGATAATTGGTAAACAGAAAAAGCTAATTACATTTGGGGCAATCAGAATGTGAATACATGCAAATCTAATCAGAGGGTAAAATGCTCTAAGAGGCTTTACAAATCTTCAAGTGGTTTCTACTGAATTCCATGTTACACATGAAAAGACAAACACGGTGGACTTCAGACTACAACATATAACTTCAGAAAGAAAAAAAAAATGCTGATGAAACCAAAGGGCAGCAGTTGAAGTCAACTACAGGAAATAGTTCTTGGCTGAAACACTGTATTTTCAAAAAGATGGGTAACTTGCGAAGAAACTGCTTCTTATGCTTCAGAAGATATTGAAGTTAACTGTGTGTGTGAGTTTTTTTAAGTACCCAAGAAATGACAGCACGCAAAAGGAGCACAGTATCCTTGAAAATGTTAGTCAATTTGGAGACTGAAAAATTCTGAGTCAAGTTGTGATCCCACAATAAAACTTTGTATTTATATGAACCCAGGATGAATCACTTGCTTATCATCTACATTCCACTTACCATCATCCATATCATTTATCACCCATGTCCCACTGCCCTACAAGTTTTATGCAGTTGAAACATTTTAGAACAAGAGTTCTTATTTGGAGTCATTGGGTGGCTATACAACTTTAGGCAATCCATAAACACCCTGGATGATTACATGAATTGTGTGTGTGTGTGTGTGTGTGTGTAAATGTGAATTTGTCTATGCTCAAATACCCAGAGGGAGGACTAGTGGATCGCAGCTTTTTCCAATGTTGTCATGATCACTAAAATGTTTAAAAACTATATCTTGATTTAAAACTACTAATTTCTATTAATCTTGAAGGAAAATTGATAACTATAACAGCATTTTCCAAAGACTTCTACATACGATAGCTCTAGTAATTTCCCCACTTTTCCTGTAGAGATAGTCCCATTTGTATCAAATGTCTCTAAGGTGATGTTAATAAATGGCAAACTCATTTTGTATTAAAGTATTCTGTTGCTCTAGGGTGGGGAGAGGTTATACAAAATCTCTTTTTGTATATACATGTCTGTTGGTCTGTGTGTGTGTGTGTGTGTGTGTGTGTGTGTGCGCGCGCGCGCATCTATTAGGAGTAGTCCCAGCTTGATCATTATGAGAGAGGAGAGGTTGTACTAACTATGAACATGGAAATTGAGTACACCAGTTAAGATGTACTCTCTTCTCCCTCGTATCCACTGCCAGTCACTGCTGTCTCATTATCTGTCTCTCATTTTCTATATCATATATCAAGTGGACATTTAAATATACACATATCAAAAATGATATTTGATACAGTTACCTGATTCTACATTATTGGAGTTCATTTTGTCAGGATAAAAGTCCTTCCTATGATATGTTTGTTTATGTTAGCTGTCATATGCATACTAGTCTTTCTAAGGTAGGTAATTAAGAGATATAAGGAAAATTACTTACTTTTAAATTTGACAAATGTATTCATTTGAGATACTGTTTCTAAGATTTTTAGGAAATGCAAAGATAACTTATTGTGATTAAATTAAAATAACCTTCCCACTATACTTAAAAACAAACACCTCTGTACACTTCTGATTCTTAATATTTCACAAATATTATTTGTACTTATGAATTTCTTAGACCCTGAGAACAGAAATTTAAGTAGGTTTTAGGCATTCTGATATAAATAAGTAATCATGTGTCTGAAGTAAAAAATGCCATACCCATGTTTCATATATTCAAGTTTATAGGGTTCCTCAGCTAATTAACATTTTGCCCTACAACTGCTTTTCCTTTGTGTTAAAGACATTTGTCAAATTTCCAGCAATATATTTTTTTAAGTAATAGAAACTTGCCTAGTTTATATGATGGCTTCTATCATTCTCCAATCATCTGTACCCAAAGAATTATTTACTATAATCTTTCAGGTTTGTTGCAGTTACGAATAAACTTTACAGATGAGATTTGGAGTTTCTGATTCCTTAAACTTATTTTGTAAAATTATGTCACATTTCACAAAGAGCAATGAATTGGCTGCATTTTACTCCATGGCATTTATCAAACTTGAATAGAAAAGCAACTGCTGTCTAATAGGTCCCTGCTATGGCTAGGTGACAGTGACACAGATTTAAACAACAACAACAGTATGATAAATGACTGTTAATAATAATAATATAAATTTTCTATGCAATTCATTTCATATACCAAGACTTTTCTGAACTTCTATACATAATAACTCATTTATTCCTCACAATATCATTTTAGGTAGGTGCTATTATTAGACCCACTTTATAGATAAGAAACCTGAAATAGAAACAAGTTACATTATGCCCAAGTTCATGCAACTGGAAACGGAGTAGCTAATAATTTAAATCCAGGTCCTCTTGATGGAGTATCCATTTCCTAATCACTGTGTTATGCTGACTCCAGGAAATTCACAGTGTCACAGAATCTCACACTATCCCAGAGACAGAAAAAATTTAATCCTAAATTCAATGTGGTCTTGTAAGCTGAGTGTCCTAATAAATGCAGAAGAAGAAAGGACAGCATCTTTGTGTGAGGTGAATGTGAAAGCCTTTAAAAATTTTTATTAGTCCCTGAAAAATAAGCTGGATTTCAAAAGACAACAGTAACAATGAAAAGGAATAAGGATAACAAAAGCAAAAGTGGGAGGTTCAGACACTGGTGAAATGTTAAATACTATTATATTCTTGAGGATGTTTCTATTATTCAAAGTAAAAAATAATACATACATCCATATAATGAGCTAACACTTTCACAGATAGGTTTTAGGTTTCGTACATTTTTTTTGACTGTGTTGTTAATCTACATTTTTAAAATAAACTTTTAAAAGTTTTAGAACAGTTTTAAAAAAAACTTGTGAAGATAGTATAGAGTTCCCATATAACCCACATCCAGTTTTCACTATTATCAGTATCTTATATTAGTATGTGCATTTGTTCCAATTAATGAAACAATATTGATACATTATCATTAAAGTTCATCCTTTAGTTCATATTTTCTTAGTATTTATCTAATGTACTTTTTCAGTTCCAGGATCTATCCAGGATATCACATTAAATTTTGTCATCATACATTTTTTGGCTCCTCTTAGCTATGACAATTTCTCAGACTTTTCTTGATTTTGATTATGTTGACAGCTGGGAAAAGTATTGGTCAGGTATTTTGCAGAATGTCCTTCAACTGAGGTCTTCCAAAGTCTCTGCCATGATAAGGCTAGGCTTATGTGTTTGGGGGTGGAAAACTACAGAGGTAAAGTGCCATTTTCATCACATCATATCAAAGATAAACTCTATCAATATGACTCTTAACTGTTGAAGTTGATCTTAATCACCCGGCTGAGATAATGTTTGTCAGAGCTCTCCGCTATCAAGTTACTCTTTTTCCTATGCTGTACTTTTTGGAAGAGCACACTGTACTTTGGAGGGAAGTCACTGTGCACCACCCACACCAAAGGTGGAGATTCATGCCTATCTCCTCGACAGGGAAGGGCTTAAATAAAGTTGAAATTCTTCTGCATGGGAGATTCATCTATTTTCTCTCATATATTAATTTATTCAATCATTTATTTATATCTGTGTTGACTCTCACTGGATATTTATTTTACACTTTGGGTTATAATCCAATACAACATTATGTATTTTATTATTCACACAGTCTCAGATTTGGCCATTGGGAGCTCTTGCAGTTGAATTCTGGTCACTTTTGACATAGTCCCCTCATCGTGGGTTTTTTTTTTTTTTTTTTCCTGGTTGTTGGTTTTGTTATTTTGTTTTGCTTTTGTTTGCTTGTTTGTTTAGCACTTCCTTCCTTTTGGATACTACAGGTTGCTCCAGACTCATCTTGTATATTTTCTGCCCTGGTCCTTGAACTGGCTATTTATTCTAATGAGCTTTCGTTAATTTTATTAGAGAATAGACTTAGAAATCAAGATCTGGGTACTAGATTAGGGTACAAGATCTGCTCATTCCTACTGGGGTGTCATGGCTTCTATATTCTCTCAGCTGACACAATAAGGAAATGTATGTGTATATAACAACTAATATATATAGTCATATCTATAAATATTTCTGTATACAACCATCTATACTTATACTAAGCTAACATGACTTCCAATTGATATCTGCAATTCTGATCTATCATCACCTGGTTTAGCTGAATCTCCTCCACTTGCTCATTTATAATGTCCTACTCCAAAAGTGAAAAACCCAGCTGCCACAATTCATAGTTTATTTACATAATTATTTAACTCTATAGTACATGTGTAGTGCTATCAGAATTGTTAACTCATAACTTCATGTGGAAAAACTTTATCAGCTAAAGTGCAGTGCTATGGACAGTTTCATGTCTTGTTAGTTTTACACAGACTCTGCTCATTTCCAAAATTGTCTAGGCTAACATTATTTTCCCCACCCCTTTAAAAAAATTATTTCCTGAATTTGTGATACAATTCAACTGAGTCATCACGCTTTCTATTCCATCCAGAAATTCTCTGGCCTCCAAAATGATTTTTTAATTTGCATATATGGAGGTTCACTCTTTGTGGTATAAAGTTTTATGGATTTTCAACAAATACATAATGTCTTGTATCCACCACTTCAGTGTCATATAATCATTTTACAACCCTAAAAACATCACCTGTGTTTTAGCTTTTCAACCCTCCCCCCTCCCTAAGCCACTAGCAACATTACTATCTGCAGTGGGTTGAATGTTGCCATATTTGCAAAAAACAGTCTTTGCAAATGTAATTAATTTAGAAATTTAAAGGTTAGGTGAATACTTTAAAGATTAGGCTTGAATGACCTAAGTGGACACTAAATCCAATGAAAAAATGCCTTGTAAGAAGCAAATAGCAGGAAGACACACAGTGAAGCAGAGAAAGCCATGTGACCACTGAGGCAGAGATTGGAGTGATATGTCCACCAGCCAGGGAGTATCTGGAGCCAGATGCACCCAGATGTTAGAAGAGGCAAAAAACAGATTGTCACCTAGTGCCTTTGGAGGGAGTGGGGCCCTGACAAAACCTTTATCTCAGACTTATGGTCTCTAGAACTCTGAAAGAATAAGTGCTCTATTGTATTAAGCCACCAAGTTTGTGATAATTTGTTATGGCATCCATAAGAAGCTAATACATACACCATTGCTGTAATTTTGCCTTTTCCAGAATGTCATATAGTTGGATTCATGTATATAGATAGTATGTAGCTTTTATAGACTGACTTCTTTCTTTACAAATATGCATTTAAGATTCTTCATTGTCTTTTCATGGCTTGATAGTATCTTAATCTTTTGCTGAATATAATTTTATTATATAGACATTCCACAGTTTGTTTATTCATTCACCTGTTCAAGTTAGTACTTTTTTTTTTTTTCAATTTTGAATAAAGCCGCCATAAACATTCACTTGCAGATTTTTGTGTGGACATAGGTTTTCAGATTAGCCGTGCAAATACCTAGGAATCTGATTGCTGGATCATGTGGCAAGACCATAAAACTTCAAAAGTGAAAGTGGCTTTTTGAATTCTCACTAGCAATGAATGAGAGTCCCTGTTGTTCTGTATCTTTATGTATATTTGCTGTCATTAAATTTTTGGATTTTCACTGTTCTAACGTGTATGGTATTGTCTTAATTTGAAAGTCCTTAATAACAGATAATGTTAATCATCTTTTATATGCTTATTTGAAAGCAGTATATCTTCTTGGTAAGACGTTTGTTCACATTTTTTGCAAGTTTAATCTTTTTTCCTTATTGTGCAATTTTAGTAGTTCTTTGTATATTTTGGACAGAAGCCCTTTATTAAATCTGTTCTCACACATTTTCCTTTAGTATGTGGCTTGTCTTTTCACTCTCTTAACTGTGTTTTACAGAAGAAAAATTTTTAATTTTAATGAATTCCAGCTTATCAATTTTTTTCATCATTCATGACACTGGTGTTTCACATGTAAAAAACTATCACAAATTCCAAAGTCACATAATTTTTGTCCATGTTACCTTCTAGCTGTTTCATAGTTGTGGTCTATATTTAAATTTATTATCCATTTTAGTTAGTTTTTGTGAAAAGTGGAAGGTTTATATCTATGTTTGTTATCTATTTGTCTATGTATTTTGCATATTGACATCCATTTATTCTAGGATGGAATTGATTTTCATTTTCTACTGAAATGACTTTGTTCTCTTGTCAAATTTGACCATATTCCTGTGTCTATTTAGAGATTCTCTTTTTTTGTTGTTCCTTTAATCTGTGTGCCTATTCTTTTATCAACTCCATGCTGTCTTAATTATACAGCTCTATCTCAAAACTTGAAATTGGGTAGTATGAGCCTTCTCACGTTGGTCTTCATCTTCTTCTTCAATACTGTGTTGTTTACTGAAGGTCTTCTGCTTTTTCATATAAAAATTAGAGTAAGTTTGTCAGTATCTACAAAATAGCTTATGATTTTGGCATTTTGTTATCTATAGGTAGTCGAGACAAACTGTCATCTCAAAGGTATTAAATGTTATATATTATTTATAAATAAAATATGGTCTCAGAGAAGCATATGTTATTTAGTGAGATCTCATTTTTAATAAATATCCGGACTTGGATTTGTGTCTTTTAACAGTCCAGCTCCCAAACAGAACTTTTAAAAAGTGTCTTGTTACAAGCCTTTAATTATAGCAGTTATCACACTATATTTTATTTTATTTTATTTATTTTATTTTAGATAGCTTATAGACTTTTCAAGTATATGGCTGTCTGTTTCATTTTTGTTTCTCCAACATTTATTCAAGTATGTCACACATATTGCAAATGTAAACTATATATTTTATTTTCCACTGCTATTAACCCTGCTCTGGATAACACATCCCCTGAATAACAAGTCTCAGGGAGGCACTCATTTCCCGTTACTGTCATTGATCACCATGCCACCCAAATTTGAGTGACAGTTGTGTTTCCTCAGAGGCACTGAATCCACAGTGGGTGATCAATGTGTTAAAATAAATATAATAAAAAGGTCAATCAAATCTTTCTGCTTCTTTGCTTAAACCCTTCCCAAGGTGTCTTGTTGAAATTAAATTAAATCAAATATGTACCATGGCTTATGAGGTCCTGTACAAACTGACTCTTTGATAGCTCTCTGATTTCACAGGGATATCTTATTCCTCATCTTAATAGGGCTTGAGTCCTATAAGCCCTCTTTCTGGTCTTTGAAATTGCTAAGCTCTACTCCAGTAGAGCTTTACATTATCTATTCCTTCCACCTCGTATTTTTCCCCTAAATGTGTGCAAAGGAGGCACCTTGTCATGCAGATCTCAGTCCAAATATCATTTCCTTAGCAAGCCCTACCTAACTAACCACACTACCTGAAGCAACTGACCACCTTTTGGTTTCCCCACACCAGACATTCTACTCTAGTGAATTTTAAAGTTATTTTGTCTTCATAGTACCTGTGATTATCTGAAATTTACTTATTTCATTCTGTATTGTCCATAAAATCAACTTTAATTTAAGGTTCATGAGGCAAACATCTTGTCTGACAGGTTCACCACTCAATAAATGTGTTTCAAGCAAACAAACTGGAAAATGACTAGTAAATACTAATTGTTTGTTGAATTTGAACACATTAGTTATTAATCTAATATTTTGATGAATGTTAAATTGTATACTTATTTAATGATTAATGCACATTATGCTAAATTTATTAAGTATTTTATGCTTCAAGCTTTGTGTTAAGGCTGTTAGTAGATGCAACATAAATCCTTTTCTTTTTTTTTTTTTAATGGGCTTGTCTGGCTCTGCCTACTCTCTCAGATATTGGTACTATCTAATTTGGTCCATCACTCTCTTCCTTTTCACCCCAGCTTTAGGTGATCACATTGACAATTCCAACTACCCTTCTTCACCTGAACAAACCCTTGTCTATGCTTTCACTTAATACTTTTCTCTCAAGCTTCAAGCTATAATATTCCTCTGCTTGCCAGATAGATTGTCCTGGGTATTTTATAGATATTTATAATTCAACAATTTTGCCTTCAATCTGACCCAACTTCTTTTCTACATTATTTTAAGTGAAAAGCCAGTATGTGTTTTGAAAGAGCAAACATACACACATAGTTTTTTTTTTAATTTACATATTTTGCCTTTTTATTAAGGGAACAGAGCTTTCTTGAAATTTGAAGAGATGGTTCATTCACATCTCTAAATACTCAGCATTCAGATTGCAAATTTTAATGACACTTGTGCTCAAACAGTTTTGGAATACTTTGTCATAACATGCTAACTGATTTTCAATTCAGCATGATGAAGTGCAAGGCATTCCCCTGTGAAACCAATTTAAGGATAAATCTACACATGATGAAAATTTTATTGAAGGATTATGATTAGGTTCACTGCAAAAAGCAAGTAAACAAATGCCACTCCTTATGTTAATTTGGTATCTGTGGGAAGTTGTATCTTAAAATATATAGAGTTTGTTTCTGTTTTGTATTTATGTTTTGTTTGTTTGTTTGTTTTTAGATTCCACATATGCGCAATCTCATATGGTATTTTTCTTTCTCTTTCTGGCTTACTTCGCTTAGAATGACATTCTCCAGGAGCATCCATGTTGCTGCAAATGGTGTTATGTTGTTGGTTTTTATGGCTGAATAGTATTCCATTGTATAAATATACCACATCTTCTTTATCCAGTCATCTGTTGATGGACATTTAGGCTGTTTCTATGTCTTGGCTATTCCAAATACAAAACAGAAATAGACTCATAGACATAGAATACAAACTTGTGGTTGCCAAGGGGGCAGAGGGGTGGGAAGGGATTGACTGGGATTTCAAAATGTAACATAGATAAACAAGATTATACTGTATAGCACAGGAAAATATATACAAGATCTTATGGTACCTCACATAGAAAAAAATGTGATAATGAATATACATATGTTCATATATAACTGAAAAATTGTACTCTACACCGGAATTTGACACAACATTGTAAAATGATTATAAATCAATAAAAATGTTTATATATATATATATATATGTATATATATATATATATATATATATATATATAAATCTAGAAAGTGAGATGTGACTCAATTTTCCTGGCTTCTTTCATGGTATTTAAAAATAACCTACCAGGATACTAGGCAATTTCGTTGTGGTTAAAATGTGTAGCAAACTTAGATGATATGTTTTGGGGTTTTTTGGTCTGTTTTCATTTTTTGTATGCTTAAAAAGGAGCAATTCATAATAGAGTTCCCTCTATATAAATCTCAACTCATTTGGAAATAATCAAAAGAAAAGAGCAATTGGTTCTTTTGGACAAGTTTCTGAGCATCCATATATACCTGCATTAGTTCAACTAACAGTTTCAGAGCGTCTGCCAAGTGTCACAGCCTGGGAAACTTTTACTAATCTAGATTAATTCTCTTTATTCATCTAGATTGAAATCTGGAAATGATGTAAGTCTCTAAAGAGCCACTACAGTATGATATGGCATTTATTAAAATGACAATAACTATACTACACATGGGATTTAAATTTCTTTGGAGAAAATATGAAAGCTTATCAAAAGTGATAATTGATCAGAGAGTGAAAGAATGAGTTAGCATATTTTGGTGAAAACATGAAGAAAAATCACTTGAAGCAAAATGTTTAACAAGTGAAAAGGAATAGAGGCACTGGCTTGTCTTGGTATAAATGGAATTTTAAGTAGTTTAGTGTTGTTGAATTGCAAAGAATAAATGGATGCTGAAAATAAAGGAAACTAAGTGGCACTAAATCGTGGAACCCTTTGGTCATATGAAATATTTTGTATTTGCCTTTCAGGAAATGAGTAGCAACTATCTGAACAGAGACTGACACAGTTGGATTAAGTGTTGAAATATCAAACCAATAGAACTATAGGATGTTACTGGTAAAGATACAGAATGTTGTGAGAGTTTAAAAAAAAGTTGGAATCTGTAAGAGTTTACCACATTATTCAAAGTTAAAATACTACAAATTCAAATGTAAACTGTGTGAAAATAAATGAAGAACACTCAAATGCAAAGAAAAGCTATTTATTCAGAACTTGCTATAGCAAGGGGGCCAGTCATTATCACATGCATTTGGCAGAAATTCAAAGATAAATAACAAATGGGAAAACTTCATAGTGAAAACGTGGAAGGCTTCAGGTTTGCTCTTAATTAGAAGTTTTTGACATGGGGAAACTGTAGGCACGTTAACAAGAAATGAGGGATCCTATGTGATTGTATTGAAGACAATTGGCTTTCTCTGGTTGGTCCTGAATTGGATAAAAGGACAACATTAGGAAAGTTGACAAGTCTTGACCATCTTTGGCTGGTTGCTAGAAGCTTTAGTTTGGCTTCCTGAGCTGGTTGCCGTTGAAGGTGTCGTTTAGCTTTCTGGATTGGTTAGTTCAGAGAAGTTGGTCAGAATTCTGTTGTTATGTATGGCCTGTCTACTGTTCTTTTTGTATATTAATCCTTTCAAGTGGGTAAATACAAATGTATACTAAATAATTGCTTGGCTTGACCACTGAATTTGAGGAAGGGCATCCAGAAGAGCAGGGGAACCAGTTAAAGAGTAAGGACAGATATTCATTCAATAATGCTTCTTGTCAAGCACTTGCCTGAGATATGTTATATGCCCAACTTTTAATCCTTAAGTCTAAAGACTATTCCCAGCATCAGGGAAGTCATGGAAGTGATCCAGACATCACTAGCTTCTGATCATACATGTAGATTCAGCATTTTAAAAAATATCTTATTTTGAAAATAGAGTTCAACCATAATTTTTAGGCACTGTCTTCAGGAAATTAGTACTTAAAAATTAGGTTAAAGGTAACTTTAAAAAAAAAGTTTGAGGAGAGTTAAAAAGAAGCAAGGAAAATGATAAAATTCCTTTCTGTTTCTTTTCTTTCACTTTAAAAAAAAAAATCTTTGGACTTTTCAATAGCAGAGCTTGGGGAATATATAGTGCTCCATTCTTTGTAAAAGACCATTCCTCACTCCCTGAGCTCAAAGTGGAATTAGACTAGGCAAGAAAGAAAAATGAGCTAGATGCCCTTTGAAGAACAGATAGTCCTATCTTCACTGTATGAATAATTGTTCACATTGTCAAAGGGACTTACACATTATATAGGCTACAAGGGAAATTGCCTAGATATGCTTACTAAATGATCTTAAAAATGCATTAACCTAGCCAGCTTTTGGAGAAAACTGTAAAAGTAGTGGGAGTTTGTTGTTGTTTTGTTTGTTTTGGGGGATATTTAATACTCAAGGAGAGGTTTGGTCACCAATTTCTGAATGTATAACTGAGTTCCTTCCCACAGCTTAGTCAGTAAGTCAGCATATTTTGGAAAACCTACAATATTTGGTGTATTAAGGCCAAGATCCAAAGAAGCATAATGTAGAATTCTTGCCCTTGAGAAGCAGAGAGCATGAAATAGGAGGTAGAGGCAGCCAACTGGGTAGAGAACATATTTATAGGAAACCATCAATCATAATACAAGAAAGAATAAATATACTAATTAACCAGTACAGAAAATAGTTCTTGGATTTCATAGGCTATAGAGATAACATTAGACTTTGTGTTCAGCAAAATTATGAGAAAAGAAATAAAAATCATTTCTATATGTTTGGAAATCTAGACAGAAAATACTGGATTTCCTCTTCAAATACTTAATGGCATTACTTTGTTTTGTCCAGAATACATTGTTTTGGAAGTGAAAAACATATTGAATGTTTTTTGAAGAAAGATATCTATTGAGTAATACTTCTGACCGAACATTGTACTTGGCACATTATGTATTCATTTTTAAAATCCTTACCACCGTCCTGAAGAGTAGGTAACAACGGGCATTTATTCAAATGAGAAAACTGAATCTTGAGAACACGCTTTTCAGGTCCCTAAAATAGTGCTGATTTCTCTAAGTGTCTGCATAAGGTCTCTTTTCCTTTATTGGAGAGAGATACATTTAGAATATGTTTGACATTAGAAAAAGGTGAGTTCTTTTAGGGACCCAGTTTCACAATAAGTAAGACAGGAGGGACGAGGCTGAAAGAGGGACCCTCCCACTCCACCCTGGAAAACTCACTTTATCTTTTTCTAACTCTCTCTCTCTCTTTACTGGGGGGCTGGTTCTGGAGTAGAAACAAAGTTGGAAGCACACACACAAAAAAAACCTACTAGTTGTGGACTTGCTGATTAAAGAAAAAATTGAAATGTGCAAAATCAGCTGTAAAGTATTCATTTATTGAACCAAAAATACACAGGAGCACCTCCTGGGTGTCATGTCCTACTCTACACACCAGGAATATCATAATGAAGAAGAAGTGATCCTGAGGAGCTTGCATTCTTGTAGGGAAAATGACCAATACACATAAATAAATAAAGTATAATTTGAGAATATAAAGTAAGATACATCAAGAGGTGACGAAGGATACTTCCACATAGCAGTTGTCATAATATACTTTTTTTTTTTTAATTCAGGCTTACTGATATGTAACTTACATCAGTATTGTCTTCTTTTGTGGTACAGCTCCATGAAATTTAGGAGGTGCAATCAGTTGTATAATTACAAACATGATTAAAATATACCAAATGTTACCCACCAAAATTATCCCATCCTCCTTTGTAGTCAGCCCCTTTCTGTACGCCAAGTCTCTGGCAACTGATGATCTTACACCTGTTTTCATACCTTGCATTTTCCAAGATATCATGTAAATGGAAACACTGTAGCTTTTTGAGTTCTGGCCTCATTCCTTTGCATTTTTGGCATTTATTCATGTTGTGGCATTCATCAGTAGTTAGTTCCTTTTTTATTGTTGAAGACATTTTGCATTTTCCTAGTAGTGTATGGGATTTCCAGTTGTGTCACATCCTTCCCCAAATTTTGTACAACCTGTCTTTAAGTCATATTTTGATTTTAGCCTTTCTAGTAAATGTGTAGTAAAATCTCACTCGTTTTCATTCCCTTAATGACTACCGATGCTGAAAATTTTTCCATGTGCTTATTTTCTGTCTCTGTCTATCCTTGATGAAGTGTTTCTTCACATTTTTTATCAATTTATTATTGGATATGAATACATTTACTTTTATTTCTTTTGCTTTAGGAAACAGATCAAAAAATATTGTTACAAATTATGTCAAAGAACGTTCAGTGTTCTTTTCTATGAGTTTAATGTTTCCAAGTGTTAGCTTTAGGTCTCTATTCCATTTTGAGGTTTTTTTTTGTATATTATGTGAGAAAATGTTTTAATCTCACTCTCTGGCATATGGCTATCAGTTCCCCAAAATCATTTATTGAAGATACTGTCTTTTCTCCATTGTATATCCTTGTCTCCTTTGCCATAGATTAATTGATCAATGTGTGGGTTAATTTCTGGACTCTGTGTTCTGTTCCATAATATATATGTTTTTGTGCCAGTACCACAGTGTTTTGATTATTTTATAGAATATTTGAAGCTTTATAGAATATTCTGAAGTCCGGGAGTGTGATACTTCCATCTTTGATTTTTTTTCTCCAAGATTGGTTTGGCAATTCCGAGTCTTTTGTGCTCCCATATAAAATTTAGGATTATTTGTTCTAGTCTTCTGAAAAATATCATGAGTATTTTAAATTTGTAGATAGCTTTAGGTAATATGGACATTTTAACATTATTAATTATTCCAGTTCAAGAACATGGGGTACCTTTTCATTTCCTTGTATCATTTTCAAATTCCTTCATCAATGTTTTGTAGTTCTCAGAGCATAGGTCTTTTACCTCCTTGGTTAAGTTTATTCCTGGGTATTTGTTAGTATATAGAAGAGAAGCATTTCTTACATTAATCTTGCATCTTAAAACCTTACTGAATTCATGTATTAGTTCTAATTGTGTGTGTGTGTGTGTAGACTAGGGTTTTCTATATATAATATCACATCATCTGTAAATAGTAACAGTATTATTTCTTCCCTTCCAATTTGGATGTCTTTTGTTTTTGTTGTTGTTGTCTGATTGTTGGGGCTAGGACTTCCAATACTATGTTAAATAGAAGTGGCTAGAGTGGGCATCCTTGTCTTGTTCCTGATTTTAGAGGAAAGTCTTTCATCTTTTTACTGTTGAGTATGAATAGCCTTTATTATGCTGAGATATGTTCCTTCTACACCAACTTTTTTGAGAGTTTTTATCATGAATGTATGTTGAATTTTTTCTTCACCTATTGAAATAATCATGTGACTTTTATCCTTCTTTTTATTAATAAGATGTATCAAATTGATTGATTTGCAAATATTGAACCATCTTTGCATCTCTGGAAATAATCCCACTTGATTATGGTGTATGATCCTTTTTTTTATATTGTTGAATTCAGTTTGTTAATATTTTCTTAAGGATTTTTGCAAATATATTGGTCAGAGAGATTAGCCTGTAAACTTTCTTTTTTTGCAGTTGCTTTCTCTTGTTTCGATGTGAGGGTCATGGTGGCATCATAGAATGGATTTGGGAGTGTATCATTCTCTTCAATTTGGGGAGTAATTTGAGAAGAAAGGTATAAGATCTTCTTTATATATTCGGTAGAATTTCTCTGTGAAACTTCTGGTTCTGGGCTTTCGTTTGCTGAGAGGTTTTTAATTACAAATTTAATTTTACTACTAGTGATTAGTCTGCTCTGAATATCTATTTATTTCTTCCTGGTCCAGTCTTGGCAAGTTATATACTTCCAGAAATTTGTCCATTTCTTCCAGGTTGTCCAATTTGTTGGCATATAACTGTTCATGGTATTTGCTTATGGTTTTTTGTATCTCTCTAGAATCAGTTGTTATTTCTCCTCTTTAATTTACCATTTTGTTTATTTGAGTCTTTTTTCTTCTTAATGATTCTGGCTAAAGGTTTAGCATTTTTTTTTAACATTTCAAAAAGGAAAAAAAAAAAAAAACACAACCCAGCCCTTATTTTATTGATCCTTTCTATTGTCTTCTTGGTCTTTATCTATTTACTCTGTGATCATTATTATTTCCTTCTCTCTACTGACTTTGGGCTCTGTTCTTCTAATTCCCTAGATGGATGGTTAGGTTGTATATGTGAATTTTTCTTCCTTCTTGAGGTTGGCCTGTGTCACTATAAGCTTTCCTCTTAGGTCTTCTGTCTCCACATGTTTGTGCTTTTCTTATTTTTCTTCCTGTAATTGATTTCCAGTTTCATACTGTTGTAGTTAGAAAACAAAACAAAACAAAACAAAGAAACAAACAAAAATACTTGATATAATGTTTATTCTGTTAAATTTGGTGAGACTTGTGGCTTAGCATGTGACCTCTCCTGGAGAATCTTTCATGTGAACTTGAAAAGAATGTGTATTCTGCTCTTTTGTGTTGTAATATCTTGAATGTATCTATTAAGTCAGTTAGTCTACTGTGTTTTTGAGGCCACTTTTGCTTTATTGATGATTACCTGTTTGGATGATCTCCCCATTGATATAAGTAGGATGTTAAAGTCAGCCTCTATTATTGTGTAATTGTCAACTTCTCCTTTTAGTTATCTTAATATTCACTTTATATATTTAGGTGCTGCTGATTTGGGTGCTTCTATGTTAATAAGTATAATATTCTCTTCTTTTGTTGATACCTTTATCACTATATAACGTCCTTCTTTGTTTTTGGTTGTAGCCTTACTTTTAAAGTCTATTTTTTTTTCTGATATGAATGTAGCTACCCCTGCTTTCTTGTAATTTTCATTTGCATAAAATCCTTTTTTATCCTCTCACTTTCAGTCCATGTGTGTCTTACACTCTAAAGTGAATCTCTGGTATGCAGCATATTAGAGGGTCTTATTTTTTTTAATCCCATCAGGCATCCATGTCTTATGATTAGCACATTTAGTCTGCTATCATTTAAAGTAATTATTGATAGATATGTACTCATTGCCATTTGGTTACTTGTTTTATTTGTTTTTATAGTTTTTCTATGTTCTTTCCCTCTTTTTTTCTTCTTTCTTACCTTGTAGTTTGATTATTTTCTTTAGTAACAAGCAAATCTTCCTGTCTCTAAAATTTGTGAGCATCTGTTTTTTTTGACTTGTGGTTACCATGGGGTTCATATATGTTGACCTATAACTATGTCTACTTGCTTTAAACAGGCAGTCCTTTAGGTTCAAACACATTCTAAAAGATCTAAAAAAAGAAAAAAATTTACACGCCTCCTCCAAAGTTTTTGGATTTGATGAGATATTTTATATCCTCATGTTTCTACCTTTACTGATTGGTGTATTTATATTTGATTTTACAATTTTTGTGTTTTAAACTTCATACTAGCTTATGTAAGTGGTTGATTTTCAGCTTTCTTAAATATTTGCCTTTAGTAGTGAGATTTTTTTCTTTCCTATAATTTCTTACCTCTTATTACAGCTTGTTCTTTTCCACTTAGAGAAGAACCTATAACATTTCTCTTTAGGGTAGGTTTAGTGTTCATATACTCTTTTATTTTTTGCTTGTCTGAGAAGTTGTGTATTTCTCTTCAGCTCTAAATGATAATCTTGCTGGGTAGAGCATCCTAAGTCACAGGCTTTTCCTTTCAACACTTTGACTATATCATGTCATTTCCTTCTGGCCTGCAAAGTTTCTGCTGTAAAATCAATGGATATTCTTATGAGGGTTCCTTTGTATATGACTATTTTTCTATTCCTACCTTTAGAATTCTTTAACTTTTGCCATCTTAATCATGATATGTCTTAATGTGGGTCTGTTTGGGTTCATCTTGTTTGGGATCCCCTCTTTGCTTCCTGTACCTGGATATCTGTTTCCTTCTTCAGATTTAGAAAGTTTTCAGCCATAGTTTCATCAAATACATTTTTGATTCCCTATCCTCTCTCTTCTCCTTCTGGGATCCCCTACAAAGCAACTATTAGTACATTTGAACTTGCCCCAGAGATTCCTTAAGCTGCTCTCATCTAGTAAAATTTGTTTTTCTTTTTGTTTTTCTGACTGAGTAGTTTCTGTTAGTCTGCCTTCAAGATCATTTATGCATTCTTCTGTGTCACTTATTAATTCCTTCTAGTGTGTTTTTCATTTAAGCTGTTGTACTCTCCAGTTCTGATTGGTTCTTTTTTATATTTTCTAGTTCCTAATTAAAATTCTCACTGTACTCATCTATTCTTTTCCCTAATTCAGTTACCTTTTTTTTTACTACTAATATATTGAATTCTTTATCTGATAAATTGTTTATGTCGGTTTCTTTTTATTTCCCTTGGCTTTTTCTCTTGCTCTTTCAATTGAGACAAATTTTCCTGTCTTCTCATCTTGCTTAACTTTCTCTGTCTCTATGAAATTAGGTACCAGTGACCTGTTGCAGTCTTGAAGGGGTGCCCTTGTGTGGGAGCATTCTTAAAGAGTCTGTGAGTGCCCGGTGGCTTTAATGGGAAGGCTGGGTTTGATATGAACACAAGTCACATCTTTCTTCAGGGTATGCTGGCAACTATTAACTTGGTAGGAGATGTGACTGGAGATGAAGGGGTTATGGCCAGAGCCAGGAGTGAGCCAGGGCTCCCCTTACGCTCAGTGGCCATCACCATACCATTAGGGGCATAACAGTGTCCCTAATTACTGGAGCACAAGCCCTGAGGATTGGGTCTGAGCTTGCTCTGTTCCCTTTAAGTTTGTGCTCTCTCCACTCCTAGCACCAGCACCCTCATCCCAGAGCGGAGCAGTTCTGGAGCATGAAAGGGTGTTATGAACACTTGACATGGTTCTAGGAACAGGGTTTGGTGGTCAAGCCAGGGTCCAAGACCCAGACTGGTTCTGATGCATTGCCTTTGTAAGCACCAGTAATGGCTGCCTCCACGCTGCTCAGATGCTACTTCAGGTCTCACTTGCCTCTCTTTCTCACAGCCAAGCTTTTAACTTAATGTAGAGTTGCATTGTGAAGCATTAAGGCTGGAGCCTTTGCTTAGCTCGGGCTGGGGTTTGCACAGGGGTGATGGTGTGAGTTCAGCCAGCCACTGGAGCAGTTTTTAATCTGTTCTGTCCACCCTGTTTTAGAAACACACAAGCATGCATGTACTCCTCATGAACCAAGTCAGGCTTCTTGCAGTCCCACTGGCTCTCCAAACACCCCAAATGCCTCATCTTTCCTGTGTTGAATTTCAGCTCTGGGGCTCTCCCAATATGTGGACTGAACTACTTATTCCCCAGGGGGGATCTCCACCCATGTAACCTCTCTTTTCCTCTGAGTGCCCCATAAGGGGCACAGATCCAGACTTGATCATTTCTCTTCTCTTCTACCTGATTCTGTATGGATCTTTCTTAGAGCCATGGTTGTATAGGAGTCTTCCTGCCAGTTTCCAGTTAGTTTTCAGTGAGAATTTCTCTACATATAGATTTTTTTGATGTATTCATGGAGGAATGTGAGTTCCACATCCTCCTACAATACCATCTTCATCTTTCTCCCTATCTTTTATTTTCTTAACAGACTGTTTTGAAGATCTGTTTTTTAAGATTCTGATAAAGCTCAACACTAGTTTTAAACTTCATATTTATTTCCTGTTAAACTTTCTAAAAAATGCCTGATTCAAAATTATAGGATTCACTACATGTTTTCTTCTAAATGTTTGTATTTTTAGATTTAACATCTTGGTCTGTAATCCAATATGAATACTTTTATATGTGGTGAACAAAGCTAGATAGATTGAGGTTATGTCTCTTTTACATATTTGGGTTTTTTTTTTCATTTAAAATATTTTTATTCTCTTACTGCCCCCACAATATGTGATGAAAAATTATTTTCCACTAAATCATCTTGGCACTTTCATTGAAATCAGTAATTATATAACTTTGGATCTCCTTCTGAACTCTTATTCTGTTTCATTGATCTATATGCCTATATCACAGGTCAAAAAATAAGTTTTGATCAAATGCTCTGACATTAAAGATGAAAAATGAATCTCTTGGCCAAATTAATTCTCATGGATGCCCATCAAACTTTAGTTTTTAGCAAGTAGTAAAACTGGATGGGTATGCCATAATTTCTTTAAAAATGTATAAATATGAAATTGATTAAATCTATTAAGTTGAGGTAACCTTGTTAAAAATGAAAAAAAAAACATAAAAATTGAATTTGAGAATCTACTCTAGATGAAATATAATTCTAGGAAATGTAATGAGCATACTCTTGTATATTGTCAACAAAATAACAACACTAAAGGAAATAGTATTTATTTCAGGAAGGAATTATAAGAAAAATATAAAGATACCAAAAAAGAGAAAGAGAATAAAATAAATTTGGAACTGGTAGGGATAAATAAAGAAATGATAAAGATATTTGCAAACCTGATAAAGGAGTCTTATAAGGCTACTTAAAGAATACTCAATGATCAATGATAAGAAGTCACATAATTCAGTAAAGGTAGGTAAAAATAAAAAAAAAAATAGCGACCAGAGAAGATATACAGGTTGCAAATAAACGCGTGAATAGATATCATTACTCATTAGGAAAATGTAAACTTACAATATGAGGTATATACCAATTAGAAAGGCTAAATTTTAAAAGGCTTATCATACAAAATTTTGGGGTATAGGCAGAGATATTAAGTTTTATATACTGATGGTGAAAACATAAAATGGTACCAACACTTTAGAAAACATTTTAGCAAGTTTCTTAAGAAATTAAACATGCACTTACAACATGACAGAGCCATTCCACTCTAAGGTATTATCCAAGATACATGAAAATGTATCCCAGAAATGCTTAGAGCAGCTTTATTTGAGACAGCAAAAATTTGGTAACAACCCAAATGTCAATTAACAAGTGAATGGAAAAACAGGCTCTGGTATATACAAATAAGTGAAATGCTACTTGAAAATAAGAAGGCATGAGCAATTGGTAGAGACTACACCATGGTTAAATCTTTAAATTATTATGCTGAGAGAATGAATCCAACCAAATAAATTATACATTGTATTGTTTATTAATATAAAGACAAGAACATGCAAATTAACCTATCATGATAGAAAGCTGGATAATTGATGACTATAAAAAGTGAAAGACTGCAGGGATAGGTGGGAGAAAAAGATTACAAAGAGACACAAGGAATTTTTTATGAGAGTTGCATATGTTTATCATATTGATTATGGCGATAGTTTCCTAGGTGTATACATATGTGAATGGTTGTCAAATTATACATTTTAAGTACGTGCACCATATTGTATGCCAATTACCCCTTAATAAATCTGTTACAACTAGTAAGCACAAATGACATACACACATATTTGAAAGACTAACTTTGAAAGGAGAAACTGAAATTTCAAATTAAAAAGTTAAAAGAATACAAAACTTAGTAGAAAACAAATGATGAAAGGTAAGAATAAGTAACTCACAGAAAAGATATGGAAAGTGGCTAGTAGTATATTTATGAATAGATTCTCAGCTTCACTAATAATCAGCGAGATGAAATTTGATATATCGCTCATCAGACTGGCAAAAGTTGGGAAAGGAAATAATGACAAATAATAATAAAGATGTGGCCAAAGAGAGCTCTCTGCACTGCTGGTGGTAGTTTCAACGGATATGGCAATTTGGGAAAGCTGATTGTAGTATTTATGGAAATTACAAACCATTAATTATTTGTGTAATTAGTTATACATCCAGCATCTCAAATAGCCTAGAAAAGCTCTTACACTAGTTCACTGGAAGAAACTAACTAGAATATTTAAAGTGACATATTTTATGGTAGCAAAGACCAAAAACAGCTTAGGGATACATGAAAAGGGGAATGAAAAGTTATGTGTGATATATTCCTATGGTAGAATAGTCTGTATTGCTCAGAAAAAAAAATAAAAAGAGATAAATCTCTCCCCAAAACATAATGTTAAGCAGAAAAATAAAAGTGTTTCTAAATAATCTACAGTAAAATATCATTTATATAATGAAATTAAAGTGCTCATAATGAAATATAATGTTTTTCAAGGATCTCTCTCTCACTCTCTCTTAAGTCTCTCTTTCTCACTCTCACTGATACTCCAAGAAGCAGAATCTGAGAAGGGATTGAAGGTGTATGGTATTTATTGGTGAAATATCTGTGAAAATTAAGAGAAGGGTATGCAGGAGTCTTCAGGGACAGCTGTCAGACTGCGACACAAATCTGTTCCTGTGAAAGGTGAGAGATGAAAAATGGTGTAAGAAGTTTCTCCAAACATAGGCAGATGGGGAGTCACCAAGCCAAAGGTGCTGCCATTAGAGAAATCCCACATCAAGTGGGAATGGTTCAGGTTTAATAGCCTTCTGTGTTCTGCCACTAGAAGGAAGCACCCTGGGGGAATCTGGCTCAGTGTGAGGACTATGATGGACTTAAGAGGGTGGCAGCAGGATGGTGGCAGCCTTGCTCCCTTCAGCAGATTTTCTTGAAAGGACATCTTGGTGATGCTCTTGTATGGCCACCACTCTGGACAGTAATCCAAAAGACATAATTTAAGTACATAGATACCTATGCCTATTGGAAACAAAGGAAAGAAATAATAAAGAATCTAAAAAGTTTTTTGTGTTTATTAAAAAAAAAATAGAATTCTGTGAACTGATGAGTATGACGTACTCCACTTTGTAAACCTGAGCTTCATTCAAACCAAACCCCAGAACTTAGTTAAAAATAATTGTCTGTTACATCACTGTAGCAATGAAAATAATCAAATTATATTATATACAAAAATAAGTATAATCAAAACTTACAGGCTAGAACTAGGGAGGTTGTTAGTATCAACATCCTGTAAGAAAGTATAAGTATCCTCTCAATTCGGTCCAGTACCATCTCAATACTTTCAAATATTCCTTCTCAATCCTGAGAAGAGGATGTGAATATAAATATACATAAAATATATAAATATATATTATATATAATATATATAGGTGTGTATGTATATATATAGGGGTGTGTGTGTGTGTGTGTGTATATATATAAAGACTTAAGACTGAATCGTAGTGTTTGAGCTTGAATTACACAAAGTAAAGAGGTTGAAACATTCATTTTTCCAAAGTAAAAAGTCCCTTATGTCACAAATATCATCAATATTTCTTTTACTGGCCTGTTAGAGATTTACACTTCTTTACAGACCTGGTATGATGAAAATGGTCAGGTTTTTTCACATATGGATACATGCTTAGGAGGGTAATTAAGAACTGAGATGGAGACCAGAGGAAGGGGCAAAACAGATTCATTAGGGTTGCCTGTAGTCTAATAAAAAGTACCCAATTTGGTGAAACAAGCAGGAAACTGGTTAAGAATCCATAGACAAAATTTTATAATCAGTTGGAATATAACCCTTAGATTTCTAGGGACAGTCCCTGTTTATGCTTATGGCCCCACTGTAATTATGGGTAGTGTAGCCACTCTGTCTAAATGTGTTTCAGTTTGAAGAGCAAGCTATATATCATCTATCCTTCATTTTACAGGAGGAACTTGTTGGTGTTAATTAGAAATGGGGAGCTCTCTCTCACATGCATCTTTTGTGTCACGCATCAGTCTAGGGGTCCTAAGTATAACTGTTCTTTCTCTCTGCTTCTAGCCATATTATGAGTCAACACTAACTTTTATACCTGTCAGATTTCTTAAATAAGTCACAATAAGTTCTGGATATTGCTGAGGGAAAAGATTACTTCTCAAGGAAATCTGAAATCAAGCTGAATTTATTACATTCCAGACAAGCAGGAACTGTCTTTGTGGAACAAATCAAAAAGCTAATCTTTTGTAGACTTTCTGGGGAAGCACAACGTTCAAGGACAGGCTGACTTTACAAACAAAAGTAACAGAGCAAAGAAAGTATGGCCTTCAGGGACTATCTAACATTCAGAAGTAATTAACTTGAAGCAGAATTGTTAATAACTGATTGGTGCCGGTTAAACGAGCTCTGTGTTTATTTGCATAGGGCTTGGATGTAGGGCCAAATAATAGTACTTTTTCCACTTTATTTCTTAAATTTGAGAATACAACTTTTGTTTTTTTACCATAAGAAAAACTTAAAAATTTGGACTATGTTTAAGTTAAAAACGCCTGTTCATTAGACTACATATTAGACAGCACAAAGGCCACCCATAGAATAGTAAAGCATGTGTTCTAACACATACATGACACAGTTTTCATATGCAGCACCTACATATAAGACATACTAATCACTAAACAGACAATATGGATACTGTTGATCCATTTCCTTGTGGTGACTTTGTGTTGTCAGACTTTTTAAAATTTTAAGAAGACATTCTGTTGAGTTTGTATTGGTATCATTGTTATTTTAATGAATATTTGTCAAATAATTCATGAGATTAAACAACTTTTCATAGTCTTATGATGCATTTGGATCTCATTTTGTTTTTCAAAGTGCCTGTCTAAATTGTAGTATAATCATAAAATTGAATATTACACAATACTGAATATAAATGGACTACAGCATAGGCAACGCCATGGATTTATATCACAGATGTAATATTTAATAGAGGAAACCAAAACATAATAACATGTACTTCAGGAAAGCATTTCTATAAAGTTAAAAAACATTATTATGATTAGAAATTAGAGGACTTGTAGTAGGTAATGATCTGTCAGAGGCAGAAGGGAGGTTTCTTGAGTGCTGGAAATGTTCTATTTCTTGACTTGGGTGGGTGGTAGTAAAAAAAATACTCACTTTTTGATCATTTATTTCACTTCACACTTAAAATAAATGCATGCTACTTTTCTCTGTCATGTGCATCAATAGAAAATAATAAAAGAAAAATAAGATAGTACAACACAGTTAAATCAATCCTTCACATAGTTTAGATCAATCTTGATTCTTAAATCTTGGCTCTGGAAAGTGGCTCCCAGTCTTGTTTACACTCCCCACTTTCCTTGCTTTGGAATAGAAACATTTCGTATGTGCTGAGGTGTTTGCCCCCCTTTTAACAGTCTCCTTCCCCTATGCCAGAAACTAGATCTCAGTCTGTGATATTCTGATGGGTAAACTTATGAGAACTGCTGAGAGATTCTTCTCTATTTTCTTACCCTTATTTAATAAAATGTTGTCCATCTTCAATATTATCGCCCTTCCTAGGCTTTGATCACTTGTTATCTATAATGCATATATATTTCCCCAAATGTCAACCTTCTATCTGGATTACCATACATGGAATACCATGCCTACTGAATTCTCTTCTACTGACAAGACTCTTTCCAATCTCTGGGTTTATTTTCTTATTATATGACATTAACAGTGACTAGTTGTGACTGTTGGGTATATGCCCTTATCTGACTGACCTGAATGCATAACCATAAATCATAATAAATGTTATTAATTAAGCACTTGTATTTGAAGGATGTGTTTGGTTGGAACAAGACATGGCCTTTTAAGTCCTTTCAGACAGTTACTGGAAATTGGAAAGCATATTTGTCCACACAGTTAAAAATTATTTACCTGTAAATTTTGATAGTGCAATATGAAAGTAGATACACAAGTCAAACTATATTAAACTAGATTATTAGAAATACAATTTGTCCCAGATACCTTAAATTAAGAGAATTTAAAGGGAAGACTTCATATGCGCAGTGCTGTGAACATTGATGTTCAGTGAAACCAACAATTGTGATAAACTGGTTTCACCTGTAGGGCAAGAGATACAATAAAATAAACTGTGTCAAGGAACCAGCAGGAGCTTAGGCTGTGGAAGAGGTGCTAGTCTTGATGGGGCCACTGCTTGCCGAAAACAATGCTAAGGAGAGAAAGGAGTAGAGGAGGAAATTCCCAGCCTCTCTCTCCGGCCCTTTTCTGATCCACTATTAGTGACTTTGATCAAACACCAGTAGAAGCCAGCTTGTGAGGGAATGCTGGTGATGTGTTTCACAGTGTTCAATATCCTTTTGCATAATGCAATGCAGAAAAGGATGAAAAATGTTGCCGAGAGACAAAGGTGGAAATGAAAAACAACGATGCATTCATTGTGTAACTCCTGCATTTTGTAATTATTAAGTCATTAGAAGATATATTTCCTTTGGTCAAAAATGTCAAATTAGGTTTGAAATAATACAGATTGGAAATGAAAAAGAAAATTATTCTGGAAGTTTAAGCTGATAAAAACAATTTTATGTTAACTCCATGCAATAAAGATTAAATATCTGCTTACTGCATAGTTGACACTGTCCTAAGTGCTCTGCATATCATAATCCAGTTGTATATTATTCCTCATAAAATAACTATGGGATTAATACACAATTCTTAATCATTCTATCAGAGGAGGAAAGTGAGTCACAGATAAGTTATAAAGCTTAAACCCTGTGGCCTGGCTTCAGAGTTGTGCTCTGTATGATCAGACAGACTAAAATGGGGGTAAATAGCATTGATCAAGCAATAATTTATTTTAGCACTGTGAAGGGTGTCGTATATTTCCAATAAAATAATATTTTAAAATGTACCTTCTTACACATTTTGTTTTTCTATAATCCTTTCTTTCTTTTCCTAATGTCCTTTCATCCTTTGAGACTAAGATACGAGTTTTCTCACTCACAGTGATGGGTATATTAGCCAAAGAACATGGTCTATAGTGTAGGGCAGAAGGGTACATTATTAGAGACATTAATTTAACAGAAAAGGGAAATACATATAAGTTCTGCAATGGGATATTGGGAAGGTTGGTTGTGCAGGAGTGGAATCTAAGAGCAAAAGAAAAGAACAAAGATAATACCTACTTGGAACACTCAAGACTACCAGGGAATAATGTGCAGTTTAACTTCCATATTATTTTCAAAATAGTTGCTTGTTGTATTGCTCCACTCCACTCGCCCCCAAGGTAAATATTTATAGATTTGTACAGATCAATATTCTATGCCTTATTCTACATTCAGGAAACCCAAATTAAAGCTCAAAGTCTGTATTTATGGTGCAAGGCAATAATTAATCATTGAGTATTTATGCTTTAAAAAAAGTTATTTGGCTTCATGTAGACAGAACAAAGAGCCATAATTGAATTAATGAAGACATTTTAACCACCTCCTACAGATAATTCAATATTAATACCATGGCGGCGGGTGGGGAAGGGAAATAAGAAGCTCTTTAAAAATCCAAGCCGGTGGTTGCATAATCTAAAGCCTTATTGTATCTGGCAAATTATAGGTGAGGTTAAGGATAAAATTGTCTTAATCAGCAGAAAAGAAAGAAAAGTGACTTTTTAGTAACAGGTTCTCAATATTTTGAGATATAGTAAAATAGGAAATGTTAAGCATCCCCTAGGTGTTACTAGGAAACTCACCGCAGACTGTCTGTCAATGTAATTGACATACAGAGAAAATAAAATCCGTTCTAATACAATGCTGGGAGTCAATGTTAATAAAACACGGCAGAGAAATCCAGAGAGTTTTCAAAGTGTTCCAAATGCAAGCCCATTGAGAACTGAATGGTTCTTAGAGTTCTTAATGCATAAATCAGGATATGAAAGAGGCTTTCCTGCAGGATTTTTAGAAGGAATTAAGAATGCTGATTCCACTAAGAAGAAAGCATTATATGGACTGACATGGAAAAATGATCATGTTACATTGTTATGGGAACAAAAAGGATGATTCTGATCCTTACTCAAAATGAGATTTAGTTAAAAAAGAAATAGTAATAACAACTTAGAGAAGCTCCAGTGTTTTCTTCAGCAGAAAGTTATGTAGATCGGCATGACATTAAATGTTGCCAATTCTCTCTTATGATGAAAAGCCAATTTCTGGAACTGTTCCTGTTTAGCCACTATTTTGGCAGTAGAGTTAAGCATTTTCACTCATCTCCCCCTGCAAACATCAGACTCCTGCCTTACAAGAAGCAGATACAAGCTCCTGGAATAAATAAAAACTTGCTTTTACTTCATATTTCATACTCATTTAGATGAGGGGAAAAAGTGGAAGAGAATCAGACACTGTACAACACTTAAAGAACTACATGAATATAAGGTGGTGTAATCACTGGCATTCATTCTTGTCCTGTGCCCTGGTTTTTCAGATTTATTTCTTAGGTGACCACAGTTCTCCTTGTTGGCTTCTGGCCTTATCAGGCCATCAGATATGTTTTTTTGGACTCTTCTGGGACAATCTAGCTTCTGACTAGCCACTTGCTCTGACCATCCCTCAGTTTTCTGAGATCGCCAATACTGCTTCCACTGCCCCATTCCTGGCTCATCGTGTTCCTTCCACGCCCTTGCCACCAGCTTCCCACACACACGTATTTTGAAATTCCATTTTGAATTCCATATTTTGAAATCTGAATCTCCAACCCAGACCTGACTTCTGAAGTTCAGACTGAATATATTAAACAATCTTCTAGTTTTCATTTTGTCATCTCATGAACACCACCAATTTTTATTATAAAATTATAATTTTATAATGAAGATTATAAGTTGTAGAGCTGAAATTTCTAGGGTTGAATCTTTACCACTTAATAGCTTTGTGATTTTGAAAAAAATAATATTTCTGTGCTATTTTCTCACCCGCAAGTGAGGTTAATTATAGTATCTCCTTCATCAGAGTATGGTGAGGATTAAGTAAATTAGTTTCTTTGAACAGTGCCAGCACAGAGTCGGGACTCAATCTCAATTTTTGTTAACCATCATCCTTTACCTTTCAGTTGGCTGGAGTGCAGCTTTAAGAATATGATTCAAAGAAACGTTTTATATGTTTTATTTCCTGAGATATTGCATATGTTAGTAACTGTATCTCTCTAATACCAGAGAGCTAAAGGAGAGTTTGGCTACTTGGACATTTTACCATGTTTTCCTGCCATTTTCTTTTGGGAAGAAAAAATGTGGAAAAGCAGAATGTGACAGATCCTAATGGTCTAACAGTCATCTTGCCTGTCTCCCTCTGTAGAATATGGGAAAAGCCAGATAATTACTTTCTTAATCTCCTTTGCATTATGGTACCAGATTCATGGTTCTGGTAAGTAAGTTACAAGAAAAAGTGCCTGAATCTTTTAAAAATATAACTCTTCTCTATTGAAAGGTGAGGGGCAGTTTAAGAGAGCACTCCCATCAGCTTGCAGTCCTTCAGTGGTAGGCAGAATAGTGATCCACCAAAGATGGCCCTGCCCCAATCTCTGGAGCATATGAATGTGTTACTTTACGTGACAAAAGGGATTTTGCAGATGTAATTAAAGGTATGCCTTTGATATGAATTATCTAATCATAAGAGTCTTTAAAATCATAGAAACTTTCCTGGCTGTTGTCAGAGAAAGATGTGAAAATAGATGAAGGGTCCTTGAGGTCTGATGTTAGAAGCACTCAACCTGCATCCCTGGTTGTGAAGATGGAAGACGTGGCCATGAGCCAAGGAAAGCAGGTGGCCTCTAGAAGATGGAACAAATAAAAGGTCTCTCCCTGAGAACCTCCAGAAAAGAAAGAAAGCAGGCCAGCCAAAATCTGACTTTAGCATAGTTAAATCTATGTCAGATTTCTTATCTACAGAATAATAGTTTGTGTTTAGACTACTAGATTTGTGATTATTTGTTATGGCAGCAATAAGACACTAATATATGCCCCTCCTCCTTCCTACACGAGAACATGTTCTTTATAGAAGTGCATGAGAACATGATGTTTGATGTCCACAACTATCCTGATGTCAAAATACTTGCAGGAATACGAACCTGACATCATGACTTTACTGAGAAAACCCTGAAATTGCTTACCTGAAGTTACCTTTCTCCTTATGGAAATCGTAAATATTTTTATGATTTAAGTTCTTATCACTTTATTGTTTGATAGATTACATTTCATTAATTTTCTTGGGAGGTTTTTTACATTCTTATTTCTCTTTTTTGATTACTAACTTTTAATTTATATACATTTTTTGTAAAAATTATGCATACGTACTTATATATTTTGATCATTGCATACAGTTATATAAATGCTACCACAATTAAGCTGTGGAATAGTCCAGTTGTTCTGAAAAGTTTGCACTAAAATCTCTTTCCCATCTCCAACCCCTTGCAATACTGATTTACTTTCTGTCACTACAGTTTTATATTTTCTACAATTTCATATAAGTTGATCCATGCACATAATCTTTTATATTTAACTACTTTCTGGTAGCATAATGTTTTTGAGACTTTCCATGTTATTCAGTCCATAAATATTTAATTTATTATTAAGTAGCATTCCATTGTAGAAATAAACCACAATTTGCTTATCCATTCACCATTTGAAAGACGTTTATGTTTTTCCCAATTTATAGCAATAGCAAGTAGTGTGATGAACATTCTCATACACATCTTTGAATGGATACATTTTATTTCTGTTGGATGGTAATTACTTGGTCATATGAAAAATGCATGATAAACTTCAAAGTACTTTCACACTTTTTTCCCGAAGTGATTGTGCCATTTGCATTCCCAATAACAATATATAAAATTCCAATCTCCCTACATCCTAGCCTACTTTTGATATTATGTTTCTTTTCACTTTAGCCATTATAGTATCAGCGGCATCTCATGTCATTTTAATTTGCATTTTCTTGATGGCTATTGATTTTGAGCACCTTGATGTGTGCTCATTGGTTATTTGTATATCTGCATATCATCCTTTGTGAAGTGTGTGTTTAAACGTTTTCTGCATATATACTCTCTCAACCATAAGATATTCTTACATATTCTGCACAACTTTGTTTGGTATATGTTTTACCAAAAATTTTTCCTAGTCTATGGATCATCTTTTTATTTTCTTAACTATTTTTTAAGAGAGAAAATTGTTCAATCTTGACAAAGTCCATTTCATCAGTTTTTCTTTCTGTTTGTACACTTTGGACTTTGATGCCCACTAACATTGCCTAACTCAGAGTCACAGTATTTTCCTCCACGTCGTATCTTTAAAAATTTTAACTATTATTTTGAAATCAATTCAGTTTCACAGAGAAGTTGCAAAATTACTGTTGAGTATATATTTCACCCATCTTCCCATCATATTAATATTTTACATGATTGTGATACATGGACCTAAATTAAGAAATTAACATTGGTATGACACTGCTAACAAAACTAAGGGCTTCATTTAGATTTTTGCCAGCTTTTCTACTAAATTTTAGGTTTTTATTTGTTTTTAACTAAGTCCTTTTTGTCTATTCTAGGATTTAACTCAGGCTTACATTTAGTTGTGATGACTCCTTAGTCTGCTCCACTCTTGACAATTTCTCAGTCTTTCTTGTTTTTCATAATTTTGACCCTTTTAAAGACACTTAATCAAGTATTTTATAGAATGACCTTCAATTTGGGTTCATCTGATAGTTTCTTATAATTAGAATGGGGTTGTGACTTTCTGGGGTTGGGGGTAAATCCACAGAGGTAAATAGTGTTCTCAGGACAACATGCTAGAGAGTCCTTTAACATCAGCATGATGACTGGCAATGTTACTTTGTTAAACTTGATCTCTTGGTTAAGCTGGTATCTGATAGATTTCTCCAACTGTAAAGTTACAGTTTTTTCTCTTTTAATACTATATTTTTTTGATTGCCATGTCATTTAATTTTTGGAAACTGTGCTTCCTTTAATTTCACTGGAAGTGCAAAGCACAAACTAAAATATTTTTCTTCTAGACACATTTTACATTTGAAAATTATTAGGCAGTATTTTTCAGGATATTAGTGTTTTTTGAAATAAAAGTAAATTTACGTACTTATACTATGTTATAATATTCAAATATTCCATGGTTGCTATACTTCTAAAATAAAATTACTATTCCTTGTTTTGCATTTCATTTCAGCCTCAATTTAGTTGAAATTAGTTTAATGAAATTTCCTTTGTTGTAATTCTGTTGTAAAGCTAGGAGTTCTCTTCTAGTGTGAGTAACCAGTATCTAATGTAGCTATTTTCTAGCTCCAAGCTTTTTTTAAGTGCATACCTGAGCATGTCAAAATTACACTGTAAAAATATAAAAACACTTGTTTTTGGAGTTTAATTTGTATATTTTATTATAGTTCTACAAATCTCTCTTCCTATTTGATTTTTCTCACCAAGTCCCTTCTTTTCTAGATAAATAATGTAAGTCATAGTCTATTCTAACATTTGATGTTTACTTTTCTGCCCTAGTGGCTCTCAAATGTGAAAACAAAATATCAGACTCCATTGTTTGCAGATTATATATTGATGCATGATCTGGCAGCCAATATCCATTAATTTTCTATAAATTATGCTCTTACCCTCATTACTTAAGAAAACTTTCTGTTTGTAATGGAAATAATAATGACTAATATTTAGAGAGCACTTTCCAAGTGCCAGGCCATATTCTTTACACTTTTCACTCTTTTTCACAACCATCCAACAAGGTAGGTGTTATTATTTAGGCCGTATTAAGGATGAGAATGTGGAATCTCGGACAGGTTAAGTAGTTTGCCCAATGCACACTAAAGAGTATACAATAGGAGAAGTATATGAATGCATTCAGTAATTTTTCCAGAACTGATGTTCTTAATTATTGTGTTATTTTCTGACTCAGTCCTATATTATAGTATGCTGGGCATCAGAGAGTGTATATTTCAAATTGAAATAAATCTAATATGAAGTGCATTTATTATGGAGTTGTCGAGCTAAGAGGCATAGGGAGAAGGCTATAATAAAAGAGAAAGTTTTTTTTTTTTTTTGGTAGACAGAGTTGCTCATTTAACTTAAAAATGCAGTCCTTGGAAAATGCAAATTTATGAACTTCCTTTTTGGTCCTTATGTAATAAATCAAAGTAAGTACAGTATTCCAAAGAGCAACCACATATATTAGAATCACTGGCTTAGGTGAGTCTTAAAGCCTACCTTGGTTCTTTTTTCTCTGTTTACTTTTAAGGCATTGTGTTTAAGTTTCAGTGAAAGGATAATTGCAAATACAAGTCAAGATCTGTTTATAACCCAAATACTTGTAATTGTGTATCAATGCATCATTGACTTGAACTACACTATGCCATGCACTTGTCTCTGCGTGTATTTCCAACTACAACAGTACTGTCTGTGTGAAGGAAGAGCTGGACACAGGACAGTAGAGAAATTCTCTAGCCCTTAGTACTGGCCAGAGAAGATTTTTATACTAAAAATAAAAATAAAAGCATAGATTTGAGAAGTCTTAACAGTAAGAGAGGTTACATCCAGGGGAGGAAGCAACTCCTCTAGATAGCATTACAGAAAGGGGTAAGGTAGGAAAAGGGTAAGCCCAGATAGTAAAGTATTTAATAAAGAGCATGCTTGATATGCTGAAGTGGGGCTTAAAGAAAGTATTCAGGAGACTTCAGTGGTTGGAAATGGGGTCCCTGCAATAGCCGTTGGATCAGATCAGTGAAGCATATTTTTCAAATAAAAACTGGTATTAATGGTGTTATCAGTATAATCTGTCAACAATTTTAGATCTTAGGTGGTAAATCTATATTTTCTCAGTTGATTACTTGAGGCTATATTGAAAGAAGGTACAGTAGGCGTGGTTACTCCAGCACTGCTATTGACTGATCAGGTAACCTCCAGGCGCCTTGTTTAGCCTCCTTAATTACTCAATTACTCTCCTGAAAAGTGGGTATAAACAGATATAAACAATGTGTTGAAAATGGAATTAGGTAATATAAGTGTGAGAGAAGCATTTGATGCCCCATGAGATCCCATAGGATCAGTTCTGTTAGCATACTCATCTCTCAGCTTCTGTTAGTGCTGCCAAAAATGGTCCTCCCCTCTAAGAATTGTCCTTGGGCAGCTGAAGCCACCTATCTGGAAGATGTCTGTGGTAAATGATGCTTTGGGAAGGGAGGAGGGTTAAAAGACTCAAGGTAAGAGAGACTCTAAGGTTCAGTTTACATTCTAGATTCTTGTGTGATTTCTTCCATTTTCTCTATCCCAATTTCCTTTATTTGTTTATCTGTTTACCTGTGAGCATCCCTTTAAGGAAGCATGCAAAGGTATTCCCAACTGAGTGCTTCTGGGAACCTAACCTAGGAAAATGTGTAAACTGCCTGGCAGAACACTTACCAAGAAAGAGAAGAGAAAGGTTAAATAACACAACCACAAGTGGGACTGAGCCCACAATCCAAGTCGAGCCAAGTCTTTGGTTTCCCGATATCATGCCATTTCACTTATAGTATCTGTCACAAAGCTCTTGAATCAGAACCTACTTTGAAGATATGGTGTTGGGGCAGAGATGCAGTTTCTCACCTTTGTCCTTAAACATGTGTATAAACTTTGTACAAGAAGACTGCTAATGCTCCTCTTTAGAATGTGGCATATGTAAATAATTTGTAGAAGATACATTTAATACTATTTATTACTGGGGGCTTACTGTGATCAACAACAACTATAACAGCAACAAATAGACATCAGACAGTAATTACTTACCAGGAAAATAATTTGGGAAAATTATTTGGGCTTAATATTATAGACTTCATTTGCACAGACATGTCAGCATGAGCTTGAAAGTAGCTGAAATAATGTTAAAAGCTATTAAGTTTTACTTTAAAGTGGAAAAGAAAACTATCAAAGTATGCATTTTGATAATGTATTTCCTTCTAAATACAATCAAGTAGAAAAGGAATAAAATGAAAAGTAGCACAATGTGGTGAAAAGATCAACAAACATGGACTTAGAAAATATAGAATCAAATATTCTTAGACTTGCTTAGCTGTCTGTATTTCAATTATTTACTGAATATCTTTAAATTGCAATAAAAATGATCTTCATTTAAAATTAAAAAGGATGACAAATTGCCAAAAGAATTCTGAGAAAAAATAACAAAGCTGGAAGCATAAACCTCCTAGACTTCAGAGAATACTGCAAAGCTACAGTAACCAAAACAGCATGTTATTTACCCCAAAACAGACGTATAGATCAATGGAACAGGAAAAAGAGCCCAGAAATAAAACCCAAACACCTACTGTGAATGTTGGGAAAGCTGGACAGCCCCATGAAAGTCAGTGAAATTAGAACACTCCCATACACCACAACAAAAATAAATTCAAAATGTTTTAAAGATCTAAATATAAGAACAACACCGTAAAACTCCTAGAAGAGAACATAGCCAAAACATTCTCTGAGATAAATCATGTAATACTTTCTTAGATCAATCTCCCAAGGCAAAAGAAATAAAAGAAAAAAACTAATGGAACCTAATTAAACATATAGGCTTTTGCATAGCAAAGGAAACCATAAACAAAATGAAAAGACAATCTACAGAGTGGGAGAGAATAATTGACAACGATGTGACTGACAGAATTAATTTCCAAAATATACAAACAACTCCTACAACTTAACAACAGCAACAACAACAACAACAAAAAAACCTCAATTAGAAAATGGGCCGAATATCTAAATAAATATTTCTCCAAAGAAGACATATAGATGGCCAACAAGCACAACTCAGCATCACTAATTATTAGAGAAATGCAAATCAAAATCATTATAAGGTATCACTTCACACTGGTCAGAATGGCTGGCATCAAACAGTCTACAAATAATAAATGCTGCAGAGGGTGTGGAGAAAAGGGAACACTCCTACACTGTAGGAATGTAAATTGGTGCAGCCACTATGGAGAAGAGTATAGAGGTTCCTTAAAAAACTGAAAATGGAGTTACCATATGATCCATCAATCCTACTCCTGGGCATATATCCAGAAAAGATGAAAATTCTAATTGGAAAAGATATGTGCACCCCAAATGTTTATAGCAGCACTATTTACAATAGCCAGGACATGGAACCAACTTAAGTGTTCATCAAAAGATAAATGGATAAAGAAAATCTGGTGTGTACACACACACACACACATACACACACACTTGAATATTATTCAGGCATATAATAAAATATTGCCATATGCAGCAACATGAATGGACCTAGAAAATATCATTCTAAGTGACATAAGTCAGAGAAAAACAAATATTATATAATATCACTTATATGTGGAATCTAAAAAATAATTCAAGTGAATGTATATGCTAAACATAAACAGACTAACAAACATAGAAAACAAACTTACGTTTACCAAAATGGAAAGGGAGAGATATTAGGAGTATGGGATTAACAGATACACACTACCATCTATAGAATAAATAAACAAAGATTTATTGTATAACACAGGGAACAACATTCAGTATCTTGCAATAACCTTTAACAGAACATCTGAAAAATATACATATATAACTGAGTCACTTTGCTGTATACCTGGAACTAACACAACATTGTAAATCAACTATACTTCAATAAAAGAATGGCAATGCCAAGTGTTGACAAGGGTGTAGAGCAGCTAGAAATTTCATACATTTTATTTCTTTCTACTTATGTGACTGCACAATGGTTCAGCCACTTTGTAAAACACTGTCAGTTCTTTATAAACTGGTTAAGCCTATATTTATCATACAACACAGCAACACTAGGTGTTTAAAAAAAAAACCTGAGAAAGCATATCCACGAAAAGACTTGTGCACAAATATTTGTAGCTCTTTATTCATAATAACACAAAATGGGGAACAATCTTCATGCTGATTTATTGATGAATGGATAAACAAATTGTAATATATGCATACAATGGATACTATTTAGCAATAAAAAGAACCAATTACTGACACATGCAGCAACATAAAGGAATTGAAAACCATATTGAGCAAAAAAAAAAAAAAAAGCCAGAGTTAAAACTTATTTGCTATATGATTCAACTTATATAAATTCTAGAAATGGCAAAAGTAATATGCAGGGACAGAAAGCCAAGCAGTGTTTTCTTGGGTTGAGGGTGAGGAAAGGTTGTCTGGGAAGGGACACAAGGAAATTTTGTTAAGTGTTATATATCTTAATTTAGGAGTGGTTACATGGATATATAAATTTGTCAAAACTCACTAAACTGCATATTTAAAATGGGTGCAATTTTGTGTCTCAATAAATTTCATTCTCTCTGTTAATTATCATTTTGTCTTGGCAGAAGTCTAAAACAAGCTCTGTATCTGTAAGTAATGAAGCATCAATCAGAATTTAAGGAGACAGCTAATTGGTTGATTTCAGTTCTAGATGACTTAAGAAAAATCAACCTTTAATAAAAATTCATTTAATGAATATCTGTTAAAAGTTTTTATATTTTTTATTATAGTTTATTATCAAAGATGCTATAGATAGATGCTTTTAATGATGGCTCAGATAAAGTAACACTTGTCCTTTGTCCTGGGCATCTATTTCACCTCCATCCTTCACCCCTAATGGTATATCATTCATAATAAAGTAAATCACTTAGGAGACAATATTTATTTATTTAATATGCCTAATTAAACTTTTCCTTGAGTGTAATCCCAGGAAAAATAATAAGTGTAATTTGACAGGTTGTAATAAAATGGATTTAGCCAATATAAAACATGAAGAAGTTAATGCTAACATGATTTTTGTGATATGGGTATAACATTTAACCTCAAGCTAGCACAATATGGGCTGCTGTGATATGTGAAGTCTTAGTGTGCTGATTCAGAAAGCATGGTCACGATTGTATGTCACTTGCAAAATATGGTAATATAGTTATAAATGATAATATGCTATAAATAATTATTCAAATTAAATAATTCCTGACAGACAGATCATGAAAACTCCAAACAATACACAATTACTTGGTGGATGTGGACAATGTTCTGATAAGCCTGGACTTAAAACGGCTTATGGTTATTTGCCTTTTCCACAATTTTTCTTCCCCAAGATGACACTCAATTATTGTCCATTGAACTGTACCCTACACTAGAAGAAGACAGATAGCTGGATAAATTTAATGCTAAAATTATGAGCCTTGACCCAAGCCAAGTGTGCTCAATATAACATTGCTAGTATGGGATAAAGGAATATCTCTGTTCTTAAAGTACAACCCTGAAAGATGAAATGCCTCCTCAAAACAGAAGGTATCCAGTTTCAAATGAACCTGGAGATTTTCTGGAGTGGTAAGACATGCAGTGTCAAAAAACCCCACTGCTTATGGTGCCCAATTACTAAACATAGAAATTAAATATAGAATATGACAACTACAATTTCTCTGTTTAGGCTAAGGCATCAGAATAAACATAAATGATTCCAATGTAATGATACATTTATTTACCATCTGAAACTGAATCATGACTAGCAGTTATGGAATGCTTACCAGGCACCTGTAGCAAATATTAACTCAATTTAATGCTCACAGTAGCTGTATAGGTTAATTACTGAGTCCAAATTCATTCTGCTCACCACATGACAGGCCAGTAAATCAAGAGATGAGGTGTTGGGGCAAGGAATAGCGACTTTATTTGTAAAGCCAGCAGACCAAGAAGATGGCAGACTAATGTTTTGGAGAACCATCTTACTCAAGTCCAAATTCAGGCTCCTTTTATACTAAAAAGGGGAGGGGATGTGGTTGGTTGCAAACTTCTTGATATAGGAATTCTTTGTTCTTGCAGCTGTCCACATGGGTCAGATCACCATGTGCCTGTAAACCTCCAAAAAAACAAATGTTATTTTCCATTTTGCAACTTGTTATCTTTATATAAGTGCAAAAGTGTTGATAGCCTTAAAGGTCAAAGCCCTGAGAATAGGCCTTCCTGTATATTTCAGGCGAAAGGCAATATTATTTTGTAGAAGGTGAAGAGCTAGCAAGACTAAGCCTAGAAAACAGGGCACAGGGTTAAAGCCAAAGAAACAGATCTAATAAGGAGTCAGATTTGTTATTTTATATTACAGTTAAGTAATTGCCTAAAGCAACACTAGTACTATATTGTAGGAATTACAGTTTTTGTTCATTTAGAACTGTTCTAGAACCCACCTTTTTAACTCCTATACTGTAGTGGCCCTTCTTTGTATGTTTGATAGAATTCCCCAGTGAAGCCATCTGGTCCTGGACTTTTGTGTGCAGGGAGGTTTTTTATTGCTGATTTTATTTCACTTCTAGTGATCTATTTCTTCTTGATTCAGTTTTTGTGAACTGTATGTTTCTAGAAACTTGTCCATTTCTTTTAAGCTGTCCAATTTATTGCCATATAATTTTTCATAGTATTCTCTTATGATTTTTTGTATTTCTGTGGTGTTGTTTCTAATTTCTCCATTTTCATTTTTTAATTTTATTTGTGTGCTTTTTCTTCTTCATGAGGTTGGCCAGAGGTTTGTCAATTGTGTTTACTCTTTCAAAACTCCAGCTTTTTGCTTAATTGATTTTTACTATTGTTTTTTAATCTCTATTTTCTCCCTGATCTTTATTATTTCTTTCCTTTTGCTGATTTTAAGTTTTGTTTGCTCTTCTTTTTCTAATTATTTTAGCTGGTAGGTTCAGTTGTTTATTTGAGGATTTTGTGTGTGTGTGTGTGGAAGGCCTGTATTGCTATGAACTTCCCTCTTAGACTGCTCTTGCTGCATCCCATAGATTTTGTGTGGTTATGTTTTCCTTGTTGTTTGTCTTCAGGCATTTTAAGATTTGTTCTTTAATTTTATCATTGCCCCAAAGGTTTTGTAGTAGCATGTTGTTTAGTCTCCATGGTGTCATTTTTTTTTCTCATTAATTTTTCTGTGGTTGATTTCTAGTTTCATGGCATTGTGGTCAGAGAATATGCTTGAAATAATTTCTATCCTCTTAAGTTTGTTGAGGCTTCTTTTGTGCCAGGTTATGTGGTCTCTCCTAGAGAATGTCCCATGAGCACTTCAGAAGAATGTATATTCTATTTTGGGGGGATGTAATGTCCTAAAAGTATCAACCAAATCCAACAGTTCTGTTGTGTCATTTAGTATCTTTGTTGTCTTATCAATTTTTTTGTCTGGAAGACCTGTCCCGTGATGTTACTGAGGTGTTAAATCTCCTACTATTATTGTATTTCCTTCAATTTGTCCCTTTATGTCTGTTAGTATTTGTTTTATATATTTAGGTGCTCCAATACTGGGTGCATATATGTTAATGGGTATAATATCCTCACTTGTATTGCTTCTCTTATCATTATATAGTATCTTTCTTTATCTTTCATTATGATCTTTGTTTTAAAGTGTATTTTGTCTGATATGAATATTGCTACTCCTGCTTTCTTGTCATTTCCATTTGTATGAAATAGTCTTTCCAATCCTCTCGCTTTCAATCTATGTGTGTCTTTCATTCTAAAGTGAGTCTCTTGTAGGCAGCATATTGTAGGCTTTTGTTTTATTATCCAATCTGCCACTCTATATCTTTTGATTGGAGAATTTAATCCATAGACATATAGTAATTATTAATAGATGTTTATTTCCATTTTGAGCTTTGTTTTTCAGATGATTTGGTATTTCTTTTCCTTTTTTATTTTTTTCTTTTTGTAGTTTGATAATTTTCTTTTATATTAGCTTGGCTTCTTTTTGGGTTTTGTGACTCTATTTATGATCTTGATTTTTAGTTATCCTGTTTTTCAAGGATGTTATCCCCTTACTATATATGTTTGCTTTAGACTGATAGTCATGTAGGTTCAAACACATCCTAAAAAGAATGAAAGAAAATAGAGAAAATCTATATTTTCTTAATCCCCTCTCCCACTTTTTATGATTTTGATATTTTTTATTTACTGTTTTTTACAACTTCATGTTTATTCTCTTGCAATTCACTGTAGTTATCGCATTTCCAGTTACGGTTTTCTCACTTCTATAGCTTCCTATTTCTTTTCTATTTAGAAGAGATCTTTCAGTATTATTTTTAGCACAGGTTTAGTATCTCTGAATTCTTTTAGTTTTTGCTTGTCTGTGAAATTCTTTAACTCTCCTTCTACTCTAAGGGATAGTCTTACCAGATAGAGTATCTTAGGTTATAGTTTTTTCTCATTCAGGAATTTGAATGTATCTTGCCACTCCCTTCTGGCCAACAGTGTTTGTGTTGAGAAATCAGCTGAAAGCCTTATGGGGGTTCCCTTATAGCTAACTCTTTATTTTTCTCTCGCTGCTTCTAGAATCCTTTCTTTATCTTTATCTTGACCATCTTAATTGTAATATGTCATGGTGTAGGTCCGCTTGGGTTCTTGTTTGGGACCCTCTGTGCCTCCTGTACTTGGATATCTGTTTCCTTCTTTAGGTTTGGAACATTTTCTGTCATTATTTCTTCATATATCTTTTCAATTATCTTTTTTCTTTCTTCTCCTTCTGGGACTCCTATTATGTGTAGATTGGCATGTTTTATATTATTCCATAGGTCCTTTATATTGCTTTCATTGGTTTTTACTTGCTTTTCTGTCTGCTGTTCTGATTGGGTGACTTCTGTTGTCCAGTAGTCTAAGTCACTTATTCATTCCTTTGCATTATCTACTCTGCTTTTGATTGCCTTTAACTTAGCTTTTATCTCAGCCATTGAGCTTTCTGCTTTTAATTGGCTCTTCTTTATAGTTTCAATTTCCTTTTTAAAGTAATCTCTGTCTCTATTCATAGTCTCCTTTAATTCCTTCAGTGTTTTGATCACTCCCCTTTTGAAGTCTTGATCTAGTAGACTATCAAGATTTATTTAATTGATTGTTCTTTCAGGAGATTTCTCTTATTCTTTTAATTGTGTGCTCCTTCATTTTACTTACATTTCTCTGGCTTTATGAATTTAGGAGTATCAGTTATCTATTGTGGTCTTGAAGGGTTGTGTTACTTTTTATTTGTTTGTTTTTATTTAAAATGGGAGCTTTCCTGTGTGGACTGTGTGCATCTAATTGTTTTGTTGCAATGTCTGTTCTTAGTATGGATTTTTGCCATGTCTTTCTTCCATTAATGTTAGCTGTTAGCCCTTTGATTGGGGGTGTGGTTGGTGTAGTGGTGTTCAGAGGCTGCCCTGATTGTTGTTGTTGAGCTGGGCCTCCTTTTCATTCTGTGGTTGTCACAGCCTTGACAGGGGCCTGGTCTGCTCTCCTGTTGATGAAATATAGGCTTCTAGACCTGTTTCTGAGCTGTGGTATGTAGTAGACAGGGTTGGAGTGCTTCAGCTGGGAAGAAGCATTGACACAAGATGTCCCTTGGAAAGTGCCCTCTGTGATGTTGTCTGTTAATTGTTATGTGAGCTTACAAAGTACTCTTTGTTGATATTGCCTTTGTCCCCGTCCTTAGCTGCAGGAATGTCAGCCACCTGCTTTGGTGTCCCCTGGGCTCTGAGCCCCAGGAACCACCAGTGTAGATCCACCAATGTCAGGTGTTAGAATACATGACAGCAAGTGTGCAGTCATGCACCTGAATTTGCAGTGTGTCACAGGGTCAGTGCAGATGCTAGCCATCCCCCACATAAAGTAACGCATGCTGGCCTGCTGTAAATACCCATGCTCACCCCCGCCATATGTCAGAACTCAGCTCACTGCCTGTTCACCTCAGAGGTGTGGGTCCACAAAGGGGCCAAAGAGAGCAAATCTGCCCTCTCTGCCTGAGGCTGTAAACAAATCTCAGTCTTGCCTGTGAAGCTGCAGGCCGCTGGGAGTGGATTCAACTTTCAGTCCTGCCTCCATGCAGCAGTGACAGCTACGACCAAGCCTCATCTCTCTTCTCATGAGAACACAGCAACATTGGAACCAAGTGAGAAAGAGGTGATGGCACAGTTGTGTTGTGCCCCTCCCCACACACATACCAAAAGTGTTTTTTATGGGGTCCCCAGGCTGTTCTGGTCTGCACACACCCCCAGCCAGAGATCACACTGTCCTCCAGTCCCCTGTGGCTGCCTCTGTGCAGTGAGCCCCTGCCCTCTGCCTGGGCTCCTCACCAATCTCCAGCAGCCAGTCCCAAATTATTCCTGCCAGCTTGCACCTAGAGCTGGGGATCTTAGGGACCACTCTATGTCAGTTTACCTTAGTTCTGTCTGCCAGGTGGCTGTCTCTTTCTCCTCCAAGACTCAGAAGCTCTGCTTCTGTCCCTGCTGACCTCCTGGCTGGAGAGGGAGCATCCCAATGTGAGGGTGCCTTTCTTCCTCTGCCTCTGCCTCTCCTTCCCCATAGGACCAATCCTGTACCATTTTTTTTTCTTTTTTTCTTACCTTATTTTGTGAGAATCCTCCTGTATTTGGAAGTAAGAGATACTCTGGCAGACTTCAGTAGGTGTTCTGCATGATTCAGTGGGTTTGTAGATGTAATTCTTGGTGTATTTGTGGGAGAGGGTGAGCTGTGAGTCTTTCTACTCCACCAGCTTGGCTCAGCCCCCTTGTTGTTTCTTAAAGCATAAATATCATACTATTGGTGGAAATGCACTATATTTCAAATGGGCCCCATTTTTCTTTGGAGGAAAGAACGTAAGTAGCAGTGGGTAAAAATGCATTTTGTGAACATTTAGACTGAATAATTCGACAAGTTTCCTTGAAGATGAGGGAGTATATGTGCATGTTGATGGGCACTAAGGAGAAATCCCAGCCCAACCCTCAACGTACTCACTTGAGGATCAAGTATATCTGAGCATGTCTAGAAGTCTGGTGTGATGGGTCTGGAAATACTCCATTTTGAGATAGGGAGCAAGACATCCTCTGTAAGGAAAATAAATGTAGGAAAAACAGGTTCTTAGACTATGTTGGACTCACAGAAATATTCTATTTATTGAAGACAGAAAGTAGTTTGGAATCTGTCTCTGAGATGGTTTTTTGCCCATGTATAGTCTCTGAGTCCTTGGCAATTTAACCTGAAAAAAAAAATCTTGAAAGTGCTTTTTTACTAAAGAGTAAGTGCAGACATTAAGTATACTGGGCCATATAAGCTTGGTGCCCATGCAGTGGACAGTGATTCTCAGGTGGACAAATCAGCAGGGAATACTGAATAATCAGACCATGTGGAGAGTGCCAACAGATAGCAGAGGATGACTGGCATGACTGCAGCAGCTTGGCACAGAGGAATAATACTGGTTCCAAATAGGAAAAATATTCTACTGTTGATATCCCTGTCACAGACAGGAGGTCAAATGTCTTTGTGTAGCATTCACAACAGTAGTCCATGTTATGTTTTCTACTTAAGCAGAGAATACTTACGGGCTTTAAAAACAAGACATACATGTGTTTTATATATTCCTCTATCATAACATTGATAACATTGTGCTCTAATTGTTGGTTTTTCATCACTAGACAGTAAACTCCTTAAGGATAAGGGCCAGATTTTGCATATCTTTATCACTCAGCACCTGACAGAACCAGCATTGAAATACAAATTGCATTAATTGAGAGAAATTAAATCTTGGCTTTAACTCTCTGTTCTGTAACAAATCAGATTAATTATGTTACTTTGTTACCTGGTCATAGGAAAAATGGAACTCCCATGAAGTATTCATTGATGCTTGGTTTTAAGCTTGTATCTGTCTCCAGATTATAAAACTCACTAAACTTAGAGTTTATGTTTTTTCTTACAAATACAGAGCTGATGCCTTAACACTGGATTATTAATATATTTTTTATTGGGAAGTATACACAATTGGAAAGTATAGCCCCCTCACTATTTCCCTAAAGTAAGTAAAGTCATACAAAATATGCCTTTCACCCTAGATGAAAGATGAAATGGATAATATAGCCATATGTCCTACTTGAACTCCTCCTTTGTTTCAGTTTCTGAGAAGAGAACATTCATTTACTTTTGGAATTAAAATATATAATGTAGAACACCAAATGAAATAAAGTGATGACTATCTGCAGCTGATTCATTTTGAAATCTGTCACATTCACGGAAGATTCAATTCATAGACCACAAAAACATTCATTATCAAGTCAACTATTCCTTGATAAGTACACTACCTGATGAAGAATAAGACTGTAAAATACAAACATTATTTTATTTATTACTAGTATAAGAGGACGCTTTTTGCATATGTTCATGTGTGAGTGTGTGAAATCTGTTAGACTTGTCTTTGCCTGGATTTTCCTTTAGACATCAATAGAGATGTTATTTTGTGAAGAGATCTGATTAATTGATTGATTAATTTTATAACAAAACCTCATGTTGTTCACCATGATATTCATGCTCATTTACCTGATTAAAAACATTTAACTTTCTAAGCTAAAATTAGAAAATGAGATGTGATAGGAAAGTGTTACCTCTGCATCTTTTCCTCCATGAGGTGCATTCTGTGCAGCTTTTTTCTGAGGGTAATCCTCAGCTTTATATATCAGAGTTTCCTAATCTGTGAGTAGAACAGTTCTGTATTATTGGAAGTCTAGTTGGATTCAAAAATAGTTCTAATACAGCCTCTACAGAAAATATGCGCTTGTCTGTGAAACACTGTGTAATGACAGTTTTCTGTAATTATAAAATTGTTCCCAACTCTCTCCCAGTCTAGGACCTGTGTGTAATACAGAGAAATGATTAACTCAGTTAAACAAGCACTTTTTAAGGAAAAGCATTGTTTTAAAATATCCAATTTGAGAATTTTTTTCCTGAGAATATTTAAATGTCAGATATTACAAAAATGATTTCCTGTCTAAATAATTCTGTCTTTTATGATTCATTTATAGTACTCCCCTTTCCTAAACATAATAAATGGTGATCATAATACTGCAAGTTATGGATATGGGGACTTATATCAGTAAATGTCTCACTCTCAGTCTAATATAAGACATCAAATTCATAGTCTTGTATTTCCAATATGGCCACACAGTAGAGTTGCTTACAATTGGATATTTCTTTAAATCCTTCCTTCCAAATATACCACCTTTTTTAGCTCCATAACTTTATTCATACAACTTCCTTCCCCTTGATGTATCTTTAGTCTTCCTCTTTGTTATCCAATATTCATGGAAGCATTGTTTACAATAGCCAAGACATGGGACACAATCACATGTGAGTCTACCTTGTATTCACTTAAGGCAGCTAATTGCTAGCATGCCAATGACATTCTCAATATTCTCTGAGAAAGGTAGTCTGGGTAAACCAGTTTCTGTGTATTTTACTTTAAATTGTGATAAATGCCAATATTTAAAACCTCACTAAGTTAAGTGGGGAGGATACTTGAGACTCTTTAAGCAGAGTGCATTCCTACCAAATAAATTAATAACTTAGTGAAAAATGTTTTATTCTTTTTCCACTCTTGTGTCAAATAAACAGAGACATTATTTTGAGAGTTTCATTAGATATAACTGAAAAGCAAAATGAACAAGTTTTTAAGTACTTTTTCAGAATCTGCAACTTTGATAATAAATTACATAAATTAAAGGCCACCCATTATACCAGAAAATGAGTTTTTAAAGTATTTCTAGCAGTTTAAATGACTTTATGTTACTAAGCTCATTCACAAATAGCTTCATCTAATACATCATTGTTTAATCATTAAGAAAACCTTGGATAGGGACAAAGATATCTAATAGCACCCCCATTTTTTGCTTTGAGATTTGTTTTTTTACCATAAATAGCAACATGTCATACAGCAATAAAGCAAATATAAAAGGCATAAAGAACATTTCTGTATAGCATTTCATGACACTTTGGAAAACCGCTGGTTTATCGTGTAAATAATGATTCCTGAGATTTGATCCTTAGAGTTTCATAAAAATAAATTGATTTTCAACAGTTAGTTCTGAAGCATTCATTCATTAAAGAATTTGAGGCACGGGACTTGAGTTTAGTGTTATACAAAAATATATTGTACAGGTATATGGAATAAATGGCAAACATTTACTACCTGACTTGATATAGAATAATTTTTGAAGGAGTCCTGAGGAAAAGGTTACTCTGCTTGATATTTAGGTGGTGTTTCTGAAGCATGAAAATGGCCAATTCCCCATTTCACTGTCCCTGACTGTATTGACAATACCTGTACAATGTCAAGCTACTTGTGTTTAAGGAAAAATGCCCTGCAACATCACTGTTCGATCCAAGGTGAAAGCAGTATTTACAAGGACATAAATGCTAAAATGACCTGTATCTAATATTTCATCATAAGATAAAAGGTATTGATGAAAATCAGTTCTCTATGTTCTTTACAAGATGGCTTTTATTTTTGGAATAAATAATAGCTAACATGTTACATGCAATAATTCTGCTTTAACGTAGCTGTTGAGCTCCAAATAGTTTGAGATCTATTTTTTTTTTCTTTTTCATTCTTAAAGAGGGGTTGTGGTAGAGGTGGGGTGGTGTGGGGAGAAGTGTGATATTGAAAATTGTCGATCAGTTACCAGCTAAACATTTAGAAAGAGATCTTCTCATTTCCTAGTGACAGGCTGCAAAATTTATCATTTATCTGTGCACTCTGAAGTAATGCAAAATTCCCCACAATGGGCTATCAGTAACTTGACTGACCTTGCTAGGATATTATGAGAAACTCCTTATCACACTTTGAAGGATACCAGAGTGCCATGCATTCTGAACCTGAACATTAAAAAGAGGTAAATGCATTTACATTACTCCTCTGATCTGGCAATACTTTAAAAACTAGAAATTACTTAACTACTTTTCCACAGAGATCCATCCAGACACTTACAAATCTGTGGTTTTCAGTCAATGTCATTGTTAGCCTTCAATATGGAGCTTGAATTCTTGGTTTTTAGTCCCTGGTTGTAATTAAAATATCTGCAATCATCCTCTGACCACACACACACTGATTGCCATTTTCCTCTTCTTGAATTGCCTTCCTTTTCTTATAACAAATTCTGTGTGATTGAAAATGAAAAACAAAAGCAAAAGTGAAATAGAAGAAAATAGGGTAGGATAAACATTATCTACTTTGGTGCCTTTTCACAAAAATAACAAATCAATTCACTGAGACACACAAGAGTTGGACACTTCGCTTCAAATACTGAGCAAATATTATCTCATTATTTTGTCCCTCACATTTGAAGGCATTTAGTATAAAGGATGACATATGAAAATAAATTTAATTCAGTTCTTCATTCTAGTTATGTTGATAATTGCCCTGGTTAGAAAACTGATGTTTTACCTTAATTAGAATATTTTTAATCATGGCCTATGATTATTTCATTTCCCTTTAGGAAGTAGAAAAGAGCCTTTGTATTTATTGTCAAATCTTTTAAATTTTCTAAAGCTGTCATTTTAAGCATTTCAAGTTCATTGCATCAGATTATTTAGAGGACATGGCATTGTAAGTTCTACCTCCATATACTACTTAATGTGGTCCAGTGTGTTTAATTTTCATTTCAAGATTAAAACAATGTGATTTCACCTCCTTTTCTTGATATTGCTATAAATCTCTAGATTTGGTTGAAAAACTTGCAAAAATTTTAACCTTAGGAAAAGGAGTATGATCTAGCATCTAATGAGGGGGCTGAAAAAAAGAGTGATGAAAAAGTTTAAAGGTACTAAGAGAAACTTCCCAACATCCTAAATGCAATCAGAAATCTCTGCATTTTAACTTCTTAGAAAACCATGGTAATTATTATAAATGACAAAATAGAGACAGAGTACTTATCAAGAAAAGTTACTTATTTTTTTCAGCTCAATTCTAAATGCTTTGTTTTGTACGACATGGTGTAACAGTTTTGTAGCCCCATGCATAAAATTCTATGTTGAAGTAGATATCTCCAGACTACTCATATAAAACAATAAAAACAAAAATGTGTTATGGTAATAACAGTGTTAGTGTTAAATGTATTCTAGGTGTGCCAGGCTGAGTCAGTTTGCTACTGTCAAAGTTCAGATGTGCAATCAGGGAAGGGGGGGGTTGAGATTCAACTGTAGAAGTCTAAGTAGAATCATGTCTGTGAGGTGGAAGGTAGTGTAATGTTTTCCTCTGAGATATCTGTTTAGGATGAGGTAGGATTTTAAATAACAACTAGAGACAGTAGACAGAAGACCAGGCAAGGATTAACATTTTTATTCAGGATTGCAACTAAGTAAATAGATGTTCATTTCAGGATTCCAGTCCATATAAATCAAGAAACCAAGAGAAAATAGACACAAAAGATTGATTGGAATGTTTTGGGCGGTGAAATGGAGGAATGTATGATAAGTGAATGCCCAGGACCTGATTTCACAGTGTCATATGTGGACTTGAAAATGTAAGACTACATGAGTGTCCAGAGCTTAGGGCAGCTAGAATTCATTTTCCATTTCCTAGTTTGACTGCAGTTCATTCACTACCTGAGTGAGACTGAGTCCAAGTGGAATATCTTCAGTAGGTGCAGCTCCTCATGTATGAGATGCTATTCAGAAGTATTCAGTTCTTTGGAATATAACTGTTTATCAGAAATTCATCACTCAGGAGTCCATGTTTCACAGGTTATTTTACAGACTGTACACTGGTGGCCTATTGGCCAAATTCAATCTGCGGAAAGCTTTACTTGGAGTTTACAGTGCTTTAAACTATTTTGAAATAATTCTCATTTTCAAATCAGATAAATGTGTGGACATCAGCCTCTTGGTGAGAAATTGGTTATGGTGTACGCACATTTCTACATGATAAGAATTAATGTGTTTGAAGTTCATACTCTCTAGTTTGCCATGTGTTCCATCATTCTTACACCTGCTCTGTTTTACACATTTATGTTAATTTATCTACCAGACACTTAGGTCTTTGGGTTTTTAAAAACAAGCTTGCCAATATCTGCTTCTGACTTCTTTTATTATTCTCTGGCTTTATTAAGCTGGAAATATCTTTTTCTTATTTGCTTGATTCTTCAAATTATAAGATTTGTCTGTTAGAGAAAGAATTTCCCTCTGGAAAACATTACAGACTATATATACATGGTCAAAAGTGATAGAGCATTATTTCAGTTAATTGCTTGGGTTTGAGTTCAAGCTCCAAAACATGCATGCCTTGGGACACTGATATTTTCCTTAACTACACTAAGCCTCAGCTATTTCATCTACAAAATGGAGAAAATTAACATTATAGTATAATATTATGTATATACATGTATATATATACATGCATGAATATATGCATATATTTAAATAGTGTTTTATAATATTATATAATCATCAGATAGTATAGATCATTATAGTACAATACGTTACAGAGTGATAATGCTAATGATGGGGTAGATGCCAAGATGACAGAGTAGAGAAACTCACTTTCTCCCACAAATACACCAAGAATTACATCTACAGACCCATTGAATCACATAAAACACCTACTGAACTCTGGCAGAGTGTCTCTCACTTCAAAATACAGGATTTTCATAAAACACAGTAAGAAGGAAAAAAAAGAGGCAAAAAAATGGTATCGACTGGTTCTGCAGGAAGGGAGTGGCAAAGAAAGAAAGGCACCCTCACAATGGGATGCACTCCTTTCCAGTTGAAAGGTCAGCAAGGACAGAAGCAGAGCTTCCAAAGCTCAGAGGAGAAAGTGGCAGCCGCTTGGCAGACAGAACATAGGGAAACTGACCTGGAGTGTCCCTGTGATTCCCCAGCCCAAATGTGCGCTGGCCAGGACAAGCCAGGACTGGCTGCTGGAGATCAGTGATGAGCCAGGGAAAGGGCTGGGGCCCACTGCACAGAGGCAGCCTCAGGGTAGGGAACCTTAATTCAAAAAGATACATGCACCCCAGTATTCATAGAAGCATTATCTACAATACCCAAGACATAGAAACAACCTAAATGTCCATTGACAGAAGACTGGATAAAGAAGCTGTGGTATGGTCATAAAATGGAATACTACTCAGTCATAAAAAATAACAAAATAATGCCACTTGCAGCAACATGGATGGACCTGGAGATTGTCATTCTAAGTGAAGTAAGCTAGAAAGTGAAAGAAAATTACCGTATGATATACTTACATGTGGAATCTAAAAAAAAGACAAAGCAATTTACAAAACAGAAACAGACTCACAGACATAGAAAGCAAACTTATGGTTTCCAGGGTGGGAAGGGATAAATTGGAGGTTGGACATTTGCAGATACTAACTACTATATATAAAACAGGTAAACAACAAGTTCATACTGCATAGCACAGGGAACTGTGTTCAATATCTTGTAGTAACTTAAGGTGAAAAAGAATATGAAAACAAATATATGTATGTATATGTATGACTGAAACATTATGCTCTACACCAGAAATTAACACAACATTGTAATCTGACTATACTTCGACAAAAATACATACAAGAAAAAAGTAATGATAATGATAACAATAATATTTAACATGTCCTGAATACTTTTTTTTTATATGTCTAACATTTCTCTAAGTGTTCTGTATCTGCATCTCATCTATTCATGATGGCAACTTTGTGAGTTTGGTATTATTATTGTCACTTTATTTACCAGTGAAGACTGTAAGCCACCAGACTGACTCCAGAGGTGATAAAAAAATATTAATGCTTGTAAATAATTTAACAAGTTACCTGAGATACAGTAAGTACTGATTTTCTAAAGGATGCAGTTTGTTTAATTTTTTTTTTACAATGAATTAGTTACATTTAGCATCTGTATAATGCAAAAATATCTGGATAAGACACTAGAAGAACAATCCCTTTATAGCAATTCCCTCCTTTTACATTACTAGAAGGGAAGCACATCATCTTAGACCTAAGTCAGCATCAAGATTAAGAAACCCTGTTAATTAGGAGGGTTATTAAACTGCTTAGCCAATTAAATTTTATTGAGTGTTAACTACTGTGATATTTATTTCCATAGTAATCTGAGTTTGAAGCTATGTCTTCAGTGGCAAATATAAAGCCAATTTTTTTTTTAAACAATAAGAATGGGCCTGGGATCAGTAAAGTAGATCTGCAAAAATGTTCCCTCTTAGATTTGACAGAGTCTAGGGGCTCCAGCCTTTATCATCCCCAAAGTGCAGGCAGTCAGTCCACCTTAATCCCTTGCTGAACTCCATTTGATAGTGATAGACATGACTGACATCTGGCTCAAGAAGGATGTCAGTTATGGGGTCATGGGGGAAGAGCCCTGCGAACACAATGGAAATGATTTCTGGGAAATCAAATCACACAAATTCTTCTTTAATCAAGTGGGACTCAGAACTACAACTAATTAAACAACTTCCTATACGAAAAGTTCTACTCCAAGAGCTCTTCATTTAAAAATGCTAGTTTGAAACTGTTTAAATTGAGGCCTTAGAAAACCTTTGACAAAAATCCTTGGTTGAGTATCTCCCTATGAGTGCAATGTGGAAAACCTTACATTGTGACTTCTTACTAAGCTAATTACAGTAATGATAATGCTAGAGACAGAGCACTTATTTATCAAAAGACAATCAGAGGACACTTCCCCCCCAGTTAAATCTTGTGTTCTTACCATTACCTTACAGTGTTTGACATTATTTTATGACTGCTACCCTTAAGAACTAGACAAGGGAGTGAACAATGCAAGATCATAGACACACACACACACACAATCACAAGAATAATTTTGAAATTTTGAGCACATATGAAGTGCTATGTGTCATGATTATGCATGCTTTATACATTTTAAATGTGATATTCATTTAAACCATCCTATGGGCTATATATAATGATCACCTCCGTTTTATAGACACAGAAACTGAGACCTAAAAATGTTACATAACTTCCGTTTCACTATGCAGTTGTTACATGGCACAGTCAAGAGCTAAATAAATGCTTGCCGAATGAATCTAGACCAGGTCCTCTCAGCCACTACTCACACTGTTATAAATGTTCTCATTATATTATTTTATTTGAGTCACATCATTCAAAATTCCACAAATGACAAATGCTCTAGATACTGTGGAGAAATGGGAATCCTCCTACACTGCTGGAATGCAGTTTGGTGCAGCCACTGTGGAAAACAGTATGGAGATTCCTCAAAAGATTAGGAATAGACTTACCATATGACCCAGGAATCCCACTTCTGGGCATATATTCAGAAGGAACCCCATTTCAAAAAGACACCTGCACCCCAATGTTCATAGCAGCACTACTTACAATAGCCAAGACATGGAAACAGCCTAAATATCCATCAACAGATGATTGGATAAAGAATACGTGGTATACTTATACAATGGAATACTATTCAGCCATAAAAACCGACAACATAATGCCATTTGCAGCAACATGGATGCTCCAGGAGAATGTCATTCTGAATGAAGTAAGCCAGAGAGAGAAAGAAAAATACCATATGAGATCACTTACATGTGGAATCTTAAAAAAAAACAAAAAACAAATACAAAACAAAAACAGACTCATAGACATAGAATACAAACTTGTGGTTGCCAAAGGGGCAAGGGAGTGGGAAGGGACAGACTGGGATTTCAAAATGTAGAATAGATAAACAAGATTATACTGTATAGCACAGGGAAATATATACAAGATCTTATGGTAGCTCACAGCAAAAAGAATATGAGAGTGAATATATATATATATATGTTCATGTATAACTGAAAAATTGTGCTGTACACTGGAATTTGACACAAATGAGTAAAATGACTAAAACTCAATTAAAAATGTTAAAAAACACACAATTACCATATTTAGAAAGTTGTTGAAAAGTCCAGCAGAGTTAAATAACTTGTTTATTAGAAGCAGAGATCCAAAGCCCTGACTGACTATATAAAGCCCATTCTCTGTTCTCAATACCACATTTCACAGTAATTGTAGAAAACTTCAATGTTGATCCATGACGCTATTCAACATCTACCACAGGCAATAATAAGCCTCAAATGAATGGACTGTTGAGAGCAGGAAGCACGCATTCTGCACGAGAAAGTTCAAGGCAAAGGCTGAACGAAAAGTGCACCTTCGAGACATTGGAAGGGCTAACATATTCTTAAAGGAGGGTATTTGATACCCCTTGCAGTAAACTCAGAATTCATAAAATATGTGCCTTGGGATAGAACATGGCATGGTCCATAGCCAACGATAATTTAAGGCTGAATCTTTTCCTTGAGAAATGATTTGCACAGTTTGGCAAGGTGTTGGGCATTTTAAAAGGCTCTTAGATGCTTAACGTTTTAAGGCACAGTTCTGGAATCAAGCCCAAGTAGAACCAAAGTCCAGGTTAGAAGGGCCACTAAATATAGTGCTATAGCCCAAGATGCTGAGAATTTTTAAACAAGGTCTTTTTGTTGTTGTTTGTTTGTTTGTTTGTTTTTTACCATCCTACATTATCATTACATGCTCAACTCGTGAAATGCCACCTGCTTCAGAATACTTTCATTCAAAAGAGATACTTAGGCAGCTCTCTCCCATGATGTATTTATGGATTCTATTAGACCTTCTAAAAACAGTTTTCTATATCTGATTGAATTCCATCACCGCTAAAAAAGGCCATTTCTTTAAACTGCCAAGAGCCATTTTAAGATGCAACTTGCCTAGAGCCTTTCTACTACAATCCAAACAATATCGCTGTGACTGCAAAATCTAGATGATATAATGGATCAAATAACACTCTTTTTTTTTTTATTTTGCAGTGTTTGTTGTCAACATTTACGTCATGGTTTGTAATTTAACTCTGTGACTCTAGAAAGCACGATGATCTGATGCTATTCATTTGCCTTTAAATAAAATCACACTGATGAATATGTATTGGGAATTAGTTACTTTCCAAGTTTATGCAGCCCTTGTAGAATCCAACTGCTAACAATTAAGCTAGAAATACTGACAAGAAGAATTTTTAAAGATATAGCAAATTCTAGAGAAAATGACAGGGAGATATGTGGAGCTCAGTTGACATAGCTAAATTAAGATGGTTAATATACGGAGGAAAAAGAAATAAAATAATCTACTGAGGCACATACCATCTGAGTTGAACAACACACCATAATTAGATGCCTCCTCTGAGCCAGGTACCAGTTTAGGGACAAGAATTTTGAAAATTCTGTACCCACTGCCTGGGAGAAGCTTCTGGTTTGGATCCTTTGAATTGCATTTGTCCCTACTAGGAGAGATCTGTAAAGTTACTTTCCATTACCAGCTTTATCATTTAATGGAAAAGGAAAACTTGGCACCTGATTCTGCCATGCCTGAATTCCATCTGGAGTTCCTTCTAGCTTTCTAAATTACTTGGCACCAAGCAAGGTTCCTCTGCCAGAAAGAGGAATGACTCAATATTTGAAACCAGGCACATCAGCAAAATCCACACTGAAACTTGAAATCACTTTGATGCAGATAAAGTTAGTCACCTGTACCTGGGGATCTGGGAGGAAATGACTTATTACAAAAGATAATACTCTTGAAAATGGAGAAAAATAGAGAAGGATCTCTAAAGTAGCTTTAAAAATGAGAACTTTCATTGTAGGTGGTGTTGATGTGGTCCAGAAGATGACCTAAGTAGACTTAATCAATATATTTGTTAAGTGATATTAGTAGAAGTCTTGGGAAAATTAAAATTACATTTCCAATATCATTTATTCTTAAATTAAGACTTAAATTTTTAACATCTTATAGGACATACACACTAGGATATATCTGTCTGTCTAGATTGATATATATAGGTAGATATACAGATAGATATATATCTTGATGTGTATATCCTATAATATAACTAAAAATAAATTGATTTTGGCTTGCTGGTATTTTAAACAGAAGGTGAGAAATGGGAAAAACCACTGCTCTTTTACCTAATTAATTAATTAATCAATCTATTCATCTATCTTTTATCCTCTCATCCATTCAGTTACATTTTTTTTTTATTGAAAGCATAAAATACCTGAGAGTGTTGAAGATAATGAAACTAATGAAAATGATACTCTTACACAGAACATACAAACTAGCAACAGAGAATAATATGTAAATAATAATTGTAATACAAATATCTGTAAATCTGCATTCTTTAAGATATGTCTATGTCAAGCAGGAAAATGAAATTGTCTTGTTGCATAACAGCCTATCTAAGGCCACTCCTGCATCAGGATTCAACATCTGCACACAAACCCTCACACTTCTACTTGCTCAGAGACACCAGCTTCAGCACCATCTTTAAACTAACTGCCTGCTATGGCAAGATAGTAAGGAATTGTTATTTCTTACTCTCATGGATTACAATATAATATATAAGATTTCAAACAAATTTATATATATATATATATATATATATATATATATAGAGAGAGAGAGAGAGAGAGAGGAATACATAGGTTTAGTTGAGATTGTAAATTGCTTCCCATGAAGCTACAAGTATTTTACTATAGCTACTATATATTATTATGTTTGTTTATACACCATTAAAATTTTCCCTAACTCTAATTTCCTATTTCTTCTCATATTCTCTTGTAAAAATTGTATGTAAACAGTAAGTGTGACTTTCAAAATGTTTTGTTCAACATTCTGTAGAATCATATTTAAACAAAGAACATAGAGGGCAGTCTGTGTCTCCTGAGTGATTTATGAACTAGAATCTGTATAACCAAATTGAATTACATCTTATGGACCATTTCTCATTCCTTAAAGAAAATGATTCTGAGGGTGGTGTTTTTGGAAAGCAATGTTTTCATTGTTATTTTTATATTTACATACATAATATTGATTTTTTTATAGAGAGTTCAATTTTTTACATAGAATTAAAACACATGTATAGATTCATGTAGCTACCATCACAATCAGGATACAGATAGTCTGTTCAATTCCTGAAAATGCCCTCATGTAGTCTTTTGCAGCCAAACCTTTCTCCACTCATAACTCCTGTCTACTAGTGGTCTGTGTCAATCATTACGGTTTTGTATTTTCCAGAATGTCATATAATTAGAACCATACTGTTCATAATTTGATGAGACTGAGTTCTTTCATCATCATAATGCCTTTGAGATCCATCCATGTTATTGTGTGAATTAATAGTTTGTTCCTTTTTATAGCTGCTACCAGAGGGTTTTTTTAAAATCTATTTTTGCAGAGAGGTATTTGGATAGTTGCTTGAGTGGGTCAACATAACAAAATAAATGTTACAAATATTCATGCTCATGTGTGTGTGTGTGTGTGTGTACAGATGTTTTTATTTCTCTAAGATAGATACCTACATGTAGGAACGCTACATGAAATGGTGAAGTGTAAGTTTAACTTCATAAAAGACTGCTGAACTACTTTTCCAGAGTGTACCATTTTTCATTCTCACAAGCACTGTATGAGGATTCTTGCTTGTACACACCATATCCAACACTTATCACTTTACTTTTGTTTTGTTTTCTACTCTATTAAGTGTGAACTTGCATTTCACTTGGTCTTAATTTGCATTGATAAGTTTAATTTTCATCAGTATTAAAGAACATTTTCTCTGTGAAATACAGTGTCAAGACAATGAAGAGACATGCTACAAACTTGGAGAAAATATTTGCAAATATGTATTCAACAAAGGACTTGTAATCAGACTATTTAAAGAATATTCAGAATTAAAAAAGAAAATAAACAACTCAAAAATACGTAATGGCTTGAACAGACAATTCATCGAAGAACATATATACTGATGGCAAATAAGCTCATGAAAAAGATGTTCAACTTCATTAACTATTAGATAAATGCAATGTAAAAACACAATGAGATGCTACTATACACATGTTAGAATGTTAGAAAATAAAAAACCTGAAAATACCAAGTTCTGGTGAAGATGCTGAGGCTTTTTGTTTTTGATTTTTTATGTCCTGTTGCTGTTTTAACAATTGCCAAAACCTGCTTTTGCTAACAATATGCATAGTTGAGATGTTTGCCTAAATCTAATTTATGCTATTACGTGTGCATCTTGAATTTTATGTATAGATATGTGAAACTGTCATCTTCCCATCAATAGTATGAAATGTCCACATTAACAGCTCATTAATGTACTTATTTTTGCAGTATGTGTTAAGAAGGGAAATACCTATTACACACTTAATCTGCACACACAAATCTTAGAAGCAAAGCTATTAAATTTCCAAAAATATATTACTGATAATTGCACAAAATATGTCCATTCTTCCCTACATACACTGTCTCATATTTAGTCTGGAACATTCTTTGCAGGAGCAGTCTTCTGACCTCTTAACTCTTCTATTCCTTCCATCCCTGCCCTCATCCTATCCATTTTCCATATTTCAATAAGAGTCTGACCATACTATGTCATTACTCAGAGTCTTCAATAATTTTGCTTTGTACTTAGAATAAAATTAAGATTCTTCCCTTAAGAGTATGAGTTACAGTGTTGCAAACAACTCTAATATGTGAACTTCAAAATATATAATAGCCTAAATATGAGACCATCTTATTTCTTGCTCAGTTAATATCTAAAATGTTTGTTTTCAAGTGGAGAAGGGAGTCTTCTTCAAGTGTTCGTTCAGTAACCCAGGCCTCTCAGTGTTGAATTCTGCCCTCTTCTAATGTGCTAGATCCAAATTTGACATTATTATCATCAAGCACATGGGTTGAAATACAAGCAATAACTCCTGTTTTCCCTCAAATGGACCACACTTTGCCTGCCTGTTGGCACCGTAGCTTTGTTTCATCCTTGAGATTAGGGCATAAGGGCACAAATGTTCTATAGTAGAGACACTTTCTGTGGTAACCCTAGCAGTCCCATCCACATTGCCCATATTCAGGCTCTTCACTGTATTCCTTTACTTGTTTCCTTAAACAAGCATATGAAACTCACAATAACTGGACTGATTGTATCTTAATCCCTGTTACTATTATACAAGGCAGTGAACATATCTTTCTTGCTTACTATTAAGTCTTCAAAGTCCAGTATAGTGTCTGGCACATAGTAGGCTCCAAATGAATACACTTTAATGCTCTGATTGTTAAAGAAAACCTCCAAGATCCCTCTTCTTATCATCAGGCCCTTTGCCTTGTGGATGTTAATACTTCGTTCTAGGGGAAAATCCCTTCAGTGTACTGTATTATATGCATGATGATCAGAATCAGTGAGTACAAATGGAAAAAAAAAATCAACATACAACAATTACTTTGAATACAAAATTGTTTTGAATCGAAGCTTGCTTTCCAGCTTATACTGACTTAATAAACAATAAGCATGCAAACGATGAAGAGAAAAAATGTAGTGAAAGTGTGCTAAAGCCCTAAGGCGAGAATCTGTCTTGTAATCTTCAGGGTCTGTGGTAAAATTACGTAGAACTAACAAGCCAGTAGTGGAGAGGGATATTTCAAAATACTAAGCCAAATCAAAAAAGGAGAGTACTAGAAAGAGAAGACATGTGAAGGCTAATGATAAATTTAATGTCAAAATAAATTGTAACAGTCTGACAGATAACCTGACTACTCCAGTTAAAAGACAAAAGCAACAATTAACTACAACAAGAACAATATTCTGTTTACATGATGAATATCTTAAATAAATAGATACAAAAAAATGGATAAAAGTTATTCACATAAACAACAGACAAAAGAAAGTTTATATAGCCAAGTAATAGATAAGTAGACTTCAAGACAAAACATTTGCAGTAACAACAATAAAGGTAGTTCATATTGTTAGATGTTGAACTCACCAAGAATATCTAACATTTCTTAATTTCAAATAATATCAAAACCTCATTACATACACACACATATATATATATATATGGATATATATACACACTTGCAGAACTGAAAAAAATACAAATACAGGATAGAAATATACTCTGGGAAATTTTTCATGTACTCAGCACTTGATAAAATGAACAGATAAATATGTTATAGTTATTTAATGAAAACGAAGTTGATCTAATTCGTATATACATACAATGATTGGCAACAGCAATTTAAGCAGTCATTTCAAGCACACAAACAACATTTCTAAAAATTATCCATATGCTGGGTCATAAGCCATGGTTCAACAAATTCCAAAGGCCTGACACTGTATAATGTAGTTCTCTGGTCATAGAGGAGTTAAATTATAAACAAAGAACAGGAAGACTCTGGTAGAGCCTCGTATCTTTGAGACTTAAATGCACCTTTAAGGATTGCTTTGATTTTCCCTGGAGAGCTCATGGTCTCAGTTGGCCTAATCAATACTTAAACATTTTTGACAAGGGTTAAGGATAAAACCAGATCATCAGCACAGAGCATTATCTTGTGAGGTAGATTTATTTTTTTCTTTATGGGAGCTGTTTTATTATCATTATTAAGGTCTCCAGGTATAATCTCCTTAGGCTCTGTCATCTCTTTTAAAAAAGTTCTCTTCTGCAATTAGTGAATGTTATCGTTATAACAACTTGAAAATAAATCATGACACAATGCACAATCTCCCTTCTGTTAATTAAAACACAAACCAGGTTCATGAAAACAGCTTCCCTCTGAAAGGAAAAAAACTTCATCCAGTATTTACACTAATTTATTTATTTATTTATTTATTTATTTATTTATTTATTTATTTATTTATTTATTTATTCTTTTTAAATTGAAGTACCATCAGCTACAATGTGTCAATTTCTGGTGTACAGCAGAATGTCCCAGTCATGCATATACATATATATATTCAATTTCATATTTTTTATTAAAGGTTATTATAAGATATTGAACATAATTCACTGTGCTAGATAGCAGAAACTTTTACAAATCTATTTTTACATATAGTGGCTAACATTTGTAAATATCAAACTCCCAAATTCATCCCTTCCCACCCCCTTTCCCCAGTAATCAAAAAATTGTTTACTATGCCTGTAAATCTGTTTCTGCTTTGTAGATGAGTTCATAGTGTCTTTTATTTATTTATTTATTTATTTATTTATTTTAAATCTACATATGAGTGATATTATATTGTATTTTTCTTTCCCTTTGTGGCTTACTTCACTTAGAATGTTGATCTCCAGGCTCATTCCTGTTGCTGCAAATAGCATTATTTTATTATTTTTTATGGCTGAGTAGTATTCTATTGTATAAATATTCCACAACTTTTTTATCCAGTCATCTACCAATGGACATTTAGGTTACTTCCATATGTTAGCTATTGTAAATAATGCTGCTATGAATATTGGGGTGCATGTATCTTTTTGAATTTAGGTTCCCTTCAGATATGTGCCCAGGAGTGGGATTCCTGGATCATATAGTAAGTCTATTTTTAGTTTTTTGAGGAATCTCTCTACTTTTTTCCATAATGACTGCACCAAGCAAAATCCCCACCAGCAGTATAGGACAGTTCCTTTATCTCCACACCCTCTCCAGCATTTGTCTTTCATGGACTTTTGAATGATGGCCATTCTGACTGGTGTGAGGTGATACTGCATCATAGTTTTAATTTGCATTTTTCTGATAATTAGAGATATTGAGCATTTTCTCATGTGCCTATTGGCCTTTTATACAAATGGCCAATTTGTATTCTTCATTGGAGAATTGTTTGTTTTGGTCTTATGCCCATTTTTGGATTGAGTTGTTTGGTATTTTTGTTGTTGTTGTTGTTGTTGTTGTTGTTAAGTTGTATGAGTTGTTTAAACATTCTGGAAATTAAGCCTTTGTCAGTCGCATCATTTGCAAATATTTTCTTTCATTCCATAAGTTGTTGTTTTGTTTTGCTTATGCCTTTGCTATGCAACAGCTTGTAAGTTGAATAAGTTCCAATTTGCTTATTTCTGCTCTTATTTCTATTGCCTGGGTAGACTTTCCTAGGAGAACATTGCTAAGATTTTTGTCAAAGGATGTTTTGTCTATGTTTTCTTCTAGGAGATTTATTATGCCTTGTCTTATATTTAAGTATTTAAGCCATTTTGAGTTTATTTTTGTTTATAGAGTGAGGGAGTGTTCTAACTTCATTGATTTACATGGTGCTATCCAGTTTTCCCAACACCACTTGCTGAAGAGACTGTTTTCTCCATTGTATATTCTTGTCTTCTTTGTCAAAGATTAATTGACCATAGGTCTGTGGGTTTACTCCTGGGCTCTCTATTCTGTTTCATTGATCCATATGTCTGTTTTGATGCCAGTATCATGCCATTTTGATTACTGTAGCTCTGTAGTATTATACTACAGAGTTAGATTTATTTAATTGAAAATAACTCTAACAATTTGACTAAAAATTTGTTTAATGTGAATAATCTGTTTTAGCATCAATATATTTCACAGTAAAATGAAGATAATGAGCTTTTACTCAGAAAATGATGACAATGCTTACTAAACACTTAGAAGTGTTTCTGGAGCATATTAACCACCTTATATTCTTCAGCTCCTATTAATTTTATCATTATTGTTGTATCATCATCATCAGAAGTTCATCTTCTAAGGGGAAAATAAGGTCATACTTCAGTTAAACATTACAATCAAATGGCTTAAGTCCCCATCTTACCTGTCACCAGAAGAATCTTTTTACCTTCAATTTTCTTATAATAATCCAAGATTTCCTTAAGGTGTTTTATTTTTCTTAACGGGTCCATTTATTTGCTCTTGTCTTATCATTAGACTCTTTTCATCATCAATATTTTTAATGATGCAGGGAGTATAAATCCCCATATTCCTCTGATATTATGTTAATGACATTTTATGTCAAAAATATTACATTTATGTGTTTACTTCTAGGGCTTCTACAAGAGGGCTGTCAGTGCAAGTTCTATTATTTATTGACTCAGAACTAGGTCCACTTGACTACCTGATTTTTTGTAGGAGTTGACCTAGTGGCCTTATTTCTTTCTACCCCAAAGTTATCTTGCTACACTTCCCTGACATTAGGTCTTGATTCATCTTACAGTCTTTCAAACTAACAAAGAAATGATTGATATCTTGATCTTCTCACACAGAATACTGTGAGTATGTAACTTTCTGACTTTATAATGAGTTAAATAATTGATGATTCTTCTTGTTAAAAACACATATGATCAGGCCCCTGAATAGAATCTTCAGGCACCTGCAAATATGTAAATATAACATAAATCTCTCTTTTAGAATACTTTAACTGTTTCCTAGTAAGATTCTCTCTTCTGACTTACTCCATTTTTACCTATTGACTACACTTCAATAAGAGTTATTACTGTATATATCTATATCTAAGAGTTACTATGTATATATCTGTATATATATTCCACTCAACTATTTAACAAATGTGTCTGCTGCTTCAACCAAATAAACTCCAGATGTCTTAGTGTGACAAAGTTTTTGACAATAGCTAACTCCTATTTCTTCCTGCCAAAAAACTCTCCATTCTATCTGTCAGAATCACTCATTAATATTCTAATAGGTCACAAATTTTCACATTTATTGAAAAGTGATTCTACTTAAAAAATACCCTTCCTCTATTTGCATAAGTAATTCTTGTTTATTTATCACAATCTACCTCAGATTTCATCTTTTCTGTACAATTTTATTAGACTCACTCTTTTGTTCTCATTGAAACAAACAAGAATTGCAACATTTTTATATTGAACTGCCATTATTTATGTGTAGATGATTCCAGGTTAACAATCCAAACTATGTAACCCACATAAATTCTCTCTGGCTAAGGAAAGTTTTTCTGCCCATCTCCCTGAAATTTGATCTACATAAATCACTAATTGCATTTATTGAAGAGTCCAGGGTGAGATGTGTTGGGTAATGGCTGTTTCCTAGGATTAAGAATTGAGAAGTAATAAAATATTGACTAAGTCTTAATCTCTAGGAAGTGTTCCTGTAAAATGTATACATTCCAAAGCAAGCACATGGAAATAAGGTTAAAAATAAGAAAATGGAATCATTCCAATAATCTCTAGATTTATGTCTCCAGAGAATTTATGTCAGATTACTAAAGATAGGAGAAATATAATGAACTGAATAAAGGTACAAAAATAAAGCACTGTAGGAAACTGAGAGTGTGATTCTGCCCTGCTTACCAGTCTAATAATAAAACTCAACATAATTGGGAGGAAGGTATGTATTCCACATTTCAACTTGGCAACTAGAGAAGATTGCTTACAGCAATGTCAATGTGGGTACCATTGAGAGGGGATGACAGCTGCAGAAATTGCTGCAAGAGAATTGATGCTAATACGAGAAGCAGAAACCATGTGGCCAGGAAGTCTTGGCACTGAAACTGGAGAATCATCACATAAAGCAGAAGAAAAATTTGTTTATGATTCACAGGGGCCTATGTGAGCTACTGCATGATGTTGTGGCAGGTTAAGGGTATGGTAACTATATCCCTAATCTTTACTATTGTCACAAATTCCATCTGGTTTAGCAATTGCCCTAGATTTTTCATTTTTAATTGAATATTATGACTATTAATTGCTTTCAAATAAGCTGAGATTGGTAAAAGTCGGACCATCTTAACAGAGTTAGTGACAAACACAAGAAATACATGCCAAGAAAGAGAGATTTGGCAGATTGGACGTAAGACACATTAATTAATGAACATTCTTGCCATGTAGTTTTTAGCATGTCTGATATTAAGCTATGACACTACAAAATATTTCTGCAACTTTTAATTAATATTTTAGTTTTGAATAATTTTGATTTTGCAATAAATTCAAAAAATAGGCTAAAAAATTATGGTCCATTTTTTATGAAAGAGTAAGTACTGAATTTCTATTTGAATAATGTATACAATGATTAGCTAACAATATACACAAACTACTTTTTAATATTTATCATTTTTATGGAGTTCACAGGATAGCAATCATAGACCATAAAAAGAAGAAGTAGGGGAGGTTGAGCCGAGATGGCAGAGTAGAGAGACACACAGCTCATCCTCTCCCACAATTACACCAAGAATTACATCTACAAACCCATTTTATCACACAGAACACCTACTAACCTCTGGCAGAGTGTCTCTCATTTCAAAATACACGAGGATTCTCCCAAAACCTGGTAAGAAAAAAAAAGTAGACAGAAAAAATTAGTGCAGGTCTGGTCCTATGGGGAGGAAGTGGCATAGGAAGAAAGGAAACCTCACACTGGGATGCCTCCTCTCCAGCCGGGAAGTCAGCAGAGACAGAAACAAAGATTCTGAGGCATGGAGGACAAAGTGGCAACTGCTTGGCAGACAGAACTAAGGAAAACTGACACAGAGGATCATTGTGATCCTCAGCCCTAGAGGTGAGCCTGCAGGGATGAACCAAGACTGGCTGCTAGAGATCATGAGGAGCCCAGGCAGAGGGCTGCGGTCTAAGGCACAGAGGCAGACTAAGGGGACTGAAGGCAGTGTGAACTCTGGTTGGGAGTGTGTGGGGATCAGAACAGCCTGGGACTCCCCATAGAAAAGTACCACTGAGTTGTGTGGGGGAGGGGCACAAGGCAGTCACACCATAGCTGTTTTCTCCACTTGGCTCCATTATTGGTGTGCTCTCAGGAGAAGAGAGATGGGGCTTGGTCATAGCCAACATTGCTGTGCAGAGGTGGAGCTGAAAGCTGAATCCATACCCAGTAGCCCTGCAACTTCACAGGCAGGACTGAGATTTGTTTACAGACCGAGGCAAAGAGTGGATTTGATCTCTCTGGACCTTTTGTGGATCCATGCCTCTGGGATGAAACAGCAGTGAGCAGAGTTCTGACTCACAGTGGAGACAAGTATGGATATCTACAACAAGCTGGTGTACCACACTGTATGTGGAGGCAGGGCTGCGGTCTGCACCGAAACTGTGGCATGCCACAGATTCAGGTGTGTGACTGCATGCTTGCATGTCCTAGTACCTAACTTTGGTGGATCTACACTGGTGGTTCCTGGGGCTCAGAACCTGGGAGACACCAGAGCAGATGGCCAACATTTTGCAGCTAAGGTGGGGACAAAAAGAGCGTCAACAAAGAGTACTTTGTAAGCCTGCATAGCAAGTAACAGACAGCACCACAGAAGGCATTTCTCAGTGGACATCTCCTGCCTACTCTCCTTCCCAGTTGAAGTGCTCCTACTATGTCTACTACACACCACAGCTCAGAAATGGTGCTAAAAGCCTCTATTCCAACAACAGAGGAGCAGACCAGTCTTCTGTCAAGGCTGTGACAAGTACGGAACAAAAAAGGAGACTGGGATCAACAACAACAATCAGGGCAGGCTCTGATCACCATGACACCAACCACAACACAATCAAAGAGATAACAGCCAGCACTCATGGAAGAACGACATGGCAACCAACAATATTAAGAGCAGCCCTTGCAACAAAACTATCGGATGAACACAGTCTACACAGGAACACTCCCACTTTAAACAAAAACAAGCAAAAAATAAAATAACCCTTCAAGACCACATAGATAACTGATACTCCTAGATCCACACAGCCAGAGAAATATAAGTAAAATGAAGGAACAGAAGAACTACTCCCAACTAAAAGAATAAGAGTAATCCCCTGAAAAAATGATCAATGATATAGACCTTGATAGTCTACTAGATCATGACTTAAAAAAGGGAATGGTCAATGTAATAAAGGAATTAAAAAAGACTAGCACTAGAGATGAAGAATGCTTTCAAAAGGAAATTTATACTATAAAGAGGAACTAATGAAAAACAGAAAACACAATTGCTGAGATAAGAGCCAAGCTAAAGGCAGTCAGAAACAGCCTAGATAATGCAGAGGAACAAATTAACAGAAGTCACCCAATCAGAACAGCAGACAGAGAAGCAAGTAAAACCAAATGAAAGCAATATAAGGGACCTATGGAATAATATGAAGCATGCCAACCTACACATAATAGGGGTCCCAGAAGGAGAAGAAAGAGAAAAGGGAATTGAAAAGGTATTTGAAAAAATCATGATTGAAAATGTTCCAAACCTAAAGAAGGAAACAGATATCAAAGTATAGGAGGCACAGAGGGTCCCAAACAAGAAGAACCTAAACAGACTTACACCAATACATAGTGTAATTAAGATGGTCAAATTTAAAGACAAAGAAAAGATTCTAAAAGCAGCAAGAGAAAAACAAAGACTTAGTTACAAGGGAACCCCATAAGACTTTCAGCTGATTTCTCTACACAAACACTGCTGGCCAGAAGGGAGTGGCAAGATATATTAAAAGCAGAAGAAAAAAATGGCATTGTGGAGACTGAACAACCTGCCACTAAAAAAAAAAAAAAAAAAAAAAATGAAATCAAAGAAGAAATTGAAAAATATTTTGAGAGAAATGACAATGAAAACACAACCATGCAAAATCTACAGGACGCAGCACAGGAAGTCCTAAGAGAGAAGTTCATAGTAATACAGGCCTTCCTCAAAAAAGAAGAACAATCTCAAATAACAATCTAACCTATCACCTAAAAGAATTAGAAATAGAAGAACAAAACCCTTAGTCAGTAGAAGGAAAGAAATAATAAAGATCAGGGAGGAAATAAATAATACAGAGATTTTTTTAAAAAATAGAAAAAAAAAATCAAAGACCAGGTTTTATGAAACAGTAAACAAAATGGACAAACCTCTGTCCAGGTCCACCAAGAATAAAAGAGAGAGCACACAAATAAACAAAATATGAAATGAAAATGGAGAGATTACAACCAACACCACAGAAATACAAAAAATCATAAGAGAATACTATTAACAATTATATGGCAATAAATTAGACAGCCTAGAAAAAATGGGCAACTTTCTAGAAACATACAGTCCACCAAAACTGAAACAAGAAGAAATAGATAATTTGAACAGACCAATCACTAGAAATGAAATAGAATTAGCAATAAAAATCCTCCCTGCAAACAAAAGTCCAGGACCAGATGGCTTCAATGGTGAATTCTATCAAACATACAAAGAAGAGATCCTACAAGTCCTTCTCAAACTCTTCGAAAAGATTGAAAGGAGAGAATACTCCCAAACTCATTCAATGAAGCCACAATCACCCTGATACTAAAACCCGACAAAGACACTGCCAAAAAAGAAAATTACAGGCCAATGTTACTGATGAACATAGATGCAAAAATCCTCAACAAAATACTAGCAAAAGGAATCCAACAGCACATAAAAAAAATCATACACCATAATCAAGTTGGTTTCATCCCAGGAATACAAGGATGGTTCAACATATGCAAATCAATCAACATGATACATATGTTTACATAAATTTGTATAAATTAAATATTTTATATACTATTAAAACTCTATTTTGCAACAGTGAAAAGAATACCTTTTAATGCAAGTAGAAATGAGCTAGGGTTGTTAAAAAACTAATAGGTGAATGCAATGGTTGTTCAAGTTAAAGCAGCGGAAATGCCAAAGCAGATGGTATTCAGTGATATTTCTAATTCTAAATGTATACACCAGCATTGTAAACTGTGGTACATGTGGAGAGTCATGGATTGTTATAAGTTTTTTAACCTGGTGATGGCATTAAAAGGTGACATATTATCCAAGTTTTCAGACACCAGAATATGGTTTTGAAGAATGATGAAGGACAGTTTGATGTAGGATATGTGAAATTTTAGTAGTGGGATTTTTAAAATGAGTAAATGTCGGGGTGTTATATTTGTGGAGTCCCTTTGCCATCACTTCAGGGCTCATCTTAGTGACTGGGCAGAAAAAATTCTGCATTCCTAGCACAATAGTAGATCTCTTGGACAAAAGTGTGCTGCTTAAAACATATTTTCTCATTTGCTTATTTATGCTTGCTTCATCAAAATACACAATCAATTACACAACATTGTATTTACCAAAATGCTTGATTTATTTAAATCCCTAGTGAATGGCAAAATACAATGTGTAAAAATCATATTTTGAGTACCAATTATCATTCATTAAACAATTTAATTGTACTATGCCATTTAATCCTCATCAAACAATATTGAATTGGTAATGTTTATATCTTCAGGGCATAGATTAAGAAACTGATGCTCACAGACATCAAAAAACTGGCCCAAGATTTATAGGAAATACTAGATCAAGAGTTTGAGCCCATGTCTTGAAACTCCAGAGTATTTGATTTTATGTTCTACAATTGACTTAAAATAATTTCCATCCCTAAAATGTGGTTCTTTATATTAAATCCAAATTCATTTATACATTACAGTGAATCTCAAATATTAGAGACTTTATTGTTTAGGAAAATAATCCACTTCCAGCTGTAATGGAAAGATTTTTAGATATACCAATGATCCTTCTAAGAAAAAAAAAAGTTTACAATTTGTAGGTGATCTGATGAAAGAAATCAAATATTTAAATAAAATGAGAGATATTATATGATCATGGCTAGGAAGACTCAATATTGTTAAGATATCAGTTCTCTCCAACTTGATCTATAGATCATTATAATCCCAGTCAAAAGCCCAGCAAATCACTGTGTGATTCTAAAATTCATATAGGAAGCCAAAAGATTCAGAATTGCCAGCAATGTATCAAAAAGAAGAATAAAGTAAAAAGCTGACACTACATGACCTAAAGCTACAGTAATCAAGACAATGTAAGATTGGTGAAAAAAAGGACAAACAGACCAAATAAACAGGATGGAGAACCCAGAAATATATCCACTCAAATAAACTCAATTGGTCTTTGACACAGGAGCAAATGCAATTAGAAAGAATAGTCTTTCAACAAATGATGCTGGGACAACTAGATATCTACATGTAAAATGAAACAAAATAAAGTAAATCTATATATAGACCTGACACTTTTTACAAGAATTAATTCAAAATGAGTCATAGATATAATTGTAAAATACTAAACTAAACAATTCCTAGTATGTAACATAGGAGTGAATCTAGGTAATGAATTCAGCAATGACTTAGATAAAACAACAAAAGCATGATCCATGAATGAAAAAAAAAGATCACTTTGTGAAATTCATCATGGTCTATACTTGTGATTTCTTAAATTTTATGTATGATGTTATGATCAAATAAAATGTTTACAAAGATATATTTAAATATAAAATGTACAAGGACTTTAGGGTACTAGCTTTCTCTAGGGAGAGCAAGGACATCATAAATTTGTCATAAGGTTTTAAATGTGTCTGTAGTATTTTGTTTAAAATTTGACTCATAGGGCAAAAAATGACATGTTCAATTTGAATATTATGTAAACTAATAGTTACTGTTAATTATTTCCTGACTTTTTGTTATAACTTTAATAATATAAAAACAACTAATAAATAGAATGGAAAGCATTGAGGAATATCTATTATTTAGAATGCTTGGTAAAAATGCATTCCTGAAACCAGCCTCAGAAACTATGCATTCCCTATTGCCAGAATGTGTGGGTTAAAACTCAGGACTCTTCATATTTAATGATTACACAGATATTAAAACTCTTTTATAGAATTTTTGCCTTTATTACTACATAGAAATTAAAAGGAATTCTAGCCACAGGTAAACTTTTGGACCAACAGACCCTTAAGTATCCCTTCATACTCAGAATTTCTGTAATTATCTTATTTGTCCTAGGCTAGATTTGTGATAAAGGAAGAGGGGAGGAGAGAAAGAATTTGCACGCAGCTGAATGCTTGAAGGGGTAGGTCATTCTGTTGGGGAGGGAGAAATTCAGAAGACACCAGTGATGTCAAAGACAAAAAGATCTTTTTCAAGAGGGTAATTTGTGTTAGGCAAGTGCTTGGTTACTTAGGGGAAAAGGTGTTACACAAATGCAAATTTTCTTATTCCTAAATTGTCTCCTTCTACCATTATTTTCTCTCATCTTTCTCTTCTGAGAACACCATTAATGCAGGTCACATTACTAAATAGAGAAATGAAGGAATAGAGCTAAAACACTGCTGTCCCCCTGGGTAAAGAGTATATCACTCAGTGCACAAAAGCCTTAAGATTTTTTTTTCCCTCCACATCTCCACCTTCACTCCCAGGACTCATATATATCCGTGTTCTTCAAAAAGTCACCTTTGTGAAATTGATTATTTGATTGTTCCCAGTTAGACTGGTGTTGGTGTGAAAAGCAAGCAAAGATATTTCAAACAAGCGGAGATTTGTGCTGATAGCCAGGTGCCTAGGGATTGATATTATTCTGATCATCTTTAACACTGAAACTCTGTGGTCAAGGTCCTTTTATTTTTAATCCTGAAAGCATTTTAATAATCATGCAGGCTGAAAGATATACACAAGAGATTTAATTGTAATTCTTCTATCATGTACAGACTTATTACCTGGTAAATTGCAAAGGGAACTTCATCACAAGTCTAAAAAGCCCCTATTGGTAAATTTCGGTTATGCAGTTATCTTTGAGTATAGATCCCTTTAGAACCAAATTTACATAATACTGGAATGAAGAGAGTATGTCTTTTCTAATTTAGTCTTGTCGACTGAAATAAATGCACAGCCTAAAAGTTAAGAGTTATGTTTTATTTGGCGGGAGGACTCAAGCCGGAATGACAGCCTCTCAGATGGCCCTGAGGGACTGCTCCGAAGAGGTAGCAGAGGAGCTAGGATATATAGGAGCTTTACAACAAAGACCAGGTAGTTGGAACAATAAAAGATTGCTTGTTACCTAAAGAAAACCAGGCATCTCAAGTTAAAGAATTTAGTGCTTTTCTATGTATGGGAGGAAGCAAACATTTGAGCTCACTGAATTCATTCCTTTGACAAGCACCTAGCTATCTAGGGCCAGTATCCTGTCCTTTCTTATTCTGAGTCCCCTCAGGGTGCACCATTGTGAGTGGCTGCAGAGGCTGTGCTTCAGGCCTGTCCCCAGTGAGGGGGTGGCAGCAGCCCCTGATGACTTGGTTTCAGCCTTCTTTGTTTACTGATACAGCTTGCAGCATTTTCACTCACATTGCAGTATTTTCCTTCACAGTCTGAAGTAGATCACGAGAGGGCAGTATATTCACAGCTAACTTTAGAGAAGCAGGGCCACCTGTAGAGAATGGCTTAAGAAACTCATTCCTATTCAGCTCTCTTGTTTCCTTATAAATTGTGAAGTATCATTTCAATGTATAAATTATTTAAGTTATTCATTCATGTATTCAATAAATATTTATTAAGCTTATACCATGTTTCAGGAACTGTGAAAACCAAGGAGGATACAATAGTGGACAGAACAGACAGGTTCTTTTTGCTTATAGATTTCATAAACATCACAAAGAGAATAATCATACATGTATAATTAAAACTGTAATAATCTACCTATGGAATATAACACAAGGAAATGAGGAGAACTTAGATTTTATTCTAGCTCTGTCACTAGCTAAAAATCTGTATCAAAAAAATGAAAAGAACATCTACTTGAATAAACTAATTTAAAAAGTTGTCTTGAATGTGTCCTATGTGTTGGTAACTGCTGTAGCTACTGGGGTTACAGTAGTGAAAACGCCCCTGATTCAGAGTGTCATATTCCACTGGGGAATATTCATCTTATAAAATTTAGCAGGTAAGTAATGAAAATTTAAATAATAATAAACACTATAAAGAATATTAAAGAAGGGCAAGAGTATAGAGAGCTATGTGGGAATAGATTATTTTACACAAAGGGATCAGAGATGATCTCTTGGTTCCCACAGTCCTCAGAATAGAAATTTATTTCTACAGTAACTATCTCTGTGTTAACACAGCAATTACTTTTTTGTCTGTTTAGCCGTCTACCACATAGTTAACCAAATGTCAACATTAACTTGTAATTTTTAAACTAATGAGAATAACTTCTGTTTTCCTGACTGACACCTGACTGAGTAAAGAGAAAGCTCCCAGTGGTCTTCTTCCTTTTCTTTCCCCACCAACATGAACAAATCTTACTCCTTCATTGGGGATTTTTGCCTCTGAGCATTCCATTCTCAGCTGGAATGTCACTGCCTGAGAGAGGACTTTCTTAATGACCCAATATAAAGTAGCTCTCAGCACTATCTACCAGTTTAAACTGCATTCCCTTTGTTTTAGTTTTCTAATTTCTCCTATGAATTCCAAAAGTTTTTATTTTATGTGCATGTTTATCTGTCCCTGCATAAGAGCAGCAAGTCTTGTTACCTGCAGCATTTCCAGTTCCTGACATTGTGCTTGGTATTTAGTGGGTAATCAACAAATACTTGTGGAATGATAAGTGAGTGTTATGACTAATAACAGTAGTTTATAGAAGAAAATTAGTTAATAGTCTTTAGGGAGCAGGAAGTCCTTAAGCTGGGCTTTGAATATTAAAAGAACAAAAAAAAAGAAAAGAAAAAGAATAGGAAAAAAACCGATAAAGACTATATAATAAAAAAATAGATCAGGCAAAATGTATCTGAAACTAATACTATTTGCCCCAAAGTATGAACATTAAACAGAACAGAGTAATTTATGTTGCCAAAAAATAAACTCATCATTTTATTGGCAGAACAGAGCAGTTTCATTTCTTGCTCACAGAACATTATCCAGAACAAGTTAGTGGGAAATTGTCAGGGAGACCATGCTCTGCAAAGTCACTCTGGAATCCAAGTGACATAAGAGTCTTCTATCTTGTATCTGGGGACTTTCTCTTCAATCCAAGATGGAGCAAAAAAAAACAGATTTACACGATTGTCTGAAATAGCTAAAGTAATAAGACACAATACATATGACAATGTTTTTCAGACATTGAACATCAGGCAGCACAAGACTGTGATTTCTGAGGTAGCATAAGCAGACAAAGTAAAGTCAACTCCTTGTCCCAAACTTCTGCCTAGATAGAGTTTACAAGTCATAGTTTAAAATGGGGGAAACCAGGAGGAGCCTGCTGTCCTTAATCTGTTGGGAAAAGTTTGCTGAGAGTCTGGGGAAATAAAGACAGCTATAGTTTTCATGGAGGAATACCAGAGAAGAGAAAGTAACACAAGAGAGCTTTGGATATCTGCCTGTTCAAATCTTTAACCAAGTACTAATCAGAACATGCATACAGGTAACCAAGACTAGAGAAAGAGTCACCTGAAAAAGAAAGCGGAAACACATCTCAGAGCTCATACATAGCTGGTAAACGTTTGTTTTCCCACAACTCCTTATGTAAAAACTCACAGTTCAAGAAACCTCTATTAAAATGTTTTGGAAATAATCAAATAACTTTGTAGGTCTACTAAGCAGGAAGAATTTTGCTATCTATTTTAGTCTTATAGTTTGTCATTTCTGGGTGCTAGCAATGTCCTAATTTACAGATGAAAAATCTGATGCTCAGAGGATAAGTAGTGTACCAAGATCATACAATTAGAAAAAATAGTATATTAAGATAATACAATTAGAAAATTTTCAGCAATGAGTTTTTAGTGTCTAGGGGCAGGGAACCTCATGACATTTTTTTGTTGGTGTTGGTGATTTTGTTTGTTTGTTTTCCAAACAGAAAAGTCAAACTGCTAATGAACAACAGATTTCCTTCATGTTTTTTTTTCTCTTGTTTTAAATTTTAATGTCAAATTTCAGCTGACATTTTACATATTTTTAAGAAAAAAATAGAGACTTTTTATAGGACAACTGAGTCAAATATACTTTTAATAAAAGTCTCAGCCTCTTATAATTCACAGGAAGTGTGAATGTATTGAATATATAATTGCAGACAGAAAGTCACAATCAATAAGTATTAAATTGTTATTATACTACATTGTACTTATGTACATTGTATAGTACATTGTAATTACAGCAAACTAGGAATTATCTTAGTAATGCCCCCAAAAGTAACATATACAAAGGGCTTTTTGATATTCAGGCAAAAAGAGTGGAAAGATCATTATCAAAGATAGTATCTTTAAGTCAATGGCCTAAAAAGTACTATTTTCAATATTATATGAATGTAACTTAACAACCAAGTATCTTGCATGCTGAATCAGTCAATTGTCTCATTAAAGCATTGTTTGAAATAATGTAATTTTGCTCAAAAAGTCTCTCCCATAAATTTAGGAAATGTGATTGATTTTTATCACCTGGAAGATAATATTTACCTGAACACCTTAAATGAGAGAAGGGATAGAAATATGAAAAAGTCCTTGCATTGATTTTGAATCCCACTATTCATATTACTTTCAAAAACAAAAAGCAAATGTATATTCATTTATTCATCAACAAATATTATTTTATACATTCTGGACATAATACAAAGCCCTGAGGATACATAACATAAGTTTCAGTCTTTATTTTTGAGGATTTTCTTGTGTGGTTGAGGAGGCAGACCGACAAATCACAAGCAGCACAAGTTAAATTATATTTACTCAGTGAAAATATTCTGTTTGAGACTATAATTATATATACACACCATTATATATTTGTCCAGACCCAGAGGGTGTGCAACACCTTGAGGTAAGCTAGGGACTTTCAGTGATTGTAATGTATTGATATAGTCTCATCAATTGTAACAAATGTACCACTCTGGTGGGGGCTGTTGATAAGTAGAAGGCTATATGTGTGGGGGCCAGGGGTATATGGAAAATCTGTGTACTTTCCTCTCAATTTTGCTGTGAATCTAAAACTTCTTTTTACAGAACAGTCTTAAAAAGAACATACTTAGAGAAGCACTTTATGTTCAAACACACATTGTGGATATAGTCTCTTTGCCCCTAGAGATTCTTGTCCCACTCTCTCCTTCCAACTCTTTTCCTGGGAGGCTAACTTTGTGGACTATGTCAATGAGAGTCACTAGCTAGAGATGGGAGGGCAGAAAGCAACTGAAGTCCATGCATTTACTCTCCCAGTGTCCTTTCTGCTGAGTTGTTGCGAAGTTACTGCTGTGGTCTATTCTATATTGCTACTGTCTAATGGATTTAGTAATGGTTCATGGTTCCTTTAAGCCTCAGGATGGAAAAGGTAACTCACTAATGCTAGTGCTAGGGCATTGTACTGTACCATTTTAGTTTCCCTAAATCTTATCCACTTCATTAAAAGTGGTTGCTTTACTAAACTCTCTTAAATTATTGAGTGTCAGTATGCAATCTGTTCCCTACTACAACCCTTTTTATTATATAGTCATGTACAAACTGACTTGGGCAAATATGTAAGACACATGAATGAGGACCTAGCAACTTCTGGGGAATCAGAGATTCGAAAAGCCCTCCAGAATCTATGAAAGAAAGAATCCTGAAAACTTGAGAGTAACTTAGTTTTTTGCACAAGCACCAAATGCACCAAATTGAATAGCTTGTTGGAGAGTCATTGTAAAAGTTAAGGCTGGTTGATAATGCATTTGAAATATAAAGGGCACTTCCATTGTTAAAGTAAGCATGCGTGGTATAAATCTGCAAGATTTTGTTACAGATATTCTTGAGCATCATCTTCCAATTGCTTTTCCAAAATAAAATCAATTTCAAGATGAGAATTCAATTAGTTGTACCAAAATTTCATGTTGAAATTTCCTTATTCTTTGCCATCTTTGTTCAAATGTTTGCCAAGAGTGATGTCAATTAGATAAAAATCAGAAACACAATTTGCCCATTTTTATTTCTTCCTCTCCATGAAAAAGGTTTATATCATCACTTTCATGACAGCAGAAAACAAAAAAACCTTGTAATAATAATTTACAAGACACATTTTCATGTTCTGAAGTTTTGGAAATAAATCCTAAAAATGAAGAGTATAGAGCAAGCTATCTTCTAGTAAATTAGATATGTGTAAATACAAATTAACCTAAAATATAAATTAGAAGGTGTTTATTGTGGTTGCACCATCTGACATAGGCTAATTCTGGACAGAGGTTCATAGAATTGGCTTCCACAGTTAGCTCCATAAGGGCATTAATTCTGGCCCAGCGGGGAAAGAGAGGAACTATGTCAATACTAATCCTGGAAGTGGTTTTAATTGACATATTTAGCCACACAAGGCACACTTGGTGTCATTTAATATTAAGGAATAAGACAGACGGTAAAATATTTTTTGGAGGTCGTGAGGGCTAGGTCCAATCCAGGGGAAAATATTATTTTATTAGGAAGTAAGCAGACTTCCCCAATCATGGCCAGTAGATTGAAGTGAAGAATAAGACATGGCTCCTGTTGACCAACGTTGGGGGAAGTAGAGGGTAGTATGGATTCTGGGCTAGATAGTAGACAAGAAAAATACTCAGGCCCAAGGAAGAAAGGTAGTAAAATTGCAGTGTATGTTTGATCTACTGAGATGAAGAATAAGAAGATAGAAAGTAGTAAATATTAATTCAATTTCAAAGATTATACTATTCTCCAGGAACAAGACCTGAATAGCAGGAGCTTGGATTTGATAGTTACCAAAGAATGGGATGGAAAACTGGTGTCTGGGTAAATTAGAGGTAAGACTCGCAGGACTGTGGAAAATGAGGCAGAGATTACAAAAGGATTCTATGAAAACACACTTTGCTTCTGTTGAATTGGGTCCAAGAACTGAGATAATCCACGTTCCCAATTAGGGACATGGCATAGGACAGCACACACCACTGGGAAAGAGATAAGCTCATGTATTTGCAGACAAGTATACTTAATCATTCTGATGGGAACGCTTTTCTAATGTTTGTCACAGCTGGAGGGTAGTAAGTTTTATTTACATGCTATCATAATGCAGTGATTTATAGTCCATTAGAAAAGAGAGATTAACAAAAATGTCCAATAAGTAAATCTATGATGGTAACAAAGAATTTCCTTTCCAAGAAGTATTTCTGTGTATTTTGTGTCTAGGTGATTTTGCCCTACAATTTGGCTTCCTTATTCTAGGCACAGTGTAATGATTAAAAATTACTTCCAGAACAAACAAATGTTTCTTTTTAAGGACATGCGAAAGATTTCTATTAATGAAATATGTCAACAGAAAGAATTAGGTGAAAGACTGACTCTGAAATAAATTATGTGACACACAGATATACAAACTACTTTTCTAAATATAAGCAGATACACTCAAATTAAATGGCAAATGACAGTTATTAACAAATCATAAATCTTACACAATGTGAATGTAATTTCTTTTTGGCAAAGGCTTCTAGGTCCCTGTGGCTGAAGGAAAAAACTCTGTTCTGATAGTCTAGAGATGTTTCCAGATCTGTAGAGTGGGACGATTATATTATTTCCTTATATGTTTCTATGCTGGTAAAATTATAATAAGGAATACAAAAAGAATATCATAACCCATAGGAAATGAGAAGTGAACATTAGCTGTCACTATCACACATATTAGCAATATAGTCTGTCCAACCCCTAGCACATTTATTATTGTTTATTCTGTGTTTATTACATATTTTATGGCTAAGTAGTAATGGAGGTAATAATCTGAGAAGTAACTATGTCAACACACATAATAAGATAATTTCATTGAAATCATGAACACTTGATACAACTAAAGTTGTATTTTTGTTTTAATTTTATTTTTTATTCAAAGTGTAGTTGATTCTCAACATTAGTTTCAGGTGTACAGCAGTGATGCAGTTATATACACATATATATTTTTTTTTTCAGATTATTTTCCATTATACCTTGTTGCGAGATATTGAATATAGTTTCCTGTGCTTGTTATAGTAGGTTCTTGTTGCTAAAGTTCTATTGATAGACAATAAAATGTTATATTTCTGAGCACTTATGTGCTGAATACATTCAAAGGATTTCACATCTATTCTTATTACATTTAATTTGCACACTAAAATGTGAGGCAGACACTGTTACTATACCATTTTTATACCTTAGGAAGTTGAATTGCAAGTCAATAAGGTAATTAGGCCAAAATCACTGAGCTCGTTTGAAATAGAATTTCTACTTGAATCATAGCATACTATTCCAAAGCACATAATCTTAACAATGGGGGCAAGTATAATTTTCTAAATAATATTTAAGTGCACATATGTTCTTTCACAGGCTAGACAGAACTTTCTTCTTTTTTTAATTGAATGCCAGAAAAGATGCCAAGATTCTGTAGTCCCCCACCCTCTTTGCCCATCATCCCTACTTTCCCATGGATAATTCATGAGACTTTCAGCTAGAAGTGAACACTTTCTTGTGTTCAGACTTGTTAGTAACAATTATATTAGCAGAACTTCCTCACAAGCACTTCTCTAGGATAATAAACAGTGTATTCTTCATCCAATTAAATTCAGTATTTAATAAACTAGACATTTTTCAACTCCACTTAGAGAAGACATTTTTTCTTTTGTAAATGTAAGCTCAAGAATAACAAATTTCATTTTTTTCCTTTTATTATATAAAGTTTATTTTTGTTTCTGTTTTAATCATAAATTATGTTACCTCAGTCTGTAATCAAGGACTAGGTCATATGTCTAAGCTTATCTCATGAGAACAAACTTGCATAGTTGGTAACTTGTCACTAACTTGATAAAATATATCTTGCCCAATTCTACAGTAAGCTAAAGTTGAAAATACATTGATTGTTATTCAAGAATAGTAGTGCTTTAAATATGGTTATTTATGAATATGATATGGTAGGCAGCCATTAAGGTGACTCCCAGTGATTCCCAGTTCCTGTTATATATATCCTTGTGGAATAGAAAAAACATTGAACTTGGGGTCCAAATGACATTGGTATTGCTGGTTCATAACATAAGTCTGAAGATAATCCATTAGCCATCGGATAGGATAGAACTAACAAAATTAGAATATGAATTGAAATTTTGAAGATGTATAATAAGATATAATAATTGCAATGAAAAATTTTTTATAGAGTTGATAGCTAAAAGCACAGAAATATCAGAGTAATATTATAATTATGCAGTATTCAATCATTTATTTTTAGTTTTTTCATTTTTTATTGAAGTATAGTTGATATACAATGGTTGTGTTAATTTTTGGTGTATAGCATATTGATTCAGGTATACATATATATATTCTTTTATCAGAATTTTTATTATAGGTTATTACAAGATATTGAGTGTACTTCCCCATGCTGTATCAGGACCTTGTTTATTTATTTTATATATAGTAGCTTGTATCTGCTAATTCAAAACTCTCAATTTATCTCTCCCCTTTTTTTGCATTTAGTAACCATATGTTTGTTTTCTATGTGTATAAGTCTCTTCCTGACTTGTAAATAAGTCCATTTGTATCATTTTTTTAGATTCCATATATAAGCGATATATATTTGTATTGTATGACTTACTTCACTTAGTATGATAATCACTAGGTCCATACATATTGCTGCAAATGGCATTCATTCTTTTTCATGGCTGAGTAGTATTCCACTATATATATATATATATATATATATATATATATATACACACACACTGCCTCTTTATCCATTTTTCTGTCAATGAACATTTAGTTTGCTTCCATGTCTTGGCCATTGTAAATAGTGCTGCTATGAACATTGGCGTGCATGTATCTTTTCGAATTAGAGTTTTTGTCTTTTCCAGGTATATACCCAAGGGTGGGAATGCTGGATCATATGATAAATCTATTTTTAGTTTTTTATGGAATCCCTATACTATTTTCCATAGTGGCTGCACCAAATTACATTCTCACTGACAGTGTAGGAGAGTTCCCTTTCCTCCGCACTCTTTTCCAGGATTTATTATTTGTGGACTTCTTAATGATGGTCATTCTGTCTCCTGTTCCATGTGCACCTGAAAATAATGTATATTCTATTTTGGGGGGGATGTAATGTCCTGAAAATATCAATGAAGTCTAACTGTTCTATTGTGTCATTAGGATCTTTGTCACCTTACTGATTTTCTATCTGGAAGATCTATCCGTTGATGTTAGTGGAGAATACTATTGCTATATTCTCATCAATGTCTTCCTTTATGTCTGTTAATATTTGTTTTATGTTTTTGGGTGCTCCTCTATTGGGTACATATATGTCAATGAGTGTAATATTCTCTTCTTGTATTGATCATTTTATCATTATGCAATGTCCTTCTTTATCTTTCATTATGGCCGTTGTGTAAAAGTCCATTTTGTCTGATGTGAGTATTGCTACCTCCTTTTCTCATTTCCATTATGTGAAATATCTTTTTCCATCCCCTCATTCTCAATCTTTGTGAGTCCTACACCCTAAAGTGGGTCTCTTGTAGGCAGCACATTGAAGTCTCTTGTTTTATATCCAATCTGCCAGTTCACATTTTTTGACTGAAGCACTTAGACCATTGAAATTTAAGGTAATTATTAATAGATTTGTATTTATTGCCCTTTTGAACCTTGTTTTTGAGTTGATTTTGTATTTCTTCTTTGTTTCTTTCTTTTTCTTTTGTTTTTCCTTTTGTAATTTGATCAATTTTATTTTGTATTATGCTTGAGTTCTCTCTTTTTTGGTTTTTGTGACTGCATTGTATGTTTTTGACTTGTGGTTATCCTGTTTTTCAAGTATGTTAACCCATTAATATATCTAATTGCTTTAGACTGATCATCATAGAAGTTCAAACACATTCTAAAAACATTTCCAAGGTTTTCTTACTCCCCTCCTCCACATTTTATGATTTTGATGTCCCCTTTTTCATCTTCATGTTTATTGTTTTGCTATTCATTGTATTTAACACCATATTTTCAATTATGACTTTCTCTTTTCTATAGATTTTTGCTTCTATTCTATTTAGAGGAGACTTTTCAATGTTTATTTAAGGATAGGTTTAGAGTTGCTGTATTCTTTTGGTTTTTGCTTGTCTGAGAAATTCTTTATCTCTCCTGTTCTAAATGATAATCTTGCTGGGTAGAGCATCTTACGTTGCAAGTTTTCCCCTTTCATGACTCTGAATATATCTTGATATTCCCTCTGTGCTGCACATTTTTGTAGAGAAAACACCTTATAGCTTTATGGCTGTTCCCTTGTAAGTAACTCTTTTTCTCTTGCTGCCCTTATAATCTCATCTTTAATAGCCTTTTTAATTGTAATGTGTCTTGGTGTAGTTCTATTTGTGTTTATTTTGTTTGGCACCATCTTGGCTTCCTGTTTCTGGATATCTGTTTCCTTCATTAGGTTTGGGAAGATTTCAGTCAAATTTCTTTAAATATGTTTTTGATTCCATTTTCTCTTTCTTCTTCTGGGACCCCTATTATGGATAGATTGGAATGCTTTATATTACCCACAAAAATCTTATATTGCTTTTATTTTTTTAATCTTTCTGTCTGCTGTTCTAATTGAACAATTTTGCTAATTCTGTCTTCCAGATCACTTATTCATTCTTCTGCATCATTCTGTTTGTTATTTATTGCCTTTAGCTCAGCTATCATCTTGGAAAGTAAGTTTTCTAATTTCCCTTGTTCTTCTTTATAGTTTCTAGTTCCTTGTTACAGTGATCTGCATTTCTATCAATAGCCTTTCTTAATTCCTTCAGTATTTTTATTATCCCCTTTTTTAACCCAAGTTCTCATAGACTAGAGTTGTCAGTTTAATTGTTCTTTCAGGAAATTTCTCTTGTTCTTTTAATTGGGAGTAGTTCCTCTGCTTCTTCATTTTACCTAGATTTCTCTGATTATGAATTTAGGAGTAACAGTTATCCACTGTGGTCTTGAAGAGCTAGTTTTATGTGGGAGTATTCCTGTGTAGACTGTGTGCATCCAATATTTTTATTGCAAGGAATGTTTTAGTATGGTGTCTGCCACATCTTTCCTCCATGTGTGCAGGCTACTATCCCCTTAAAGGGGGTGTGATTGTGGTGACCAGAGTCTGTGCTGGATGCTGAGCAGGGCCTCCTCTTTGCTCTGTGGTTGTGCTTTGTCTGCTTTCCAGTTGTAGTAGAGCCCCCAGATCCATTTCTGAGCTGCAGTGTGAGGTTGGAGCCCTTCCACTGGAAGAGGAGCTGCTGAAGTATTCCTCTGCAGGAGTTGTCTACTGAGATGTGCACTCTTTGGTGTTGTCTGTCACCCATTGTGCAGGCTCACAAAGTACACTGTTGTTGGTGCTGCATTCAGCCCCACCTCAGCCTTGGAAATGTAGGCTGTCTGAAGATCCCTCAGGAGCTGTCCTCACAAAGTCACAAGGGCAAATTCATTAAAGTTAGTCACCAGCACCCAGTGTAGTCAGATGCAGTCGTGCACCTGGACCACCATGGGAGCTAAGGTATCAGCATATACCCCAGCCTTGCTTCTGCCTGCATGTGCCTGCTGTTAACACCAGACCTGCCCTAGCCACACACAGTAATTATCTCTGATGTCTCACAGATGCTGAGCTTACAAAGGCATTAGCTGGGTAAATCTTCCAAAGCTGCCTGGGACAAGGCTCAGATTTCACTTCCACCTCCACTTGGGGGGACCTCACCAGTGTTTGCCTGCTCCCAGGGCTCTTAGAGTCAGAGTCACACCAGCTGCAGGCTTGCTGAGAAGGAGGCTGCTAGGGCAAGTCCCTGCCCCTCCCCTCTTGGATGTGTGTTACAATGGGGTTTCTATGGTGCAGCCATGCCTCTGTGAGCATGCTGAGAAAGAGGCTTCTATGGTAGGATCCCACTCCCCCATCTTAGCATGCATTAACAATATATAGGGAAATTAAGCCATTGCACACACTCCCAGTTGTGGCCTGTACCACACTCCAGTCCCTTCAGGCTGTCTGAGGAGCCAACCCCAGTCTTCCCTCTGGGTCTTTCCTCAAAGCCCCAGTTTTAGCACTCAGCTGCCATGCACCAACAGGTGTGCATCTTGGGCTGGGGAGTGTGGAGAGATGACAAGGATCCTCTGTGCTGGTCTCTCTCTGTTCTGCCTGCCACAAACCAGCAGCTGCACTCTCCTGTAAGTTTCAGGAACTCCCTTTCTGTCTGGGCTGATCTCTCCCCTGGTGAAGGCACTTCCTAGGGTGAAAGAACCTTTCCCTTTTCACAGCTCCCTCTAAGGAGTGCCAGTCCCATCCCAATTCTTTATTTGTTTTTGTTGTCCTGTCTGGTTACATGGAGATCTTTCTTATAGCTTTGAATGTATGAGAACTTCTGTCAGAGTTCAGTAGGTATTCTGTGAGAATCATATAGATTTATTTTTGATATATATGTGGGAGGAGATGAGCTCTGCATCCTTCTATCCAGACATCTTAATCTGACTCTTTACTTCTATTTTTTTAAAATATACCCTAAGTGCTGATGCAATATGAAGCACACCTAGATATATATGTCCTGCTGAGATAGATTTTTATAAAAAGTAGTACTTATCAGGGTTTATTCATGCAGTACAAAGACAAATTCAAGCACATACACAATCAGTCACAAACGCTAAAATGAACATACAAATGGGGGCAGCTGTTAAGTATCTACAGGGAATAATCAATTGCACCTCAACTAGAAATAAATTTATTTGCATTCCTATGGACAAGCATAATCTGTAGTACTATCAGTTTTCTACAATTTATAGTTACAGAGTGACATGAAGACTGATAGGTAAAGATAAACCAATTTGTAGATGTGCTACAAAAGACATCTAATCATCTTCCTTGCTCATTTCAAACTCTTTTTCTTTTTTCATAGAGAATAATGAGAAGAATGCCATGACACACTTCTCATTTAGCACCATCAAAATATCCCTCTGTTAGCAGCAACACAGAAAAGTTAATTGTTTCACTCTTTTATATGTACTACAGTATATGTTACATGGTATGCATACTTAAGGCACAAATATATTTTATTACTGTATGTGTAGATATGCCATTTACTTCCTTTGTAGTAATCATTACAAAGCATTAAAGGACCTATTCATCACTATTTAGTGTGCTTTGGAGATTCTGACATCCTTATCCTTCACTCAGGCTAATTGTCACATCAGGCTAAATGTCACCAGAATCTGAGAAAACTACTTCTTAGTCATATTGTTCCTTCTTAATTGTACTTCATTCATTTTCTCACTCTTCTTTGCTCCTACCATTATACTTTTTCTCCCAATCTAAACCTGACAGATTATGGATAGTACTGGTAAGTGGTGATATGCTTCCAGCTTATTACCGGTTTATTGGAGCTCTCTCTTTTAGGAGCAGTATTGCCACAAATTTGCCTATCAGTAATAATGCTCAGTTATAAAATGTTCATCCTTTATATGCAATGGATATCTTTGCACGATGTACAATGGATATCTCCATCCACCGTAACTGACTTCAAAGTTTGGACCTCAACACAGGTATTCCTAGTTTATTTGGTTGCATATCAGTATCTCTCCTCTATTCAGAAATATCAGTATTTACTTTCCCTTTAAATAAAAAGATCGCAAATAAGCAATGACTAACTATCTCTACAACCCCCACCATGGTAAATGAACCAGAGGGCCAGAAGTAATAAATAATTTATCATGTTAGTTTTTGGCTTGGTCTCCATAATACTAGGCAATTTCCCCAGCTTGCCAGATGGAAATAATTCAACATTGTGTTAATGAGATAAACACCAGGGAAAGAAAACATTTTTTTAAAAAAAAGAAAAGAGAATATAGGAGAAAATGAAAATTAGGACAATTATGTGTTTTTTTGAAATAGGGTGATAAATGCAGGAATCACTGTCAATTAGCCTGAAGTGAAGGGAGATTTAAAATATCGACACATATCAAAAAGACACGTGCAAATCTGACATCTTGTTGAGAAAGTTTCCTGGAGAAACGTTTTCTTCCTTTGGGAGACATACTTTCCCCAAATCATGTATTGCATGGTATATTTGGTTATTGGATTGAATGCATCCAGTTCAATTGCTATGAACATCATGTCTAGGTTTAAATATCCTTTTCTTAGCAGCTGTGACATTAAATATTTTTACAAGTGTAGGGTGGCAAAAACTGCTCAATTAAAATACTCTGCATATTCAGATCAACATCTCTTGTTAAAAAGGATTTTTCCAATCCCCCTCAGGAAATGGGAAAGAAGGCAATCAAGTTTTACAGCAACCACATTGGAGAGCAGTGAAGTGAGAGCTGAGAGACAAATTGCTCTTTCCTACCCAAGGTATAGGAGTGTAATTTAAATATATCACCTTCCCTGCTCCCACACAAACTCAACAGAGGTAGCCTAAGAAGTATAATGACAGAAGAGTACCATAAATAACCACATTTTGGAGAAAAAAGAAGAGTGGCAGTTTCCCCAAAGCCTAAGATAGAGCCCAAGTCTAGGATATAGATCTTTTTTAAAAAGTCTTTAATTGCCACATTATAAAAACACATTTGTACCCAGCAAATCAACGGAATTAAAAGAAATTTTTTCTTATGAGAACCCTTGAGGGAGAGAGAAAATGATAGGGAGGGATACAGTACACAGATGAGGATTTTGTGGTTAATAGAAAGAATCGGATGATAAACTTCAGCTGCATTTGCTCTCTCTTCTGTTTTGCTTAAGTGAGAAGAGTAAGCTAATTTTATTTGGTTTGTATTTTCTATTTGTAACATGAGACAGTTAAAGGAGTCATTTCTTTCCTGGGCCAATCTGACCCTCTATTTTTGGAAAGCCTGTAGTGCTAGAATAGAATTCTCAAGTCACTCAAATGCACTTACATCTGAAATGTGATCAAGGATGGAGAACATGCACATGCATTTATGAGCTGGGAGAAAAGGGGGTAGGAGAGACAAAAATGTTTCTAAGGAAGGAGAGGATATAACTATTCCATGTCCAGTGAATGTCATGAATATGGAAAAGAATGCAGAATAAAGAAATATATGGTAATTTTATTCAGAAAAGTAAGCAAAAAGAGTATGCGTGTTTGGATTAGTCAATGTCAAATCAATTAAAGTTTTCTCCTATATTGAGACTAGCCCTCTTTACAGAGATTTGCATGGTTGGATACTGGAGAATTGATATTCATTTTATCTTGAAATATGATACATTATCATTAAATAAAATATGACTCCACAGATTTACCTAGTAGTTAAGAACAAAGTAAATTGACATCATGATTTGATATTTTTCTCTTGAAAGTTAACTTCAATTTGCTTTATATTTTCTTTAGCTTTCTACTGTACAGTGACTCACAGTACCTGAAAATTAGTTTGTGCTGGAGCCCTGCAAAACTGAAGCTAAATTTGTAGTAACTCTAGATCACAAAGAGAGATTCTTTAGATAGGATTGCCCACTGTGAATTTTTATTAACTTGGAGGAGATGCTGGTTTTGACAGTCTCCTTTTCACCAAACAATTTCTGCAACCTGACTACAAATGCATATCCCTCTGAAACTCTGCCCCGTTGGCTGTACTGCCACTGACAAATAAAGCACTTTAGGAAGTACAGACATTTTCTAACTCTTTGCCTGAAGGCATCAGAGCCAGCAGCAGATTGTAATCCATTGAATGACTGCATGGGAATATCCTGTCCATTTTAAAGCTTGCCAACTGATGCAGAGCTCTGGCTCCTCCCTGGGAAGTCAGCGTTCTGTGGCCAGCCAGATGGGGTCTTTAAGAATCTCAGAGTTCAATAGGAACCTGGAGGGGGAAGCAACTTTTGCTTTATCTTAAAATATTCTGTAATCTGTTTTCAACAAATCGCTCTTTAATAATTGTACTTTTAAAGTAAAGCTATGCTTCGCTTTATCAACCTGTTTGCTTTTTATTTTTCTCTTTTCCACTTATTTTCAATTTTCTGTAAGTTTACTCATTTTAAAGGTAGTGTTACAATACAATATTTCACCTTGCTCATTTCACTTCAGTTTGTGTCTTAATTATATATCATGATTTACTAAAATCATCTTCCACGAAATGGAATTTAAGTTGCCTCTAATTTTTTACTATTAATAAAGAATGCTTTATATGAACACCTTTCTGACTATAAATACTTACTTCTTAAGTTGAATATAAAGGACCACATGGCCTTGATAAAATTGACAAATTGCTTTCTAAAAATGTTCACTGGTTGATAGTTGTAATATATGATTTTATCAAGTTCAAGACAAAGACAAGTTTTCCTATACCTAGACCATCTCAAAGACTCCTTCCAACAATATTATTTCCTGATGGATAAATGTTCTGCCTGTCAAATTACTGTTATGTTATAGCCTGTTAGAAAATTACACAATATATTTGGCACATAGTAGGATGTCAAAAATTTTAAGTAAAATTAATTTGCTTCCTACTCATAAATACATAAAATCCTCCTTAACTGTAACACCATTAGTATAGTTTTTTAATTTTAACTCAGAAATTAAAAATAAATTAATTACTTCTCATTGGGATTAACATTTATATATGTCAAATCTCAGGAACAAAACCTTCCACTCTGACTATTCCCTAGTTTTAAGGAAAATGATGACTATATTTCAAACTTTACTATTGTACAGGAGAAACTCTGATGCAGAAATCTGGATAGATTTAATCCTAGAAATAGCAGAAAAGGACAAGAAGACACTAATTCTATGGTCTTGTTATCAACTGCTATGAAGCAACAGAGGAAGCTGAAAATAATCAAGGATAAGAGGGCTTCTGATCCATTTATAAAGGCAATATAATTTATATACCTGTTTGTTCAATAAAATTTTCAGTACATATGCAGCAGAAGCTACCCTGGTGCATGAAAAAGAGCTTATGCTTTCCAGGCAATGTCTGTAAAATGAAAACAGCAAAAACAGCTAGTGATTCTGTTTGGGGGAGTTGGGGGTGGGAAACAAGCCCATGAGATCAGATTTGTAGCTGTGTAAACAAAACCTTTGGCTTTAATGGTCCACTCTGTGCTTTGTTTTTCACCTGTCTATTTTGGCAACAGGTTGAAGTAGTCTGGAACGTTTCACTTGTTTCTTATTATTTGCAGACATGGTTTCCCTCACAAACCTCAAGTGATGGGATGTGCTTAATAAAGTGAGAATCAAAGGTCTAATTTATTGAGAAAGGACAAAATAGATTTTGTTTCTGTTTATTTTTCATTCTAGAAGGACTGTTATTTTTCTACCACTGTTACTTTTATTATGTACATCTAACCATAAATATAAATAGATAGATACTTAGAGATAGAGATATGTTCATGGCTCTGTATTTTATTACTTGCTATATTTCATTAGGTCATTTTTCCTCCCCCAAGGAAGATAGATGTGTTCTTTCCCATTGTCCAAAAGGCTGGAGGAATAATTTTCCAACACCAGAAGGTCTTCAAAGCCAATAGGCCAACATTTCCAGTCAGGTAGGTAATTATAACCAGCACTAACTGGGCTCTCCAAACTGAAGGTTGCTGATCCTGCAGTACAAAAATTATTTGCAGCTGTGGACAATTAACAGCCAGTAGGCCAGGGAAAAATACAACCCTCTTCTGCACAATTCCACTGCCAGAGCTACTTTGACAGCTATATAATTACATGGACCATAAATTACACTCAGTAATCACCTTGTTTATAGTTTCTTCATTCCCTGTAAATGAGTAGCATAATGAAATGAGATTTCATAACCACCAGATGCATAGTGAGCCGCTCACTAGACTCTGGTGATGGCTAAGAGGCAAATCCTTCCCAAGGAGAGGGATTTCGGTGGGCTGCTGTTGGCTGGTCACAGGATTGGCAAGTGAGCCAGTGCTCTGAGCTTGGGGCTGCCAACGACATTAAGCAGCTCCAGGATGGAAGCTATATGATGTACCAACAGCTGTGTGAAATGGCATCCTCTTTGAAAGGAAATTTGTGCTTTTTTAATTTCATGTACAACAGCCGCATTTACTGACATTTGCATGTTACCTGACGAGTGCATGTGGAGATTCCTCAAGAGTCCATCTTAAAAGTAATGACAGTGGGCAAGTGTTCCATAAAAAAAGTATTTACTTCAGTATGGGTAAGTGAGTGGTCTATTTTTATAACATGGGGATATAGTAAATGAACAAGAAATATAACCACATTTCTCAAGGTCATTTTTTCCTCCATATGGAAATATTTTTCGAAAATCCTTTGTACCATATTCAGATACCTAGCGAGAGAAATAAGAATGTAAGTAATAAAAATGCTACTCATCTTTGTTCTGAAGTTTTCACAGGTAACCCACCTTCTGATACTACTCCCCACTCTTTTGTAATAAACTAATGACAAATCATGGTTTTTAGAATCAATAGCATTCATCTAAGAATTATACTTTTTTTATGGGAAAGAAGAACAAATAATTTCCGTCTTAAATTCCAAAGCCCAAATTATTTGCAAAACATTTATTAGAACTTAAGTCATTACTGCAACAAGAATTATTTAAGGATAAATATGAATTACCTGCCACTGCTTCTAAGAGCTGAGAGTGATAAAAAAAAAAAAAGCATGAATCTAGAAGCTCTAATTACCTGCCCAAGTGTGAGTTGGTTACACAGTACCTACTTTAATTACCATCTGATTAAAATTAATTCTAGCTGGGAAGGGAGAAAGTGGAATAAGGAAACTACAGTCTGAAGGTTATTGTTCCAAGTGCCACCAAATGCAAACAAGTAAAAGAGAGAATATCTGATTGCAGGACATGTACTGTGATTGACTATTCTGAAATGTGAAACATGTTTTTAGATATTTGTTGTTTTGACACATACTTTCTTATTTTCTGAACTTTTGTACACATTGCATCCTTCATCTTTTCACCAGAGGTATCTAGATATGGCAATATTTTCCTCAGGTAGAAGTATTCCTGTTGAAATAAAATCATTCCAAGGTATGAGAGACATTCCTGGGACTTTGACCCCAATTCTCAATGGCTATTTCTTCAGTGACAAACTTAGAATATAAAGAACAGCAACTAATTTATTTTATCATATTTCCAGCATAGTATTTGTAGTGAGTTTATCAAAGACAGAGAACAGTGTAACTTCTTTGAAAGTCATGACAAATTCACCAAAAGCTGAGGTTTATATGTAAGGGTGTGTGTGTGAGTGTGTATGTTTACTCAAACCACCGAACTTGATGGAGGCATCAGGCAAAACAGGAAATAACATCAACAGGTCAAATAGTTTAGTTCCTGGTTAACATTAAGAGTTTAAAAACTATCTATCCTTTATGTAGATAGGTATTTTCAATTCACTTGCCATTGATAGGATTTGAAATTTGATTTGGATTTACATTGGAAATGGTGGATTTACAGTCAAATATCTGTGCTCAATTACCTGTCACTCTTCTGATAAAAGTGAGCACTTCTAAGAATGCTGTCAAGAATCAGTATATTAGTTAAGAAACAGAATAAATTAACCAATTAAAACAAGGCTTGAAATTGCAACTTTCCTTGTCATTGTTGCTCTAAATGGCAGGAGATCTAAGTGAGAAATATCTTAAACAATACAGGTACTATCACTACCACGATGCAGCCAAAATCATAAGTTGTTAACTAAATTTTGGGAGCTGAAAAAAATTCATGAGTATAAATCAAACGTCACAGAACCCATCTTATACAACTAAAGGAAATAAACAAAAAGAAGTAAAATAGCAAAAATAAGCTAGCAGCATTCAGCTGTGAAAGGTGCAAATTCTGTATCAAAAATCTTGCAAAACATGCTCTGGTAGTAAAGGAATAAACCAGTAAAAATTGAAAGTAGGCAATAAGAATCCACAGAAATTTCATCCTGTTCAATCCAAAGCCATCCCCCCCATCAGCAGCCCCCACCAGTCACCACAGACAATAGCACTGTGGGGAGAAGAAGTGAAGGATTGAGGAAAGGGGGAGGGATAAATTAGGAGCTTGGGACTAGGAGATACACACTACTATGTATAAAATAGATATACAACAAGGTCGTGCTGTATAGCACAAGACTATATTCAATATCTTATAGTAAACTATAATGGAAAAGAATCTGATAAAATAATTATATCTATATGTATCTATATATATCTGAATTACTTTGCTGTACACCAAAAACTAAAACAACATTGGAAATCAACTACACTTCAATAATAAATAAATAAATACTTAAATAAATAAATACATAAAATGAACTTCAGTAATTTAGGGTGTGTCCTTGATAATTATAATCTGAAAGGAAGAGGTGGTGAGGTGGTAGTGGACCAGATGGGAAGGGAATGGAACTAGAAAATGAGGGAAAAGAAATAGAACATATTTCTTTGTTAAAGTGACATTTTGCTAGAAACTGACGTCATTAATAGAATTTGTCATTTAGTTTCCATCTGACAAGGAGAAAAGCAATAATATTAATTATCACAATTAAATAGTTAATGATTTTGTAGTTTCGATTTGCATTTCCCTGATAATTAGTGATACTGAGCATTTTTTCATGTACTTATTGGCCATTTGTATGTCTTCATTGGAGAATTGCTTGTTTAGATCTTCTACACATTTTTGGACTGGGTTCTTTTTTTTTTTTTTTTCTTATTAAGTTGTATGAGCTCTTTATATATTCTGGAAATTAAGCCCTTATCAGTCTCATCTTTTGCAAATATTTTCTCCCATTCTGTAGGTTGTCTTTTTGTTTTGCTTATTGTTTCCTTTGCTGCATAAAAGTTTATAAGTTTAATTAGGTCCCATTTGTCTATTTTTCCTTTTTTCTATTGCTTGGGTAGATTGCATCACCTCACACCAGTCAGAATGGACATCATTCAACAGTACAAAATCAATAAAAGCTGGAGAGGCTGTAAAGAAAAGGGAACCCTCTTACACTGTTGGTGGGAATGTAGCTTGGTGCAGCCATTATGGACAACAGTATGGAGATTCTTCAAAAGACTAATAATAGACTTAGCATATGATCCAGCAAGCCCATTCCTGGACATATATCCAGAGGGAACCTTAGTTCAAAAAGATACTTGCACCCCAATGTTCATAGCAACACTCTTTACAATAGCAAAGACATGGAAACAACCTAAATGTCCATGGACATATGACTGGATCAAGAAATTGTGGTTGTGGTATATTTATACAATGGAATATTACTCAGCCATAAAAATAATAAAATAATACCATCTGCAGCAACATGGATGGATCTGGAGTTCATCATTCTAAGTGAAGTAAGCCAGAAAGAGAAAGATAAATACCATATTATATCACTTATATATGAAATTTAAAAAAAGACAAATGAACTTATATAAAAAACAGACATGGTTACCAGTTGAGAGGAGAGGGTGGGAAGGAGTAAATTGCGATTTTGAGATTTGCAGATACTAGCTAATATATATAAAATAGATAAACAACAAGTTTATACCATATAGTACAGGGAACTGTATTCAATATCTGGTAGTAACTTATGGTTAAAAAGAATATGAAAACAAATATAGGTTATGTTCCTATATGACTGAAGTATTGTGCTGTACACCAGAAATTGACACATTGTATAAACTGACTATACTTTGATAAAAATAAATATAAAATTAGTTAATGATTAATAAAAACAATTTAAATTCCTAGAAGAAATATGTTGCCAAAGGGAGAATGCAGTACCCCAAGTGAAGGCCGTCTGCTCACTGTGAATAAGAGTGAGCAGGAGGTAGCAGAAGTACTCTTTTATTTCTTTTTGCACTGGCTTGGAATGAGAAGGGAATTAATGCTAGGTGAACTTAAATATTAGAATCATATTAAGCCAGGATAATAGTTATATGGTATGTCTATGCTAAACAAAGCTCTCCCACCCCCAGTACCTACAGTATTCCATGTAACTCCAGCAAGGCAGTATGAAATTTAATACATGAGAGCACAGTGAAAACATCCACTGACTATAAAACCCTTTACTGATACCCAGCACCCACCTCAAGAGCTAACAGAAAATCAGAACATTGGATACATAGCAGAACCTGTAACCTTTATTCTTTAATCTGAAACTCTGAAGGGAAAACCCAAATGCAGAGGTCATCTAATGTTTGAAGTGAGCCAAAAAAATAACACATTCACAAAACACTTAACCAAATGCAAGATCCAGATGGATCAGCATACTTAATTAGCAGAGAGTCTAGACAAATATGACAGGACAACAATACAAAAATACTAGATCAAATAATAGAAAGGAAAGAAAGATGGAAATGATGGAATAAAAAGGGAAAAAATAGGAGGAAAAATTAGCTCTGCAAAAAATTATAGGTAATAGAAGAAAAATGTTCAACAATACCTTTGTACAGGAATTAGAGGAAACACAAAATATGTGAAACATATTTAACAATGAAATGTTAAGATAACAAAACAAGTGATAATAAATTGCTGAAAAAGCAACTTTCTCATAGTAAACTATACCAGAGCAAATCAATACACTAAAAATTAGAATAGAAAACATATGGTAGAAGATCACATCAGTGACAAAGAGAACAGGCATTAAAATATTACCGACAGGTGAAGGTCGAAATCTAGCATTCCTAATGGACCTCCATTGACACCTGAAGTTAGTCTAGTCCTTGTTACTACTGAGCAAAAGGAGTTCTGGCTCATTTCATGGTCCCATGGACACTATGGGGAGGGCTGCCTCAATACTCCAGGGCAACAGTGAAAGTCCTGATTCTTCACTGGGTTTTCTCTTACACCACAGCAGCGGCGAAGTTGAGGAACACTTTATTACTTTTGGGTGGAAATCTAGGCTCCTTAAGTTGTTTCCACTGACACCAAGGAGTGGTGGTTTTTTTACTGGCCAGCAAGGATGTACATCCCAGCTCTCTATGTGGTTGTCCATAACAGCATCCCAGTGGGGATATGGGAAATCCTCATGACATTCTAGTGATAGTGCAAGTCTAAGCTTTCCCACTTGGCCTTTGCCGGCATGGGTTAGGGGTGGGTCTGTAGTTTTTTTTTAAATTATTATTATTTATCTGTTTGCTTGTGTGTGTGTGTGTGTGTGTGTGTGTGTGTGTGTGTGTGTGTTTGTGTATGTGTGTGTGTGTATGGTGATTGCCTGGAATAGAGAAGTTTTGTCTAAAAGTTTTCTATTTTATGAGGCTGCCACTTTCCTGATCCTTTGGTTAGAAAGAACAAGTTTTGTTAGACCTCTCTTTTCTGTACCTGTGGATGTTTCCAGTTACATGACTTCTTTAGCTCCAAGTCTGGGGTACAGGAGAAAAAAATAAAACTCAGGGAAATCATACTGTGTTGTTTCTTGGGTCTGAAGTCCCTAGATAGGCTTTCTTGTTCTCCCCGTCTTTTAGGGTCTTCTAATATTTGTTTTGTACACAATGTTGATGGTTTTTAGCTGTTCTTACTGGAAGGGACAGGGAAGAGTACATATATTCCATCTTTCTGAAAGCAGAAATCTGAACATATTTCTGAAAAATTGAAAGTGGATGGAAGAGTGGTAATTGACTAGATTAGTAGAGGAAGCCAGCTCTCAAGTGCCTGTAGAGGTTTCTAACAAAAGTAAAAATATCTGGTACTGACAAAGGTGCAAAGAGCCCTTGTAAATCTCATACATTGATGGTGGGAATGCAAAATGATATAGATGCTTTGGACAAGTTTTGACAGTTCCCTGAAAGTTAAACATATACTTATCACATTACCTAACAATACTATTGCTAAATCATCTTGTTCAAGAGTAACAAAAAAGTATTTACAAACAAAACAAACAAAAAATCTATGTGAATATGAAAGTTCACTTGTTCACAACAACAACAACAACAACAACAACAACGACAACTCAGATGTCCACAAACTAATAAATGGTTTATAAAATTATGACACATCCAGAAATAGAATCCTGCTCATTGTAAGAAGTGAACTTCCATTAATTTAACAGCATGAATGAATCTAAAAAGTATTATGTTATTGATTGATGCAATACACAAAAGATTGCCTAAAAGTTGATTCCATTTATATAACATTCTGGAAAAGGCAAAAATACAAAAAAATAAAATCAGATCAGCGGATAGGAAAGAGTGACAACAAAGGGGCATGAGTAAACTTTTTGCAATGATTGGCAATATCCTACATGTTGACTGTGGTAGTAGTTACATAATTTATCATCTGTCAAAACTCATAGAACTCTGGATTTTAAAAGTATAAATTTAAATGTGTAATCTACAATTCAATGAATTTAACTCAAAAATAATGAAGTTAGAAATGGACAAAAAATCCTTAATAGAAGATTTAACACTAAAATAGAAAAAATATTTTAAAAATTAAAGAAGTTAAGACAAATTGATAGAGTGGTCTTTTATGTTTCGGGACCAAGTTCCAACATGTATGTTGGGGAGAGAGAGGTAGAGGTGGGGTTTCACCAGCTCAACAAGCCATGTTCAGGACACCAGATGGGTGTCCTAGAATTCAACTCAATTCTGACAATGTCTACCCAGAGACAGTATCAGATCACACAGGTTAAGGGTTCAGTTCAAAAAGACTCCCCCGTCTCAGTTGCCAATCACAAGTTGTAGGTCCCAAGGTTATCCATAACTTCTGTCCAATTTGGCTACAAATTGGAGGTCTGCATGACTCCTTCCTCAAATTTTATTAATTTGCTAGAACATTTCACAGAACTTAGGAAAACAGTTTACTTATCTTTACTGGTTTATTACAAAGGAATACAGATGAACAGCCAGATAGAAGAAATATGAAGGACAAGATATGTGGAGAGGAACATGAAGCTTTCATGTCCTCTCCAGGTTCTCCAATCTCCCAGCACTTCCATGTGTTCCCCAGTGAAGAAGGTCTCTGAATTCCTTATTGTGTTTTTATGCTTCATTACATAGGCATGATTGATTAAATTATTCGTCATTGGCAGCTGATTCAACCTCCAGCCCCTCTCCCCTTCCTGGAGGTCAGAGAGTGGAGTTAAAAGTTCTAGTTCTCTAACCACATGGTTGATGAAATCCAAAATTTACCTCATTAACCTAACAAAAGTCACCTTTAGTGCTCTTATTACTTATGAAATTCCAACGAGTTTAGGCGTTCTTTGCCAGAAACAGGATGAAGACAAAAATACATATAGTTCTTATGAATCACAATCTCACAGATGGACATAGGAGAGAAAAGAAAATTAAAGATTTAATGCAGTCAAAATTCACTAAAAAGTAATTTCAGAAATACAAAGAGGATTAAACAAAGGGGATGAATTTAAGAAAGATAAAAAGTCACAATTCCCAGAACTGAATTATGAGTTTCCATATTGAAAATTATCACTGCAAAAAATAGTAAATGAGAAAGAAACCACATCATAGTGAAATTTTAGAACAAAAGGAAAAAAGAGAATGCCTAAAGTCTTCCATGTGTGAACAAGTTGTGTAACCAGTAGTCTGAGGACCTAACTCCATACAACAGTGGGCTGGCAGCAGATCCAAACCCTCTGGGCCTTGCCACCAGCTACCCCAAGAAATGTCACAACCAACCAATAGGCTCAGGGAAAGGTCCTGCCCACCAGCAGGCTGGCACTAGCCTCAAACTTCTTTGGGCCCAATGGCAAGGCATCCCCAAGTCTCAGCCCTGCCCATCAGTAGGTTGACATAATCCCTTGGCCTCACTGGGCCCATAGCCAGACATGCTAGGACCTAGCCTCACACACCATTGGGGTAGCACTAGTTCAGGGTCCCCTCAGACAAAACCTCACCCAACAGCAAGCTGACACCATATCTGAGACTCCTTGGACTTCATGACCAGCTATACAAAGATAAGTCCCTGACAACCAGCACAACTACAGCCTCTGCAGGAGGCAGGGCCTGGCAACTAACAATGCTGGGGGCCAGACCAACTTCCAGTGCATTTGCAGTCAACCCTGTCACAACTGAAGGGTCCACACAGGAGAACATTCCTAGAGCATATATTTCTGGTGACCAGATGGGAGTATGCTGCTGAGTGTGCTTATTTCCTACAAAAGGCCACTTCTCCAAGGTGTGGAGACATATCTGAAGTAATACATAGATATAAAAACAGAAAAATAAGTGGAAGGAGGAGACAGAGGAATATGATACAAATGAAGGATAAGATAAAACCCCAGAAAAGAACTAAGTGAAGAGGTTATAAGTAATGTAACCAAAAGAAAGTTCAAGTTAATGATTATAAAGATGCTTAATGAACTCAGGAGAAGAATGGATGAACACAATGAGAAGATTAACAAAGAGTTAGAAAACGCAAAAGAAGACAAAATAAGGCTGAAGAATACAACAATTGAAATAATAAGTACTCTAGAAGGAATTGACAGTAGATTGAATGATACAGAGGAATGTATCAGTGGACCCAAAGACAGAGTAATGAAAATCACCCAAAACAAAATAAAAAAGAGAAAAGAGAATTTGAAAAACTGAGGATAGTTTAAGACATCTCTGAGACAACATCAAGAGTACTAGCATTGGCATAATAGAGGTTCCAGAAGAAGAGTCAGAGAAAACACTTGAAAAAATAATACCTCAAAACTGCCTGAAACTGAGAAAGGAAATAGACAGCTACAGAAACAGAAAATTTCAAACCAGATGAACCCAAAGAGATTCACACCAAGGCAATTATAATTAAAGTGAACAAAATGAAATATAAAAATAGAATCTTAACCAATACCATGCTGTCTTGATGACTGTAGCTCTATAGTATTGTCTGAAGTCTGGGAGAGTTATTCCTCCAGCCTCTTTCTTTCTCTTCAGTAATGCTTTGGCAATTCTAGGTCTTTTGTGGTTCCATATAAATTGTATTATGATTTGTTCTAGTTCTGTGAAATATGTCCTGGGTAATTTGATAGGGATTGCATTAAATCTGTAGATTGCCTTGGGCAGTGTGACCATTTTAACAATATTGATTCTTCCAATCCAGAAGCATGGGATATCTTTCCATTTTTTAAAGTCTTCTTTAATTTCCTTCATCAATGGTTTATAGTTTTCTGTGTACAATTCTTTCACCTCCTTGGTTTGATTTATTCCTAGGTATTTTATTGCTTTGGGTGCTATTTTAAAGGGGATTGTTTCTTTTCTTTCTTTTTCTGTTGATTCATTGTTAGTGTAAAGAAATGCAACTGATTTTTGAACATTAATCTTATAACCTACTAGATTGCTGAATTCTTCAATCAGCTCAAGTTTTTGTGTGGATCTTTTAGGGTTTTCTATATATAGTAACATGTCATCAGCATATAGTGAAATTTTACCCCTTCCTTTCCAATTTGGATCCCTTTTATTTCTCTCTCTTGCCTGATTGCTGTGCCTAGGAATTCCAAGACTATGTTGAATAGGAGTGGTGATAGTGGGCATCCTTGTCTTGTCCCAGAATTTAGTGGGAAGCTTTTGAGTTTTTTACTGTTGAGTCCTATGCTGGCTGTAGGCTTGTCATATATAGCTTTTATTATGTTGAGATATGTTCCCTCTATACCCACTTTGGTGAGAGTTTTTATCATAAATGTGTGTTGAATTTTATCAAATGCTTTGACATATAGACCAATGGAACAGAATAGAGAGCCCAGAAATGAACCCACAAACTTTTGGTCAACTAATCTTCGACAAAGGAGGCAAGAATATACAACGGAATAAAGACAGTCTCTTCTGCAAATGGTGTTGGGAAAACTGGACAGCAGCATGTAAAGCAATGAAGCTAGAACACTCCCTTACACCATACATAAAAATAAACTCAAAATGGATCAAAGACTTAAACATAAGACAAGATACAATAAACCTCCTAGAAGAAAATACAGGCAAAACATTACCTGGCATACATCTCAAAAATGTTCTCCTAGGACAGTCTACCCAAGCAATAGAAATAAAAGCAAGAATAAACAGATGGGATCTAATGAAACTTATGAGCTTCTGCACAGCAAAGAAAACCATAAGCGAAACAAAATGACAACCTAAGGAATGGGAGAAAATTTTTGCAAATGAAACCAACAAAGGCTTGATCTCCAGAATATATAAGCAGCTCATATGACTTAATAAGAAAAAAACAAACAGCCCAATCCAAAAATGGGCAGAAGACCTAAACAAGCAATTCTCCAAGGAAGACATACAAATGGTCAATAGGCTTATGAAAAAAATGCTCAATATCATTAACTATCAGAGAAATGCAAATCAAAACTACAATGAGGTATCACCTCACACCAGTCAGAATGGCCATCATTCAAAAGTCCACAAATGACAAATGCTGGAGAGGCTGTGGAGAAAAGGGAACCCTCCTACACTGCTGGTGGGAATGCAGTTTGGTGCAGCCACTGTGGAAAACATTCTGGAGATTATTCAAAAGACTAGGAATAGACTTACTATATGACCTAGGAATCACACTTCTGGGCAATATCCAGAAGGAACCCTACTTCAAAAAGACACCTGCACCCCAATGTTCATAGCGGCACTATTTACGATAGCCAAGACATGGAAACAGCCTACATGTCCATCAACAGATGACTAGATAAGGAAGAAGTGGTATATTTTTACAATGGAATACTATTCAGCCATAAAAACCGACAACTTAATGCGATTTGCAGCAACATGGATGCTCCTGGAGAATGTCATTCTAAGTGAAGTAAGCCAGAAAGAAAAAGAAAAATATCATATGAGATCACTCATATGTGGAATCTAAAAATACCAAAATGTAAATATAAAACAGAAACAGACTCATAGATATAGAATACAAACTTGTGGTTGCCAAGGGGGCGGGGGGTGGGAAGGGACAGATTGGGATTTCAAAATGTAGAACAGATAATCAAGATTATACTGTATAGCACAGGGAATTATATACAAGATCTTATGGTAGCTCACAGGGAAAAAATGTGACAATGAATATATATATTTTCATGTATTACTGAAAAATTGTGCTCTACACTGGAATTTGACACAACATTGTAAAATTACTCTAACTCAATACAAAAATTAAAAAAAATAGAACTTAAAAGCAGCAATGGGAAAGGAGCTGGTTACATATAAGAAACTCCTATATAAGACTTAGTTGACTTTTCAGCAGAAATTTTGCAGGCCAGAAGGTAGTGAAACAATACATTTAAAGTAATGAAAGGGGAAAAAAACAAACACAAGGATACTCTACACTGCAAAGCTGTCATTCAAATTTGAAGAAGTAAGAAATTTTACAGACAAGCAAAAGCTAAAAGAGTTCAGCACCACTCAACCCACTTTAAAACCATTTTAAAGGGAATTCTCTTATCAGAAAAAATCACAAATAGAAATATAACAATTATGAAAGAAAAATCTCATTGGCAAATGAGGCAAATATACAATAAAGGTAGTAGATTGACCACTTATAAAGCAATTAGGAAGATTAAAAAACAAAAGTAGTAAAATCATTTATGTTCATAATAAATAGTTAAGGGACACATAAAAGAAAAAGATGTAAAATATGATGTAAAAAACATTAAAAGTGGGGATGGGTGTAAAAAATGCAGGATTGTTAGAATGTGTTTAAACTTAAGAGATCGTCAACTTAAATAATCAAAATTCTGGGATCAGATGGCTTCACAGGTTAATTCTACAAAACATTTAAAGAAGAATTAACACTGATAATTCTCAAATTATTCCCCCAAATTGAATAGAACATAATACTCTCAAAGTCATTCTAGAATATCATCATCACCCTGATACCAAAACTAGACAAAGTCACCACAAAAAAGAAAATTACAGGCTAATACCCCTGATGAACATAAATGCAAACATCCTCAAAAAAATACTAGTAAACAGAATTCAATGGTACATTAAAGGGATCATTCACATCATGATCAAGTGGGATTTATCCCAGAGATGCAAGCCTGGTTTATCTCCATAAATCAGTGTAATATATCACATTAACACATTGAAGAATACAAATTATATCATCTGAATAGAAGCAGAAAAAAAAAACTTTCAACAAAATTCAATATCAATTTATGATAAAAATCCTCAACAAAATGTATATAGAGGAACTATATCGCAACATAATAAAAGCCATATGTGACAAATCTACAGCCATTATCATACTCAAAAGATGAAAAATAGAAAGCTTTTTCCTTTAAGTTCAAGAAAAGGATGCCCACTCTTACCACTGTTAAAACATAGGGATGGAAATCCTACCCAAATAAATCAGATGAGAAAAAGAAATACAAGGTATTCAATTGTAAAGAAAGAAGTAAAACTGTCACCAACTGCAGGTTACATGATACTATGTATAGAAAAGCCAAAAGATGCCAAAAAAAAAATTAGAACCCATGAATGAATTTAATAAAGTTGCAGGATACAAAATTAATATACAGAAACCTGTTGTGTTTCTATTTACTAATAATGAACAATCATATTTACAATAGAATGAAAAAGAATAAAATACCTGGGAATAAATCTAACCAAAAAGCTAAAAGACCTGTACTCAGAAAAAACTATAAGACATTGATTAAAGAAATTGAACATGTCAAGATCAAGTGGAAAGATAACATGCTTATGGATTGAAAAAATTAAAATTGTTAAAATAATCATACTACCCAAGGAAATCTGTAGATTCAGTGCCACACTTATCAAAATACTAATGGCTTTTTTCACAGAACTATAAAAAATAATTCAAAAGTTTGTATGAAAACACAAACTACCTAAATAGCCAAAGCAATCTTGAGAAAGAAGAACAAAGCTGGAGGTATCATGTTTCCTGATTTTAAAGTATATTACAAAACTACATTAAACAAAACAATATGATACTGGCACAAAAATGGGCATTAGATCAATGGAACAGAATAGAGAACCCAGAAATAAACCCACACTTACATGGTCAATTAATCTACAACAAAGGAAGCAAGAACATACAATGGGGAAAAGACAACTTCTTGAATAAATGGTGTTGAGAAACCGGACATCAACATTAAAAAGAATTAGACTGGATTACTTTCTTACATCATATACAAAAATAAACTCAAAGTGGTTTAAAGACTTAAATGTAAGTCCTAAAATCATAAAACTTCTGGAAGAAAACAGGCAGCATGCTCTTTGACATGGATCTTTGTAGTATGTTCTTTTCATAATCTGGCTTCTCAGGCAAATAAAATAAATAGATGGGATTACATCAACCTAAAATATTTTGTATAGTAAGGGAAACTATAAGCAAAACACAAAGACAGCCCATTGAATGAGAAGACATTTGCAAAGGCTATATCTTATAATGGGTTAATATCCAAAATATAAAAGTAATTTATACATCTCAATATCAAAAACAAACAGCCTGATTTAAAAAATGGGTAGAGGACCTGAAGAAACAATTTTCCAGAGAAAACGTATAGATGGACAACAGATACATAAATAAATATTCAACACCACAAATCATCAGGGAAATGCAAATGAAACCACAATGAGATATCACCTCAGACCTATCTAAAAGGTTATGCTCAGAAAGACAACGATAAGAAGTGCGACAAGGATATGGAAGAAATAGAAACTTCATCCCTTGTGCGCTATTGGTGGGAATGTAAATTGGGGCAGCCTCTATGGAAAACAGTATGGAGGTTCCTCAAAAATAAAAATAGAACTACTATATGAACTTGTATATTTTTCCAAAGAAAGCAAAAACACTACTTCAGAAAGATATATGCATCCTTAAGTTTATTGCAGCATTATTTACAATAGTCGAGCTATAAAGGCAATCTAAGTATTCATCTATAGATGAATGGGTGAGGAGTTGTGTGTGTATATATACACACACACACACACATATATAGTACAAACATACACACACACACACCACACATACATTGGAATATTACTCAGCCATAAAAAGAATGAAATCTTGCCATTTGCAACCCAGAGGGTATCATGCTAAGTATGTAAATCAGACAGACAATACTGTATGACTTCACCTATATGTGGTATCTAAAAAATCAAAATGTAGGTACAAACATGACAAAACTAAAACAGATTCATAGATACAAGGAATAAGCAGGTGGTTTCCAGAGTGCAAGGGGATGGGGTGATGTGTAAAATTAGTGAGGGAGATTAAGAGGTACAAATTTCCAGTTACAAAATAAATGAGTCATAAGGATGAAGTGTACAGCATGGTGAATATAGAATATACACACATATATACGTACCATATCTTCTTTATCCGTTCCTCTGTTGATGAACACTTAGGTTGCTTCCATATCTTGGCAATTGTAAAAAAATTCTGTTATGAACATTGGAGTGCATGTATCTTTTTTACTTAGTGGGGTTTTTTGATGTAGAAATTTCTTATCTTAATTTCTTAACCAAGTGCATGCTTTTTTCCAGAACTATATATTTATACAATTGTTTCCCAGTCTCTATTTTGTTTATTCAAAATATACATGCATACACACAGGTATAGATATAGACAGGAATACCTACAAATACAATAAAACTACATAATACTAAAATTACAGACAAAATGATCAAATGAATCATGAAGATTTTACCTATGTAAAAGGAAAAGTAGATGAGATATGTGGGGTGTAATATGTTTTTAAAAAAGAATTGGATTTTATTCTCAAAGCAATAATAAGCTGTTGAAATGGAGCAGGTGGCTGTCATGGTTAGATTTATGTGCTTTTGTGATCACCCTGGTTTCTCCTTAGTAATTATTTATAGTGGGAAAAAGATGTAAACAGACATTGTTTTGGAGGCATTGCAGTCCTCCAGGCAAGAGATGGTGTTTACTCGTACTGGGTTGGTAGAGTTGGATGTGGTAGTAAGATGAGTCCATTTTGCAGAAAGAACTGACATGACTACTTAACAAATTGCACATGAGATAGGCTAAGCCACCTCCAAATGAGTACAAAGCCCCCTCTGCTGCCTTTTTGCTTGTGATGAACTGCTGCCTGTATACTCATCACCTTATTTCCAGTGGCAGATCAATAATCTTATTTCAGTTCAAGCTCTTCCTTTTTAATATGTCATGCCTAAAATAACAGTCATAAAAACTAGGCAAAGCCTTTTAAAAAGCCTGTGTACTTCTCTTCTCAGCATACTTTGAAGGCAAGAATGATCAGGAAACACATGACAGACTCAATCAAAGTTGTGTGTCCTTTCACATTTTTAAATACCTTTCTGTGTTTTGGGCAAGGGTGATAATTCAGTAACACTTGAGCAATAAAGCATGGTGTCCATGTTTGTGTTAGTAAACTCGTAAAAGGATTACAAACACGGATGACTGTCCAAGCTAGGACATTAAATCCAGTTTGATCCTCCCTGGTTAAGAAACTTCAAAATTTGCAAGTACAGATTTCAACTTCCCATCCCTCAAAAGATTTTTATGATACTATTTGTAAATTCTTGATGTGAATCCTTTTATCATTGTTCTGATATTGCTTATCATAATCCCAGCTAAACTGATTATTAAAATAATCCCTTAGCAGATGACAATGAGGGGTGAAGTTAGTCTGGAAGTTCTTTCAGCAAAAAATGGCTCTGGATAAATTGTTTAGGAAAGATTTGGGGTGAAAGTAGACAGCATGTCTGATTTTTAAATTTATAAGTACTTCTTAGAAATTCTAAAGTCTAATCTTCAGTATTCTGCTCCTAGTTGACTAGTAACACAATTTGTACATCATAATCAGACAGCTCATAAATTCAGCTAAAATAAGCAAACAACCTAAACAAATAAAATTATGTATTTGGTTTTCAGGGCTAAAAAAAGGCAGTAGAACATTGATTAATCAAACATCCAACTCTGAAAGAATGGCATTTGTCTCTCTTTCATTGAGTTCTATGGGGTCAAGTCTCTTAAAGCATCATCCTCCAATAATAACTGTAATAAACTGTTTCTGGGTAACTAGTTTTCTCCCAGTAATATAAAAAAAAAATCTGGTTACCTTTCAATTAATCTTCACCAATTCTAAATAGCTCACATTTCCCTGAAGTTCTATTTCTACAGTACACTCTTCTATACATGTGTTGGTAATGCTTTTTAAAACACCTGGAACTCTTTCTAATTGAAGTACAAAGAAAAATGGGAATGTCTGAATATTAATGGGTCAGAATAACTGTGTTATCACAAGATCTGAGACAAAGAATCAAGGGAAGGAACTAGGCCAGCTGTGGAAAGCTCAGAAGCAAGAACTAATCTTCCTCCTCTCTTTAAAGTTGTGTGTGTGTGTGTGTGTGTGTGTGTGTGTGTGTGTGTGTGTGTGTGTGATGATTTAGATCAAGCAACTCCCAGGCTCTGAGTTCCAGTTTTTTTAAGGAAGAGAATCTGACTGACCCAGATCAAAGCCATAGATCCATTAGCTACACCCAAGAATAAGATCAGGATGGTGCAGAAATGGCTCCAGAAAAATTCCCTTTTTGTCTTTAGAGCTTGTCTCACAGAGAGGAAATGGCTGAGGTGGAGGGCCATTCAGAGTGGTGTCTCCCATAGATAAGCACTGTTTCAAGAGTTTTGCTTATGTTATAGCACTTAATCTTCATTATCAAATTATTTCACAGTAGAAGAAACCGGGCTACTAGCGTTTCAATAATCTGCTCAGAGAAAGTGGTAGAGCCACCACTTAAACCCCACTCTATTTGACTCCCAAGTGCTAATGACAAGTTTTAAAAATAATTCTTAGTGCAGAGAAGTATTTTCAAAGATCACTAAAGTAGTATGATTACTCAGGTTGGCTGAATTACTATATCCATAGTTGTGTAAGAAATTACTGCTAGAAGTTTTTGAAATGGGAAACAGAAAATTTCCAAAACATCCATAGGAAAGAGGGAACTGTTAAATCAACCAATGTGTCTACATACAATTAAGTGAGTTTAAAAATCTTGTTCCATATTAGTTTAAAAAGTACATCATCAATTTAAAAAATAATATTTATTTCCAACAAGTTTAAAAGACTTCATATTTGTTGAAATAAAAGTAAAAATTGTTTACACGGACATCTTAGGAACAAGAGTCCCTGTATTGGAGTATGGTTAGCTATATATTTTACTGTTTCTAAAAATGCCTGGATCTTTGGGTAGTTTGAGGGCATTTTTGTCCTTTGCATCTTCATAATCATTTCATATTTGTGAAAGGAAACAAAGAGATAGACAGACTGATGAGGGTAGAAGTAATGAGAAGTAATGAGTGAGAACAAGAAAGAGAGAGAACAAATGGTTTTCTTTTATTTTTTCAATATTATCTTTTGGTTTATTTAGAATTCATCCAGACCACTTTAAAGAGGTTGAATCTGGTCCCTCCTGGTAGTTCAGCTTAACTGTTCCCATGAGAGTAGACTGAATTTCAGTTAACTTGATTTTCTCTCTCAAATTGGGATTATAGTGTGCTTGTAAGATATCTCTGAGGCCCAACTGGAATTCTATTTCTATGGAGATTAGATTGGAATCTGTAACCAAGAGTAATAAAGCAAAATGCTAATGCATTTCTTCTTTCAAGGACTGTTATAGGGCATTTTCCTTTGCTAGCTGTAAAAATGTTATTTCAGGAACTTTCAAGTTTATTGTGTTTTGCATAACATTTTGAGGACAAACTATTTATTTGATTCACTGTTTTCATTAGTGCCCCAGTCATTAAAAACTCATGTTGTTTTCCCCTTGAGTTTATTTGTTCTTTTTTGCCCCTTTTAAAAAATGTGTTACTTTTTTCTATATTCATGTATAGTGTGCAAACCTCAGCAAAAAGCCAAATGAGAATATGAGAAATCAGCTGGAATAATTGTTAACCTTTTTTTTTTTTTTAATGATTGGCTTTCTTAAAGAAATTTCTTTTGCTGTTAACCCTCCATTCCCTCTTGAGGTTTGGTGTTAAATCAGATTTCCAATAAGTGGGGAAAATATTAAGATGACATTGTTCTACAACTAACTATATTTAGCTGTTTTGTGTAAATGGGGGAGTTTTGAACAAAAATGTTTCTGGTCACTTTGATATATGGATCCTTATAGAGAGAGTACATACAGTTTTGTCAAGTAATTTTTCCAAGTTTCGACAATGGTTTTTGATGTTCCATTTTTACACTCTTCCTAGTTCTCTATTTTCAGTTCTTTAACGTGAAAATGAGTTTACATAGCTCCTGCATTTATCAAGCTTCCTCTCAGCACTTGAAGGAAGTGTTATTATCTCCATTTTACAGATAATGAAAATAATGTTTAAAAAAATGTGAGTTGACCAGGATCATATGTCCAGTGAGATACAGAGAAGGGGAATGACAATAAGCTAAGGATGTTATTACATAGTGAAACATAAGGGATTTGTCTAAAGTAAAAAAAAAAAAAAAGAAAAGAAAAAGAAAGAATGAAAATAATTAAGAGTATCAGGAAATAATTTTTTAAAAGTAAAAAAGATCCAAAATCCAACAGATGAGCTGGTTTAAAGTTGAAAAATGACTGTTGTATCAGGAACAGAGTGACTAAAGTCAAGCCACATTAGAAAGTGGGAGAGATCACAGATTAATAAGATACACCTGAAATGCCTCGAGGCAAAGAAAGTCTAGCAGAAGCTAGGTATCAGATGCCTGAATATTTGTCCCAAATTTCTTTTTGCTGCATCTCATGACTCTTACTTTTATAATGTAAAGTATAGATTATTTATTCAACTAAAAATATCAATTAATTCATATTTTCATATTTTATATATTTTGAATAACTAAAGTAATTTATGATTACTGTAGGAAAAATGAAAAAAATAACAAATTTTAAAGTAAAATAAAGTGTCTCATTATTTCATTCCTATGTATAAAGCATGTATACATGGTTATAGGGATAGAGCAAATTTACAGCTTAATGGCATAAGCATAAATAAATACGTAGTTTCAAACAAGATAATTTTTCATTTAAGCAGTGAAAATATAATTAACGAGTAATTTGCTGTTTCAAAAATTACTAGAAAGGCTTGTTCATACATGTATGCTCAAGCATACTTTTACTCTCATATGTATTTTTATATGAAAAATAAGTTATAGTCACTCTATCTTTACTGCATTTCACAACCACTTTCCCCTAAAAGTATTAGAGTTTCATTGCCATCATCTGAGAATTGATAAATATGCTGAGGTTTATGTGTATTTAGTTGTACATGTGCAACATCTACATAAGGTAAATTAACTAGAAACTTTATCCTATTTTTTCTTAAATGCAAATGATACTCTATTCCTTGTTTGAGGTTCTGTTTATTCTTGTATTTTTACCTTGTGAGCCACCCCATAATGTGTTCTTTTAGGTATATACCTGGACTCTGAAGTAGTAACTTCAAAATGCTAGTTGATAAAAGATTGTGACTTCGCTATCCTTGAGATATATACATTTTAACAGAAATTTCTGAAGATAGCCTTTAAAAAGCAATTGCATGTGTCAATAATGCTGAAATTTCATATTCCATGACAAAGAGAATGGGAAATTTTGTCAGTCACGAAGAATTCTAGTTGATTCTTGAATTATACTTTACAGTTTTTATATATAGCATTTATCTTTCAAGACAACTCTAGTGAGTGACTTGTACTGAGGCATTCAAGTTACTCTAAACCATCTTAAAAAAAATAAAGGTTTAATCTCTTGAGTTCCACCCTATGGTACCTTTACAAAACTTTATCTTAAGAAATTTAATAGATTATTTATTATCATAGAGTATTACAGTTGGAGGAAGAACCTAAAATTTTACAACTCAATCAATACATTGCTTGTTGAATCCTTCCACATTACTGTGAAGCATTTGTTCAGCCTTCTCTTGAACATTTCCTACCTCTCAGAGAAGCACATTTTATTTTAGATATCTCAACTCTACATTCTCCCCTTATTATTCCTATAATCATCTTGCAACATTTAGAACATCTCAAAATTCTTCCAAGTACTTGAAAGATACATACGGAACCTATAAAAACCTTCTCTATTTAATAGCTTATAGTTTGTTCCTTATCCAGCCTTCCATTGTTGATCAGACTTTGCTTTGTTAATATCTTGTTTTAGGTTTTATATACAGAGCCTTAGGTAAACCATACTATCCTGGGTTTATTAGACAGATTTTCAGAGCTAAAATATGAGCTGATTGTAATATGTTCTCCTTTTTAGGTATCAGTATAGGGGGAACTAGTTAAAATGAACCTGTCTCTAGAAGACCTGTGAATAGTAAAAATATAAGTGAGAAATCTATATAGCAAACCTGGATTAGAGGAGTTGTGTCTAAATTTCAGCTTGCCCACGTATTGTCTAGGTATTACCTTTAGCACATTCTTACCTTCTCTAAGCCTTAGTTTGTTGACTAGCAAACAGAGGTAAAAATAGAATTTGCATTAGGCTTTCTTTTTTTTTTTTAAGATAGCATATATGAAAGCCCCTGAAAGAGCATGTGATTTATAGTTATAGCTCAATAAATGTTACCTGACTCCAAATCACAAAAGAACATTAAATCAACATTTTGGTCATGGTGACCTTTCAGCATCCTACAAAGATTGTGCCAGGTGGCAGCTGCTACCTCCTGGTCATAAATAAGATGAGCCTCATCATAAATAGGACTGGTCATAAACAGAGGGTATGTTATCCATGCCTTGTCTGACTTCACCACCTGCTATCATTTGGTATAAATGTAGGCTTGAGAAATGGGATTTTTCTCTTTTGGGTATACTTTTCACTGATGCCAACTTTCTCACCAAGTTCCAGGTTTAAAGAGAATATCTCCTCACCAGAACTATGATGTTGGAAAATGCTGACTAGCTGAACAGTTAAATATTCAGTTAACATTTAATTCTAATGAAAGCAAAATTCACATTAACATCTAATTAAGCCGTTATGTTTAGTGCTGCACAATGCATACTTTATCATCTTGGATACCTTAACATACTTGTATCTTTGAGACAAATAAGCTCATTAAATACTGCTATTTGCTGAACAGGTTATAAGAACTTTATGGTGCAGAGTAACATCATTAACCTGTTTATAAAGTTTTTCAAAAACTGAATACTCTATCAATGGGGGATTACTCTATGGAAAAAGTTTCTTTTGAAAAAAATTATTTACTTGAGTACAAATTTTGGGTGGACTTATGCCTAGATCACTATGCTGTAAAGAATTCACCTCAAAGGAACAATCTCTAGATATTCTAAATTACTGAACAAGCTATTTGTTCAAGTGGGAGTGAATATCTGTTTAGAATAAAGACTTATTTTTCATCTAGATCATTGATGCTGTATAGATATTGACATTTTAAACCAATATTTTATTATCCAGATACATTGATTTCATTGCACAACTCTTGGCAACTTACGAGCAGATTCATTTTTACTTTAATAGAATGTAAATTTTAGGCTCTGCTTCAATATCAACACTGTGCTTGTGGGGTATGGAACTTTGTATTTGTGACATAGACCCTGAACTTCAATGTCATTATATGTAAAATGAAAAAGAGATAGTAGTATATATATGTTGCACAGACTGAAGACTTAGAGATATATTAAAAATATAAATCTATTTATGTGTATATTTTAAATATATATATATATACACATATATATGTATATATATATATTATTTATATAATTTTAAGTATATATTATATGTAGTAATCATTAAATCAAAGTTTTACTTGTTGTTTGTTTATAGAATTAGTATTGATAACAGGATTAAATATGCTCTAAAATAGTTACTAAGTTCTATTGTAAGTTTCCCTTTCTACTAGTTTCTTTCACATTTGGTTCTTTTATCAAGTGAAATTCTATAGTTCATTCACTTGGGATAACAGATATATTTCTCCATCCTAGGGAAAAAGAAAGGAGGAAACCAGGCAGTAATTGTTAGTGACCTGCACCTGAATAATAATAATAATAATAATAATAATAATAATAATAATAATAATAATAATAATAATAATAATAAGAAGAAGAAGAAGAAGAAGAAGAAGAAGAAGAAGAAGAAGAAGAACTATCACATTTTAAACTATACTTCAATAAAATTTTTAAAAATTAGAAAACTTAAAAATAATAATAACATTTTAATATTTTATTACACTAAATAGGTAGAGGGTTAAAATAAAATATACTTCCAAATAGAGAATGAATTGAATTTAGGTACTCAAGTCATGGGGCAACATCAAAATTTGGAAAAATGTGGAAATCTGTTGACTTTCCCCAACATTTAGTTGTCAAGTTCCAACTAAACAGAGCCTTGATCTAGCATTACTTCCCCTGCCTGACCACGTGAGGATGTGCCCAGGGTGAAGGCAGGCCAGGCCTTTTTGTGCAATGGATGAAACTCAGAGGTAAGGAAAGTGAAAACTGGCTTTGACTCCCCTCCCAGTGGTGGTGCTGCAGTCCTATCTACCTCACACAGCAACTCAGATATGAATCTGGGGGCTTCTATTCCAATAACTTGGGAGCAGACCCAGCCCCAGACAACCACAGAGCAAAGAAGAGGCCCTACTCAGCATCCAGTGCAGCCTTTAGTCATACTAATCACACCCCCCATCAAGTGGAAAAGAGCCAGCCCACAGAGAAGAAACATGTGTCAGCCATCTGATACCCTAAAAGCAATCATTGAAGTGAAATTATTAGATGCACACATGCTACACAAGGATGCTCCTACATAAAAACAGCCATTCAATACCATAGTAGATAACTGTTACTCCTAAATACAAAAAGTCAGAGAAATACAGGTAAATTAAAGAAGCAGAGGAAACACTTCCAATTAAAAAATCCCCTTAAAGAATAAACAATAAAACAGGCTTATCCAGTCTACCAGAACTTGAGTTCAAAAAGGAGATAATAAAAAAATACTGGAGGGATTAAGAGAGACCACTGACAGAATGCAGATTACTGTAAAAAGAAACAAGAAACTATAAAGAGGAAACAATTAATATCAGAATACTCAAAAACAGGAAAACTTTCAAATACACATCCTAACCTATCACCTAAAGGAATTAAAAAAAAAAAGAACAAACTTAACCTAAAATTAGCAGAAGGGAAGAAATAATAAACATCAGGAAGGAAATAAATGAAAGAGATTTAAAAACTAACAGAAAAAAAAATCAATAAAACCAAGATCTGGATTTTTGATAGTAAACAAAATTAACAAACCTCTGGCTAGCCTCATCAAGAAGAAAAGAGGAAGGTTTCAAATAAACAAAATAAGAAATAAAAGAGGAGTAATTATAGCCCACACCACAGAAATACAAAAAAAGTAAGAGAATACTATGAATATTTGTATGCCAATAAATTCGACAATGTAGAAGAAATGGAGAAGCTTCTGGAAACATACAGTTCACAAAAATGAATAAAGAAGAAATTGATTATTTGAACAGATAGATTACTAGAAGTGAAATAAAATCTGTAAAAACAAAACAAAACAAAACAAAACAAAAGCAAACAGCAAACAAACAAACAAAAAAACCTCCCAGCAAACACATGTCCAGTATTGGATGGCTTCACTGGGGAAATATATCAAACATACAAAAAACAACGTATACTGTTCATTCTCAAAATCTTTCAAAAGATTGAAGATGAGGGAACTCTCCCAAAATCATTCTATGAAGCCACCATTACGCTGATACCAAAACCAGAAAAAGACACAACTGGAAAAGAAAATTACAGGCAAATATCTTTGATGAATATAGATGCAAAATTTCTCAACAAAATATTAGCAGACTGAATCCAACAGCACATTAAAAAATATTATATACTGTAATCAAGTTAGATTCAGCCCAGGGTCACAAGAATGATTCAACACAGACAAATCAATCAATGTGATACACCACATCAATAAAAGAAAATACAAGAACCACATGATTATCTCAATAGATGCAGAAAAAGCATTGGATATTCACCTCCATTCATGAAAAAAACTCTTATCAAAGTAGGTACCAAGGGAACATATCTCAACATACTGATGACAAACCCACAGTCAACATAATACTTAACAGTGAGAAGATAAGAGCTTTCCCACTAAAATCTGGAACAAGACAAGGATGCCCACTCTCATCACTTCTGTTCAACATGGTATTGGAATCCTAGTCATAGCAATCAGACAATAAAAATGATGTAAAATATATCCAAAGTGGAAGAGAAGAGGTAAAATTGCCACCATATGCAGGTGATATGATATTATACATAGAAAACCCTAGAGATTCCACGCAAAAACTACTAGAGCTGATAAACAAATTCAATAAGGTAGCAGGATACAAGATTAACATACAGAAAGCTGTTGCATGTATTTACACTAACAATGATATATCAAAAAAAGGAAAGTAAAAAACAATCCCTTTTAAAATTGCATTAAAAAATACTTAGGAATACCTGTCCATGAGGTGAAAGACTTACATGCTATGAACTATAAAATATTGATTAAGGAAATTAAAGATGCTTTAAGGAAAGGGAAAAATATAACATGCTCTTGGATTGGAAGAATTCATATTGTTAAAATGGCCATACTACTCAAAGCAACTATAGATTTAATGTGATCCTTCTCAAATTACCCAGAACATATTTCACAGAACTAGTACATATAATCCTAAAATTTACATAGAATCACAAAAGATGCAGAATTGCTGAAGCAATATTGAAGAATGAAGCTGGAGGCATAACACTTCTAGGCTTCAGACAATACTACAATACTACAGTAATTAAAACAGCACAGTATTGGCACCAAAAAAACAGACATATGGAACATAAATAGCCCAGAAATAAGCCCACACACCTATGATTAATTAATCTTTGACAATGGAGGTTAGAATATACAATAGAGAAAAGACAGTCTCTTCAGCAGGTTTTGTTTGGAAAACTTGACAGGTGCATGTAAATCAGTGAAGTTAGAACACTCCTTCACCTCATACACAAAAATAAATCTAAAATGGTTTAAAAACTTAAATATAAGAGAAGACACTATAAACCTCCTAGAGAAACATAGGCAAAATACTCTGTGACATAAATTATAACAATGTTTTCCTAAGTCAGTCTCCCAAGGCAACAGAAATAAAAGCAAAAATAAACAAATTGTACCTAATCAAGTTCAATAGCTTCTGTACAGTAAAGAAAGCCATAAACAAAATGAAAAGGCAACCTATAGAATGGGAGAAAATATTTGCAAATGAGGCTAAAACAGGGGCTTTGTTTTCAGAATATACAAACAGCTCATACATCGCAATAAAAACAACATCAACTAACAACCCAGTAAAAGAATGGACAGAACTAAACAGGCATTTCTCTAATGAAGATATACAAGATGATCAATGGGCGCATGAAAAGAAGCTCGATATCACTAATTATCAGAGAAATGCAAATCAAAACTAAAGTGAGGGATCATCTCACACCAGTCAGAATGTTCATTAAAAAATCCACAAATGATAAATACTGGAGAGGATGTGGAGAAAAGGGAACTCTCATACATTGTTGGTGAGAATGTTTTGGTGCAGTCACATGGTAAACAGAATGGAGATTCCTTAAAATAAACCTAAAAGTAGAGTTAGCATATGATCCATCAATTCCACTTCTGAGCATATATCCAGAGAAAACTCTGATTTTAATGAGTATATGTACTCCAATGCTCACAGCAGCACTATTCATAATAGCCAAGACATGGAAGCAACATAAGTGTTTACCAAAAGATATATATAATGGAATACTACTCAGCCATAAAAAATAATGAAATAATGCCATATGCAGCAACATGGATGGACCTAGAAATTATCATACAAAGTGAAGTAAATCAGATGGAGAAAGACAAATATCACCTATCATATCTGGAATCTAAAATATGATAAAAATTAATTTATTTACAAAACAGATTTGTTTGCTTTGGTCCCCTGTGCAAGATGAGTTGGGCATCAACATTTAGGTGTATATGCTCAGCACAAAAGACCAAGGGATTAATTTATGATTATGAAAGATAAAATGAAGGAAATTGGATAAGAGAGTAGATACTAAGAGTTCTCATCACAAGGAGAATTTTGCTTTATTTTTATTTTATCTGTATGAGATAATGGATGTAAGATAAACCTATTGTGGTAATCATTTTACAACATAAGTAATCATTTTACAACATTTACAACAATCATTTTACAATCATTTACAACAAAATCAATCCTTCATACTGTACACCTTAAATTTATATGGTTCATTATTTCTCTATAAAACTTGGGTGGGGGAGGAAATGGAGTGTTAGGCAGAGTTCTCAGGGCATAAGCATATTCTTAAAGACAAAGATACGGTAGTAAGGGTTAGGAGAAACTCCAATTTGAAGACAAACTCCCTTTCTCTTTCACTTGCTAGAATTATAATGGACAGACTGGGCATTCAACAAACATCTGTTTACTTAAGTAGAGAAGTAAGTACAGTGCTAAAATTTGGAAAAGCAAGCCATTTTATGAGCCTCAGAAAATGCCAAATAGGACATGATAACAATTACTGTACATAGTGGAGTTAGGAGACAGAAAAATAACATGCGAAAGTGCAATGAAAATAATAAGACTCCCAGGGCTCTTTCTAGGCACACTGGCTACTGGGCCAATGGCTGAAAGACTATTTTGAGATACCAGGAAATAACAGCACTCAGACTGAATATCTACTTCATGCTTGAGTCAGGACCACCTCATGAATTTATCAAATCTGAGTAATCAGTAGAAAATGCTACTGATTTTTCCTAAAAAAAAAAAAAAATTCTTATTAAGGGTTTGACAGGAACTATTGCATATTAGAGCAATTTACTAAATTAAATAAGGGAAAACCTTGAGTACAGTGGAGCAACTTTCACAGTATGAAACCCATATATGTCACAAAATGAAAAAAAATTAAATTATGGTGCCATAAGTAAAACAGATAGAGAATTGGACCCAAGTAATTAAAGAGTTGTTTCTATTGATTATTTGGCCTTATAATGAGCCACTTTTACCTGCTTATGTAAATGGCTAATACATTTTTGTTGAAAATTGGACATAGTTGCTAATACATTACAGGCATTCTTCAGAAATATTGTGGGTTCAGTTCCAGACTACCATGATAATGTGAATAGTGCAATAAATGAATTGTACAAATTTTTTGGTTTCCCAGTGCATATAAAAGTTATGTTTATATTATACTGTAGTCTATTAAGTGTGCAAAAGAATTACATTAAAAAAGTGTACATATCTTAATTTAAAAATACTTTATTGCTAAAAGGTGCAACCATCATCTGAACCTTCTATGAGTCATAATCTTTTTGTTGATTGAGAGTCTTGCCTTGATGTTGATGGCTGATGACTGATCAGGGAAGTGATTTCTAAATTGGGGTGGCTGTGGCAATTTCTTAAAATAAGACATCAATGAAGTTTGCTACATCAAGTGACATTTCTTTTCACAAGTGACTTCTCTGTACCATGCAATGCAGTTTGATAACATTTTGCCCACAGTAGAACTTCTCTTCAAAGTTGGAGTCAGTTCTCTCAAAGCCTGCTGCTGCTTTATCAACTAAGTTTATGTAATACTTTAAATCTTTAGTTGTCATTTTGACAATGCTCGCAGAATATTTACTAAGAATACATTCCATCTCAAGAAACCACTTTCTTTACTCCTCTATAAGCCACATGTCACCTACTAAAGTTTTTCATGAGATTGCAACAATTCAGTCACACCTCCAGGCTCCACTTCTATTTCCCTTGCTATGTCCACCACATTTGAAGTTACCTTCTCAACTAAAGTCTTGAACCCCTCAAAATCATCCATGAAGGTTGGAGTCAGCTTCTTCCAAACCTCTGTTAATGTTGATATTTTGGTCTCTTCCCATAAATCATCAATGTTCTTAATGGCATCTAGAAGGGTGAATCCTTTCCAGAAAGTTTTCAATTTACTTTCCAGAGATCTATCACAGGAATTCCAATCTATGACAGCTATAGCGTTATGAAATCTGTTTTTCAAAGAATAAGTCTTGAAATTTGAAATTACTTCTTGATCCATGGGCTGCAGAAAGAATGTTGTGTTCGCAGGCATGAAAACAACATTAATCTTGTTGTACATCTTTATCAGAGCTCTTGGGTGACCAGGTACATTGTCAGTGAACAGTAACATTTTGAAAGGATTTTTTTTTTTTTCTGAGTAGAAAGCTTCAACAGTGCGCTTAAAATATTCAGTAAACCATGTTGCAAATAGATGTGTTGTCAACCAGTCTTTGTTGTTTTATTTATAGAGCACAGGTAGAGTAGATTTGGTATAATTCTTAAAGACCCTAGGATTTTAAGAATGGTAAATAAGCATTAGCTTCAACATAAATTTGCTAGCTACATTAACCCCTAACAAAAGAGTCAGCCTACACTTTGAGACTTTGAAGGCTCATTGACTTCTCTCTAGCTATGAATGTCCTCAATGGCATCTTCTTCACATGGAAGGCTGTTTGTTCTACACTGAAAATTTATTGTCTGTTGTAGTCACCTTCATTAATGATCTTAGATCTTTTGTATAAGGTGATGCAGCTTCCACATCAGCCCTGGCTGCTTCCCATTACACTTTCATGTTATAGATAATACTTCTTTCCTTAAATTTCTTCTAGCTTTGAACTTTTCTTCTGCAGTTTTCTCACCTTCATAGAAATGAAGAGAGTTAGGGCCTTGCTCTGAATTAGGCTTTGGTTTTAAGAGAATATTGAGGCTGGTTTGATCTTCTATCCAGACCAATAAAACTATTTTCCATATCAGCAATAAGATTGTTTCCCTTTCTTATCATTTGTGAGTTCACTAAAGCAGCAATTTTAATTTCCTTAAAAACTTTTCTTTTGAATTCACAACAACTGTAGCAAGAGGCCTAGTTTTCAGCCTATCTTGGCTTTTGAACATGCTTTCCTCACTAAGCTTAATCCTTTCTAGTTTTTTGTTTGTTTGTTTAAAGTAAGAGATGTGTGAGTCTTCCTTTCAAACACACACAACATTTATGGATTGGATACATTGTCCAAGTGGACACAGTTTGTGGTGCCCCCAAACAATTATAATAGTAACATTAAAGATCACTGATCACCAAACATCACAAAAATATGAAATATTGTGAGAAATATCAAAATGTGACACAGAGACATAAAAGGAGCAAATGTTAGAAAAATGGCTCTGATAGAATTACTTGACACAAGGTTGCTATAAAACTTTAATTTGTAAAAAAAAAAATCACAGTAGCTATGAAGCACAGTAAAATGAAGCCCAATAAAATGAGGTATGACTCTAGAGTGGTTACTGATTCTGTTGTAGTCTGTGGATTCTTGGTTTTGTAATAGTAGGCAGTTAACATACCTGGTTCAAATTGAAAACTGTCTTTTCCTTGATATGCAGCTGCTGATAAATTTGTTTGTTCTTGAGCTTTTTAATCTGGGTTCCCTGTGGATCTTCTCTGTGCCAGGGATTTAAGCAGGGGTTCACCCTGCTGCCTGTACTGAGCACGGTTGGGGAATATACTCAGGTAAGGAAAGCATCGGACTTTCATATCTGGTACCTATAACTCCTTTTGTCTTTAGGAGACATTTCTGATTTCTACCTGCTTTTCTGCCATGCCTCTTGGTCCCCTTGTACACATTATTTTAACTTGTCAGACACAAATTTGGGCATTTTGTGCTCAAATGTAGGTCTCATTTGTGGTATAATTGTACTGCCAGGGTTTCCCTTTTACATTTTCAATTGTCTCCTGGCTCTGACTACTTCATTTCAATTATCTGTACCCAAAATAGGCTGTAAGTTTTGCCTTCCATAGTTTTTCACAGGTATGACCATGGATGTTGGGCTAGACCATTGGATTAGCAAGTGACAAATTCACAATTCTTATCCTTTGTGGTTGCAATTTTTTAAGACTAAACTCTCCTTTGATTTCTGTCAGTGATTGAATGCATTCCTATCTTTCAAGAAATTATTTATTTTAAAATATTTACTTTTTGTACTTGTTATCTGCCAGGGTTTGTGCAGTGGTGCACTTTCCTCCTCCATTATGAGAAGAAATCTCTGTCTTATAAATTCTTATGTTTGTTTCTTCTATCAATCACTGAATAGAATGCACTAAAATTTAGTCTCTCTTTTTAATTCTGTCAGAATTTGCTTTATTTATTCATAGGTTATTTTGTTAAAGTTTCTAATCTACAATATCCTCTCAGTGAAATTGTAGATAATTTTTAATTTTCTTTCACCCAGAGCCAATATATATTCAAATATAATGATTCATCCCATTGATTTCAGGGTGACAATTCCATTTTGCTGTGTTGTACCTTTTTGAAAATTTTAATATTAGGCAAAAATTGCACATTCAAATCCATGTATGGTGCTAGCTCAAGATGTCTCAATTTACACTGTCTAAGGTTTTTCTAAGGCTTGAATTTTGTAATTGCTGCTCTTAATTAACCTTTAATTCTTAGCCTTTGGCCATATATGGTATATTTATAATAAGAAACTTTAAATTTCATATAGAACTTTTTCTAAAAATCTCAAATATTTCATTAAAGTATACTTTATCCTCCACCTCTTATCATTCCTCACTAGAAAGAACTATCCAATATTATATTTAAATTTATTTTATGTTAAGTATTTATTAAGCCTGCATCATTTATCTAGTATAGCAGACTCACTGTAATTTGCTATTGTCCTCTAACCTGTGAAAGTGAATTCACTTGCTAATTAGTGAGTTAATTATAGCTAGTCATGTTATTCTGAAACCTCACATATAATCTAGTATATTTTATTTATCATGTAAAAGGCAAGAATAAGCCCTGCTGACAGAAAATTTTTTTTTGTTATTGTTGTTAGCTTATCTTTGTTATGAAGATTGTTTATCTCTCTTCCACAAGAGCAAGATGTAGCAGCCTTGTAATCAGGCTAAACTTTCTTTATTTCTAACCTACAACTTGCACATGATGGCTTATTGAATGCAAATACAAAGATAATGAAGTAATTATTGCTAAAACTTATAAGATCCTTACAACAATGTGGCAAAGTTATAGAGACAAATTTTATCTCCCAACATAAAGTAACTGTCATATCCTTATCTCTTGAATAGTGTTAATAAAATCACTATACTGCCACAAATTTTCTGATATATAAGGTGTGTTAGTAAATTACATTTTACAGAGAAAAAAGTGTATAAGTGATTCATCAGTCATATGTATTTGCATATTTCTCATTAGAATACCAGCTACATTAAGTTAAATAGTGCCCCCTCCACAAATCAATTTCCATCAGAAACTGAGTGTTACTTTCTTTGGAAATAGATTCTTTGCAAATGTAATCATACTAATATGAGGTCATATTGGATTAGGGTGAACCTTAATCAAATAAAACTGATGTCCTCATAAGAAGAAGGAAATTTGAGCACAATGCACAGAGGAGAAGGTCATGTAAAAGTGAAGGCACAAATTGCAGTAATGCATCTACATACAAGCCCAGAAATGACAAGGCTAGCTGACAAATCCAGAAGATGGAATGGGCTGGGAAGCATCTAATTACAGCCACTGGAGGAAGGACTGCCTTGCCAGCACCTTGATTTTAGACTTCTACATTCTAGAACTGTGAGAGTATAAATCTCTGCTGTTATAAGGCACTTAGTTTGTTATAACTAGTTATGGCAACCCTAGGAAATGAATATAGCAGTATAAAACATACTATAGTCCCAAGTACAGTGCTTTAGATAGTTCCACCCAGACTTTATCTATGATAAGACAGAAGACTTTAAATTGGAAATCTCTTGAGTCATGATGTCTATATACAATAATCAAATAGCATTTCTTATGGTTTTTTACACTTAAACCAATTTTTTGATTCAAATTAACCCAGTTATGCTTGGTCTGGACCACCTTCCTAATTTTGTGCTAATTTTCTTTTTTAATTATTTTTATTTATTTATTTTTTAATTTAAGTACAGTCAATTACAGTGTCACAATTACTGGTGTATAAGACAATGTCCCAGTCATGCATATAAACACATTCATTTCATTCATTTTCATTTTTTTCTTATTAAAGGTTATTACAAGATATTGAACATAGTTTCCTGTGCTATATAGAAGAAACATTTTTAAAAATCTATTTTTATATAGTGACTAACACTTGTAAATCTCAAACTCCCACATTAATCCCTTCCCAACTCCTTTCCCCAGTAACCATAAGCTTGTCTACTAAATCTGTGAGTCTGTTTCTGTTGTGTAGATGAATTCATAATGTCTTTTTTTATTTTTTAGATTCCACATATGAATGATATCATGTGATACTTTTCTTTTTAGGGCTTACTTCACTTAGAATGATGATCCCTAGGTCCATACATGTTTCTCTAAATGGCATTAGAACTAGAATGGTACAGAACTAGAACAAATCATAATAAAACTTTTTGGAACCACAAAAGACCTAGAATTGCCAAAGCATTACTGAAGAAAAAGAAAGAGGCTGGAGGAATAATTCTCCCAAACTTCAGACAATACTATAGAGCTACAGTAATCAATACAGCATGGTATTGGTACAAAAACAGACATATGGACCAATGGATCAGAATAGAGAGCCCAGAAATGAACCCACAAACTTTTGGTCAGCTAATCTTTGACAAAGTAGGCAAGAATATACAATGGAATAAAGACAGTCTCTTCAGCAAATGGTGTTGGGAAAACTGGGCAGCATCATGTAAATCAATGAAGCTAGAACACTCCCTTACACCATACATAAAAATAAACTCAAAATGGATCAAAGACTTAAACATAAGACAAGATACAATAAACCTCCTAGAAGAAAATATAGGCAAAACATTATCTGACATACATCTCAAAAATGTTCTCCTAGGGCAGTCTACCCAAGCAATAGGAAAAAAAAGCAAGAAAAACAAATGGGACCTAATTAAATTTACAAGCTTCTGCACAGCAAAGGAAACCATAAGTAAAGCAAAATGGCAACCTGCGGAATGGGAGAAAATTTTTGCAGATGATGAAACCGACAAAGGCTTGATCTCCAGAATACATAAGCAGCTCATATGACATAATAAGAAAAAAAAAAAAAAACAAACAAACATCCCAATCCAAAAATGGGCAGAAGACCTAAAGAAGCAATTCTCCAAGGAAGAAATATAAATGATCAATAGGCACATGAATAAATGCTCAATATCACTAATTATCAGAGAAATGCAAATCAGAACTACAACGAGGTATCATCTCACACCAGTCAGAATGACCATCATTCAAAAATCCACAAATGACAAATGCTGGATAGGCTGTGGAGAAAAGGGAACGCTCCTACACTGCTGGTGGAAATGCAGTTTGGTGCAGCCACTGTGGAAAACAGTATGGCGATTCCTCAAAAGACTAGGAATAGACTTACCATATGACCCAGGAATTCCAGAAGGAACCATACTTCAAAAAGACATCTGCACCCTAATGTTCATAGAAGCACTGTTTACAATAGCCAAGACATAGAAACAGCCTAAATGTCCATCAACAGATGACTGGATAAAGAAGAAGTGGTATATTTATACAATGGAATACTATTCAGCTATAAAAAATGACAACATAACGCCATTTGCAGCAACACGGATGTTCCTGGAGAACGTCATTCTAAGTGAAGTAAGCCAGAGAGAGAAAAATACCGTATGAGATCACTCATATGTGGAATCTAAGGGAAAAAAAAAAGAACATAAATACAAAACAGAAACAGACTCATAGGCATAGAATACAAACCTGTGGTTGCCAAAGGGGAGAGGCGTGGGAAGGGACAGACTGGGATTTTGAAATTTGTAGATACTGACAGGCATATGCAGAATAGATAAACAAGATTATACTGTATAGCACAGGGAAATATATACATGATCTTGTGTTAGCTCACAGTGAAAAAAAAATGTGAATGAATATATGTATGTTCATGTATAACTGAAAAATTGTGCTCTACACTGGAATTTGACACAACATTGTAAAATGACTATTACTCAATAAAAAAGTTAAAAATAAATAAAGGTTATTACAAGATATTGAACATAGTTTCCTGTGCTATACAGAAGAAACTTTAAAAATATGTATTTTTATATAGTGGCTAACATTTGTAAATCTCAAACTCCCAAATTTATTCCTTCCCAGCTCCTTTCCCCAGTAACCATAAGATTGTCTACTAAGTCTGTGAGTCTGTTTCTCTTTTGTAGATGAGTTCATAGTGCCTTTTTCTTTTTTTTTTTTTTTTCAGATTCCACATATGAGTGATATCATAAAGTGGTACTTTTCTTTTTCTGGCTTACTTCACTTAGGATGACAATCCCTAGGTCCATACATGTTGCTCCAAATAGCATTATTTTATACGTTTTTGTGACAGAGTAATATTCTACTGTATAAATATACCATAACTTCTTTATCCAGTCATCTGTCAATGGACATTTAGTTTGCTTCTATGTCTTGGCTATTGCAAATAGTGCTGCTATAAACATTCGGTTGCATGTATCTTTTCACATTAGAATTCCATCCAGATATATACCCAGGTGTGGGATTGCTGGATCATATAGTAGGTCTATTTTTCACTTTTTAGAGAAATTTCCATAATGGCTGCACCAAACTGCATTCCCACTAGCAGTGTAAGAGGATTCCATTTTCCCCACACCCTCTCCAGCATTTATCATTAATGGATTTTTGAATGATGACCATTCTGACTGGTGTCAGTTGATACTTTATTGTAGTTTTGATTTGCATTTCTCTGATAATTAGTGACATTGAACTTTTGTTTTTTCATATGCTTATTGGCCATTTGTATATCTCCACTAGATAATTTCTTGTTTAGGTCATCAGCCCAGTTTTGGATTGGGTTGATTGTTTGTTTATTTGTTTGTTTGTTTGTTTTGTTATTAAGTTCTATGGACTGTTTATATATACTGGAAATTAAGCCTTTGTCAGTCATATTATTTGCAAATATTTTCTACCATTCTGTAAGTTGTCGTTTTGTTTTGTTTATTATTTCCTTTGCTCTGCAAAAGCTTATGAGTTTAATTAGGTCCCATTTGTTTAATTTTGCTTTTATTTCTACTGCTTGGGTAGACTGCCCTAGGAGAACATTGCTAAGATTTATGTCAGAGAATGTTTTGCATGTTTTCTTCTAGGAGATTTATTGTGTTGTCTTATATTTAATAATGTAAGCCATTTTGAGTTTATTTTTATGTATAGAATGAGGAAGTGTTCTAACTTCATTGACTTACATGCTACTGCCCACTTTTCCCAACACCACTTGCTGAAGATAATGTCTTTTCTCCATTGTATATTCTTGCCTCCTTTGTCAAAGATTAATTGACCATAGGTCTGTGGAATTATTTCTGGGCTCTCTATTCTGTTCCATTGATACACATCTGTTTTTATGCCAATACCATCCTGTTTTGATTACTGTAGCTCTGTATAGTTGTCTGAAGACTGGGAGGGTTATTTCTCCAGATTCATTGTTTTTCTTCAATATTCCTTTGGCAATTCTGGTTCTTTTGTGATTTCATATAAATCTTAGGATCATTTGTTCCATTTCCATTAAAAAAATGTTTTGTGTAATTTGATAGGGATTGCATTAAATCTGTAGATTGTCTTGGGCAGTATGGCCAATTTAACAATATTGATTCTTCCAATCCCAAGTGCATGGAATATATTTCCGTATCTTTAAGTTTTCTTTAATTTCCTTCATAAATGTTCTGTAGTTCTCCATGTATAAGTCTTTCATCTCCTTGGTCAGATTTATTCCTAAGTATTTTATTGTTTTGGATGCAATTTTAAAAGGGATTGTTACTTTTCTTCCTTTTCCTGTTGATTCATTGTTAATGTAAAGAAATGCAACATATTTTTGTATGTTAATCTTGTATCGGGCTACCCTACCAGATTCTTATATTAGCTCTATTAGTTTTTTGTGGAGTTTTTTTGGTTTTCTACATATAGTATCATGTCATCTGCATATAGTGACAGTTTTACCTCTTCTTTTCCAATTTGGACACTTTTAATTTATTTTTCTTGCCTGATTGTTGTAGCTAGGACTTCCAAGACTGTGCTGAATAGAAGTGTTGAGAGTGGGTAACCTTGTCTTGTTCCAGATTTTAGTGGGAAGGCTTTCAGTTATTCACCACTGAGTACTATGCTGGCTGTAGGTTTGTCATGAATAGCTTTTATTATGTTGAGATATGTTCCCTCTATACCCACTTTGGTAAGTTTCTTTTATCATAAATGTGTGTTGAATTTTATCAAATGCTTTTTATGCAACTGTTGAGGTGATCATGTGGTTTATGTTACTTCTTTTGTGGATGTGGTGTATCACATTGATTGGTTTGCATATGTTTAGCCATCCCTGTGCCCCTGAGATGAATCCAACTTGATCATGGTGTATGATCTTTTTTATGTGCTGTTGGATTCTGTTTCTTAATATTTTGTTGAGGATATTTGAATCTATGTTCATCAGTGATATTGGCCTGCAATTTTTTTTTTTTTTTTGATAGTAGCTTTGTCTCGTTTGGTATCAGGGTGATGGTGGCTTGATAGAATGAGTTTGGGAGTATTCCCTCCTTTTCAGTCTTTAGGAAGAGTTTGCAAAGGGTCAGTATGAGTTCTTCTTTGTATGTTTGGTAGAATTCCCCAGTGAAGCAATCTGGTCCTGGACTTTTGTTTGCAGGGAGGTTTATTATTGCTGATTCTATTTCACATCTAGTGATTGGTCTGTTAAAATGATCTATTTCTTCTTGATTCAGTTTTGGTGGGCTGTATGTTTCTAGAAACTTGTCCATTTCTTTTCGGTTATCCAATTTGTTTCCATTGAGTTGTTCATAATATTCTCTCATGATGTTTTTTATTTCTGTGATATTGGTTATAATTTCTCCATTTTCCTTTATTATTTAATATGTGTTCTCTCTCTTTTCTTCTTGATGTGTCTGGCCAGATGCTTGTCAATTTTGTTTATTCTTTCAAAAAAACAGCTCTTGGTTTGATTGATTTTTTATATTTTTTCAATCTCTATTTTGTTTATTTCTTCCCTGAACTTTATTATTTCCTTTCTTCTGCTGACTTTTGGCTTTATTTGCTCTTCTTTATCTAATTATTTAGCTGGTAGTTTAGGTTGTTTACTTGAGATTGTTATTCTTTTTTGAAGAAGACCTGTATTGCTATGAACTTCCCTCTTAGGACTGTTTTTCTGCATCCCATAGATTTTTTTGTCATTGTGTTTTTATTGTCATTTGTCTCAAAGTACTTTTTTAATTAATTCTTTGATTTCATCATTGGCCCATTGGTTCTTTATTAGCACGTTGTTTAATCTCCATGCTGTCATTTTTTCTCCTTTGTTTTTCTGTGTTTGAGTTCTAGTTTCATGGCATTGTAATTAGGAAAGATGCTTGAAATAATTTCTATCCTCTTACATTTGTTGAGGCTTCTTTTGTGCCTGAGTACATGATCTATCCTAGAGTATGTTCTATGTGCACTTGAAAATAATGTATATTCTATTTTGGAGTGATACCCTGATAATATCAACCAAGTCCAACTGTTCTATTGTGTCATTTACTTTCTCCATTACCTTCTTGATTTTCTGTCTTGAAGATCTCTCCAGTGATGTTAATAGGGTGTTAAAGTCTCCTACTATGATTATGTTCCCATCATTTTCTCCCTTTATATCTGTTAGCATTTGCTTTATGTATTTAGGTGCTCCTATATTGGGTGCATATATGTTAATGAATTTAATAACCTCATCTTGTATTGCTCCTTTAATCATTATATAGTGTCCTTCTTTACCTTTCTTTGTGGCCTTTGTTTTAAAGTCTATTTTGTCTGAAATCAGTATTGTTACTCCTGCTTTCTTATCATTTCCATTTGCATGAAATATCTTTTTCCATCCTCTCACTTTCAATCTATGTGTGTCCTTTTCCCAAAGGTGGGTCTCTTGTATACAGCTCATTCTAGGTTCTTGTTTTATTATCGAAACTGCTACTCTATTTCTTCTAATTAAGGCATTTAATCTATTGGCATTTGGTAATTATTGTTAGGTGTTTGTTTATTGACATTTTGAACTTAGTTTTCCAGTTGATTTGGTATTTCCTCTTTTTTCCTTTCTTTTTATTTCTCATTTTGTGGTTTGATAATTTTCTTTTGTATTATTTCAGTTTCTTTTAGGTTTTTGTGACTCTGTTGTATGTTTTTGACTTGCAGTTACCCTGTTTTTTAAGTATATTAACCCATTACTCTATCTGTTTTCTTTAGACTGATGGTCATGTAGGCTCAGGCACATCCTAAAAATAACAAAAACAACAACAACAAAAAAAAAAAACCCCTCTCCCACCTTTAATGATTTTGATGTCCTCTTTTACATCTTCATGTCTATTCTGTTGCAACTCATTGTAGTTACCACCTTTCCAGTTATGGTTTTCTCCTTTCTATAGCATCCTTCTTCTTTACTATTTAGATATTCCTTTCAATATTTCTTTTAACAGAGGTTTAGTATTGCTGAATTCTTTTAGTTTTTACCTCTCTGAAATTTTTATCTCTCCTACTCTAAAGGATAATCTCACTGGATAGAGTATCCTAGGTTGTGGCCTTTTCTCATTCAGGACTTTGGATATATTTTGCCTCTCCCTTTGGGCCAGCAGTGTTTGTGTAGAGAAATCAGCTGAAATCCTTATGGGGTTTCCCTCATAATTAACTCTTTGTTTTTCTCTTGTTGCCTTTAGAATCATTTCTTTATCTTTAAATTTGGCCATCTGAATTATAATATGTCTTGGTGTAGGTTTATTGGGTTCTTCTTGTTGGGGCCCCTATGTGCTTTCTCTGCCTGGGTATATGATCCTGTCTTTAGGATTGGGAATTTTACCATCATGATTTATTCAAATATCTTCTCAATCCCCTTTGCTGTTTCTTCTCCTTCTGAGACCCCCATTATGCATAGGTTTCTGTGCTTTATATTATCCCATGAGTCCCTTATATTGCTTTCATTGGTGTTTACTTGCTTTTCTCTCTGCTGTTCTGATTGGGTGACTTCTGTTATTCCATCTTCTAAGTCACTTATTCATTCTTCTGTATTATCTAGTTTGCTTTCAAAAGCCTTTAGCTTGATTCTTATCTCTGCCATTCAGTTTTCTGTTTTTAATTGTCTCCTCTTTAGAGTTTCAATTACCTTTCTAAAGTATTCTTTGTCATAGTCTCTTCTAGTTCCTTCAGTGCTTTGATCACTCCTTTTTTGAAATCATGATCTGTTAGACTGTTGAGGTCTATTTCATTGATTGCTCTTTCAGGGGTTTTCTCTTGTTCTTTCAATTGATAGTGGTTCTCCTCTTCCTCTTCTTTTGCTTATATCTCTCTGGCACTATAGATTATGTAGCATCAGTTATCTAATGTGATCTTAAAAATGTTTCTTTAAAGAGGTTGCAGAAATAAAACTAAATAATAATAATAATAATAATAATAATAATAATAATAATAATAAAATAAAATAAATAAATTTAAAAAATTAAAAAGTTTAAATGAAGAAAAATAAATTAAAAACAAGTTAAAATAAATTAAAATAAAAAGTAAAGAACAAATTTAAATTTTAGAAAAATTTAAAAAGAAAGAAAGAAAAAAGAAAAAATAATTAAAAAGTAACAGAAAATAAACATAAAAACACATTTAAAAATTTAAAAAGAGAATTTAAAAATTAAAAAGAAGGTAAAAAGAAAAAAAGATTAAAAATCAAAAACAATTAAAAATTAAGAAAAGGAGAATATGTTTTGTGTAGACTGTGCACCTCTAATAATTTTGTCATGAGGTCTGTTTTAAATATGGATGGTTGCCAAGACTTCCTTCCATTTGTGTTGGGTACTATCCCTTTAATTGGTGGTATGGCTCATCTTGTGGTGACCAGAGCATGCTCTGGCTGTTGAGTGGCTCCTTTTTGTTCTGTGGTTGTCACAGCCCTGACATGGGCTGTGTCTATTCCCCTTTTGTTGGAGTGGAGGCTTCCAGAACCCTTTCTGAGCTGTGGTATATAGTAGGCAGGGTTGGAGTGATATATGTATGCTTTGTTGATTCTGTCCTTGTCTCCACTTTAGCTGGGGGAATCTCAGTGTGTTGCTCTGGGGTTCCTCAGGTTCTCTGCCCTCAGAGCTACCAGTACACTTACACTGATTGCTGGGTCACATACGTGGATTGTGGTGCACCATTGGATTAGCACCTTTCTCAGCACCAAATGCTGCTCCTGCACTTGACATGCTGCCTGAATTCTGCTGGCTTATTCCAGAGGCCCTTGGGTTACACTCCGGGTCAGTTCAGCTCTCAGTGCTGTGTCCATGCCTGGTAGGTGGGCTCACAGAAAATGGGCACACCAGCCCTCACCCCCACTGTGTGGCAGAATTCCAATCCTTCCTCATTTGTCTTATAGGCACAAGTCCACAAAGGCACCCTTGGAGCAGAATTGTCCCCTCTGCCTGAGGCTGTAAACAAATCTCAGCCTTGCCTTTGATGTTGGAGAGCATTTGGGTATGAATTCAGGTTTAAATCCCACCTCTTCTTGGGAGCTGTGCACCAGCAAATGTGGTGGCTTTGGCTGACCCCTGCCTCTCTTCTGAAAACACATCAGCAATGGTGCCATGGGTCTGTGGAGACAAAAGCTAAGGCAAACCACCCTCCGTTACCCACCAGCAGTGTTGCTTTCTATCTCTTTTCTTTTTTATTTTTATTTTATTTATTTTATTTATTTTTTTTTTTTGAGTGGTTGTGCTTTCATTTATTTTTATTTTTTTTTTTATGGAGGATCCAGGCTGTTCTGTTCTGTATACACTCCCAGCCATGGAGCACAGTATACTCCAGTCCTCTAGGCTGCCTCTGCAAAGTTGGCCCCAGTCCTCTGTCCAGCTGGGGCAGCTGGTCCCATCCCATCCCCACTGGTTCATGTCTAGGGCTGGGGGTAGCAGGGGCACTTTGTGCCTGTTTCACTTAGCTCTGTTGGACAAGGGCTGCTCTACACAGATTGGAGCCTCAGAGGTTCCCCTTCTGTCCCCACTGACCTCTCTATTCAAGAGAGAGACAACCAGCCTAGGAGTGCTATTCCTCCTTTACCACTCCCTCCCATGGGACCAGTCCTGTACTAATTTCCTTTTTCTTCTTCTTTTTTTCCCCTCCTGCCAGATTGGTGATGGATTTTGTCTCTGAAGAAGGTGATGTTCTGTCAAAGTTCAGCAAGTGTCCTAAGTGAATAGGTTGTTCCATGGATAACTCTCTCAGTGTATTTGTGCGGGAGGGCACTTAAGAGTATCCTTCTACTCCACCATCTTGGCCACTTGCCCAATTTTCTTACTTGGTATAAATTTCTACTTATTACATATCTATCTGCTTTCCCAACACCAAACTCAGTTGTTACCAAACTAAATGCAGAAAAAAAATCACATGAATATAATTCTGTTTTAATAAAGATTCAGGGCCTCACTGCAAACCTATTGAAACAGAATTTCTGGGTGTAGGATCCCAGAATCTGAGATTCTGTTGTAGATGGTCTTTATACTCCACTCTGAGAAAAATTAATTTGTACCAGTGTTTCCTAAGATTTAATGTATTTATTAATTACCTAGGGGTTATAATAAATTATGGATTCTAACTTAATACAGATAAGATTGGGTGGGCCTGAGAATCTGTATTTTAACAAGACCCTAAGGACGTTCAAGGCTGCGGTTGTGTGAACTACATTGTGAGTATCAAGGACTTAGAAACAATGCCCAGTTCATAGCAGTGCTCAGTAAGTTAGTATGAATTGAAAGAGCACCCATATCACTGTGCCTACACTAGCCTTAAGGTGTTTTCCAGCTTCTACATTACAATATAAATCTCTTGTGCATGCTTAATTCTCTTATCAACTCTATCCTGCATGAAAAAAGTATCCTATTTATATTTGTGTCTTCCTGAAAGCACCTAGCATAATGACTGAGAAATGGAATAATTTATCGTGAGTGAATGTATAAGCTAAAGAAGAAAAAAATTCTAACCAACTGATGGGAGTCAGGACAAGCTGCCCCCAAATATGCTACTCTGGCACATTGATTATTTTGAATTAAAGTTACTTAAGAAGTAGTTGGTGCAAGAATGATACTTTCACCCACCTTCGTCCAAATGAAAAGAAATAAACCTCCCATGTGAATGACACCCTCCTTGAACCAAGGGGTAGAAAAGCATCCTTACCATCAGAGATAAGGAGGTCAGGGCTAAGAAGGCTGTATATGTAAATAACTTTGTTACTTCTTTACTAATTTACTACTACCCTAAGCCAAAACTTCTTTGTCTTATTAATTCTTCAGAAATTTATTATTTCTTAGTCCAAAAGATATGGAAGCTGCCTGCTTTGGTCACTGCTTTAAAATTTAAAATTAAATTCATTTTTACTTCTGTTGATTTGTTTTAGGTCAATTTATTTATTAGACTAGACAAAAAACCTAGAAAAGAAAAAAGGAAATGTTTTCCTCTCCTACATAATCAATAAACAAACCAAAAAGGACAGATTAAACTAGCATGGGTCCATTGGGACCACATTTCTAAATGGTAACTGGCAAATATATATTGTACATATCAGATAAGAGAAAGATATTTCAACTATTTCTGAGAACAAAGGTCATTTAGGAACACTGGCTAAATCAAATACCCAATAGCTTTTATGTTTTTAATTACCATTCAGCTACCGTTCCTTATCCTACAGCTTCATGATAATTAATAGATTTCTTGCACTTTTGAATTGAAAGGATCAACCAAAGACTAACATTTTTATCTTTTAAAATCAGAAAATTGAGTCCCACAAAGGTTGCATTATTTGCCCAAGATTCAACAGCGAGTTGGTAAGACAAATATTATTAACAATCCTGATGTGCTCAATTGATGTCTGATGTCTAAGAGTAGAACAGGAAATCTGTTAACACAGAACTTCATGGCAGGTTCCCAGATAAGCCTGTTTTACAGTGAATACCGGTCAAAATCAATAGGCCCATTACTCTGTCACCATTGAGATAATGGCTTATGGCTGATGGTCTCTATTAGACAAAAATGTATAAAGAAATATATATAGTTTCAGAGTAAGTAGAACCTGGAAATTCCAGGTATAGTGCTGTGAAGTTTTTTGGATTTTTTTCTTTGTCCTTTTTTTTTTTAAGTTGTGAAGACTTTCTAGTTACCTCATCATTTTGGCAGATTTCCTGTTCCTGATTGGGATTACAATATGATCAGTAGAGCACCATAGAACCTTTTAAAACTGAAATGGATATGGCAGACAGGAAGGAATATGAGTTTTGGACTCAGATAGGACTGGTATCTAAACCTACGTTCCTCAATTACTAGCTGTTTTGAAATCCTAAACTATTACTATTAAAATGTAATAATTTCGATACCTACAGACTAAAAAATGTTTAAAAATATGATATTTCTGGACTGAGTTTTCAGTTAAGATGCAATTTTAATTAGTCCTCTACCCAGGTTTGCCCTAACCATTGAACTACTTTTGTTCTTTACTGCTAGAAAAAGCCCTACACTTTTGGTAGCCCATGACATTGTGATGGGCTCATTCATTCCCTCAATCTGTGTTTTTCTTTCTTTTCTTTATTTGCATTTCTTCCTTGAATAGTTAAACTCCCTCTTTCCTACTTTTAAAATAAACTTTAAAAATTAATGTCCTTCTGATCCAAAGAATTCAATTTCACCCTCCTTGCCACCTTCATCATTTTTCAGCAAGACAACCACTGCTGTCACCATTTCCAAGCATGTCATATTGCCCTTCTCTAGCTACAATAACACCATCAGACCCTTATTGATTTCCTTATACAGATTTTACAAAGAAAATGTTGATTATCTCTCTCCCTACTTCTAATCACTCTTTTACTCCTCAACCAAATTCCACCTAGCTGGATTGAAACATTAGTCTAAAACATTTAGACAATTTTCAACTCTGAACTTAGTTCATTTCTTTGCCACATCAGACACTGTCTTTAAAATCTATCTTCCTTGGCTTTCATGATTCTAAACTTTCCTATTAAAAAGTTATTTTCCAGGGAGGGGAATCAAACTTTTATTTATCTATTTTTAATGGAGATACTGGGGATTGAACCCAGGACCTTGTGCATGCTAGAAATGCACTCTATCACTGAGCCATACCTTCCCCCTAAAGAGTTCTTATTAAAACTTTTCAGTGTTTCTTCTGGCCGCTTCAATTGGCTTGATTTTCTCTGTCTTACTCTGAAATATTCTGTAGATTTCAATGACTGTCCTCTGCTTTTCTCATTCTACACACTGTCCCTGAAAAATAATATGCATTCCATGGAATGAAAGTGAAGAACAGAGTCAAGTCCTATTGATCTATTTCCCTGAGTAGTTACCTAACTTAGTGCTTCTTAAGCTTTAGCAGGTATCATAATTACCTGAAGAGTTTAGAAAAATTCGAATACCTAGTACCCAACTCAGATTAATCAGTGCAGAGCTTCTGTTGATGGGTCCTGAGGACCAGTATCTTTTCACCACCTCTCTTTATATGTGTCTAAAGCAATATTCTCTTCTCTCTCATTACCCTCTTGTTGTTCTTTATTATCTCTCAATCACTACAATAGTGCATTTATTAAACCTTGTCTTTTCTCCCATTTGTCCCAACATCTTGCTCTCCACAGCTACCAGTCAGATTTACCTCAAAGATTTCTCAAAACTACCTATTTTTTTATTCTATTCTTTAAAAGTATTATAGTTCTTTACATAATTACTAAGGTTTTTAATGATCCAACCTCTGCCCTTTTTCTCCTGATTCATAATTGTTGCCTGAGATTTTCCACACTCTTCAGGGTATATCTTATTTGCATATATTTACTTATCTTGTTTCTTCTCTATACTGCTCTTCCCAGAGATCCAATGGTTCCCTGTTGGGAGAAGCACTAATGCATCCAGCCTTTCCATGACTGCTACTTGGCCACATAAGAACGCACATTGAGACAGGAACACCTACTTACCACCTACATACAGCCTGTGTTGGACTTGTCACATTGTGTGGGAATATGTTTCCATTACATGCTCAATGAGACTTCCTTTGTTCTGTGTAAGCATATATACCAATGGCCCTCAGGCATGTTCCACCCCCAGTTTTCAGTATGTCAAACTCTAGGGTCGGAGTTGGTATCCTTCTGTAGCAGGAAAAGGGTGCGTGTAGGCAAATTACCTTGCATTGGCTGCCTGGAGAGCCATGCTGCCCACTATTAAAGCTGATCTTTCTGTTTCTTCTCTATGTAAGTAAAGAGTTGCTTAATCAGCTTGACCGCATTTTCTTGGTGACTCCAATAACAAGACACAATGGACAGAAGTGTTTGGACTTCTATTCTTGGTGGTCAGCATAGTGATGATCTTTACTATCCTCCATGTAGTCATATTCTTCTCCTGGGTTGGTAACTGGTGCCTAGTGTTCTTCTCCCCTAGGATTGATGGCCAGTGCACGGTGTTCTGCTCAACACACTCTCTCAGCATCAACTGATTTACTGAATCTTACCAAGGACTTAAGACATTTCCTCTGAGAAGCCTTCCCTAGGTTGCCTTTATTTTATCCTAGATTAGGTCCCCTCCACAGTGTTCATTTCTATAGTTGAACTTGCCTCATTATGTTACAATAATTTATATATGCATCTGTTTCTCCTACCAGAACTCCTTGAGATAGAGGTTTGGAGATTTATTCTTCTGTGACTCTTCAACATTTGCTTAAGTGCTTTAGTGTTTAGTACTTATTAAATATCTAATTGAATTCTCTAATCAATTAATTTACCACTTGTCTCTCTTTTATGATTCTATCAGAATATTTTATCTGCACTTACTTGGTGCCTAAAGCTGTCAGTGAATAAATAAATTATATTGTTGGGGTGTCATTCTTCTCTTTCCCAAAAGCCTTTCTCAGGCCCTTCACATACTCCAAGTTCATCGTTTTTCACCTCATCCTGTGCAGTGTCTTCCTCTTATTATACATATTTAAGTAAAGCCATCTTTTCTGGCTTGTGTTAAATCCATAAATAATATAACTTATATACACATTTAATTTAAAATTTCATATTAATATCTTATTTAAATTATAAAGAATAAATAAAAAGAATTAAATTTATAATAAAATATATTTTAATAAGTAAAATCATACAGAATGCTTCACCAGAAGTCACAATGAAGTAAAGGTACAAACACATCTATGTAGATTCACCAATAATGTGGTATCTGCAAATGCCAACTAATAGTATTATCTTTGTGAAACAGAACAACAAACATCATTATTACCACCATCACCATGTGTTTTAGAAATTGGGGAAAATTTTTGTGAAGGATTCAATGTAACGATTCGACTTACACTTTCAATACTTTACTGCAAAGACCATTATAAGTAAAATCATGGACAATCTGAGTTTATATTTAGAATTAGATTGTAAACTCAAGTAAACTCTTTCTGAATGCGCAGCAGGGCATTTAAAAATGAGGAAAGCAATAGGACAAATCCACATACCACAGCATTTAGCATCCCTATTCCATCCATTAAATGACATTATTAACCCACAATCATTGGGAAACAAAATTTACAAAATGTCCCCAAATTTTCAGATTTCTCCCTTGGCAGTAAAAAGTTCTCTGTCTATATTCTTTCCTGCCCCTACTCAACCCATTCTGATCTCTGCCCTTACTTTACATCAATTTCCTATCTCCCTTAATATTTCTCTCCATGCTTATTGTGAGGGAGGCAGCTTTATGATGGTAGTGATGAAGGTGGGTTAACACAATGGCCACATTTAGGCTAACAAATTGCTTATTCTATGCTTATCCTTAAAACAGTCAATTGATCTGACTGACCAGTTGCTACTCACAGCACCAGGCCTGTAGTTAAAATGAAGCCATTAATATTACTGTTTCTGCTTTAAACCAGAAATTGAAAATAATCATCATACTTGGTTTCTGAGTTGTTTTCCAGGGAGAAAGTCGCAGAACTGTAATCTTACAAAATGGCCTGAATTACCAAGAAGAACATGTCTTGGGTACTTATAAAAAGATCGAAAGAGCGACAACTACTATCCTCTATAGACTTGGTCACCTGGAGACACCATGAGGCCACTCTCAGTCTTATGAGAAGAAAACAATTCTGTTGATTGTTATCAATGCTTTATTGTTTAAGTTATGGCTGTATAATCACCCTGCCCCATACCCAAGATGGGTTCACAGTTTTGAAGGCCTCTGTGAGTCCCCTTTGCCCAGCAAAGCAATAGCTCTGTCTCTTTTCTTCTAGGCTCCAGGACCCTGTCTCTGAGTTATTTGGCTCATCAGAGATGAGGGCTGATTTTTTGGCAACAGTAAAAGCAGACGGAAATGTGTGGGGATTTTTTTCTGCCCCACCCTTCACACAAAGATCTATTATTAAGAAAGTTCAGAATATTACCAAGTTTACTTGAAGCTTTGAGTTGTACCAATTTGGGAATGGGTTTGGGAATTTTACACCCTTTTCTTCCATTAACAACCTAATATTGCATAACAGCAGTTAAGAGTCTTTGATGGCAAATAATTGTAAAGATAAACATATGCAGAACTAACAAATACTTTAAAAAATGATAGTCTCCTAGTAATCATATAAAATCATAGAAAGACACACTAAATGCTTATAATTTTTAGGTGGAGTTAACTCTAGAGCTTTATTTATGCTAAAAAGTGGTTCTGAATAGTATAAGTCTAAGTAAAGAATTTTGTGGAATTTGTCTTACCCTTTTTATCTGTGATTTTGTAGTAGAGTTCTCTGGAGGGTTTAGCTGCAATTAATTCTACTTTCTTGCCATGACCCATTTTCAGCTGAAAGCTAGTCTCTCGTAGGCTTACCTGAGAAATAGAAGCCTAAAAGCCTTCCAAATCTCTGCTAAAACCCTACACATTTCTCAGCAGTGAGATTAAAGAATGACCTCACTTCAAAAAGCCCAAGTTCTAATTTCTCCCATGTAATAAGTTAATCACTCCTCTTGTAATAAAGTCTATTTTAAGCTTTTTCAATGTGCTTTACACATTCCCTCAGAATTATCTTGTTTGTTTTTATTTTCTCCTGTGATTATGTTAAATCAGCCTTAGATTATAGCAGAGCCCTTCAACATTTCACAAAGCATTTACCCAATTCTGAGTCTTCATCTAAACAAGGGTTCCTGGAAAACTGCATTTCTGCAGAGGAACAGTTCAAAGAGCAGGGATAAATGGTAGTGGATATAATAAGCAGAACAGTGAATGACAGAAAAATAAAAAAGGCAGAGTGCTCAAATAGCTTTGTAGCTTTTCTTCTGGTAAATAAGCTTGAAAAGAAATTAATCAAGTTCTTTACCATCAAAATTCCCTGATAGCAACAAGATATGTATTGATTCAAAGATTTAAATGCAAACCCTTATTTTCGGTGGTGCTTAAGAAAAGCTGTTCAAACTATAACACAATCTGTGATAGTTTGATCAATACGAGTTTAACTGCACAAAGTGTCAGTTTTGTACACAAAGGGGTCAATTCAGAGGTTTCTAAACAATTTTTCCTACAACCAATTATTTCACTCTGCCACTTTAAGAGCGATCAATGTGTAGACACATGCCATCTGTTTTGCTGAAGCTTCAGCTAGAAGAAAATACACCTACAATGGGATTTAAACTAAGATGAAATACAACAATCATGAACACTGACAAGCATTAGTCACTTGGAAAAAAATATTGATCACATGCCACCTATGAACAGGTGCTTGACCACAGCAATCTGGACATACAGATGGACTGAAAGACAAACTAGCTTTGGAGAGTACATAATACAGTACAAGAGACATAGGAAAATACTGGTTCATGGGACTACTGGGAAATACACCTTTAAAGAGCCCAAGCTAATTATAAAAATGCTAAAGGCATAAAAAATGAGGATTAAATGAGAATAATATGCAGGTAATCATGGAAAGATTTATGGGAAACAATGGGGTACAACTGCTTTTGTGAGAAATATCATAGGTCAAAGGGCAGAAGTAACTAGATTACGTACATTCAGTAAATTTACTTAGCATATTTTGGTCAACAATGACTAGATTTCTACTATGTATGAGAATATAGGTACTTGGGAATACAGAGATAAGTAAACACTGGTCGTTCTCTGGAGGTTCATGGTCTGGTCTGGGAGGTAATCATAATACAAGAAATGGAGACAAGATTTCTCAGAACTCTATTATGCTATTCACAAATTAGTTAATATTGAGAACTCCAGTCTTTGATCAACAGACTTTAGCTTTAGAGTTCTCTAAGGGACTTACAATTTCCAAAACTATGCTTAAAGCTGAAGTTCGGTCCCATCAATGTTTCTGCTGTCTAATCTTTTCTTGATTTTTATAGTCCCCCCAGAATTTAATTATATTGGGATACTTGAGGAATCATATGATTTTCTGTATGCTTGTATGTATGTATTTTTCTGTAGGACATACATATAAGAGTCAACTACATGGACAAAATGCTGTATTATTCCAAACAATATGATCAAAGTCGATATGGTTTTATAGATATAATTTTAAAATTATTTTAACAGTGTTCAATTTTTAAAAATGGAAAAGAATGTGTACCTTTCAAAAAAATCCTTCCAAAATTTTTTTTATTGTAAAAGCAACAAATATATATATATATATATATATATATATTTAAATGCAGAGGTACATCTAGAGCAAATCTTTTAAATTTATGAGCCAATTTGTATACTTTTTTAAAACAAATCAACTTACTATTGTCTTTGATGTCCCTTATTTTTCATATCAAGCCTACTTATTCCTTAAGCCAATACATACAAAGTGCCAGCTCCAATACCTGGGTGAATGTGGGGATCTCAAATTATTCCCAGGCTTACCACTGGCTGATGGGTCTCAATGTAATCTATCTGCCCAGGTCCTGTTATCCATTTTTTTCCCCGAGGCAGTTCTGAGATCTATCAGAGCTTCCAGAAATCATTTTTCCCCTTATTCCTTGTATTATTTTTCTATTACTGCAAAATTATTAAAAATTTAGTGGCCTAAAACAATACAGATAGAGTATCTGAGTTTTCTGTGTCAAAGATCTGGTTTAACTGAGTCCTCTACTCAGGGCTATCCAAAGTGTGGGGAGATTCCTTATTAAGTCTTATGAGCTGCTTATATATGCTGAAGATCAACCTTCATCGGTTTCATTTGCAAAAATTTTCTCCCATTCCGTAGGTTGTCTTTTAGTTTTACTTATGGTTTCCTTTGCTGTGCAGAAGCTTGTAAGTTTCATTAGGTCCCATTTGTTTATTCTTGCTTTTATTTCTATTGCTTGGGTAGGCCGCCCTAGGAGAACATTTTTGAGATGTATGTCAGATAATGTTTTGCCTATATTTTCTTCTAGGAAGTTTATTGTATCTTGTCTTATGTTTAAATCTTTGATCCATTTTGAGTTGATTTTTGTGTATGGTGTAAGGGAGTGTTCTAGCTTCATTGATTTACATGCTGCTGTCCAGTTTTCCTGACAGCATTTGCTGAAGAGACTGTCTTTATTCCATTGTATATTCTTGCCTCTTTTGTCAAAGACTAGTTGACCAAAAGTATGTTCATGCTCTATACTGGAATTTGACACAACATTGTAAAATGATTATAACTCAATTTTAAAATGTCATAAATAAATAAATAAATAAATAAATAAATAAATAAATAAATAAATAAATAAATAAATACAACTAAGTGTGGGTGGAGACTACTGCTCTCAGCTGAAGCCCTCAGTCCTCTTCCCACCTCATTCCAGTTTCTGGCATGATTTAATTCCTTGCAGTAGTTCAGCTGATATCCCTGTTTTCTTGTTGGCTGGGGGTCACTGTTAAGTTGTAGAGGCCACTCTCAGCTCCTAATTGACCCTCTCACACCTTGTCAGCCTACTACAAGCTAACAGGAATATCCCTATCCAACCTGCTGCTAACAAGGAATATTATACAACAACATAATCTGGGAGTGACTTTCATATTACACTTGTCATATAAGCCAACCTAATCAAAGGAGCCACTATCCTATCATACTCCAGGAGAGGAGATTATACATCAGGGGGCATGATTCTTGGAATCAGCTTAGAATTTTGCCTGCCACTCCCCAGCAATATTAGCTTCTTCCACCTGACATTGGTTTAGACTTCATGCTCCTGTCTTCTTCCTTTTGTCAACATCCATAATTAGGTCTATAAATAAACTCAGAATGAAATTTAGGAGAGAGTGGGTTTTGGTATTTTATTTTATCAATAAATATTTATTTTCCTGTTTGTCAAACTCTGTGAAAATCAATATTATATAAGTTATCCTCAGCCTTGTAAGACATACATTATTTCTTTCACTTTGTTGGTGAGGGGAGAGAATTCTAGAGTGCTTAAATGGTATGTTTGGGTCATGGAGTTTTTAAGTGGCCCACTGGAGTTTTGAATTCAGACCCTCTGATTTTTTAAACCTGTGTTGTTTCTACCACATCACTGTTTTGATAGTTTTCTCAATGATGTTGTTGAGGACAAGGGCAAGTAGTGAAACAAGAGAGCTTTGGGCTCTCGTAGGCTCAACAGATCACAGATGTAGAGTTTTGTCCTTTTTGCCTTCCAAATTATCTTAGACTGGGTGGTTTATAAACTACAGAACTTCATTCTTCACAGTTTTGGAGGCTGAAAGCCTAAGATCAGAATGCTACCATATTTAGGTTCTGGTGAGACCCTTCTTCTGGGTTGCAAACTGCTGACTTCTCATTGTATCTTCATATGGTGGAAGGTGTGAGAGATTTCTTTGGGGTCTTTTTAATAAAGACACCAATCTCATTCATAAGGGCTGTACTTTCATGACCTGATCATCAACAAAGACCCCATCTCCAAGCACCACATTGAGGATTAGTTTTCAACATTAAATTTTGGAGGATACACTCAGTCCATAGCAGGTAGAAATATATACTATCAGAGGAACTGTCTTTAAAATAAATAAAATCTATTTTAGGTTTCTGGGAGAAACCATTTGAACCAAATTTGTTAGGGTACTTCTATGCCTATTTTAGGGAGAATTATCAGGAATAAGTACTAATTTTTAACAAATATATTGAAGTATCAGTTTTGATAACCATGCATATTATTTTGTATTTAATTTTAATAATATTAAAACTTTGTTTCCATTGCTAGATTTTTTTTTTTATGGTCACAGTGTTAACATTACCATTAGTATTTACTTTTTTGAGATCTTGCCTGGTACATATTTGTCTATGTTCTTTCTAAAAACTTCCTGCATTGTATAGTTTAGCAGTGTCTCATAATTTTTCCTTTATCTGAGTGTGAGATTTTCTAATTTTATTAAGGAAATTAAACTCTTTCATATTTACTAGTTGTCCTGTAAAGTGTTTTATAATATAAGAATTCACAGGCAGAGGGCAGCAGAAGTTAGGTTTGCAAGTTTCTGAGACCCTTGCAGAAAGATGTGCTTGGATCAGAGTGCAGCCAGAGACATTGTGGGGCAATGGTCCTCAAAGTTCAGCCTGGAACTCCAGGAGTCCTTGAGACCCTTCCTATAGGTCCATGAAACCAAAACTACTTTCAAAATAATACAAAAAATATTTGACTTTTACATTTCTTTTCCTTATGAATACACAGTGGAGTTTTCCAGGGGTTAGAAGGCATACATAAAATAATCCGAAAAGGCAATTAAAATGTTATTTTTTTCTACATCAATGTTTGTAATGAGGAAGAATTTTTCCACATCTTCAATGAAACAATAGCTCTAACAGACAAAATGAAGAAGCAGATATAAAAATTGGGCTGTTTTCTATTAAATAAGATATAAACAACATTTGTAAAACTCTAAAACATATCACCATTCTTCTCAAGTTTCTTTTCTTTTTTCTTTTGGTTTGGCCGATAAGTTACTTTTTTATTAAGATAAATCATTGACGTTAACATGCAGTTGGCTTATTATTGTTATTTAAAATAAATTTATAGAAGTATTTTTATAGTTGTCAGTTTTATTTTTAATATGAAAAATGTCAAAAGATAAAACCTTCATAAATGACCCTTTAGGATCTTCATTTTTTTAAGACGTTAAAGGAGTTCTGAGACCATGTTTGAGAATGCTGTACTAGCAGAGGAAGCTACCTTCCTGTTGCTAAATTTTTATAGCTGAATTATGAGGATGGCCTTGTCCAGCAGAAATAGACTCTGGCTCAGGTTTCAGGAAGTCTGACCATAGGTATAGCTACCCAACACCAAGAGAATTTGAGGCTGGCATTACTGCTGGTTGCCCCCACTAGCTCCTGCTGGGGGTTGTGAGGATGTTGAAAATATGTGCTGTTCTTCTCACCACCACCCTTTATCCAACTGGAAGAAGAGATGAGTGAGTTTGGGTAAGGAGGGCTAAAAGTTCCCTTTGTTCTGGTAGCAAGGAAGGAGCATGCAAAATCACTAATTTAACCACCTTGGCTATAGATATATTGATATTAAGAATAATTTTGTCCCTTCTAAATATTTTATTATTTTCTTTTTCTGATGCTTTATTATTTCTTTTCTGCCCCAAGTTGGATTGACACCTGTTTTTTTTAATTGAAGTATAGTCAGTTTACAATGTTTTGCTGATCTCTGGTGTACAACATAATGTTTCAGTCATACATGAACATACATATATTTGTTTTCATATTATTTCTCATTGCAAGTTACTAAAAGGTGATGAATACAATTCCCTGTGCTATACAGTAGAAACTTGTTGTTTATTTTATATATAATAGTTAGTATCTGCAAATCTTGGAATCTCAATTTCTCCCTTCCCATCCCTTTCCCCCTTTCTATGACTGTGAGTCTGTTTCTGTTTTGTAAATAAGTTCATTTGTGTCTTTTTTTTTTTTAAGAGTTCACATATGAAGGATATTGTATGGTAGTTTTCTTTCTCTTTCTGGCTTACTTCACTTAGAATGATGTTCTCTAGGTACATCCATGCTGCTGAATATGGCATTGTTTTATTCCTTTTTATGGCTGAGTAGTATTCTATTGTAAAAATATACCACAAATTCTTTATCTAATCATCAGTTGATTGACATTTAGGTTGCTTCCATATTTTGGCTATTTTAAATAGTGCTGCTATGAAAATTGCAGTGCATGTATCTTTTTGAATTAGAGTTCTCTCCAGGTATATGCTCAGCAGTGGGAATGCTGAATCATATGGTAAGTCTATTTTTAGTTTTTGAGGACTCTCCATACTGTTGTTCATAATAGCTGCACCAAACTACATTTCCACCAACAGTGTAGGTGGCTCCCTTTTCTCCAAAGCCTCTCCAGCATTTTTTGTTTGTGGACTTTTTAATCATGGCCATTTTAACTGGTGTGAGGTAAAACCTCATTGTAGTTTTTATTTGCATTTCTCTGATAATTAGTGATATTGAGTATTTTTTTATATGCCTATTGTTCATTTGTGTGTCTTCATTGGAGAATTGCTTGTTTAGGTCTTTTGTTCATTTTTGGATTGGGTTGTTTGGCTTTTTAAGTTATTAAGTTTTATGAGCTATTTATATATTCTGGAAATTAAACTCTTGTCTTTCACATTTTTGCAAATATTTTGTCCCATTCTGTAGGTTGTCATTTTGTTTTGTTTGTGGTTTTCCTTTGCTGTAGAAAAGCTTATAAGTTTAATTAGATCTCATTTGTTTAATTTTTCTCTTATTTCCATTGCCTGAGTAGAATATTGCTATTTGTGTCAGAAATGTTATGCCTATGTTTTCTTCTGAGAGGTTTATCATATATTATCTTATGTTTAAGTCTTTAAGCCATTTTGAGTTTATTTTTGTGTATGATGTGAGGAAGTGTTCTAATTTCACTGATTTACATGTTGCTGTCCAGTTTTCCCAATACCACTTGCTAAAGAGACTGTTTTTCTCCATTGTATATTACTGCCTCATCTATCAAAGATAAAGTGATCATAAGTCTGTATATAGAAAACCCTAAGGGCTCCCCACAAAAACTACTAGAAGTGATAAAAGAATTTGGCAAGTATACACAATTAACATACAGAAAAATCAGTTACATTTCTTTACACTAACAAGGAAATATCAGAAAGGGAAAGTAAAGAAACAACCCCTTTTAAAATTGCATCCAAAAAAAAAAAATACTTAGGAATAAACCTGACCAGGGAGATGAAATACTTATATGCAGAGAACTACAAAACATAGATTAAGGAAATTAAAGATGATTTAAAGAAATGTAAAGGTATCCCATGCTCTTGGATTGGAAGAATTAATATTGTTAAAATGTCTATATTACCCACTGCATTCTACAGATTTAATGTGATCCTTATCAATTTACCCAGGACTTTTTTCACAGAACTAGAATAAATAATCCTAAAAAAAAAATGAAATGATGAAAGACCTAGAATTACTAAAGCAATAATAAAGACCAAAGCTGGAGGAATAACCCCCATCAGACTTCAGACAATACTACAGAGCTACAGTAATTAGAACAGTGTGGTACTGGCACCAAAACAAACATTTGGATCAATAGAATAGCATAGAGACATTTTTTTCTTCAATAATTGTTCTGAAGTGTTTGTTAGCCTTACAAGTGTTATGCATCCTATTTCTAATAATTTTGTTTTTACATTTATACAGGTTTTAAAATTTGTACAATCATATTTTCTATCTGTGTCAAAAATAATATACCATCATCAATAATTATCCTCCAATTAACATAATATCCTTTGAAAATTTTCAGTTGCTCCTCCATCTTCCAAAGTTTTATTTTATAAAGTCTCCTTAAGTGATTTTTCAGATTATTTCACATTTACCTTAATTTTTTACAGATTATTTCTTAACAAGTTCACTAACACTTAATAGCTGCCATATGGATAATTATTTATACCTACCTATAGTATTACTGTTTTTCTGCTCTGTAATTTTTTCTACATATTACTTTTTTCCAAATTTTTATAATTAGTTTTCACTAGAGTATATTTTCAATAAATTATTTCATTCAGAGTTCACAGGTGACAATATTTTAAAGGGTTTCTGTACCAAAATATATCTTTACATTTTCCTGCAGGTATCTGAAAGATAGTTCTAAAAGGGAGAAGAAAATAGAAGTTTATCTGGGAAGGAGTAGAATTTTTCAACGTAGTCTACCCCTTTCTATATGCTTTGCTCTTTATTAAAGATATAAATTACTTCCAAACACTATCATCTTATCTGCCCACAGTGGCAAGCCTTGAAGTTCATCCCTTGAGCTATGCCAGTTTTTTTAAAAGAAAGGGAAACAAAACAAACAAACAAGAAACAAAAATCCCAAATGTATTCTTAGTTTTAGCCTGGACGCAAACGTTAGAAGTAGCTGCTCTAAGATGTGCAGCAGTCCCTTCATTCATTGTTATTTTACAGAACATAGAACATCAGTGATGAAATATATTATTTTTCATGAGCAACTAAAAACAAATAGTGGCTAATTAAAGTGTGTCATTCCGTGATTGTAAGACACTTCCAAATTATTAAATAAATATTAACATGTAGAAAACTGTAAAGTTAAGAACTGATTAAATATGATAATTCCCTGTTTGACTGCTCACAATCCTCTCTTCTCTACCCCTGGCTTTTGCTGTAGGGTATTTCGGTTGATCTATTCCTGAGAGTTTCTGGGAAAAAGCACTATTGTTTCTGAAGACCTCCTTCTCCTCTATTTCTTCCTTTAGTCCTCTTGAATTTCACAGTTAATATGATTCCAGTTTCTTTTTAACTACCCAAAGTCCTAACTAATGTGATTGTGGCAACTTTCCTAGTCTACCAGTGAGATTGTAAATTTGTTTTTGTACATATTCTCATATTTCAATTTGGCATATTTTACTGACCTATTTTGAACAATAACCAGACTTTTTCAATATACTGTCTCTAATATTCTTATTTCAATTGTATATAACTGTACTCCTCTTCCCATTCACATCTTTTCCTCACACAGTACATTAGGCAATGAGCAAACATTGATTTTCAGCTCAGAGAGATAACATTTTGTTCCTATAAGCAACATTTTATTTTAAATAAAGTTAGTTAAATTCCTCAGCCAGAATCACAGGTTTTCAGAACTGACTCTAAAACAGTCATATTTTATTTTAAAACTTAGTATCAGCAAAAAAGCAAGGAAGTAACTCAAAACTTCCTGCCTCAAACATATCATAGCAACCACCAACATTCCTCTCTATTCAATTCAGAATATAAGTTATATGGACCAAAATGTGTTTTAAATATTTTTTTTCAAACTTTGCATTTGTCTTAGGACTATTGGTTCAGAACCCTTGGAGACAGGATGCTCAGCTATTCATTCCTAACACCACAGATGATGTCCAAACCTGACCTTGGGGATTCACAAACATCAAACTATTCTAAGCAGGCATTCTTTCCTTTAGAAGTAGTATCGTGCAACATTTCAAATATTTTAGTAGTTATCTTTTTTATAATATGTACTTATTTGTTTATTTATATTGTTTCTAAGTTACAAAAAAGTTATTCCTCATAGAAAAATCTATGCAGAATAAGATTCACTCCTTTAGGAAACTCAGTGGAGGGAGAAATATAGATGGCAATATAAAATCAAACCAAGAATTAATTTAGTACAAAGAGTACATTCTATTTTTTTCTTCTTGGAAACTTAGGAATAGATCACATATGTAGATATTGAAAAAGTTAAAATGATTAGTTTTATTTACTAACATAATTAGTCTGAATGAATGTAATCATTGCGTGAAAAGCTTTGGTTGGTATCTCTGTTTTCCCTCTTACTACCCAAAACCTTGGACATGTTTCTAAACCTGCTCAAGCTTTTGTTTTCTTATCCTAAAATTCTTGATGATAATGGCATTTTACTTACAGGTTTTTCATGAACTTTAAGTAATGGATGTGAAGACTTTGATAGTTTCTGACACATAATTAAAGCTCCATAAATAATAGCTATTACTAATGTTACTTGGTTTGAGATAAAGATGTGGAGACGAGCAGCACTTGGACACTTTTGTTTAATATAAAAGTAGTAAGCTAATTTTAGGAGAGATATATTGCTTAATTCTTAAACTTTAGGTCTAATCTGCTATTATGGATCTGACCAAGTTTTACAATATGGTAGAGTATTACAACTCAAAGTGCAAATTTATTTGAATTGCAGTTCACAATACCAAAAAATGCAACTGCTTTAAAAAAAATCCATGGAAAGAGCACAATAAAAACAAATTAATAGTTGACATTATGTTCTCTGACCTTATTTGATAATATTTAAAGAAAAATAATATTGACATTAACTTCCATTTAAAAAGGCACTAATATGTATTATCACAATTTTGGAAATCTTTATAAAATATTGTTGTTGTATCAATTATGTAAAATATAATTTTTATGTAATTGACTTCTAGTTTACAATGACATAAATGACTTGAATTCAGGTAGTAGAGGGGCATGAAAGGGAACATAGAACAAGTTTAGGAAAGTATAGAAAGTTTCCATTATCAATTGAATCACTGGGAAAAGATGAATAGAAAACAGATGCATAATAGAGACATTAGTGAAGCATGTGACAATAAACTTGGAGATTTTTTAAAATTTAATTATGGTAAAATATGTAAAAATTTTACCATCTTAACCATTTTAGCATAGAGTCAGTGGTGTTGAAAGCATTAACAATGTTGTCATACCGATTTTACTATGCATCTCCAGAACTCTTTATCTTATAAAACTGAAGCTCTACCCATTCTCATTATTCCTTTCCTCCCAGCCTCTGACAACCACCATTCTACTTTGTATGATTTTGGCTACTCTAAGTATCTCTTTTAAGTGGAATCATACAGTAATTGTCTTTTTGTAACTGATTTATTTCACTTAGCATAATATCCTCAAGATTCAACCATGTTGTAGCATGTGACAAAACTTCTTTTTAAGACTAAGTAATACTTCACTGAATGCCTTTACCATATTTCGCTTATTCATTCATCCTTTGTCTGATAGACACTTAGGTTGCCTCCACATTTAGCTATGGCGAATAATGCTGCAATAAACATGGGTGTACAAATATCTCTCAGAGTCTGTATTTTCAAATCTTTTGAGTATATAATCATAAATTGAATTACTGGATCATAAGGTAACTCTATTTTAATTTTCTTAGGAACTGCTGTACTATTGTCCACAATGGGTATATCATTTTACATTCCTAACATTATAACACAAATGTTTCAATTTCTTCATATCCTCACCAACCCTTGGTATTTTCTGCCTTTTTTTTTTTTTAATAGTAGCCATCCTAATTGGTTGTGAGGTAGTATCTCATTGTAGTTTTGACTTGTATTTCCTTAATGTTTAGTGATGTTGAGCATCTTTTCATGTGCTTAGTGGCCAAATGTATATCTTCTTTGGAGAAATAGCCATTCAAGACTTTTGCCCATTTTTGTAGGGGGCTCTGTATTTATTTGTTGTTGAGTTTTAGCAGTTGCTTATATATTTTGGATACTAATCCTTTGCCAGATATATGGCTTGCAAGTCTTTTATCTCATATTGTAGGTTGACTTGGCATTCTGTTGGTAGTGATAATGTCCTTTGATGGACAATTTTTGTTTTTAATTTTCAAAAGTTCAAATTGTTTTCTTTCATTGTTGGTGCTCATCGTGCCACACTCAAGAAACCTTTGCCAAATGATGTTGTGAATTTATGTCCTATATTTTCCTCTAAGAGTTTTGCAGTTGTAAGTCTCACACTTAGAATTTTGATCCATTTTTAGTTAATTTTTTTTGTGTACGGTATAGGAGGGATCCAAGTTTACTCATCTGCAAGTGGATATCCAGGTTTTTCAGCACCATTTGTTGAAAAGATTGTCCTTTATCCAGTGAATGGCCTTGGCTTCCTTGTCAAAAATCATGTGACCATGTAAGTTAAGGCTTATTTCTGGGCTCTCTATTCTATTCTTTTGGTCTATTTGAGGTCCTTTGAGATCCCATATGTATTTTAGAAAAAAATTCTTATTTCTTTAAAATATATTGAGATTTTGATGTGGATTGCATTGAATCTTAGATCACTTTGTGTAGTATTGACAATATTAATTCCTTCAATCTATGCACATGGAATATGTGTCCATTTTTACATCTTCTAAAATTTCAGCAATGTTTTGTAGTTTTTTATTGCACAAGTCTTTCATCTTCTTGGTAAAGTTATTTCCTAAATGTTTTATTCATTTTTGATGCTACTGTGAATAAAATTTTTTCTTAATTTCTTTTTTTTTGAACTCTTCATTGTTAATATATCAAAATGCCATGAATTTTTGTGTATTGACTTTTTATCTTGCTACTTTGCTGAATTAACTTATTAGCTCTAACAATTTTTTTCTGTGTGTGTGTAATCTTTAGGGTGTCCTACTTATATCATCTGCAAACAGAAATCATTTTACTTCTCTTCCAATTTGGTTGATTTTAATTTATTTTTCTTACCAAAATGCTATGGTTAGAACTCAAATACTATGTTGAATACAAGTAACAAAGTCAGTCATCCTTTCCTTGTTCTTGACCTTAGAGGGAAAACTTTATCTTTCACCACTGAATATAATGTTCACTGAAGGTTTTACGTATATGAATTTTATTATATTGAGACAGTTTTGTTCTGTTCCTACTTTGTTGAGTTTTGAAACCAGCCATGAAAAAAAATATTGAATTTTGTCAAAAAAATTTTTTTTGCATCAGTTGAGATTATCATTTTTTTCTTCTTTTATTTTGTTAATGTAGTATATTACATTGGTCATTTCTCATATGTTGAACAGTCCTGCATTTCAGAAAAAAAATCAGTTTGCTATGTTTTATAGTCCTTTATGCAATCCTTTTAAAGTTTAATATAATCCTTTTAATATGCAATCTTTTAATATGTTTTATAATCATTTTAATCATCTTAAATAAATTTGCTAGTATCTTGAGGATTTTTACATCAGTATTCACAAGGGACATTGATCTGTAGTGTTCTTTCCCTATAATATCTTTGTCTGGCTTTGATTTCAGGGTAATACCCTCAAAGAATAAGTTAGGAAATGTTTTTTCTCTTTCATTTTTGGGAAAATTTTGATAAGGGTTGTGTCAGTTCTTTTATAAATGGTTGGTAAAATTCACTATTGAAGTCGTCAGATCCAAGAATTTGGCAGATTTCTGATTTCTGATCCAATCATCATACTATTTAGAGGTCTATTCAGATACTCAGTTTTTCATGATTTAGTCTTTATGGTACATGTGTTTAATGTGTTTCAGTTTTTGTATTTACTCCCATATGCATATGTTCATTTTTTTTTCCTTTTCAGCAATCTGGTTCCTTTCTTTATAGACCTGTTACTAAAGGCAGTTGTTCTATAAGGTCTAGGGGTGAGCACATGCTTGAAGTGAGCTACTCACAGGTGGCCTAAAGTCAGTAGCACCAGCATCACCTGGGAACAGGCTAGAAAATGCAAATTCCCTGGCCTCGCCCAGAGATACTGACTCAGGATGAGTAACAGGGTAGAGGTTGTCTTTTGGATCTGGCTTATTTTTGTTGTTAGTTTTTTTTTTATTATTATTATTGAAGTGTAGTCATTTTACAATGTTAGTTTCATGTGTACAGAAAAGCAATTCAGTTATACATATATATACATATATTTTTTCAGATTATTTTCCATTACAGCCTATTACAAGAAATTGAATACAATTCCCTGTTCTATACAGTAGGTCCTTGTTGTTTTATCGATTTTATTTATAGTAATGTGTATCTATTAATCCCAAAAATCTTATCTATCCCTCCCCCTGCACCCCTCAACTGTAACCACAGTTTGTTTTCTATGTACTGTGGTCTTCATAGGTTTTGTGTTGCTAGAAATTTATCAATTTCATGTAAGATATCCAATCCCTTGGTGTAAAACTGTTCATAGCACTCTCTTGTAATCATTTATATTTCTGTAAAATCTAATGTAGTGTCCTCATTTTCATTCCTGATTTTAGTAATTTGTCAATTTTGTTAATACTGTATAAGAACAAAATTTTTGTTTTATTATTTTTCTATTGTTTTATACTATTTCTTTTGTATATCTCTGTTCTAATCTTTAATATTTTTTTCTCTTCTCTTGCTCCTTGTATTGATTTTTTTTTTCTTTTCTAGTTCCTTAAGTCATAAGGTTAGGTCATTGATTTGCGATCGTTCTAGTTTTTAATGTAAACATGTATAGCTACAAATTCCCCTCTTAGTACTGCTTTCACTGTATTTCATAAATTTTGTTATGATGTGTTTTCATTTTCACTGGTTTCTATTTTCTAGTAACCTTTGTAATTTCTTCTATGATCTGTTAGTTGTGTAAGTATAAAAAATTGTGAATTTTCTAGTTGTATTCATATTATTGATTCCTTACTTTATCTCGTTGTGGTCAGAGACTATGTCTTGTATGATATCCATCTTTTAAAATCTATTGAGACTTAATTTGTGAGCTAACATATGGTCTATTTTGAAAAATGTCCTGTGTGCACTTGGGAAGAATGTATATTTTTTTGTTATTGAGTAGAATGTTCTGCATAAGACTGTAAGATTTAGCTGGTTTATTGTGTTGTTTAAGTTCTCTATTTCCTTACTTATCTCCTGCCCCGTTGTTCTATCCATTATTGAGAGTAGTGTATTGAAATCACCAAATTTTTTTTAATACAACTTTCTATGTCTCACTTCAATTCTATCAGTTTTTGCTTTATATATTTTGGTGATCTCAATAGGGGTATAGGGGTTTAGATGTTTATAAATGTTGTATCTTCTTGCTATATTATTGTACCTTGATTAATACATAATATCCTTCTTTGTCTTGTATGACCTTTTCTAATTTAGTTCATTTGTCTGACATTAGTGTAGCCATCTATGCTTTCTTTTGTTTACTATTTGCATAGAATATTTTTCATCCTTTCACTTTCAACCTCTTTGTGTCTTTGAATCTCTTGTAGATTACATATAGTTGAATCATGTATTTTTTTAATCCATTCTATTAATCTCACTGATAAGGAGGGACTTATTTCTCTCATTTTGATATTTGTTTTCCATATGTCTTACAGTTTTTCTTAGGTCTCTCATTTCCTGCATTACTGTCTTCTTTTGATCCTTTGGAGTGAAATGTTTACAATTCTTTCTCATTCTCTCTTGTGTATGTTCTGCAGCAGTTTTCACTTTTCATTTTAGGTACCATGAGGATTACATTTAACATTTTAAAGTTATAATACTCTGAAATGAATTATGAGAGCTTAACTTCAAAAACATACAGCTCCTTTACAGTTCTATCCCATCCTTTTCAAGTACAATGTCACAAAATTACATTTTTATACATTGTGGCCCAAAATATAGGCCAATAATTCTTTTAAATGTATTAGTCTCATAAAATATGTAGAAAACAAAATGTAGAGTTACAAACCAAAGTTATAATAACAATACCATTTAAATTGATAATTAAAAAATACGTTAGACTCTTTAATCATGTAGAAAGTAAAATATGGATTTATAAATCATTGTTGCAATACAATTAGCTTCATACTTGCCCATATATTTAGCTTTACTGGAATCTTTATTCATATGACTTCAAGTTAATATCTAGTGTTCCTTTATTTTAACCTGCTTCTGCATTTTCCCTTAACATTCCTTGTAGGGAAAATCTAATGGCAATGAATTCCCTTAGTGATCTGGGAATGTCTTAATTTCCCTCTCACTTTTGAAGGACAATTTTGCCAGATATAAGATTCTTAATTTCTGGGATTTTTGTTCTTATATCACTTTGCATACTTTGGCTTTCTGACCTCCAAAGTTTTTAATAAGAAATTGGCTCATAATATTGAGGATCATATGTATGAGATGAGTCACTTTTCTCTTAGTGATTTAGAAATTTTTCTTTGTCTTTGTCCTTTGAATGTTTAATCATAATGTGTCTCAATGTGGATCTCTTCAAGTTCATCTTAATTGGAATTTGTTGAACTTTTTGGATGTTTATATTCATGTTTTCATCAAATTTGGGAGGTTATCAGACATTATATCTTTAAATATCCTCTCTGTCCCTTTTGCTCTCATTTCTTCTGGGACTCCCACAATGCATATATTGGTCCATTTGATGATCTCTCACAAGTCCCTTAGATTTTGTTCACTTTTCCTCAATCTTATTCTTTTTGTATCTCAGACTTCATTATTTCCAATGTCCTGTCTTTAATTTCATTGATTCTTTATCTTTCTTGCTGAAATCTGTCTTGGAATAGGTCTGGTAAATTTTTTTATTTCAGTCACTGTATATTTCAGCTCTATAATTTTTTTCTTTGGTTTATTTTAGGTTTTATATCTCTTTATTGATATTTATATTTTGTTCATACTTTTTTTTTTTTTACTTTCTCCACATCGTCCCTTAGTTCTGTAAATATCATTAAGAGAGATGTTTTAAAAGTCTTTACCTACCATCAAGTGTTTTTCAAAAACAGTTTCTGTTAGTTTATAATTTTGCTTTGAATGCGTCACATTTTCCTATTTCTTTGCATTCCTTGTAATGTTTTTTGAAAACTGGACTTTGAATCCAATAATGTAATAACTCTAGAAATCAAATTCTTTCCCTTCCTTAGGCTTCACTATTTTTTTTTTTCAAATTTTTTCTGTTGTTGTTGTAGGCTGTCTCCATGCCAAGGATCAGCCTGAGCTGTAAACTTAACGTCTTCTCATGAGTTTTCTGAACACATGACTTTTCCTGCCCATGTGCAATGAATTTCCAACTTCCTTTGTATATGTAATTGGTTTTGAATATTCTAGTTTTTAATATATTTTTCCAAAAATTAGAAAAAGAGAAAAAATAAAAAGGGTATAAAAGAATGCCAGCCCTTTAAGTTCCTTGGATGCCATGTTAGCCAGAGAGGGAGGGGCTTGCAGCAGTGGAGAAATGTGCAACAATGATTATCCATCTCTTAGTCTGTGCCTTTTAGATTGGAAGTAACAATCAGTGACCAGAGCACAGATTCTCAGTATTTGAAGGACAGAGTCATTTTTGCCTACCTTAGTTCGTGTAAGCTATATGCAAGCTGTTCTAGGAACACATGCACAGGTGACTCCCATGGTGCTAAGAGGTAGGATATGGGTAGCTGCTACTGTGATGAGTTTAAATTGACTGAAATTAAGTGCAATTTACTGTCCAAGCCTTCCTCTAAAAGTTGTAAGCTTTCAATAGACTCCAGATTTCTAAGATAGTATATCAGACAGATTCTGACAGTACTATTGTTATCTAGGTAGGGAGACAGATTCCTGGTATTTTCTACTTTGTCATCTTCCCAGAATCTTCAATAACCCTGGAGTTTTTGTCAACTGCTAGTTGTCTGGTTTGGAAGGTATTTCTTGCCTAGATTACAGAAACTTTCTGATATTTAATGTGTTTTTCCTTTTCTTTTTTTTCTTCTTCTTTTTTTTTTTTTAATTTAGATCTTGTGAAATCCAAGTATTTGTGACAAAATGTGGTTTTGGTTGGTAGCAAAGTATTTCTTAATAGAACTCACATTAAAGGGCTAAATACTCCCTATAGGACAAAAATTTGGAAGGAATTGCCAAATCATTTTGATTTCTATATAGTAAATTTGTCCTTGTTTAGGACATTAATGACATTTTCATAAGCTTTTCTTCCCATAATAACCGCAGTGAATTCAGCACTCTTTATTCTTCTTTACTCAATGCCATATATTAATGACAGTGATGAGGAATGTGCATTGCTTTTGGAATTGGTAGTATAGCTAAATGTGGATTATGCACATAAGAATTCAAGTCATCTATTATAGATTTTAGGTTAATAAAATTAATATACTAAATTTCTATAAGCCTAGATTAAAGAATAATCTCAATCTCAGACCAAGATTATTTTATATGATAATACCTACCATATTCTTACTTAATAAATGCTATGTGAATAAACGTTACTTGAATTTTATAGACAGATATACTTAGATATAGATATAGATATATCAAGTCTGATAGATATACTTTACCATTAAATATTCCAGATGCTTTATTAGATTTTGGAGAAAAATCAAAGATGATCTATATATGGTCCTTATTTTAGAGAAGTTCACATCTTTTGTAGCCACAAAACCGTCTCATTATCTAAATGTCTTGTTTCAATAGCTTTATGTATGTATTTTCTCACATACTGTCTTCCCCACCTTTGTCTATCTGTCTCTTTCTTTCTCTCTCTCTCTCTCACACACACACACACACACACATACACACATGCATGCACACATACACACAGGTTTGATTCATAACCTTACAAAATATTGGGACAATATCTCCATAAATCATAAACCATAGTAATACATTGATTTCCTGAGTTATCAGCTTCTTTGTACATTGAATATCATTAAATTCACTGGTACTTGTTTGAGATGATATATTTTAATGGAAACTACCAATTTTATAACTGACTTTACTACCTTCTTTCTGCTTGATAGTTATTGGAAAAGAAATGTTTCTCATGCTTGTACTGACAGATAAATTAGTGTCCCAGATTCATTCTACATGCAAATATATCATTATTTTAGCCATAACTGTAATCTAGCCTAAGCAAAGAAACTACAATTTTTTTGGTCAGAGACTATAGAAGGAAAATGACATCTTACTGTCAGAATTATCACTTCTGGGATCCCTTTCTTGGTTTTATCCCAGGGACAAATGCAAGATTATAGCTGTCCAACACTGGCAAGAAGAATGTAAAACAATGACAGTCTTTTGAAGCTTCCACTGGGCGGGACTCATCTGTCCTTACTTGTATAGTATTCCTGTAATAAAATAAATAAGTACATGAGTAAAGTTATTTTTAAAAGATATATTTTTTGTTTATAAATATTCTTTGTCTCATTTAAGTTTTATTTAAGCTGATTTTGCTCCTTTTGCTTTCTATAAATCCATAGGAACACTGGGCCAGAAAGTTTAGTGAACATAAAATCACTTAGGTGATTTGTGAAAAATGCTTGTGAATGGGTCTCACCCAATGAGTTTCTGATTACTAAACTTGGCATAAGTTCAACGTTTCTGTTGTAGTTGAACTGAGTATTGCAATTCTGTAAAAGAAATGAATACATTTTTGAAAATAAATAAGATGGACTGGTTGAAAGGAATAATTCACATACTGTGATCTGCACTTGTAGCTGCTGTTTTACATGTAGTTGCAATAAATGTTAAAGAAAAATTATTCATGACACATTAAAGAATAGGAAGGCATACTTTATTTAAGACCATTGCAACGAAGTAGGAAGTGCTACAATGGGGTTTTGCAGTGGAAGAGAGAGATTGGAATGAACTCCAGATACAATAGGGTTCGTGCTGAAAATGATTTCTTCATAAATTACATGGCGGGGGGAAAGGATGAAAAACTCAATCAGATGTCAAAGGTGATTAGTTACAGAGGATGAAAGATTCTAACTAAACTGATTTAGTCAGATTCTTGCTAAAATTGAACAAAACAGAGATGAACACAAAAACTCAAAAGTCAGGGCCTAGTTGAGAAGAGATATCATAGGAACCTGAGGAGAGTTTGGCCAAGGAGAGAATCTTTGTTATACGCAGCAAGCAGTTAGAAAGAAAGCTTAACTGTGCTATCATCATTGTTATAGGGCCTGAAACTAGTTAAATTAGTCTTTTTATTATAGAAACACATCATTTTATGTTCTATATAAATAATTTCTATAACCTCATTTATCAAATAGGTTTCTATAATACAGAAGGAGAGTTGAGAGTAACTGGTATAACACAATTGTTGGTAGAATGTTTAGAATAATAGTTATTATAGGATTAAGATTAAACTGTAATTGAGACAGTGGATCTCAAATATGGCCCAAAATTGGAATCACCTGGAGAGCTTAAAATATATTGATGCCTAAATTGCATAAGATTTTAATTTAATTGGTCTGGGGTACAGATTGTGTATCACATTATTTTTAATGTCCCAGATTATACTAACATAGATAAACTTGGAAGTACTGCTTGAAACTAACACTCTATTCAAGCCAAAAAAAAAAAATTACCAACAATAGATATTGATCATATTTAGTGAATGTTCACAATTGTTTTAATCTGTTAACTACTTCCTAGATTATACAAGTGTGCTTCTGTTTGTTTGTTTTGCTCAGTATTAACAGTCATTAAATGCAGCTAACAATTTATTTTGTTTCTTTTCTATGTGTTCAACTTCTAGTAAGAATGAAATAACATTGACCAAAGAAGTAGACACATTTCTCTTTGTTCTTTTATAACTGGAGAATAAGATTAAAGACTGAGAACTAGAATTCTGACTTTTGGGGTAGACCAATAGTTTTCAATTTCTAAGCTCCTAAATAAGAGACTTCTGAATAGAGACTAGGAAAATGACATTTTTCTCTTGCTTCTTTCAGTTAACCCAGCTTTCAAAATTTGATGGTTAGGAGATAGTTATCTTTGTAATATTAAAAAAAAAAACTTAGATATAGCAAACTTAGGTATAGCTAAAGTTTTGCATGCCATGAAACAAAATAGATTGTGAAGGTTGCATTTTTAAACTAAAGAGGTTCATTCAGGAATTTTGTGATCTCTTATTGCAAATGGTGTTGGGAAAACTGGACAGCAGCATGTAAATCAATGAAGCTAGAACACTCCCTTACACCATACACAAAAATAAACTCAAAATGGATCAAAGACTTAAACATAAGACAAGATACAATAAACCTCCTAGAAGAAAACAGAAGCAAAACATTATCAGACATACATCTCAAAAATGTTCTCCTAGGGCAGTCTACCCAAGCAATAGAAATAAAAGCAAGAATAAACAAATGGGACCTAATGAAACTTACAAGCTTCTTCACAGCAAAGGAAACCATAAGTAAAACAAAATAACAACCTATGGAATGGGAGAAAATTTTTGCAAATGAAACCAACAAAGGCTTGATCTCCAGAATATATATGCAGCTCATACGACTTAATAAGAAAAAAACAAACAACTCAGTCCAAAATGGGCAGAAGTTGTAAACAAGCAGTTCTCCAAGGAAGACACACAAATGACCAATAGGCTTATGAAAAAAGTGCTCAATATCACTAATTATCAGAGAAATGCAAATCAAAACTACAATGAGGTGTCACCTCACACCAGTCAGAATGGCCATCATTCAAAAATCCACAAATGACAAATGCTGGAGAGGCTGTGGAGAAAAGGGAACCCTCCTACACTTTTGGTAGGAATGAAATTTGGTACAGCCACTGTGGGAAAAAGTATGGAGATTCCTCAAAAGACTAGGAATAGACTTACCATATGACCCAGGAATCCCACTCCTGGGCATATATCCAGAAGGGACCCTACTTCAAAATGACACCTGCACCCCAATGTTCATAGCAGCACTATTTACAATAGCCAAGACATGGAAACAGCCTAAGTGTCCATCAACAGATGACTGGATAAAGAAGTAGTATATTTATACAATGAAATACTATTCAGCCATAAAATCCGACAACATAACACCATTTGTAGCAACATGGATGCTCCTGGAGAATGTCATTCTAAGTGAAGTAAGTCAGAAAGAGAAAGAAAAATACCATATGGATCGCTTATATGTGGAATCAAGAAAAAAAAAAAAAACGTAAGTACAAAACAGAAACAGACCCACAGACATAGAATACAAACTTGTGGTTGCCAAGGGAGCAGGCGGTGGGAAGGGACAGACTGGGATTTCAAAATGTAGAACAGATAAACAAGTTTACACTGTATAGCATAGGGAAATTTATACAAGTTCTTATGGTAGCTCACAGAGAAATAATTGTGACAGTGAATATATATATGTTCATGTAAAACTGAAAAGTTGTGCTCTACACTGGAATTTGACACAACATTGTAAAATGATTATAACTCAATAAAAACTGCTAAAAAACTAAAAATGAAAAATAAATAAAAACCCATACATCAAATAATACCCAGAAAAAAACATATTCAAAATTACCAACAAACAGTGCAAGTGCTAGGATCCTGTAATCCACAAGATTGAAACTTCATTTTTCAGTGATCATAGCAGTCGTTCTTAACATTTTAATTTGAAATGTTTCCCCCAAAATCATTCTTTATAGTTATTTTAGGATAAGAGTGGGCAGAATGGAGTGTTACTGATTTCATAATCAATGTCTTAAGGTGAAATAAAAAAGAAAAAGAAAATGGATGATGTTGATTGTGATAATAATTTGATTATATATGCTGTTACACCCTTCAACAAATCATATGGTTAATTTACATGTGTTTTAAACCATTTTATTCTAGCCAGCCAAAATTTACCTTCTTTTCAATACGTGACAGGATGGAGTTTTAAATATTTTTGAAACCAAAACAACAGCATAAAATCTGTGAGTATTTATTGGTTCCATTACTGGGGATGTTCTACATATGAATTTAGACACCTGCTTTTTCTCAGTGCTTCTTTTACAACCCTCCCACTCTCCCACCCACCCCCAGTTTAGACCTTTGTGTTCTCCTTGCTCAGATGTAATCATTAGAAAAAAAGGTTTGTTTTCTTTTCTAAAATAAATGACCTTCCTTTTATTTTTATATTTTTTCTACACAGTTTTTTTTTAAACTATCACAGGCTTAATAAAACCTTTGAGTAAATAAGCATTAGGGGAATTGGAAATATGCACCTCATTTTTCTAAACATACAAAAGCAAAGCTGTTTGGTTTTCCTAGGGTTATCAGTCACAGATCAGGCAGTTTCACTGGTCACCTTGACTGCAAGAACATCTGGCTTTAGGACAATGGAATATATCTACTGAAGTAAATTAGTCAGAGATGCTAAGATTACTATTTCATCCAGTTACTATAATTGTATCTTGGTGCCATTAAAACATGTGGTATTATATCATCAAGAAAATATATTGGACAGATGTAGGAGAATGTCACACCCATGGATTATAGACCAAATTGAACTGAAGTACTTTCAGTTGTTATTTACACTTGTTCACATATGAAAAGAAGCATGTTGCCAGCAATAACTGGGATTGGAGGGCTTTATTGTTTTCATTTGGGAAGAACATGACATTGTTTTACCTCCACAATGTGGTTTACAGCAAACAACGAAAAGAATATGAATGAAAACATTACAAAATTCTGCTTTAATATGGTTTTTAGTGGTCCAAGTCAATAACATGTTATAATCTTCCTTGCTTTTCAGAACTACATTACCACTGAGTCAGTATTGGTGGTGATGAATAATCCGGTTTCTTGGTTAGCTTCTTGATAGTGCCCTAAATCAAATTTCAGAAATATCTTCATTTTATAGATGAAGAAACTGAGCCTACATTTATTCATTCATTCATCCCATAAATATTTATTAAATGCTTAGTGTTTGTAAATGCAGCCACTATGGCTATTGCAGTGGGGATAAAACATCCATCTACTTGCATGGAACATTCATTTGTAAACAAATAAACAAAAACAGAGTGTCACCCATCATTCCCTTATACAAAGAGTTAAGTCACAAGCCATTGCAGTCTCCAACACAGTGCACCCTGAGAGGAATTCAGGGTGAAAAAAAAAAGGATGAAACATTCTGTTCTTCTGATATAAGGGTCCTTAGAGAGTTAAACTACATATCTAATGAAGGATTTCACTGACCATAGAATCTTGCTTCTTCCCGTATGTAGACTACCTCTAAAATTTTGTAATAACTTATAATGTGGAAGAATCTGAAAACTATATATGTATGTGTGTGTATTATATATACATACACCTGAAATTAACACAATATTTTAAATCAACTATTCTTCAATAAAAATAACAACAATAAAAGAAATAAGAAAAAAGAACTAAAACCATTAACTTGAAATATTTGTTCTTTGCGATTAGCAGCAATCTTTTAATGTTTGATTACATTCATTTCCCAGCCAAAAAATATTGTATGTGTACTGAACCCTCCCTTACTTCTTTGGAAGAGTTCCTCAGGGCTATCTGAGAGGTTGTCTCCCAGGATATAGTCTTAGTAAGGTCCTGGATAAAACTGAAACTAACTACTCTTACCTTGTTTTTTGTTTTTTCTTTTTTTTTTTTTTCTTTTTTTTTTTTTCAGTCAACACCTTCTATGATGCAGTGGAGGCATCTGCAATAAACAGTTAAAGAAAGATATGTGAGGTATCACTTTAGATAGAGATTGATGCCTTGAAAAAGTAAAGAGAATAGTAATATAATGGAAGGATAAGGGGAGGCATTAGGAAGATGTGAGATAACAGATAATGTGTCTTAGTCTCCGCCCTCAGTTCCTGGCACAGAGTTTCTGAAACCCTTGTAATTTCCTAAGTTATAAGAGCACTGGGGGCATCTCTTGTTCTGATGTTGAATTTTGACTTCTGTTCCTGACATAGAGCTCCTGAAATTCTTATAATTTGCTGGGAGATAGAAGTGTGTTTGTTCTAATGAGGTGACTCTGGGTGGGTTCCTGGATGACTCCCAAATGAGGACTGGTAACTGGAAAGACCAAACCATGATTAGAAGCTTGGAATTTTCAGCCCTGCCCTCCATCCCCTTGAGAAGGGAGAAAGGCTGAAAATGTAGTTAATGATTGATTATGCCTACAAGCTGAAGCCACCAGAAAATCCCAAAAGTATAGGGTTTAGGTGTCTTCCTGGTTGGTGAACATGTAGATGTGCCTGGAGAGTAGCATCCTGGAGAAGGTATGAAAGCTCTCGGCCTCTTTCACATACCTTTCCTTATGTATCTCTTCCATCTAGATGTTTATTTGTGCCCTTTATCACATCCTTTAATAAACTGGTAAACATAAGGTTTCCCTGAGATCTGTGAGCTACTCTAGTAAATTTATTGAAACTGAGAAGAGGATCATGGGAAACTACAATTTGTAAGCAAATAGAACAGAAGTTATAGGTAACCTGGGGATGTAACACTTGAGATTGGCATCTGAGGTAGGGTGGGAGCAGTCTTGTGGAGCTGAGTACCTAACCTGTGGGAAATGACATTAAGTCCAAGCAGATAGTGTCCGAATTGAATTAAATTGTAGGACACACAGCTGGTGTCATGGAGAACTGCTTGGTGTAGGGAAAAAACCCACCCATTGGTGAAACAGAATTAAGTGTTTTCTGTGGGTAGTAAAGGAGACACACAGGAAAGAAATGCACAGTAAGAAAGAAGAATTTTTCCTTACATAGAATGGAAAATTTGATTTTTTTTTCTTTTACAAAAGGGATAGACAAGGAAGATTTCCCTGAAGAGGAGACTTTGAATTCTGAATGAAAGACCAGAATAAAAAATAAAGCAAGGAAGATCTTGACAACTTGAGAACTGATTGCTGAGTGAATCTGCTGTTAAAGTAGGTAGAAAAATAAATCAAGATAAAAAAAAATAGGTATAAGTAGTGTTCTTCTTTTTTGCTTGCCTTAATTTTTCTACTGTCCATGTCTAAACACTTCCTTGTTGCAAAAGCCAAACTAAACGGAATTACAAGATGCCTCTTAAGTCCTCCTTACTTCCACTCTTTCCTAGAATTAATTACTGCAGATAGGAGTTTTTGTGAGCATTTCTCTGTGAATGTATAAGTACACATACACATACCCCTTTCTAAATAGTTTCAACAAACTAGATCAATATTTACATATTGTTCTTGAACTTCTTAGCTAAAATGTCCATTAGTCTTACAGACATGTGTCTCAGTACAACTAGGTCCACCCTAGTCCTCTTAATAATAACTTAATCTAATATGTAGCCTAAGTATATTATTAAATTTAAATATTTCTCTATTGATTAGCATTTGAGTTATTTTCAATGTTAACTATTTAAAATGATGCTGCAATTGATATTTTTTAATACATAGCAGGGAATATATATCAGGGATATATTAACTTCTATGTGCAAGCATTTCTTAAGAATAGAATAGTAAAAATGAAATTTATGGATAAAAGGAAATGTGATTTTTTTATTTGGGTAGAATATCATTTTATTATATCAACTTGCTTTCTTCAAAATGAATATTTTATTAAATAACATACATGCAGAATTATACATAAATCATAGGGGAAAATCACAATAAATACTCATAAAATGAAAACAAATTTACCTGCAACAGCCAGGTTGAAAACAAAACCTTACCAACATGCCAAAAGTCTTCCTGTGCCCTTTCTCTTTGACTACCCTCCCTCAAGGTAAACACTGTTTTGACTCTAATGTAACAGTGTTCCTAATTTTTGTTTTATATAAATCTTCTACAAAATCTTTGATTTTCTTGGACTCTTTTGCTGGGCATTATGCTGTGAGATTTGCTGTCTTATATAAATGTGGTGGCCATGAGGACTTACCTTGTACCCTATCCAAAACAGTAACTTTACCCTTATTGTTTTAATTTTTTTCCTTGAAAAGTAATATTGCTGATCATATTTCATTTTTACTGTCTTTGAATATTATTTTTTGTAAAGTATTAAAAACAAGTATTTCCCTTCTTTAGTATTGTTACACATTTTAATAAAATAATAAATTGAAGAAGTTATTTACATGTTCTAGATATTTCACTCTACACAGTATGCAGATTTCTCCACTCACTCTGTGGCTTGAATTTCCACTCTCTTAATGTGTCTTTTGATAAACAGAAGTCCTAATTTTAATGTGATATTATTTATTAGGTATTGTTTTATGCATAGTGATTTTTTTGTGTTGTAGGCTTTAAAGATACTTCCTTATACCTTCTTCTAGAATATTAATGTGTGTATGTGTGTTTTACACTTAGTTGTATGGCCCATCTACAACTGACATTTGTTTATGGAGTGAGGTAAGTGTCAGACCTTATTGCTCTCCATAAGAATGTCCAATTGATCCAGTTCCTTTACTGAAAGGTGTCTCATAGACCACCAAAATGAAGACCATCTTTGTCCTCATTTGAGAGGTGACTGTCTTCAAATTAAAATAGAAATCTACATTAAAATGTTTTCTGATAAATAAGCTAAGGACAACTTTGTGTACAAAGTGCTTTGCTGTTTAATCCATTTGACATAAAAAAATTTATAAAATTCAATAGGCCACATAAGACAAGCCATATTTAACAATTTACTAGCTCATAACATTAGTCCATTAAAGACAAAAAGAGGCAGCTTCAAAGGAATACTACTCACAAAGCATGTTCTAAGAGTTGTCATTAGGATTACAGGCTGCAGTGGACACAAGCTATGTAGTTTCTGAAATAGTAGACCAAAATAAAACCCCTCTTGGATCAAGGAAAATAATTCTTAAACAGACTTATAAATATTTTGTTTAATAAGGAAAGGAATATAACTGTTAAAATAGAGTGTGCTTTATAAGAATTTTTTTCTTCCTAATTGAATTTTATGCATAAATATTTGCTAACCTCTTGTGGCAGTGTAAGTGGGATTTTCATATAAGGGCTTCTTTGACTATTGAGTAACAATAGTAAGTTACATTTTTTTCTAGTTGTGTTAAGCCTGTTTTGTTGCTGGGATAGAGAGTGTTTAAGATCATAGCTTCAAAAAGAAAAAAATAATTAAAAACAAATTAATCACAGGAATTTTTGAGGGTTTCATTCTGAGAAAGGTTAAGAATGTTACTTGCTATTATCAGTCTACGTTATACTGTCAGTGTGGGATTAATTTGCATAAATGTTTATTCTTTCTGGTTACCTAAAACATGACTTTGAATGTCTAAATTCTTTATATTGATGATGAAAGCAAATAATAGGTCTATCCATAAAAGCAACATAATTATTAAGAATTACTGAGTTCTTACTCTGAGGGGGAAAAAAATATGTGTATATATCCATTAATCTAAGAATGCTCTAAATAACTGTATCATGAAATTTACATATGTGGGAGCCCATGATTAGGTTAACAAATTGTAGCAGACCCCAGCTGCTTCTGGGCTGGTGGTCTGCTTTAGCATATCTATAAGAATGTATATTATTCCCCTATCCCCATGACTTCCTTAAAGGTAAACTTTAGGCCCCCAAATAAATGAGTCTTGGGCTAGAATGATAAGCAAGTTATAAAAAACTGCAGACTCAGAGGTGAAAATGCTGGTTAGCCAATGATGGGTAAGACCCCCAGAGGGGGGCAACCTAAGACAGGCACAGCTGTCTGAGTCCAAGAAAAAATGTTAAAGCAGCTACTTCTCAGACATTTTGCCCTGATAAGCTGTAAGGCTCGCTGATGTCAACACAAATATTACTTGCTAAAACCTAGAGGTCCTTCTGACCTTGAGCCAGACGCTACAATCTAAATCCCACCCTGTCTTTCCCTAAATTCCTGCATTCCATCACACAGTGGTCAATGATTTCTCCTTTGATTGTAGACAATAAATGTGGAAGCAATTGAGAGGTTCGGAGAGTTGGCTCCCTACTCCCTCTCACTCTCTTGACTTTTTCCACAGAGTCTTGAATAATTCGTTCCATTTTGGTGGGACTTCTGCTGGCCAGAACCCACGACTGGTGACGAACCCACATACATATATATTTCATGCATAATTATACATTGCATCATACATATTAACTAGATCTCTGATGTCAACTTTTGCTTCCTACTTCCTGTCTGTGATGACATTCTAACCGAAGTGGCCATGATACTAGACTTTAATGACCCCACAAGGAATTCTCTTCCTCCCAAGTATTCTGCTCATCTTTTATGTTCTTGGTGGTATGTTTCCCCATATTATTTTGACGTGAGATGTTGCTTTCTCATAACAGGGCACTTATTAATATCTACACAGTTTTTGGTTTTGCATATGTAGAAGCCCCATTTTTACTCCTCACTGTAAATTTGTTTCAAAATGTGCCATATGCTTCAAAATGCACACCGTTCTCTTTTGTCACTTAGGAGAACGGCTAGGAGATGTACTGCTCTCTGACTCTAGTTGGAATGATCTACATCTGTGTTTTTGAAATTATATTTAGCAATCCACGTGGGGTGGGAACTATTTTGGAGAGAAGAGGGTCTTCCTCCTTAGGCCCCAAAGAGTAACGGTGCTTAAGAACTTCCTGTCAGCTGTAGCTCTGTGGCATTACTGAATATATGTTTATGCCAATATTATATTGATGCTATAGGCATCTAGTAGAATTTCACATTTTGAATTTAGTGAAAATATAATTGTTTCAAAGCATAAATACAAAACAGAAATAGACTCATAGACATAGAATACAAACTTGTGGTTGCCAAGGCGGTGGAGGGTGGGAAGGGATAGACCAGATTTCAAAATTATAGAATAGATAAGCCAGATTATACTGTATAGCACAGTGAAATATACACAAGATCTTATGGTAGCTCACAGAGAAAAAAATGTCTCAATGAATATATATATATGTTCATGTATGACTGAAAAATTGTGCTCTACACTGGAATTTGACACAACATTGTAAAATGATTATAAATCAATAAAAATTTAAAAAAAATAATTGTTTCCATTTCAGTATACAAATTAGCTTCATTTCAATTGATAAGATATACCTCAAAGTTCTTTAATTCAACCAATATTACCTTGTGCCTAGGTCTGTGATTATACATCCCTTGATATAAACAAGGGCTGTCTTCATTTCATCATTTTCAGCCACCAAAAGAATGGATTAACTTTTGCTAACAATGTTTATTTCTTTCCTTCTATCTGGAAGGCATTATGTGGTTGAGTGATCATGGACTTTGAAATCAGACCAAAATGTCTGTCCTTCTCACCTTCATTCAATACTAGCTTGGTGGCTTTGTAAAAGTCACTAAATCTCCCTGGTCTTTATTATTCTTAAAATTGCCTGAGTAATACACAACCTTAGATTATACATGGAGGTTAAGTTAGAACATGTACATTGACCAGCAGAGTTCCTAATACGTAGAAAGGAGCCAAAGTATTTCTTTTGTGTTTTGCTTTTTCTCTGAATATAACATATATATATATTTATGTTAACTTGGGAAATATTTCCACTTTAAAGAAATTAAAAGGTTTCATTGGAGATAGTAGCATGATTATCTAGCATTCAGTGTTAGGAGGACAATTTGACACATACTTATACAGAACAAAATCTATGTCTATGCATGGGCCTCACTGCTTTTTTTTCGTGTGGCCATGAAGTAAAACATTATTAAAGTCAAAATTGTGCACTTTTAGCCACCTCAATATTTTCTAAGTCAAAATTATCATCTGTATTCTTATCAGAGAACATTAAGTGTCATAAACAAAAAAGGTATAGGAAATTAATAGGGATTTACTAAGATAGCAAGCTTAAACATATTCTCCACCCTCTCCCCCCAAAACATATGCACATACACACGCATTTGCACTGCATCCCTTTTAAATACCCACTAAGAATAAAGAAGAATTCAAAGGAAAGATCCACTGCAGGTATCTGGCTATTTGAGCTATTCTCCTTTAAGGTAGTATTAAATGTCTGAAAGAGATTGGGCAATGTAAGATTACAGGGTTTTCCATTTGCTTGTATTAACTCAAATGCTTTTTAGTATTGTTTCTATAACCTTGCCACCTGCCGAATATAAACTTCCCCTTAACAGCAAGACCAGTGTTCGAGGTCTTATCCTGTATTCTCATTAGCTTATTATCTTTATTCTTAGGCATATCTTGCTTCAAAATTCCCTTTTAGAACAAAATGCACAGATAAGTGGGCTGGATAGTCTCCATTTGCCTCTCTTCGTCGACTCACTTTTCCAACCAAACTTCAACTTAGATTAGGCTAATGGGAGATGTGGCAGAAAATTCAAATGAGCAAAGGAGAGAGAGAGACCAGGGTATTTATTTTCCTGTTCCCTTCCTGGAGTCCTGAGAGGTGGCAGTTACCTAGGCCTGACACCTGAGGTCCAGTTCTTGAGAGCAGTGTCATTTGTAAACCTGTAGCCCTTTCTAGTCTAGAGATGGTGATGGCATCCAGTTATTGCTAATCTCTCAGTGGTGCTCCATCCCTTAACCCTGCACACATTTTTCATTATTGCCCCTTCATGAAACTCTGCATTGAGTGAATTCTGGATTTCTTGCTACTGTCCTGATTTATACAATCAACATTGACAATCTGTTATAAATAAAAAGCCATGCTAGATATTTAGACATATTTTATTTCACTTAATTACTTTAGCAACACTTTAGAATATGCAATAATATATCTATTACAGAGGTGAGAAAACTTGGTTCCCATAGCGTGGGCATATACAAGCCTAAGTTTTAAACCAGTTTTATCTGTCACTAAAACTTTTCTCTAAATCAAACTGCTTATTAAGTAAAATTGACATATACAGATTCAGAAATAAATACAAATGACTCTTGGTAAACATACAACTTAAGTTACATTTTCTTGAGCATAATAGGTGAGTTTGGACTTTCATCCTTTACCCCAAGACTGCTTCGTAAATAAGTGTAAAATTTCTTGCTCCCCACGCCAGGAAAGTTTCCTCCATTCTGCTGTAACCTTTCAGAGACATTTAATAGTTATGATCTTGTCACTTTTTTTTACTTGCTACATTATTACAAACTGCTTTTTTCCTATCACAGATTTCTCTGACAACTTTTGCATCATGCACCTTCTTGGCGAATTTCTACCTCTCTATTGCTCACTCTTTCTTCCTTTCTGCCTAGTATACAGTAGTATATATCTTATCTTGTATGGAAGAGAGCCTTCTCTAGGATGGGATATCATTCACTTATGACTGATGGTAGTGTCACAAAGAATATTCAGGCTGATGTGCTGTGACCTTCCTTTAATTATATAGAGCCACTCTTATAATAACTCCACCAAGACATGTCAGAACACACTGCAGATACAGCTGTCTAATCTCTTGCACCATGTCCCTATCCTGTATTGAGCAGAAAAGTTTTATTTAATTGCTCATAAAGGCCATGGACATCTTTGATCAGAACACCCATAGTCACTGTAAGTGTTGCAGATGATTTTTACCAGGAGGTGCAAATCACTGCAGGCCATCTTAGGGGCTGCCTATGACATTAGTCATTTCTTTCTTTTTTCTTTTCTTACAATGAGAGGATGAAAGGAAGGAAAGAAGAGGGGAAGGAGAGGAAAATCTGTAATTTATTGTGTTTATATTATGTGTAAGAATTTTACCATACATTAATCTCCCTGATGCTTAAAAGAGCAACAATAGTACAACAAGACTCAGAAAAAAAAATGATTATTTTCTCCAAATTATTCAGTTGGTTCATGAGGGACTTACACTCAAAAATCAGAGGTTTTGGATTAAAATCCCGATGCTTTTTTTTTAAATGCAAGAGACAAATCCTCAAGTGCTCACAATAATGAAGTTTGATCTCTAGTATTAGCAGATGACAGCTGTACAATTTTTTATAGAGTGTTATAGGGATGAATAATACAATTTTGTCTTATAATCCAGGAAAAAAAGTAAAGGTAATTATTGAAATAATTGTTCTTGATAGGTCATATTTCTGACATATTTATCTCTAAGTAGTAGCTCGATAATCTATGTGAAATTTTTATATTATCACCTACTATATTGGTATGGAAATCATCTTTCTAATGGAATATTTAAGTGAAGTCTCAGGTTAGACTTCAAGGCTTTTATTAATGTTAAGTGCAGAATTAAATATAAAATGAAGTGTATATTTCATAGATCATTCATATTTTAGAGAACTTCTCAACCTTTCAAGCTTGTTATAAGGGGAAGTACAATTTCATTTTTGAGATTTATTCAATGTCTTACTATCTCCAATATTTGAGTTTGACTATAGTCAATGAAGTTTAGTCATGTGTTTCCTATTTCACCCTATACTTTGAAAAGTGCTAAACCCACAAGCTGGTACATTGTGGCATCCAAATCTTAGTTGTTTAATTCTGTTGGAATTAAGTGGACCTTTATATTTTAAATCTATCATGTTTAAATCAAGAAACGGTTATCACTAAATGACTGTATCCCTTGCAATGAAGTGAGCTATGTCATGCTTTTTAGAGCAAATGTGTAAACTTTGTAGATGGTTATCATCCTTACCTTAGTGAACTACTGTTGATTCCTACTGACCAACTTACATTTAAATTTTAAAAGCCAGACATAATGATATATTTTTAGATTCTGATGTATTTTACTTTCAAGTTCATTTTCCCATACTTATCAACTCTGCCTTTCCCTATATTTTATGTATTTTTGTTCTGCTTTATATGTCTTTTGTTCTACTTTGTCAAATGTTTGAAATCTTCTCATTCTGCCCTTAAAATGCCTCTTGAACTTGAGTTGGTTCCATGGACAGTTGACAAGCCCTTTGACGCCAACAATGTGTTTATTTTTCCTCTTAACTTGAACTTAAGTTTCTTCATTCTAACTCTTTGTTTTACCTTCCAAGTAAGGTAATTATTCTCCTTGACAGAAAAGTCAGATGCAAATTGGGAGCTAAAAATTGTCTATTTTCACCTACCTTTAACACTACACCATCTGTTCCAAGCAGCCCAACTAGTTTAGCTTAAGTTTTATGAATAAAAAGCCAAATCTGTTTTTGCTTATAATTTTTGCAACTTATTTGGTGCTCCATTTAGCTATATTTATATTCATTAAATGTGTAGTCTTTCATCATTGTTTTATTCATTTTTAAAATTATGTTCCTAATCAACATACTCTAATAGTTAAAATTTTGCTAATACTGGAGCACATATAATATAAACTCAAAGTACTTTCAATTGGCCCACACCCAACCTAAGGACTTTCCTCAAGGATGACCAAGGTTGACAGTTCATTGCCTGTTCATTTAGACCTTTCTCTTTGTACATTTTATGATTATAATGCACATATATATTATATACATATATGTGTGTATTTATACACACATAAATATAAATGTGATTGCATAAAATATATAGACATATGTACATGAAGTATGTGCTTCACAGATAGAGACAGACAATGTACATATGTCTATATATTTTATTCACCCTTATATACATATTTTTCAGCAAACTGACTTTAATATTTGACAACATATCAAATTTTTCCATACTAATAGTGATCTTCTTCATTCTGTTTTAGAGATTGATCTCTATAATCCATGTACCATAATTTACTTAAATGTGTTCTAATTAAGTAATTATTAATTTTTAAATTGTCTTTTTAAAATAACAGCTGTTAGCTATTCTTGGGCATAGGTGAGTTGGGGTATCAGAAGTCTTGAGAGATGAGAAGAGTACTAAGAGAAACCCCATGAGCACTCTGGCTCACACTGAAGACCAGACAGTGGCTGCCTACCACTTGGAGATGAGAAGGAAACCTGAGAGAGATTTCCAGAAGCACAGACACCAAGGGCCTGCTGACATCTGAGGGTAAAAACAGAGAACTAAGATAACCTAAACAAGCACTTAGACCCTTCCACTGAGTACCAGACAGCAGGCATCTGTGGCTGGCGTTGGGGAGGAAACTGAAGGAGATGCCCATGAGGCACTAGAGAGTGGGGTAGGCTGATGTCTGAAATCAGGCCAGGACAGCAGATATAGACTATCCTGGTGATACAGTCTAATCCCTGCTAAAGTGACAACTCTGATCCCACTCTAGGTTGATATGGAACTTGTGGTGAATCTGCCATCAGCAACAATATCCTAAGCCCAGTTCAATCATAGACTACATTGAACTAGATCCCTTATTCATTGCTTGACAGAAGAAGAGGTACATTCTTTTGGGATGTAAATGTTGTTTACCATAGCCTCTACTGCTCTTTTATACACAATAACTGACACTGCATCGAAGATTAGGAGACATAAGAGAAAGTAAAAAAAAAAAATGTGACACGTAACCAAGAGAGAACATAGACAATAGAACCAGATCCAGAAACGGTCCAGATACTTAAATTAGCAGACAAATACTTCCTAATAGCTATGATCTAGAAATTCTGTGCCTCATTTATCCAAGGGAAAAGTACAGGTGCATAAAAAAGAATTACATATGGATATTCATAGCAGTTCTATTTATAATAGTCCCAAGTTGGAAACAATCTATATTTCCAAATATCCAAATTGTCATATATCATATATCCATGCAATAGAATATTATCTAGCAATGAAAAAGAATTAACTGCTGATGTGTGCACTATCATATACTGAACAAAAGGACCCAGACATAAAAAATATAACTTGCAATTCCATTTATATGAAATTCTAGAATTTTCAAAACATATCTACAATGAAAGAAGGTAGATCAGTGATTGTCTGGAGATTGGGATTGGGAAAATGAATGACTACAGAGGAGCATGAAGGGCCTTGTTGGGCTAATATAAATATTTTATAGTTGATTATAGTACTGGTGTCTTGAGTATATGTATTTGCAAAATGCATATAACTGTAAAACTAAAATTCATTCATTGAATGAAATATATATATAAATACATAATATATATATATATATAAATACAATATATATAAATATATATATATACATAAATATATCTTAATAAAGTTACTTTAAGTTAAAAAGTATTTTTGTAAAATAAATAAGTCAGTCATATACTAGGAGAAAATATTATCAATACATACATTAGGCAAAAGTCATGTGTCCATAATATATAAAAACTCTTCCAACTTAAAATGACAGAAAATAAACAAAATAACAAGCAAAAATTTGAACAAGCACTTCAAAAAATAAGGTATACACATAACAATAAACTAATGAAAAGAGTATTCATAATCATTACAATTTGGAGAATGAAACTTAAAATAACAAAAAGATACCACCATATATTCATTAGAATGGTCAAGAAAAAGAATGCATCACCAACAAAGAAAAGAATGTCAACACCAAATGTTGGAGAAGTTATAGAACAACCAGAACTCTTTCAGTGTAAAATGGTACAACTACTTTAGAAACTGTTTAGCAGCAGTTTTTTAAAAAGTTATGCATGAATCTTCTCCATGGCCCAGGTACTCCATTCCTAGAGATTGATCCAAGAGAAAGGAATACATGTCCACAAAACTCTGTAAAGAAGTGTCCACAGCAGCTTTATTTATGAGCACCAAATATTGAAAGTGACCTAAGAGTCCATCAAAAAGAGAATGTTAAACATACAATAGCATAGTCAGTAATAAAAAGGAAAGTAAATAATTATCTATACACACACATAGCAAAGATAAATCTCAAAAGCATCATGCTGAGTGCAGAATTCAGGCACAAAAATATTTACGTAAAGTTTAGAACAGGCAAAAACTTTGGAGTTGGAAATCAGATCAGTGGTTGCTTTGAGAATGGAGGAATAGTTCCGACTGTCAGAAGGTGTAAAAATGATGGAAATACTATATTCTTCATTGTGGTATGGGATAGATGATTTGTATGTGTCTGTGATGCTGATTAAATTATACTCTTAATTAAGTGAAGTTTAATTAAATAAATTAATAAAATTAAATTTAAATAAATTTAAAAAATGGCATTTGCAGCAACATGGATGGAACTGGAGATCATCATTCTAAATGAAGTAAGCCAGAGAAAGAAAAATATCATGTGTTTTCACTCGTATGTGGAATTAAAAAAAAAAAAAGACACAAATGAACTATATTACAAAACAGAAACAGACTCACAGACATAGAAAACAAACTTATGGTTACCAGAGGGTAAAGAGGGAGGGAAGGGATAAATTGGGAGTTCAAGATTTTCAAATACTAACTACTATATATAAAATAGATACACAACAAGTTTCTGCTGTATAGCACAGGGGACTATATTCAATATCTTGTAGTAACCTATAATGAAAAATAATAGGAAAGTGAATATATGTATGTGTATCTATATGACTGAAACAGTTATGCTGTACACCATAAATTGACATAACATTGTAAATTAACTATTCTACAATTTTTAAAAAAGATAAAAAGAATGTATTTCAAACTGCTCAATAGGAAATAGAATTGGTCAAGCCATGGAGGAATTTTGTATGAGCAAAAGGATCAAATCCAGGGTGAGCTCTTGACTGCAGATATGGGAGATACAACCACTGGAGAAGCACATGTTGCAACCAGTCCTCCCTCACCTGGTGATCTACAAACTGGGAAGCAACCCCTAGAACAGTCCATACAGGAAGACTTTGTTCTAAGGAACAATTTCTGTGCCATTATATTCATTGTTTCAGAGACCTAGATAAAATCTCCAAGCCCATGATTTACCTTGGACCCATGCTTGGCATAACATAAAAGTTAATTGTACAATTACTATGTAAAAGTAAATTTTTTCTTAGCCTAAACCGGTTTGGATATTATGAAACTATTGGAAATCACTTTGCATAGATAAGAGGCAAGGCTAAACTTTATAGTTAAATACATTTGGGGCTGGGGAGTAAATTTAGCAGGCACAACAGCCTTTTCCCCTTAAGTTAACACCCCAATCTTTTCTCGATAGATTTTTCCACTTCATGAGTGAGAAGAAGCATCTAGGAAAGGTGAATTTAAGGAAGAAAGGAAATTTATCCCTAATGTCCACAGAAGAGCTTCTCATTCCAGACCTTCCCAGGGCAGGTTTTCTTCTATGTGAAAAAAATCTCAGACTCTTCTTTCTATACCAGAAAATAAGAAAAGACAGAGAACAACAATCAAAGGGAGAAAAATCTAAGGAAAATAATTCCGTGTATTAACTAGAGATTTTATTTACTTCATCTTGTTGAAAGTCCCATTCTATAGCTCTATAGTTTATGATTTAATACACACATACATTTTCCTTGATTCTGACACAATATTGGCAAAAGAACAAAAAGGGAAAGGGAGTTTTTTTTATCTATTCTGGTCCTCTTTTTGGCCTGAGGGCACCAGTGTATACCCATCAGTATGAGACATGGCTGAAAACCACTGCAACAGGCAACTAGGTTGAAATTCAGCAGGCATCATTATTACCTTATAAGCTGCTTTAGTCTTTTCTTCAAATGAGTGGAATAAATATTATATGTTGAGAACTAGATCTTCAAATATGTAAGGACAAAATAAGAAAACAGAGAGGAAACTGGTATTTATTGAGCCCTTCTGTATCCTGGAAACTCTACTGAGTGATTTACTACTGACACTCCACTCTGGTGAATGCTTGGTATGTTTCCTCCCTCACCCTGTCAGACTAAGTTGGCTTCTTGTGAATGGATGTGAAAACCATGGAGATATGTGTTGAACTACAGGAGAAGTTTATTAACGCCATCACAATAGCATTTTAATATGCTCAAAGTGTTAAGTCGCATGTTAATGGACATGTGATAGATATCAATGAGAAATTCTATATTAGTAGACAGCCCAAGAGTACAGACTATCAATAAATTAGAAAATAACAAAAGATTTACTTATTTTAGGTGTAAATGTTTACCACCAGTTTACTGCCTTTGCCCATGTAACTGACCTAGTGGCAGAGGATAAAACATGGTTTCTTTCTCCAGCAGGAACACAGGTGGGACGTGATAATCTCTGTTTCAGCAATTACCAGTGTTAACTGTGGCAACCAATCACCTCTACTGCTTCTGATGAGGATCTTTATACATCATTATATATTATTATATTCTCCAAACTTGTAATCTTTGAAACTATGTATTTCAAATTAGAATTTCACACAAACTACTATTCCTATTTTAAAAGTTGAGGAGGAATGCAAAGATTAAATATTACATCACATATTTCTCTACCTCAGTCATTTTATAAGATGCATATATAATTTTTATAAGTGGAAAAACATGAACACTTTCAAGTTACTAAGCTATTGTCTCATAAAAGGATAAACACATAAAGAAATTAGTGTATTGATATGCTTCATGCTAATGATTTGCTTATATTGATTCAGATGTAGCTAAGATTTATGAACCTTACAAAACACAAAACCTTCTACTTAACAAAAAGTAGTAGAGTATCACATTAGAAGTGTTAACAAGCTTTAGGAAAGTACCATGTACCTCAACAAAACATTTCACATGTATTATTTTTCTTACAAAATTATAGAGAGGAAGAAGAAAACATCTGAAAGTTCAGCCCTCTCTTTGATGGTTTTAGCTTTAAATGCCAGGCCTTCAAGACTCAAGATACAAATTTTTCACTTTATGAAATGACATCTGTAGATGTGTAATAATAAAATTCTGATTAAAGTTTCTCTTATAATATATGCTTCATCTCCTGGCCAACAAAATCAAACACCACATTATAATATAAAATATACTTAGCTTAAGGTATATAGAGTTGCTCCCTTTTTACCATAAATTTGCTTTGTTTAATGTTCACATGATGCACATGAACTGCATGGGTAATTTATTCTCAGTTTCAGTGAGGCATAGAGCTCCCAGGCTGAATTTTTGGTTAAATATTCAGTAAATGTGTGTAAAATGTTGATGTGAATGTGATTTAAATGGGGTGTAAATTTGGAGGAGGTAAGGAAATAGTCTTCAAAGTGGTGTTGAGGTAATAAACAAAATCAGGGTACAAAAGAAATATCTTTTATGTAACCCCTGGGTAAAATGACAAGACTGTAAATCATAAGCTTTTTGAGTGTCAATCATTGCTGATGTTACTGTAAAACCCATACATGTACAAATGTACTGCATGTATGCACAGGCATGTGCACATTTACAAACATGAAGGAAAAAAAAATAATAACTAAGAAATTCCAATTCAAATGCATATGTCCTTAGATTACTAGAATACCTATAGGAGGGTGGTATCAGCAAGATAGAGTAAGAAGCCCCCAAACCCTCTTCCTTCACAACCACACTAATTTAGCAAAAAATCATGGGAAAATTCCCTTTGTAAGAAATTCAGGAAATAATCAAGTGGCTTTTGCACCTGTGGGGAAAGTAAAATCAGATTTTCCAAAGCCAGTAGGGAGATTCAGGGTACTCTCTTACTGGATTCTTTGTTCCCAGCACAACACCATGTGATTAAGAATAGAACTCTTAGCTCCTAACTTCACCCAGGGAAGGGAAAGAGTTGGTTTGTGGATCAGTGCCCCAACTTTTCTGAAGAGGATTCTGTCTTGCCAGTCTTGAAGCCCTGACTAAGTCTAACCTCCCACTGGAAACTAGAGACAGCACCTTGGCTTGGTACATATTATAGATCCTCACCTCTGCTCAGTACATAATAAACAGATGAGAAAAAATTTCAGCTTTCAGCTCCTTCATGTGGAGGAAACAATTTGATCCATAAGTCCAGAGTTCCATCTTCTCTGGAGCTGAAAACAATTAACATCTGACTCACCAGTACTGGAACTATGACAAGTCTGGCACCCAGAGGAAAAGAACAATGTGGCTGGGGATGGTAGATGAATCTATGAAGACTCCCCCTCCTTAGCATAGAGGAAGCAGATTTAAAAATCCCAGACATTGCTTGGAGAGGAAAAGAGTTGATGTGTACATCCATCACCCCACTTCTCCATGGCTGCACAAATAACTGGCAGTTCTACCAGTCCTGAAGCTCTGATGGATCCAGCAGAGTCTAGCTGCCTGGAAGAGAACAGATTTGATTATTTGGATTGGTAGATTTAATTGATTCTCCCCTCCTACTTGTCATGGAACAAACAGATGAAACATCTCAGCTCTCAGTTTCCTGTAGGAAAGGAAAGAGTTAATCCATCAGTTCAATGCCTCAGCTTCTCTGGGGCAGCTGAAATAACTGACATTTGATTCACCAGTCTTGGAGCTCTGATGGGTCTATTGCAGTCTAGCAACCTGGGGAGGAACAGCTATTGGTAATTTGGACTGAAAGATACCATAGTGCTCCATCCCTCCAGCTCAGCACAGAGAAAGTGGAAAAAAGCCACAAAATCTCTGATGAACATAGATGCAAAATCTTCTATAAAATGTTAGCAAACTAAATCCAACAGTATCTTAAAAGGCTCATACACCACGATCAAGTGGGATTTATCCCTGGGATGAAAGGAATGCAAGGATGGTTCAACATACAAAATTAATTAATATGATACACAATATTAACAGAATAAAGAATAAATTTACATAAAAGTCAAGTGATGCAGAAAAAATGATAAAATTCAATAAATTCTCCTCAGAAAAAAATCTCAGCACACTGGACTAGAAGGAAATTTCCTCAACATTATACAGATCATAAAAGAAAAACCCACAGCTAATATCATACTTAATGGTGAAAAACTAAAAGCTTTTTATCTAAGATCAGAAACAAGACAAGGATGTCCAATTTCAATACTTCTATTCAGCATAACTGGAACTCCTATCCAGGCAAGAAAAAATAAATAAATAAAAGACATCCAAACTGGAAAATTGTTCCTGTTTTCAAATGACAAAAGATTTCAAAAAAACCTCAGAAATAATTAATAAATTTGGTAATGTTTCCAAATACAAAATCAAAGTACAAAAATCAGTTGTATTTCTACACACTAATAAAATAACTATCAGAAAAGGAAATTATAAAAAATCTCATGTACAATGAAACCAACAAGTTTAAGATACTGAGGAATAAATTTAACTAAGGAAGTGAAAGACTTATATACTGAAAATCACAAAATATTGATGAAAGAAATTGAAGAAGACATAAAAAATGGAAAGAAGCCCTGTGTTCATGGATCAGAAAATTTAATATTATTAAAATATCCATACTACCCAAAGTGACCTATGGATTCTATGCAATCCTTACCAAAATCTCAACAGCATTTTTACAGAATTAGAAAAAATAATTCTGTAATTTATATAAAACTGAAAAAGATCACATATAGCCAAATCAAGCTTGAGAAAGAAGGACAAAGCTGGAGGCATCATACTATGGATTTTAAAATATACTATGAAGGGATAATCATCAATATTGTGTTCTGCTGGCATAAAGACAGACATATAAGCCAATGTAACATAATGGACAAGTCAAAAGAAAATCTATGTATACAAGTTTAACTGTTTAACAAGGGTGCCAAGAATACAAAATAGGGAAAGGATAGTCTTTTCAACAATGGTGTTGGAAAAACAGGATATCACATATAAAATAATGAAATTGGACCCTTACCTTACACCATACACAAAAGTCAACTCAAAATGTATTAAGAACTTAAAAGTAAAACCAAAATCAACTCAAAATGTGTTAAGGGCTTTAAAGTAAGACCCATGAAACTTCTAGAAAAACATATAGGAGAAGGGCTTCATGATGTTAGTCTTGGCAATGATTTCATTGATACGACACTGAAAACACAGACAACAACAACAACAACAATAAACAAGTGCTGCCACATCAAAGACCTCAGCACAGCAAAAGAAACAATCAACACAGTGAAAAATCAACCTATGGAATGAGAATAAATATTTGCAAGTTTTATATCTGTTAAAAAGTTAATATCTAAAATATACAACGAACTCCTGCAACTCAATAGTATCAAATCTAAAAACCCAATTTAAAAAAAAATGAGTTAAGGACTTGAATAGGCATTTCTCAAAAGAAGACATACAAATGACCAACTGTTACATGCAGAGGTGCTCAGTGTTACTAATCACCAGACAATTGCAAGTCAAAAGAACAATATCACCTCACATTAGTTAGAATGGCTTTTATAAAAAGAACAAAGCAAGAAATAGGATAAATTTGAGCCCTTGTAGTACACTGTCGGTGGGAATGCAAAATGATACAGCTGCCATGGAAAACAAAAAAGAATAAAGATTCTCCAAAAATTAAAAATAAAAATACCATGTGATCCAGCAATTACACTTCTGGGCATTTATACAAAAGATTTGAATTCTAAATATTGAAGTGACATTAGCAGTACCATGTTTATTACAGCACTATTCACAATAGCAAAGATGTAGAAACAATCTAAATGTTTATCAACATAAATGGATTTAAAAAAGTGGGGAGACGGAGAAGATGGTGGAGTAGAAGGATGCTCGCAGGTCACCCTCTCCCACAAATACACCAAGACCCACATCTACAGACCCACTCAGCCAACCAGAGCACCTGCGGAACTCCGACAGAACATCGCCCTCTTCAAAAGATAAAGATGCCAAAAATCTGGTAGGAGAAAAGGAAAAAAGAAACAACAAAAGGCAAAGCAGCGCAGGACGGGTCCCGAGGGGAGGGAGCGGCAAAGGAGGACTGGCGCTGGCTTGCTGGGTCTCGCCTCCCCAACTGAGAGGCCAGCGGGACAGAGGGGGAGCCTCCGAGGCTCGGATCTGTACAGAGCAGCCCTTGACTAACAGAACTAAGTTAAACGGGCACAGAGCGTCCCCCCGACACCCAGCCTGAGACGCGGCCGGCAGCGGTGGGAAGGGCCAGGCTGCACAAGCCGGGCGGAGGACGGGGGCGGCTGCACGGAGGCAGCCCCGGGGGAACGCAAGGGGCTGCGCGCCGTGGCTGTGGGTGCACAGGGCAGAACAACCTGGACCCTCCATAAAACAGCAAGGTTGATGTGCTCTCGGGGGAAGGGTGCACACCCCCATCTCTGAAAACCCGTGGAAAGTTTTCGGGGGAAGAGAGGCGGGGCTCAGGCACAGCCGCCATATCCTCCGGCGCTGAGCACCCAGGCGGGGTCGGGGGCGAAACCTGCATCCGCACAGAAGGGCTTAGCAGCCTCAAAGGCCAGACTGAGACTGGCCTGCAGCCCAGGGCAGATAAGATCCTTCCATCATGGTCCCTCAGAGAACTTGCTCCACAAAGACAAACAAGGAGCTGGGTTCTGGCTCGGAGCAGGGACAAGGCTGTCCCTCGGTCTTCCTCGAGCCCACCCGCGGAGCGCCAACCAGGGCGGAGCGCGCAGCCGCACAGAGCAGCGGAGCTACCGGTGGCGCAGGTAGACGGAGAGCGGACCCCCACTTTTCGGGAAGGAACACAGCCCCTGACCAAGGTGCTGGGAGGGGGCACGACCCGCCCTCCTACCCGGCCAGTCTGCAACATCTGACTGCGGCATCCGGAGGGGCAGCGACCCGCCCGCCCACAGCAGAGAGCTGCACCTGACCCAGTGTTAGGAGGAGGCGCGATCTGCTTGCTGACAGGTGCTGGGAGCAGCACAGAAGAGGGCGCCAACGGAGGGCCTCTGAAAACAGCAAGCTGAGCTTCCAAAACAGGACGAAGACAGAAAGACTTCACATTAAAAGCACACAGACTCCAGGAGAACACCGACAACCCCCCCCCCTTTTTTTTAAATCTGTTTTTACCTGTTCTATTTTCTATTACTCTCTTAATCTTTACTTCTTAATTCATTTCTATTTCTCTTGGGTTTTGATGTCCTGTTATTGATTAGACACAGGTTTCAAATACATCTATTCATCTCCCCCCCCCCTTTTTTTGTAAAGGATTTGAAAGGACGTCTCAACCCGATTAAAACTCTGCTTCAACTCGCTCTTCTATTATTCATTATACACTGTTTTCAAACCCCCTTTCTCCCTTCTTTTAAAATTCTTTCTCTCTCTCTCTTATTTTTTTTTCTTTTTTTCCTAAATAGGTATTAGATAGATAAAATCCTTAAGGACCAAAATAAACAACTGATACTCCATAAACCACAGTGCCAAAGAGGTATGAGCAAGATGAAGAAGCAGAAAAACCTTTCCCAATTAAAAGAACAAGAGAAATCCCCTGAAAGAAAGATCAATGAAATAGACATCGATAGACTACTAGATCAAGATTTCAAAAAAGGAGTGATCAAATTGCTGAAGGAATTAAAAGAGATACTGTTTAGAGATATAAAATATGTCAAAAATGAAATTGAAGCTATAAAGAAGAGCCAAGTAGAATGGGTAAACTCATTGACAGAGATGAGGAATGATCTAATAGCTGTGCAAAGCCGACTAGATAATGCAGAGGAACGAATTAGTGATCTAGAAGACAGGAGCAATAGAAAGCACCCATTCAGAAGAACTACAAGATAAGCAAATAAAAAATAATGAAAATAGCATAAGGGACCTATGGGATAACATAAAGCATCCCAATCTTCGCATAATAGGGGTCCCAGAAGGAGAAGAAAGATCAAAGGGGATTGAAAAGGTTTTTGAAGAAATCATGACTGAAAACTTCCCAAACTTAAAGAAGGAATCAGATATCCAAGTACAGGAAGCTCAGAGGGTCCCAAACAGGAAGAACCCAAATAGACCCACACCAAGACATATCATAATCAAGATGGCCAGAGTCAAGGATAAAGAAAGGATTCTAAAGGCAGCAAAAAAAAGCAAAGAGTAAGTTACAAGGGAACCCCCATAAGGCTCTCAGCTGATTTCTCTACACAAACACTACAGGCCAGAAAGGAGTGGCAAGATATATTCAAAGCCCTGAATGAAAAAAAGATGCAGCCTAGGATCCTTTATCCAGCAAGGCTATCCTTTAGGATAGAAGGAGAAATAAACAGTTTCACAGACAAAAAAAAAAAAAAAAAAAAAAAACTGCAGGAGTTTAGAAACACTAAACCCATGCTAAAAGAAATATTGAAAGGGCTATTCTAAATAGAAAAGCAGCAGGATGCTACAGAAATGAGAAACTCACAACTGGAAAGGTGATAACTCATGAATTACAAATAAAGTAAACATGAAATTATAAAAGAAGACATACCAATCACAGAGTGGGAGAGGGAGGCAGGGAAATATAGAATATCTTTTTCTTTCTTTTTTAAATTTTTTTAACAGTAGGATGGGTTTGAGATCATGTTACTATCAGTTTAATAAAAACAGTTATAGTAATGGGTTGATAGATTTACAAAAAAGGGTAACCACAAGCCAAAAATTTACAAAGGAGTCACAAAAATTAAATAAAATCCATGAAAATACAAAGGAAAATTACCAAACCACAAAAGGAAGAAGAAAGGAACAAAGAGGATATACCAATTCAACTGCAAAGATAAGTTCAAAATGGCAATAAACACACATCTATCATTCATTACTGTAAATGTTAATGGAGTAAATGCTCCAGTCAAAAGACATAGAGTGGCAGACTGGATAATAAAGCAAGAACCTTCAATATGCTGCATACAAGAGACCCACTTTAGGGAGAAGGACACATATAGATTGAGAGTGAAAGGATGGAAAAGGATATTCCATGCAAATGGAAAAGCCAAAAAAGCAGGTGTTGCAGTACTGATTTCAGACAATATAGACTTTAAAACAAAGGCCATACAGAAACATAAAGAAGGACATTTTATAATGATTAAAGGAGTGATACAAGATGAGGATATTACACTCATTAATATATATGTACCCAATATAGGAGCACCTAAGTACATACAAGAATTACTAACAGAGATAAAGGAGGATATTGATGGGAATACAATCATAGTTGGAGATTTTAACACTGCATTAACATCACTAGACAGATCTTCCAGACAGAAAATAAACAAGGCAACAGAGAAATTAAATACTACAATAGAAAAACTAGATTTGGTGGATATTTTCAGAACATTACAAACCCAAAAAATAGGATATACATTCTTTTCAATTGCACATGGAACATTTTCCAGGATCGATCATGTACTTGGGCACAAAAGAAACCTCAACAATTTTAAGAAGATAGAAATTATATCAAGCATCTTTACTGACCACAATGCCATGAAACTGGAAATCAACAACAGAGAAACAAAGGAGAAAAAAAGGAAAGCATGGAGATTAAACAATATGTTATTGAAAAGAGAATGGATCAATGAGGAAATCAAAGCTGAAATTAAAAAATACCTTGAGACAAATGATAATGAAAGCACAACCACTCAAAACCTATGGGACACAGCAAAGGCAGTGCTAAGAGGGAAGTTTATAGCGATACAGGCCTTCCTCAAAAAAGAAGAACAATCTCAAATAAACAATTTAACCCACCACCTGAATGAATTAGAAAAAGAAAAAACAAAAAGCCCCAAAAAGCAGCAGAAGGAAGGAAATAATAAAGATCAGAGAGGAATTAAATACAATAGACATTAACAAGACCATAGAAAAAATCAACCTAACCAAAAGCTGGTTTTTTGAAAAAGTAAATAAAATCGATAAACCTCTGGCCAAACTCACAAAGAAGAAAAAAGAGAGAGCACAAATTAGCAAAATAAGAAAGGAAAATGGAGAAATTACAACAAACAAAATAGAAATACAGAATATCATACGAGAATATTATGAAAAACTATATGGAACCAAACTGGATAACCTAGAGGAGGTGGAAAAGTTTCTGGAAACATACTGTCCACCAAAACTGAATCAAGAAGAATCTGAACATTTGAACAATCCGATCACTAGAAAGGAAATAGAAATAGCAATTAAAAACCTCCCTACAAATAAAAGTCTAGGACCGGACGGCTTCACCGGGGAATTCTACCAAACAAACAAAGAAGAACTCATACCAGTCCTTCTCAAACTCTTCCAGACAATTGAAAAGGAGGGAATACTCCCAAACTCATTCTATGAAGCCACCATCACCCTGATACCAAAACCAGGCAAAGACACTACCAAAAAAGAGAATTATAGGTCAATATCTCTGATAAACACAGACGTCAAAATCCTCACCAAAATTTTAGCAAATAGAATCCAACAACACATAAAAAAGATTATACATCATGACCAAGTGGGGTTCATCCCAGGGACACAAGGCTGGTTCAACATACGCAAATCAATCCATGTAATACATCACATCAACAAGAGAAAGGACAAAAACCACATGATCATCTCAATCGATGCAGAAAAAGCATTTGATAAAATTCAACACCCATTTATGATAAAAACTCTCGCCAAAGTGGGTATAGAGGGAACATATCTCAACATAATAAAAGCTATATATGACAAACCTACAGCCAGCATAGTACTCAATGGTGAAAAACTCAAAAGCTTCCCACTAAAATCTGGGACAAGACAAGGATGCCGACTACCACCACTGCTATTCAACATAGTCCTGGAAGTCCTAGCCACAGCAGTCAGGCAAGAGAAAGAAATAAAAGGGATCCAAATTGGAAAAGAAGAGGTAAAAGTGTCATTATATGCTGATGACATGTTACTATATATAGAAAACCCTAAAAGGTCCACACAAAAGCTACTAGAGCTGATTGAAGAATTCAGCAAGGTAGCAGGTTACAAAATTAACGTTCAAAAATCAGTTGCATTTCTTTACACTAACGATAAATCAACAGAAGAAGAAAGTAAAGAAACAATCCCCTTTAAAATAGCACCCAAAGTAATAAAATATCTGGGAATAAATCTAACCATGGAGGTGAAAGAATTATACACAGAAAACTATAAACCATTGATGAAGGAAATTAAAGAAGACTTTAAAAAATGGAAAGATATTCCATGCTCTTTGATTGGAAGAATCAATATTGTTAAAATGGTCACACTGCCCAAGGCAGTCTACAGATTCAATGCAATCCCTATCCAATTACCAAGGACATATTTCACAGAACTACAACAAATCATAATAAAATTTATATGGAACCATCAAAGACCTAGAATTGCCAAAGCATTGCTGAAGAGAAAGAAAGAGGCTGGAGGAATAACTCTCCCAGACTTCAGACAATACTATAGAGCTACAGTCATCAAGATTGCATGGTATTGGTACAAAAACAGACATATAGACCAATGGAACAGAATTGAGAGCCCAGAAATGAACCCACAAACTTTTGGTCAACTAATCTTCCACAAAGTAAGCAAAAATATACAATGGAATAAAGACAGTCTCTTCAGCAGATGGTGTTGGGAAAACTGGACAGCAGCATGTAAAACAATGAAGCTAGAACACTCCCTTACACCATATACAAAAATCAACTCAAAATGGATTAAAGACTTAAACATAAGACAAGATACAATAAACCTCCTAGAGGAAAACATAGGCAAAACATTATCTGACATACATTTCTAAAATTTTCTCCTAGAAGAAATAAAAGCAAGAATAAACAAATGGGACCTAATGAAACTTACAAGCTTCTGCACAGCAAAGGAATCCAGAAGTAAAACAAGAAGAAAACCTATGGAATGGGAGAAAATTTTTGCAAGTGAAACCGACCAAGGCTTGATCTCCAGAATATATAAGCAGCTCATAGGACTCAATAAGAAAAAAATAAAAACCCAATCCAAAAATGGGCAGAAGACCTAAACAAGCAATTCTCCAAGGAAGACATACAAATGATCAAAAAGCACATGAAAAAATGCTCAATATCACTAATTATCAGAGAAATGCAAATCAAAACTACAATGAGGTATCACCTCACACCAGTCAGAATGGCCGTCATTCAAAAATCCACAAATGACAAATGCTGGAGAGGCTGTGGAGAAAGGGGAACCCTCCTACACTGCTGGTGGGAATGCAGTTTGGTGCAGCCACTATGGAAAACAGTGTGGAGATTCCTCAAAAGACTAGCAATAGACTTACCATATGACCCAGGAATCCCACTCCTGGGCTTGTATCCAGAAGGAAATCTACTTCAGGATGACACCTGCACCCCAATGTTCATAGCAGCACTATTTACAATAGCCAAAACATGGAAACAGCCTAAATGTCCATCAACAGGTGACTGGATAAAGAAGAAGTGGTATATTTATACAATGGAATACTACTCAGCCATAAAAACCGACAACATAACGCCATTTGTAGCAACATGGATGCCCCTGGAGAATGTCATTCTAAGTGAAGTAAGCCAGAAAGAGAAAGAAAAATACCATATGAGATCGCTCATATGTGGAATCTAAAAAACAAGAACAAAAACAAACAAACAAACAAAAACAAAGCGTAAATACAGGACAGAAATAGACTCACAGACAGACAATACAGACTTGTGGTTACCGGGGGATGGAGGGTGGGAAGGGATAGCCTGGGATTTCAAAATTGTAGAATAGATAAACATGATTACACTGTATAGCACAGGGAAGTATACACAAAATGTTATGATAACTCACAGAGAAAAAAATGTGACAATGAGTGTGTATATGTCCATGAATGACTGAAAAATTGTGCTGAACACTGGAATTTGACACATTGTAAAATGATTATAAATCAATAAAAAATGTTTAAAAAAATAAAAAAATAAAAAATAAATAAAAAAGTGGTATATTTAGATAATGGAATACTATTGAACCCTTAAAAAGAAGTATATTCTTCAATTTGTGACAACATGGATGAATATTAAGGACATTATGCTAAGTGAAATAAGTCAAAATAGGCATAAATAGAAATACTGCATGATTCCACTTACACGAAATATCTAAGATAGCCAAATTCCAAAGAACCAGAAAGTAGATAGGTAGTTTCTAGCAGCTGGATAGGGGAGGGGAGAAGCTAATTACAGCATAAAGTTTTAGGTAAGTGAGATGAGTAAACACTAGATATTTGTTGTACAACATTGTACCTATGGTCACAATAATGTAATGCATCTTTAAAAATTATTAATAGGGAAGAGTTCATGTCAAGTGTTCTTAACTCAATTAAATAACAAAATAAAATGAAATATAAAATAAAATGAAATAAAATAAAATAAAATAAAATAAAATAAAATAAAATAAAATAAAAATATAGATTTTAATTTATAGAATCTTTTTAAAGTTTATATAACTTCCTCTCATTTATCTCCCAAATTTTAAGGTTATGTTTTATTATGTGTTTTAGTAAATATAGTCCTTTAGATTGGTTTTATTAAAGTCTAATGCTAATTAATCTGACTAGTTGGGTACCTGAAAACAGGTTATTTGTAAAGTATAAAGCAGATTTCATGCCACTGAATATCTGTTTTGGAACGGTGACTTACACTTTCCATGAAGAAGAAACCGAATATGTCTAATCCTAGGTGTAGTATGGTGTTAATAAATGGCCAAGTATTTCAAAAGTCATTTCCCTGGACTATTTGGAGCAGTTATTGATCAAGTACATAACAGTAGAACTCTGCAAAAATATCAGAAACCTCACAACTTCCATTTTCCTCTCCAAATGCCTTTGTGGCTACCATATCCTCATCTGAAATGGTGTGTATTCATCCATGCCTAGTATCTCTTTCAAATGCTTCTGAAAACTCATTATTTCCCTAAAGAGAAAGGTTGTATTCCTTATTCTGTTTCCTAAACTTTAGCTTTACTATGAATTGAAATTATGTCAATCTGCAAAATATCAATCCTGAAAATAAGTGTGCAATGTTTTATAATGATCTCAGATAATTTTTTCCAAGTCACTTCTCCAACTTTATTACACAATCTTTAGTATAAAATCTATGCTATTTTTAGATCTTTCCTTTGAATTTTCTTTTCAAGCATAGGAACATACAAAGAGTTGAGACTCAATATGTTTTATTGAAAAATCAAGAAAAATGGATAAAGCTAAGTTTCTGCAAGCAATGGGTTTTAAGAAAAATAATGATGAATATTTTGAATGTTTATCACATGGTGAAATCTTGCTTCAAATTTTTGATATAATACATTTATTCAATTCTCACAACAATTGAGTTAATTTCTATTATTAGTCCCATTTTAGAGATATGCTATAAGAGGCACAAATAATTTAAATGACTTATTCCTAAGCCTACAGCTAGTAAGAAATAGAGGTGGCATTTGAATCCAGAAAGATTGTTTCTAGAGTTTGTGTGTCACGAACACTGGTTTCCTACATTTCCTGTGTGAAGAATCATGGAGCTATGGCAACATGCATTTCACATGTTGTGATGGAGGTAGTGTTAGGAACCAAAACTATGTAATTCAAAGAGCTGAATTCCAGTGCTGTTTTCTACCACCTGCTCACTTTACCCCACCCATCCTCAACATCCATCTCTATAAAATCAGAAATTTATACTATATGGCTTTTAAAGTTTCTTCCTGTTCTAAATATTATAGTCTATAATAAAAATGATAAATATGCTAACAGCGAAAACAAACATGTTGGTATTTACTAATTTGTATTAGAGTCAGGCACTATGCTAATTGTTTTTTTCACATCTTTTTCCTTTTAACATACAAATGATCCTTTTTTTTTAAATACAATTATATCATCTCCACCTTTTCAGAGGAAGAAACTGAGGCTCATAAAATAAGATAACTTTCCCAAGATCAGAGGACTTTCTAATGGCTGAGCTGAAATTAAAAATCATATTTTTCTATCTGTGCTCATTCCTACAAGCCATTTTTTCTCATGTATAATTATATACTATATATTTTAATTATCAACATTTTGTGCTTCTGTATGAACAGATCAGTCTTTATTAAAATTTTTCTTCTTTGAAATAAATGTACTTTCATTTAAATTGAATATATGCTATGGATTTTGCCTATTCACATATTGTTCAGGGCAACACACACTAGTTTTGCCAATAGAAAATCCATTTTGAAGTCCTTAAATTGTCCTTTTCCTCTTTCTCTTCTTCCCACTTCTTTTTAAGATTGTTTTAACATTAAAACAAAAGAAAAAGACTCCTAAATTGATCAGGGTTACTGTTTATCTCCATATACTTCAGTTCATAAAAGAATATGTATGTTTTCACAAAATGCATATAATATGTGAAATATAGGTTATAAATCTTAATATATTATATATAGGAATATTTTATTCTATAAAATATTAATAAACAGAAGTTAAATAGAACTGGGAGACTAGAAGAGGGAGCTCTCATGCCCTGAGATGATAGCAGAATCCAACATGATGAAAAAAGATCTTTCTTGGTGACAACTCAGCCAATGCAAAGCCATAAACCTTTTATTTACTATAGTGCTAACTAGCTACTTTTCCTCTCTATAAAAGCTTTTTTTGTTTGTTTCCTTTTCCTGCATTACAATGCAGGGATTTATGTGTGGTTTGCCATGATTGTGGACTTGGAATTGCAATTTTTTGCTGATTCTAAATAGACTAGTTTTTGCTGATGAAATAACTGCTGATGAAATAATTTATTTTAGGTCAACATTTTGTTGGCCCGTATGGATTCCAGAGAAGACCGCTGGTGACTGTGGGACTGGTGAACAAACAAATATGGTGCCCACACTGAGCCCATTGCTGCTCACCAGTTTTCTTGCCAGCCTTGGAGTTTGAAGGTATATCCTTCTCTTGGATCTGAGATTCTGCCATCTTTGTGTTTTGAAGCTTTCCAGGCTTTATTTGGGATCTATTATAAGATTTTATCCTTTCTGGTTAAGGTCTGGTTCTTTAGGTGAGTACTTGTTTGACACTTTGGTCTGATTTTGAAATCAGACTGCTTTATTGGAACTGGTTAGCCTTTAATCTTTTTCTTTGAAACAGGGGCTGTTTCTCCTGAAACTAATTAGTCATTGGCCTGTTTCTTAAGGGCCAGGAGCTATTCCATGAAAACTGTGTCCATGCAGGCTTCTGCTCATTCCTATGGAACAGAGGCTGTTCTATGGGAACTGGGCTAAGAAGCCTTTATCCCGGCTCCTCCAGGACCAAGCTGTTCCTTTAGAACTGGATGGTGTTAAACCTGCAGGCTGTTTGAGTTGCAAGCTGTCTGATACTAGAACTCCCTCTTCCCTGAGCTACAGGGAATTTAAGCTGTTTAGACTGTTTAAAAAATTATTTTACACTAGAGAAGAACATCTGAGAAATAGCATCCCAGTTATTTAAACATTTTGAGGGTTTCCTCCCTAAAGGGATACTGATCAATTTTATGTTTAAAAAATATGGTCCTTCCTTTTGTGGATTTCTAACTAAATGGATTGAACTGACCAAAGTCAATTTAGAATATCAATGGACATTAAGGAGAATTTTGTAATTTCCAAACTTAATTTTCTTAATCCAAATTGGGTGACCATAGCTCTAAAATTTCCAGAACTAAATGGAATGACTATTTCAATTGGTATTTTGAGACTTCCAAATGTTATCAGGAGCCTAAAATTAACTCTCTGCAAAATGTAAGTCTAAGATTAAACTGAGACAAACAGTTAAAAAATGATACAGTGGTTTCTGAAGCCTCATACTCCTCTTCCTTGGGTCCTTTGTCTCAGGAATCACATCCAGTACCATCTTTTCCCACCCTTTTGATAGCTTTAGTTCCCCCATACTAATTCTCTCAATGAATTTCCACTTTTCTCTGAAATTCTTCTCACTCCCTTTTCTTCTGAACTTATCAGAATGTGTCCATTTAAAATAAAGCCTTCTGAGGATCCAGAGGCTAAAACTTAATTTCTTATATTCCCTGGACTAAACCTGAACCATGAGACATAGTGAAAGATTTTCCCATATCTTCCCAAAGTAACTGAAGATCCTTACCAATTTGCTGAGGAACTTAATGTAGTCATTCAAAACTTGCTATCTCTGACTTCTATTAGCTACTTCATATGCTTGTCAGTTAATGCCAGACTCAGCATTGGATGAGAATCACAAATTGGAAAAATCCTGAAAGATATCTAGAATTACACCTGGGAGACGAGCCTTCTAATTTTTTTTTTTTTTTCAATATAAGGCTTGAGCACTCATTAGGCAAATTCACTCAGCAATTTCTAGGACTTTTCCAAAGCCTGTTGATTGGAACAAAATTCAAGCCTGCACACAAAAATCTGATGAATCTATGACAATCAATCTCAGATTATTTTTAAAGAAAATTCTGCTCTTTCTTCAGATGCTGATGCCACTGGTAAATTTTAAGCGTCTATTTGTCAATGGACTGAAACAGGACCTTTCTCTTCTACTAAAAAGGGCCAGTATGGAGTGGCAACCTGTCCACTTCAGATTTAGTTAACCTGGCAAACTAGCTCTCTTGTACTCAAAATGACCCATATAAAAGGAAGACTACTAAAATTCTTGATCTTCAAATCCAGCAAATAAAGAACCCTGAATAAAACCAAAAACCCTTATAGTTTCTGCTATTATTACAAAGAGCCTGGACAGTGGGAAAGAGATTGTTACAAATTTAAGAGCTTCTGTCACTTTCTGCTCTTTAACCAGTCTTTCCAATGTCCTCGCAATTCTCAGTAACCAGGCTCTGAGGAACAACAGGGACTCTTTCAAATTCTCCTTGTTAATCAGCATGGAAAAACATTTCTCCAGATTGAGTATAGATCTTTTCCAGTTCTAAATGAACCTGGAGCCACACTCTCAGTACTCAACCCTAGTACTATAAAACAGCCCCTGTCTCAAAATACCAATATAGTTCAAATACTGGGAAATCCTAATGTATGTCAAGAAAGTCGTGTCTCTGAAACTATTATTTTTTGTTTAAGCCCTTTGAGACATACACACCCTTTTTCTCCTTAACTCATCTCCCTCTATCCACTTACTAGGCCAAGACTTCTTAAAATACCATGTCAACATTTCTTTCTCACAAAATGGAAAAATAATTCTAGCATTTGATAGTAGTTATCAAAGTAACCAACAAGGTGAATTAAGTGACCCTTCAAGATATTTTATTTTCTTCATCTCAAAATTCATCAATATCTTATAAATAGAGGCACTTTAAGGCATAAAACCCATAATAGAATATTACAAGGCCCAAGACATTGTTATCCCCTTTTAATAATCTTTGTAATACTCTAATTTTAATAGTGAGAAAAACTAAGGGCCAAGGATTAAGGTTTGTCCAGGATCTCTGAGCATGAACTGTACTGTTATCCCTTGACACCCTATTGTTTCTAACCTTCATACATTTCTAACATCCATTTCCACTGGAAGAAAATTTTGTACTGTAATTGACTGGTGCTGCCCTTTCTTTAGTATTCCAGTTGCTGAAGCTTTACAACAATCAGCAACAACTCAGCCAATGAAAAGTCATGGGTTCTGTTTACTACAGCCTTCCCAACTTTCTTTTCCCCTCTATGAAAAAGCTCTCCTTCCTTTGCTGTGTGGGGACTTACACATGGTTGCAGACCCTGAACTGCAAGTCTTTGCTGATCTTGCATAAACTCTGTTGCTGGAGGACTAATTGACTGTCTATTTAAGTTAACAATTCTAATGTTGAAGTTTATTGGTGGAGTAGGGGATCTTCAAGAAGAACTGGAATCAAGTTTTAATCCAGATTTTTCTGGCTTCAATAACTGACTTCAGCTTTTTCCCTGAATTCTAGATCATGTGTTCTCTCAATTTGGGAGTTTTCTCCAGCACCACTGTATGCTTACTCTGGTGGCAGAGTCATATATGTTATTTCTTGCTAGCACTGCTCATACATGCACCATTTGCTATAGGGTAAAAGGCATCCAATGGAAATTTGTGATTAGCTAGATTGAACTTGGTCATTGGTTTAGAAATAGCAGCATAAAGGCTAATTTTTTTTTTTTTTTGAAAACAAGAACCTAATCTATCATTCTGACTTCCTCAGTAGTGATTTACCCTGGTCATTTTAAAAATGTTCTGGTATGCTTTATGGAAGCTTTGCAGAACTAGTAGTAGAGCCAGGTCAGTTCACAGTTTTTTATCCTATCCCAGACACCTCCTCAGCTGTGTCAGCTAGATGTCCTTCTTCTCCAGTACAATAACCAAATGAAATATTTTATGGGTTGCACTTCATTCAACTCAAAAATACTGGTTACCTCATGCTTTTATAGTTAAAATTAAGAGTTTAACCCCCTCTTATATCATATTTAAGTAGAAAGAGAATTGGATTATAAAAAAGAGCATTTGGATGTGGAAACCACTTAGGAGTTGGAAAACTAGGAAATAGAGAACCATAAGGATCAATCGTAAGGACAATTTTTTTTTCTATTTTCTATGTTAATGACCTGGAAGAAGGAACATACCACAAAGTAGAAAGAGTTGCTGAGAGGGCAAAACAGAAGTGAGTAATCTTGAAGATAGAGCACAAATAACAATATATAGGGAGGTAATGCAATATGGAATGAAGTAGACATGAAATCCCTGCTTAGCAGTGTGACTAACATAAAGGACTATGAGGTAATGAAGCCGGAGACCCAAATAAGGGAATTTTAATTAAAAAGTTTAATGGTGGCATGCTACATCACACAGGTGGTGGGAACATGGAGAAGGCTGACCTAGGACAGCGGTAGTAAATATATATTAAAAATTAGGATTCAGAATTAAAATAAAATTAACTGGCATTTGAAGTGATCTCTGGGGAAGACTCTGGTTGTAAAGTTTGTAAGTGATATGGGCTAAATCATCAAAGTGTAAGTACGAAGCTTCAAAATTAGGCTGAGACACAGGAAGCTAGCTGCTTCTGGATAAAATTAATGGAAAATGCACTGCTCACAGTAACCTCTGTGTTTGGCTTTGCCTGAATACATAGAAAAGAAGTAAAAGCATAGAAGAAATAAAAGCAAGAATAAACAAATGGGACCTAATGAAACTTACAAGCTTCTGCACAGCAAAGGAAACCAGAAATAAAACAAGAAGAAAACCTATGGAATGGGAGAAAATTTTTGCAAGTGAAACCGACCAAGGCTTGATCTCCAGAATATATAAGCAGCTCATAGGACTCAATAAGAAAAAAATAAACAACCCAATCCAAAAATGGGCAGAAGACCTAAACAAGCAATTCTCCAAGGAAGACATACAAATGATCAAAAAGCACATGAAAAAATGCTCAATATCACTAATTATCAGAGAAATGCAAATCAAAACTACAATGAGGTATCACCTCACACCAGTCAGAATGGCCGTCATTCAAAAATCCACAAATGACAAATGCTGGAGAGGCAGTGGAGAAAGGGGAACCCTCCTACACTGCTGGTGGGAATGCAGTTTGGTGCAGCCACTATGGAAAACAGTGTGGAGATTCCTCAAAGGACTAGGAATAGACTTACCATATGACCCAGGAATCCCATTCCTGGGCTTGTATGCAGAAGGAAATCTACTTCAGGATGACACCTGCACCCCAATGTTCATAGCAGCAATATTTACAATAGCCAAAACATGGAAACAGCCTAAATGTCCATCAACAGGTGAATGGATAAAGAAGAGGTGGTATATTTATACAATGGAATACTACTCAGCCATAAAAACCGACAACATAATGCCATTTGTAGCAACATGGATGCTCCTGGAGAATGTCATTCTAAGTGAAGTAAGCCAGAAAGAGAAAGAAAAATACCATATGAGATCGCTCATATGTGGAATCTAAAAAACAAAAACGAAAACAAACAAAAACAAAGCGTAAATACAGGACAGAAATAGACTCACAGACAGAGAATACAGACTTGTGGTTGCCAGAGGGGTGGAGGGTGGGAAGGGATAGCCTGGGATTTCAAAATTGTAGAATAGACTACACTGTATAGCACAGGGAAATATACACAAAATGTTATGATATAACTCAGAGAGAAAAAAATGTGACAATGAGTGTATATATGTCAATGAATGACTGAAAAATTGTGCTGAACACTGGAATTTGACACAACATTGTAAAATGATTATAAATCAATAAAAAATGTTAAAAAAAAAAAAGAAGTAAAAGCACCCACCACATAGGATGGAGAATTGAAGTCTTATTTGTGTTTTTTCCCTAATCACTGAAGCTTAGGAAGCAAAAGTTAAATGAGATGACTTTCTTCACATTCTGAAGAGAGGATCAAGTAATTGACCACAGTGCTTCTCAGTTTTTAACACGGATATTACTTCTCTGAGAATCTTATAAATCTGCATAATCTGTGCAAGTAATTGGAGTTAGGGAGAGAGCACTGACCTCCTGTATCCCAAATATTTCACGGGAAACCTCAATGCTGTTATTCCAAAGACCATGATTTAGATAACGAAGTGTTTATATATAAATAATACACAGGTTTCAACTTTGAACTATCCGTGAAAAGTCACATTGTAAGGTAATTTCTAAAATACATCATAGCTCAGTACTTTTTGGTACATATTTATTATGAAATCAGTATCTCTGCATTACTGTAATATTCATTTAAATAAAATCCAAACAATGCTATTTTAATACGTAAAAATTAGAATTTTATTGTTTATGCTAAGTTTAAAGTAAATGTGATAAATCAAGAGGAAGTTTATATATCCTTAGGGGATCATGGAACTAAATTTTATTTTCTATAACAATTGTTAATTAAATAATATGTTCTGCATAATATATATATAATATTCAACACTATTAGCCATCAAGGAAAAAAACACAATAAACTATCATGGCATAGTTATTCAAATAGATAAAATAATAAAGAAAGAATATACCAAGTGTTAACAAAGATATAGAGCAATTGAAATTCTCACACATAGATGGCAGGAATGTAAATTGGTACAACAACTTTGGAAAATGGTTTGGTAATTTCTTAAAAAGTCAACATATACTGACTGTTTGACCAGTACTTATCTAAGAGAAATGAGAATATAAGTCTAGATAAAGATTCATACAAAAAATGTCATGACAGCCTAATTTGTAATAACCCCCAGCTGCAAACAACACAAATGCCTATCAATAAGTAAATGGGGGGAGAGAAGCAAGATGGTGGAGTAGAAGGACACTTGTAGCTCACCCTCTCCCACAAATACCAAAATTCACATCTACAGACCTACTTAGCCAACAAGAGCATCTGCTGAACTCTGACAGAACATTGCCCTCTTCAAAAGACAAAGATGCCAAGAATCTGGTAGGAAAAAAGGAAAACAGAAAGAAGAAAAAGCAAAGCAGTGTGGGACCAATCCCATGGGGAGGGAACAGCAAAGGAGGACTGGTGCTCATTTGCTGAGTCTCCCCTCTCCAACAGAGAGGCTGGTGGGATGGAGGGGGAGACTCTGAGGCTCAGATCTGCCCCGAGCACCTCTTGACTAACAGAACTGAGTTAAACAGGCACAAAGAGTCCCCGTGACACCCAGCCTGAGACACGAGTCAGCAGCTGGGGCCAGTACAGGCTGCCTGAGCCTGGCAGAGGACTGGGGCAGCTGCAATGAGGCAGCCCCAGGGGACTGCAAGATGCTGCATGATGTGACTGCGAGGAGATATGGAGCAGAACAACCTCAGTCCACCATAAATTGTGAAAAAAGCAAAGCAAAATGGCTGGTGTGCCCTAGGGGGAGGGGTACTGTAGCCTTTGTCTCCTCAGACCTGCGCCACCATTACTAGTGCTTCTCACGAGAAGAGAGGTGGGACGCAGCCACAGCCACCATCTCCTCCTGTGTGCAGTGCCCAGGAGCGGGTGGGGGCCAAGCCCTGAATCTGCCTCCAGGGGCTCCACAACCTCCTGGGCAGGACTGAGACTTGTTTACAGCCTGAAGCAGATAGGATCTTTCTACCCTGGCACCTCAGAGAACTTGTGCCTCCAAGACAAACAAGGAGCTGAGATTTGGCACAGAGCAGGGGCTGGGTCGTTCTGTGGTCTTCCCATGAGCCCACCTTCAAGGTGCAAACCCAAGGCAGAGTGGGCAGCTGCACAAAGCAGCCGAGCGACTGGCACCGGGAGAGGGCAGGTGGTCACCTGCCCTCCTGGCAGGACTCACTACCTGACCACAGTGCTGGGAGGAGGCAAGATCAGCCCACCTACCTCGCCCAAGTGCAGCATCTGACTGTTGCATCAGGAAAGGAAGTGACCCGCCCACCCACCGGGTAAGAGCTCAGCAACTGACACAGCGTTCGGAGGGGGTGCGATCTGCTAACCGACAGCCACTGTGAGCAGCACAGACGAGGGCGCCAACTGAGGGCCTCTGGAAACAGCCAGCTGAATTCACAAAACAGGGCGAAGACACAAAGACCTCTCAATAAAATCATTAAGAGCACACCGTCTCCAGAAGAACTAGATAACTGATACTCCTTAAGTCACAGTGCCAGAGAGATATGAGCAATATGAAGAATCAGAGGAACCACTCCCAATTAAAAGATCAAGAGAAATCCCCTGAAAGCATGATCAAGGAAATAGACAATGATAGCCTACTAGATCAAGATTTCAAAAAAGGAATGATCAAAATACTGAAGGAACTAAAAGAAATAGTTTCTAGAGATATGAAATATGTCAAAAATGAAATGGAAATTATAAAGAAGAACCAAGTAGAATTAGTAAACTTATTTGCTGAGATGAGAGCTGACCTAAAGGCTGTTCAAAGCAGGCTAGATAATGCAGAGGAACGAATAAGTGACCTAGAAGACAGGACAACAGAAAGCACCTAATCAGAACAGCTGAGAGAAAAACAAATAAAAAACAATGAAAACAATATAAGGGACCTATGGGATAATATAAAGCATGCCATTCTACACATAATAGGGGTTCCAGAAGGGGAAGAAAGAGCATAGGGGATTGAAAATGTATTTGAAGAAATCATGACTGAAAACTTCCCAAACCTAAAAGAATCAGATATCCAAGTACAGGAGGCTCAGAGGGTCCCAAACAGGAAGAACCCAAACAGACCCACACCCAGACATATCATCATCAAGATGGCCAGAGTCAAGGATAAAGAAAGGATCCTAAAGGCAGCAAGAGAAAAACAAAGAGTGAGTTACAAGGGAACCCCCATAAGGCTCTCAGCTGATTTCTCTACACAAACACTACAGGCCAGAAGGGAGTGGCAAGATATATTCAAAGTCCTGGATGAAAAAAAAAGATGCAGCCTAGGATACTCTATCCAGCAAGGCTATCCTTCAGAATACGAGGAAAGATAAAGAACTTCACAGACAAGCAAAAACTAAAAGAGTTTAGCAACACTAAACCCATACTAAAAAATATTGACAGGTCTACTCTAAATAGAAAAGAAGCAGGATGCTACAAAAATGAGAAACTTATAACTGGAAAGGTGATAACTGCCATTAATTACAAAAAGAATAAACACAAAATTGTAAAAGAAGACATCTAAATCATTAAGAGTGGGAGAGGGAAGCAAGGAAAGCCACTGTGGAAAACAGTATGGAGATTCCTCAAAAGACTAGGAATAGACTTACCATATGACCCAGGATTCCCACTCCTGGACATCTAACCAGAAAGAACCCTACTTCAAAATGACATCTGCACCCCAATATTTATAGCAGCAGTATTTACAATAGCCAAGACATGGAAACAGCCTGAATGTCCATCAACAGATGACTGTATAAAAAGAAGTGGTATATTTATACAATGAAATACTATCAGCCATAAAAACCTACAACATAACGCCATTTACAGCAACATGGATGCTCCTGGAGAATGTCATTCTTAGTGAAGTAAGCCAGAAAGATAAATAAAAATACCATATTAGATCACTCATATGTGGAATCTAAAAAATAAAATAAAAAACATAAATACAAAACAGAAACACACTCATAGACATAGAGTACAAGCTTGTGGTTGCCGGGGTTGGGGGGTGGGGAGGGGAAGAAACAGACTGGGAATTTAAAAATGCAGAGTAGATAAACAAGATTGTACTGTATAGCACAGGGAAATATATTCAGGATCCTGTGGTAGCTCAGAGCAAAAAAAAATGTGAAAATGAATATATATATGTTCATGTATAGCTGAAAAACTGTGCTCTACCTTTGAATTTGACACAACATTGTAAAATGACTATTACTCAATAAAAAATGTTAAAGTTCAAAAGAAATAAGTAAATGGGTCCAGAAAACATTATATGCATGCTACTCAGCAATAAAATTAATTAATTAAAACACATGTAATTACATGAACAAATATCAAAAGTATTATATGGAATGAAAGAAGCCAGACACGAAAAGAGTCCGTGTTGTTTGTTTTCACTTATATAAATGTCTGAAAAGTACAAACCAATTTATAATAAACAAAAGAAGAATATGTTGCTGCCTAGGGTTGGAATTAGGGTATGATGTGCAGCAAGGGAGCCAGAGAAAGTATTTGTGGGTGATGGAAATATTTAGTATCTTGATTGTGGTTGTGCTTTGTGAGTTTGTCAAAGTGAATCAAATTTTACACTTTAAATATGTACTTTTTATTGTAGGTAAAGTATACACCAATAAATTAAGTTTTGCTCTGGGCTATGATAATAACCAAAGTGAATAAAGAATAAAACCGCAGAGAGGGGGAGAAAAACTGAAAAGAGTACCAGAGTAACTCACAGTTGGGGAAGGCAGGAAATTAAAATATCAGATTTTCTGTTGGTGAACTGAACTTACTGTTCTTATTATAGGTAATAAAGCCATCTAAAAAGTGCATGTAAATCAAACTTAGAGCTACAGCACTGCATCTTTTTAGTTGGGAATGTAACATAACCCTAGCCTTGCTATTTAAATGATACAAAATATTTTAATGAGCTGATTTGGGAACAAAATAGCTAGAGTGGAATAGTGTTTGTGAGATGCTGTCAGCCGAGGGGGGCTGAAGTGGGATTCGAGGAGGTGAGCGGCCCAACCAGAAAAATGTGCAAGGAGCTGCCATACCGTGAGACAGACTACACAAGGAGCCGACATGAAGCAAAACAGCACTTTACTGCAGTACAAGCAGGTGGCGAGTGTGGTGGGCGGCGGCGGCAGTGGCGCTCAGCACTTTCTTCTAGTTTAACAAGATAGTGCCCCAGCATGGTGCACTTGTCTGGCTTTTATCTATTTTCTACCCACACATGCACAGTGTTCATTTCTCTGTTCATGAGGTTTACATAATACCACTAGTGCATGCATACTTTTACTTTCTTTGTTTTAAGACTTATATAACTGGCGCATGCATACAGTCATTATTTACCTTATACTGCAAGTATGTTGCTGTGACCTTGGCCTTGGGCTTCATGGCCTATTCATCCAAGGCCATTGTCAGATACTAAGCTCAGTGCCGTAAGGGCAAACTTCCCGTCAGATTCAATACTAACATAATATTTTCTTGGTGGCCAACCCCAAAGTGTTTTGTACAATTTCTTTTATTTAATTTTCACAACAACCACACAAAGGGTTTTACTGATGAAGGTTTTTATAGAAGTGACTTGCTTGTCCCAGCTTACATCCTTGATAATGACTAAATGCATGATTTAAATTTAGGTGGTGTGAACCACTATACTGTAATAATAAAACTAAAGTCTAGAGAAGACAACTTCTTTTAAAACTTGTAAGACAAACAGCTTCTCTTCTCGACAAGCAGATATTACCTAAACAAAATATACATCAGCAGCAGAACCAGGCTATTTGGATCAGAAATTCAGCATTTGTATGTAAAATGGCATACATTTTAGATGTAACCAATATGTGATTATTTTTGCTATCCAACATAAAAATTGAAAATAGTCATATTTCTCAAAATAGTTTACTAATTCAATTAACCTTCCAGAAGTCAGAATATCTTACTTCTTGTACCAATGCTTGCTTCTTCCTCTATGAACAGAGGAGGAGAAATTGCTTTACTGATTTCAGGTTAGGATTAGCCTTGATAATAGTGTAGCATAAATTGTTAGAACTCATTAAATATTCATGTGATCCTTCAGATGATCTGTGGTTCATATAGTCATTTTGATCGTATGAGTAAGGTTCTGGCCCAGGGCATGCTGGTGGAAACAATGTAAGCCTTTGTTTAGGCTTGGCCTTTTATTTTTAAATTTTTTTTCTAATTTATTTTTTTACTGGAGATTTTTTTAAATTTTATTTTATTGAATTATAGTCAGTTTACAATGTTATATCAATTTCCAGTGTAGAGCACAATTTTTCAGTCATACATGAATGTACATATATTCATTGTCACATTCTTTTTCACCGTGAGCTGTCACAAGATTTTGTATGTATTTCCCTGTGCTATAAAGTATAAACTTGTTTATCTATTCTATATATACCTGTAAGTATCTACAAATTTTGAACACCCAGTGTCTCCCTTCCCACCCCACCTCCCCCTGGCAACCAAAAGTTTGTATTCTATGTCTATGAGTCTGTTTCTGTTTTATATTTGAGTTTATTTGTCTTCTTATTTTTTTTTCTTTTTTGATTCCACATATGAGTGATATCATATGGTATTTTTCTTTCTCTTTCTGACTTACTTCACTTAGGCTTGACCTTTTAAATCATTCTGTGTACACTTTCAGCCCTTCATTCTCCTGAAGCAATGATATTAAGTGCCATGAGCTAAAAATACTAAATAAATAAGATGGAGGAAATCTACATACACCTATTAACCTTTATGTGATCAGAAAAAAATTGTATGAATCCAAGCATAGTCTGGACTATCCTGATTCATATATATCTTCATATAACCTCTGTTACCTTCAAACCTGTTTTTCTAATATCAACATACAAGACATCCTTTGATAAAATGAGCTTGAAAAGTTACTAAAGGGAAAAGATAGTGATGAGGTCTCTACAATGTTTTTTTAAATTTCAAATTAATTTAATAGATATTTATCAATTACCTAGTTGTAAACCACCCGAATAATGGCTGCTAATAATAGCTAGTAAAACCTTGTATTTATTAAGGATTTCCAACTTATGTAAGCACTTTACATACTTAACTCATCAATACTTTAAATGATTTATGCTTCCCAGCATTTTGATACCAGACAGCAACAACACAGAGCAAGTATTTTAGAGTCAGATCAACATGGGTTTGTATCTCAGTTTGGCCACATAGTAAGCAAGTGAGATTTTTACAGCAATAATTCCCAGAGTATCCTTGACCTTGAAGATTGTCCACTTCCATGTTGACTCTGGGCTTGGCCTTTTGAATAAAAATTATTTTGTGATTTTATAAATGTCTAGGATATTCCAGATACATTTTGGGTATTGTTTCCAATGCATGCATTTAATAAACATAAATCTTTATGAACATATCCAGACTGGATATTTCCATAAGTGATTTATCTATTCATTTGTGATATAGCTTTGCAGCAGTTACACACAAAAACACAATGGCTATCTATAAATATATGATTGTGTGATATACATTCCATGCTATGCTTAATTTTATATGCACGAAATTGTTTGAGTCCCAAGCAGTTTGGGTCATGAAGCATTTTAGTGTTCATTCCATCTATATTTTGAGTATTTCTTACACTGTCACCTTTAATGATGCCAGTGGAGTCCTCCCCAGACTCCAAAGGAAGCAGATATTAGTATTATCTTTGTAAATTATGACAATTTCTTATTTCCTCTAACATACCTATATTTTTTGTTCTATTAACTTTAGGAATTTTGCTCTTTTTCATGTCTGGATATATATTTTAAATTATGCACTATAGCAACATCTAAATATTTGTCTTATTTTTTCCTAAAATAAATTCACTGCATTTTTAATTTTCAAAAACATGTACCAATAGTTCCCTTTCCATCTGTAGTTCTTGGTTATGCAAGTGAAGGGAAGTTACAAGTGATACAATTTAGGACAATCTGCTTTTATTCATTACTGCATAAGAGATGGCAGTTGGAAATTTCATATCATCAACTCTCTTTTTGCATCCAAATCATGCTAGACATCTGGTTTCCAACAACTGAACTAAAACGCATCACCAGGACTTTCCCTTCTGGATTACATAAGAATGTAGACATCTTTGGTAATAAATTTACTCTGACAGCTGCTAAAAAATTTACCAAGCTTGACAACACACTCTGAAAGAAAAAGAGAAAATAAAAAGCTTGGTTGATTATTTACCCAGAACATTTATCTTTTTGAGAAGGAGAAAGGGAAAAAAAAAACACATTTAAGTGCCTGTATAAGAAGGTATTAAGATGTTATTTGTCTGTCACTTTGTGGTCTGTCTTGTAAGGTTTGTTTTAGTGGCATCTCATTTTTCATGAGAAGAAGGATAAATGATTTGAAAAGCATGGCCTGAATTTGGAATAAAAAGTCAGCCCCTGCTAGTCCTTTTTAGGGAAAAATAAAAATAAAAATTTTCCCACAGAGACAGACAGAGCTGAAGCAACCCCTTTGAAAATAATGTTTACAGTCAATCTGGTCAGGGTAATACCATCAGCAGAAGTGAAATTCTAAGCAGCATTCTAATCTTCTGAAAAGATTAGTTCTCACAGTTACTTAGACAGATGTGAATCTAGCTCACTTGTCCTCCTAATGCTTCCCTGTGGCTAATGATGTTCCAAAGGTATCAAGAAATGGAAATAAATAGCAGGCCTGGTAGCTGCCTGGAGCTGCCTTAAGTGCAGGGCCTGCTGGGTATCAATTGTTTGCTTGGTGGTTTTCAAGGTAGAGCGGTGCATTGATTTGTTTAAACACTGCAGTGCATTAGTGCTTCCTGTCTCCTCCCAAGCTTTCAGACTCAGCTCATTCAGAAAAAGATGACTTACTTTATTACAAAGAGAACAGGTGCTATTCAGTGACTTGAAATTTGACTGACTGGACTGTATTGATTCTTACCAAGCTATGTCTCAGAAGCACTTTTGAACTGACAGTGTGGAACCCCTCAGTATTAGGGGAGAAGATGAGAAGAAAGGATTTGATAAAATAAAACAAAACAACACCAAAACAGACCATTTACACAGGACAATTGTCCAATTTTCTATTTCTCTAAGAAATAACCTTCCCAAATTAGCAGCCCTAGGAATTTTCAACTTTTTCTCCTCTATCCCTGCACCTCCCTTCTTCTTTCACTTTCTCCTTTCATTCCTCTCTCTCTTCTTAGACCCTTTCCTCTCCCCTCTTCTCCTCCTCTATTTTTAACTTAGTAATACCTTTCAGCTAACCTGGTACCCCATCTTTCAAAACATATAACTTAACACATGATGACATACTTGAGGACAACAAATAGCTTATAAGAACATCAAGGAGCTCCGGGGACAGGCAGTAGTAATGAACGTAAGTTGCCATGCAGTAGTGGCATGTCGGATATTTCAGCTGGGGAAACTTTGCCATCTGACACAGCCTAAAACAGAGATCATCTGGATCTCCCCTTTAAGGCAAGTATTTTGGGAGGAGAAAAATGTTTTCTGACACAGCCTAAAAGAGGAATTCATCTGTGTTGCCCCTTTAAGGTAAGTATTTTGGGAGAAGAAAATGCTTTCTTCCCCTATGTTTACTTCAGAGTCTCCTCTTTGGTGTCTTTTATAGCTTCTTCCCCATCTCTTCTTCGGCACAAACTTTTCTCTCTTTCACTGTCAGATTTATTTTTATTTCTCTTAAAAGAAACTAAAAACAAGGAAGACCGTAGAAAATCAAATGCAGTGGATATAAGTTTCATAAGCCTCAAATCCAAAGTCTAAAAATTTAATTTTTATATATTAACATTTTGTAAATATATGTATAAATGTAGAAAAATCAAACTTTATTTTTTTTTATTAAATTGAGTCCCCGATTTGTATGATAGGAACACAATCTTATCATTACCTGGTAAATAGTTCAGCATGATGGTTTACCATCAATTTGGATTTAAACTCAACAAATTTAAGCTTTTCTTTCTTTTTTTTTTTTCTCCTGCTCCCTTGATATGCTTTCTCAGTTATAAGAAGGCTTCCATAAAATATGGTACCTGATCTTTGGGATTCTGGTGTTGTCTGGTCTTCAATAGTCTGCTTCTATCTCCACTGGTATCTGCAGAGACAATGAGAAATTCCCCATGATGATGTTCTCTGAGCCAGGTTCAACTACCTTTGGTCTCTAGCTCATAAGGTACCACACTGACAGCTATAGCTGGGCATCCCATCAGGACTTCAAGACCCATCACTTACTTCATTCCATGCAGCTGGGCAGAAAGTCCTTCCTTAAAAGGGGATCAGGATGATTTGTCTCTGTGTCTACCACAGAGGAACTGATGGAAACCACGATGTAGTAGGGAAAATACGGTCAGCTGCAGACTAAATCCCCATTGTCCAAAGGAAAAGCACTAAAAGTAATTAAGGAATAAGGTGATTTTAATGAGGACACATGAACTTTAATTTTACCTTTGAATGAAATGCAAAAATATGTGTCATTGAAACAATTGATGCAATTAACTGAGAGTGTTGTTCCAGTAAAAGGGAAATAAGTGGGAAGTTATTTAAGGATTAGTCAGTTCAAGTAAGTTCCCACTATTTGAAGACTGTTTCATTGGTCTTCATTCTCTTTTACTGGCATTCTGAAAATAGTTCAATAAAAAATTTACTTTCTCATAATATGTGATATAGATGACACTACCTACTTACTTATTTGAACCATGGAAACCTGTATTCAAACACAGCTCTGCCCTGACACAGTCTGACTGTATGGGCTTGGATTCTTTGTTTAACCTCTCAGAATTAATTTTCTTGTTTCTAAAGGAAGCACAATCATAGGTACCTCATGGTACTGTTATGAAGATCAAATGAAATATTATAAAGGCCTGAGAAGCAACCTCAATAGAGTAAGTACTGAAGTCCATGTGCTATACCTCCTTCCTCTGGAGAGTAAGATTTAATTGTTTGCATTAAGACCTTGAATCCAATTGTTTCACTTATGGTGAATTATAGGTGTGTACCATTCTGGCTTGAACAGCCTATATATGTGACAAAAATAACCTCATCTACAAGCACTTAAGAAGACCCAGCTCTGTGTGGAAACATGCTGCCTATCAAAGCTATGTTTCTTCTTGTGCCTGCAAGACTAGACCATCAACCCATACTCCTGACTCTTTTCCTATACATCATAGAACCAAATTTGCAATTTATACTAAACAAAAATTCTAACAGAGCTAAATGCTTTCTGCATGCCCTAAATTAGAATGTGCTGTGCCAGGGTTAGGTCCAGGGCTTCTCATTGTGGTGAGGTTGAAAGAAGCACTGTAGCCCTAAGTAAGGGTAATGACTGCAATATTAAGTCAGAAATAAAAATACGGTTGTGGTACATTCATGCAATGGAATATTACTCAGCCATAAAATATGTTATCACTCATATGTGGAATCTAAAAAAAGAGACAAACGAATTTATGTATAAAACAGAAACAGACTCACAGATACAGTATACCAAATTGAGGGTTGCCAGGAGGGAGGGGGATGGGAAGGGATAAACTAGGAGTTCAAGATTTGCAGACACTGACTGATATATATAAAATAGATAAACATATTTATACTGTAAGCACAGGGAAATATACTTAATGTCTTATAGTAGCTTATGGTGTAAAAGAATATGAAAATGAATATGTCTATCCATGTATGAAATTGTGCTGTACCTCAGAAATTGACACAACATTGTAAACTGACTCTACCTCAAAAAACAGAAATAAATATATGATTAGTTCTGCAATATTTGTCACTACTCCACTTATACCCTTTATTCCTTGAGAATGAAGGACTAGGTTTTTATATTTCCTTTTTTAATGAGCTTTAGCTTATGCAAAAGGTATAATTACCAACGCTTGTTGATTCTGTACCTTTATCAAAATAGGATGCAAAAGAAGAACCTGTAATGGGCTTTTTTCTTTTCTCCTGATTTCTGTTATTTTTATCTTTGGAGAATAATGACTAGGCTAACATAGAATGTAATGAACAGGAGGCTGATTGGGGAAAGTCTCACAATTGACTTCCAATAGAGCTACAGAATTCCCAAAGGCAGGCTTGAGTCTTGAGGCAATATGTAATAAAGACATTTACTTAGATTAATTACCCTGCCAATCTAAACAAGTGGGGTCTGAACTAAATAATGCAGTTTAAGACAGGATATCTTATTAGTTTCTCATATATAGAGTTCAAGTTAATTACCAATAGGGTTACCAAGAAAGGTACAGAAGAGTAATAATAAATGGATAAGGAGACTTCATAGCACCACAGTAGCTGACTCAATTTTTGGATCATTGATTAAAATTCTTGAGAAGAGTTTGCTTCCTTAAGTAAAATTTCTACTACATAGTTTAATAGATATCATTGGACTTTGAATTAAAATGCTAACAGTTCAAAAACTGGTAAGATCACAAAATAATAGGACATTTTGAAAAAGTTTTCCTGAGCTTATTTTCCTCATTTAGTGTCTACCTTATCCCCTGACACAGTAGGCATTAATTCTTTTCTAAACTATAAACCATTGATGAAGGAAATTACAGAAGACTTTTAAAAAATGGGAAGATATCCCATGCTCTTGGATTGGTAGAATCAATATTGTTAAAATGGTCACACTGCCCAAGGCAGTCTACAGATTTAATGCAATCCCTATCCAATTACCCAGGACATATTTCACAGAACTACAACAAATCATAATAAAATTTATATGGAACCATCAAAGACCTAGAATTGCCACAGCATTACTGAAGAGAAAGAAAGAGGCTGTAGGAATAACTCTTCCAGACTTCAGACAATACTATAGAGCTACAGTCATCAAGACAGCATGGTATTGGTACAAAAACAGACATATAGACCAATGGAACAGAATAGAGAGCCCAGAAATGAACCCACAGACTTTTGGTCAACTACTGTTTGACAAAAAAGACAAGAATATACAATGGAATAAAGACAGTCTCTTCATCAAATGGTGTTGGGAAAACTGGACAGCAGCATGTAAATCAATGAAGCTAGAACATTCCCTTACACCATACACAAAAATAAACTCAAAATGGATCAAAAACTTAAACATAAGACAAGATACAGTAAACTTCTTAGAAGAAAATATAGGCAAAATATTATCTGACATACATCTCAGAAATGTTCTCCTAGGGCAGTCTACCCAAGCAATAGAAATAAAAGCAAGAATAAACAAATGGGACCTAATGAAACTTACAAGCTTCTGCACAGCAAAGGAAACCATAAGTAAAACAAAACAACAACCTATGGAATGGGAGAAAATTTTTGCAAACAAGGAAACTGACAAAGGCTTGATCTCCAGAATATATAAGCAGCTCATATGACTTAATAAGAAAAAAACAAACAACCCAATCCGAAAATGGGCAGAAGACCTCAACAATCAATTCTCCAAGGAAGACATACAAATGATCAATAGGCATATGAAAAGTGCTCAATGTCACTAATTATCAGAGAAATGCAAATCAAAACTACAATGAGGTATCACCTCACACCAGTCAGAATGGCTGTCATTCAAAAATCCACAAATGACAAATGCTGGAGAGGCTGTGGAGAAAAGGGAATCCTCCTACACTGCTGGTGGGAATGTAGTTTGGCATAGCCACTGTGAAGACATCATGGAGATTCCTCAAAAGAGTAGGAATAGACTTAGGAATATGACCCAGAAATCCCACTTCTAGGCATCTATCCAGAAGGAACCCTACTTCAAAATGACACCTGCACCCCAATGTTCATAGCAGCACTATTTACAATAGGCAAGACATGGAAACAGCCTAAATGTCCATCAGCAGATGACTGGGTAAAGAAGAAGTGGTATATTTATACAAAGGAATATGACAAATGACAACATAATGTCATTTGCAGCAACATGGATGCCCCTGGAGAATGTCATTCTAAGTGAAGTAAGCCAGAAAGAGAAAGAAAAATAACATATGAGATCATTTATATGTGGAATATAAATAAATAAATAAATAAACAAAACATAAATACAAAACAGAAACAGACTCATAGACAGATTACAAACTTGTTGCTAAGAGGGCAGGGGATGGGAAGGGATAGACTGGGATTTTAAAATGTAGAATAGATATTATACTGTATAGCACAGGGAAATATATACAAGATCTTATGGTAGCTCACAGAGAAAAAATGTGATGAATATATATATGCTCATGTATAAGTGAAAAATTGTGCTCTACACAGGAATTTGACACAACATTGTAAAATAATTATAAATCAATAAAAAATGTTTTAAAAAAGTATTCATTCTTTTCTAAATTGTCCTCTTTATATGGTTTATTTACCACCATACACACCTGGTTCTGTGCTATGTTCTCTGAGGGAGCAGCCTAAAGGAGATTAAAAATGTATTTATGAAATGATACTTAAATTCACAAAATAAACAAATGGTTTATAAGTATAGTGATTATAATTAAACATTTATTAAAAGTAATTTCTAATAAACCATAATTTTTTGCAAAACTAATACTGCAAACAAAACCAAATAATTACAAATTGGGGAAGGGACTCTGAGAAGGTTTCAGAGTAGAGATTAATACAAACTGAATTTTGTGTTCAGTTTGAGTTTTTTGTTTTTGTTTTTGTTTTTTGGGTTTTTTTTTGCTTTGTTTGGCAGTGGATATGGTAGAGAATGTTGATAAAACTGATTTCATGACTGATAAAATTTTGAGGCAGTGAGTAAACTCTACCTGGCAGAAGAGACTCAAAATCAGGGAGAAAATGTTGCACAAAACCAATAATATTTAATGGTAGAGGATATGGAGTATGAAGGTTAAAAAGTATATTTAATCTGATAAATTATAAATGAGAGTCCCAAAGGCTTTACTCCAAAGATCTGCAGGTGATGCCAGCTGGAATGTAGGCCCATCCCAGTATCCCCGCTCTGAAAATATTAGCTCACTGATCCACTCATCCACAGTACTGGGCTCTGGAAATATGTGTATATGAAAAACTGTGAGCACCCTCCCACAACTCCATTTTTCTCCACACTTTTGGCAAAATATTGGAAATGAATACTTCATCTGAATAGAGTAGAAATAGGTTGCATGTCAGATCTCCTCATCTCTCCAAGGAATTTAGAAATAGGTGTTAATAATATCTTATCAGTCTCCACTGGGCAACTGAACTGAGACTATGGGAAGTCAGGGCATAGAGCTACCCTTCTGAGCTGTATGCATGTGCAAAGAGAATTTATATTCTTTGGAAAGAAGGCAGAGGAGGGGATGAGGAGAGAAGGAGAGAGACAGAGAAGAGACAGAGACAGAGACAAAGATATTTAAAGAGAAAGGAAAGAAAAAAAGAGAAGGAGAAAGAGAGAATATATAACAGACACAGAGAGGAAACAGATGAGACATCATAGTTTTCTGGAGAGAATAAAAGAATAAATTCAGTTCCTGCCATATCTCCAATCTCTGCTCTAAATCAATATTTCTTAAACCCTTCTAATTTTTACCTTTGGTCATTTTGTTAATAGCTTTTCATCCTTACGTTACACTATTTTCCCTCTCCTGTTTATTTATTTTACCTAGAATAGGATCCTTTATTTGGAACCAAAAAAATCTGTTTGAGATAGAAGTGCTAATATTGTGCAGATTGGATGAAAATAGGGATGGATGAGGAAAATTAAAATCAACTAGAAGATAATTCCTAGGGAGGAAATGAGGTAATCCGGAAGTCATTTGGGATAGAAAGTAAGGGACCAATGCAAGAAATATTATAAAGGAATGTTCAACAAAAATAAGAGGATAATTATATATGAAACTGTGTGGAAAATAGTCAAAAGTCACAAATGTAATTAAAATCTTATTAAGTATATGCTACATACAATATCATAATGCTGAAGGATTAGATGACTAACAGGTATAGGGAAGCCAGGTCATAAGCTAAAATATGTGATTTTGGAAGAACAGTAGTGAGTTTTATTGAAGTTTTTATTAAAGTTTAAACTAAGTGAAGGTGAGGATTATGGATGTGATATTCATCACTGGAAAAATGCTTAGTGCTTTCATATTTGCTCAGTAAAATTATTTTGAATAATTACAATGTATTTTGGATGACAGCAGAACACTTAGGGGGATATAATGAGCAGGAAAGAGTTAATGTATTTCATCTTTTATTTGCTGTGTAAGCATTACATTGATGCTAGAACAAGACAAGATTAATTAAATGTGGGTAAACTTTGAGAGTGGGATCTTGCAACCCATGAAAGAAAGGATCAAAGCTGAGGGTAGAAATACGAGATTGGCCATGTGATGGCTATAGGAATAGCCATTAAAACTTTCAAATGAGAAGTTTTGGCAAGAAGGGGGGGATTCCAGTTCAGTATTATTAGAATTTTTGTTCAATAAATTCTTTATTACCTTACTCTCTACCAAAACCATAATAAGTGTGAAAAAATTGAAGTCCAGCTAGTTAAACATCTAAACAGGAATTGCCATCAACCACGTTGCTATTTTGTAATCTGACATCTAATGCATAGGCCTTTGATATAAGCCGCTTTCCCTTTTTTCAGGGTCCAGGCTCAGTACTCATTCCACATCAGTGAGCATTTGTAGAGCTGACAATGTTAAATACTATTAATAATGTCTAGGGATCTCTATCAAAGGTGTGGCTAGCCTTATAAAAGATCCAAAATACCAACAAGATGACATTGAAAGAAAAATATGGTGTGTCCTATTCCACTGAGGATGCCATATATCATGGTAAGTGCAAAAGTATAGTGAGGGGAAACCGTGGCATCAATGGGGAAATCATATTTAGCAACAAGAATAAGGGGCTAATTAAACAATAAAAGAGGAAAATGAGCTAGAAAAGTTCTAATTATGGTGGAAAAATAGAGAAGAGTGGGTTAAGAAGCCATTCAAATCAAAGGATTTTAATAGTGAAGTCATGCTTGGACTCAGCATGAATGTAGTACCTGATTTGTTGAGTAAGGAAGGCATAATGGGGCTGTATATGACCAAACAGGTGATGTTTATCCATAAAAATCCACCAGGTCACTCTAAAGATGGATCTATTTTGATACATTTAATAATTACTGTCAAATACATAATATATGCAAGATATTGTTCTGTGGGACTGTGGGGAATTAACAGTGAACCTAACAGGAACCCTGTCTTCAAAGTTGAAATAAGCAAAGCTTACGAAAGAGGCACACTCAAAGTAGCTTGGAACATCCAGAAGAAATTTCTGGGAAGATTTTACCTGAACAGTCTTACCTAAATTAAACATCCTTAAAGAATAGAAAAGCCTCTGTTCTACTATCACTAAAGAAAAATGCAGTTAGTATGAATGAGGGTTCTAAGATCATTCCTACACACAAGAGAGAGGAAAGGAAAGAATGTATAGGGGGTCAGAAAACAGTGATATAGAAATTTAAAACTCCATTAAAAAAAGCTAAGAAAAGTATGTGGGAGGCAATTAGTCTTCAGATTTCCTAGCTGATTCATAGAAAAATCATGATTAGCGTTGGCTAGAAGATGTCATGACATTCAGGGTGCTGATGTGGGCTCTGCCATGCCCTTTCCTAGGCACAGCCTGAAGTTGGAAGCTATCAAGGAGATGCCTCCACATTAGAAGTAGTCCACGTTGCTGCTGCTTACTGCTGATATCTCCCAGCTCCCACAGGGCTTGCTCTGCTGTGGCCACAAAGCTCAGCTGCTGGCAAGGGGCAAATTGCTTTCAATAGAAGGCACCAGATGCGACGTGGTTTGTTTGCTGCTGTGACGGCAACTCAAGCAAATTTCCTCTGAGAGAGGCTTTACCCTAAACTCTTTAAACTTAGGCAAGTGATTAATGTGACAGCTTAAGCCAAACAAAGTCCAAGCACTCTGCTCTAGAGAAGATTAAGTCAGTGGGAGATCCATATAATGAGATGTAGAGGAAACCAAAAGAAAAAACTTAAAATAATATCTTTTTAAAAGAAAAAAGAAATCAGAGAGGTTTAATAAATGTATGTGACATCTTAATGGATTGTAAACATTCAAACTAGAAGAGGGAATGGTGCAAAGAAGAAAATAAATTAGATAGTCCTTACCACTGAGCAGTATTTACCAACCCATATTACAATGCAGATGAAAAACAGATGAAATAATGCCTGAATATCTAAACCGCTAACTCACTGACCTCAGTCTCTGGAGCTCTGGAAGAAGAAGTAGGCTCCCTTTCACCTTGCTTGATCCATTGTCTTGATCCATTTAGCCCTGGAGAAAGGAGAGAAAGGGTTTCATCTCTGTATTTGAACTCTCCACTCTCCTGGTACAGCTTCTGCTTTTTTTTTTTTTTTTTAATCTATTTTTACTGATTTTTCTGGCAACTGCACAAGTATGACAAATAACCATATGGCAGAGTGGGTTTACATTTTTCTGTCCTATTCATTCCAAGGTCAGAATGCATTCACTGAAACTTAAAAATATTTATTAAAAAAAGTATCTTAAAAATCCTCCTCTTTCTCTCCCTTTTCCCTTCTGTCTCTGTCTAGAGGATTGGCTCCAGCAGGTGTTAGATGACACACAACTGAAAGCTGACTTTTGGGTGAAAATATTAGGATATGTCCATGACCTGCCAGTGTTAGTTTAACTCGCTATAAAATCATCACGTCAACCAGCATTGTATCAGTGTCCACAATTTCTAGGCATTTGGTTTTACAGAGTGTTGTAGGAATTGAAAGATGACTAAAACACAGTCAGTTCTTCAGGCTGGTATAGTGAGAAGAACACAGGGCTGAAATCAGAAGACAGTTCACTTGATTCTGGCACTATAGTTATGACTGCCTCCTCTCCACATTCTCTTCTTTGATATAGTACTCTGCCAGCTGTCTACAGTGACATGATGGGACTAGCTGGGCAGGCTTCTATTCTGTGACACCAGCCACCCACTGACCACAGGTTCCTGGCTCAGGGATGAGGAGATCAGATTTTACCTCTAAAATGTAAATTTAGAATGTTAGGCCTTAGAGTGTTAGGTTTAGGGACAGAGTCATTGCTATGATGAAACAGAGCTAAGGACAAAGTGAAGTTGAAAAGCACAGAAACTAAAACTGTAGCAGAGAAAGACAGTGTACAGAGAAATGAATACAGCAAATAAACAGAGAGCAGCAAAGATACGAAACAACAACTAAAGAGACAGGCAGAGGGTAAATGGGGAGCAGGAGACAGACTTTTTGTGGGAGGGAGAGAAATGACTAAAGAGTGTCTTATTAGGATGATACCTTGTCATATTTCTTGCAATGTATTCCGTGACATTCTTCATAATCTCACTATAGTGACCCTTGTTTTGACTTCAACTTGTATGTTTTTGTCCTTTGGAACCAAAAAAGACATTAATTACATTAAATTTTGCCTGGTGTGTGACCTGGAATGGGTCATCTTACCATGCTTCTCAGAGCTATACCTTGCTTAATGTAAGATGGTGATATTATTGCCTCTTGGTGACAGAACAGATAGTACATGTGAAAATGCTCCTCAAATGCTTGGCACTTATCTGCTGTGTGAAAGTCTCTGAATTTTAATCTGAATCCCTAGTCAATACATTAGTGATAGGAAGTATCAGGAATACCTCCACTAGCCAGGAAGAGTGTAGAGATCAGGGCTTTCTGGGGAAGATAAAATGGCAAACAAAGTTTTCCATGGAAGCAGGGGAGGAAAGAAAGTGAATCAGAAATGGTACTAGAGTTTGAAAAGACACATGCACCCCAATGTTCACAGCAGCACTATATACAATAGCCAAGACATGGAAACAACCTAAATGTCCATCAACAGAGGACTGGATAAAGAAGTCGTGGTATATTTATACATGGAATATATAAATATATGGAATACTACTCAGCCAGAAAACATAATAAAATAATGCCATTTCCAGCAACATGGATGGGTCTGGAGAGCATCATTTTAAGTGAAATAAGCCAGAAAGAGAAAGAAAAATACCATATGACACCTCCCATATGTGGAATCTAAAAAAAAAAAAAAAAAAAAAAAAAGACACTAATTATCTACAAAACAGAAACAGACTCACAGGCATAGTAAAAAACTTACGGTTACTGGGGTGAAATTGGGTGGGAAGGGATAAGTTGGGAGTTCGAGATATGCAGATATTAACTATTATATATAAAATAGATTAAAAAAACAAATTTCTTCTGTATAGCACAGGGAACTATATTCAGTATCTTGTAGTAACCTGTAATAAAAAAGAATATGAAAATGAATATATGTATGTATATGTATGACTGAAACGTTATGCTGTACACCATAAATTGACACAATGTAACTAACTATACTTCAATACAAAAAAAAAAAAAAAAAAAGGAAAGAAAAGAAAAAGTAAGAAAGAAATGGTACTGACTTGGTGTGGAACATTTTGTCTATAGAATGGGACAAGAGATGAAAGGGAAATTGAAATTTTACCAGTGCTTTCCTGACCACATTCAAGGATTTTAATTTCAAATTGATTTTGATTTTATTCCAAGCCTATTCAGTTAAAAGAAAATGGGGTGAGGGAGGAGTAGAAAGTACACTATTAACAGAAAATTCCTCAGTCTTTTAAATTCATATCATCCAAGTGAAAATTCTATAGTGTTTTACTTTCTAAAATTTGTGTTTAAAAAGAATTGAAATTTTTCCAAATATACATTTTTACACTATTGAGTATATTTTTAATATCATATTATTCCAGTTGATTAGTACAAGAATACTAGTTAATTCTCCCTCCCTTAATCCTTTCCTCCATTTCAGAATTAGCCATATTTGAAATGTTACTCTCATGGGCAATGTATACCCTAAGCCAGTTACATATAATATATTTATTTATTTATTTATTTATTTATTTATTTATTTATTAGTGGTGGTACTTGGGGATCGAACCCAGGACCTCTTGCATGCTAAGCACGCACTCTACCACTGAGCTATATCCTCCCCTCTCCAGTTACATATAATTCTAATACCTAAAGTAAGATTTTTCTGAGACTATGTGTAGCACAGTGCCTGGTACATAGTAAGAATTCAATAAACACTGAATAAATCAATAAATAATATTCCTTATCAAGGTTTTATTAACAAGGTTCACTCCATGAATTCTGGCCTATGTAGAATAAGACTGAGGCAGAGGAGGAAGGGTAGGAGAAGGAAAAGTAATCTTTGTATTTTCTTTAAAGAGAAAATTGGACAATGTTCCAATCATAAGAACACACTGCTCTTTGAATACAATCAGGTTATTCCTACATCTTTAATCTCCCCCATCTTGTGACCTGCAACCCTCTTCACATCCTTTTGATTTTGAGGTCACTGGCCCTAATGAAAGAAATACCATCATTATTTGATCTTAAAAAAAAATAGATGAAAAATTAGAAGACAGGCTAACGTTTTCATCTGGTTATGAAAATGACACATGTTCACGGCAGATACAATGGACACTAAAGCCCAGGTATACAGAGATAAAAGTATGAAAGCATTAATTTATAAAAGGGAAAAATCAAGGCAAAGACAGCATGTATTTTACATCAGCCCTATGATGGCAACACAAACTACTATAAATCAATGGACACATTTATGCGTGAAGGTAATCATCCAGGCCTTAAATTTTGTAGCCCCAGGCCCTCTTATGGCTTAATATTACTGTCCTGTTAGTTAAGTATGGGTGCTGGTAGGATGTGTACACCATGAATTTGACTGCGCTTTAGATTAGTAAGGTTCTGAATGGTTCTGTCATCAAGTAGTCTGTTTCCTGGAGTTTTCTCTTCCTTACGCACACAGAATCCCCATCGTCACACACACATACACACACACACACACACACACACACACACACACACACACGTAAAGGCTGATTGGAGACTAAAATGCTGCCTTTCATGGAGTCTCCCTTAAGTTCTCTTCATCAAAGCAAACACATAAACCTATTTTAAGTGTGTGAACCCTGTGAGGAAATAAATAGGATGACCAAAATAATATTCAGAGAGAAAATTGAAAACTCACCAAGTACATATGATATTATTTCTTGATCTTTTCTCTAGATGTAACTCATGAATACCTTATAATATGAAATAAAATGTTGGGTGGGCTACTGCTCTCCATTATTTTTTTCCTGAATCCAAGTATTGCAGTTCCCTCCTTCTGGAATTGCCCTAATAAAAGCATGCCCTGAGGTAGGTGTCTAAGCATGCCAAGTGTTTGCACTCACAGGAAAAGGGAAAAGAACAAATTATTCCCTCTCCAATTACACCAGGCTGTTCTGCTGACACACAAGGGAATGAAATGTTTATACTCTGAGGTAGAGGGAGCCCCTGCACCATCCTCAAAACTACAGGCCCTCAGATCATTGAATGCCTAGTCCTAGAAAATCTGCAGAGATAAATAAAGAATAAGGGAAAGAAAACATAGCAGGCAGCAGTAAATAGCTGTATTTATGGCATTATGTCATAATGGAAACATCAATCCTTTTTTCTGGGGAGACTACTGAAAAATCCTAACCATAATGTTGTCCTCTCCTCGACTGCCAGATTGGCTTATAACTTATTCTTTCAAAAAGCTAGAAGCTAAATTCTCAGTACCATATGGAGTAAAACCTGAAGATGAAATTGTAAACAATTGCCAAGGCTCATTTAACACAGAAATAGATATAGCCAGGCATCAAACCATCAGTTCCAAGATTGGTTTCTTAGCAGTTCTCAGACGTGATAGATAGGTGAGGTAGAGGAATACTCCAGCACCTAGCCTGGTATTGGGCACATAATAAATCATTATAATATGTATGTATGTGTGTATTTATTTACGGATTTAAAATATGATACAACATAATTAATTCAGAATATGGCCATTTGTGCAACCAAACATTCTGGAACAAAAACTATATTTTAGGGAACCTTCTTATATTTCTTGTGTATGAAAAATAATTTCTGATAAACTTTAATGTTGTTCGTGTTTAGAAATACAGTCCTTTCCAACCACAAATTTTTAATCTAATAGCCAGGCCCATCACAAGTTAACACTGTAGTGTGGACAGTAATTATAATAAGCAGTCTCTGATGACTTTATCTAAATATCCTGTTTTTAAAAAATCTCCAATGTATTTGCCTCTTCTTCACACAGGATCTCTTTCTATCTCCAAAATTTCAATGACTCCACACGTAAGGTGGTTCCAGATGGATCTAACTTTAGATTTCACATAAATCAGCATTGTAGTTTTATCTTTTCTCCCTCCTCCACACTCACCCCAAATCTGTACTTTCTTTAGTCTCTACACTAGGAATTCAGTAAATAGTAGCTAACTTTGAACACCCTCCCCCCTCCCAGAATTCGAAAGATTCAATCACTTAAGTTAGAAATGTCAAATTCATGTTTGTCTATTCTTGTGTAGACTTATTCTACTAGTCCCCAAGTCCTATATTTTCTACCTTTTAAACACCTCTCTGATATATTCCCCACTCTCTACATCTTCTACCTCTGCTTTCTTTTTGTTCCATACTGCTTTATAGTGTTTCATATTTCATCATTCCTCATAGCCCATCTATTAAAATGACACAAAATTACTATTCTTCTATGTGGATTCATTTGTGCCACTCACAAGCTTAATGAAACCCCAATGGTTTCCAGTTTTCTGTTAAATGAACTCCTTAGAATAGCATTCATCCCCTTCACGGATAAATGTTAGTGCCTCCTAGAATGTAAGTTCCATGAGAATGAGCATTTTTTCACTATTGTTCACTTCCGTATTTCCAGTGCTTAGAAAGAATGCCTTGTATATAACACAGTCTTCGGTATCAATAACTATTTGCTAAATGAATGAATACTTCCAGCCTCCCCTCCTCCCCCAGGTCCCTAATGTTGATTGTTCTTCACATGTTCCACTGTTACCTACCTTTTATTCCCCAAGAATTTTCAGCTCACCTTGAAATTCCAAGTTTAAATATTATCCATTTATGTGGCATTCCCTCCACCTTTCTCGGTAAACATTTATACAAATTTTCTGCTCCCCAGATAGTCTGTGTTCACATCTATTGTTCTACATAAACATTTTACTTTCAGTATTTCTGTATATCTTCAAGCATTGTCTTGCACACCTATTCACCCTTAAATGTTAATCAAAATTTAGATGCATAACAGTGATTTAATAAATATTTGGTAAATGTAGGAATAAATGAGTATGTTTTCAGGGGTTTATAAGAAATAAGTATTTTTTAATTAACCAAACTATAAAAATGTATATAGGTTATTTAAGGGAAAACACAAAACATATTTAAAATACATTTATAATAAATATGTTAATTTTTCTCCCCAAATCTTTACTTATTTTAACCACTGAATGCCCTCTAACAAACCTGGGCAAAGGTAGAATGCAGTGTTAACGTGTAAGAAAAATGCTAGGAAAATAAATAACAAATAATTCTATATAGGCTCTATTCCAAAAGCTATTTTGTAAACGGATCATGTAGTGTTTGAAAGATATTTCTCAAAGTAAGATAAGAAGGAAGGGAGGGAGAAAGGAAGAAAGAAAAAATAATGGTTATGTTGTCAAATAATTCTACTGAATATAATTTAATCTAAGATGTACTAGAGATGGCACTGTGGTACTGCTGGGGGGAAAAAACTGTACAACTTTGTGTACTGCCTTCTATCTTGAGAAGTGTTCTCTGGCATAAGTAGTACATTGTTGTAAATGGCACTTTATAGATCTAGCTTTGCTCTGAAATGCAGGATAAATGGGAGAAAGTAAACTAACAATCCACAATTAGTTAAAAAAGAAAGTGGTGAGGAGAGTATAGACTCAAAATGTTCCACACACATGTGTACACACTTACCTGCATTGGGTTCAGAATGCATTGGCTACTTTATCACTATTTCATTCTACTGATAGGATAAAAGGGCTTAAAATTCCTCCCCCTAACTCTTGATAAAGGATCAAAAAATATCCAGAAAAACATGTTCCAACCAGTTTCTTATATGTGCCCTTTCATAATAGCTTTTGTTGGATGCATTAAACAGGTGCAGTGGGTTTTCTGTTTGACAACGTGGGTTGTTGGTCAATTGTGACCAATTAACTGGGAGTTGATTATGCTTGGATACTATAATAATAATAATAATCAGTCTTTGAAAATGACAGTCTTCTCTACCCATAGATAATTGGGTAAGCCAAGTATATTGGGAATGGTAAAGTAAGCCCCAAACAAGGATATCAAATCAAGAGATACTTGATATCAAATTTATAGTATTTCTTTACTCTGTATACTTTTTCCACTTCTTTCTTGTGCCCTTTTCTTATTCTATCTGCATATCATTCTTTTGACTCTACTTACTGCGTTTAATAACAACAATTATAGTCCTTGCACTTTCTTCTCTCTCTTTTATGGAAGATTGGCAATAAATCAGTATATCTTTCCCAATTGTCTTTAACTGGTGTTCCTTGACTGATCACAGAAAGTTCCTGAAACCCAAGCAGTACTAAATGTATCAGTGAATTCCAGAGGAGAAATCTATATCCCAGTTATCTTTATAACTCTCCAATCTTGGGCACATGACTTGCTAAACATCCTCCTAAATTGAGCATTAGCAAATAAAAAATCAGATTACTTTAGCTAATGGGGATAAGTAGGGGGAGTGAGAAGCAATGTGATCCCTTCAGGCACTGGAAAAAAAATTATCTCAGATTGCTTGATGACTACCATGCTTCCCCTTTCCTTCTACATCAGACTTAAAACCCCTGCTAATTTTTCTAAATGGTGTCTGGATTCTTATTTCTCTCTGTGTTCTTTCTCTTTTGAAATACCCCCTACCAGACATTTAAATTAATTTTGCTAAACTGAGAAGAAGTCAGTATCTCTTTCTGGGACAACAGAATTTTTCCTCTAAATCCCCAAAAATATTTTGAGAGAATGATTATCTCTGTAATAGATTCCCATGGTGTGTGTTATTCTTAGATTGTCACAGATGTTTGCTGCTAATAGGATTTTGTGTTCCATGCCAAATATTCTTATTTCACTGTTACTTTTTTTAACCATAAAATTAGGACTAACATATTTAGATTATATTTTCAAGAAATTAATGTTTCCCAAAGGAGAATCTTGGGAAAATATTCTGGCGAATAAAATAATTTATTTCCTAAGTGTCTCATTGCACATAAAAAATGATGCCACTTTATTAAACTTTAAAATAAAATAACTCATAATTGACCAAAATGAAGCATTTAGTTTAAATTAGAAAAAGGCTTAATTGTATAAAGTGAAAGTATCAGTTCCATTATCAAAAGTTTTCTAGTAACTGCCATCATTAGCTGCTGTGAAGTTAATTTGCTCACATGGTAGGTAAAGAATAGAGAACTGAGGAAGTCATCAGCAAAGCAAAAGCCTGTATTAGAAGATTGCAGGGCGTTTTCTAAAATAACCAATGTTAGTCTATGGAATTATTTATAAGTTTTACAGCTATACCACTTAAGAAATCAATATATACTTCAAGAAAACTCTTGTCATTCATCTAATCCTTTAAACTTAGAATACTTAGATCATCTCCCCTTGCTAGTAAAAATACAATATAATCTTATTTTTTCCAGTTTAAAGTTATTATAAGAATTTAAGGGGAATGAATACCATTATGAACTATCTATTCCAACTTCTCTCTGTTGGACTTTGTGATCAAAGACAAAGTTAATAATAATAATACCTTTTATTTTCTAGCACTTCATGGCTCAGAAATAATTTTCATATAGATTATCTCTTTCATTTCTTAAACAGCTTCAAAAAGTTGGTGGTAATTTACACCATTTTACGAAATGAAAAATAAAAGACTACATGAGAAGATAGAGTTCAGATTATTAGACATGATATCTAGGAAGCTTTTAAATAACACATGCACACACAGGACAAAAACTTACCCATACAGCTAAAGGTTACTTTAATCTACTCAAGAAAGTAACTTTTTTCTCCCTTTTTTGTATCTATACGAGATTATGGATGTTTAACTTATTGTAGTAATCATTTCACAATATGTGTAAAATAATCATTATACTGTACACCTTAAGCTTATTTAGGACCATATGTCAATTATATCTCAATTAAATTTGAAAAAAATGAAAACATTTTATGAAATAATATAATAATTTTATATGAAAAATACAGACTGCTGATTTCAACTGTTGGCCAACAGAGAATAACTGATCATAGATCTGACTTCCTACAGAAAACAACTATAATATTGAACAAAATATATTAAGAAAGAGTATCTTTCTGCTTTGAACAATAGGTAGCATGAGAAGATGATCCTTTAAAGAAGAAAAATAAGTGAGATTAGCTTATCAACAGATCAAAATTGCCTTAGCTTTCTGCTTTGAGCAGGAAAAGTGGGCCAGAAGTAGAGTAGCAGTTTGGTAAGCTAAGGAGATATAAGAATTTTTAGAAGTTTCTTCTAAAGAATAAGTTTATTTTATATAAAACAGGGAACTGTGTTCAATATCTTGTAATAATCTTTAATGAAAAAAAGTATGTAAATGAATATATGTATGTATATGCATGACTGGGACATTGTTCTGTACACCAGAAACTGACACATTATAACTGATTGTACTTCAATTAAAAAAAAAGGAAATGCTGGGGATGGTGGTTGGCGTGAAAGAAATTTAGTTTATATTTAGATAATTAATTTAAATAGACTTTATATTCTGTATTTCTTTCTTTCTTCCTCAAAAATATCACATGGGTAAATAATTTAGTCTTAGTTGGGGAGTTCAAGAAAGATTTGTTTGGAAATGTTTTATCAGTGGAGGAAAAGTAATAAACCAAGTAAAATGAAAAATAAAAATAAATAAATGAATGAATAATAAACCTAATTACCTCTCCCCCACCAAAAATAAATAAATAAATAAAATGGAGAGAAAATTAAGAAATCATTTTTAAAAATAAATAAAAGCACAAATTGCAAAATCAACAAAAATAAGAGTGAAAGACAAAAATAGGAACAAATAACAGGACAGTAAATACAAATAGTAACAAATATGGTATGTATTAATCCAACTACATCAGTAATCACTTTGAAAGTCAATGATCTTAATCCACCAATTAAAAGATAAAGATTGTCACAGTGGATCAAAAAGCGAAACCCAACTAACTATATGTTGTTTCCAAGAAATTTGCTTTAAATATAAAGACACATAGGTTAAAAATAAACAGATGAGGAAAAGCATGCCATGCTAATACAGGTCAAAAGAAATCAAGAGTAAGTATATTCATTTCAGACAACACATTGAAAGCAAGGAAACTTATCAGGGATAAAGAGGAGGATTACCAAATGAAAAAGTGGTCACATTTTCAAGAAGACATTACAATCCTCAATGTGAATACATCTACAGCAAAGCATGAAATTAATTGAGGCAAACACTAACAGAACTGCAAGAAGAAACAGATATGTCCACTATCGTAGTTGGAAACATCAACATCCCTGTAACAGAACTGGACAGATCTAACAGGCAGAAAATTAATAAGAACATAGTTGAATTCAATAACACCATCAATCAACTAGATATAATTGACATATATAGACTACTTTATCCCAAAACAGCAAAATACACATTTCACTCAAGTTTACATGGGATATTCCCTAAGGTAAACCACATTCTGTGCCATAAAATACACCTCAACAAATTATTAAGAGGAGAAATCAGAGTATCTGCTCTCAAACCATAATGGAACTAAATTAGAAATCAGTAACAGAAAGATAATTGGAAAATCCCAAAGTACACAGAGATTAATCAACACCATTCTAAATAACATATTGGTCAAAAAAGAAATCTCAAGAATTTTTAAAAAGTATTTTGAACTACGTGAAAATGAAAGCACAACTTATCAAAATTTGTGCAAAGCAGCAAAAATTTGAGCTCAGGGGGAAATTAATAGCATTGAATGCATATATCAGAAGAAGAAAGACCTAAAATCAATAATCTGAGTTTCCATATTAGGAAATTAGAAAAACAAGAACAAATTAAATTCAAAAAAGAAGAGAAATAATAAGGATTAGAGCATAAATAAATAAAATTGGACATAAGAATTCAACAAAACAAAAAGCTGATTCTTTCATGAACAGACCAGTTGCCAGTAATGAAATTGAATTGGTAATTTAATAAAAATCCCAACAAACAAAAGCCCAAGAAGTCTTCACAGGTGAATACCATCAAATATTTAAAGAATAGTTAATGCCTATCTTTCCCCAACAATTACAAAAAAAAAAAAATTAAGAAAAAGAAATGCTTTTGAACTCATTCTAAGATCCCAGCATCACCCTGATATCAAAACCAAAGACACCACAAGAAAAGAAAATAGACATCAATATTATTGATGAACATAGATATTAGCAAAATATTAGCAACTGAATTAAACAATACATTAAAGGAATTATACACCATGATCTAGTGGGAATTATCTCAGGGATACAGGGAAAGTTAAATATCTGTAAATAAATTAATGTGACACGTTATATTAACAAACTGAAAAATACAAATATTATCTCAATAGATGCAGAAAAACCTTTTGACAAAATTCAACACCCATTTATGATAAAACTCTCAACAAAGTCAACATAGAAGGAACATATCTCAACATAATAAAAGCCATATATGACAAACTTACAGCCAACAATGTATTTCACAGAGAAAAGCTGAAAGCATTTTCTCTAAGATTAAAAACAAGACAAGGATGCTCTGACTACTTTTATTCAACATAGAAATGGAGATCCTAGCTATAATAAACAAGATAAATAAATAAAAGGAACACAAATTTGAAAGGAAGAACTAAAACTGTCACTATTTGCAGATGGCATGATGCTACATATTATTTCTAAAGATGCCACAAAAAAAAATAACTAACAAATAAATTCAGTACAGTTACAAGTTACTAACCAAGGAGGTAAAAGACCTATACTCAGAAAACCATAAGACATTGATGAAAGAAACTGAACACAATAGAACAAGTTGAAAGCTACAGTGTGCTCACAGATTTGAAGAATTAAATTGCTAACGTGAGCATATAATTCAAAGCAATCTACAGGTTCAATGCAATTCCTGTAAAAATATGACATTCTGGAAAAGGTAAAACTATGGAAACAATATCATAAACATGAGTGGCTGCCAGAAGTTAAAAGAGCAAGAGAGATGAACAACAAAAGCACAGGATTTTTAGGGTAGTGAAATACTCTATATGATATTACAATATTGGATACATTTTATTATACATTTGTCCAAACCCATAGAATGTACAACACCAAAAGTGAACTCTAACGCAAACTATAGACTTTGGGTGATTATAATGTGTCTATGCAGGTTTGCCAGTTATAACAAATGTTTCCCTCAAATGGGGGCTTTGAAAATTGTGAAAGTTATGTATATATGGGGCAGGCAATAATGGGAATTCTTTGTACCTTTCTCTTAATTTTGCTGTGAACCTAAAACTTCTCTATGTAAACAAAGTCTTTAAGAACATAAATTTAAAACTCTGAATATTATCTTAAGGAAATCCAACTGAGAGATATTCTACAAAATAGCTGTCCAGCATTCTACAAAAGTATTAAGAATATAAAAAACTGAGGAGTTATCCCAAATTAAAATAAAAAAAAAAAAACACTAAGGATACATGCTAACTAAATTCAATGTGTGATCCTGGATTTAATCCTAGTCCAGAAAAGAACATTATTAAAACAAATTGATAAAATCTAAATAAGATCTCAAGGCTAGTTATTAGCATTGGAGCAATTTGAGGGTTTTGAACTGTTCAGTAGTTCTGTAAAACATAGTCATTTGAAGAAAGAGGCTGGATGAAGTTTAAATAAAATTATTTGTTATTATTTTAAAACTTTTGTGTACATCTCAAATTACTCCAAAATAAGAATATAAATTAAAAAAAAAAATCAATGATGCCTTCATCTCCAACCTTAGAGATTCAGATTTAATTGGTCACTGATGGGGTTTGGTTCTTGGTTTAATATACATTCCCCAGGTGATTATAATCTAACCATAGATGTTCTCAAATAAGCATACATTTATTCCTATTCCTTTGAAAGTCATTTAAAGACACAGTCAATTGCAAGTTCCTCACTGGACCTCTCAGTGCTTTCCACATACTAGGCATGCAAAATACTTTATATAATCATTCCACAATGATAGTTACACAAATTTCTTGTGGGAACAAAAACCTTTGTGCATATATTGAGACCAAGTAAGAACAATTTCATCAAAGCAATATTTATGTAGGGTCTAGAGTTTAAAATACGGCTCTGAAAAGAAATTCTTGTATTGAGAAAGAAGTTTATTTTCTAACCAATTCCTCAGTGATCTAGTTCTACTAACCATCTAATCTTAGCATTTCTTAAATTATTTTATTCTGAAAAAACTATAAAATTGCATGTAATAAAATCTATTTGTCCAAGTAACACTTGGCTTACCTGACTATCTCTTGATCAATCCTATGAAATTTTATTTTCTCAATATTTATTTTTATATAACTAATAGAACTATGATACATCACTAACTATATTTCTTTATTCAGAATTTAGGGAGAAGCCAGCCAAAAGTTCAACTTTATTTTGCTTCTAAAACACAGTAATTAGTTTGCTAGTCAAGAATAATACACATTTTTTTCCCCAAGTTTGTGGTTGGAAAAACATTTCTAACTCCTTGGGAAAATATTACAGTCACCTTACAGCCATCCTTTTATATACAGTGTAATTATACTGTTTAGACAGAAGTCTTTGCCTTTTAAGGGGGCACTAAGTAGTATGGATTCAGTTTTAAATATATTAATAAAAACAGCATTTTTCTAGGCCTCTGGTATGTGTGTATGTGATGAAGAAAAATATGCAACTTCTTTTAAAATGTTTTCTCACTCTAGTTGGTCAACCCTATTTTCATCTTGCTGTGGCAGAATGGTGTAATAAAGAAATAAATTACATCCCTCCTTCTGCCTCACAATTCAAGTGAAAAGAGGGAGCCATTTGTATTTAGTATAGTTTGTTTTATCTCTTATTTATTAGTTTGTTGTTATCTCAAGTGTGCTCAGCTAAGAGAAGAGAACCAAATATTTCTTAATATTAAAATAAAAGCTTATTATATCCCAAAGTCAGTAAACTAAGGAATTAACATGACAATTATTTTGCTTAATCTGAGATCTTACTGTCTTTCCCAGAAGAAAATAAGTATTGATTACGTTGCTGGGGAAAATAATTTATTTGATGAAATAGAAAAGAAAGGTGGAATTGGAGTTGGATCATCTCCAAGCAGTCTCGTAAGAATAGATCTTAGCACTATAATTTGTCCATCCTTCCAGGAATCATCTTCATCATGGAAAAAAACATATAAGGAGGACTTGAGAAATTCTAATGGTTCCTCTTTGGGGAGAAAAGAAATATTTCCTGAAAAAGGTGCAGCTACTGATTTGAAAGACTTGAAGAGGTACACAAAGAACAAGAGCAGAGTGAACTGAGGATCAAGTTTCAAACAGACAAGAGTAAGATCTTCCCCTGAGACTGGCATTTCTGAAAAAGCTTCAGCTTGTGAACTTAGAATCAAATAAAGTATTACTTTAAATTTTACACCCTCTTAAATAAGTTTGCATCCTAAAATCTCTCAATCTTTAATGAGAAAAATTTTAATCCTGTATTAAAATTCTATGTATAGTTCTAAGTTTTAGATAGAGTGAACTGATAATGCAGAGTAACCTGAGGAAAGAAAATGCAAAGATGGTCAGACTGGATAACAGAAATAACTGGATAACAGCAATAAGCCAATGGGATTCAATGGGAATGTATGAATACAGGAAGTTTAAAAGGATAGGATGAAAACTTACATCTAGGTGAATGCTGGTAAAAAGAAGCCTAGTATGATTATATTCATAAATATAAAAAGGAGGGTTTAATTTACAGTTTAAGGAAAATGAAATCCTCAATATACATTACTTGAACTCTGCTTCTGAGTTCTTCCATTTTTAAGGATCCTTGTGATTATATTAGGCCCATATCCAATAGATAGATCATTTGGATAAATCTATTAGAGAAAATATCTCAATTGCTAGAGATATATAGCATCATTTCAAAATATAAATAGTAAAATTCATGAAGAAGATATAGCAATTTTAAAATGATATGCACCTAATAGTATAGCCTCAAAAGAGAAAAAGTAAAAAAAAAAAAGGAAGTTATTGGTAGAAAGTAAACAAACACTGAATTAAAGTAAAAAAAATTTAAAAGACATCTCTTTCAGGAATTGGTGGAATAGAAAAAGTTTCAGTAAGGATATATAGCATATTTGAACAACATAATTAACCTGCCATAATGGGAACATATACAACACTGAAAAATAACTGAAAAATATAGATTATTTTTTTAAAATGGAATACTTTCTTTTTTTAATTTATTTTTATTTAAGTATAATCAGTTTACAACATTGTGTCAATTTCTCATGTACAGCACAATACTTCAGTCATATAGGAACATACATATATTAATTTTTATATTTTTACACCAAAAGTTACTGCAATGTTTTGAATATTGTTCCCTATGCTATACATTATAAACTTGCTTATCTATTGAAGATAATAACATATATATTATTGTTATTCTCATATATCTCATATGTTCATATATCTCAAACTTCCAATTTACCCCTTCCACCTGCTTCCCCCACCCTATAACCAAAAGTTTGCTTTCTATGTCTGTGAGTCTGTTTTTGTTTTATAAATAAGTTCATTTGTCTTTTTCTTTTTTTAGATTCCACATATAAGTGGAATAATAGGAGAACATTGCTGAGATTTATGTCAAATAATGTTTTGCCTGTGTTTTCTTCTAAAAGGTTTATAGTGTCTTGTCTTATGTTGAAGTCTTTAAGCCATTTTGAGCTTATTTTTGTGTATGGCATAAGGGGGTATTCAAACTTCACTGATTTGCATGCAGCTGTCCAGTTTTCCCAACACCATTTGCTGAAAATACTGTCTTTATTCCATTGCATGTTCTTGCCTCCTTTGTCAAAGATTAATTGACCAAATTCTGTGCGTTTATTTCTGGGCTCTCTATTCTGTTCCACTGAGCCATATGTCTGCTTTTGCACCAATGCCATGCTGTTTTGGTTTCTGTAGCTCTGAAGTATTGTCTGAAGTCTGGGAGGGTTTTCCTCCAGCTTCATTCTTTTTCTTCAGTAATGCTTTGGTAATTCTGGGTCTTTTGTGATTCCATATAAATTTTAGGATTACTTGTTCTAATTCTGTGAAAAATGTCACAGGTAATTTGATAGGGATCACATTAAATCTATAGATTGCTTTGGGTAGCATGGCTATTTTAACAATATTAAATCTTCCAAGAACATGGGATATCTTTCCATTTCTTTAAATCATCTTTTATTTTCTTAGTCAAAGTTTTGTAGTTCTCCATGTATAATTCTTTCACCTCCTTGTTCAGATTGATTCTTAAATATTTTATTGTTTTAGACGGAATTTTAAAAGGGATTGTTTCTTTTCTTTTCCTGTTGATTCATTGTTAGTGTAAAGAAATGCAACAAGTTTTGTATGTCAATCTTGTAACTTGCTACTTTCCTGGATTCATATATTAGGTCTAGCAGGTTTTTTGTGTGGAGTTTTTTGGATTTTCTACATATAGTATCATGTCATCTGCATATAATGACAATTTTACCTCTTCTTTTCCAACTTGGATGCTTTTTATTTATTTTTATTGCCTGATTATTATGGCTAGGACTTCCAAGACTATGTTGAATAGAAGTGGTGAGAGTAGGCAACCTTGTCTTTTTCTATATTTTAGTGGGAATGTTTTCAGTTATTCACCATTGAGTACCATGCTGGCTGTAGGTTTATCATAAATAGCTTTTATTATGTTGAGATAATGTTCCCTCTATACCTACTTTGGTAAGAGTTTTTATCATAAATGGATGTTGAATTTTATCAAATGCTTTTCTGCATTTATTGAAATTATCATGTGATGTTTGTCCTTTCTTTGTTGATGTAGTGTATCATGTTGGTTGATTTGCATATGTTGAACCATCCTGTGTTCCTAGGATGAATCCAACTTGATCATGGTGCATGATCTTTGTTATGCTTTGTTGGATTCTGTTTTGCTAATATTTTGTTGAAGATTTTTGTATTTATGTTCATCAATAATATTGGCCTTTAGCTTTCTTTTTTTGTAGGGTCTTTGGTTTTGGTATCAGGGTGATGGTGGCTTCATAGAATGAGTTTGGGAGTATTCCCTCCTCTTCAATCTTTTGGAAGTATTTAAGAAGGATTAATGCAAGCTCTTTTTTATATGTTTGATAGAATTCCCCAGTGAAGCCATCTGGTCCTGGACTTTTGTTTGTAGAGAGGTTTTTTATTACTGACTCAATTTCACTTCTTGTGATTGGTCTATTCAAATGATCTGTTTCTTCTTGATTCAGATTTGTTGGACTTTATGTTTCTAGAAATTTATCATTTTCTTCTAATTTGTCCAATTTATTGCCATATAGTTGTTCATAGTATTCTTTTGTTTTTTTCTTTTTCTGTGGCGTTGATTGTAATCTCTCCATTTTCCTTTCTTATTTTGATTACTTGTGTGCTTTCTCTTTTCTTTCTGGTGAGCCTGGCCAGGGGTTTGTCAATTTTGCTTACTCGTTCAAAAAAACAGCTCTTGGTTTAATTGATTTTTCTATTTTTTTAATCTCTATTTTATTTATTCTCTGCCTGATCTTTATTATTTTTTTTTCCTTTTGCTGACTTTGTTTTGTTTGTTCTTCCATTTCTAATTCTTTTAGGAAGTAGGTAAGGTTGTTTATTTGAGATTGTTCTTTTTTGAGGAAGGCCTGTATCACTATGAACTTCCCTCTTAGCTTTTGCTGCATCTCATAGATTTTGTGCAGTTGTGTTTTCATTGTCATTTGTCCCAAGGTAATTTTTAATTTCTTATTTGATTTCATCATTGACCCTTGGTTTCTTAGTAGCATGTTATTTAGTCTCCATGCTCTCACTTTTAAAAATTTGTTTTTCTTTGGTTTGTTTTTAATTTCATGCCATTGTGTTCAGAGAAGATGCTTAGAATAAGTTTTATCCTCTTAAATTTGTTGAGGCTCCTCTTGTGCCAGAGTATGTGGTCTATCCAAAAGAATGGTCTATGAGCACTTGAAAATAATGTATATTCTGATTTTTGGGGATGTAATGTCCTAAAAATGTCTACCATGTCCAACTATTCTATTATGTCATTTAGCATCTTTATTGCCTTATTGATTTTCTGTCAGGAAAACATGTCCCATGATATTAGTGGGGTGTTAAAATCTCTTAGTATTATTACTTTTTCTCCAGTTTATCCCCTTATGTCTGTTAGTATTTCTTTTATATATTTAGGTGCTCCTATATTGGCTGCATATATGTTAATGAATGTAATATCCTCATCTTATATTACTCCTCTGATCATTATATAGTGTCCTTCTTTATTTTTCATTATGGCCTTTGTTTTAAATTCTATTATGTCTGATATGAGTATTGCCATCCCCATTTTCTTATTTCCATTCGCATGAAATATATTTTCCATCTTCTCACTTTCAATCTATGTGTGTACTTCACTGTAAAGTGGGTCTCTTGTATGCAGCATATTGTGGGCTTTGTTCTGTTATTCAATCTGTCACTCTGTGTCTTTTAATTGGAGCATTTACTTTATTGACATTTATAGTAATTATTGATAGATGTGTGTTTATTGCCATTTTGAACTTTGTTTTCCAGTTGATTTGGTATTTCTTCTACTTTACTTTTTGTTTTAATTTTTGTGGTTTGATAATTTTCTGTTGTATTATCTTGTTTTCTATTTGTGTGTGTGTGTGTGTGTGTGTGTCTCTATTGTATGCTTTTGATTTGTGGTTACCCTGTTTTTAAAGTATGTTAACCCCTTACTATGTCTCTTTGCTTTAGACTAATAGTCATGTAGGCTCAAACACATCCTAAAAAGAAAGAAGAAAGAGAAAAAAAAAAGGAGAGAAAAATATGTATATTTTCTTGCTCCACTCTTGCATGTTTTATGATTTTGATATTCTTTATTTTTACTTTTTTTTTTTTTACATCTTTATGTTTATTCTTTTGCAATTCACTGTAGTTATCATATTTCTAGTTATGGTTCTCTCATTTCTTTAGCTTCCTGTTTCTTTTCTAATTAGAGTAGACCTGTCAATATTTCTTGTAGCATAAGTTTAGTATTGCAGAATTCTGTTAGTTTTTGCTTGTCTGTGAAATTATTTATCTCATCTTCTACTCTAAAAGATAGTCTTGCTGGATAAAGTATCCTAGGTTGCAGTTTTTCCTTATTCAGGACTTTGAATATATTTTGCCACTCCTTTCTGGCCAGCAGTATTTGTATAGAGACGTCATCTAAAAGCTTTATGGGGTTTCCCTCATAACTAACTCTTTGTTTTTCACTTGCTGCCTTTAGAATCATTTCTTCAACTTTGGTCATCTTAATTATACTATGACTTGGTGTAAATATATTTGGATTCTTCTTGTTTGAGACCCTCTGTGTCTCCTGTACTTGGATATCTGTTTCCTTCTTTATGTTTGGAAAGTTTTCATCCATGATTTCTTCAAATACCTTTTCAATCTTCTTTTCTTTTTCTTCTCTCTCTGGGACCCCTAGGATGCATAGGCTGCCATGCTTTATATTACCCCATCGGTCCCTTATATTGCTTTCATTTTTTTTTTTTTTACTTGCTTTTCTGTCTGCTATTCTGATTAGGTGACTTCTGTTATCCTTTCTTCTAAGTCTCTTATTCATTCCTCTGCAGTATCTAGTCTCCTTTGACTGCCTTTGGCTCCACTCTTATCTCAGCAATTGAGTTTTCTGTTTATAATTGGCCCTTCTTTATAGTTTTAATTTATTTTTTAAGCATTTTCTATCTCTATTCAGTCTCTTTTAGTCCTAGTGCTTTGATCATTCCCTTTCTAAAGTTATGACCTAGTAACTATCTAAAGTAAGAGCTTTATTGTGTAGACTGTCTGTATCTAATAATTTTGTTATGATGGCTGTTCTTAGTATGGATGTTTGACACATCTTTCTTCCATGAGTGCTGGCTGTTATCCTTTTGATTGGAGGAGTGGTTAGTGTTGGGGTTTTCAGAGTCTGTCCTGGTGGTTGTTGTTGAGCTGGGCCTCCTTTTTTGTTCTGTAGTTGTCATAGCCTTGACAGGGGCCTGGTCTGCTCCCCTGTTGCTGGAATAGAGGTTCTAGATCCATTTCTAAGATGTGGTGTGTAGTAAGCAGGGTTGGAGTGCTTTAGCTGGGAAGAAGAGTAGGCAGGAGATGTCCACTGGGAAGTCACCTCTGTAGTGTTGTCTGTCACTTGTTATGTAGGTTAACAAAGTCCTCTTTGTTAAGGCTACCTGTATCTCTGCCTTAGCTGTGGGAATGTTGGCCATCTGCTCTGGTGTCTCCCAGGTTTTGAGCCCTGGAAACCACCAGTGCAGATCAGCCAATATTCTAGGACTTGCCATAGGAAGCGTGCAGTCACACACCTGAATCTGTGGCGTACCACGGGGTCATTGCAGACCCCAGCCCACCTCTGCATATGGTAAGGTGCACCAGCTTGTTGTAAATACCTATGCTCTCCCCTGCTGTGAGTCAGAATTCTACTCACTGCCTGTTCAACCCAGAGCTGTTCATCCACAAATGGTCCAGAGAGAGCAAATCAGCCCTCTCTGCCTGGGGCTATAAACAAATTTCAGTCCTGCCTGTATAGTTGCAGTGCCACTGGGTATAGAGGAGGAGGAGGAGGAAGAGGAGGAGGAGGATGCCTCCATGCAGCAGTGATGGCCATGACCAAGCCCCACTTCTCATGAGGACATGCCAACAATGGAGGCAAGCAGAGAAAGTGGTTATAGCATGGCTGCATTGTGTCCCCCACCACACACACCAACTGTGGTGCTTTTTTGGGGGTCCTATGCTGTTCTGATCCATACACACCCCCAGCCAGAGCTCACACTGCCTTCCAGTCCCCTGAGTCTGCCTCTGCGCAGTGGCCCCAAGCCTTCTACCTGGGCTCCTCACTGATCTTCAGCAGCCAGTCTCGGTTCATCCCTGGTTGCTTGCGTCTAGGGATAGGGTTTGCAGGGACCCTCCATGGAAGTTTCCTTTAGTTTCTGTCTGCCAAAAAGTTGTCACTTTCTCTCTGAGCCTTAGAAGTTCTGCTTCTATTCCTGCTGACCTCCCAGCTGGTGAGGGGACATCCCAGCCTATGGGTGCCTTTTTTCTATGCCAATCCCTCCCCACAAGACTGGTCTTGCACCAAATTTTTCTTTTTCCTTTTTTTTTTCTTACTGGATTTTATGAGAATCTTCCTGTATTTCAAAATGAGAGATACTCTGCCAGAGTTCAGTAGGTGTTCTGTGAAATTCAGTGTTATTGTAGATGTAATTCTTGGTGTGTTTGTGGGAGAGAATGAGCTGTGACTCTCTCTACTCTGCCATCTTGGCTGTACCCTCCATGGAACACTTTAAAATAGTCAAATTTTTATAATATATTCTCTGACCTCCATGCAATTAATGACGATTGAAAGAATATAATTAACAAAGTTTCTCATATATACAGATTAAGACATATCTCTATGTAATCCATATTCTCAATGCCTTTTCTATTTTTTCTCCTGATTTTAGTTGGAAACATGAGCCCATGATGGATGTAGGTCTCTTCTCAATTGCTCTTTAAATTGTCAAAATGTTTTTAACCTTAGTAAATGAAGTATCAATTCCTGCCAAATACATTAAAAGTGTTTTATTCTTTTAAAAGTTATAAAAGCAAAAAAAGGGACAATATTTAGTCTGAATAGTAATGCATAATCAATATACTAAAAGTTAGAGAATACAGTTCATACAGTACTGAAAACAAAATTATAACTTTAAAGGCATAGATTAAATTATATGGAAGGCTGGAAGTTAAAAAGTTAAATTTTTATTTCAAGAAGATAATAAAAGAAAACTAAAATAGTAAGTGAGAAGCAAAATAATGGCTTTCCAAAAATATCTATATCTTAATCCCCAGAACCTGTGAATACTTTAGGTTGTATAGCTTAAGAAATTAAGATTTTGGATGGAATTAGGGGCTAAGCTGATTTTAAAATAAATTATCCTGTATTATCTGAATACACCAAAAGTATTTACAAGTGTCCTTAAAAGTGGAAGAGGGAGGCAGAAACTAAGGTCAGAGTAATGTTATATGTAGATTTGAAGATTTGACCTAACATTGTTTACTTTGAAAATGAAGGGAAGGTGCCATAATTTAAGGAGTATGGATAATTTTCAGATGCTGGGAAGGGAAGAGGCTTTTTCCCTTAGAGCCTTCAGAAACCACTGAAGCACTGTGGACACCTTTCTTTTGGTCTAGTGGGACCTATGTAAGGCTCCTGATTTCCAGAGCTGTAAAATAATATTTGTGTTGTTTTATAATCCATTTGTAGCAATTTATTTCAGCAATGATAGAAAATGAATTTTAAAAATTAGAAGAAAGAGAATGATAAAGAATAGAACTGAAATCAATTAAAAAACAAACATATGTAAAACAACGATGATCTACAAATTTTGTTCTGTGAAAAGATAAATAAGAGGGCTTGTAAGCAAGATCTTTGCAGGAAACTGCCCTCAGTAGGAAACCTGTTTTCTTGTCACCTCAGCAAGGCTATATTGTAACTAACTTTTAAACCAGGTACCCCCATTCTCCAGACAACAGCATGCCTTTTCAAATATTTTGATCACACAACACCCTGGTTAACCTGTTGGTTCTGTAGATCAAATAAGTAGAAATGAAGGATAAAAATGAATGACCAGATCTCTTCTCTCAATTTACCTTCGGTAATCTCATGAACAAATTGTGTGAACAAGGCAGCATCCAAGGAAAAACCATAAGGTGACAAACCTGTAGGACAAGCCTGCACATAAGGGGGGATGGCAACAACTCTGACTTCCTATCTCAGTGATGAACTGAGATTACTTCATTTTTTTTCTTTAAAATTTTCATGATCAAGCAGAATCTTTAGAGTTGTTGTGGACACTGAGTCCACCATCTCCCCAGATTGCTGAGATTCCCTTTAAAAGCAACTTTTCTTTCTCCCAATATCTGCCTCTCTCAAGTATCGATTTTTGAGTAGTGAATAGCTGGACTTGAGTTTAGTAACAAGATGGTACAAATAAACAATGTTAAAAATGAGAAAGGGAATATCAGAACAAATGATACAAACATTAAAAATAATAGTTCATATGAATATATTTACATGAATATGTAGACAAAATGGGTTCTTAGAAAAAATATAATTTACCAAAATTGATTTAAAATGGAATAAACATCTTGAATAATCCTTTATTAAACAAAATCAATCAAAGGAAGTGAAAATACCTTCCCTTGAAGAAAATTCCATGCATGTGGATTACCAGTGACCTCTAATGAACACTCAAAGAAGACATTATACCAGTCACAGAAAAAAAAAAAACTTCCAAAAAATATATTTGACCAGCAGTTCATGAATTACAGTTTAATCTTACTTATGAACATAAATGCAAAAATCCAAATTATAAAATCAAATTCAGCAATATATAATGAGGAGCATGCCCTTTGAGCAAATTTATTCAGAATTGAAAGGTTGAATTACTATTAGAAATCAGACCAAGTAGTCTCACTTTAAGTTCTCTCAGTTTAAGTTCGTGAGTGAATCCTCCCTTCTTTCATTATGTATGAGCCGTGAGATTTGTGTGTGTGTCGGGTGGGGGGGGGTGCGGGGAGTTATTCTACTCTCAAATCCAGAAAAGTCCTTGCTTGGCACAAAATGAGAAGGGTAGTTTCGATGCCCTGGCTACAGTTGAGAGATGGATAAGCAGACCAAGCTGAAGCCAATAGTCCAATTTATACACAGAATTCCAGAGGCAATAGTGATGTATTTGCAGAAAGAGCCAAATGATTTAAGTTGGTTCAATCAAATCAGAGTGCAAATTAGCGCTTCTGTTTGATGTTTGAGAGGAAAGGCACTATCTTTTTGAACTTGGATGAGAAACAGTCACTGAATCTCAAGCAAACATCTTGTTACCATGGGAAGAGTTGAAGATATCACTAATTCCAGGGCATACAAGTGGAGAGAAAAGAAATAGCACCAAAACATCAGTGTAGCACTGAGCTTCTGGTATAAAACAAACAAAAGTCTGCCCTGCCTCTGCTCTTTCAATATTTTTATGAAATAATACATATTCTCTTATAATATAGATTTTTATTAATTTTTTTATTAAATTTGTGGACAAGTTGTGTAAAAAAGTAAAATATATATCATTGTTTCATTATTCTCAGTCCTGGAGTCTAATGATTATCAGCTATTTAAATGCCCATTAGAAACCTAGCTTTTTGGTATAGGTGGAGTCATAGCATATTTATTAGCTATAGACTGGGCTAAAACTTTAAAAAATAAATGTTTTGTGGTGAGATCACCTACTCTTGGTTGCGTGTTGACATTTCGGTGGTTTTAATGGTCATAGCAAGTAGAGAAAAACTTTTTTTCCACAGTGGACAAAATGCTATTTTTAGTCAATGTATTGATATTTTTGAACCATTTGCTTTTTGTTGATTCACCTGACTGTGGTTAGATGGTTATTTGGTACCATATAACAGAGTAAATTCAGCTAGTCCCAAGGGAACAACAACAACAACAAAAATGTGGTCTCATTTGAAGTGGGGCTTGAGTTAACCAACTGAGTTAAAGAGGATATTCCAGTCTCAGTTAAACTTTTGAACAGCTGATGCTCTGGTCAACATCTTGACTGTAAAGTAACCTCATGAGATACATCAAGCCAGAACTGCTCAGCCAGGCTGCTTCCAAATACGTAGCCTACAAAAATTCTCTGAGAAAATAAATAGATATTGTCTTAAGCAATTTAGTTGGGGGTAATTTGTTTCACAGCAATATGTAATTAATACATTATGCTCATCATAAAAGCACTCCACAAAAAAAAGATTCAAAATATTCAGTTTCTTCACTTAATGTTGAGAAAACTGAGGCCCAAACAAAATTAGTGACATATAGTTCTCTAGAATCTCACTTAAGTGAATATTATCTCTCTAATTGCAAATAAAAAGAAAAGAAATCTAATATTGTATAAACCATGGATAATCTTTAGCAAGAATCACAGTAACACATTTTACACAGGCAAGCTCTTTTGCTTTCAGTATACCTAATACTGTGTTTAACAGTTTTCCCTGGAACTGTTTAACCCATCAAAATGGCACTTAAAAATGCAAGCCCTTACCCCATAGTTTCTTTCCTTGGTTCAAATAAAACTTTTTATAAAATAATATTCTCTGTTCCTTTTGAATATTTACAAAAATATGCATGTGACTTAGAACAATACCAAGTCCAGAACCCACAGTTAAACTGATTCATTGTAATGAGAAGAAGACTAAAAGTATTCATTCTCCTGACTCCAATTCCAATGTGTGTGTAGTGGAGGTGGGAAATTCTCCCACACCAACAACAAGCAATGCTCCAGAAAACCAGCTGGATGTCCTACAATTCAGTTCAACTCTAGCACTGTCTACCCAGAGGTAGCATCATATCCCAGAGGGAAATTGTTCAGTCCCTAGAAGATTGCCCCTCCTCTTACTTCAGACATCAGTTGGACCCAAGTTGTTATCTGTGCTGCTGAACAGTTACAGATTGAAGGATCTGATGACCCCCTCTTCAGGTACTATTAATTTTCTAGAGCAGCTAACAGAACACAGAGAAACATTTTACTTACTAAATTATCTGTTTATTCAAAAGAATATAACAGGAACAGCCTGATGGAAAAGATGCATATGGGAAAAGGGCTTGGAGCTTCCATGCCCTCTCTATGTACACCACTCTCCCAATGCCTCCATTTGTTTACCAACCAAGAAACACTCCAAAACCCATCTTCTAGGGGTTTTATGGAGGCCTTATTACATACTCATGACTGTTTAAATCATTGGCAAGTGGCAGTTGATTCAACCTGCCACTTCTCTCCCCTCCCTGGAGGAAAGGGAGTGAGAATGAAAGTTGCAACCCTCTAATCACATGATTGGCTATCCCTGGAAACCAGCCTTCATTCCTAGGTGTGGTTTAAACTTCCCATTATTAACATACCAAAAGACACATTTGTTGCTCTCATCACTTAATGAAATTCCAAAGGTTTTGGAAGCTATGAGCCAGGAAACTTGGGTCAAGAAAAAATACAAATGAGAAATATGTTTTGGTCATTTAAATGAATAAATACATATTTCTTATGTAAAAATTAAACAGAAACCTCAATTAAAATAGGGAAACCTCAATTAAAATAGGGGACAAAAACTCTAATGTCCCTAATGATACCAGAGCCCAACAGGAAAAAGAAAATAATTCCTCTTCCTGCCTTGCAAGAACTTATCCAATGAAAAGCCACTGTATTTAGAACTCTCAATTCCTTCAATGGATTCTTTGTTTACTATAGCCCTCCCAACTCCCTTTCCCCTCTAAAATAAAAAAAAAAAAAAAAAGAGTTCTCCTTTCTTTCTTGGGTAGGACTTGCACATAGCTCACCATGGGTTGCAGAATTCAAATTGCAATTCTTGCCTGATCCTGAGTAAACCAATTTTTGCTAGAGAAAAAAACTGACAGTTTATTTGTTTTAGGTCAACATTTACAAATCACAATATCACAAAGACATTCAGGTATTAAGGTCAGCTTTCGTTCTAGAGTCAGAAATGAATGGGAATCAAGCAGGGAGATGAGGTGAAAATTATTTTAGCAAAGTTTTCTAGAAATTGGGTTCTATCTTGATAAAATAAAAAAATAGCATGTCTATTTATCACATGTTGCTATATCATAAGGATTGTTATAGAAATTTATTAAAAAAAGACTGCTTTGTACCATAAGTAGCTCCTGAAATCCATATTTTTAGGTTTACTTCAAGAATAAAGAGAGTTTTCAATGAAATTTAAACACTGAATCTTCACAAGTAATGTTAAATTATTAATGTTTCATCTTTCTTGGTGATTATTTCATTTTTGTTTTAAATGTTTACAAAAATATTAATACAATTCCCTATACTATTTATTTTTATGTGCTATCATGTTATCTATGATAAGTTGGAAACTATTATACTAGAGAAGCCTTGCAACACACACAGAAATACAGCCTCCTACCCTGACTCTAGTTTGTAGGTTCACATGAATCTAAACACCATCATTCCCACAAGAATTTGTTATAATGTAGATTTGCAGCCACCAATGGAATTAAAATAATTTCTTGTGAACTAGCTGAACTTAAAAGGTGTTTTATCACTTATGGACACTTATGTTTCTAGGTATTAGCTATGACTTAGTTTGTTTTACATGAACATTCTGCGATAAAGATCATGCATTATTTAGCCCTATGAATAGATAACAGATTTTTGTCATTAAATATATTACCTTAAGGAGTGTTTTGTTTTCTTTGTCTGATTTGGAGAAGTGGGAAAGGGATGCAGTTTACCAAATGAGTAAGCTCAATCCTCTATATAAGTGGAATAATTGTCTCTATGTTGAAAAATATCCTTATGAAAAATGAGACCAAAATATTCTTGGTTTCATAAAAATAAGTAAGCAAACTGCCATAAATTAAGAACTGTATGAGAAGCCAATTTGAAATTTTAAAAACAGAGAGGATATCCATTATTCAAATTGCTATCATGAAGCAAAGATAAATTTTATTTGCTGTAAATATAATTTCTGAAAGATAGCTATAACTTCCTTCTTCAAATGAAAAGTAAAACTCTATTCTCAGAGCTTTGGCATAGAGAAGTCTCACATTATTGTATTATCTGTGCTTTCCAAGTCTTGTATATCAAATGATCGAATAAAATTGAATATAATTATCTTTTCTCTTGATAAAAATTAAATAATGATTTTATTCTTAAAACTTCTATTGACAATAATGAAAATTCTGACCCAAAGCAACAATATCCCAACATCTGAGGTAATCTGGACATATCTTCATCCTTAGCTGAAGACATCTAAATAAAAAAAGTGTTTAATCAATACATAGTTGAATATTATTCACCAAATGATTATTCCAAAAAAAAATCAAAATCATTAAGCCAGAAAAAAATTAAATCAGGTGTCAAGTAATGAAACTGAAATAAGGCATGAATTTATGTGTGTTAAGAGGGGCACAGGTCGATGAGAAAATTAAACCAGAAGTCTACACATGGAATAGTACAAAATTTTCTCAGGAAAAAAAAAAACGCTTAAAAATACAGCTTATTTTAAGCTTCTGAAAATTGTTCTAAGACCATACAACAAGTGAAAAAAAAATTTATTCAAGAAAATCTAGTAAATCTCAGTAAGACCAGGGTGTATGTGGTTTTTGAGCCATGACTCATTCACATTCCATGAAGCACAGGTATGTGTTAGAGAAGCTCTAGCCTGGGTGCTCAAACTCCAGGAAAAGTACAGCCAAAAAGACAAGAATTTTATTCCTCTCCCCAAATCCTAGTCTAAGGTTACAGTTTCACTCGGGAGAAAACAGCTGCCATTGACACCATCATGTTTTATTAGTAAAAACTAAAACTTATATAAATTACCCTAATTATGATAAGAGCTGAAAGTCAAGTGTCCATAGAAGAACAAGCAGTCAAGAATAATATGAAAAAACTCTTAACAAATAGAGAAATGGTAGACTAGGTGGCCAAATATCACAGTTATCACGAAACTATGTTAATTAAAATTATTTGGGAGTGGCAGAAAAATAGACAATGACCTCCATGTAGCAAGGTAAAGGATTAAAAAATAAATTCAAATACATAGATATAAGTACAAGTTGATAAAGATGGTGCTTCAAATAAGAGGTTTACTTTTTAATCACTTTTGAACAACTGAGATTTATAGGACAATAGAAAACAAAGAAGGCAATTCATACTAAAAGATAGACAAGTGGATTATAAATTTATAAACTCAGATGCATCACAATTAGAAATATTAAAAAACAAAAAGTTATACCCTATAGACAACTATCAAAATACTTGATAGCATACATATAGGTGAAATAATGACGTGTTGGCAGAATTACAAACTGATGAAATCTCTCTGAATGGCAATAAGGTAATGTAAGTCGTATAGCAAATTGAAAAGTACATCTACTTATTTGCTTGAGTATTCTACATCTGTAGTTTATTATATGTTGTATTCAAGTACCTGAAAGGTAATATAGTGTAAGAGCTAGGAAAATGCTTTTGCATCCAGGCTACCCTCTGACTCCAGCTCTGGCATTTACCATATGCGTGAACTTCAGATTAAAGTTTTCTCTTTATTTTACATGTGTGAAATGGAAATAACAAAAAGAGTACCTCCTTCACAGGACTGAACAATAATTTAATTATATAATACATTTCCGAAGAGCATTTGGTGTAGTAAGTGCTATATAAGTGCTTGTCATCACTAAAGGTATGCAAAGAAATGCACACAATGAGATTAATCACAGCATCTTAATAGAGAAAGGAAGGTTTCTCTTGGAAATACCTTCACTTGGGTATAAAGAAGCTGGAAAATTTCAAGACTTTCTAAATAAATTCTTAGGTTCACAATAGTGTATTAATGATTGGGTATGCCAAATGAGCATAAATTCAAACTTTATTTACACATTTGATAATCTTTTTTTTTTTTCCCCGTTACGGTGAATTTGTATCAAATCTCATTTGCAAGTCAAAGTGAGTATGTTTTGTCTAAATAAGAACAAGTTCCTCAGGGTGAGTTGGATTCTTTTTATCATCTTATAAACATGGTTATAAAATCATACAAAAACTTACTAGATATATTTTTAACATCCTGAAGAGAAACTAATGATAAAAGTTATAAGTATTTTTACATACTGGACAGTAAGGGCAAATTGAGAAGGATTATCTTTTCTATTACTTAGATATAAATACTATATGATTTGACACATTTTAAAAAGTGTATTCTGGAGATTACTTTAGAAACGATTTGAAACTTAAGTAACATATGAGTTGGGACATTTTTTGTTAATAACCTCAAAGCTAAAAATTCCATTCTCATCTTAAGTTAACCAACTTAAAATAATATTTCCTCTATTACTGACAAAACTACAACAGTCAAATTATTTTCAAGAATATTGCTTTGGAAATCACATGGTTTATTACTTCATTATTGTTAATTAAACTTTTTATTTTGACATAAATATAGATTCACATGCAGTTTTAAGAGATACTAGAGAAATTGTGTGCACCTTTTACCTAGTTTCTCAAATGCTATTATCTTGTAAAACTATGGTGCAATATCATAACTAGGATACTAGCACTGATAAGGTCAAGATACAGAACATTTCCATCGCCACAAGGATCCCTTATTTCACCCTTGTATAGCTGCATCCACTATCCTTTTGCTCCCACCCCCTCCTTGGCTCCTTACAACCACAAGGATGTACTCCATTTTTATAATATTGTCATTTCAGGAGTGGAGAAGAATAAATGGAATCATACCATATGTAAATTTTATAACTGACATTTTTTTAATTCATAATTTCCTAGAGAATCCCCGAAGTTGTTTGTGTTTCATTTTTTTTTTAATTGGCTGAGTATTTTTCTGTGGTATGTATTTAGCAAAGATTTCTTTTAATTCACCTACTGAAAACATCTGGTTTGTTCCTAGTTTTGAGCTATTGTAAATAAAGTTGCCATGAACATTTGTATACAGGTTTTTGTATGAACACAGATCTTTATTTTTGGGGGTGGATAAATTCCCAGGAATGAAATTGCTGGATTGTATGGTAAATATATGTTTAGTGTTTTTTTTTTTTAAGAAACTGATACTCCTGATTGGCCTGGTAAGATCTTCTTGGAACTGCATTATACTATGAGTCTTTGCCTGTCCAATTTGTCTTTCCTCTTTCACACTTGTCAGATCTGCATCATGAACTGAAGGCTCTCTTGGCATTCTCTGTCTCCTTCACTTTATCTTTCTAGAAATTTCCCCATAAGTCTCTTGCACGACTAATCCTATTTTTGTGCCTATTTCTCAAAGGACACAATGTAATTCAAAATTCCTGAAAATAATTGTGTTTTTGTGGACTAAGACACATTAAACAATAAAAATGAAAATATTGCGGGGATTTAAAACAACCTTATGAATGTTGTGGAGAACTGTCTTAACTTTGAGGAAAACTGCTTTAAAGAGCCCAGAAAACACTGGAACGATATACCTTGAAAAATTTTCCTTAGTATATTAGCATTTATAATAGAATATTCAGATATTAGTGTGGTTTTAAATATGTCTCAAATCCTTTGGCTTCCACTCATTAAATGTAGGGTCTAATCTCTCTCCCATTGAACACTGGGTGGCTTTAATGACTTGTTTTTAATTAAAGACAATAAGGCAGAAATTCCTAGGTCCCAAAAAGCAATACCACTTCTTCCTGGTTCTTTCACTCTTGGGATATGTGCCCTAAGCCTGCATGTATGAAATCCTTCTATCCTGTAGCCACTATGCTGGAAAAACCATGCGGAGAGATCACACAGAGGTATAAAGGGATATCCCAGAAGACTCAGCTCCCTCAGCCCCAAATGTTTGCGTATTCACAGCCCAAACACCAGACACTTGATTCTAGCTTCTACCTTTCAAGTCACCCCAGGTGATGCCAAGTGGATTAGAAAAAAAGCTTTCTCCACCAGGGCTTCCCTTATTCCTGAGAAGACAAAGTAGTATTGTTTTAAGCTACTAAGTTTAGAGGGTGGTTTGTCATGCCATAAGAAATTTCTGGAATTAGGATTTCTAGATGTCGCTTTTTTATACTTTAATGCTGAAATAATCTGGCCCCCTTTCTAGCCCCATATAGACACATGATTTTATTTAGTTTTTGGGTTTATTTTAGTTTAAAGAATGTGATAAGTGCATTTCTTTATGTAATATTCAAGCACTAGAAGGAAACCAGTGAAAAGATAATAGTCAGGACCCAGTTTTATTTTTATTTCATATAATTCTTGACAAGCAGTATATAGGAAACTTTGATATTCAATTCAAACACACTGCTGTCAAAAACATTTGAAGATCTGCATTATCTCGGTAGGAGATCATAAGGCTCTAACCTAAAGAAAATACCACACAGGAACAAAGTTCCATTACTGTATCAATCACAGAATTATCAACCCTCTACAAACCCATAAACAGAACATTTGCTTTTGTCAGCTTTTTTTGAGCAAAACAATGTTTAAAAGCAAATAAAAAGAAAAAAATTAATAATGTCACTCTCTGGGCAGGTTCAAATACATCCATTTTTTTTCTCCTTTTATAAAAATGACAACTACTATGTTTGATCAGACCAAAGACTTAATAAATGTCAGCTTAACTAAGTTTTTATCCCACACATTTAAAATATTTATTTACCTATTCAAGTAAAAATAGTTATATATCCATTTTTAAATATAATGATTGATTATTGAAAAGTAATATGATGACACAAGGAAGGTATAACTGAAATGTAATTGCTGACCTGAAGTATTCTCATGAAATGAGATGAATATGGGAGCAATAAACTTAAATTTTTAAATTTGTTTTACTTTCTGGGACCTTCTTAGTAGAAATAAAAATATTAATTTTCTCAACTCAGAATAACTCGATCATAACTCCAATTTCATATCCCATTCAAATACTGGCAAATGATACCCTAAAAGGCAGCCTACCCACATGAAATAGTAAGAATCAATCTATAAAATGACTTACATTTGAAACATGCAATAATGACAATGTTAAATTGATTTGGAAATTTAAGTTCTGTGCGAATCTGAACGTGCCTTAATGCACATTTAACTTAACCTTTGTCTAATAATTACCTAACACCATTTCAATTTTTCTTATACATAAATTTGAAGTGACAGAATCAATATTGAGATTCAAAGAAGGTTGTTGCTGATATGATGGTTTTTATTTCTGTGGTCTCCACAGTTTGGATCTCTCTTCTCTTACCCTTTTTTCCTCTCTTTTCCTTCTTATTCTTCTTCATCAGTTAATTACTTAATGTTTTGTGTGTCTTCTTTTTGCCTTTTATGGGCTCAAGAGCTGTGAGCTATACATATTCTCAAGGAAGTATGTAGTATTCTCAAGGTGCAGCTATAACCCATGAGTAAACAGGTATCTTAATAAAAATGCAAGAGGATATCAGAAGAAAGAAATCAATGAAATTAGAATTAGAGAATGTTGAATGAAAGATAGAGGCCTTAAGGCCTAAGTGGAATAAGACAAAAGAAAAGGGGAAGAAAATAAATCAGTCAGAGTCTGAAGCAGTGGGGACAGAATTACAGAGACAATAATTAGCAGTTATGCTCCACATAAGAAAATCTCATGGAAGAGATGAGACTTGAATGAGACTTTTAATGATGGACATTCAAAATACTTGTTATACTGAAGTTGAACTAGGCTAAGGAAAGAAGATAGTCTAAGCATAAAAATATGAGACAATGGTGTGGAAGGACTGAGAAACTGAGTCAGATGGTAACTTTGGGAAAAAACACAGGAAACTTGGCAGCCAGGCCAAGGTGTCTGGAGTTGGGGTAAACGACAATAAAGAGATACTATTGTCATTTACATGTCTCAGTATAAATTCATTGTTATAGATATTTCTTAATGTCAAAGCCAGATAAAGCAGTGGAAAAAAGAAAAAGAGTGATTCCTCAAATAGAGCTTCTCCCTAGAGCCAGCAAACACATTTGAATTCCTGTGTTGAGGCCTGTGTAAGTTACCAGAGAATTGGGGGTCAGATCTTATAAGACATGATAAAAGTATACTCATTAGAAATGTCATTTCCCTCATCATACAGAACAGAGAGATATCACCTGAGAATTACAAGATGAAATCCCAGTGGGAAACATTTTTCGAGAGTTATATTTTTCAGGAATTAAGTGCTAATGTGCTCAGAGATATGGATAATAATTAAAGTGGAATCTTTGAACAATAGATCAACCTCTTGGCTATGCAAAAGCAGTAATCATCCAAGGAAATTGCCCAAACTATTTTATTCAGCAATATTCTAAATGTGTGACCCTTTAAAATATCAACTGTCCTCCACTCCCCAAAGCAGACATGCTGTCTATTAGTCTAAAGTAGCACTGTTTCAGTCTGTATGTGAAACAGAAAGCTTTGGCATGCTATTTTAGCTTTGTCAGGAAAGCTCAGGTGTCAATTGGCTGATACTTATTGGAACAGTCACGAAACTATTCATGCTCCAATGGCATAAGTGGCAATTTGCTAAGGTTTCAGCAACAACCCTTTTCCAATTACATTGTTTAGCAAGACTTGTTTTCCTCCATCGCAGCCTTATCTCTGTAAACACTATCATGGCCAATGAATTTGTATTGGTTGACCTATAATCAATTAACCTATGTTGTGTTACTCAAAGTGGCGAGGTAAATCTTAGAAAAACATTTTAGTGCAGGAGACAAACTTACCCTGGCAGACAAATCTACTTCCTTTAAAAATGGCTGAGACTTTTAGCCACATCTTGAAGTTTACCCTCTTAAACACATGAACATTTCAGGAGGGCTTGGTAAGCATTTCTTTTGGGATAAACAATCAATATTACCAAAGGAATAAAATTTATTTGTTAATTCATTAAGTGAATGACTGAATAAGCATATATATTATAGTTTACAGCTAGTGACCAATGAGCTAGACTCAGCCCACAAACATATATTTGATCACCTACTAATGTTTAATTAAATGGGTCCCCCAAATATTCAAGTAGGAAAATTTCACCTAAGGCTCTGGATTTCAAGCACCCTTAGGAAAATCAGAAGATCTGGGGACAGTCTGCATTTCTGGATAGCAATAAGTAGCTGGAGTTCAGTATTGGCTATCTCCTCCTTGAAGGCCCTTGTAAGCACTCATGCTTGCCCCATATCCTCTCTCTTCCCAAACCCCATTAAATTTACAGCTGGCATTCTTCAACTAAGTTTTCAACTATATTATCTGTCCAATGTTGAATATGTAGGCTTTAAAGAGTTTTGCTAGAATAGAATACCTCTTTCAGATGGGAAAACAAATGATCTTTTATGGAGAAGAAGCAATGTGTTACATTATGTGCCTGGGATATAGGTGATAGTTACTGAATAGACTGATTTTCTTCTGAAGATTCTATTCTTGAGGGGAAGGAAGGAGGAATTCAACCGATTTTTGTTACACAATTTTAAAGAACTTCTGACCCAAAAGGATAGCTTCTTGTCGGTCTGAATCCTACTACGTCATCCAGTTCGCATAGAATACATAAGGAAACATACAGATCCAAGCTAGACAACAAGATCATATTTCCCAGGCATTTGACATGGATTTTTAAAGCTCTTGATTATTTGCATATGATAAGAACTATGCATTCAGTTTTTTTGAGGCAGCAGTATTTCACAATTTAAATCAAATAGCAAGAAAGTCTTCAGAGCTATAAGAACAACAACAGAAATAGTAGATTCTTGGAGGTAAATAGAATTGAGAAATAAAATCCTTAAATCTTTTGAGTTGCTACCCACTCTTTGGATTCCAAAAGTTTCCCATGCATTCTTAAAAGTCCTCCTTTTGCTTATCTAGCTTAATCTCCATTACCTGAAACCAACATCATCTAAACAGTAACAATGGAAAAAGGGAAAAAGTTGTTACACTGAGGCCCTGTCGGATAAGACAATTTTGACATTCTTCATCATCTATCAAACCTAAGGTGCAAGGAGAATAATACAAATGCACCCACTTTAGTTAAATTGTTTGCCTAAAATCCCCTTGGCTTTCTAAAATCAAGTCACATTCTATGCTATACGTATTTCCAGTTTTAAGCATGTACAGTTATAAATCACTATAGTTTTATTATTGCTGTGTTATTCTGCTGTATTGTTTGTTTTTCCTAGTTTGAATGCTATCTATTTTAAACTTAAATATAGCAAATTGAAGCCATAAATTAATATTTATTTTATTAGAATTTCAGTAACAGATGAAATGACATTGAATATTTCCAAGGTGGTTTTTAAAATCTCCTACTGAGGAAGTATTTTGAAACAGTCTTTTTTTCATAATAGTAAAAACAAAACAAAACAAACAAAAACTTCCTTATTAATGAATTTTTTGCATATAACATCTATGCAGTCCTGATAAGGGAACAGTAAATATTAAGATAGGATAACGCAGTAAACAGAAACGATATTCAACTCCAGTGACTATTTATTTAAACCAATCTTCAAATGTTTTAGTATAAGGTATCAGGTGGAACCATTTCTCAAAATCCATGGTGTCTTTTTTGTTTGTTAACCTCAAATAAATCTTACCTTTTAACAAATCAATGTATAAATGTAAGGGGTGGGGAGTAATTTAATTGATTTAACAATAAATCAGCATGTGTGTAGAAAACACAAAATATGAATAAATAGATGGTAAAGTGATTTTTTTTTTACAATGTTTTAATGAATGTTTCATGAAAAATGATTTCTTACCAGGCCAGTGTTCACCATGCCTAGAGGTAGTTATAGGCAAGTTATGCCCTCACCACATGCCTCTAGGTCATATTAAAGAGAGAAAGAAAAGAACTTTCCTTTTCATACAGAACCACTAATGTTTACAACATTGTTTTAAGGTAGTAGGAAAAGGTACTATCTTTTTTTTTTGTATGTGATAAACTCTTACATTGAACACAAAGAAAAACATGACTTTCTTCATAGAAAATCCATTCTTCACGCTTTCACTAAAAAAAAAAAATGGGTTAAAGAAATAGTCAAAACATATTCATCTTAAGGTTGTCAAATTATTATTTTTCCCCAGCTTTATTGAGGTATGTTCACAATGAAAACTGTATATATTTAAGGTGTTCAACTTGATGATTTTATATATGGATACATTGTGAAAGAGGTCCCCACAATAAGACAATTAACATTATCAATGACCTCAAATAGTCATCATTTTCTTTCTTTCTTTTTTTTTTTTGTGGTTATAAGCCTGTGGATAAGCAAATGTCAAGTATACACTGCACTATAGGTAACTATAGTCACTTGGTCATACATTGATACAGAGAGTGAGGTGGAAAGAACAATTCTGGCTGCCATCTAGAAAGAGAAGGGGAGGAAAACTGCAGGACAGGCATAGAGAAAACCAGTTAGTATAGTTAAGGCACAGAGACTGTGAAAGGCAGAGGAGGGTGTAATGTTATCACATTTTGAATGCCAGTTTTATTAAAGATTTAGGAAGGTTATTTGGAGGCTAAAGCTTTCACTCTTACTCAATATGAGGCATTTTCCCATGGAAGGATTTGAAAGAGGAAAATGCCTTAAATAAGGCTTTGCTTCAAGGTTACCTTGCTACAGGGCAAAATATGCGTGGCTTCAGGGGCGTATCAAGACTTTGAAGGGCCCTGGCACTTTTTTTCTTCATGGTCTCTATTTTTATAAACACATATTTTAAAATTATATTGACATAAATGCAAAAATATTAGCATTACATATAAAAACATCATTTATTAGTAATTCATTTTTTATTTCTGATTTTAAAAGAAATTTAAAAATTTCATGGGACCCCAAAATTATATGGGCCCTAAATACTGTGCTTAATGAGCTTAATAGATAAGTTGACCTTATCTGGTCCACAAGAGAAACTACATCATTTAGGAGACTGTGTAGTTGGAAGATAAAGATATCATCCCAGTTGGTGACAGAGAGAATAATTAAAGTAAATGGGGCCAAGGAAAAGAGTTAAAAGCTAATGTTCAGGGAAAATTAACAGGATATGGAAATTATTTGGACATGGAAGTGAAAGATGAAAAGAAAATCTCTAGGTTTTCCCAACCAATCCTAGGGAACATTGTGTAATAAATGAGGTTTCCCATTGTAGGTGAGCAAAAATTTCCACCCCAAAGTGTGTCTCTTTGACATGAGGATTAATTGAAACTGATTATTCTTAAGAAATTAAAGGTTCAGAGAGTTCTTGTTTTTACCTTCCAGTTAGCTCTCTAAAAATTTTAGATAAAGGGCCTGTTTCCAGAATAGAACTAACACTAGAGATATCTGTAGAGAATGCGGGCTAGGTGTGGTGGGGGAAACTCTAGGCAGGGCCTGCACATCAGAGCCCACCTGTATCTCATTGTCTCTTCATGGCACAATAAACATTTGTTTACCAAACATTTGCATTTCTACCTTCATGTGAATTACTTTCCTCCCCTTTGAAGTCCTCAACATCTTCCAATACCTTCTTTTGTCTTTAGCTAAAGATAGTATTTAAGGTGAGGGCTATTGGCAATTTTGGCAGGTTACTTCTGAGACCATGTAATGTCAAATAATAATTAGTATTGTTGTTACAAAAAAACCCAAAGAGCTTTATTTGGGGTCTTAAGAATTGTACAGAAAAGCAAAGATATAGAAACAAACAACAACAAAAAAAAAAAAAAATGAAAGAAGCCAGTGGAAAAAAAAAACAAATATATGTAACTGAATCGCTTTGCTGTACACATGAAATTAACATTGTAAATCAACTACACCACAATAAAAAGTAATAATTAAAAAGAAGCAGAATTATGTTCCCTGTAAAAAGAAAAATATCATGAGTACAACCTAATGCATAGAAATTTAGGCTAGAAAACCAGAGACTGGGAGAGGAAGTGGGGAGAGGAAGAATTAGAGGAAGAGAGTCAAAAGGTACAAACTTACAGTTATAAGATAGAATAGGTACTAGAGATGTAATGCACAATGTGATAAAAATAACTAACACTATGATATGATATATATGAAAGTTAAGAGAATAAATCCAAGGAGTTCTTATCACAAGGAAAAAATTTTTTTCTATTTTTTTTAATGTTGTATCTATATGAAATAATGGATTTTCATTAAACCTACTGTGGTAATCATTCCATGAAATATGTTAAGTCAAACCATTATGTTGTACACCTTCAACTGGAAGAAAAACAAAGAAAAAAATATGAATTGTATCTGACTTCTCAGAAATTATACAAGCAAAAAGAGAGAGGAGTGAAATATTTATATTGATAAGAGAAAAAGAAAAAAAAAAAGAAGAAAAACCTACCAACCTAGAAATTATGTGAAATTATGTTGTGTGACACAATGGGGCAGTGTGTAGGTGAGCCAGTGACATGTGGATTGGTAAAAGAATTTATCAGAAATTAACTATAAGAATAGAAAGGAGTTAAAAAAAAGAAATTAAAAAAAAAAGAATAGAAAGGAGTTATTAGAGTATGCTGTCATAGACAACAGTGGCCACACAGACAAAGGATGACTGTGTGAGCACCAGGATGCAAGTACAGGGTCTTTTACTGAGGGGAGGAGTTGGTCATCACAATGGGTTGGTGGCTGTATGATTAGCTCATGCATAAACTCTGATTGGTTGTAAGTAAGGTAAGAAGTTTGGGATCTAGGAAGGGTGGTGGGGTTTATGACTCTGAGAAGGTGGGCTGAAACAAGTCACCTTGATTAAGCATTACCTAGGGCTATCAGTTTGTTAGGGAAAACGTCTAGCAAAGAATGTACTTTATCTTTTGAGGAATCGCTGGCAGATATCTGAGATCCCAGGGATGGGGGTGGTTGGACTTTGAAGGACATCAGTTGGCCCTGCATTATCTTTCAAAATTGAAAAAGAAATAAAGACTTTATTTTGTAAACAAAAACTGAGGGACTTTGTTGCCAGTAGACCTGCCTTGCTAGAAATGTTAAAAAAAAAAAAAAAAGTTATTTAGAGAAAAGGAAAATTATAACAGTCAGAAACCACATCTACATAAAGAAAAGAAGAATGTCAGTAGTCATTAAGGGAATTAATGCATAATTAAAACCACAATGAGATACCAGTATAAACTTAGTAGAATGATTAAAATGAAAAAGAATGGCCATACTTAGTGTTGACAAGGACCTGGAGCAACTGGGACTCTCTTGCTTATAGTAAGGTAAATTGGTACAACCAGCTTGCAAAATATTGTGGCAGTTTCTTAAAAAGTTAAAGATGCCATTCCACTGCTAGGTTTTTAAGCAAGACAAATGGAAAAAAAAATATTGGTACAAAAATGTGTACATAAATACTCAAGCAGCTTTATTTGTAATAGACAAAAATGGAATTAATCTAAATGTTTGTTAACACATGTATAAAAAACCAAATTGCCATAAACACATACAATTTAGGGAAGAAACAAAAAGGAGGTTAATTATTGATACATGTAGCAACATGTATGAATCTCAGAATAACTGTGGTGAATGAAACAAGTTAGAAGCCAGATAGGGAAAAAAATGATGTTGTATATGGTTCCATATTTATATAATTCCATAAAGTCTGAACTAATCTATAATGATTGATAACAGACCTATGATTTTCTGTGTATGTGTGGTCCTCTCTGGTACAAATCCTTTCCCTGTCTCCAGTTTCTTGTTTATAAGAAATAGGCTTCATTCACCTGCCTTAACCTTCCCTGAGTTCCAAAGGGCAGATTCAAACAGTTGCTAATCAGAGAAGGGAGGGAATGTAGAGACAAAGGAGGAGGAGTCAAGAAACAATCCTACAGCCTTGGAGTAGCTTGGTCCTGGTTCCTCCTCAGGTAATATACACAACAATATCTTTGAGTTCCTCTGCAGGACCTCCATCCCAGGTGGAGGATAACAGCTTCAGGATGAATACAAGATTCCTGGAATACCACTCTGTAATCTCACTCCTGACCAATCAGAAGAAAGTCACACACCCTGCAGCCCTCACCCCAAATATTGTCTATAAGATCTTTTTCCTGGAAACTATCAGATAGTTTGTGTATTTCAAGCACAAGCAGCTGTCCTCCTTGCTTGGCCCTGTAATAAACCTTTCTCTGCTCCAGTCTCTGATGTTTAGGTTTATTTGGTCTCAGTGTGCATCAGGCTCACAAACTTGTGTTCAGTAACATACAGAGTAGAGTGGAAAAGGTTAATGATACCAAATGCAAGTTTTTGTGCCTGATGCACAGAGAGGCCAAACAAACTAAAACATCAGGGTCTGGAACAGAGAAAGTTTTTTTTTTTTTTTTTTTTTTTTTTTTTTTATGAAACTCAAGTTCAGCTATTCATCATTCAAAAGCCAACAGATGAGAGGCAAGTGTCAATAAAAAGGAAGTGTGCTTTAATCAGAAAAGCTGGAAATCTGGGGAGAAGGTGGACTCGTGTCCCAAGAATAACTCTGACTGTTGTGCTCAGTCATGACAGTTTTTAAAGGAAAAGGATGGAGGAAGAATCTCCCTGAATCACTGAAGCAGGAGGTTGGGTTCTGCATTATTCTCCATTGTATGCAGTCTGGTTGACTCTCTCTTCACATTGTGAATGAAAATACTGCGTGAATGAAAATACTGCAACCATGTCAGTAAACAAAAAATGCTGAAACCAACTCATCAGTGGCTGCTGCCACCCCCTATTGAGGACAGGCCTGCAGCCCAGCCTCCGCAGCCACTCACAATGGTGCACTCTGAGTGGACTCAGAATAAGAAAGGACAGGATACTGGCCCTAGATAGCTAGGTGCTTGTCAAAGGAATGAATTCAGTGAGCCCAAATATTTGCTTCCTCCCATACATAGAAAAGCACTAAATACTTTAACTTAAGATGCCTGGCTTTCTTTAGATTACAAGCAATCTTTTATTGTTCCAACTACCTAGTCTTTGTTGTAAAGCTCCTATATATCCTAGCTCCTCCCCTACATCTTTGGAGCAGTCCCTCAGAACGATCTGAGAGGCTGTCATCCCAGCTTGAGTCCTCTCACCAAATAAAACATAACTCTTAACTTTTAGGCTGCACATTTATTTCAGTTGACAATATGTTATCTTCCTCATGCAATCTGCCTTCAGGATTGCAAAGGGAGCTGTTGGCTTTAGAGAGTGAGTCATTCTCTAAGTACTTAAATCTTCATCTTACTTCTTTTAAACTAGGAAAATACTCTACCAGTTAGGCAAGGTAGGGTGTGATTCCAGAGAATCAAGAGTTGGTTTAACTTGCCTAGTGATCTCATTCCTATAATTTAATTTTTTTTCAAGGTTAGAGGGGAACAGAAATGGGCAAACAGAAAAGGGGAAAAAAAAATCTGCTTTCAAGTTTATTACAGGGCCAAGCAAGAACAGGTGACTCATGCTCAAAAGCCCCAAACTCCCCAATGGTTTTGGGGGCAAGCTTTTACACACAAAATGTGGGGTGAGGGCTGCAGAGTGTGTGACTTTCTTCTGATTGGTTGGTGGTGAGGTTATCGAGTGGTGGTCCAAGAATCTTGTGCTTAGCCTGAAGTTGCCATCCTTCACCAGGTTGGGGGCCTTGTTTGCCGCAGAACTCAAAGGTATTGTTATGTATATTCCTTAAGGAGAAACCAGGACCTTGTCCTATTGCTGCACTATTGTTTCTTGACTGCTTCTCCTTTATTTCTTCATTCCTTTCCTTTCTTTATTAACAACTGTAAGCATCTGCCCTTTGATACTCAGGGAAGGTCTAGGAGGCTGAAATCTTTTTTCTATAAACAAGAAAAGGAATATGCAGAAAGAATGTGTAACCAGGAAGGCCCCACAGGGTCCCACTTGGTTTCATCAGGAAAGGACTATCAAGGATCATGAGGAAATTTTTGAGTGTGATAAATGTATGTGTTATTTTGATTTTTGTAAAATTTTCTGGGTATATAGTCAAATTTATCAAATTACATTTAAAAATATGTATGGTTTATAAATGTCAATTATAACTGGATAAAGCTTTTTAAAAATAAGGTTAATTGAAAGCCAGTAGAAAGGAAAAGAAACATAACTAATCCAATCGAAATTTGAAAAGGACTCAAAAGGAAGAAAATAAAATCTCAGTGAATAAAAAGTAAAACAGCATTCAAAATAAGTACAGTTAGATTATTAATCTCAGTAAATATAGATGGTTTATATTCACATGTTAGAGAGCAGACTGTTATTTAGGACAACAAAATATACTAATTTTTTTCATTTAAAATAAACCTAAGTTATAGCTGTTAGAGAAAAATTGTAAGTAAAATTTCTGGAAAATGATACAGCCTGCAAATATTAACAACAACAAAAGCCTAGTGTAGCAGTGTTAATAAATGGCAGAATAATGTTTATGGCACAAAAAAAAAGTCATTTTAGGAAATAAGAGAGTTATTAACAATAGAAAACAAAGGTATAACAATTCCACATATGTTTATATACCACATTATCCTAAATAAATAAAAGTTAAAATAATAAATCTGAAAACTTGACATATTTATCAGAATTACTACTAGATGTCAATACTTTATGTCCAATGTAGCAAATCAGAATTGCTGGATTTATTTTCCAAAATTATATAATTTTTGCAAATCACCCTAATTTTTCTTAAGCACATAGACATTTAAGAAGCTGATATCTTCAGATAAGACATTCTCTGAACTCATTCCAGAGTATCAGGAGAGAGGTAGGTAGGATGATATGGAGCACTGTTTTTTAGACTTGAACATATAACAGAATCCTCTGTGGGGGTAATTAAGGCACAGATTGCTGTGCCTCACCCACAGTGTGTCTAATTCAGCAGATCTGAGCTGGGGCCTGGTAACTGGCATTTCTTATAACTTCTGAGAGGATCTCTGAAGGGCCAAGGATTATATTCCATGAATCACTGATATAAAGAAATAACAAGTTCATAGTCATATTTAGTGGGGTGCCATCCTCCGTCTTGCATTACAGGGCTGTGACATGGAAAGTGGAACTGTATAGGAAAGACCTATATTATAAAAGTGAAATTTGCTAATAAGGTTAAGTCTGTCAATCTCCTTTGATGTCTGTCTTCAATGAATGTTATGCTTAGTGTCATTCTTGATATATAATCCCTCACTCTTCACATCTAATTATACTACTGATCCTATTGATTCTACTTCTATTATAAACCTTTTAATTCATGTAGTCTTAATTTTCATCTCACCCATTCAGAATTTCTTAATTAAACATTGCAATACCTTCTGACTGATCTCACACCTCCAGTTTCTTCTAAATCCTATAAAATTCACTTTATAAACCTTATGTGAAATTTTTGAAGCATAGCTTGAGTTATTTCTTTCTTCAAAAGTTGTGTGTGTGTGTGTGTAGCTGGGTATTATATGTAATTCAGAGTAATCATGAAAACCCTTAACATGACATCACCTAATTTACTTAATAAATATTTATTAATTTCCTAGTATGTGCAGGGCTCTGTGCTAGATTCTGGTGATGAGATGTTGAAAAAATAATAAAATTGTTCCTTCCCTCACTAAGATATAATTAAATGGAGAAGGCAGACATAGAACAGGCCATCACAAGTAGAAGAGTAACTAACCATAGGGAAGTTTAATTGCCTTCCAATTTATGGCCTAAATTCTCTATAAAGTTCTTTTTATACCTGGACATATTTCATATGAGTCACATTATATTACTTTTCCTCCTCTGAAAATGTCTAATTTCTTCTTTTTGTATGTAGTTTTACCACCATCTGGAATGTCTTCCTTCTCTTTCCCCCATCTGAGAGCTCACTCATCTTTTAAGATCCAATTCAAAAGCCTTTCTTTATCCCATAAGTCAGAATTGATAGCTCCATCTTCTGCACTCCTACAGCATATCAAATTCCAATTTGTATAGTGACTTACTTATCAGTCACTCCCACTAAATGCATCCTACTGGAAGGCAGAAGCTGTGCCCACCACTGCCAACACAGCATCTTGTGCAGTGCGAAAATTTAAAATATGCTTGTTGGATAAATGAAAAATGTAATTTAAACTTTTTTTTTTGCCTCTCAAGTAAAAGAGTATTGGCGATTACACTATTTTTTTCCCCTTTTTAAACCATTGCTATAGAGGTTTTTTAACCCATTGCTATAAAGGCTGGAAGATAAGGGGAAATAAGTCTTTATATTCCCAACACAAATTAAAGAACTAAGGTCTCAAAAATATACTCTTTCTTAATTATCCATTAACCAAAATTAATCTCAGTGACAGTGGTGGTTATTTCTGATTCTTAGGGGTAATTATGTGCATAGCACTTCTTTAATTAATTTGAATTAAATTTAAATTTACCTACTAATAGATTCTGCAACTGAGCTGTTTTTTTATTCTGCTATACTTTTGTTATGTAGGCTCAATACTTGAGCATCTTAACCAAAGACACAATAGCCAAAATCTTCATCAATCAAACTACTGTGGTCAAAATCAGTGGAAAGGGATGGCAAATTGTGAGGAAGAATGATAATGGAAAAAGCCTGATGGTTTTACAAAATGGCAAGGAGTTAGCTAAATCTTCAATTTACTCTGTTATATTAAAGGAAATAGTGCAACTTGAAAATCCATGAATGTACTGAACATGTTAATTTTGGGGCCTGCCATGAACAAAGCTGTTTCTAGGTAAAATAGTTTTGCTCACAAGCCCTCATTAAGAAGCAGTGTTGTACATCCATGCTGTGTGTTTTTAACACAATTAAGGTGCAGCTGGTTGGGCTAGGGCAACTTATCTACCCACTATCATGGAGCAAAATGCTCTAAACAAACGGAAAATATTATTAACTGAACAAACACAAAGTCTAAATTGAAAAGCACTGAAAGTTAGCCTGAAGTAAGCTTCAAGATGAAGATGGTTGACAAAAAGGAAGTGGTTGATCCACATATATAGTGAAACGTAACATATGGATCAACAGAACAGAATAGAGAGCCCAGAAAGAAAACAACAAACTTTTGGTCAATTAATCTTTGGCAAGGAGTCAAGAACATACAATGGAGTAAAGACAATCTCTTCAGCAAATAGTGTTGGGAAAAATGCAAAGTTGCACGTAAATCAGTGAGGCTGAGATCGAGAAGAACATACTAGTGAGACAGGAGGAAAACCAGAGTATTTTGTTGTTCAAGAAACCAAGGTAATAAAATGCATGCAAAAGAGAGTGATAAGCTGTATAAGTTCCTGCTTAAAGTTAGTGTGATCATATTTTTTTTATCAAAACTAAGAAACTTTTGAGAGTAAACATAATCCCCATGTTGCCTAACAGTTTTAAAACTTAGCTGTCTTAGGAAACCATAATCAAGTGATTATAATACCTATAGGTCAAGCAAAATGAGGGCTGATAATTGACCCTTAGATTAAGCAATGCAATGTCTATTGTGAAAGTGAAGATACGTGCAATGTGGAGAGTTGGGAGTATAGTGGATTGAATAGTGCTCCCCCAGTTGATGTCCACTTGGAATCTCAGATAGTGACTTTATTTGGAAATAGGGTCTTTGCAAATATACTTAATTAAGGATTGATATGGAATCATACTGAATTAGAGTGGGCCCTAAATCCAATAAAAAGAGGAGAGAACACAGAAAGACACAGTAAAGTTGGTTATGTGGAGACAAAGGCAGAGATTAAAGGTATGCTTCTGCAAGCCAAATAATGCCTAAGGCCACCAGAAGCCAGAAGAACCAAGGAATAATTCTCCCCTAGAGGCTATGTAGGGAGCATGGGCCTACTGGCACCTTAATATCCAGTTTCAAAAACAGTGAAAGAACGAATTTCAGTTGGAAGTCCCAGGCACAGCAATCAGGCAAGAGAGAGAAATAAAAGGGATCCAAATTGGAAAAGAAGAGGTAAAAGTGTCACTATATGCAGATGACATGATACTATATATAGAAAACCCTAAAAGGTCCACACAAAAGCTACTAGAGCTGATTGAAGAATTCAGCAAGGTAGCAGGTTACAAAATTAACGTTCAAAAATCAGTTGCATTTCTTTACACTAATGATAAATCAACAGAAGAAGAAAGTAAAGAAACAATCCCCTTTAAAATAGCACCCAAAGTAATAAAATACCTAGGAGTCAATCTAACCAAGGAGGTGAAAGAATTATACACTGAGAACTATAAAACACTTATGAAGGAAATTAAAGAAGACTTTGAAAAATGGGAAGATATCTCATGCTCTTGGATTGGAAGAATCAATATTGTTAAAATGGTCACACTGCCCAAGGCAATCTACAGATTTCATGCAATCCCTATCAAATTACCCAGGACATATTTCACAGAACTAGAACAAATCATAATAAAACTTATATGGAACCACAAAGACCTAAAATTGCCAAAGCATTACTGAAGAGAAAGAAAGAGACTGGAGGAATGACTCTCCAGACTTCAGACAATACTCTAGCTACAGTCATCAAAACAGCATAGTATTGGTACAAAAACAGACATATGGACCAATGGAATAGAATAGAGAACCCAGAAATGAACCCAAAAACTTTTGGTCAACTAATCTTTGACAAAGGAGGCAAGAATATACAATGGAATAAAGACAGTCTCTTCAGCAAATGGTGTTGGGAAAACTGGACAGCAGCATGTAAAACAATGAGGCTAGAACACTCCCTTACACCATACACAAAAATAAACTCGAAATGGATCAAAGACTTAAACATAAGACAAGGTACAATAAACCTCCTAGAAGAAAATATAGGCAAAACATTATCTGACATACATCTCAGAAATGTTCTCCTAGGACAGTCTGCTCAAGCAATAGAAATAAAATCAAGAATAAACAAATGCAACTTAATTAAACTTACAAGCTTCTGCACAGCAAAGGAACCTTAAACAAAATAAAACGACAACCTACGGAATGGTAGAAAATTTTTGCTAACGATGAAACTGACAAAGGCTTGATCTCCAGAATATATAAGCAGCTCATATGACTTAATAAGAAAAAAACAAACAACCCAATCCAAAAATGGGCCAAAGATCTAAACAAGCAATTCTCCAAGCAAGGAATACAAATGATCAATAGGCACTGAAAAAATGCTCAATACCACTAATTATCAGAGAAATGCAAATCAAAACTACAATGAGGTATCACCTCACACCAGTCAGAAAGGCCATCTTTCAAAAGTCCACAAATGACAAATGCTGGAGATGCTGTGGAGAAAAGGGAATCCTCCTACACTGCTGGTGGGAATGCAGTTTGGTGCAGCCACTGTGGAAAACAGTATGGAGATTCCTCAAAAGACTAGGAATAGACTTAACATATGACCCACTAATCCTGCTCCTGGGCATCTATCCAGAAGAAACCCTCTTTCAAAAATACACCTGCACCCCAGTGTTCCTAGCAGCACTATTTACATTAGCCAAGACATGGAAACGGTCTAAATGTCCAATGACAGATGACTGGATAAAGAAGTGATATATTTATACAATGGAATACTATTCAGCCATAAAAAATGACAACATAACGCCATTTGCAGCAACATGGATGCTCCTGGAGAATGTCATTCTAAGTGAAGTAAGCCAGAAAGAGAAAGAAAAATACCATATGAGATCGCTCATATGTGGAATCTAAAAAACAAAAACAAAAACAAACAAACAAAAACAAAGCGTAAATACAGGACAGAAATAGACTCATAGACAGAGAATATAGACTTGTGGTTGCCAGCGGGGTGGAGGGTGGGAAGGGATAGACTGGGATTTCAAAATTGTAGAATAGATAAACAAGATTACACTGTATAGCACAGGGAAATATACACAAAATGTTATGATAACTCACAGAGAAAAAAATGTGACAATGAGTGTGTATATGTCCATGAATGACTGAAAAATTGTGCTGAACACTGGAATTTGACACAACATTGTAAAGTGATTATAAATCAATAAAAAATGTTAAAAAAATAAAATAAAATAAGTAAGCTACTGTGACTCAATTAAGGAGCTAATGGAGAAAAAATGTTCTTGAAATCTTAATCTTTTCTATAAAATTTGAAATGCATATAAACTTAAAAGATATTTTCTTTATTAATAAACTTTTAGGGTTTTATTCAAAGTAAAATTCCTTTCTGAAGAAAAAGGTTAGTTTTGGTGTTAGAAGTAGAACATGATCTGTAATTAACATATTTTTATATTTTGCTGGCCTATGGACATTTTAATTGGTGTTTTGAGGTTTTCCCCTCTAGTTAACATTTTTATGGACAGATATTTGCATTTCATAATATGCATATATAAATTATTTAAATACCATAAATTCAGTAAAATATATATTATGTGAATATAATCAAATAAAACTTAATACACCCGATTTATGTGTCTATGTGGGGAAGGGTCACAAATTATGAAGAACTTTTTCTCTTGGACTTTTACAGTCATACTAGATTCCAGTGGAAAATTGAGCAAAATTGAATATTACTTGATCTGCAAAGAAGTTAACTTTTATACAATAACCTTAAGGCTCAAAATGCGAATGTGATAGAGTTTTTTACTTAATGTAGCCTAAATAATATGAATTACTTCTGCATCATTCTAAATGTGCTTATTTAGGAGCAAAGATATATGCTACCGCACTACTGGTTAAGCTAAAGCTCTGGGTTACTGTAAAAAAAAAAAAAAAGGCTGGGAATTAGAATGGCTGTTATCTGTTATATTGATATATCTCCCATCATAAATAAAGACCTGTGCACATGAACCCAGACGCTTAAGATGTTTTTAGAAGCATCTTTTGTTTAAGGAAAATATATATTACAGTTGGTGAAAGAGATATTACAAAATTATAATACATTATGAAATCCATCCCCACTATCTTCAGTGAGTGCTCTGCCAGTTTCCACCATGTCTTGGCACTGATCACATGTTTTTGGATAAAACACCATCTACAAGTTCCAAAGGCCAATGAAGGAAAATGGAATTAAGCTTCTGTCAGATGCAAACTCTGTTTCTGGCTTATTGTAGTAGTTTTTGAAAAAAAAATCACTTAATGTTTATATTTTTTGTAATGTAAAAGAAAGTTTAAATGGCAAAAATGAAAGTGCCTTGCAAAGAAAAGACAAAAAAATTCCTTAATAAGAATAGTCTAAGTAAAATCACTTTTTGCTGCTCTGAGGAATTTTTGTGTGAGGAATATTCATGAGTCTCCAATTATTCTAAGTTGGTGATGGGATTTCAGGGCTGAATGGGAACTCAAAATTCCCCTTTTCCTTAGGTCATGAAGATTCTGAGAGAAATCACAGATCCTATGCCTTGTAGGCTATGGATAGTCAAATGAGCTGAAGAAAAACATTTCTATGTCAGTGCAAAATGCATTGACATAATATTAGTAAAGGTAACATTTTTAAAAGAAGGAACAAAATTTTGTGTAAAAGGTATTTGACTCTGATAGGTAGTTTATAAAGTGTCAAGTATTTCAGCAATAAAGTTATATTACAGCCAAGAACTGGAGAAAAATATGCTCTAATTTCTACTAACTCATCTTCATTTACTTCCAACTATAACCTGACCCAAAAGGAACCAACAGTTAATGAGAATATTAATGTTAAAAATAAAAAAAAATCTGACATTTGTATATTCTGAAATAATCAGGTTGTTTTGGTATGTAAAGAATGTAGTTAGAAATATTGTCAGATTGACACCAGCTCTACAGTTTGTGTGAAATAGGAAGGTTCTAAATGCATTTGGACTCACAAAATGATAATGACTGTCAGAAAAATGTAACAGTTACATTGAAGGATATGAATTTTGCTGTTGCTGTTAAAGTTATCTGCTTATTTTGTCTTTGTTTTTTACTAAAACAATCATAAATACTAGAAGACTCAAACTCTCAGTGGTCACTTTAGATTACTGTTCCCCTAAGACCCTCATCAGTGTAATGAACAGGAGTGACCTTCTGCCAAGCCTGAGGAATATTTCCTGTCACCAGTCTCATTGAATTGCTATAACCCTTGGTCCCTTCTAACTGTTTTTGGTAAGTCTGGCACCTTGCCTGTCTGGCAACAGGTGCAAGTGTACATTCCTGAATATTCACTGAAAAGCCAGTTAAGTCTGAAATCATTGCCCCAGACATCCATAGGTATTTTACCAGAAGTGGGTTCAAGTCTTCTCTGAGCTTCTATTTATTTCATTATCTATAAAATTTGGATAATAAATTTGGTCTAAGAACAAAAATTGCAAATTAACTTTCCCAGAATTATCATGTCACAATTATTTATTGAGAAGCTAATGCTGTATGAGGAAAAAGTAATTTTTTTTTTCTCTCTGAGCCAGGAATCATAGTGCTGCCTGAGAGGAGCTAAGGAAAATGTGGTTATCTCCTCTCTGTCTGAAAGAAAGTAAAGGTCTCTCAAAGTCGAGAAAGTTATAAATCAATTTTCTAAATCCATATGTTATTTGGACAAATAACTCAAAAGAGAAATATCAAACCTGAAAACCTGTACCACCCTGATAATGAATATCATCTTTAAAATGGTGGTGGTGTGGTGAAGGGAGTAATTGATTAGGGATTCTCCTAAGGACCAGCGGGGCAAGTTGGTTCTGTTAGTTCTGTTGGCTGAAAATGTGTAACAGCACTGTTTACCTCAGTGCCACAGAGGATGAAGTCTCTTGGAAGTCCAATGTCCTTAGGAAAATAGGACCATCCCTGTTAATTAAGAGGAGTATTTCCTTTTGAATTTGTTCTGGCTTTCCTGGCTAGGATATGCCTTTCTGTCATAGATTTAACTTACTTTCTATGATGTCTATATTTTTATTTTATTAGAAAAGAGGCACAGACTAATAACAGATCTGATATATGGTTTAAAATGTTGAGTAAAAACATAAGCTACATAGATCCTAATTCATTGCCTCAGCACTTGCAAATCTAAACTCCACCAGGTTGGGTTTTTGAATGAAGCTAAGATTTTCTTATCTATTACATTATCAATCTTTCCACCTATGACACATTAGCTTGTCCTGACTTGTGCCATCACACTCATTTTTCCTCCTTATGCTTGTCTTTGTGGTTTCAACTTGGTATATAAAACTGCAGTGTTGCAATATTAAAATTATGTTGCATATCCGCACCTTGAAGAAGCAAGGTGTGGGCCAGCACTCTGCTTATTGAGAGCCTACATTTTTACCTAAGTAATATTTCACTGCATATTTAGTGTGCATAATGGAATATTTGGGATGTACAGCTCTCTAGGTATTGCCAATAAAGCTAGTTTAACCTTCATAAAGTTTTAAGGTGAGCATTTAAGATCTCATATTTTAGACTAGGTAAACTGAACAGTGTGCTGAATTCATAATGAAGTAGGGTTGTAAAGAAGAAGGAAGGAGCCAGAACTGAAGCTGGAGAAAGTTAGCTATAGTCCGTACTCCTGAAGGGAAAATTCAACAACACAGATTAAAATGTCCAGAGGTCAAACTTAAGTTCCACCCTAACTGGCACTGGTATTTAATTTTGTGGCCAGGATGGAGTTTTATCTTCCGGAGAGATGGGTCTTGAAATAAGAACAATGGCAGTACTATAATTTTGGTGGCTCCTCTAGTTCACCTCTGATTGGTAGCCGAACAGACAAATGAGTTATTAAAGAGATAGAGGTCCAGCTCCAAGTGACATGTTATTGGCAAGGGCTGAGCAGATTTTCATTTCCAAGGCTTTATTTAAGTAGGTTAAAAATCAAGTCATGGATTTGTATTTCCTTATCCCAAATACAAGTCTGGAAACATCCGGTGGGAAAACTGGCTCTTGTGTTCTTTTGCAGAAATAGTAGTCTCAGGCACAGTGAGACTATTTACATAAATCTGTTAATAGTAAGTATAACATAAAAATATATACTTGAGTCAAAATTGATGAGCAAAGCTAAGGCATGCCATAAAAGTGGAGTATCATGAGACAAAACTAAGGTGTAAACTCATGGTGAAATCATAAACAAAATGCGAAGAAGATTTTGAGCAGATATTAACAACAGGTGTGGAGGGAACAACAACAACAAAAAATTACAGGCATACCTATATTTTTGTTTTATTGGGTTTTTCTTTGTTGCAATTTGCAGATATTGTATTTTTTATAAATCAAAGTTTTGTGTGGCAATCTTTCATGGAGCTAGTCTATTGGAATTTTTCAACAGCATTTGCTCACTTTGTGTCACTATGACACATTTTGGTAAGTCTTATAGTATTTCAGAGTTTATCATTACAATTATATTTGCTGTGGTGATCTGTGACCAGTGATCTTTGATGTTAATATTGTAGTTACTTGGGGATGCCATAATTCATGCCCATACAAGAAAAGCAAACAATAGATAAAATGTTGTGTTTATCCTGACTGATCCACTGATTAGACGTTTCCCTGTCTTTCTCCCTCTCCTTAGGTCACTCTATTTTTTGAGACAAAACAATATTGAAATTAGGCCAATTAATGACTCTAAAAAGGCCACTGTGTGTTCAAGTGAGAGTACACATCTCTCACTTTCAATCAAAAGCTAGAAAGGATTATGTTTAGTGAGGAAAGCATGTCAAAACCAAGATAGGCTGAAAACTAGGCCTCTTGCAACAAATAGTTAGCCAAGATGTGAATGTCAAGGAAAAGTTCTTGAAGGAAATTAAAAGTGCTACTCCAGTGAACACATGCATAATAAGAGTGCAAAACAGGCTTATGGCTGAGATGGAGAAAGTTTTAGTGGTCTGGATAGAATGTCAAGCCAGCCACAACATTCCCTTAAGCTTAAGCCTAATTCAGAGTAAGGTCCTATCTCTGTTCAATTCTATGAAGGCTGAGTGAGGTGAGGAACCTACAAGAGAAATATCTGAAGCCAGCCAAGGTGAGTTCATGAGGTTTAAAGAAAGAGAAGTCATCACCTTAACATGAGAGTGTAAGGTGAAGTAGAAAGTTTTAATGTAGAGGCTATAACAAATTATTCAGAAGATATAACTAACATCACTAATGAAAGTGGCTACACTACCAACAGATTTTCAGTGTAGAAGAAACAGCCTTAAATTGGAAGAAAATGCTACCTAGGACTTTCATAACTGGAGAGGAAAAGTCAATGTGTGGCTTCAAATTATCAAAGGACAGGCTGACTCTCTTGTTAGGGGCTAATGTAACTGGTGACTTTAAGTTGAAGCCAATGCTCATTTATCATTTTGAACATCTTGGGGTCCTTAAGAATTTTTCTAAATCTGCCCCGCCTATGCTCTATAAATGGAATGGCAAAGCCTGGAATTACAGCACATCTGTTTGCAACATGGTTTACTGAATATTTTAAGTCCATTGTTGAAACATATTACTCAAGAAAAAAGAAGATTCCTTTCAAAATATTACTACTCATTGACAATACACCTGGTCCTCCAAGAGCTCTGATGAAGATGTGCAATAAGATCAATGTTGTTCTCATTACTACTAACACAACATTTATTCTGCAGCCCATGGATCAAGAAGTAATTTCAACTTTCAAGTCTTATTCTTTAAGATGTGCATTTGAGAAGGCTATAACTACCGTAGACCACAATTACTCTGATGGATCTGGGAAAAGTAAATTGAAAACCTTCTGTAAAGCATTTATCACTCTAGATACTATTAAGAACACCTGTGATTATGGGGTGAGGTTAAGAAAATCAATGCTAACAGGAGTTTGGAGGAAGTTAATTCTGACCCTCATGGATGTCTTTGAGGGTGCAAAACTTCAGTGGAGAAAGTAACTGCAGATGTGGTGGAAATAGCAAGAGAACCAAAACGAAAAGTGGATCCTAAAGATTGCTGCAATCTCATGATAAACTTTAACAGATGAGGAGCTGTTTCTCATGGATGAGCAAAGAAAGTGCTTTTTGAGATGAAATGTTCTCCTGATGAAGATGCTGTGAAGATTGTTGAAATGACAACAAAAGATTTAGAATATTACATAAATTTAGTTGATAAAGCAGCAGAAAGGTCTAAGAGGATTGACTCCAATTTTGAAAGTTCTAACATGAGTTAAGTGCTATCAAAAAGAATTGCATGCTACAGAGAAGTCTTTCATGGAAGGAAGAGTTAATCAATGTGGCAAACTCCACTGTTGCGTGTTTTTTTTTTTTTAATTTTAAGAAATTGCCACAGATACTCCATCTTTAACAATCACCACTCTGATCAGTCAGCAGCCATTAACACTGAGACAAGACCCTCCACAAGCAAAAATATTACAACTCACTGAAGCCTCAGATAATGGCTACTACTTTTTAGGAATAAAGTATTTTTAGGTAACATATGTGCATTATCTTTTAGACATAGGTCTATTGAACACTTAATAGACCACAGTATAGTATAAACATGACTTTTATAGGTACTGGGAAAATAAAAATGTATGTGACTCAATTTATTGCAATATTGCTTTATTGTTGTGATCTGGAGCCAAACCTACAATATCTCTGAGGTATACCTGTAGTTCAAAATGTAGAATATCATCCATGGGAATATTATATGGGATAGACTGTGTGGTTTAGAGAATCATAATTGGGCTAAACATTAATCTTGGTGGTAACAGAGAAGGGTTTGGCTACTATCCTATGAGTAAGAGTGAAATTCAGTACTCTAACATAGGTACACATTGTAGAAGTCAAGGGGAAATACATTTTTATGAGCAAATTTAAGCAAGAAATTACATAAGTCACAATGGACAGGAGTCTTTCTGAGGTTAATTCAGCTCCCTTCAGCTGGGAAGCGAAGGAGATTGAAAAAGAAATGGGTGGATTGAAGCCAAAGGTGAGAGGCTTACATCAACTGTTAGGACTGAGAAATGAAGAACTGACCAACTGTTGGCCAGATACTTCCCTACAAAATTACTGTAGTCTAAAATAGCCATTAAGCCATATATGTATTTATTGAAACCAATTTTCCTCTTCACCTACATCAAACCTTCCAGGTGGTCTAATCAATTTTACTCCTGAAATATAACTGAAGTGCCCACTTTCTTTAGCGACACTCCGACCATGGTAAGACATTCTGCTTTTGACTTCAGCAATTGCATCTAAATTTGTCAATTTGCTTTCACTCTTTCTAAGTACCCCACTGACCCCAATTCTTTTTCTTCACAATAGGGTGAATTTTAATGTATATAGCTCAGGTCATACCACTTTCTAAATAAAACCTTCTGATTGCATTTTGATGCACTCAGAAAAGAGTCCTAACATCTTATTCTGGCACCTATGTCTCCAATCCCATCTCCATCACCTTTCCCCTAGTTCACCATGCTTCAACCAAATGACCATTTCGTTTCCTTTGAAAGGCCTGAAGTCCATGTGCATGGAGTTCTCCTCTAATGTTTAGTGTGATGACTCACAGATTTACCTTCAGTTTTCAGTTCAAATGTCTATTCCCCACAGGCTGCTTCTAAACTTCTTCCAGTTCTGTTACCCTCTCTTCTATCAACCTAGTATTTCATTCATTTATTACAGTAAAATAGATCTATTAATTTTTTCTGTGTTATACCACTAAAATACAGCATCAATTATATCTTTCTATCTTTACTCCAGTTCCTAGAGTAGAAAAGGTTAAATAAAGTGAATGAATGAAATATTACAAATCTCATTACCACTTTTACTTAAGTGGAGAAAACTATCTTGATATTTGTTCATTCTTAAATTTCCATTTTTTGTTTTCATGTAGGCAGCTAATTTGGTTTGACATCTTTTTCTGTTTAGGTCCAAATGTACTGTGAATTAATGCCTATCCAGTGTCAGTAATAGTTATCACTTCTAGAGCAAATAATATACATCAAGCCCTGCCTGATCACTTTACATATACTAATATATTTATTCCTTATTGCAGCCTAATAATGTAGGTACCACTATTAGGCCTATTTTATAGATGAGAAAATTAAGGCACAGATGGGCTAATGCTAATGTTGAGTTTCTTTGATGTGTTTGATAAGTTATGTTCAAATGATTTACAAAGAGGAATGAGACCTGCAGGAGGAGACGTCGCTCTATCCTCAAAGAAAATACAGGTTCACAAAGTAGAGATAAAAATAGTGCAATGGAAAATGGGGTGCACTTTATAGAGTTTTTAAATGGGCAGAAAGTGTTGATACATGTAAAACATTTAAAACAGTTTCAGGCCTATACAAAATACTATATATATGTTAACTATTAGCATTATTTCATTCTTGAATCTCAATTTATTCATCCAAAAAACAATGTAAAATCTTCAATAATGGCATAATATTCTGCTGATACTAGGATTGCCAGAAGGTAGGAGAAATTCCAGTTTGCGTTAATAGTATTACATAACACAAATAAAAGCAGATTGATTGGAAATCCTACATAAAATTCAATCTTTGAGACGTAAAATGATTTATTCATTTTCAAATTTTCTTGAAAGTCAGAAAATGGGTTAAAAATGCACAGAAAACATAAACAACTCAGAACATTTAAATTCATAGCATTTATTTTCTCATGGATACTTCTCAATTTGTAACCACTGTTGCAAACTAGTCTTGATCCCTATTTATGGAAAAATGAGTTTGTAATTTTTTTCTTTGATCAGTCTAAGACATGCAGAAGCCAACAAGAGACTCAAGAAATTATTAACACTGAAGAAAAATACTCTATCCTCTGGTCTGGATTTGTACACCTGGGAGCACTGGGGACGGAGTAGTGAGATGTAGCCTGACACAGATGATATTTTCCATTTCTCTCTTTTAGAAAAAACAAACTTTAATTTAGAAATACCCTGAAACACATTAAGATTAGCTTGTAAATTGTTTAAAAATCATGTGATTTGTAAAAATTAAAACAAAACTCGATTAAAATTTATATCTATAATATATAATAAAATTTACAAAATCCCTATATTATATAATATTGAATTATATTGAATATAACCATATATTGAATTATAACAGAGTAAAAAGATAATGACACCAAGCCAACTAGTGCTTCTCAAAATGTGGTCTCCTGGATTATCACTGGTGTGCAAACTGATACAGAACTGGTACAAGAAAAGTACAGAAATTAAGCTATCATGTAGAAACATATACAGCAATCTGACACTGCTGTAATATTCAAATGTGTGATTATTTTCCTTGCAATTTCCTTTTATTTCATTTCACAGTAGCATGCACCTATAATTGATTAGAGATTTTTAAAAAAATTATTTGAGAAATAGAAAATATAATGAAAGGATTAAAAAAAATGAAGGGAAAGACAGAGTCAGGGTCTAAGATAATTCACTGAGTACTAACTAGGATTCATAATTCACCTTTTGGAGAAGGCATAGGAGTGGCCATGAGAGGTGAATCTGGCTTGAAGGCTAGACATGGTATATTCATACCTATTTCCTGGATTAACATGTGTGCTAAATTATGGAAAACTTGACACTGTTATGAACCCTTCAGTGGTCCCTCCAATCTAAGCCTTAATGATTTAATCATCTGATACCTCTTGGTGCTGGAGGTTTCAAGGGCACCCTTGGCCCCTTTTAGTAATAATATTAAAGTACTTGTTTTCTTGGTTTCCTGTCACGTTTGTCTATTTCATCTGTTCAATTAAATAGTTGTCAGAGTAACTGAGCAGAATTCCATATAGCATTGACCATCCAGTTAGGTTTTTTGTTTGTTTGTTTGTTTGTTTTTTTATCTCCACATTGTCACACAGGACAATAGTAAAATATTCCTCCATTCTCCAATTAAGAAATATTATGGCTTACACATCTCAGTTTTTACAATCTTATAAGCACAATTTTCCAATTTTCTGATTCAGACTGTCCTGCAAAGGCAAAAGAGTATTAGAGATTTCAGTTTTAATCTTTGAAGATGCCAAAAGCTATCCATCTGTTTCCCTTCAGTGTCTTGATACTATTTTTAAGGAGGAGTTTGGAGGTGACTCAAAATTGTTCTGTAATGTTTAATTTTGATTTATAAGAGGCAGATCCTTCTAGTAGAAAGAGCATGTAGCTTGGAGTCAGAGGATCTGGTTTCAAACTCTATGTTGCTCCCATGCTCAACATACCCATTGTTCAAGATCACAGTAAGGATCAACTGAGATGATGTTAAGTAATAAACTTTTTTGAGATGTTAATTGATACTTTTATCCCCAATGAATACCCAAATCGTGGGGTCAATCTTATTTACATATATGTTGATCACCATAAACTGAAACATAACTTATTGGACAAATGTATATGCTTCCTAAATTTATGATTGAATAACTTATAAGCAATAGAAAGTAATAGTTAAGACAAGGAAAATGAAGTTTTTCATGTAGGGAAGAGTTTATAGATAAAAGAAAGTTTTGTGCTCAATAATGCATAGGAATAACAAATCTAAATATAGAGAAACTGAAAGACTCAAAAGAAAATAAAAGTGACAGCATAATATTTGCTATTTCTGATTAATTGAGAAAAGCTTTGAATTAATTAATTCAAACAAACAAACAAATAAAAATGATATAGACCTGCAGTGGAATATTATTTGGAAATAAAAGCAATGGAGTACTAATGCATATTATAGCATGGATGAACCTTAAATACATTATGCTTCATGAAAGAAAATAGAAACAGAAGATCATAATGATTGTTTGATTCCTCTTAAATGTAATGTCCATAAGCAAATTAATTAAGACAGAAAATAGATTAGTGTTTTCCTTAGGATGAGGGGAGTGTTGAAGGAAAATCAGAACTTACTGGCACAGAAATATGTGGATATGTGGTGATAAAAATGTTCTAAATATTTTGGGGCTTACAAAAATGTTCAAAATGGATTGCAGGTATAGTTGCAAAACTCTGTGAATATACTGGAAATCAAATATTTTAAACAGTTGATACATGTGAATTATATCTCAATAAGGCTGTTCTAAACAAGAGAAAAAAAAAAAGGAGAAGAGCCTTCAGGAGGAGGGACAACTGTTAGTAAGCTATCTTTATCAATAATTTATTCAAGGAGGGACAACTGTTAGTAAGCTGTCTTTATCAATAATTTATTCAAGGAGGGACAACTGTTAGTAAGCTATCTTTATCAATAATTTATTCTCCCATTACTATTAACTTTAAACAATTTATAAACAGCATCAAAATGATTTGTACAAAAGACTTCATCAAAAATTCCCAAAATCTCCTTTATAATGTATAATAAACATGATTAGTAAGGTAGGAATCTGTGATTTTTAGTCTTTAACCTTTCATAAATTAAAGTTAAACTGACAAAGTAAAATAGCATTTGTAGGAACATCTCTTATTTTCCATGTTCTCTGGTGTGAAACACCTCATTAAAAAGTATTAAATTTTACTTAGGAGCAAGATTAGTGGATCTATCTAAACCTCGGTAATGAAAATACATTTTTTTCCAATTGTTTATTGGTTAAATATGACTACTAGCTGGTGTAAAATAAAAATATGCACTTTTTCACAGTTTCAGCTATAACTTTTTTGTGAAATGCATGACTACACATTATTAAATGTCCCTTTGTTTTACTGTTTTAAGCCACTATAACAGATAATTGGTTTTCCCTATAATGAGCAAAGCTGCTAATCAATAATTAGTTACCTGCATAGAAAGCTAGCAGTCTTTAAAATTACTTCTATGTACTTGAACATTAAGACCCAGAAGCAAATATATTATCTCTGTTGTTGAAAGGTGCTTATAAAAACATAGGAAAAGTGATACGCATTTTCATTTTATTGCTGTTAGATATTTAATATCTGTCTAACACAGTTTCTAAGTTCATTAAGCTGAATTATTTTAGAGTACAGAAAGTGTATAAATTTGGAGATAGAAAATCTACTTTAGCTTCTTGTAAATAACTGCTCTGGGTGATGACACTTCATTTATGTGTTATAATAACTCAGAGGAAAAGAGTTTTCATAAAGTTGATCAAAACTCATCTCTTTTAGACTGAATGGGTGAACTTTTAAGAATTCAAGAATATTTATAACATTTGAAGAAAGGGACTAAAATGGAGAAAAGTTAAGTGAGAATCACAGGTTGATTTTTACAAACTTTGTTTCTTTTCACCTTACCATTTTAAAGTTGGACATGAAATTTCAAATGTTATTAAATAAAGGAACAAAGTCTTAATCATTTTCAAGTATTTTAATGTCCACAAAAAATCCTATAAACATAAAAATTGAAAAGTAAACTTCAGGTAAAAATTTAACTACTTATAACATCCATAGATTTTTAAAGTCATTTCCTCTCAAGTTTTTGCCTTGTAAATATTTAAACATATAGAATAGTTGAAAGAACTGTAAAATAAACACTTGTTTCATGACTTCAATAGATTCACAATTTTAACATTTTATTTCATTAACATGTTCTCTCTCTCTCTCTCTTTCTCTCCAGCCAATCTACTTAGGTCTATTATGTTACCTGCCTGGCTGTATAAGCATTTGAAATTAGACCTTGAACTAAAGAATTCCTTGGTTTATTTGGAATATTTGGTTCATTGGAAAATTTATGAATGTGAATGGAAATATATAGTAGTCAGGGTAAACAGCCGTAGCATATACATAGTTGAAAGACCAAGGGCTATGAAGTCAAGAGAAAAGGGATTTACATTTTGAACCTAATATTTTAAGAATAGTCACTAACATTTATTGAGCATACTCTCTTAAACTATGTTAAGCAGAGTATCTGCTAAGCATTCTGTGTCTAACATCTTATTATCTGATTTAAACATCAAGATCCCTATACTTTTCACGTGTAGAAGTGGGCTTCACGAGGTAAAATAACTTACCAAGATAATGACAGCTAGTAAAAGTACAAATAACACTACACAATATTGGTGCCTCTCACTCTGGCATAGAAGTTGAGCTCATCAACACTGCGCTATAATGGTAACTGAGAAAAAGCAGTATTATTAATTCAGTTGATAAAATTAAGAGGATGTCTCATTCTGTATGGGTTGCTATAACAAAATACCACATTCTGGGTGGCTAAAACAACAGATTTATTTCTTACACTTCTGGAAGGTGGGAAGTCCAAGATCAAGGCCCTGGCATGGTCAGATTATGGTGAAGGTTCTCTTCCTGGTTCATAGCTGGTAACTTGTTTTCTGTGTTCACACATGGTAAAAGGGAACAGGGATGCACCTGGAGGCTGTTTTATAAGAATACTAATCCCATTTATGAGAGCTCTACTATCATGACCCACATCCCAGAGTCCCCTACAACCCTGACTCCCTAATGCCATCAACTTTGGGAGTTAGGATTTCAACATACCTATTTTGTGAGAACACAAACATTTAGATAATTTTTAATGGTAAAGTGTTAAGCCTGAATATGAACATATTGAATATAATGTAATTAAATAACATCTAAATAGAAATTACCAGGAATGAGTTCATGATGACATACTGTATTTAAATGAATGTTTCATGGAGAGAGTCTGGGGGTCTTCAGAATAAATAATAGTGAAAATAATTTCACTTTGAGTACGTAAATGTAGGGAGGAAAGAATAGTGGTCTGGAGACAATATAGACAGCTCTGCCAGATTCTTTAAACAACTTTTCTCTGAATAGGTGGGAGAGGAAGCAATGAAAGAAAGGGAAGGGAGGGGAGAATTTGTTAAACCATGTTTCCTGTTTATTTCCAAATATATACCAAATAACCTAGTCAAAAACTACTAAGACACAAACTGTAAGACCTTAATGCATCATGAGAAATTCTCAACTGCCCAGTTAAAACAAGTTATCATTCTTGTAGGAGGAAGTATAATTTCAGAGGCAGAAAGAGAGAAAAGTGCCAAACTTTAAGAATATAAAGAAAAATTGAGACCTGGGCCTTTCTGTTACTTTTGGATTTAAGAAAATAATTCAGTAAAAGTTAGATGCCCTCCATTCAACATCAATGACTTCTCAATAAAATTAGGGAATGAAAACTACCTGGACTAGTGATGTGCAAAAGAGAAGACAGATAAAAATTTCATCTGAAATTGTGTAACATTTATATAAGACACCATATCTAGGTAATGGTGAGAAAGTAAAATTAGCCATTTGGATACTTGCTCTCTATGATGCCAAATGTCCCTGATGATGGCAAAACCTAGCTGCTTATACCAGAGTCCCTCATCACCAAAGTACATGAGAAAGATCTCTTTTGAGACAGTGACCACTGGATAATCTTTTACAGATTTTTGGGGGGAGCTCCAAATTAAATGTATAACCTCATATAATTTATAGGTTCTTTATTTACTTTCACAAGTAAAGAGAAGTATATTAATTGAGATTCTAATTACATGAGGGTTGATTTCTGCTATTATCTTTATCACAAACTCCCTATGTTCCTTTGACAAGAAAGGAATGGGGGGAGAAGGATAATAAATTAATATTTGACCACCTCTCTTGCCTTCTGAGATGGCCTGCACTCTGTCTATGGAGCACATATCTCCATAAATCAACTTGGTTTCACTTTTCAAATTAATTAATATTTATTTTGTACCTATTACATAGGTTGTTTTAATATATTCTAAATTAATCTCTCTCTAAAACTTACTTTCCTTAGGAATGAACAAGGTTAATAATGATAAACCATAATAAAAGTGCAAATAGTTTAATGGAAGAAATAGGCAGATAGTATTTATATACAATGCACAGTCAACATTTAAAGGACAATAACTAGTATTAATGAGAGTACCAGCAGGGAGGCACTGGTAAACAGACTCTCTGAGGAATAGAAATCCCTATTTTAGAGTCTGTCAATTTCCATGATGCAGATGTTTCAATATGGCATAAGTAAAGCTTTAAATGTGACATTTCTGTGCACAGAGTTGGGGAGAGATGCAGAATCAGCTCTCCCAAGCTGGTATGATCTTGGGCCATCATACTACATGTGTAGGGAAATGGACTCACTTACACATGCTTGGTGACACATTTTCTACATGCTTTGCTGTAAGATTGAAAATTATAAAAAAATAAATAGAATTTGATGAGCCAATTCATCATCAAGTTATCTATACATGGGGATTTTTTGCAGAAAACCCAAGATATCAGAGGCTATATCTATAGATATATAAACACAATGAAGATGTTTTTGCAGCTTTGTAATAGTGAAGCTGAATAAATAAATAAATGGCCACATGAATTTAAATTATACCTATAGTATGAAAACTAAACAATTATTTTAAATTTTTTAAAAGTATAGGAAAGAAAGAAACAGGAAGGAGGAAAGAGAGAAATGTGAAAGGATAAATTGTTATTTATCAGGAAAGATATGGGAGAAGAAAGTTTGATGGGGATCTTTGAGATTTAACCTTTGTATTTCTGTGTTATTTGAATTTTAAATAAACATTTGTCATAAAATGGAGCTAATAACAATGATACTTAGAGTCTTAGAATTATAAAAATTACTAGGTACATTATAAAGAATGCTGGTTACCTTATTTATTTCTTGGACCGCATTTTCTTTTACCCTATAAATATAAAAATCATATAATTCCTTATTCTGTAATTACTTAAAAAACTAATTATTTGTCATATAATAGTAAAAATCCTACTTCTCTTTATCCTGTTGTTTATTTAATGCTTACAGTGGTATACTGGAGTTGGCTTATACTGTTTCATGGGAAGAGTTGATTTCTAAATTTTCAGTAATTTTGTATGTTAGCAGTTATAGCCACTATTATAAATAAAATCATACGAAATTTTAAATAGTGATGAAGTTAAAATTGGTTTTAGGTTAATTAATTCAATTTGTATGGGGGTAAGAAATAGTTTAACAGTAGATCACATTATATTTAATGACAATAAATTTATTGTGAAAAGAGAGAACCGGATACAACTCCTTTGGCTGTGGTTAAATTGTAATCATAAGTTAAGGTTGGATACAAATGTTTATGTTACTGGACTAAGTTTGGCTCAAAATTTATGGTTCATGAAAATAAGCTGAGGAAAAAAAAATGTGGGTAAGAAAAAAAAAAAGCCAACATTCAAGTGACAGGATAAAAGTATTTTTATGTAGATATTAAAATTTAATTTAAATGTTTCCTTCATAAATCCCTGCCAAAGCATTATGTGAAAAAGCCGAAGTGTGAGGTTTCAACTACTGGGTATAAAACTGATGAGTAGACTAACATTTAAATCCATTCAGAACTTTTCTATTAGTGTGCTAGGATAATGATTATACAAAGATGTGGTGAAATTTATCCCAGCCCTCAAAGGGCTTTTCAATTAAATGAACAAGAAAAATCTGATAAATTTTCTAATATAGATAAGTTAACTTTCCCTGGGAGGCTTGCCTCTATCCTCCTAGAAGGATAACAAAATATTTTTAAAATAAAAATCATTGCTTTAGTAATCTGATAATGATGTTCTTTCTAGAGCCAGAAGGGAAAGAAGAAAAATCCTTACCTGCTGATCTGGCAGTTCAACTCATCTTATTCCCATGGGAAATTTCAAATTGAAGGTTTTCCTTTGAAAATACAGAAACATTGCTCTGAAACATTACATGTCTTAGGTGATTACCTGTTTTTCTTTTCTCTGTTACAATTTTGGAGATTCAACAGTAATTTTAAGATCTTATTGTAAGGAGTGTTACCTTTGATATGTTTTGCAAACCCTAAAACAAAAGCAGCTGCTGGGGAGTGCCAAGATGGCAGAGTAGAAGGATGCTCTTAGCTCACCCTGTCCCATGAATACATCAAGAGAAACATCTATGAACCCACCAATTTGCTCAGAACACCTGCTGAACTTTGGCAGACTATCTCTTACTTCAAAACACAAGAAGATTCCTCATAAAAGCTGGTAGGAAAAAAAGAAAAGAAAAGAAAAGAAATTAGTGTAGGACCTGTCCTGCAGGGAGGGAGCAGCAAAGGAGGAGAAATGCTAATATTCTGGGATGGCCCCTTTCTAACAGAGAGGTCAGCAGGGACTAAGGGGGAACTTCCAAAGCTTGGAGGAGTGCACAGAAGCTGCTTGGCTGACTGAACTGAGAGAAACCAGCAAAAAGGGTCCCTGTGATCAATACCCAGCCCTAGACATGAGCTGGAAGAGGGTGAGCTGAGACTGGCTGCTGGAGCCCTGGGAGAGAGCTGGGGCCAACTGCACAGAGGCAGCCTCAAGGGGCTGGAGTGTGCTGCTGGTTGTGGCTGGGAGCGTATACAGAATAGAACAGCTTGGGACTCCCATAAAAGAAAAAAGCAACACTACTGATTCATGTGGTGGGTGGGGCACAGCACAGCCAGGCCATAGCTGCTGCTGTCTGCACAGGTCCAAGCCATCACTGTTGATGCATTCTCCCAAGAGGCGAAGCGGGGCTCAGGCATAGCCATTATAATTATTGGTGTGCGACTCCCTGGTGGAGGCAGGGTTGAAAGCTGAATCTATACCCTGCAACTTCATAGGCAGGGCTGAGATTTGTTTACAGCCCCAGGAAGAGGGGACCAATTTACTCTGTCACTACCTTTGTGGACCTGTACCTCCAGGACAAGCTAACATGGAGAAGAGATCTGGCACACAGCAGGGATAGGTGCAGCATTTTTAGTGGACCTTCTTACCTTCCTCAAACGTCACACTGGGAATGGCACTGACCCAGTAATCTACTACACATCCAGATGTATGAGAGCATGATTCCTGTGGCAGGTCTTATTTCCTGAGTTCAGCAGTTCTGCACTGGTGACTTTGCAGGTGCAGAACTTTGGGGACACCAGAGCAGAGTGCTGACATTCTCGAGGCTAAAGTGAGGAAAAGGGAAGTGTCAAAAAGAGTACATGAAGCTCTTGAACCCCACCTACCATACAACTGCAGCTCAGAAAAGGATCTGGAAGCCTCCATTCCAACAAAAGGAGAGCAGACCTAGCCCCTGTCAGGACTATAATAAACACAGAACAAAAATGAGGCACTGTTGAATGACCAGGGCAGGCTCTGATAACCACACCACCAACCACACCTCCATTCAAAGAGATAACAGCCAACTTACACAGAAGAAAGACATGGCAACCAGCCGTACTAAAAACAGACCTTGTGAAAAAATTATTAGATGCACACAGTCTACACAAGAATGCTTCAACTTAAAAAAAAAAAAAAAAGCTCTTTAGGATCAAATAGTAACTGATATTCCTTCACCCATAGAGCCAAAGAGATATAAGAAAAATGAAAAAGAGGAATCACTCCCAATTAAAAGAACAAGAGAAAGCCCCTGAAAGAGTGATCAAGGAAATAGATTTCGACCATCTACTAGATCATGACTTCAAGATGGGGGTGACAAAAGCACTGAAGGAAAAAAGACAGACTATGAAGATAGACAGAGAATACTATAAAAAGGAAATAGGAAATATAAAGAAGAGTCAATTAAAAACAGAAAACTCAGTTGCTGAGATGAGTCAAGCTAAAGGCAGTCAAAAGAAGATTAGATAATGCAGAGAGACAAATAAGTGACATAGAAGACAGGACAAAAGAAATCACCCAATCAGAATGGCAGGCAGAAAAGCAATTGAAAACAAATGAAAGTAATATATGAGACCTATGGGATAATATAAAGCTTGCCAATCTATGCATAACAGGGGTCCCATAAGAAGAAAGAGCAAATGAGATTGAAAAGTTATTTGAAGAAATCATGGTGAGAAACTCCAAACATAAAGAAGGAATCAGATAACCAAGTACAGGAAGCACAGAGGATCCCAGACAAGAAGAAACCAAACAGTCCTACAATAAGACATATTATAATTCAGATAGGCCAAATTTAAAGATAAAGAAAGGATTCCAAATGCAGCAAGAGAAAAACAAAGAGTGAGTTGCAAGGAAACCCCCATAAGGCTTTCAGCTGATTTCTCAACACAAACACTGCTGGCCAGAGGGAGTGACATTATATATTCAAATTCTCAATAAGAAAAGCTGCAACCTAGGATACTTTATCCAGCAATGCTATCTTTAGGATAGAAGGAGAGATAAAGAATTTCACAGACAAGAAAAACTAAAAGAATTCAACAATATTAAACCTATCCTAGAACAAATATTGAAAGTTCTACTCTAGATATAAAAGAAGCAGAAAGCTATAGAAAGGAGAAAACCATAGTTGGAACTGTGATAACTACAATGAGTTGCAAGAGAATAAACATGAAGCTATAAAAGAGGACATCAAAATCATTAAAGGTGTTAGAGGGAAGCAGGAAAATACAGATTTTTTTTTTTCTTTGCTCTTTTTAGCATGTGTTTGAGCTTATTACCAGTTCAAAGCAAACAGATATAGTAATGGGTCAATATACTTGAAAAACAGAGTAATCACAAATCAAAAGCATACATTAGAGTCACAAAAAATGAAAAGAAACCAAGACAATACAAAAGGAAATTATCAAACCACACACGCACAAAAATGAAAAGAACAAAGAGGAAATACCAAATCAAGTGGAAAACTTAGCTCAAAATGGTAATAAACACACATCTATCAATAATTACCATAAATGTCAATGGACTAAATGTTTCAATCAAAAGACAGAGTGGCAAATTGGAAAATAAAACAAGAGCCTACAATATTTTTCCTACAAGAGACCTAGTTTAGGGTGAAGGACACACATAGATTAAAAGTGAGTGGATGGGAAAAGATATTTCATAAAAATGGAAATGACAAGAAAGCTGGAGTAGCAATATTCATATCAGACAAAATAAACTTTAAAACAAAGGCCGTAAGGAAAGATAAAGAAGGACACTATACAATGATTAAAGAAGCAATACAAGATGAGGATATTATACTCATTAACATATATGTACCCAAAATACCTAATGTACCTAAATATGTCAAGCAAATGTTAACAGACATAAAGAGAGAAATTGATAGGAACACAATAATAGTAGGAGACTTTAACACCCCATTAACATTATCAGACAGATATTCCAGACAGAAGCATCACTGTTTACATTAGCCATAATATGGAAGCAACCTAAATGGCCATCAACAGATGATTGGATAAAGAAGTTATGGTTTATTTATACAATGGAATACTACTTAGCCATAAAAAAGATAAAATAATGCCATTTGCATGGTCCTAGAGATCCTCATTCTAAGTGGGCCATAAAGAGAAAGAAAAATACCATGTGATAACACTCATATGTGGAATCAAAAAAAAAAAATCCAAATAAAGAAGCCACTAATGAACTCATCTACATAACAGAAACAGATTCGCAGATATAGTGAAAAAACTTGTGGTTACCAGGGAAATGAGGGTGAGAAGGGATAAATTTGGAAATTTGAGATTTAGAAATATTAACTACTATATTAAAAAATAGATAAAAAACAAATTTCTTCTGTATAGCACATATGTATATACACATATATATATATATATGACTGACATTACGCTGTACACCAGAAATTGACACATTGTAACTCTCTATACTTCAATAAAAAAAAAATGCAGCTCTTTATAGTTTTGGTGGAAATTAATGGCATACTAGAATAAAAGACACAATAAACCAGAAATTTCTATTTTTATTTATTTTATTTATTTTATTACTAAATAATATTTATTAATGCTAAATATTATTTTACTAATATTTCTATTTTTATTTATATTATGTCCCTTATACTTAGAACAATGTTTAGCACAGAATAAGAAAGTGAATATTTGTATAATAAATAAATGTCTGAATAAAAAAATGAATAATAGAAGTATACAATTCTATGATTGCAAAAACTGCCTCAATTCCAGGAAGAACATATTACATTTGTTATAATGTAGTTAATTAGCTAGCTAACTTAGCAGATGAATAATTCTGGGGTCTGGCATCACAATTTATTTGAAATGATTTTAAGATGGCATAAACACACACAGTATTTATGCATTTATTCTGGAGAATTAGGTGAACAAATTCCAGTTTCACTTCTGCGAAACTCATTAATTAGAAGAATAAAAACTTGAAAATAAAACTCTCTTCCTTTTGTTTAATGTCATACTTTCAAGAAAATTGAAGATCTGTTAGTAAACCTTTCCTTATTTTTTTAAACAAAAGAACAAGAACAAAATTAAACATATAGGCAAATATATTGATGTTGTCATATATATTATACTTTAAAGAACTGGCCCTAGTTTCTCCAAATTATAATGAATTGCCCATTCTGTCTTCATGCTTTCACCATCTTTATCATTTTCTACCACTTTACTTTTATTTTGTTCTCTTAAATTTCCCCTTTCTCATTTTTTCTATCTTTCCTGCATAAAATCATAAAATATATTTCCTTTGCAAGTCCCAGGTTTTCATTCCTTACCACAGTTGCAGGCTAGGAATGTAAATCTCAGCCAGATTTTGCGATCAACCTCCCCAAAGAAAAGAAAAATATATATATTTTTGTAATTGTAATATACAGCAACAAATTGAATTTTATGCAAGTTTTCTTCTTTTATAAGCCTTCTAGAAAAACCAATTTATCCATAAACTCTTCATGGAATCAGGGTCAGATTTATTATTTGTTAACTAATTCCTGCTAGAATTTTGTTGAACCTTAGCAGTTAATAACTGCTAGTTGTCATTTATCAGCTTCCCTCACCAGCTGATTCAACTACCTAACTTTCTGTGTGGCTATAATTTTTCCCCTCAGATTTATCTCCCTATTAGTGTCACCCAGAACTCATCATAGCATGAATTTCTAAGAGAGAAGTCACATACACCAAATACGGTCCAAAACTAGATTTTTGAGCTTTAACACTTCAGATTTAATTTTTTTATTTAGATGCATGAGTTGTTTCAACTTCCAAATTTTTGCTCTTTCTAGCATGAGTGATAGACAAGTGACACATGGATGACTATTCTTTCAGATGATCCCAGCTCCCAACTTTTAAACTGTCCCAATACTAAGTGTTTCCCAACGTCCAAGGTCCAGATTCCTTACTCACAGAAACAGTAGAATAATAAATGACCACCTCACTTTCCTAAATTGTGGGGTAATTTTTATACAGCATAGTAATAACACTAGGCACCTAGAGTTTTATCAATTTTATTGATCTTTTTAAAGGACAATTTATGGTTTCTGCAAAATCTAATTGTGTGATGTTTCTATTTTGACTTATTTTATTAGTTTTTCTTGAACTTTACTTACCTTGGATTTAATTTGCTCTTCTTTTTCTGTTTTTGTTTGCTTGTTTTTTGCTTTTTTTTTTTTTTAATGTGGAAACATCTTTTCTAACACAGGCATTTAAAGCTATAAATTTCTGTCTAAGTTTCTCTCCAACAGATACTAGTATATTGTACTTTGACATTAATTCAGTTTAAAAGGTTTTCTAATTTTCTTTGGGGTTCATTGGCCTGTGATTATTGACATGTTTGTTACTTAATTTGCAAATAGAGATTTGGAAGATATATTTTCTCATTGTTCTCTGTTAATTCCCTTGTTGTCTGAGAAAACATTTTGAATTATTACAATGCTTTTACATTTTTTGAGACACTTCCAGCATATGGTCTTTTATGATAAATGTTCCACATAGATTAGAATAAAAAAATCTACAGTTTTGAAGTAAACTGTTTTATAAAATCGCTTTATACATTAATTTTGTTGCTAGTTTTGTTTATTTTCTGTATCCTTTTCCTCTACATATTCTAGCAATTACTGAGAGATACCTTCAAATGTTTGTGAACTTGTGTCTTTAATCTCTTTAGTTCTATCAGTTTATGCTTCATGCATTTGAAACTTTGTTATTAGGTGCATACACATTTTGGATTGTTACATCTTAATGAATAGATCTACTTATCAAGTTGAAGAGGACTTCTTTATTTCTGATAATACTCTTAATCTTGAACAATCTTCTGACATTAACGTAGCTTTTTACTCTTTCTTATGGATTTATTCATCAATTTTAGACTATACTGTAATATTGTTACTCTCTCTTTTGGTCATTTCTTTTATATATATGTTGGAAGATATTCTTTTCTCTACATTTTTATTAATTTTTTGGTTTTCTAATGTTTAATTTCTCTATGCTGAATATTGAGCAATTTTCTTGTTATAGCTTCTAAATCACTGATTGTCCTGAATTACAATGTCCTAATTTCTTGTTTATGCTCCATCATTTTTAAAATTTATTTAAATTACTCTATACTATATTGATTTTTTTAACAAATAAGCCTATTTTAGTCACACTCTGAATTTTTGTTTGAATTTGATGTTTTCTAGTTTATCTATTTACTCTTTTTACTAATGGTTTCTTTCATATACTTCTCAATGTGGCAGCTGGTTGAATCTACTCTTGATTTATTTCCACAATGTATTTTGATGTTTCTTTGTGAAATGTTCTAATAGAATTGGTTTGCATACTATAAATTACCAAAAGTCAGAAGTTATCTTTCAGATCTGTTATGTATTTGCTTCTAACAAGTACCCTAGCCGTAACATCAACCAATGAGCAATATTTATAATACTTATTTTGGGAACACTCACATTATATAGCTAGTATATTTATTATTGTAGTACAATGTGCATACAATAAACTAAATCAACTTTAAGGATATTACTAAATAATTTTGATAAAACAACCATGCAACTAACACCCAAATAAATTTTATAAAACAACCATGCAATTAACACCCAAATAAAAATATAGATTTCTGTCATCCAAAAAGTTCTTCTCATTCCCTTTTTCATCCAATTTCCCAAACTATTCACAACCAAGGAAACACATGTATGTTTTCTATAATTATAATTTAAAATTGTCTTGCCTTGAATTCCAAGGAAAAAGCAACAGAATTTCAAATGAAAAGAGCAAGATTTACTTTTATGGCTGCCTTGCTTTAATCAGCATAATGTTTTGAGAGTCATTCATGTTGTTGTGTATGTTACTAGTTTGTACATTTATATTCCTGAGAAGTAGTCCATTTACTGAATATATCATATTTTGACAATCCATCCAGTCATTGATGGACATTTGCATTGTTTCCAATTTCAAGTTATACTGAATAAAGCAATTATGAAGATTGTTCTCCAAGTTCTTGTGTATGAAAATGTTTTTATTTCTCTTGGGTAAATACCTAGGTTTAAAAATTCTATGCTATATGATAATTGTCTTTAACTTTATCAGAAAGTGTCAAACTATTTTTTCAATGGATTGTACTGTTTTACATTACTAATAGAAATATCTGAGAGTTCTCCTTGTTCCACATTCTCAATAACAATTGGTATTAACAATCATTTTAATTTTAGCTATTTCACTGGCTGTATGGGAGTACCTCTTTGTGGAAATTTTAATTTTGCTTAATGAAATGGACACTTATATAAAGTTTATTATTTAGGTTTCAGTTCTCTGAGTGCTAATAACCACATAAAGCCCTGTGACCAGTTCCACAATCAAGATATAGAGCAGTTCTTTCCCCACCTCCCCCAATACCCTATAGGCATTTTTTAGACAATATACCACTTCCTGCTTCAAACCCCTGGCAAAAACTGGTCTGTTTTCTGTTCCTAAAGTTTTACTTTTTCAAAATATTATATAAATACATTTATATACTATGTAACATTTTGAGTTCGGTTCCTTTCACTTAGCCTGATGAAGCTGAGATTAATCCATGGTATTGCATGTGTTAGTAATTGGTTCTTTTATTGCTGAGTGATACTTGATTGTACAAATGAACTACAGGTCGTTCTACCATTCACCAAATGAGGGAAATCCATGTTGTTTTCAGTTTTGGAGTAGTTATAAATAAATTATGTGCTTATTTACATTCATTGAATTCCTAGGTTTACCGAGTCAATCACGTTTTAGTTAAGGCATTGATGAGGAAGGAGTGAGACCTTGAATTTTGGGATGGAGACATCAGATCAGAAACACATAGAGTTGAGAATATCACTCCATTGAACCTCCTTTGTCAATAAAACAGCCTTATTTCCTGTGCCTGAAGAGGCTGAAAAAAAACAGGTTAAAAATAGAACATCAGAAACATTTATAAACAACATGCAAATGTTGTTCTCAAAATAACAAAATAACATGAAAAAACAATGTTCTTCATGGTTAGGCATGGTCTTCTGTTAAACCTTAATCCAAGACTTTGAAATTCAGAATAGCAAAGTGTTAAGACTACTCAATAATTGGAAATAGCCTAAAATGTGTCACATATGAGACATTAATGTTTTATTCCCTACCTTAGTTTTTTATGGATTACTGGTTTAGCATTTGGGAAAGTAATCATAGATTTTAGGTAGTAAAAAGGGTCATGGCAACCAAAATTTCTCTTATTACTGTCTCATCACAGACTTTAATCACAGCGTTTTCTTGACTAGTTCTGTTTTGTGCTAAATCACTAAATCTAAGGCACTGCTATCTCAGGTGTGCAGCTGCAGTTCCCTTATCTGAGCCTACTGCTGAATACATAATAATGTCCCTCTCTGTTCTCTCCCTGCCCCTTCATTGGAGAGCCTAAAGAGGCTCTCTACATTTTTAGGAACAAAGTTTCTTTTATTTAATGTTTTGAGATAACAGAGAAAATACAAAGAGAAGAGGAATTTTAATCCAGGAACCAAGAGTCAAAACTTAGCCTTACCCCCATCTTGGGCAATAAACAAAAATTGCTCCACAATTTTGAAATGAGTATTGTAATATCTATCATATTCTGTTATTTTGATTAGTAAATGATGTACTGCATGTACCAGTATCTAGCCCAAACACTGACCACTTATTAATTAAAACTATACACACTGATAAAATACAGAATTAAGTGAGATTTATCTCTAGAATGCAAAAATGTTGCAATATCCAAACATCAATAAATGTGATACACCATATTAATACATTAAAGAATAAAAAACATATGGCCATCTCAATAGATGCACGAAAAGCTTTTGACAAAATTCAACATCTATTTACGAGTAAAAAATTCTCAACATAGTGGGTATAGGGGGTACATAATTCAACACAGTAAAGGCCATATATAACAAACCTGCAACCAACATCATACTCCACAGTGAATAGCTAAAAGCGTTTCTTCTAATATCAAGAACAAGATAAGAATGGCCACTCTCACAACTTTTATTCAACATATTATTGAAAATCCTAACCAGAGCAATCAGTTAAAAAAAGAATATAAAAGGTAGGCAAATTGGAAAGGAAGAAATAAAACTGTCACTGTTTGCAGCTGATATGACTCTATATATAGAAAATCTTAAAGACTAGTAAAGAATTCAGTAAAATTGCAAGACACAAAATTAACACACAGAAACCTGTTGTATTTCTATAAAGTTACAACAAGGTATCAGAAAGAAAACAATACAATTTGCAATCACATCAAAGATAATGAAATACCAAGAAATAAATCTAACAAGCAAGGTGAACAGTTGGTACTCGAAAAACTATGACACTGATAAAGTGAAGACAACAAAACAAATGGAAAGATATGTCCTGCTCATGGATTGGAAGTACCAATACTGTTAAAATGACCATACCACTCAAGGCAATCTACAGATTCAGTGCAGTCCCTACTATTAAAAAGTTAATGGTATTTCTCACAGAACTGGAACAAAGAATCCTAAAATTTGTGCAGAAATACAAAATACCTTGAATAGCTAGAACAATCTTGAGAAGGAAGAACAAAACTGGAGGTATCTCACGCCCTGATTTCAAACTATACTACAAAGATACAGTCATCAAAACAGTATGATACTTGCACAAAAACAGGCATGGAGAACAATGGAACAAAATAGAGAGCCCAGAATTAAACCCACACTTATGTGATCAATTAGTCTATGACAAAGGAGGCAAGTATATACAGTGAGCAAAAGACATACTCTTCAATAAATGGTGTTGGTAAAACTGGAGAGCTACATGAAAAAGACTCAGACTGGACTACTCCCTCACACCATATGCAAAAATAAACTCAAAATAGATTAAAGACTTAAATGTAACATCTGAAACCATACAAGAAAGCATACCTAGTATACTGTTTGACATTGGCCTTAGCCGTATTTTTTCTTGAATCTATCTCCTCAGAAAAGGGAAACAAAAGCAAAAATAAACAAACAGAACTACTTAAAACTAAAAATCTTTTGCACAGTGAAAGAAACTATCAACAAAACATAAAGTCTGCTTACTGAATGGGGGACAGTGTTTGCAAACAATATATTTTGAAAAAGGGTTAGTATCCAAAATATACAAAGTATTCATTAAAACTCAACATCAAAAAAACCAAACAACCCAGTTGCAAAAATGAGCAGAGGACCTGATGAGATCTTTTTCTAAAGAAGATATACAGATGACAAACAAGCACATGAAAAGATAATCACTGATAATAAGGGAAATGCAAAAATGCAAACCAAACCACAAGGAGGTACTATAATAGGGAATAATAAATCTGGATTTGGATTTATTATCCATATTGGATTTGTTTCTTTTACTTTAATCTTTGTATTCTATTGCTTTTACTACTAGTGAATCACTAAAGAGATGTTGCCTAACAATACCATCTCATACACGTCAGGGTAATTATCATCAAAGAATACAAAGAGCAGGTGTTGGCAAGGATGCAGAGAAAAGGGAAGCTTCTTGCACTGTTGTTGGGATTGCAAATCAATGCAGCCATTATGGAAAACAATATGAAGTTTCCTCAAAAATTAAAGATCAAACCTTTGAATGATGGATAAAGATATGGTGGTATCTATATAGAACTGAATATTACTCAGTTATTAAAAAATGAAGTCTTGCCATCTGTGGATGACATGGATGGATCTAGAGTGCATTATCTTAAGTAAAAAAAGTCAGACACAGACAAACAGTGTATGATCTTATTTATATGTAGAGTCTAAAAAGTGAACAAAAGAAAATGAAAACAGACTGATAGATACAGAAAACAGATGGTTGGATGCCAAAAAGGAGAGAGGTTGGGGGGGGGGGGATGAAAGAAGTAAAGGGAATTAAAAGGGATATACTTCCAACTTTATAATAAATAAGTCATAGCCATGTAATATATACCTTTAGGAATATGATCAATGATACTCTATGGAGATAGATGGTTACTATAATTATGCTAGTGACCATTTCATAACATATTCAACTGCCAAATCTTTATATAGTTTACTTGAAAAGTATAATATAATATTATATGTAAACTGTATTATATGTAATATAACATATAAACTATATTTAAATTTAAAATTAAATTTACTGAAGCAGTCAAGAACAATAGAAGTCTTTCTGTTTGGTCACATTCACAGCAGTTTTTAATGTATTATTTTACCTGATTTTCAAATTTCATTTAAAGTTACCTTTTAATTGAGTCATTTAAAATGAATTTTGTTATGAGGATTCATAAATTTGCAATATTAACATGTGGGTGACTTTTTAGAAAGTCTGGATTGGAAGTGTCTAACTTCTTTCCTGTTAGAAAGAGATTGTGGCATTAAATGTTATCACCATTTAAAGTACTGTTTGTCCGTATTAAACAAAAGGGATGGGAGGGTCTTTTCAAATGCCTATCTGGAGTGGGAAAGACCTCTCTGACAGGGACATTGCTCTCCACTTTTTCGCTTCTGTAAAACAGCTTGCTTCTAGGAAACCAAAACTTACAATTGGTTCCCAAAGCTGACTCCTATTTGGTCCATTTCTAACACCTAATTTGCATTTACCCCTAAAATTCCATTGGTTCCCAAAAGCTCACTCCTGATTCATCCATTTCTAACACCTCATTTGCATATGGTGCCAACTTAATCAAAACCTAAAACCCTATAAAACCCTGTGTAAACCTACAGATGGGGTCCAGAGCCTGGAGTGTTAACTCTTTTGGGCCTGCCAGCATAATAAACCTAAGTTCTCCAACCCTCCGAGTGTCGCTTGGTCTCTCGATGGGATTCCGTCTTCTGTAAAACTCTAATTCCTCTGCTGAAGAATCGTTTTTGTTAAAAGGATAATGTAAGCTTTTTAATTGATCCAAAGTAATGGGTCAAATAAAGTTTTGCTGCAACAGTTACTAGAACCCTACCACTCTGTAGGATATGCACATTAATTCTAAATATTTAATTTTAAACTAATTTATTTTATCTTTATTTTCAGAAGTCAGAGACATTAAAATCATAATTTAATTTCAGGTTTATTTCAATATGATTATTATGTTACTTTGCTTGAGCTACATAAATCTGAATATAATAGAAACACTTGATAAACTCCAATCAAGAAAAGATTAGTGATGCGAGCTGAACATTTAAAAATTTCTTATCAAAGCTATTGAAATACTTAACTGTGTGACTGAATTAATATCTTTGAAATCAATGATAGTGAAAATACATTTGTGCTTATTCAGTGCTGGAAGAGAAATTAGTTAAGAATGAATTAAAATTTAATGTATGCAACTCTACCTTTTAAGAAATGCTAAATAGATTTCATATTTGGAAAATTCTACATAATAATAGTAGATATTACTATCAAGAGTATAATTTAATGACATTTAGCCAATATTGTTAACTAGATATCATATTCTAGAAAATTTTTTTTAAACTAATGTGGAATTACTATGCCAGTAAAATCTTTATCTTCTTTCAACACAGTTCTTAGGTCTATTACTCCAGGTCATCAGGACTCTGGGAAAATTAAGAAAATAATTAATTTTGAGAAATGTCTTACATATGTATTTTCCAGTATTTTATTCTCCCTCCATCCTGGTGAAACCATGTTGGAGCAAATCTTCATAATCTCACTGTAGCTACATGTCTAAAAACTAAGCCTAGGTAACACAATCTTTTCTTAATGGGAAAATAATTTTTTTTTTCCTGAATCTGGGAATCCATGTGTAAATTCACAAAACCAAATTTGGGTGGGAGATTTAAGACAAGAATCGTGATTGACTGTGGTGGACTTTGTAGAGAATTGACCTTTCTTAAACTGGGTAGAGTTGTTACAATTAAATTTATATATGAATTTTTTAGATGGAGAACTAACTAATGAAATAACAATAAAAACAGTAGGCAAGATACTAGGGTTAGAAATAATCAGCTCAACCTACGGACTTATTATTTACAGAACCACGGGAAATTTCCCTCAGCTCTTTGTGTCTCAGTTTTCTCATTTTCCAAATAACGATGATAGTACTTAAACCAGGGTTATCAGAGGTGAATGAGACAATAACTATAAAGCACTTAAAAGAGTATCTCACACATAGTGAACTTCATATTTACATGCATTTGGTAAAAACATAAAGATCCAGAGATCAGAGAGCTAAAAATAGGATGCAGGTAAGCTTAGTATATTTAGAGACAAGGATACCACAAAGCACAGGCTGGGCAATACATGAGTTATGATGAGATAACATTATGGAACCTCTCTCCGTAGCCAGATGAGCCCCCTACATACTCTCAGCTAATTAAAATGATAAAAGAAAATGAGAAAAATGGCTAAGCAAAATGAAATGTAAGGGTTAAACTGCCCAAGACTGACCCCTGTAAACTAATCCCCCAGGGGAGGGAAGTTGGCCTCCTGCAGAACAGAACATTTTAGGAAATGAGGTCTATTCCATGAAACCAGATTCAACTTAGTGATTAAGGCAGTCATTCCTGGTAGAAGGCTGAGAGGGCAGGTCAGGGCTAAAAGCCACAGTCACTACAGGATGTTTTAGACACTTGATCATGCCGGAGAAGGGACTGGGGTTGCAACTGAGGGTTAGAGGATGCAATTTCACTACATACTGCTGTAACCACAAGGCTTGTACTCAACCTACTGATGATGCTGGCTGAGGTGGAACTTGTGCCTTCCTAATCAAGCTGATTAAATGCTTCATAACTCAAGAGTCAGTGGTCCTCCCCAAAACTGTGACATTGCATCATGATCAGTTTATGTGTGCGCTTTTAGAATGCATCAGGCTGTGGACAAATCACGTATCAGCTATAACTCTTGTGTCTGTGAACTTCCCCCTCATGTGTTTACTGTCTGATCATTTACTCCTATTCTCTTGATCAAGATTTTAAGCAGAACCAAAGCTTGACCCACTGGCTTCCTTCACAGTTTCAAAATCATTGATGAACTGCAAGATATATAAGACATCTCATAGTGCTGAGGTAGCAATATTCCAGGCTATTACTCATGTCCACACTATAGTTAAAAACTCAGGATGCTGCAATATTAAGTACAAAGGAACATTCCCAAGAAGGTAGCTTGAGTCATACTGACCAGATAATCACAAGAGTTTTAATTTCCATAGTGAATGAATAGAAAAAAAAAAAAGTAGGAAAGGGGATGGAAGGAAGGAAGGATGGAAAGTAGGATACTGATTTCCTTTGCATAGGAAGGACTCTTGATTAAAGCAGGACTGGCAATTAAATTATATCCCTGATACACTTTCAACTTCAGTCCTTGATATAAATGGTGATTTATGATATCAGTGCAAGGATGGTAGTACAAAGGACCAAGAGAAATACCTTGAGAATAACATCCTGACCCATCTACTCTATAAGAATTGTTCAACCATTCATTTATGCATTCAACATATATTTTTGAATACTTATAATGTCCTTGGTGGTTTTCTAGGTACATGTGAACAAAACTATAAAGTCCTTGCCTTATGTAATCTTTATTTTAATGAGGGAAGGCATATAATAATTTTATTTATTTTTATGTTTCTATCTATATATAGTATATGTATGTGTGTGTATATATATGTGTATATATATATCAACTGTATGATATATCAGGTGATAATAAATGCTAAGAATAAAAAGAAAGCTGGATAAAAAGAGAATTTATTGATATTTAAATTTCAGATATTGTTATGGGAGAAGTCCCCTCTGAACGTGTGAATCTTGGGCAAAACATTGTAGGAAGAGATACTGTGATACAGAGAGGAGTATCCTAGTTAGGGGGAAGAAATATAGAACAAAGTCCCTAGGACAAGAGCATAAATGTTACAAACTGAGTGGAAAACAAGGAAGCAGAGTGGAGGCCAGGAGAATGGCAGAAGGTGGGGAAGTTAGCCAGGAGCAAGGTGATATAGGACCCTGAGTGCCATGCTGAGGATTGTTTTCTCATTCTGAATGAGAAGGGCAGACATTGGAGGATTTCAAACATATGACTGTTGTGACTATAATCTTACTGAGCTGCATTTTAGAATAATCATTCAATAGTCTGTAGAGAGAACACACTGAAACTATTGAAATAGTTTAGATGATAATGGCCTGGACCACACAGGAGAGCACTGAAGACTATGAGCAGTAGTTAATTCTGATTATGTCTTTAAGGTATAGGTAACAGGATTTGCTGCTAGATTATTGGGGATATGCAAAAATGTTTATAAATACTAAAAGAGTTTAGGATGCAACTGTGCTGTGGTTTTGTAAGTGTGGGTGACAAATTTAGCCTTCAATATCAATATACAAATTGATGCTTAGTATTTAGGTTTAATAAGATGTTACATAACTATATCAGTTAGCTGTGACAAGAGTGCTCAGTTCAAGTTTCATAAATTCTCCAAAATGTTAAAAAAGTGAAGTGCAAAAGTATATATAACTTCAGAGAAAAAAGGAAAAAAAGGAAGTACCTGATAATACATGATGTATTCCTTCTCATCTCTCAACATAGTAAATTAATTGCTATTAAAGAAATGTGTATATATATATATATATATATATATATATATATATATATATATATAAAATGTCCTAGGAAAAGTTGAATTTCTGTTAGCATTACTGTTTGGATGATAAATAGGTAAACCATTTTGAGGAACGGATAGATCCTTATGAGTTTGAATTAGCAACCACCTTAGAAAAACCTGATGTAGATTTTTCAACGAACATCTATACCAAGAAAACTGAAGAAACTGACTCTCCTACCCATAGATCATTGGACAAACCACCCCAAAAGACAGACCTGATTCGTCACTTTCCAGAAAATATCTGCCACGTACATAAAAGTGAATAGATGCTGAGTTTACCCCTTCTTTGTGGGAAAACTAAACTAAATATGATCTGCATTAAAAATTTATGGATTTATAACTATGCAGTCAATCAAGCAGGATATTTTCAGAAAACAAGCCAATAATAAAATGCTAATGTTCACTCACAAACATTACTTTCTGCATTACCAGTCTAAAAGTAGTAGAATTTAGTGAGCTCCTGTCCTCTTATTGAGACTACAAGTACTGTTTCTAATGTATAAGGTGATAGACCCAGTGAGATGATGAAGACAAGAATTCTGCTCAGGGGAGTAAATAATTAATTATAATACAACACAGAAAATACTGTTGTAGATGTGGGCATTAGGATTCTTCACAAGTGGCACAAAATTAAACTCTCACCTTTTAACCACATTATAAGGCTTACCCTTTCTCATTGCTTTTGAAGTTAGTAGAGATCATTTGAGGTGCTTCGGTCAATGAATGTGAAGGTAGTGACTTTGGTCACTTCTGGTTATAAGTACTAAGAGCCAGACCGTGATCTACCCTGTCACTTACTTTCTGACACACTGACTGTCAGGGCACAGCTACAGACATAGCCTCCATTATCTGGGTTCCTATAATGAGCAGAACCCCCTGCCAATTTCCATTGGTTTTGTAATGTAACCAAAGAGTTAGCTGCTATTGTCTTAAGAACTGACACGTAGAGATGGTGCTTGAATAAATCAGAATACGGTCATTATTCAGACTAAAGACTTTGAGGAAAAGATCTTGAAGTAAAACTTCTCTGAGCTGAACCTTAACAACGAGTAAGGAGTAAGGTGAATGGACAGGATGGTGGCCTTATATAAGCCATATGAAAAAGAAAGAGTGTTATGCTCAGGAAACTGTGCATAGTTCATCATGACTGGAAGGTTAACATCAGTATACTGTCAACAGGGAATCCTGGAAAAATACTCAAGGATCAAATCATGTGGGCCTTTTTTGATAGGTTTATTTTTAGTTACTCATTTTTCTAGAGACTACTATTTAAAGCATACAAAACAGATTTAAAATATAATAAACACTATGTACCTGTTATCCACCTTAAAAATTGAAGATATACTAAAAGCTCCCTGTGCATAAAATTTTTCAGTCACCTCCCTCATCAATACAAGTAACAATTATCCCAAATTCTACTATATAGCTATGCAACCCTCGTAAACAATATATATTACTATTTTGTCTTTGTGTAGATTATAAGCACTTATATTATGCCATATTTATTTTCCTTTTTATTTCATTTTTTGGAAAATAGTCTGTATTCTTATATAAATGCAAGACATTCATTTAAAATGTTGCATAGTACTCAATTATTTGATGATATCATTTTTTTTTTTTTTTCTATTTGGTGCTCTGAAAAGTGTGGTTTAGGTCATTTACCATTTTTCACTAGTACAAACAACATAACACTGAATATTTTGCAAGTTCCCCTGGTAGATGTATGCAAGAGTTTATCTAGGATATATACCTGAGTGTAAAATTACTGGGTCTAAGGATTTGTGAATCTTCAAATTAACCAAATGTTGTTAAATGAAAAGAGACATTTAGACTTAAACCAGAAGCCAGAGGAAACTCTTGAAGGATGTTTAAGCAAAGCAATTAGCATGATAAGAGTTCTAGTTTAGAAACCTCTGGCAGCAATATGCAAACTCGATTGGAGTTGACCAAAAACTTTTGAAGAACTGAATAAGGCAGTGCCCAAAGTAGATTGTCAAGAAGAGGAGAATCAGCAGATATTAGGTGGCTAATGGGGGAAGAGAGAGATGTTGAATTTGGACTCTTTCCCTAGCATTAACTCTGAGTTTCTTCATGTACTTAGTTAGTTGATTATTGTTTCTATTACTTCAGGTATTAAGTTGAAAGCACAGTACTGTGTATTCCTAACCAACTATGCGTAAGACATTTCTTTTAGTTCTTTGTAAGGGCACGTTGCAACTGCAAGAGTCACTTGTTTAAAGGCATATTGACTAAATTTAAATCTGCCTCATCGCTTATGTGTAACTTCTCTTTGCTTTTGTTTCTTTTTCTGTAGAACAGTGATAATAATGCTTATCTCATGGGGTTGTCATTAATATTAACTGAGGTAATATTTAGCATTTATAGAACATATGCGGCATATAAGATAGGGGTTGACACTGATAAGTGGCATCTACTATGATTATTCTAATCTCAAACTCAATTGTGAAAGTAAATGAGAGCAACTTCCACTGAAGAAATTGAGACCCAGAAAGTCTGAGGAACTTAGCCAGAAGTTGAGCTAGAAATCAGAGGATTTGGGATATGAAAACTATGCTCCTCCCACTATGCCACATTGCCCATAAATTTTCTCTTACTTTTCAGGTTTCCTTCTCTCCCTTTCTTTTATGGCAGGAATCCCACAGACTGAATACACTGAATCATCCTTCACCTTTTTGTTGCACCATTACTCTAGTTGGTTATTTCTCATCCTTCAAGGTGTGTGTATATATATATATATATATATTTTTTCGCTTTCAAGAAAGGCAATTTAGGTGGTGTAGCTTTTTTCTAAATTCAAATCATACTGTTCTTAGGAGACACTCTAGATATGCAAAGGTTCTCAAATTTTACCTCTCCCCTCCCCAGTTAAAGAGAAAACAAGTTAATCTTCACCAATGTGTATGTGGGAGAATTAGAGGATATAGAAGCTGCACACCAATATGAATCCAGTGTTTGTAAAACTCTATCTGAATATGGAATCATAGAATATGCTTAGTTTGCAAAGGATTTATGGATTTAAAAACATGCATTTTTGACTACTCTAGCAAGATAGAAGAGTTAATTGTGTCAGTGGTCCAGATGAATAGATGAAAATAAGAATTAAATGAATACATTTACTGACGGTTAAAAAGTTAAAATACATCCCTATATATTCATGATTTAGTTCTGGCTATTATTACTCCTGGGGATCTCCTTCAATTTTGTTTGCAACTGTTTACTTTGAAATTCAGTGATTTGTGGTAGACCACATGATGAGTTACTTCATTGGTGCAACTTTCAAGTGAAAAGATGTCTTAATGTTGCCTTTTATCAATGCCAATACTGGGCAATGTCTGGAGATATTTTTAGTTATCATAACTTTAAATGAGTGCTGCAGACACATAGACATAGAGGCCAGGGATGCTGCTGAACATCCTCAATACACAGGACATCTGTTCCAGCAAAGAATTAGCTATACCAAGTCCTGAGGTTGAGAAAATCTGTCTTGTATTTAGAACAGGTTGGAGTTAATCCTCTCATCTTTGATCATTATGGTGTTTCATTCTCTGTACTCCTTGGGCTCTCAAAGCCAGTCTGTCCCCAATACAGAAAGCATTAATTTGTGTGTGTGTGTGTGTGGATACCAGGTGCTAAAATGATGTTTAAAAAATAATAAACAGGTGCACCACTGCTCAATTACAAATAGAACATTGATACACACTCATTGCTCATATTGTCCATTTGATATTAAAACATGATATGATAAATGGTCACATAGTTAATTATTTCACTACAACCTCAAAATTTAAAACACAGTTTTGGAAGCAATTAATCCACAGTGGATTAGCCCTTGGGAAAGATTTTGATAAATAAAATGTCAACATCTTTGGCATAGAAATCTAACAGTTCCCAATACAGGTAGGCTCTCTTATAACCTGGATATCTTGCATTCCTTATCTTTCTCATTTCTTTTACTGTCACCAACATTATAAAGAACAAGGAACATTGTTCAGGCAAGAAAAAAATACTGATTTTTTTTCTAACCCGCCAACTATTGATTTCTCTAATATTTCCAAAGTAATGCTTTCATGACTTCTTATTTAAGAAACTAAAGCTTGGATCAAAGTATGTGTCTACATTACATGCATCTGTGGGCTACATCTCATTTATGCCCTATCATTTCTCATCACATTATTGCATTTGATCTGTCTTTCCTCTAAGACATTCTCCTCCATGTTACTAGTTATAAATATAAACACAGAGCTCCAAGCATGTTAGTCATATATTTTAGAACTTTGAATTTTACTCCCTTGCCAGTAGGATAAAATACTTAGTGGAATGCCTAAAACTATTTTCTTTCTGGCACCAGCCAAACTGTCTCATTTTATCTCCTATTAGTTTCCTTTCCTATTCTGTTTTAGCTGTATTTAAAAGTTGCCATTTTTGAGCAAACTGGGCAATTATTTTTATTAATGGATTTTTCAAGACAAAGCTCAAACAACATCTCCTATCTCCTCTCTGAATCCTCTGAATCCAGTTTCCACTTTCTTAGAGTTTATCCCCTTTCTTCTCTATGTTCCAATAGTTAAGTGTAATAATACACACCATATCTTTACAACTATGATACTAACGACTGCTTCATTTTGACTTTAGGTCTACCTTAATCACTGTGGTCTCCCCTCAAACACTGTGGCTATATCTTATTCTCCCTTGGATTACAAGCACCTATTTTGTTGCTTTTAGCTGGTTTTCTAACAGTGTTTTTGGGTAACTTAATAAACATTTCCAAACTATTTATTTCATCTTTGCCATATTATTAACTTTCACCCAAGCATCTACCATTTGGGAAATAACCGGTTGTCAGTCTTTTTGCCATTGTGGCATTGATGTGTTTATCAAAAGAATAGATAAGAAGAAGACCCAAGGATGCCTGGCTCACCAAGTGAGTACCATCAGATAGAAATCATGTTCAATCTAAAAGTCATAATTTGTAGAGAAGATAGTCAGCTTATGCTTTTCTTTTCTCTTTAGCATATGTTGTGCAGTAATTTTGATGTATTAACATGTTTTTAATGAATCAGCAGCTCACTGTAAGGGGATATTATAAATGATTTTGAATATGAAGTGGTTATTATTATTCCATATGTATTTTATAAAGCATTAACATTAAGTGAATGTTGATAGAAAGGTCTTATGCAGTTTAGACATTTAATGTATTTGTAATACCTACTAGAAGTGGCATAAAATAAACTATCAATATTGAATAAATCTTTTGGCAAGATACATTATAAATTCTAAGTGACTGGGTCTAAAATATGCATAAAACATGGTGCTTATTATAGTAGTCTTAGACAGTTTCCTTTTTAAGAAGCCATTAATATTGTGAAGAACTGAAGTATACAGTAATGGGCTTTAGAGAAAGCCATCCATTAAGTCATTCTATATTTAACTAAGATAGAGTAAATTCCATAATTATAAATGCTCCCGCACACAAAAAAGGACTGAAGAGAAATTTTAGTTGAAAAAAATCTCTAGTGAAATAAATGGAAACCTCAAAGTGATTCAAGAAAATCCATTAGTCGCTCATCTTCTGTCTTGTGCTTCAGCACTCTGTCATTTGCTCGGTATCTACAGCAATACCATTTTCTATTCTTTTTTTCCCCCTTTTTTCATGTCCTAATCTAAAAAAAAATTTTTTTCACTCCAGTCACAGATTAAGCTCTCTGGGCATAACAGTCAATCAGATATAAGTTCAGAATTCCAAGTCTCCCAAATTTTTCCATGGTAATGATCTCAGCAAATTAATAAAACCTCATTAAACCTCAGTTCCCCCAGTTATAAAATGGGGATATGACAGTAACTGCACTATGAAATTGCCATAAATATTAAATGAAATGTGCTTAGAATGCCCTCATTACAGTAATTGTTCAATAAATGAATGAATGTATCACCATTTTCCCCACTTTTTTTTTTTTTGTATTCTAAATCAAGCCCCTAAGAAAACATTTTCTAAATGGAATACAGTTTTATGACAGATATTTCTCCATGACATGAGGTTGGATAAATTTCTAATTTTAACTTTTTGTTCATTTATATACAGGTTACTGATTGTTTAAACAATGTAGGTAAATAGGCAACTCTCCAAGCTGCACTGTCCAAAAGGTTAGCCTCTAGGCACATGTGACAATTGAGCAGGGAAATGTGGCTAGTCCAAACTGAGATATACTGGAATGTGTTACACGTATCAGATTTCAAAAACTGGGAGTCCGTTAAGTAAACTATGGAATATTTATGCAATGCAACAATGACGAAAATGTAACTCGAAGAAAAGAGTGAGATATCTCTGTGTATATTTAAAACTGAGTGATATTCGATATTTAAGGTTTAGTGAAATGTGAAAGAGAGAACTGTATTTGCTATTTCTTTTATTTGTGTGTATGTGTGTGTGTGTGTGTGTGTTGTGTGTAAAGAGAGAGATGGTGGGCAGATATTTGCATATAACAATACTAAAAGCAAAAAGTAAAACAATGTTAAATGTTAAAACAATCTTTTTAACCATAAAGAGGAGAAAATAGGGCAGCCAGATATAGAAACTAAACTTCTTTCAATATGTATATTGTTATATTGATATTTTTTGGAACCTACTGTATTTTACATAATTTTAAAACATAAACAACATGTGAAAAAACCCCAAAAAGCAGAAGCAAATGAAACAAGCCAATTGTGTCAAGCTGATGTTATAACTATGACATGAACAATTACAAATGACTGTAAAAGACTATAATTTGACTATATATCCCTAAATAGGTATGAGGTATATGCCCTAAGGACAAAGGTAAGTGCAACATTTTTAAAACTTTTCAGTTATATTGTTGTGGGCAGTCTTATTTTTGGTCTGAGACAATAGTATGCATCTTGCAGTACAAATGAAATGATTCTTTTTTGGCACCATTTAAGATTTTTGTCATGGAAGAAAGGAAATACAGGTGGCAGATGGAAGAGGTTAAATGACAACTCTGAAATCCAAAATTCATGAAGCACTTCCTGAAAATAAAATACATGCATCCTACCTCTGCTACACTGAAATGTCTCCTAAACGATGACAGAACCGGTGGTAATAGGTAAACATAATACCCAGATTGTGTCTCCAGCTCTCGTTTGCCACTAAAAGGAACTAGAGCACCCTGCAAACCTGTAATTTCAGGTCTAAAACAGGAAATATATAAGATGAACATGGATCATATTGGAATATAGAAAGCAGGAAATATTTCAAGCACTGTTTTAGCAGAGTTAAAAGGATTCAGGAGCTAATTAAAATAAGCTCCCACCGGCCCTAATAGGATATATTGATCAAGACCAATAATAATTGTGGTAGATTTAAACATATAAACTGTGTTTAAACTCTTGAATAACAATATAAATAAAAGAAAAATTAATCGGTATATCTATTGGTACATACAATGAAAGCAACTTATTTTTGAAACCAGTAAATAAAAGCATAAAAGATATTTACCTTAATTTCATATAAAAATTATAACTCTAGTATCTAAACTGTTGAACAGGGGAAGTTGTCTTTAGAAAACTATTTCAGCTAATAGATGAGGAAGGCATGACTGTATTTTTTCAGCCCCTAATGAAAAACTAAAGCCAGGCAATAGTCACCAATGACTGCTCACCAACGGCCAGATGTTATGCTCCTCCTGATGGAAGTATTCTCTCCCTCTTTCTCTCTCTCTCACACACACAAACACACACATACACAAAATCAAACCAAAATATGATCAAGCCTCAAGATCTAACTGCTAATTTACAGAAAGTGTAGGGAACAAACAAAAATGTTAATCAACACAACAGGGATGTAATCAGCACAATCCAGGTTGTGGGAAACCATGAGACAAACTTAATTTTGCCAACAAATTAAGTGCAAAGAAAAAACACATGGAAGAACCTATAAATTAAAAGATACTCACAAGATAATCATAAAAAATGAACTTCTTTGAATCATGTTTCAAAAGAAGAATATGTGTGTCTAAGCGTGTGGTGGGGTAGGGATGGGAGAATGGTGTTCTATGCACAAGCATACATGCATTGTGTGATAATTCAGGAAATTTGAATAATGATTGGATATCTGATGCCGTTAAGAAATCACTATGGTTATATCAATCACAACAAATATTATGGTTATGTTAATGAGAGTATTTAACTTTGGAAATACCTATATAAATATTTATTGATGAAATGATATGATGTCTGGGATTTTCTTAAAATATCCTGGGTCAGAAGTAAATATGAAACAAGATTCACTATGAGTTAAAGATTTGCAAATGTTAACCACCATATATAAAAAATGAGACAAGACATTATAAACCTCCTAGAAGAAAACATAGGCAAAACATTCTCTGACATAAATTTTAGCAATGTTCTCCTAGGGCATTCTACCCAGGCAATAGAAATACAAGCAAAAATAAGCAAATGGGACCTAATTAAACTTATAAGCTTTTGCACAGCAAAGGAAACCATAAGTAAAACAAAAGAACAACCTACAGAATGGGAGAAAATATTTGCAAATGATCCAACTGGCAAAGGTTTAATTTCCAAAACATGTAAACAGTTTATACAATTTAATAACAAAGAAACAAACAACCCAATCCAAAAATGGGCAGAAGACTTAAACACACATTTCTCCAAAGAAGACATATGAATAGCCAATAGGCACATGAAAAACTGCTCAATATTACTAATTATCAGAGAAATACAAATCAAAACTACAGTGAGGTTTCACCTCACACCAGCCAGAATGGCCATCATTCAAAAGTCCACAAATGATAAATGATGGAGAGGGTGTGAAGAAAAGGGAACCCCCCTACACTGCTGGTGGGAATGTAGTTTGATGCAGCCATTATGGAAAACAGTATGGAGATTCCTCAAAAAAATAATAGTAGACTTAACCATATGATCCAGCAATCCTTCTCCTGGGCATATATCTGGAGGGAACTCTAATTTGAAAAGATACATGCACCCCAGTGTTCATAGCAACCCTATATACAATAGACAAGAAATGGAATCAACCTAAATGTCCATCAACAGATAAAGAAAAATAAAGATAGTTGTGATATATTTATATAGTGGACTACTACTCAGTGATACAAAAAGAAAAAAGAAAAAGAATAAAATAATGCTATTTCCAGCAACATGGATGGACCTAGAGATAATAATTCTAAGTGAAGTAAACCAGAAAGAGAAAGAAAAATACTATGTGATATCACTCATATGTGGAATCTAAAAAAAAAGATAAAAGCAGACACTAATGAACTTATCAACAAAACAGAAACTGACTTGCAGACATAGTAAACAATCTTATGGTTACTTGGGGGAAGGGGATAGGAAGGGATAAATTTGGGGGTTGGAGATTTGCAAATGTTAACCATAAATAAAAGCAAATTTCTTTCATATAGCACAGGGAACTATATTCAATATCTTGTAAAAACTTTTAATGAAAAAGAATATGAAAACAAATATACACACACACACACACACACACACACACACACACACACACACATGACTGGGACATTATGCTGTACACCAGAAACTGACTATACTTCAGTCAAAGAATAGATAAAAACACATTTCTCTTTAGTACAGGGAACTACATTCAATATTTTGTAATAACCTTTAATGAAAAAGAATATAAAAATGAATACATGTATATATATGCATGACTGGGACATTATGCTGTACATTAGAAACTGACACATTATAATACTTCTATTAATTTTTTTAAAAGATGAATAATGGGTATATGGAAGTTCATTGCACTATTACCTGCACTTTCATATATATTTTACATTTTCCACAATAAAAAGTTTAAAAATATGCAGTTTCATTCTAAACATGACCATGATTCTGCAGTGGTTCTTTCAAAGCATTGATGGTTAAAGATGCCCTTCTCTTAAGTAACAAAGTCAAACACTGCTCTAACAGATATCTTGTAAAATTATAGTGTGGATGTTCTGAGTTTTTTTTCTTATTTGCAGACAAGCACTTGAAAAATTAAAATGAGAGCTGTCTCAACCATTCTTCAGTTTAATTTTACAGTGTCTTCCAGGCTCTACTAAGGTAGGACTATCAGTCATATTCTGTTTTATGAGGCCAGAGAATTGTCCAATCTAGGGAACAAGCAGGTGTCTAGGTGGGTGACCATGACTTCAGATTACTATGATGCATGTATTTTTCCATCTTAAAAAATAATAGAATAATACCAACATAAGAATTTTGTTCAAGTCATTTATGGGTCAGCTATGCTTTTCCTCTGTTAAGAAACTTCTCATTTACAGCTGATTCTTTAGGATAAAGCTATAGGTTTCTAATATAAGGCCTAATTGAGTCAGCCACAGGTAAAAACACATCCTATCAGATTATCTTTTAAACTCAAGCCTCAGATGTATCTTTTCTTACAGGAATTAAAGATGAGAGAGATTGACATTTATTACTAGGATGATTGTTTCTTTTGTAGAGATCTAAATACACCATCCTGGCTCTGCTTTGTTACTGATTTCGAAACCTCAGAGCTTCAGTTATGTTTCGCTTTTAATCCAAACTTAAAATACATAAAAACCACATTTAAAGAGATAGGGCCACTATAGAAGATGAATTTCACATGAAGGAGTAGCCTTTTGTTGGTTCAACTGATACAATATAAGAGATAAAAAGAGTATCTTCATCTATGTATTAAAGAATGCAAACAATTTTCAAAGTGTAAGTAGAGCTTACAACATTGCTGGAATCCTATAAATAAGTGAATCTTATAAATAAATAAATCCTATAAATGTATAAAATTAATACAATTATTAACTCTAACTGTAGGAGATAAAGGGGGCAGAAAGGAGCCCATGATGATTCATCTTGTCATTTTCCATAGCCTTTCAAACTTAAAATTCCTGGGTTCTCATTGAAGTAATTTCACAAAAGACACTTGAGTCTGTGTTAAGAGAGATTTCAGTTTCAACTATAAATATGCTACTTACTAACTGAAAGGGATTCTGTATCATTGTTGGTAAATTGTTGCCATTCCCAGAATCTCTGCCTTTTTGATTTGACTTTGCAGTTCCTCCTACTAGAGGCAGAGAATATATCTCTGCTCATTGAGTTTCCATCAATATGGTATGAGTAGAAGTGACAGTGGGCCAGCTTGGTTTCAAGCCTTAAAAGTCACTGCATTTCTGTTCTCACTCCTATTTCTGCTGTTATCATGTAAGAACATGTCCCAATTAACCCATAGTCCCAGCAGAATGAGAGACACATGAAGCTGACATGAACCTATCGTTGGCTTGGAGCCAAACTCAGCCAAATCCAATTAGTTCAGATGAATCTCAGCCAAGTGGAGGCTGCAGGAGTGAAAAAACAAAAACAAAACAATGATTATTATATATCATTAAGTTTTCTTTGGTTTTACTTTTTGTTATGCATTATTACAGTTGCAAATGCTGATTAATCCAGACATTGAGTACAGAACTAAGATACTGCTTTAAGAAAAACCTGAAATGTGTTACAGTGATTACAGCTGTTCTGTAAAAATGTTACATAATAAGAGAGGGGAGAAAACCAGTAAACCAGTATCTGAGGCTGGAAAACACATTCATTATGTGTCTTAATTTCCTACATGGTAAAATTTGAAAAAATATAACTAATTCATAGAGACAATATGCATATTTAACTGGATATTATGTGTCAACTGCTTAACCAGTACTTGGTGCATACAAATTATACTCAAATTTTAGTTATAGACATTTTAATGAAAATTATATTAAAAATAAAAGTAATATCTGTACAAGTGGAAGTTGATACATGAGGAAACCAATGTTACCGAGTCCAAACTCATTCTGCTCGCTGCATGACAGGCCAATGAATTGGGAGACGAGGTGTTGCGGCAAGGAATAGTGACTTTATTCAGAAAGCCAGTAGACCAACAGGATGGCAGACTAATGTACTGGAGAACCGTCCTCCTCCAGTCAGAATACAGGCTCCTTTTATACAAAAAAACAGGGGAGGGGGTGTGGTTGATTGTTGCAAACTTCTTGGTGTAGGAATTATTTGTTCCTGCAGCTGTCCACGTGGGCCAGCTCATGGTGCTCCTGCAAAACCTCCAACAAAACAAATGTTATTCTCTATTCCGCAACTTACTGTCTTTACATGAGTGCAGAGCTAGCAAGACTAAGCCTAGAAAACAGGGCACAGGGTTAAAGCCAAAGGAACAGATCTAATAAGGAGTCAGATCTGTTCTTTTCCATTACACTAAGACACAGCAAGAAAGGAAACTAACTCATACTTAAACTCCTAGTAGGTAAAAGAATTAAGGTTTGAACCCAGGTTCAACCAGTTACGCAGCTATTGCTCTGCTGAAGCTCCCTGGAGCACAGAGGTTCTCAAACCTGGCTGCCCATGAAAGTCAACTAAGGGATTCTGAAAACATATGCATGTCTTGGTCTAAATTCCATAGATACCCCCTTCATTAGTCTGAACTGAAGTCAGAAATTTTTGAAATATCCCTGATGATTCTAGAACACAGGCATGGTTACAAGCCTCCAACGCAATGGGAAGACACAGTAAAGTGCGGTGGATAGGAGCTGGACTGCTATCTTCAGCCTGCACAGTCTGGTATTCCAGTTCTTAAAGTAGAGAGACTCTGTTCCTCATTTTCCTCACCTGCAAAATGGGGATTATGATTATGTCACCTCATAGGATTGTTTTCAGGATTTAATGATTTAATATTTGTAAAGTGCTTGGAACTGTATCTGGATATAGTAACTGCTACCCTGGTGATTCTTAAATAAAGAGAACAGGCCTGGAAACAGAGATAATTTGGTGGTGGTGGTGGTAACTCCAGCTGTTGCTTGCTAACACTGAGAAAATTACACACATTGTATCATAAAATTCTCACCTATAGGTGAGAATTATTGATGGCTTCATCCCTACCTCTCTTTATTTTTCTTCTATTTCATTTTATTTGGGTTTAATTATTTTTTAGAATTAAAATGTTTAACCATAATAGTATATCCTGTTCTGTTTTTTAAATGTACTGGGAAATTTGAACACTGATTTTTGAAGGCTAAAAAACAATTCTCATCATTCAAAGGCTAAAATTAGGGTTCAAACAAACCATTTTCTTTCAGGTTAGGTAACTCACAAATTGCATAATAAATGTAAGTGAGCAATATGGGAGGAATGTAGAACTTAGGATCCCTTGAATTTTAATCAACTCATTTAGAAAACATCACAATAACAGATTATCACTGAAATATGGTAATTCTCTTCTTCAGGGAAGGTTTTTATTGAGTCATATAATTTTTTTTTCTTATAAAGGAAAATACAGGATCTAATATTATTCCATTCTGGGCAACTTCCCAGTAAAAGTTGCTGAGACAAGAAGATCTGTGATGGCTTTCATTTTTGTGGAGGTGGAATAATTTCAATTTGAACGTATCTGCAGATATGAGTGTGGGAGGAAATTATTTCCAGATCCAGTTTGAGAGACTAAGAATTTTCTGACTCCACGTGGTATTTCTTCTACAAGCCTTTAATGTATTGCTTTGTTATGGCCTAATTTCTCCACAGCATCATGATGTTTTATAAATATTTATTTAGATTTTCTTCCCCCTACAAGACCACAGACTTCTTGAAGCTTATGTCTGTGTCTTCCTCAGATATAAATTAATGCATTTTTTGCAGATGTCTGTGTGGAACAGTAAGAGAACACTTTTATTTTCTTCAGAAAGGTAAATTATTGATCTGTAAAACCTGAAGTTTGCTAAAAAGGGTGTGAGTAAATGTCATGAGGAAATCAAGGAAAAGAAAGAATACAAACTTTTATCTGTTCTGTCTGCAAGTCTTTCTGAAGGTCTTGGGTTTTTTTAACTGAGGTCCATGCAAGGCAGGATAAACAAGATTTCTAAGATAAGTATTATGAGATAAGCCTGGAAAGAGTCTGGACCAGGCTCTATACTGAGTTAAGTGGTTGTGGAGAAGTGTGATTTGAGAGTGCTGCACTGAGAAGGAAGCAGACCCTGGACCCTCTGCTGCAGCTATCAGGATGTCCTGGGAAAGCTGACTGCACAAGTGTATACAAAGAAAGAGGATGCTGCAAACCATTCTGGAATGAACTACGCTTAACTGACTATACTGCCAAGGAAGTTGCCTTCTTGTATTTCTCCTTGAAGAATTACAGTGGTAGGACAATGATTTTCACTAATGCCAGTGAGAACAAGGATAGGATCAAGTTCAACCACAAAACATTAATAGCTGGCTCTTACATATTTGCAACCTGGTGGGTGCAGAAGGGATGAACAGTGACAATGCTTTGGAGTACAGGTTTTAGCTGTGATACCAGACCTTGGCACTGGAGGCGTAATGGCAGAGCTCCAACCATTCTGGAGCAACCAGGATACATTATCCACACTGGAGACTTCTAAGCTTCATCTTTGAGGAATTGGCACTTTGGACACAAAAGGGTATTCCAACATGCATTGCAGAAGATACAAAGAAAGAGTATGTGTGTTTATTTGTTTGTTTGTTTGTTTGTTTGTTTCAGGGTGTCCTGGTGTTCTTGACAATATGAGCAACATCAGCAACAGGTTACCATCACCACTGAAGGACTCTGTGGAAGGCCTACCTTAAAATGAAAGTTGGTGTATCCATGTGTATCAAAGAGTGTATCTAGCTCTAGAATTACTGGCAATGAAATAGGATACCCCACCCAAGCAGGATAAAAATATTTAATAGGTTTATTGGCTTCCCACATTGTCATGGCTCTGGAGATGTAATGTAAGTTGGATAGTTTAGTTGCCAGGGCTGCCAGAGCAGGGGCTGGAGTCTCCGACTGTTGCTTGCTGCCTCTCACTCATCACTCTCTAGGTGAAAATTCCTAGCAAGGAGGACGAGGTGACACATCCTCGCCCACCCAGTCCACCTACAGCAGCTCCCTCCAATGCTCCAGCCCCAGGACCATCTCCTTTTGGATGAGCCCCAGAAGGGACAACTCTGAGACCACCTTAACCCGCAGCACCAGCATGAGGCTCCTGGCCAGCATGGTCAAGTTAGGCCAGAAGCTGGAGTGATACCACATAGCTAAACAGAGATCAGAAACCATCAGGTTTCCTGGCTTCTCCCACACTGAGTTCTTGGGGGCTCCTGTGGACATGGCCAGCAAGGGCCACCACTTTGAGAAGGAGCTGGTGGGCCACAGCCAAGAGGAGCCAGTCTCCAGCTAGAAGGAGAACCTGAGGCTCTCGAGGGTTGTGATACCAAGGCTCAACCTGTGGATCAGCAGGACCCAGGAGCCTGGAGATCAGGACCCTTGGGAAGTGCAGAAAGAGTCAGCAGCCACCAGGAGGACCCTGTGGAGGAAGAAAGCAGATGCCTCTTTGGGTGCCGAGGTGTGAGGGGCCCTCCCCAGAAAGACGAGCAGGTGGTCTCGGGGCCCCTGCGCCACCCCTGTCTTACCACTCCATTTCCTTTCTTCCTCTGGACCCAGGACCGGGAATGTCGGGGAGAATCTGCCAGCCCCTTCCTGGCCCAGCTTCAGGGGCAGTGGTGCTGGCACCTGGTTCTACTGCAGGCAAGGCGGGTCCTGGGCCCCAGCACTCCCTCCCGTCCATCCACACCACAGGCCTCAGCCTTTGGTCTGGAGACAGCTCCTACTCTGCTCCCTTCAGGGTCAGGGACGCACCATCCCACAAGAACCCGAGGGCCACCTGTCTGATCTGCACCTGGCAGGTGCCTCCCAGTGTGTACCTTGGAGGTAAATTTGTTTACTTGAAAATCCTTAGCCTAAATGACCCTGTTAGTTCTGTGAATTGGATATCCATGCACGGAATTTCAAGGTCACTTAGGATCCTCTGACCCAGCCCAGTTACCTCCTCCATCCTAATCTTAGGTCCCTTATCCCTAGCCAGTCAAAACCCTAAATGTACTATCTCAGATTTCCTTCTTTCCAAATGATTCACATATATCTAAATTTACTCCTGTTCTCCTGCAGTTCCCTCCTTCTTTTTTATTCCCCTAAAGGATCACTATCAAAATATTTAATAAACATAGCCCAAATGACTAGGAAATTTGAGACAATTATCAATTTTCAGAATAAAATATAAAATTTATTAATTTTATTATTGGGTGAATTCTTCTCAAACTTTTCCAGAGAAGTTAACTATAATTTGCCTATTTTTTTCCCTAACTCTTTCATGCTTGTGTACACTGCAGTTAAAGTATTCATGATGTTGTATGGTAATGCATATTTATTTCCCATTAGACTAGAAGTTCTTTAAAAGTAGAGACTATGCTCCTGATTGTAGTATTGACTGCATTTAAAAGAGTAATAAATCTTTTGTGAGATTTTAATAAATGGCCATTGAATAAAACCATATTATCTAGGGTTTGTGGCTGTTTTCACTCAATAATAATGAATAATTTTCCTTTGAATATTGCTATGAGACCCTGAATATTATTTGACTACTGTATAGGTAATGTTAACAACCTGGAGAAAACAACTGATTTCAGAAGCCTAGCCAATAAAGTCTCAAACTCTACAGCTACCTTAAAGGGATCACCTAGGTTACATGCAATTTGATTTGGAAAAGATACACATGTTGTGGGATGACAAACTTATGCAATTAAGGAGACTCTCCTGAAGAAAAAGAAAGCAAGTTGCAGGTGCAAATTTGGTGCTGTGGCTTGGAAGAAAACCAGGCCTGTGAGGGGCTCTGAAGCCAGGTGTTATTTGCTCCACAGATAATCCTCTCTCTGGTATGTATAGAATTACCTTTACAGAACAAGATGCAATGCAGTGTCTCAAATTTTACAGAGTTTCAATATAACAAATAATCATGTTTGTAATGGGGGAGCATTTTTATTTTGAAGCAGAAGAAGGATACATATACTGAAAATATTATTCATTATTTTTGTTCAAAATCCCTTATATGAATCTCCTAGGCAATTTTATTATTTTTTTTTTTTTGCTCAGAACCAAATCAAGGTACAGCCTGTTTGTAATTTATGAACTTGTTGGTTTCTTACTGTTAAAGAGTGAGAACTTCATGACACATAGAATGTCTTTTCTTAGAAGCCAGGAAATGTAGATATAAATGATATATTCAATCATTGTAACTCTTCACAGCCTTGGTTTTCCAAAATTCCTTTCCCTTCTCCTTCTACCATTTTGGTTACTTGGGTTTTTATCTTCTCTTTAATGATTTTTTTCCCCAATTTTACTACATCTATTTTTCAGTGTACCTCAGATCACCATGTATAAACAAGTTAAACTTGAATTATTCACCTAGGAACCCAGCAGTTTAAAAGAAAAAAAAGGAGGGGGGGAAACAATGGAGCTGGAAAGGATGGGACTCTTTAGAGATAGTAAATAAGACTACAGCTTCTGAACTTTCACACCTCAATTCCCATCTCAACTCAGCAAAAATTAGAATTACCTCTGCTCTCCCTCTTGTAATGGTGAGGCCTGGGATCAATGTGAGAGTCAGGGGGTGAGGTTAGCCTTCCTGCTGTGGTTCTCGCAAGGTCAAGGATAGTAGCAAAATGTATCTTAACTGGAATTGCAGGAAAGCTAAAACTCAGCACACAGGAAGCTGAGAGTCCAGCTGGGTTAGGGAAGATTGGGAAGGTCACCTAGGCAGAGAATAAAGGCCCAAGACAAAGAAGTCAGAAACAGGTATTTGAAATGAAAGACGCCAGCATGGTGATCTAGAAACAGAGAGCAAGGCATGGAGGAAGAAATGGTCTGGGATAGGCTGTAGAAATAATTGATTTACCTTTCTCTCTGTCCTGTGATGCATAGGCAGGTTGGTTTTATGTAAAGAACTAGTGTAAAGAAAGATTTAGGAGACAGAATTCATATGGCTTTCAGAGTCTACAATAGTGTTATTTCTAAGATAAATTAATTTCAACAGTTGCACAAGCTGGAAAAAGCTTTCAGAAATTAGTTACTTTTTAGGTTTTCAGTACAGCACTGTGTTCTTCAACACCATCTGCTTCAGAAGGCTTCCTTGATAAAGCTAATTCAACTGCCAGTGCTCTTTCAAACTCACCTGAGATTCTTGCACATTAGTGAAATTGTGTTTCCAATGATTTCACATCTACCCTGCTACCATAATTAAAGTATCTTGACAATGAAGATTGTGCCTCATCTTTATTGTAGTTTCTAATTATTAAATTAAAAATTCTATATACCCAGCATTCTACTTGTTCTATTTTATATGGTGTGTTAAAAAACCACATTGAATTTTACTCTCATTCCTTTCAGACAAGAACTCTAAAATAAAGATATTATATCTTCTCCTTTTTTATTGAAGATAAATTTTCTGAGACATATAGAGATTATGTTATCTGAATATATAGCTACAAACAGATCTAAGACAAGGACCCCAGTTTTCTTATTCCAAGCTGGAAGTTCTTTCCTTTTTTTATGCTTCAGGAGTCCCAGCCAACCAGTTCATCTGTTTATCCAATTTATTAGTCAAAAGCAGTTGAGCAGCCTCTCTGTGCCAAGCAGAGCTAGTCACTAAAAACTGGGCTTGCATGCTAATAGGGGGCATGTCTGAGACTACAGTATACCTCTCTTGCCTTTAGGATAAAGATACAAAGAATCAACTTGAAAAGTCCAGCCCTAGCATGGATAATTCTTATGGGAAGTAAAGCTCATGGTGTAGTTTAGATGTTAATGCCACTGCGCTAACCCAGCACCAAATGAACAACGCTTAGATACACAAGACCAGGTCTGGAATCACCTTTACGCCATCACAGGGAGCAGAGAATTGGCTCAGTGGCCCACAGGCATCTCCCTATCATCACTGGGGCTGCTGTCCACTTTGGAGACAGTACCAATCCTGTAGTCCTACAGATGCCTCTGCTGGCTATGTCTTTCTGAATGTTGACAGCTTTTGCTTTTAAAGTGGGCTCAATAACAGGTGGAATTTAGGAAGACCCAAAGTTTGGTGGAGTATTCCAAACACTAGATAGACTTAGTACATGTGATTTTAATCAGCAGACTAGGTGTAAAACAATGAAGGTGGCAGGCAAGTTTGTTTTTTCTTCTCTGAGAGAGACTCCATGTTTCAGGCTGTGGAATATGGGAGAACTGGGTTCATATCCTCTGCTATTTACTCTGTGGCCTTAGACAATTTTTTTGAAATTTCTTATCTTTAATGTCCTTGTTTGAGTAAAGGAATACAGTATAATCATATTTTCTCTCTAAACCTGTATTAAAGGTTAAATTCAAGTGGGTGTTTATATATATATATATATATATACACACACACATAAGATATATACATATATATGTATATATATATACACACACACACACACATATATATATATATATATATAAAAGAAAGATTGAGATTAGTAGAATGTGCTCTATCTGAATTCTGGAAGAATCTAGACTGAAATAGAGGTTTGGTGGCATTGAAGTGACCATAGGCAGGGATTTTTACTTCATATTTTATAAGTAAAAATTTTTGAATAATAGTAAGATTGTGAGGGATTTTTACATTCTGTGTTCATGTGTGTATACATGTGTGTGTTTCATATAAGAGTACTTAAGAGACACTGCACAGGTAGCATATGTAAAGAGCCTGGATCACAGAGCACATTCTCTTTAGGTAAGTTTCTTTTCTTCCTTTGCTTTAAGATCATTTAACATAATGAAATTGACAATCCTTATTACTGGCATCTTCTAAAAGAGATGCCATGAAATTATTAAATGGCCTGGGAAGTTGGTGGGGGTACAGGACTCTGAAGAAGCAGAATGCATTCCTAGGAAAGAGACTGGAATATTCTGGGTCATTTAAAGTAATCAGCTGACTGCCTTGTTCTTCTCCTGGCTGTATACTGAAGAAACCCCTTCAGCTATTGTCCCAGAAAACATCAGCATAAAAATAGAAAGGTGAAAAGATTTGTAATCAAAACAGTTGTGTTTTAGCCCTTGCTTCACAACAGAAAATTCACCAGTCACTTAACCCATGCATCCTAACATTCCTAATCTGAACAGTTGATTTAATTTTCCTTCTCTTTCCAAGTTAGGCTGACAATCTTTGTGATGCAGTTAAATGAAGTGGTTGGTGAATTCAAAAACATTTTCATCTAGTCATTCATTCATTCATTTATTTAAAGTTGTTTGAAGACCTATTAAAGAGCACCAAGGGAATAGAACTGAAAGTCCAGTGGTGGAGGAAGATGCCTTAAAGTACAGTATAGTAAAATTCATGGGGGTGCTGGGGTCACCGAGAGAATAACTGCCTTCGCTTTGCAAAATACAAAATATTTTTCAAAACCCAGAGGTTCTTATTATTTCTAATTCAGTAGCGCTTCTCTATTTTCCAAAGAAAGGCTTACCTATGAATTACCAACCTATTGTGTTTTCCATTTAGCTAAGAAAAAAGAGAATTTTTTTTTAATCCTGTAGTTCTTCAGTCATTCTTTATAAAAGTTCAACAGATAAACTGTCTCCTCCACCCTCACTCCATAGATGCTCTTCTGTGTCTTTTCCACTCTTTTATCCTTTCTCTGAAATGTTCCCATTACTTATAACTTCACCCACTATCATCTTCCAACTACCCGCATGAGTCGATATTTTGTAAGCAATAACTTTTTGGAAATCAAGTATTCTCTAGCCATACCAGTTTCAGATAATTGGGATGATTGCTTAACTGCCAGGATGCTGCTACAAATTAAGAATAGTTTTACTGTACTAGGCATAAGATGGAGTTTCTCTGTCAACTTCTCTCTTTTCGTTAGACAAGATCTAAGGCCAAACAAATTACCATGGCCTTCATTGTTAGCAAATATGTCTAGCCCTTCATTAAACTCACAGCTTTCTATGAATGCTCAAGAATATTTTCCATATTTTCAAGTAGCACTGCTTATGAAATAAAAACTGGTGTATTCAGAGCTCCTCAACGCAGAGTTAGTCAATACACCTTTAACTCACCTTGCAGAGTGAACTCTGGGCTTCTAACCTCAACATCTACAAACCTGCTGGCATTTAATTGCCTGGATATATTACAGTATTCCTTTCTAATTTAATAGTTTTTAAATGTGAGGAGAAGTTTCCTACCTCATTAATCATATTTGACAATGCAAACGGGGAGCCAACCTTTCTTACAACACATAGGCCAAAAAAAAAAAAAAAATCCACCTTTAGTTGTTTTCATGTGTAAATAATTTTTTCTTGTCTTTAATTCTACAAAGCCTCCAGCTCAAAATGAATACCCAGATTTAACCATCTAGAGCTTGACTGATGTTGCTATATGACTTTTCAGTTGCTTCTGACATAATGCTCTTTCCTCTGAGCATGTGACTTTAAGCATCATTCTTTATGCACATGTAGAATGTGGAGTGGATTTAAGAAACTCAACTTCCAATAAGTTTCTTATTTATTGGAATTATTATTTATAAATACTCCATTATTTGATGATAAAATAATCAAGGAATTGACATCTTCCTTTTATATCTTTAGCATGAGTGATAAGTTGTAAAATATATTTTTAAAAATTCCCACCTAAATCCTATGCTAAATATGGGATGAAGTTTGGGATGAGACTGACATAATCCCAGTCCTGCTCTGTTTGCCTCTCTTCTTTATCTTAGCAACTGGCATTATCATCTACATAACTGTTCAAGCCAACATTCTAGAAGTTTTCATTGATTTCCCCTTCTCTCTACATCCAGTCATCAGCAAGTCCTATTCAACTTGCACAACGTATTCTGAAAGCAACTACTTTCTCCATTTCTACTAGCAACAACATTGTCCAGGTCATGCTAATCTCTCACCAGAAATGCTGCAAGAAGAGCCTCTGAACTGATCTTTCTGCTTGTTCTCTGGTCTCCCTGGAATTTACTTTCCAATGAATTTCAGTGATCTTCTAGACCCTCATTCTTCTAAAGATTGATTTTGAACCAGCAGCATCAGTATCACATGAGAGCTAGTTAGAAATGGAGAATCTCAGTCCCCACTCCAGACCTACTGAACCAGAATCTTTCTGTTAATGAAGCCTTCAGGGGATCTGTATGCACAATAAGTTTGAGAGGCACTGATCTACAACATAAAGCAGTTTTATGATTGAAAGTCTTCAACAGCTTTTTTAAATTAATTAATTAATTAATTTATTTATTTTACCTAGAATAAATCCAATAAGCTCAAACTCTTTAATATGGCTCAGGAATCTTCATGTATCAGGACCTTTGCCATAGCCTCTGACCACCTTTTGTTCCAGTCTCCCCTGTATTCACTGTTCTCCAGTCACAGGAGTGATCTTTCTGCTCCTAGAAAACATTATGGGGGTCTTGGCACTGGCTGTTCCCTCTGCCAATAATGCTCTTGCCTTATCATGTCATGGCTGGTTCCTTCCTGTCATTTTGATCTTAGATTATATATCACCTGATCATATATAATTCCCCTTAACTACCCAAATGAGAGTAGTCATCAGATTATTCTCAGTTTCCAGGCTCTGTGTTAATTATCTGCTTAGCATTTTATGGTCATTTCACATTTTTTCCTTTCTATTTGTTTGTTTGCTATCCCTCTCCTGTCTTCTAGAAAATTCATTATTCTTGCTTGGCATGCATTACAGGCATCCAGCCAGGTATATATTGAATGGAAAAATGAAGGAAGGAAGGAAGGAAGGACAGAAGGAAGGAAGAAGGAAGAAAGGAAGGAAGGAAGAAGGAAGGAAGGAAGGACATATCCAGGACATTTCCAGGAGGGAGGCTAGGAAAGTGTTCAGGAGAAGCCAGCAAGTGAGCTGGGATGAGGCTTGCTAAAAGTATTTCTGCTTTTCTTAAGTCTGGAACTTGAGAAGGTAGAAAGGACTTTATCATTTAAGCAATAGTACCCAGGACAAATCTGTTCTGCTTGTAGGCATTCCCTCCAAAAAAAAAAAAAAAAAAAAAAAAAGAAAAGAAAAAAAGAAAAGAGAACATTGATAACTTTTTTTGCTTTAAACAATCTTTCATAATTTAACAAAAATTTGATGTGATTCTTGGTGTGGGAAAAAGGTCTCTGATAGGGTGCAAGTTCAACAAGTAAAGCACATTTAGGCTCATTGCTAAAGCAGGCTCTCACCGTCACTATCCTCGGTAAACTGAAATGTAGAGGCTAGGAGGGGGTCATAAATGCTACTCCCTCAGCTAAAACAAAAGGAAGTAGCAGGGACTGTCAGAAAAAGAGAGTGTAATAGCACCCCTAATTATTCTCTTTTTTTTAATTTCCTTTTTTCATTTCCTGGCTCTTATTCTAAACTCTAACGTGTATGCATTCACATGTTCCTTGTTTTCCTCTTCCACAGTAGAGCATCATTTTTACCTCTCTAAGGCTGGGAATTTTATCTACCTTTCACTTTGCTTCTCCAAGGACCAGCGCAAGAAACGGAACATAGCATATTCTCTACAAATATATATTGAATGAATAAATAAAAGGAGGAAATAGCTGAAGAAGAAAATTTCTGGAAGGGAAAGGAAGAGCTGGAAGTTAGAGAAAGAATATGCCTTTTAATGAGACGAGAAAGTACTTGAAAACATGTATTACTAGAGTGTAACATTTGTAAAGTTCCTATTTTTTTTTTTTAAGGAGAGAGATAAATGCACTGGACACAATTACCATTCCATTTTAACATTCACTATTTGCCTCTAGCACAAATGTAGACTGTGAGTCAGGTTTCGGACTGTAACTCCCCAGCTTGTCAGTATTCCTGCCTCTGATAGTACCAACTTTTTACAGGTGGAAGGAGAATCAAGATTGGTTTCCTTTTGGCAAGATCTCACTGGAGTATTTACATGAAAACTAAGGAAGCAGAAGAGCTTGCCTATAGAATTCCCTGTCTTAAGAATGCTTGCTGGCTGGAGGGAACAAAAATAAATCAATGGTTTATTTATGTGGCAAGGTACTGACAAAAACAATGCCCCCAGCCATCCAGATTCTTACCCATGGTGAGCAAAACATTGTGAAAAATCTTGGAAGTCTTAGATCACTGGAGATGCTATTGCAAACCACTTCCAGAAACAGATGGATAATCAATTAAACAACCCCTTAATTTGTGACCGAGGTGCCTGGTCAAAGAGGAGAGATTAAACCATTTACCAATAATTAGTTTTATGGGGAAGTACTTAAGGTTTCTTAGACTTTAAGCTTAGAAGAGAAAGTAAGTATTTAAACACCCATTCTAACATTGATTATGGAATACAATAAGTAACTGTCTTTTATATTCCACCAGTTTTCTGCAAATTTAAAAGTGCAAATTTAGACTAATATCTCTGAGCTTTTGTTTCCTTATTTGTTTATAATATTAAGACAATCAACTCATTGTGAATGAGTGTGTGTGTTTGTGTGTGTGTGCAGAGGGGTGGTATGTGAGAGAGAATGAGGAAACATGTCAGGCAAGAAGTAGGTAACAAATAAATCATGAATGCTGCTTTTATTATGATTAAGGAAAATTAATTTAAATACATTTAGTACTATGGCAAATTAATTAACAGATATAAAAGTAGTTTATTATATATAAACATAGCAATATGTTTATGAATATCATTAAAATATGGTTGTGCTAAAATTTTATGTTTGTTATTTTCCTAACAAAGGGACAAAATTTCTTTAACCTAAATGGGTCATAAGCATCCACAATGATACAAGGACTAAATGAAATAAGTATTAGCTATTATTATTATTAATTATTGCCATTTCTCAATATTTTGATTCATTGCATGAGAGCATATCTCACTTAAATCCAACAAAATCTAATTTGGCCACATTCTATGAATGCATTGCCATGATCATTTCAAAACAGGGACACTTTTTTCTTATTCTCTTTTTATTATTTTTCTATTATTTTATTATTTATTCTAGTATAGTTGGTTTACAGCGCTGTGTTAATTTCTGGTGTACACCATAGTGATTCAGATATATATATATAGTGTTCCTTTTCATATTCTTTTTCATTATAGGCTTTTACAAGATATTGAACATAGCTCCCTGTGCTATACAGTGGGACCTTGTTGTTTAACTATCTTATATATAGTAGTTAGTATCTGAAAATCCCAAACTGCCAATTTATCCCTCCAGAGCCCCTTTTCTCCTGGTAACCATACGTTTGTTTTCTGTATCTGTGAGTCTGTTTCTGTTTTGCAAATAAGTTCATTTGTGTCATTTTTTAAGATCCCACATATAAGTGACTTCATATAGTGTTTTTCTGTCTTTCTGACTTACTTCACTTAGTATGACAATTTCCAGGTCCATCCATGTTGCTGCAAATGGCATTATTTTATTTATTTTTATGGCTGAGTAGGACAGACAGACAGATAGATAGACAGACAGATCTCACAACTTCTTTATCTAATCATTTATCGATGGACATTTAGTTTGCTTCAATGCCTTGACTATTGTAAATAGTGCTGCTATAAACACTAGGGTGCATGTATCTTTTCAAATTGGAGTTTCCTCCAGATATATGCCCAGGCGTGGGATAGCTGGATCATAGGGTAAGTCTATTTTTAGTTTTTTGAGGAATCTCCATACTGCTTTCCATAATGGCTGCACCAAATTCCATTTCCACCAAAAGTGTAGGACCTTTCCTCCATACTCTCTCTAACATTTATCATTTGTGGACTTTTTAATGAAAGCCATTCTGACCAAAGTGAGGTGATATCTCAGTACAGTTTTGATTTGCCTTTCTGTAATAATTAGCAATACTGAATGCTTTTTCACGTGCCTTTCGGCCATTTGTATGTCTTCATTTGAGAAATGTATGTTTAAGTCTTCTGCCCATTTTTGTATTAGACTGTTTGTTTTTTGTTGTTGTTGTTGTTATTGAGTTATAGGAGCCATTTGTACATTCTGGAAATTAAGCCCTTGTCAGTAGCATTGCTTGCAAATATTTTCTCCCATTCCAAATGTTGACATTTTGCTTTGTTTATAATTTCCTTTGCTATGTAAAAGCTTATAAGTTTAATTAGATCTTATTTTTTTCATTTTTGCTTTTTTTCTATTGCCTGGGTAGATTGCCATAGGAGAACATTGCTAAGATTTATGTCAGAGAATGTTTTGCCTATGTTTTCTTCCAGGAGCCTTATAGTGTCTTGTCTTACGTTTAAGTCTTTGAACCACTTTAAGTTTATTATTGTGTATGGCGTGAAGGAGTGCTCAAATGTCATTGATTTACATGTGGCTGTCCAGTTTTCCCAACACCACTTGCCAAAGATACTCTTCTCCATTGTATATCCTTGCCTCCTTTGTCGAAGATTAATTGATCATAGGTGTATGGATCTTTTTTACTATTTTAAAGTGAAGCTTTAATAATTGTAGATCCACCCTCCTCAAAGTTTATGAAAATCACTTGAAGATGGCTAGTTGCAATGGTTTGTGATTGTTTCTTTTAGCTGTGTTTTATTTTAAATCACTAAACTACTGTTAGATGTTATAGATTGAATGCTTGTGTCTCCCCCAAAATTTATATACTGAAACCCAATTCCCCAATATGATGGTTTAGGAAGTGAGGCCTTTTGGAAGTAATTAGAATTAGATGGTGTTATGAAGTGGAATCCTAATTATTGGGATTAATGCCCTGACAAAAGCCACAAGAAAGCTTGCTTCCCCTGCCTTGCGACAATACCACCATCTCCACCACCTCATACATGATTTACTTTTCCACTTGATTGTTGCCAGTTTAAATTTCCTGACTCAAGTCACATATCACTTGCTCTCTGAAGTCTTCCTTGCTTCCCCCAGATACTAATGAAGCCCAGGAATATATTGTGTCACTTAAAATATAGGTTAGCCATGGTTTTTTCAGGTAAACCAAAGCCCTCCAGGTGCTTAAAATAGTAGAAGTTTTTGTGTATGGTGTGAAGGAGTGTTCTAACTTCATTGGTTTACATGCTGCTATTCAGTTTTCCCAACGTCACTTGCTGAAGAGACTGTCTTTTCTCCATTGTATGTTCTTGCCTCCTTTGTCAAAGATTAATTGACCGTAGGTCTGTGGGTTTATTTCTGGACTCTCTATTCTGTTCTATTGATCCATAGGTCTGTTTTTCTGCCAATACCATGCTGTTTTGATTTCTGTAGCTCTGTAGAATTGTCTGCAGTCTGGGAGGGTTATTCCTCCAGCTTCGTTCTTTTTCTTCAATAATGCTTTGACAATTCTGGGTCTTTTTGCGATTCCATATAAATCTTAGGATACTTTGTTCCAGTTCTGAAAAAATGCCCTAGGTAATTTGATAGGGGTCACATTAAATCTGTAGACTGCCTTGGGCAGAATGGCCATTTTAACAATATTGCTTTTTCCAATCCAAGAGCATGGGCTATCTTTCCATTTCTTTAAGTCTTATTTAGTTTCCTCAGTCAGTGTTTTGTAGTTCTTCAAGTAGAATTCTTTCACCTCCTTGATCAGATTTACTCCTAAGTATTTTATTGTTTTGGATGAAATTTTAAAAGGGATTGTTTCTTTACTTTCTCTTCCTGTTATTTCATTGTTAGTGTAAAGAAATTCAACTAATTTCTGTATGTTAATCTCTTATCCTGCTACCTTGCCAAATACTTTTATCAGCTCTAGTAGTTTTTATGTGGTGCTTTTAGGGTTTTCTATATATAGTATCATGTCATCCACATATAGTGACAATTTTACCTCTTCTCTTCCAGTTTGGATCCCTTTTATTTCTTTTTCTTGCCTGACTGCTGGGGCTAGGACTTCTAAGACTATGCTGAATAGAAGTGCTGAGAGTGGGCATCCTTGTCTTGTTCCCAATATTAGTGGGAAGACTTTTCATTTTTCACTATTATTATGCTGGCTGTGGATTTGTCATAAGTAGCTTTTATTCTGTTGTGATATGTTTTCTCTATATTCACTTTGGTAAGAGTTTTAATCATAAATGGGAGTTAAATTTTATCAAACACTTTTTCTGCATCTATTGAGATGATCATGTGATTTTTATTCTTACATTGATTGATGTGGTGTATCACATTGATTTATTTGCATATTTGAACCATCCTTGTGTCACACCATACATGAAAATAAACTCAAAATGGCTTAAAGACTTAAACATAAGACAAGACACTATAAACCTTCTAGAAGGAAACAGGCAAAATATTCTTTGACATAAATCTTAGCAATGTTCTCCTAGGGCAGTATACCCAGGCAATAGAAATAAAGGCAAAAATAAAAAAAATAGGACCTAATTAAACTTATGAGCTTTGCATAGGAAAGGAAACCATAAGTAAAGCAAAACAACTACCTACAGAATGAGAGAAAATATTTGCAAATGATGCAATTGATAAAAGGTTAAATTTCTGGAATATATAAACAGCTCATACAACTTAATAACACAAACAAACAAACAATCCAAAAATGGGCAGAAGACCTAAACAAACAATTCTTCAATGAAGACATACAAATGGCCAATAGGCTCATGAAAAAGTGTTCAATATCGCTCATCACTAGAGAAGTACAAATCAAAACTTCAATGAAGTATCACCTCACACCAGTCAGAATGGCCATCATTCAAAAATCCACAAATGACAAATGCAGAAGAGATTATGGAGAGAAAAGAACCCTTCTACAATGCTGGTGGGAATGTAATTTGGTGTAGCCATTATGGAAAACAGTATGGAGATTCATCAAAAGACTAGGAATAGACTTACAATATGACCCAGTAATCCCACTCTTGGGCCTATATTCAGAAGGAACTTTAATTGGAAAAAATACATGCACCCTAGTGTTTATAGCAGCACCACTTACAATAGCCAAGACATGGAAGCAGCCTAAATGTCCATTGACAGATGACTGGATAAAGAAGTTGTGGTATATTTATACAATGGAATATTGCTCAATGATAAAAAAAAGAATAAAATAATGCTATTTGCAGCAACATGGATGGACCTGGAGATTGTCATTCTAAGTGAAAGTAAGCCAGAAAGAGAAAGAAAAATACCATATGATATTACTTATATGTGGAATCTGAAAAAAAGAAAAAAGAGAGAGAGAGGACACTAATGAACTCATCTACAAAACAGAAGAAGACCTATTCTATATCTTGTAATAATCTTTAATGAAAAAGGATATGAAAAGAAATATATTTATATATATGCCTGACTAGGACATTATGCTGTACACCAGAAATCGACACATTATAACTAACTATACTTCAATTAAAAAAAGATAGTAGATATTTTATTTCAAGGAATTATGGGCTTATATACTTTTTGTAGTTTGCAAAGTGAATGTCAAGAAAGTAACTTTGAGAAAGTTCCTGGTACAAGGCTCATTGAGAACATTCTTCTGAGTGTTTCTTCTACTTTCAAGACCAAAATGGGTGGTGCTCCGAAGGAAACCTGTGGTTCAGCAGGAAATACAAACTTCACCTAAGCAAGAAATGCTTTTGAAGCCATCAGATTGCAAAATCAGGAGTTCACCACATCAACAACAAGGGATGCTTTCTAAACCCCTCTTCAGTTGTATTCTGGAGACAGCTCTAAAATAAGACTGCTCTGGAAATGGCAAAAAACAAATAATTAGAAAGTCCTTCCCAGGTTGTGGATTCAGTACTTTTCAACAGCAAACATATAAAGGAGCATTTCTGATATATCTTTGGTCCTTTTTTAAAATAACAAATGTGGGCTTGTTACTTACATTTTCCATAACCAAATTAGAGCATAATTCTCTTTAAGGTTATCTCCATATACACAGACACCCTCTCCCTGGGTAACTACAGAAAATGTAAGTGAAAGTTTTGACATGTCATATAATCCCTTCTGAGTATTTTTCTTTTGGAATATTTATTATTTTATTATAAATCATGGCTTCATATTACATTTAAAAATAAAAAAAGAGGAATGTTGCTCTACTTCTGTGAGTAACTAGGTAGGCAGAAATAGATAGCAGTCAGAGATTTTTAATGAAAAGAAGCAAGAGGTTGTGTGAAGGCCTCCCTTAACAAGAGTGGAGTAGTTTCACTGATATTCTGTAGTGTGCTCTTCTTACCACTCACTAGCATATTGTTTTAAAATTATGTTTATTGGGTCCACTTTCTCAAGGATATCTTTTTCATTTTTCAGGTTTATTAGGTAGAATTGATATAGTTTGACTACACATATACAATATATCACGTGTAAATACATATGCCTAATATACTGCATATATTTTTACTTTACATATATGTATTATTCATTGTTTCTAAGAATGCTTAGAACTTTAGCTTTTTAAACTTACATAGTTATCAAAGGAATAAAGCCAACCACAAAATAAAAATTAATTCAGAAAGATACATACATCCCACTATTAATAGCAACATTGTTTATAATTGCCAAGATACGGAAGCATCCTATGTGTACATCAATAGATGAATGGATAAAGAAGGAGTAGCATATGTATGTAATAGAATAAAGCTCACTCATAAGAAAGAAGATATTTTGCCATTTGCAGCCCTTCATTCACATTTTTGTTTTACTTCAAAAACCAGAATTTTTTAACTGGCATAAACATTTCCATTGCATCAAAAACAACAACATACCTAGAAATAAACTTAACCAAGGAGGTTACTTATACTCTGTGCAAAACTTTGATGAAGGAAATTGAAGATGATACAAAGAAATGGAAAATATCTTGTGCTCTTGCACTGGAGAAATCAACGTTATCAAAATTCCTTACTACCATTCCTTACTACCCAAAGCAATCTACAGATCCAGTGCAATCCCTGTCAAAATACTCACAACATTCTTCACAGAACTCAAACAAACAATTCCAAAATTTATATGGAACCATAAAAGACCATGAACTACCAAAGCAATCTTTTGTATGTCTTTTTTTTTTAACCTTTCTCTCTTTTGTTCTCTTTTCTTATAGTTTGATGCCTAGACAAGTTCCTTTAACATTTGTTGTAAAGCTAGTTTGGTGGTGCTGAATTCTTTTAGCTTTTGTTTATCTGTGAAGCTTTTGATTTCTTCATCAAACCTGAATGAGAGCTTGCTGGGCAGAATATTCTTGGTTGTAAGTTTTTCCCTTTCATTACTTTAAATATACTGTGCCACTCCCTTCTGGCCTGCAGAGTTTCTGCTGAAAAATCAGCTGATAACCTTATGGGAGTTCCCTTATATGCTATTTGTTGCTTTTTTCTTGCTGATTTTAATATTTTCTCCTTATCCTTAATTTTTGTGAATTTGATTACTTTGTACCTTGGTGTGTTCCTCTCTGGGTTGATCCTATGTGGAACTCTGTGCTTCCTGGACTTGGGTCACTGTTTCCTTTCCCAAGTTGGGGAAGTTTTCAGTTATTATTTCTCCAAAAATTTTCTCAGGTCCTTTCTCTCTCTCATCTCTTTCTGGGACCCCTGTGATGTGAATATTAGTGTGCTTCATGTTGTCTCAGAGTTCTCTAAAACTATCTTAATTTCTTTTCATTCTTTTTTCTTTTTTTCTTTTCTGCAGTAGTGATTTCCACTAATCTGTCTCCTAGCTCATTAATCCATTCTTCTGCCTCATTTAGTCTATTCTTGGTTCCTTCTAGTATGCTATTCATTTTAGTGATTTTATTCTTCAACTCTGTTTGGATATTCTTTATATTTTCCAACCCTTTGCTAAAAACTTCAGTCTGTGCATCTATACTCCTGTTGAGTTCTCTGAATATCTTTGTCATCATTACTAAATTTAAACTTCTTCTCAGATAAATTGCCTATCTCCTCAGCACATATTTCTTATTCTGGGATTTTATCTCGTGTCCTGGCCTGGGAGATATTCTTCTGCTGCCTCATATTGTCAATTTTTCTACTTGTATTTTTAGGTAGTTTAGTTATATTTCTCAACCTGGGAGAGGTGATGCTCTGTGGGACACATCTTATACATCCCAACAGTACACTCACTCCTCTCTTGTCACCCAAGGGCCAGTGTCCAGCTCATCCCAGTGTAGAGCCTGGCCTGTGTTTGTGGATTCCTTCCACAGGCTTTGGGATTGTTGTTTTCTTATTTCTGGTATTTGATCCCTGATGCATGAGGCTGGAGGCTTATGCAGGTTTCCTAGTAGGAGAAGCCAGTGCCTGTCCATTACTCAGTGAAGCCTAGTCCTGGACATCTAGCAGGTAGGGGCATGTCTAGAGGCATTTGTGGCTTGGGAAGTCTGCTGAATGGTAGGGCTGTGTTCCCACTCAGTATGTTGTTTGGCCTGAGGCTTCCCTGCAGGCTGTTGGGTGGGGCTAAGTCTTGGTGCTAGTGATTCAATCAAGATGTCACCCTCCAGGAAAGCTTATGTAGATGAACACTCCCAAAATGTCCACCACCAGCTTTTATGTCTCCTAGGTGAGCTGCAGCTGTCTCCTACATCCCCAGGAGAAATTCCAAAACCATCAGGCAGGTCTGTCTCTGGTTCCTATGAAATCACTGCCTCTGCCCTTGGACCTGGCACACACAAGAGAATGAAATCTGTTTCCCCCAGTCCCATGGGGCTCTTAGAGCTAAGCCCCATTGACCTTCAAAACCAGATGTCCTGGGATCTCCTCCTTCTCCCAATGCCAGACCTCCAGGCTGGGGAGACTGACGTGGGGCTTAGACCTCTAACTTCTGCGGGAGGGCCTCTGTGACTTAATTATTCTTCAGCTTGTGGGTAACACAGCCTGAGGGTATGAGGCTCAATTATATCATGAGCATGCCCCTCCTACTGTTCTGCTGTGGTTCCCTCTTTATGTTTCCAGTTGAAGATCTTTTTCACTAGGTTCCAGTCTTTTTTTTTTTTTTGATGTTTGTTTAGCAGTCAGTTGTGGTTTTGTTGTAGCCATGAAGAGAGGTGAGCTCATGGTCCTACAACTCTGCCATGTTTCTCATCTCCTTCAAGGATATGTAAAATCATGATGGTAAGGATATTATTATTTTATTTCTGTAAACCAATCACCCAGCACAGAAACTGAAACATACTAGATACTCAGTAAATACTTGTTTTTTAAAAATTCTTTCCTAATCTGTCAATATCACAAAATGTTACTTTCCTCATCTGTAAAAGGAGAACTCTATACTACAGCATTAAGATTTGAGGAGGATTTTAGTTAGTGAAAATATAAATTTACCACATTATTTAGCATGTAGCTATAGTTTAGTAAATATGTGTATATATTAAATGCTTCAATTCTGAAAAACATGGACTCCAATCCTTACACTTTGAGTTTTGGCATCACTATACTCCTACTGAAAACTTTTCTATAATATCAGATTCCAAGTTTTACTGGGGACATCAACTTCCTGGGCCATTATATGTCCAGATGGCATTTTCATTTCATAATCCCTTATTTTTTGTATTGATTCTTATATTCTTTATAAACAAAAAACAAAAAACTCTGTGAAACACAGTGAGTCACGCACTGGTCAAAGCTGAAAAAGTTATGACACAATTATTTCACAAATGATCTAATTATGTTTTAGGTAATAAGGACTAAATTACTTCCTTCAAAATATTTACAAAAATTAGCTCAGAATCAGTAAAGCAAAACAAAACATAAACCTCCACTTATGTGTATTTACCCCCTCCTATTTTTGTTTTTCACTTCCTCCTGGCCTAGAAATAAGGTCAGCCAGATGGGGGAGAGAGCAGGGGAAGGGATGACATGTGGACTCCAGGCAACAGGTGGGTCTGTTTCATAGGCTAGAAACTGGCCGGAGTAACACTATTTCCACTAAAATATTCCAGCTCCTTCTGCAATTTCAGAGATCATATATTTAAAACTTAGGAAGTGTATAGTGTTCTTTAAGCTAATATATAAAGAATTTTGTTTTCAAACCATATCTTAGCAATAGACACAGTGTTAACTATTACATAACAACAGTTATTCCTAGCCGAGCTTTTTGGTGACTTTTCCATGAGAAACAAATTCCCTAAATACTAGAGTTAACAGAAAACATAGGGGTCTCCAGGACCCCTAAGTTAGGGAATAATCTGAATGGCTTTGTTTTTTATGAGAGCCCATAACAGGCTGATCTGAACTGTAAGTCCCCAAGAAAGGGATGTGGTGAGTAAGTTTCCCACTCTTACTGCACATAGTGTGAAGTGAACATCATGTAAAACAAACTGTTAAAATAAGTGCTGTTAATATATAAGCAGAGCAGCATCACTTCATATACACTACAATGAGCAGCATTTCGTGTGTCCCCTTTGCAGCTGGTATTCTCCTTTAAGGCAGAAACCAGGTTTATTTCTCTACTTCCCACCAGTTTTTAACACTCAGTACTCGATAAATAATTATGGAGTATATAAATAAATGGCTGAATGGACAGATAAATGAATTGATGAATATAGTGCCCACCCAACAGTTGTGAATTAAGTTCTGTTCTCTGGAATTACGACTGAGTACAAGCCCTGGCTCCTCTAAGTATAAATTCTGTGACTGTAATGCTTTTTAGTTCATCTTCAAAACTGAGATAATAATATTCTCTAACATATAAGATTGCTATGAAAATTACATGAAATATTACATATATATTACTTAACACAGTGTCAGACACACAGTTAATGTACAATAACTTGTATTAGCTATTAACATTAAATAATTAAAATAGGATAAAAATGGTACTTAAGAAAGATATGATATAAAAAATAAGTAAACATACTTTTTGTTCATCTTGTTCATTTTAAAAATAGCTTCAAGTACATTCATTTAAAAACTGCACTGGGTAAGCTAAGATGCTCAAATGTTAGATGAGCTACACAAAAAGCTATTAAGGGTCTATATTATGGTACTTTGTCAAAAATGTTTAATCTTGGTAGAATTTATGTATGATAAGTTTTATAATCAGATTCCTCCATGGAAGGATGTTATTGCTAATTTAGTGAAGTTCATTATTACTCATTGTATTAAACATGGGAAATGAATTATGCAACATTATGAGAAGAATTTTGACATAGAGAAATTAGCTTGGCTTCTGCAATGTCTTACTTTTCCTAACCCTTATAATGTGTAAAACTTTTCCGGCACATGGCCTAGAATGTGGTCATAGATTTTGAGTGTTTTGCACCAGAAAACAAGTTCTGACTTAAGTCATTGTGTAAGTGATAATCAATGAATTAAAACTTGTGAAGTGTTAGCCTCCTGAGAAACGCTTTATAATTTAGAACATCTGAATTTATAATTTAGAATCATTGTAATGGTTATTCTGGTAGCTATTGAAGGCACTAAAAGGCTTTTAGCATCAGCACAACAAATAAAATTTGTGTTTAAATTGGTATTATAGGGAATGATATGGTGTACGGCTTACCAGGGACAGTTAAACACTGATGTAGAATATAATGCTAATGCCTTACATGACTACAGAGATCCTTGGCAAAATTTTGCCATGTTTCATCCATGGAAATTAACATAGTACCCTGTATACATCTTTCAAAACTGGCATTTCTTCAATCCTCATTTATAGGAAATTTGAAATTAAGTGAAATGTAACTTTTAGCTAAACTTGCTAGCTGAGGAATCATGAAAATTCTTTCAAGTTAAGTAGGAGGAAATGAGACAGACCTGGATTCGAATACTGGTTCTACCATTGTATGGATATATAATTTGTGACTTAGCCACTAGCTACCTCAGTTTCCAGGTCTGCCATGAGAGGCCTTACTGTGAAGAGATAAAGGGAAAGGATTTGGCATGAGACTGCTAGGGTTTGAATCCCAGCTGCCTTGCCTACTGTGTAGATATGCATACTTTCCTTTTTTGTCCCACTGTTTAGTCACCTGCTATAAATTGTTTGCTAGGGCTGCCATAAGAAAATATCACAGAGTGGGTGGCTTCTATAACAGAAATTTATTTTTCACAATCCTGGAGGCTGAAAGTCCATGATGAAGTTGTCTTCAGGTTTGGCATCTTCTGAAGCCTCTGTCCTTGGCTTGCAACTGGCTTCTCATTGTGTCCTCATGTGAGCTATTTTCTGTGTGCACATGCCCCTGGTGTATCTCTTTGTATCAAAATTTCCTCTTCTTAAAGGATATTAGTCAGATTAGGGCCCATTCCAAGGGCCTCATTTTAACTTAATCACCTCTTTAAAAAGTCCTATCTCCAGATACAGTCATATTCTAAGATACTAGAGTTTAGAACTTGAACATACGAATTTGATGGAGGGAGCACAATACAGCTCATGACACTTGTAAAATAGGAAAAATTATAGACTGTCTTATAGAGAGAAATATATGAGTTCACATACCTAATGGCTTAGAACAGTGCCAGCCACTTAATAAGTACTCGATATGTTGCCCATTATTGTTATTCTATTTCACTTTGTACAAATAAACTAATCTTTATAAACCTCGTTAAAATAGAGATAAGAGTGTTTTTACACATGAGACAAGAGGGAAGGGGGCAAGGCATGACCATTAAAAGAATGACATAGCTATTGAGGATAGGACATAAGTGATTAGAACTAATTAGACCAAATATGGCAGAAGATTTGACTTCCAGTAGACTTTGAGCCTCATTATAGGCTCATTATAGTATATTAGCATACTAAATGACACTCCCGCAGGCACCAGTTCCCAGGCTGAACACAAAAAGCCAAGAAGTGGGCAAGGACCCAATTCCTGAAAATTCCTTCCCCTTCACCAAAACAGTTGGAATAATCCTCCCACTCATTAGCATATGAAATTGCCCAGCCCATAAAAACTAACAATCTCAGACCCTGGGGCCACCTCCTTTGCCTTCTGAGATGGCCTGCACCCTGTCTATGGAGTGTGTATCTCCCTGAATAAATCTACTTTCACTTTACTATGGAATGTAGTTCTCCTTTTACTTTCCTAGGCAACCCCATGCTCAGGGGCCACTCTCCCTTCTGAGAAGGACCATATTCCATCTGTGGAGTGTGTATCTCTCTAAGTAAACTTATTTTCACTTTACTGTGGCTCCCTCTTGAATTCTTTCCTGCATGAGACAAAAACCTACACTACGGTAACACATGTATTAAAGATCATGCATGTAAAATTCTTAGCGAAGTGCCTGGCATATCTTCAGTTCTGAATAAAAGTCAGTCACTAATTATTATTCTTTTGATTGTTATTGTTTTTGTAGTCACTATTATTGTCACTTTAAATTATTATTTCCATGTACCGGATGTTTATACTTACAATTTCACATTATTTATAAAAACTGAATTTTAGATCAGTATTATTCCATATATTTTGTATATGAGCAAATTGAGTTTCAAAAAACACTAGGTTTAATCAAATTAGCTCAGCCTATAGATGGCGAAGTCAAGATTTAACCCTGCCCAATTAAAATCCAATTGTTTTTTGTCTATATACTAGCTTTCTTTTCACTGACAAATGAAGAGACAAAAATGCATGCTATTATCCCATAAAATAAGATCAAATTGAACTTCTGGTGGAACTGAGCCTAATCCTATGGGGCCTTCCTAGGAAAGACCACTCCCCCATATCCTCTCTGAAGTACCTACATCATAGTATCTGAGGCATGCTTCTTGACTTTTTCAGATGCTAAAACCACCACCAAATGGAAGAAATTAACTACTTCATGATTAAGAACACAGCCTGCAGACCTTCTGGTACCCAAGGACTGATCACTATCAACTAATCAGAGAATTATGCAGGAGCTGATCACATACCCTGGGATGCCCCTCCCTCACCTTGCCTTTAAAAATATTTTGCTGAAATCCTTTGGGGAGTTTGGGATTTTGAGGTGTTAGCCACCTGTTCTCCTTGCTTGGCCCTGCAGTAAACTGTTTTCTGCTCCAACCTCCAACCTTTCAATTTGGCCTCACTGTGCAACCGGCACATAAACTTGTGTTCAATAACACTGGTACTTTTTTCCTAACTATAACTACATGTTCATGTCCAAGTGAATATGTGGCATATATTCTTAGCCACACTCTCCATTTGCCATTTCTAACTTTTATCATCAATTGTCTTAGAATCATATGACTACCTCTTTAATTCTCCCGGTAGATTGTGAGCTTCTGGAAGGGAGGGCCTATTTCTTACTCATTTTTTTTTTTTTAACTCCAGAAGGTAGTGAACAAATATTTGTTTGGTTAATGAGAGAATGAACTATGAATAAAACCATGAATATTCATTAAGGCCTCCTGATCATTCTTTTGAGTTGAGTCTATTAAATAAAGGATAATTAAAGATTACAGAGTACTCCAACATCTTCTCAATATTTCTAGTGATCCTAACTCAAGGTATGATTAAAATAGAAGTTTGATGTGGGGCAAAGAAGAAATTCAGAATAGAAGAATTGTCACATTCAATAATTCTTCTACATAAACCTGACCAAATTACTGTTACTGGAGAATAGGTTCTTGTCTTATGCAGGAAAGAATTTAAGAGTGAAATATAGTAAAGTGAAAGTAAGTTCATTTAGGGACATACACATTCCATAGAAAGAGTGTGTTCCATCTCACTACGAAGGGAGAGTGGCTTAGAAGATACACATTCCATAGGCAGAATGCAGGTCATTTCAAAAGGCAAGAGGGAGAGAGGCTATGAGGTGTGGGGATGTTTAGTTTAAACTAGATCCACACTCCATAGACAGAGTGCAGGCCATCTCAGAAGGCAAGAGAGAGAGCAACCATGAGGTGAGGGGTTGTTAGTTTTTATGGGTTCTGTAATTTCATATGCTAAGGAATAGGAAGATTACTCCAATTGTATGGGAAAGGGGTGAGAATTTCCAGGAATTGGACCTCCACCCGCTTTTTGACATTCCATGGTCAGCCTAGGAAATGTCAGATCGTCTGTGGGTGTGCCATGAGGCTCAAGGTCCACTGGAAGTCAAGTCCTCCAACATCTCAGTTCTAACCACATTGTTCTCATTTGCTGTGCCATTCCTTCAATTGCTGTGCCCTGCCTTCTCCCCTCCTATCTCATTATTGCACATCTGACATATCATATTTCTTTTAGATTTATTTTAGCTTACTCTCCAAGACCTCTTGCCAGAAACTGGAATCTTGTAATAGATTTGACTTATTTTCTCCTCTGAGTCTACCTTACAAAAGTCATTCAGAAGCAGAGAACTGATATAATTTTTATGTATTCTAGGAAAAACAATACTATCTATAAGTTTTCCACCTAAAATATTTTATTTCCATATGAATCAGTAAAATTCATACCTGAATTTTGATGGAGGTTCCAATGGCAGTATGGCAAGGGGAAAGTTAATGTTAGTAAACACATTCTATGTAAACATATAATCTTGACAGTTCTGGGAGAACAAAACTCAAGGTTCAATGCAAACATTTGATGCCTGAAATATTGGAAAATCTGCAACAATTTGATCAGGCCCAGCAAGCTGTGTACTACGTTCTCAGTAAGTAATGAGTGAGTTGGTGTAAAGGATATTGGTGAATGACATAGGAAGAGTGATGGCTTGGGTGAGCTTGAATCACTCATTCAAACAACAGATGCTGGACTACAGAGATATGCATGATAAATTGATCCTTGAAGTGATTTCGACAGGAACATCACTTTAAGAAGATTTAAGGGCATTGCTTAGAAGACATTATTAACTCAAAACTCTCAACTTTTCAAATAATCAGGATTGAGTTATTATTGTGGTTGTCTCTCTATCTTATGTTTTTTTTTTCCATATTCCATAAATAGTAAAAGGAACGCCCCATTTCAAAGCAGTTCCAAAATAAAGGGCACTAAAATCTTCCTATCAAGATTTAGAAGACCACTTTCTTTCTCAATCAAGAACAGAATGAAAGAATGGGCTGATAATAAGAATAGAATGCTTTTTTTTTTTACGGCATAAGGCCTAGATTGCCACTCCAAACTGGCTGCATAGCCATCCTTTGGTGTATATTTGGTAAAGAAAAATTTATTTATCTACTCAGTTTTGGCTAAAATGGTTTTAGATCCCCTTTAAGGTTCAATTTCTTTCTTGCTTGGAATTATTCTTTAAATGTGAACAAAATTCATAAGCATATTCTAATCATCTCCTCTGCTATACCATTTACCATATTATCTCATCTTTACAACCTCTTAAAAAAAGACTATACTACGTGAGTATGTCTCTTGAATCATTTAGAATAACATTTTTCATGGAGAAAAAACTTGATAAAAGTAAATATTTATGAGCACTGGGAAGAATTTGGTTTCAGGAGAAAACATTACAGATCTGAAAGTACTTAAATATTTCATCAGTAAATACTGGATCATATACACAAACTCTGCACATAAACAGACTGTGATCAAAGAAAAGCTAGAAGCTTTCCTGCTAGTCCCCTCCCTCAGTATCTTCCCCCTCATGCTTTTGCCAAATATGGACAGCTTTCAAGTCACCCTTTGGGGGACTGAAATAGCACTATCAAGATAAAAGTAAAGATATTCTTTATTCACTACCATGAATAGGAATTATTTTGTTTTAATACATATCTTTATAAATGAAAACAACAATATATAAGAGGGGCAAAAGATAAGTAATTTTGACAAAGGAAAGGAAATGGAGAGAAACAGAATCTGGTGCATGATATGTGAATATGGCAGAGTGGCAGGGGACAGAAATGCTACAGGAGGGAAGGCCACAATCTGCGGGACCTTCTTGGGAAAGAGAAGGCTCAGAGTAGATGATGGAGTGGATATAAATGATACATACATTACAAATGTGTCTGGGGCTATTTTGAATCCTCGTAAGATAGTATATTATGCATTTTCACAGCCCAGAACTTAAGGATAGTGGGCTATCATGGGCTCCCAGCTAATCAGATTCTAATGCTATTGTTTGAATATATGATACCATCATGTTTAAAATGTAATCTTTATTCCATTCATGCAATTTCTTTTCTCTAGATGTTAGTGTTTTCCATGATGATATAATAAGAAAATGAACAGCTTAGTGGCTTTTCCTTCACACTTTATCAGATTATGGAAATAAGATAACAATAAATGAAGAAACCTGACATGTATAAAGGGTTAAACAGGTACTAAGCATAATGCTAGGTATTTTTTTTATTTCATTTTTTTAACATTTTTTACTGATTTATAATCATTTTACAATGTTGTGTCAAATTCCAGTGTTCAGCACAATTTTTCAGTCATTCATGGACATATACACACTCATTGTCACATTTTTTTCTCTCTGAGTTATATCATAACATTTTGTGTATATTTCCCTGTGCTATACAGTATAATCTTGTTAATCTATTCTACAATTTTGAAATCCTAGTCTATCCCTTCCCACCCTCAACCCCCCTGGTAACCACAAGTCTGTATTCTCTGTCTGTGAGTCTATTTCTGTCCTGTATTTATGCTTTGTTTTTGTTTGTTTGTTTGTTTTTGTTTTTGTTTTTTAGATTCCACATATGAGCGATCTCATATGGTATTTTTCTTTCTCTTTCTGGCTTACTTCACTTAGAATGGCATTCTCCAGGAGCATCCATGTTGCTGCAAATGGCATTATGTTGTCAGTTTTTATGGCTGAGTAGCATTCCATTGTATAAATATACCACCTCTTCTTTATCCAGTCACCTGTTGACGGACATTTAGGCTGTTTCCATGTTTTGGCAAAACATTGAGCATTTTTTCATGTGCTTTTTGATCATTTGTACGTCTTCCTTGGAGAATTGCTTGTTTAGGTCTTCTGCCCATTTTTGGATTAAGTTGTTTGTTTTTTTCTTATTGAGTCATATGAGCTGCTTATATATTCTGGAGATCAAGCCTTTGTCGGTTTCACTTGCAAAAATTTTCTCCCATTCCATAGGTTTTCTTCTTGTTTTACTTCTGGTTTCCTTTGCTGTGCAGAAGCTTGTAAGTTTCATTAGGTCCCATTTGTTTACTCTTGCTTTTATTTCTTCTAGGAGAAAATTTTAGAAATGTATGTCAGATAATGTTTTGCCTATGTTTTCCTCTAGGAGGTTTATTGTATCTTGTCTTATGTTTAAGTCTTTAATCCATTTTGAGTTGATTTTTGTATATGGTGTAAGGGAGTGTTCTAGCTTCATTGTTTTACATGCTGCTGTCCAGTTTTCCCAACACCATTTGCTGAAGAGACTGTCTTTATTCCATTGTATATTCTTGCCTCCTTTGTGGAAGATTAGTTGACCAAAAGTTTGTGGGTTCATTTCTGGGCTCTCTATTCTGTTCCATTGGTCTATATGTCTGTTTTGGTATCAATACCATGCTGTCTTGATGACTGTAGCTCTACAGTATTGTCTGAAGTTTGGGAGAGTTACTCCTCCAGCCTCTTTCTTTCTCTTCAGTAATGCTTTGGCAATTCTAGGTCTTTGATGGTTCCATATAAATTTTATTATGATTTGTTGTAGTTCTGTGAAATATGTCCTGGGTAATTGGATAGGGATTGCATTAAATCTGTAGATTGCCTTGGGCAGTGTGACCATTTTAACAATATTGAGTCTTCCAATCCAAGAGCATGGAATATCTTTCCATTTTTTAAAGACTTCTTTAATTTCCTTCATCAGTGGTTTATAGTTTTCAGTGTATAATTCTTTCACCTCCTTGGTTAGATTTATTCCCAGATATTTTATTACTTTGGGTGCTGTTTTAAAGGGAATTGTTTCTTTACTTTCTTTTTCTGTTGATTTATCATTAGTGTAAAGAAATGTGACTGATTTTTGAACGTTAATTTTGTAACCTGCTACCTTGCTGAATTCTTCAATCAGCTCTAGTAGCTTTTGTGTGGACCTTTTAGGGTTTTCTATATATAGTAACATGCCATCAGCATATAATGACACTTTTACCAATGCTAGGTATTTTATATACTTCTTCTCATTACATCTGATACCTCTCCTTCGAAGTAAGTATAATTATTTTCATTGTATAGAGGATAAAATGGAAACTTGGAGATGTTAAGTAACTTGTTCAAGTCAGACAGCTCATAGATTTAAAAGTAAAGAAGAAAATCATCGACTGTCTAATTTCTTAATCTTGCCTTTGACATTATGCTGCATTTGGAGACTCAATGAATTGTAGGGTCTTAAGAAGTCATTGACCTTAAATCCCTTTCTCTGAGCAATTTTCTTAAATATTGGAACGTATCAAGTTACCCAAAGGATATCCTTTTCACTCAAACAAGCAACAACAACAAACACAGCTGTGTCAAAGAGTTCCAAAATGGTCCTCTCCCACCACTTTTTTATTAAAAGTTTGAGAATATGGCAGTATCAAAACACGTCCCAGTTAATATTTTGTCCATGATGAATCTGTAAGTACGTGAGGAAAATAGCTGGAATCTCTCAGAGTAAAACAGCAAATCATCTCACTAGTTGCTTCCACTGGGCATGCATGTTTGGAAGAGGAACTGAAATCTATACTAGATGGAATGGAGGTCAGACCTACTTGGCACTCATCAAAACAAAAGATTGGCAATTACCCATTGTGCTCAGAGACAAAGTAAGCCATTGGAAGAGTTTCCTTTGTTATGTCCAGAAATTCAAGCAACTTCCTATACAAACAAGTGTGTTATTTAGACCTGGAACAGATTTACTGAAAAGCTCTTTTCAAAATTTATAATCCTTAAAATATGATATGAGAATTGTATAAACAGTCTATCACAGAGGTGGTTCATAAAGTTTGATATGTACAGTAATCACCTGGGCATCTTGATAAATTGTAGATTGTGAGTCATTTAGGTCTGAGGTTAGTCTTGAGATTCTGTATTTCCAACAAGCACTTGGGTGATGTCAATGATGCCAAATGATCACAAAATGATATTCATTTTTTGAGTACAAATGACCAAGATTATTCTGAACAATTCCCTGTGGTTCATTACTATAAATAAGTTGTAAGAGTCTTTAAACCAAGCTGACCCATATAGAACCAATTGAAAATACTGCCTGAAATTATCATTAAAACAATTTTCCCTACTCTAGAGCCACCTGATTTTTGTTCCTCATGACCTAATTTAACTTACCTTGTATATATCTGTAGACTTCTAAGGTTGCAACTTTTGTTCATCTTGTGCTTTTATTCCTTTTGGATCAATCACACTCATGAGACATCACATGAATACCTTGGTCACCTGTCCATCAGTCTCTAATCAGAGCTATCACATTTAGAGAGGAATGCATTCAGAAACTCACTTTATTTTTCTGCATCATAGAAAGGGCTTCTTGCCCAATTTCTAAGGGAACAACAGAAAAGTTAACAATGGCAACAACAACAAACACAGCTGTGTCAAAGAGTTCCAAAAATTTTATATGAAGCCATTGATAAATATGGGCAGTTGCCATACACAGCCTTAGAGGGGAAGTGGGTTGCTATGCTTTAATACAAAGCCTATTGGATAGAAAAAGCAAGTATGTCTGTAATACCTGTATATCTCTTTCCATTAGACAATAAGCAACCTAAAAGAAGAGATTTCATCATTTTTATTTTAATACTAAGCAGTGAGTTTGACAGAACTCACAGAATGCAAGTGGTCAGTATGCTTTTTTTATTTCCATATGACGGAAAGATAAATAAATGTCAACCCAAGCTTGAGTTTTGACTTGAGGTTCTCACTTAGAAAAGGAGAAATGTAATCTGCACAAGTGCAATAGAGTCCTTATGGCTGTAAGATAATAGCTATTATATTACTGTAAAATGTTAAAGCACTATGCATATGAAAGCAATTTTGATTATATCTGTTACTAACTGTAACGCTAATGTTTCTCAAAAGATGAAGGGCTGGAGATGAAAAATATAAACACTATTTAAGTAGTTCAGGGAAGATCTCCTTTGGTTTTCAAAACGCCGTGCACACTGGTTAGTATCTGAACTTCAGTGATTAGAAATTATTTTTTTTTATTTAAGCTTTCCCCCCATTAAACTTTCATTTCCTTAGAGGAAAGTATTGCATTAAGTTTTATGAGTAGTCTGACCATATGTCCAATGCTCTTGGATAATGTCACTTTATGCCTCTTGTCCTAGTATCTCATTTGGTTAACACTCTCATTTAATCTCAAAATGACCCACATTTACATGATATATAGTCATCCTACATATTGGATATATTTGCAACCTTGTGTGAAAGAATTAGTTCCATGGTTTGTTTGAGTATGCAAGTTCTGAATGCAGAGGTGAAAGCAGGGAAGAAAATGAATCTTTGACGGGTCTAATGTGATATGGTAGAGAGTGTGAGGTGTGAATAATCTGCAAAAAATGAAGGTAATATAGGAATAAAAAAGGAAAATTTATTTTTGTAAGAGAAGTCTGGGATCAGTGAATATCAACGTGGCCTTCCTCAGTTATTGGTTAAGAGATCACTGTGTTATTAAGTTTCTAGGGAACAATGTAGGTATTGAGATTGGTGAGGGGGGTATTTATTTAGAAAGTTTGGGAAATCAGTATGTCTCTGTGGTTTGCCATCACAGTCATTCAATTACAAAGAAAGATAACTGCATCATTAATCTTCTTCCACAATTTGGAGGATAAATCAAACATAGAATAATTGATTTTAAGGAAAAATAAAGTCAAAGGAATATGGCACTTACTCTTTCAGTGAATAAACCCCTAGTGTGAAAAAAGATCACATTTTATTCCAAGGAAATGTAATGAAATACCCTAATATACACATACCTACTTCTTTAAAGATGCTCCAGATCTTAGGAGAAACAAAAGGCAAAAAATGCCTCATCATCACTATTCTTCCTCTTTAATAGCCAGAACAGGACAGGCTGAACATCAGAGTTTTGTTGTTATTAGCTTGTGGTATCAGATTTTATATAGAAGCTTGACAGCCTGCCTTCTTTGTATTGCAATGAGCTATAGAATATGTTATAAGAATTTATCACTGTTTTCTACCATTTGAGAATGCTTTTCCTTATGTTTTCAATTTAATATTCACACTGAACTATTCTATTTAAAAAAAATAACTGATAGTTTTAAATCTAGAACTAGATAATTCAAAAAAATCTAGTGATTATATGATTTAGAATTTAAAATGTTTGCAAAATTATAAATCAGTTTATCTTTACTTATCTAGCCAAAATAAGAAAGTTTCTCTACCCAAATATGTTACTTGTTCCTTAAGTTAAAGTTCTGACGGAGGCAATGGGCATATGATAAGGTTCTTCAAGCAAATGACGACTTTTGAAGGTTGACTTAACCAAGGGTGCTTCTCTTTAGGAGAAATCACCCGTAAAACAGTAGATTCTCCTTAGAATCAGAATGTATCATTCCTTTCCTAGGAATATAATATCTAGTTCTTGAAAAGCAGGCTAGGAGAGTCAGGTGAAGGTGTATTCAAATGAGACTTTTAATTATAGAAGAAATCTAACAATTATTTTATTAGTACTTAATTTCTACAAGTCCTGAACTCCCAATTTATCCCTCCCTTTCCCCCCTTGTAACCATAAGTTTGTTTTCTGTGTCTGTGAGTTTGTCTCAGTTTTGTAAATAAGTTCACTTGTGTCTATTTTTCTTTTTTAAGATTTCATATATAAGTGATATCATATGGCATTTTTCTTTATCTTTCTGGCTTTCTTTACTTAGTATGATGATCTCCAGGTCTATCCATGTTGCTGCAGATGGCATTATTTTATTATTTTTATGGCTGAATATATATCCAATTATATACCAAAACTTCTTTATCCAGTCATTTGCCAATAGATGTATAGGTTACTTCCATGTCTTGGTTATTATAAAAAGTTCTGCTATGAACATTGGGGTGCATATATCTTTTTGAATTAGAATTTCCTCTGGATGTATGTCCAAGAGTGGAATTGCTGGATCATAGGGTAAGTCTATTATAAGTTTTTAAAATAATCTCCACACTGGAGATTGCACCAAATTAGATTCCCATCAACAGTGTAGGAGGGTTCCCTTTTTTCCACACCCTCTCCAACATTAATCATGTGTGGACTTTTTAATGATGGCCATTCTGACTGGTGTAAGTTGATACCTATTGTAGTTTTGATTTGCATTTATCTGATAATTAGCAATGTTGAATAGTTTTTCATGTGTTTATTTGCCATCTGTATGTCTTCATTGGAGAAATGTCTGTTTAGGTTTTCTGCTCATTTTTCATTTTTCTTTATAGTTGTTGAGTTGTAAGAGTTGTTTGTATATTCTGTAAATTAAGCCCTTGTCAGTTGCATTATTTGCAAATATTTTCTCCCATTCTGTAGGTTGTTTTTTGTTTGTTTGGTTTTACGTTTTTCTTTGCTGTGCAAAACCTTATAAGTCTAATTAGGCCCCATTTGCTTATTTTTGCTTTTATTTCTATTGCTTGGGTAGACTGTCCTAGGAGAACACTGCTATGATTTATATCAGATAATGTTTGCCCTATGTTCTCTTCTAGTTTTATGACATCTGATCTTATGTTTAAGTCTTTGAGCCATTTTGAGTTTATTTTTGTGTATGATGAGGAGTGTTCTAATTTTACTCATGTACATGTGGCTGTCCAGCTTTCCCAATACCACTTTTTAAAGACACTATCTTTCCTCATTGTGTACTCTTGCCTTCTTTGCCAACGATTAATTGACCTTATTAACCCAATTGTGTGAGTTTATTTCTGGGCTCTCTATTCTATTCCATTGACCATATGTCTGCTTTTTGTGCTAATATCATGCTGTTTTGATTACTGTAGCTTTGTAGAATTGTTTAAAGTCTGGGAGGTTTATTCCTCCAGCTTTGATCTTTTCCTTTGGTATTGCTTTAACATTGGGATTTTGTCTCTTACTGAATATGTTTTTCAGATCTAGCAGTTTTTGTGTGGAGTCTTTAGTGTTTTCTATATACATGTTATCCACCTATAGTGACAATTTTACCTCTTCTCTTCAAATTTGAATCATTTTTTATCTCTTTTTCTTGTCTGATTTCTATGGCTAGGACTTTTAATACTATACTGAATAAAAATGGTGAAAGTCGGCATCCTTGTCATGTTCCAGATTTTAGTGGGAAAGCTTTCAATTTCTTACTGTAAAGTACTATGTTGGCTGTGTGATTGTCATAAATAGCTTTTATTATGTGGTGATATGTTCCATCTATACCCACTTTGGTAAGAGTTTTTATCATGAATGCGTGTTGAATTTTATCAAATGCTTTTTCTGCATCTACTGAGCTAATCATGAGGTTTTTGTCCTTTCTCTTGTTGATGTGGTGTATTACATTGATTGATTTGCATATGTTGACCCATTGTTGAGTCCCTGGAATGAATCCAACTTAATCATAGTATATCATCTTTTCCTCTGTGGTTGGATTCTGTGTGCTAATATTTTGTTGAGAATTCTTGCATCTATATTCATCAGGAATATTGGCCTGTAAGTTTCTTTTTTGATAGTGTCTTTTTGTAGTTTTGGTGTCAGGGTGATGGTGGCTTCACAGAATGAGTTTGGGAGTGTTCCCTCCTCTTCAATCCTTTGGAAGAGTTTGAGAAAGATTTGTATAACTTTGTATATTTGATAGAATTCCTCAGTGAAGCAAATTTGTCCTGGACTTTTGTTTTCAGGAAGGTTTTTTATTACTGATTCTGTTTCACTTCTAATGATTGATCTGCTCAAATTATCTATTTCTTTTTGATTCAGTTTTTGTGAACTGTATGTTTCTAGAAACTTCTCCATTTCTTCTAGCTGTCCAACTTATTGCCATATAATTGTTCATAGTATTCTCTTATTTTTTAAATATTTATTTGATGTTGGTTGTAATTTCTCCTTTTTAATTTCTTATTTTGCTTATTTACATCTTTTCTCTTTTCTTTTTGGTGAGCCTGGCCAGAAGTTTCTCAGTTTTGTTTATTCATTCAAAAAAAAAAAAAAAAGAGCTTAGGTCTTGTTTGTTCTTTTTCTCATTCTTTTAGATGGTATGTTAAGTTGTTTATTGAGATTATTTTTATGTTTTGAGGAAGGCCAGTATCACTATGAATTTCCCTCCTCAGACTGCTTTTGCTGCATCCCATGGATTTGTGTGGTTGTGTTTTCATTGTCATTTGTCTTGAGGCATTTTTTAATTTTCTCTTTGATTTTATGTTTGACTAATTTTTTTTTAGTAGTGTGCTGTTTAGTCTCCATCCAGTTTTTTTTTCCTCATGTCTCCTTCTGAGGTTAATTTCTATTTTTATGGCATTGTGATCAGAAAAGATGTTTGAAATTATTTTTATCCTCTTAAACTTGTCAAGGCTTCTTTTGAGTCTGAGTATGTGGTCTGTCTTCAAGAATGTTCCATGTGCACTTGAAAAGAATGTATATTCAGGAGGAATTTATCTTGCTTGTTTGTGTTTGTCCTTTTAGGTGTAATGTTCTCAAAGTATCAATTAAGTCTAACTGTTCTATTGTGTTACAAGTATTTCCATTGCCTTATTGAGTTTCTGTCTGGAAGATAAGTCTGTTGATGTTAGTGGGGTGATAATGTCTCCTACTATTATTGCCCAATTTATTAATTTATGTCTGTTAGTATTTGTTTTATGTATTTAGGTACTCTTATATTGGTTGCATATGTATTACCAAGTATAATATCCTCTTTATTGCTCTTTTGATCATTATACATTGTCCTTCTTTATCTTTCTTTATGGTCTTTGTTTTATAGTCTCTTTTGTCTGATATGAGTATTGCTACTCTCCCTTTCTTGTCATTTCCATTTGCATGAAATACCTTTTTACATCATCTCACTTTCAGTCTGTGTCTTTCATCCTAAAGTGAGTCTCTTGTAGGCAACCTACCATAGGCTCTTATTTTATTATCCAATTTGCCACTGCATGTCTTTTGATTGGATCATTTAGTCCAATGACATTCATGGTAATTATTGATAGATGTGTGTTTATTGACATTTTTAACTTTGTTTTCCAGTTGATTTTGTTTCTTCTTTGTACTTTTTGATCAGATTCATACATGTTGAAACTATAGTTTGCCATGTTATCTGAATTTAATCATTTGTTTTAGAGAATAAATATTTTAGTTATGAGCAGTGATGGGTATAGTGTATAAGTGTGGATGACACAAAACTATATAGCTAATTTTCTATAATTTTCCTCAGGTTTTTTTGTATTTATAATAGTAATAAAACTTTTTTTTCCATTAGGAGGTGAGTAGGGCACATTCTCTACCTAGGTGTCCTTCCGCACTGTCCTTATTATGATCCTCTGACGTCTCAGAGTTATTTATGTCTGGAAGTAGAGCATTTTCAGCAGGGATATAGAAAATTAGCAGGGATGTAGAGAAGTAAATGAATTAGAGAAATCAGTTACAGACAGACAAACAGGACAGTGATTGAGTGTATGCAGTTGGTTAAGGAGAGAAGCAATTCAAGATTATGTTCAGATTTTTTACTTAGGTAACTTGCTGTTTGGTGGCACAATTTATTGAGTTAGGGACTGTAGGAAGAACAATTATAGTAAGAGAGATGATTTTCATTTTTGGACACAATGAACTTTTATTGATTGTGATATATCCAAGTAAAACAATTGGAAATTGATATCAGCAATTAGAAATGGATATAAAACTTAGAGCAGGAAAGTCTGAGATGAAAATATGCATTTATAAGTCACAAAATATAAGTGGTAAGTATAGCATTGAGAGAGGACTTTATTACCTTAGAATAATGTGAGAGTGATTTTTTTTTAATGATTAGTAAAAATACTAGAATTTAAGACATAGGAAGAACCACCATGGATTGACAAAGGTCAAAAAGTCGGAGAACTCCAAGTGTTGATTAGAATGTAGAACAACAGAACAACAGGAATTTTTACATAATGAAAATTGGTACAATTTAATTTAAACATTTAGAATTTTTTCACAAAGTTAAAAGTATTCATGTCATATGATTTCACAATTGTAGTTCTAAACATGTACCTAAATAAGTGTGTATAAATGTGTACCAGAAGACATGTATAAGAAAATTCATAGCAGCCTTGTTTGTAAAAGAAAAAGAAATATGAATAAATCCAAGTGTTTATCTATAAGAAAAGTAATAATGTATGAAACTTCAATAACATAAAATTAAAAAATTAATTTAGCTTCAACATGTATGAATCTAATCAATATTTTGGGGAGGGAAAAGACAAGAACACATATTATATACTGTCATCAATTTAAAATTAAAAATATGCAAAACTTTTGACATGTTGTTAGGGATGCGTACATATACAGAAAAACTATAATAAAAAACCAGCAATAATCACAAAAAATAGAATGACATCTAACCTTACTAGGAGAGAGAAAGATATATGGAGAACACATTATTTTATTGGATAGAATATTTAATAATAAAAGAAAATTTTAAAATGAAATTAGAATATTAGTTTGGAGCTTGCAAAGGAAATTGGAAATAGCTACCAGAGAAGTAAGACAAAGAGATGGAGAACACTAGTAGGGGAAGGAATGTCCAAAGAATAGTGATATTTTGAGATAAAGAAGTGGTTGAGTGTCAAAAGCTAGTAGTAGAAAAAAAAAAGAGTCAAAAAACTGTTCAGTTATTTAGCAACAATGGTAAAATTGGCAATATTAAGTAGAGTAGATTCAATAGAGTGAGGGGATTGGAAACCAGAATGAATTTCTTTGAGGAATAAATGGAAGATGAGAAAGAGGAAAGAAGGGAGTCAAAAGGGTAGTGGCTGAATTTAGAGGGTTTAGGAAGGGATGTTTGTTTACAACTGGTTGGATTTTGGACCAGCATATGTGCTTATGGGATGAAGCTTATAAAATAGGAAGGAGTCAAAAATATTAGAAAATGAGAGAATTCGTTTTAAAGTAAGTGAAGTGCTTGAGACAGGGAGATAATATAATCCAGATGTTAAGTGAGAAGATTCAACTTTTGGTCTTGACAGACAAGCCTATATCATACTGACTCTTCAACAAAGAACAGCTTTGAAAGCTAAAAACAGACAAAAAATATTTGAAGAGTTAAAAAAGAAAACAGAAGAGCCAAGATGGATCATTAGGATTTTAGAGGGCCAAAATGGACATTTTCTGATTACCATTTTAGGGAATAGAGGACAGGCAAAACTCAGCAGCTTAGGACTTGCTTCAACCTCAGTGGTTTGAGAATACAGGATACAGAAGTTAAGAATTTAGAGTATCTAAACCAGGATCCTGGAGTGGACAAAGCTGCCCAAAATTTTCCCTTTGAGATACCTGACTAAGTATAGCTGTGCATAGATGGGCAAGACCAAACAGACAGAAATAGCTAGATGGCTAATGAGCTGACCAGAAATTTTAGGAGTCTTATAGCCTTGGGAGACACAGTTAGAGATCCCAAATAAACATGATGGAGGAAACTTAATAATCGCCCAGGCTTTTAGTGGAAATTTAGGAGGTGAACATTAGGAATAAGGCTTACTTAGGAGTAAGAGCAAACCATTTGCCACACTCCCACAATATCTGCTTTCCAGAATTTTAAAAATCCCTCCCTGAAAAAAATTATAATCACCTGACCTTCAACAATTATCCATAGTCAAGGGTTGGCATTCAATAAAAATTATCAGGCATGTCAAGGAAGAATAAAAAGATGATCTCCCTTCTCCCCAGAAGAAATAAAATAAAGAACTAATAAGTGATCCAGACATTGGAGTTATCAAATAGGAATATGTATATATGTATATGTATATAAAAATTAGAAAATTAATTTAAGAAAAATAAAAATAAGAAAATAAAATAAAAAATTAAGAAAATAGAGAAAATATGAATGCTTCTATTCAACTAAAACAATCAAATTGGAAAAAAAACAAATATATGCAATAAATTATTTTTAAAAACTAGACTAGCCATAGCAGAAAAGTGGGTTATTGAACTGAAAGAAAGGTTAGTGATGAAAATACAGATTGGAAAAAAGATAAGAAAATAGAAAAAAGGAGATATAAAGGCAAAGTGGAAACGTGTAACATGCATGTAGGTGGGACCTCACATGGAGAAAAAATGGATTAGGTGCAATATTTGAAGACATACTGGCTGATAATTTTCCAAATGTGATCACAGACATCAATCCACAGTTTTTAAAAGCTCAGCAGAAACTAACTAAACACTAACAGGATAAATGCAAACAAACAAAATCAAAACAAATACCTAGGCACGTCATGTATTTGCTCTCAAGCAAACAGAAAGTCCAAGAACAGGACAAATTAATAGTGTGGTGGAGAAAATCAGAATTCCAATTACCTTTATGGGATGGTATTGACTAGCTAGGTTACAAGGGGAGCTTCTAATAGTCTATGTTTTAAAAAAATCTGTAAAGTTATTAATTAAATATATTAAACAGGGTAAAATAAATCTCATTGGACACTTTGTTCATATTTTTACATATGTCATACTTCAATAAAAAGTTTATTTAAAGTAAAAACCCATAAACTTTTTGTTTTGAAATCTGATGATTTTAAAATTTATGGAAACACAGAGGGTTAAGGGTGGCCAAAATCTGTTTAAATAAAGAGAACAAGGCAGGAAATTTTGCTCTATCAGCTATCAAGGTTTATTTTACAATCACAGGAATTAGATTAGTGAGGTTGTTTAGAAATAGACAAAAAAAATAATTCAAAAGAACAGAATAGAGGGCCCAGAATAAATATCCAAGCACATATGGCCACTTGATACATAATTAAATTGGCATGGCAAAACAGTTGGGAGGGTCAGCCTTTCTGAAAAAAAAAAAAATGTGCAGGGACAATATTATATCCATATGGAAAAAAAATGTTTTGACCCCCTAACTCTCACCATATGGAAATTTTTATTTTAGATTATAGCAAATTAAATTGTAAAGGAAGAAAAACTAAGCATCTAGAAACACAAAATAATATTTTAATGCCTTGGAGTCAGGAAGAAACCTATTAAACAGGACAGAATTTAAAAATAAAACGCTAAATAAAAAATATTGGTCACTTTGACCATATTAAAATTTTTGTTTTCTTTAAAAAAAGTATCCCTTAAGGGACATAGCTGGCAATCCACATTGATAAAAGATATGCGTGCTATATATCCAACAAATAATTATTTCCAAAATGTAAAAAATTCTCCTGCATAACAAGAGGAAAAAAATAACAACCTTACAGTAAAATAAACTAGACATTAGAATATCTTCCTCAAGAAAAGGGTGTACAAATGGCCAATAAATATGTGTTCAGCCTCCTTAGAAAAGAGAAAAATGAGAATTAAAAACACAATGAGGTTAACACTGCACACCCATCAGAATGACTAAAAATAAGAAAATAATAGCAGACACTGAAACTGTGGATGGATGACAACATTTCCAATTCTAAGAGTAGTATAAAATCATGCAGTTCCTTTGGGAAATCCTTTTAGATATCTACCAATGTTGAATAAATTCACACTCACAGACCCAAAAGTTCTCTTACTCAGTATCTACAAAATGTGGAAGCATACATATGTGCACAAAATAGTAGTCAAATATTTTTGATGTATTATTCATAAAATCCCCAAACTAGAAATAAACTACATATCATCTCACAGTAGAGTGTACATAAATTATGCTATATTCATATGACTAAATGCTATATAGCAATACAAATGAACAACATGCATGAATTTCACAAGTATAAATGAAAGCCAGACACAAAAGACTCCATTTTTGTTCTTTTATATAAAATTTAAGAAATAGGCAAAACTATAGTGTTTAGAGATTCATGCTTATGTGGTAAGGCCAAATCAATGCAAATATATATATATAGATATATATATAGAGAGATATATATATATAAATATGATTTATATAGTGATATATATATATATCACTATATAAATCATATCTGGGGTTGCCTTTGGAGGAAAGGAAGGGTTTAGTTACAGAGAAGGGTATGAGAGAGGCTCCTAGGTCCTGGAGACATTCTATTTTTTGACCCATATGATGGTCAACTTTGTGATAAATCACTGAACAGCACATACATGTGTGAATATTGTTTCTCTGTATATACATTATACGTACAAAATAGTTAAATAAATAAAACTTTTAAAATAGTAAATTTAATTAATATATGCTGAAATTGCTTTATGAGCTATAAAGTCTACACAGGTATAACATTTTTATTTTCATTAATGTTACTAGTTTCAAAAAGCTTATTATCATCTAATAAACATTCATAATAATTTTTATTAGGTAACCAAATGTAAGGAAACATTTTTAAAGATATGAACAAAGTATTTTTCTTGGACCTTACAGTAGGTACTACTGAAGAGTGTAAACTCTGAGCAAGGAGCCATAAACTTTCCCCAGTTCTGTCATGTGTTTGATGTCTGACCATCTCAAAGTCAAATTAAGGATCTGCACCACTTTTTCTCCACCTGTTAAATCACCTCTAACACGTACTTAACTCACTCTGGAGATTAATATACAAGTACACAATTTTCAAAACAAATTTTTAAATATGTTGGACCCAGGTAGATAATAGCTGCATTAATCAGTGATGATTATAGAATGCTTTACAAAGGAATTACTGAAACTTATTCTAAAAGTCAAGAGATAATAAGCATACCGTTTGAAAAGGCAAACTGTAACTACTAAATCACAAAGCACTGGCTATGGTCACTTTCCAATCATAATTTTAGGAGACTTTTCATTTAAATATTTCTAAGGATGAAAGAAAAACTTGGTATTCTTGGTTTCTGAATTGTAGAAAACAGTTTTTAAAATTTTTGGATCTATGCTGACACATACTTTATCTTAAAATATATGCCTCACAACATTCTCCAAAAATGATATAGTAGGAAATATATAATAAAATATATACACTATATAGAACAAAGGCAAAACTAGAGTAACTAGTTACTCTAGTCAGTGTATGGAGTAACTAGTTAGAGGAAGAGAAAAAAATTAAAGAAGGACTGAGATAATCACTGTAATTAAATATTAAATGTTCAATTGCCAGGCTGAGCATAATACTTTGTAAGAACATTTGTTTCCAAAAGTTTTGATGTGAGTCTGAAGCATACTGTCAAAATCCTCAGTAATCAGTTATGTGAGAAGCCTGGTTTATTTTCTACTACCTAAGTTAGAACACAAGGGCTAATGGATCGGGAAGTGGGAGGCGGCTCATAGCTATTGTCCTTGAGTAGGTTTGTAGCACTGAGCAAATTATTACCTGAGTGAAGTCAGTGTTCTCGTTGGTCAAATGAGGTTGTACAGCAAGATAACACTTATGTTCTTCTCATCTCAACAATTTGATAGTGTATATCAAGGGCCAGCAATTTTTCTTTTGTCAAATTCCAGGGAGGCAATATTGTAATCTTCACAAACCATACTGTCTCTGTGGCAATTACTCAACTCCGAAATTGTACAGTGAAAGAAGCTAATGGGCATGGCTGTGCTTCAAAAACATTTTATTTTCCAAAACAAGCTACAGGCTAGATTTGGCCCTTAGACGTTAGTTGTCCAATTCCTGGCATATATTGACATAGGACTAGTCTTCTGTCAAGTGTTGGGTCAAAGTTGGGCACAGACTTCAAGTTTATACTTGAATAAAGTGGCCAATGAAAATAAACTCACAAACAATGCTAATGGATGTCTGAGAATGAGAAGAACCTGGGTTTGTTTCATGCCAAAATCTTTTGCTAATCTGCTTCCTAATGGGATTTATGACATCTTATTTCAGCTCAATGGATTGTGATTCTGTCAGTGTATGGGAAATAGATGGCATAGAGAAACTGACAGCATCATTTCTATCTTACGCTACACCTTTAGTTACAGACAGTGCCTACCTATAAACATTCAAAGTGAAGTGAAAGTAGAATAATTATCTGTAAAATAAGGTCTATATATAGACTCACAGGAATATATCAAGTTCCCCAAATAAGTTTTCTTTAAAAGCAAGTTATGTCATGGCCATTTAAAATGGATTCTGGAAGGGGTGGGGGTACCTCAATTTAAAGACAATATGTCATTTTGAATTTTAGTTTCTTGTCATTTCCATGCTTATTTCTTTCTGGATTTTACACTACACATTGTTTAAGAAACTTCTCTTAATAGGCAGTTAGATAAGCGGGGACACCAGGCAGATAGGTGGAGGAGAGGGAGGCTGGTCTGGAAGATGGTATTATGCCCACCTCAGCATAAACGAGTTTTATTTCCTCTAAATGAGTGCCAGCAGAAACCAGTTAGAACCCCACTGCTGCAACTGCATGATGGCCAGAGCCTAATCAGACATGACCCAGTGCTCATTGTAATATAATTAGCATTGTGGTTTAGGACCCCCCACGGGTTTTGCTGTGTGCATCATGAGTAAGGACATGTGCAAAAGGGACAAACACGACTAGGCATTTCAGGGGCAAGAGACATCAATCAAAGGACCATCTCTAAGTGAGGATATAAGAGGAAGGGACAAAGACCACCACATTTTCCTCTTTTGGATCAGCCCGACACCTATTCTTGTACTTTTCCTTTCCTAAATAAATCAGCTAAAATCTTCCACTGCACAATGCACCATCTCCCACCTGTATTCTTATCCTTCAGGTAAGAAAAGAGCTGGCATCTTTTTCCTTTCCATTTTGGGGTAACACTCTGACTGTGTGGTTTTTGGAGTACTCTGTAGGAATTTTCCATGTTAAGAAACCAAGCAGCAGTGCCTTACATTTCTGTTTAGAATTTATAATTTGTAAAATCTCAGAAGTAAATATAGAGAAAAACATAAACCCATACTTTATAGTTATAACTGGACACTAATCTATAGTATTACTTCCTTTGAAATACTTTATTGTATCTTTGTGTTGTTTTGACTATGCAAAGAAAACCACTAAAAATAATGGTTCTAGGAAACAATGAGTAATCTTTGTTCAGTAAATTAGATCTAAGTATGAGAAAGCAAATTAATAAATCATAGTATAATTTAAATAGCAAAACTCAGTACAGATATTTCCTATAGTAAATAAGACACAAACTTTCATTAAAACTGTGGTAGACTTTATCCAAAATGTTTTACACTTTACAAACCTAATTCTGATGAAAGATTATACTATAGGGCATGACTTAAGGGCATTTTGATTAAAGTTACCTAATGATTTTAAACACATATCACCCACTAGATTTTCAAATCATTCCCAAAATGAAGATGATGATTTTAATGGTTTATTCCTCAGTTAATGTAGCCCTACTTGTAAATATTCAGGATGTTTAGTGTTTATAGTATTTCGTAAGCAGGCCTGTTAGTCTATGCATCTCCCTGCAATACTCACTTATTCTACTGGTACAAAATTTATACTGTTGCTAAATATTTATTGACTGATATTCCTTCTTGCTATTGAAATTTATAGCACCAACAGTGAGGAGTTAAGCATCCTTAAAGTAATAGTAAAGAATAAAGTTAACCCACTAGAAATTTTTATAAGAAATATGCATCACTTCTGTACAGTCAATCTTTGGGGTATTCTTCTTTTATGAAGTCCCCTGTCTTATAAAATTCTCTTTGAAGTCTATTTCACACCAAAGGTAGTTCCCAGAAGTGATCTTTTAAATATAAAGTGAGGCATTTTACCTGTTAGTCACTTCCCCCATTTTTGCTGTCTTTAATTAGCTAGATCTGTATCTCCTTGTGACTATAGTCGGCCCTCTGTATCTGTGGGATCTGCAGATTCAGACAACTGTGGAATGAAAATATTTGAAAAAAATATTCTAGAAAGTTCCAAAAAGTAACTCTTGAATTTACCATACATTGGAAACTCTGTATATAGTATTTGCATTGTATTTGGTATTATAAGTAATAGATGACAAACTATATGGGAAGATTTTTATAGGTTACATGCAAATACTAGGTCATTTTATAAAACAGACTTAAGCATCCACAGATTTTAGTACTCTTGGGGCATCCTGAAACCAATTGCCCTTGAATACCAACTTCACTTTAATCCAGACTACATAATCATTCACTCCTTAGTTGTGGCCCCTACGTCCTACAATTAACCCCAATACATAAATTTGTGGAGTCCTTTCATAAATGTCCTTGGAAACAAGCACAAAAAGAATTGTGCTTCAAAAGGAGACATCCTTCCAAACCTGATCATTAAAATAGAGGTCACTGTAAGCCAACATTACAATGTATGATTTGGATTGTTGATGTGTAGTCTTAACAAGTTATCTTAAGATCGAGTAAGTAGCACATTTTGTCCAACAATTGACAGTTTCAAACCAATTTATGAAACTTTGACATGTAAATCAAATTAAGCAAAATGTTCAGCCAATGATGAAATACAGAGACCAATGGCAGTGGTTGCCCAATCACAGAAAAAAAAATTCCAATAATTTTAGTAGTAATCATAACTTTTGCCATTCATTTTGGTTATGTGTGCCAGTCACCACATTGTCTTTTTATATACTTAATTTTATTGCATTCTTAGTATAATCATGTGAAACAACACACTTAACTATAGTTTTTCATAAATGGAAGAAACAGAGACTCAAGGAAGATAAAAAACTTGCCCACAATCACAGAAACAGTCAGCTGCAGAGATGGAATTTGTGCTTAGGATTTTTGGAATGTAAATCCTACTCTTTTCTATCCAGCTTTATTGAGGTATAATTGACAAAATTGTATATGTTTAATATGCATGACATAATGATTTGATATACACATGCATTGTAAAATTATTACTACAATTAAGCTAATTAACACATCTATCACCTCAGAGACAACATTGTGTGTGTGTGTGTGTATAGTGAGAATGCTTGAGATCTAATCTCTTAGCAAATTTCAACTGTATAATAATTATTAACTGTAGTCACCATGCTGTACATTATATATCACTAACTTATTCATCTTGTAACTTTATAACTGATAGTTTGTATCTTTTGACCAACATCTCCCTAACCCCATTCTACTGGAAACCACCATTCTACTCTTTATTTCTTTTTAACTTTTTTTTTTTTTTGATTTCTCACATGAGTAAGATCATGCAGTACTTGAGAACATCATGATAAGCGAAATAAGCCAGAGAGAAAAAGGCAGATTCTATAGAGGCAGACCTCAGAGATATTGCAGGTTTGGTTCCAAACTACCACAATAAAGTAAATACTGCAATAAAGTTTTTGCTTTCTCAGTACATATAAAATTTATGTGTATATTATGCTGTAGTCTATTAAGTGTGCAGTAGCCTTATGTCTAAAACAAATTAAAAACATTTTATTACTAAAAATGCTAATCATTATCTGAACCCTCAGCAAGTCATAATCTTTTTACAATAGTAACATCAAAGATGATTGGTCACAGATCACCAAAACAAATATAATAATAATGAAAGAGTTTGAAATATTGGGAGAATTAACAAAATGTGACTCAAAGACACAGAGTGGGCAAATGCTATAAGGAAAATGATGCTGATAGACTTGCTCAATGCAGGGCTGCTACAAACCTTCAATTTGTAAAAGAATGCAATATCTGCAAAGTGCAATAAAGTGAAGCACAATAAAATGATATTTGTCTATATTTTTAATTGCTAAGATTATAAACTAAAAATGAACAAAATGGAAAATTACAAAACTTTAGAATTTAAGAGCTAAAAGTATTATGACCAGAGGCCTAGTTGGTATATGACAGCACTGGTTTGGGGCCTGTTTTCTTAGTGTAATTTTTAATCTTAACCAATTTTACTCTTCAAATGTCCCAGTTTAAACAATATATTACACAGGCAGTCTGGCTAGATGCCACTTTTGAAAGCATTTTGTGTAACACATGAATTTTACAAATATAATTCAGCCTAAAAGAGATGATGTTTGTAATCTTATAATTAGCTGTTGGCAGCATGCTCTGAAAACTCTGTCCACTCAAGCTTCCAAAAATACTACTGAAATTTATTTCAGCAACTCAACGGATATTTGCTTACAGTCTACTTCATGCATCACCCAGTGCTAACCATTGTGAAGAATACAAAGAGTGGAAAACTTCCCATTCCCCTAGGCAAGTGAGGATTTTCCTTGGGAATCAAGATATATACAACACATGATGAATCAATTGATAGAATGATAAATGGGGTACTGAAGATGAAACAAGATGATAAGCTAGATAAAATGTTATCAATCATAAAGTGAGCCAAGCATTTCATTGGCATTAAATTAAGACAACAAAAGTTATAATCCAATAGGTCCCTTGATTACAGGGACTAGATGTAATTTTTGTAATCTTTGCATTGTCAGAAATTTAATCTGTCCATGTCTCACTATCTCTGAGAAATATTCAATATGCCAACTAAGAAGGCACTATCCCCTGATGACTTTTAAAACAGGTCTATGGATATTTTCTGCTAAACAGTAAACTCTTCGTAGCCAATGAATATAATCATTTCTACTTTGGGGCCTATTAAAGCTATCTAGAATCTGTGTGTGTGTGTGTGTGTGTGTGTGTGTGTGTGTTTGTGTGTGTATGTGTGTGTGTATGTGTGTGTGTGAGGAGTAGTAGTAGTAGAAATAGTAGCAGCTAAACTAAGGAGGTGGTACATTTTCTAGGAGACTGCCCAATGGTGGGACACCAGCTGAGTACCATAATCAAAAAGATACTAATCTCCAAATACACTAATATTTAAGTCTGGGTTATTTTGACTGACTCATATAATATTTCTGGTATAATTTCAATGGATTTTATTGGAACCATACCCAAAAATGTAAAGCAGAGTAGAACACCAATATGAAAAAAAGTAATAACAAAACAATTTGTTTAGAGGCAGTATGGCAAAAAATTAAAATGGTGGGCAACTAAGTCAGCCTGATCTGACTCTCCCAGCTACCTTACTCTGACATTAGGCAAGTGAGATAATTCTGTAAGCCTCAGTGTCCTTAATTTTAAAATGTATATTCTAGTGAAAATCCTTTAGGACTGTTGTTAAGATTAAATGAGAAAACACACAAAAAATTCATTGTAGTAATTTCCAGCAGGTAAAAAATAAGTAAATGGTGACATAATTTATTAAAGGCAAGTCAGTCAGATCAGGATTAAAACTTTCTGAAGATGCAGCTGAGTAAAACAAAATACAGTAAAATGAAATAAAAATGCAGCTGGGTACCTAGTAATTTGCTCTAGAGCATCCCAAAGTGTGATAGTGATAATTTAAAAAAAAAAAAGCGATGCTTAATGATCATCCTTAAATCCAGTGTCAGAGGAAGAAAAGATATATGATAAAGCAGCTTCAGAAATAAAACAAAAGCAGAGTGATCACCTTTTGGGTGCAGTGATCAGAGACATTTGTTTTGGACAAATCATAAACAGAGCTGCACACAACTTCAACATAACCCCAAATAGCTACAAAGCAAAGGGTTGCACTCATATGTAAAATTGAAATTCTAAGCAAGCCTATTTTGTGAATGTCCTTTTCTGGTTGATAGGGAATAGGACAGGTGTTTAATCTATCTGTTCATTTTCACAGGGGCCAAAAGCTAACAACATTTTGATGCAGTATAGGAACCCAAAGGATGGAGAAGCGGAGTCAGCTTGGATAGCAGGGGAAATTTGCATGTGTCTTCAGTCTACAGAGCTAAATGTAGAGTGAGAGCTTCTCAGAAAGTGAGACAAAGAATACACAAGTGAATAAGCAAATATGAGATGTCTTGTAGAAATTCCACATTTGGCACGTAGACATCTATTATAAGTATTTATAAGTTCCTTATGCTAGTCCGAATGGGTTAGTTAAATATATTTACATATGGAAACAGGAATAAACCATTTTTAAACTGCCCACATTTCTGTTGTCTCATATGTAAAAGAGAAACTATATAAATGGTCTTGACTACCTCAGTGGACATCAGAGCAATAGGTTTGAAAGTAATTTCTATTGAAATCAAGGAAAATCTTACCCAGTGGTCTTCAAAGTGAAATGAGAAGGATGACACAAAACTTTTTAAGAAAAAATCGAAATAAATAGATTTACTTCATCCTTTAACATGTAGAATTTTTATATTTTATAACACTCCTAATATAATAGTTTAATAGCACATATTTATAACTTATAAACATATGCATGTATATATTAGAGACACCTGCTCAAATAATTTAAGGATAGCAGTATGTTTTCAAAAGGCTTTGAGACCACTGCCATGGATGTTATTGAATTCCACCTCCAAGCTGCCACCAGTCACAAATATATTGACTATCTCAGAATTTTTTATTTTATTTTATTTTATAAAAACTTAAAACTGTTTTACTGCATCAGGACTACGGAGTTCAGGGCTAAATTCTATATGAGCTCGGATGGCATTTTTCAAGCTTCTACCCCAAGATACAGAACCTCAGTGGTACCCATGATAAATTTTCTCCATGAGGCATCAGATTACTCTGACAGGTTGCTTTAATTCAATTGTTTCAGCAATCTCAGCCTATCTCTTATTCCCTTCTGTTTCCTCCCATTATCATCCAATTCAGCTTTTCCCTCTATTACTGATGGAAACACAGTGGTAAGTCCTGTCCACATATTTTCTACATTTCCTTCCTTTGTTGCCAACCTATACTGTACGTGTGTAACCACTCATTCCCTGCTTTTTTTCTTCTTAACATTGAGTTCCCTCTTATTCTAATTGTTATTAATACAATTAAAGTATTGTTTATATCTGTCCATGGCTCAGAGGACACAGTTAATGTCTAACATTTTCCAGTGTTTCTCACAGAGCCATTTACCTCTCCAGCAGAGAAAACAGTGATCCTTGTATAGAACAGTTCCAAAGATCGCTGAGAAGAAGGAAGCCTGCCAGAGAAGTACACTAACAAAAATTGTAGTGCAGGCCCCGATGAAAAGCCAGTGGTAGAAAGCAGTCAGTAGTGGATTTCTTAGTTTGTGTATAATGAATACTTTAGACCAAAGGGGGAAAAAAGGAGGAAATTTAGAATCCCTCACTTCTGCTTGACAATTGCTCCCTTAACAGGTATAGTGAAAAGGGCTATACATGGTGTGGATACATAGCAATATCTGAAATTCCAAGTGACTGGGGATACAAGTTGTAGTTTATGGCTGTGCCTGTGACTGACAGATCTTTGCTGTGACAGCAGTGTTTGTATCACCCTTTTAAATTAAAGATGTCCCTGGGGATATCGCGTCAACCCCGGGCACACTGACACTGCAGCCTGACAGAGTGTTGACATGCCTGGTCAGCCTGGCCTCTGCTGACTTAGGGGCACTGTGTACAGATTTCTGAGCGAAAGGGTTAAGATGGGGTTCTGCTCTGTATTATGTTGGGTGAGGTAGTTCCCAGCTGCTCTTTCTTTAAAATAGAAAAACATAAGTTTGTTTGGTACAGGCAATAGTTTTCTGCCTTGGCTCCATCCAGGCTGGGAGCAGGCAAAGCTTGTCTCTTTTTGTCATGGAGTTCTTCACGTATCACCATTATGAACTGAGTCTGATTAAAAATATAAGAACCACTCAAGATTAGATTTAAATTTTAGTTACAAAATAAGTGAATGATTTTCTGCAGAATCCCCATTAGACATACACTAAGTGTACTGTGACTTTAGTCCAGTTTTCCAAACAGTAGAATAAACAGTAACTCAAAGTAAATTAAGTGCATAAACAGACACACACACACACACACACAAAACACAGAGCAGACACAAAATCATTTAAAGAATAAGTTGTTAGAAACAAAAATAATTACAGAATTGCTCATACCCTACAGTTAAATTAATACATAGAAGATATTGAAAGTATTTCAATGGGAAAAACACACATTAGAAATGGGGACGACCAAGGCTTTTGGCCAGTGAGAGAGCTTGGACAAAGCAGTAATGCTCTCTGACTCATATTCTCATCTATAGAAATGGCTAACAGTGTTTGCCTTCAAAGCACTCTATTGTGATAAGTCCGTACAAGAAAATCTTTTGTTTTTTCTGGGTGTTAATGTATGTGAAATGTATCATATAATTATCATGATATGCAATAATACTTTTCCTACTATTTCAGATTTCTTCTGAAGCCTCCAAGCTGAAAACAACAAAAAATAAATTCTACCCTCCTCCCCACTTCTAAATAAATAGGCTAGACACATCCAGGAAAGATTTACTAGAATAGAATAAAAGCAGCCTTTTAATCACTGGTCACATCATTTACTCATATGGTAAAAGAGAAAATGAGACTTTGGAGAGAAATTCATTCAAGCAGGAAAATGGATAGGTGAAAGTCTATCTTTTCCAAGAGAGTGGGTGCCCAAAGAAACATTTAGAGTGATAGTAATGATTGCAAGCAACAAACCACCCACTTGTTCTGAAAACGGACCACTGGAAGCTCTCGTGACACTAAGGGAATGAAGCACAGATTAGTGAGTGAGATCCTGGGATGAAGTAACATATGTCTCCCAAATTTGGAGAAATTCTGGGGCAGAGTGGTACATGAGGCAGCTGCTTCTTACCCAGAGAAGGCTGAAGCCTGGAGGCTGGCTGGAGTAGATACATGGTGAGGTAAGACACAGAGGGAGGAGAGCAGTGGGAGCAAACCGCCATGATCTTTTGGCAAAGCAGGGATGTACAATATTTTCCATAGACCAGGGAGATACTGAGGAAGTAACTGAGATCTCTTAAAGAGGACCCTTATAAGACAGTTGCTTGACAAAGTAAAGTAACTCCATCAGAGAGACGCTAGAGATGATCCCCCAGTGTGCAAGAAGGTGGGTATTGGTTATGTGAGAGATAAAATAGATCAAGTGGAATTGCCTCTCCTATTAGGGACAGATACAGTATGAATGGGGGTGAGATCTCTAAAGACTCCTTCAGGACCCTATGGAATAGTCAATGAGATTAACAAAAATCATGATGGCCAAGTGGTGTCTGCCAACTAAATGTATCTTTAATCCTATCTCTTCACTTGCCTCTCCTCATCTCTCCAACTCTAGTGAAACTAGAAACAGGAAGTGGAAAGAAGTAGAGTCAGAAAAGATCAAATCTCAACTTGCTTTCTCATTGCAGATCCCCAAGCCTTAGGCCTGAGCTGAGGGGATGGAAAGATTATTGAACTGGATGAAAGATGGATGTCGTGATTTAGTATAATTTAGACTGCATTTTAAAATATATAAATGAGACTATTCTTAGATTTGAAAATGACTAGAGAATTAGAGATTCCCCCCAAAACGCAGATAGACAGGAAAAAGATTCAACACTATATGTCTAAAGTCACTGATTGGGAAAAAAAATGCAGCTGTATCCTAATTAACAAGTTCAGTCCAATCAATATATGTGCAAACATATCTATATATCATTTATCTATCTACCTACCTATGTAGAGAAAAAACATATATACATACATGCAAAGATAATGTGCACATATAATTTAATATCTTACTACAGAGCATTTTAATATTTTAACATACCTCTTCATTCATTACTGCTTCTTTGTAACCACACCCTAATTTTCATGTGGAGCTTACCTACTCTCTGTCCTTATATTTTGTATTAGTTGGACATCTTTCATCTCCAGGTTTGGCTAGTGCCCTAAATCTGTCCATTCAGTATATTCCCTGCAATCTTGTTTATAATGATTTTTTTTAGCAATAGGCATGTGACCTAAGCAAGATCTATCACAGCAAATAAGATGAAGCTGTAAATATTTGGAAAAATAAGCTTTTGTTCCCTGGAGCTGAAGCAAATAGAATGTCAGCATAAACTGCTAAGAGCTATCTTGTGACCATGTGAAGGTAGCCAGCCTGTAGACACAGGACTTAAAAATGTGTAGCAAAACTGCAAAAGAATTTCATAGTGATTGATGGATTGTTTGAGACCCTGGATTCAGGTGTGGTTGAAATCAGAACTAATTCTGCAACTTTAAGCTACCTTAAGCCAATAGATTCCTTTTCTGTTTAAGTCAGTTTGAGTTGCTTTTTTCCCCATTTGCAATTAAAATTGTTCTTAGGAATATCCTCCTTAGAAGTTGAAGACTTTCACATGAACATGGTTGATGGTTTTTGTGAGAGTATTAAGTAATGTTAACAGTAGAAATGTAAATTGGAGGGGAATGATCAATCAGTAAACATTCATTATAGCTAAATGGGCACCATATTCCCAGGCTTTTGAAAGAATTTCTTACATCTATCACATATAAGCTGTCCATGTATGACCATTTCTAAATTTCATAATTTTCTGGCCTATTCATTTTAAAATGCATATCGTAAGCATGGGAAATTTTTGGATTATGTGCATTTCACTCCATAAGTAAAACTGGTCTCAAAATTAGTAAATATTTTACAAATCATGGAGTCAAATGTACGGAACCCAAACAATTTGAGTTTGATTTCCTAGGTTTTTTTCAATATTGCTTCAATGTTTATAAGCCAGGAGAATAATTGGCATAAGCAAATCTATAAAAGTTTGATTCTCTTTTGCCTGGTAATGTAGTGGTTGCTGGTGGAAAAAGCAAATATACCACACAAGTAAAGAAGGAAGCATTCAGCAATTCTGTCAGGTTGAACATAAAATTTGTAAATCCTCTTGCCATTGGAGCTAAATTTAGAAAGTGAAATTCTCTAGCTTTTCCCTCACACACACTGTTTTGAAAATGGAAAATAAAATGCAGAAATATTTGATAAGTAAGTCTGTGCTAGTTATTTATTTTTGTGATTCTATTATATGTAAATATATTACTGAAAATATAATATAGAAATATACATTATCCATGATCCAAGTTATAGCTAGTATCTGAAGAGCGTTTGTTTTGAGCATTGTTCTAAGTGTTTTATATATAATAACTCATTTAATAAAACAATTACTCATGATATAATACTGATATTATCTTTCCTTTTTCAAAGCTGAAGGAAGTAAGGAAAGGAGGTATCATGTTCCTTACTTAAGTAAGTTAAGTATAACATAGTGAGTCACAGATAAGACATGCCGACTAATTTAAATTCTAGTCTCCATTCCATAACTAATGTTTGTTTTCTACCATTTGGTTCTCCTTCAAAGTTGAATACTATTAACATATTGACTTTCTGGATCTTTCTCATTTGCATTTGCTTATTAAGAATTATAATTGACTGTGTATAATCCTTCTTAAATTACTTAACATTATTTCATAAGCATTTTCAAAATCATTACATAGTCTTTGTAAACATTTCAGTGATTAAAATATACTCAAATGACTGGATGAGCCAATTAATTTAACTATTACCATATTGTGGAGCAAAGAACTGTCTTTGAATTTTTACAATTGAAAAACAATATTGCTACAATAAACATATTTTTGGGCATAAAGATTTTTCTTCATTACAGTTTATTTCCTCAGGAAAGTTTCCCAGACTGAGAATTGACAGATCAAGAAATTAATACTGGTTTGAATCACATACTGCCAAATGTTTATTTCAAAGGAATTGTCCTAATTTACACTTTGGCAATCTGTGACATTTTCTTTTGTTATTATTATTTTTTTCAAGGAAACTATAATCTAAATTCTTTAATAGAATCTTTAATGATTATTGGAAGTTACACTAATTTAATGATTTTTTTTCAAAGAGTAGAGATAGCTAAGCTTTCTGTGAATGTCTTTTGAAATTATTATTATACCTGAATGATCCACAAAATGATAAATTAAAAGCAGCTTTATAGCTCAAATATTCTTATCCTGAACTCTTCAGATATTTTTATCCCAAACTTTTCTCCCATGCCTTCACTAAATGCAGCCTCTTAAAACAAAACAAAACAAAACAAAACAAAACAAAACACTATACACACTACTACCTAACAATCTTGACTTTGTCAGTCTATTATTTCTTTTAAAAACAAACCCAAGTAATTTTTACAGAGATGTGCTATTACTTTGTTTGGTGCAGTTGGGTTTGTTTTAGCATTATATTACATAAATTATTATGCATTAATGTTTTTTGAAACCTAGTGCTTGCTTTTGAAACCAAAGCCAATTCTTTAATAAGATCAATAACATTGATGAAATCCCTAAGTCAGTCTGATCAGGAAAAAGCAAAAGAGAGAGAAGTGTAAGTTATCAGTTATGGAAATAAAAGAAGTGGCATCACTGTAGATTTTATAGGCATTAAAATAATAATGAGGGAATGTTATGGACAACTTTAGATTAATAATATAAACACTAGCATATTGCAATATTTTTTTGCTTCTCTGCATAGTTCTGTGTTCATCTGTGTTTCTGTATCATAGTTAAAGAAGAAACTTTTTGAGATTTAAAGCAAGGGAGGAAACCATGCATTAGTACATAAAAAGCCAAGGAAAATGAAAAAAAAAAAAAGTGGAGAAAATACCTGCAATATAATTACAACCCAAGGAGTGTTAGTTCTAATATATACATAGCTCTTTGAATCAGTATAAAAAGATAAACATTCCTATTAAGAAAAAAAAATTCAAAGGAGAAATTTTTTAAATGGCCAAAAAACCCAAAAAGTGTATCCATACACACATATATACAAATGTATACAAATATAAAAATAATAAAGTTCAATGTTAAGTAAAGTATTCAGACATTAGGTAGAATTTTTAGTTGTCACCTTCTCAAAATAATTTTAATAAAAATATCTAGTACTGGAAAGGATTCAGGTGAACATACTAACACACATGTAACAGTCATTGATTTAGAGGATTTGGAAGGTAGTATGTATTTGAAAAAATGTCACAATTATTTCAAAAGATACTTTGATATTTTTGACAAAGAATTCCACTTCTATGATTTATGTAAGAAATTGTTTATCACAGTCTTAATTTCATGAAATTTAATAAAGTATTAGTCATCACAAAGGCTAATAATATGGAACTGGTTAAATTACATTATACATATAATACTTTTGTAGGCAAATGTTAGAAATAATTCTTTAGAAGAATATACAATAAAAAGAAAAATCTCAATTTATACTCGTAATTAAAAACATTACAAAAGAGCATATATAGTATAATCTCTGATTTTTGAAAATTGTTTAAAGACTTTAGTAAAGTTAAAATAATGCTTATCTCTAGCTAGTGTTTTGGCTGAGTTTCATGCAATTTTGTGTTATGTTCTTTATTATGCAAATGTATGCAGTAAACATTTATTAATTTTATGAATATTATACAATCAATAAGTTATTTTCTTAATAAAAATATTTGCTTAGCATCCTTTTTGCTTGCTTTCCTCTTTGTTTACTGAGGGATTGTAGTAGATGGTGTGTTTTTAATTTAATATAGTAAAACGTACATGCCTTGGAGTATTTCATTTTATGATTTTTTACCCATGAGGCCATTATTTCCTTGTTAAATGTCCTCACTTACAAAGAACAGTCAGCAAATATACTAAGTGCCTTCCCTAAGTAAACAGAAGGAGAGTTCTGAAAGTAGCTACTGGACAGAAAGGCTCATTTTGGGAATTCAGCTGTTACGTCTCTAGCTTCCCATTCAAAGATGCAAGACAACACTTCTACAAATAAATTCAAATACTATGATTATCATTCTATGTTTCCCCAAAGGGAACACTATAGTTTCTTCCCACAGTCAAGGTTTGTATGGCTTAGGATAAAAAACTTCAAAGAAGAATTCATAATTGCTGCATCTGACTGCTTGACTGCTGACTATGCAGGTGCGCTCCTATGTCACAGCAGGCAAGCTAATGAAGCTCTCAGAACCTCTGTTTTCTCATCAGAAAATACATGAGCATATTGATTCTCAATTTGCATAATTTTATAAAGATTAAAATTAAAATGCTGAAAGCACCAGGCTTCCTATTATGTTTTATCATGTGTTATGATATGACCCCTTTCAGCAAGATTGAAACTATGTAGACCAATGTGTTGTTTTCAGCAATGACCCAGTAATCTCTTGTGGTCTTGCTGTGTACTAATTATTATGTGTGTGAATTTGTGAGACTATTTTCCTCTGTGCCCTATTCAGAGAGAGTCTCAGGACTTTAAAGTCATTTATACATGGTGTTAAAAATGAGACTGAGATTTTACTTTACAGTTCAGTATATCTGAGATTCTTCTTGTTTATTCACTACATTAGTAGTTTATATTAGACATCCCTAAATATGTTTGCTAAACAAATTTTAGAATGGTATATAATGGCATTGCCCCAGGCAAAGCTTTTGATTGATATTTCCATTGCAATGGTTTTCTCTTATTTAACTCAATAACTTTTTGTTTATAAGATGCAAGTTTTGTGATGGAAATTTTTGAAAAATATGGTGACAAACTTGTTATTTATATTTAACCCTGTTTGGTTCTCAAGATCATGATCCACTATGAACACTTGGAGAAATACATTGGCATAAAATTTAAACAAAGCACATTTTAGCTCTAATAAATTCCATCTACTGTCCAGTCAGGAATGAGTTGTCAGCATATGCTGCAAAAAAATAAAACTACTGGTAGACCAAAAGCCATGAAACACATTTCCCTTTATGGTGTTCATGAGTTGTTTGATATGTCCTTATTGAAATGTTCATGTTGCTCGGCTTGCAGTTAGACTACATCACAAAAAGCCAACTAGCCATGAACTTTGGAATGCAGAGCTGCACATAAGAGTTCTCCACAGAAGCAGAAAACAAAGTGTGTTTATACGCCTAAAAATGCAGAGTAATGAAGGGCAGACACCCAGGTCCAACAATTCTTTCAAAATCATTTTCATTCATCTACTCATTTATTCATTCATTGATAAGAATTAGCACCTACTGAGTATCAGACACTATATAAGGTTTTCCTAGTTACATAATATAAGGAATTAACTCTGTTTTCAAAAAACAAACAAACAAACAAAAAACTATGCCTTTGTTTACTTAAGCTTGTGCTTAAAGACCCCAAATGTTTTGTGAGATGGATTTTTGCTTACCTCAGTCACAAATTTACCTGCTTGGATGGAAAGGAAAGAAAAATAAGAAAGCAGATTTAAAAATATATAAGAAGCAAATTTTTACAATTCCTCCACTAAAGACTATATATATATATATATATACACACACACACACACACACACACACACATATACAGACATATATATATATGCATATGTGTGTTTACATATATATACAGAAGTACTTTATACATTATATATATTTATACAAAGTAATTTGTATGTATAAAAAGTGCAGAAAAATTTACTAATACAAATATGTAGATTGTACATACATCATATATATGTCTATTATATGTATATATGTTTATTCAAAATGTTTGTATTGGTAAAGATTTTGTATATTTTTCATCAGCCAATCAGGATGGAGCCTGTCTACATATGAATAAAGATGTCTTGGGGAATGGTTTTTATGATCTGAGCTTTAGTTACTGTTGCTATGGAATTCCCTCCAGCTTCCATGCTCCCTGTGTTCTAAAAGGCATCTGTTATATTCAGACCTAGCACACAAACCATGACACTACTAGGTTGCAGAATTGCTAAAATTAAAACAATCTGCCACATAAATATGTGAACAGATTAGCTCTTTTTCTGAAAGAAGAGTGGAATTTTTTTTTTTTTTTTTTTTTTTTTTTGCTTTAGAGGAATGTGTTGGAACATATATTTTGTGATACAAAAGTCCAGAGTGGGAAGGAAATTTTGAAAGATAAGTCCAACCTACTATATCTTGAAAACCTAGGGATCTTTTTTTGTTCTTTTTAAATCCATCTCCCTCCTTTGCCTCAAGGTTCTTAAGGTAAAAAACAAGAGATTATGTTGTGGATTTAAATGCTGAGAAATGGAAGAAAATAAATGCAAGGAAAGAATCAATATCTATCAGGGCTGCCAGCAGTCACCCATGCCACCTAGAAGTGAATCTACCCCAGTCCCTTGTATTTCTTCAAAGCATTGCATCATTTTAACAGTCACAATGTCTAACATTTAGCTTCCATTGTGCTTTTGATGCGGCCAAAAACAATTCCTAAAAGTCATGTGCTTTTCTTTTTAACTGCTTTTTCACAGTTTTAACAGCTAATATGAAATGCCAAACCACTACTAAGTGAAAATTGATTTTGGAGCCAATTATACAGCCAGTTCAATTGAGAAGAACACATGAAGTTTCATAAACTACCTCTATCCCCACTGGGAGTCTCTGTTAAATTTCTCAGGCTGGGGCCTAAGTAGTAATTCTCAGCTTTCTTGCACTCCAAAGAAGAATAATTTTCAAATTTAGTTATTGAATATTAAGAAACAACTTTACTAGGAGGACTTTAATTCCAGTGTTACCATGAGATAAAATTAATTATATCTCTGAAAGGATAATGTAAGTCAGATTTATTAAGGTCATGGCCAAAGAAAAAATATTGAGTGTCTTATGTTTTCCATTCCTAACCCTGTGACTTTTACGATTCTTGGGTATTGGACTAAATGTTTCACATAAAAATCCTAAGCTGTGGGTTTTCTCATTTTAATTTAACAGATGTGAAAAATGAGAAAAATAATGTGATTAGAGCTCAAATCTAGAAAGGTTTACCTCCTGATACATCAGATTGGGACTTCAAATTACAATACTTACCTTTTGTTGAGATTTTACAGTTTCCATACTCTGCACTAAGTGTCTTATATGATTTATTTCATCTAATGCTCACGTAAACTCTAGAGTGTAGTTGCAATTACTTGTCATATTTTTCTAGATGATAAATCTGAACGTTAGAGAAATAAATCAACATCCCCAGTGTCACACAACTAGTGAAGGCTAGATCAAGATCGCAGCCAGCCTTTGACTCTGCATCTTTCATTCTCTTCCACTAGGCTGTGCTATTGTCACTATTTTATCTGTGCTTGAAAATAGAGTTCATGTAAATTGTTACTAATAACAGAATGGGTCTGCGGAAACTGAGAAGCAGTGAGGGAGATAAAGTGTATGATAGTTCATGAGTACTGCATTTCAGCATTGAGAAAGAAAGAAGAAAGTGAATCAAATTCCCCAGAGGGCCAGGGCACCTCTCTGTCTGTTAGGATGAAGAGTTATGTGGTTGAAGGAGTGGACCAAACAAGGCCCTAAGTTTTCCAATGAATTCTATTCTGCTTCTTCATGTGTACTTGGGGGACATCAAAGACATGTATAGGGCTATGTATAGTAGAGGGGAGTTAAAGCAGACCCTGCCCACCCACATATTACCAAAACAAAAAAGAGATTTTCCCTTTAAGCCTTGCGAGAGATGGCAACGAAGTGTAAGCACAGATTTTCCTATAAAAGCATACTTGTTGCATGAAACTTTCCCATCTGTGCCATGGGTAACTTAAAATGAAATCCCTTCAGGTTTCTGTTGGGTAATCTTTACTTTTCCAGGAGAACTCAGATAACTATGTAAGTGCAAAGACATTAACTTTAAAGACTGCTTAGATTTCGATTATGTTTTTAAATTGATGAGAGACAGTATAAAGAATCAATTTTGATACATCTTGGTTTATAAAAAGATTGACCTTAATCAGTCTTAAAAAACAATAGAAAATATGGTAACCTTAAGATACCAACATAATAAAATTAACACTGATTTCAAAATACTAGAAAGTTTAAACAATAACAAATATTTATGAAGTATTGAATATGTACCAAGAACACTGCCAATGTTTCAGGGCATTTATTTAATCTCACAACACTTCCATGTCATAGGAACTATCACTGGTCTTATTGCACCACTGAGGAAACTGAGTCTCACAAAGGTGAGGTTAACTTGTGCAAAGTCCCGAAGCAAGTAGCAGAGTCAGGATTGAATACAGGTATTCCTGCTCAAGAGCTCATTATTTTAAACAATAAACTGATTTGAGTCTTTTTGAGGGACATAATCAAAAATAAAAATGTTTTATTTGCTCTAGGATGCCATAATCCCAATTCAATTAAAGGATGCTTGAAAACCAGCTATAATTTAAGGCTCTACTGAAACTAAATCAGTGTTACAGAGACAAAAGTTAAGTAATGGATTATTATATCCTGGTCATATTCCAAGAGATTTTATTTATAAAGTTCTGAAGAGCTATGTTAAGATGTAGATTTTCCTATGAAAGTAAATAGAAGTGCATTTTCAAACTCTTAAATGCCCATTTCATAGGCAAATTAAAATCAGGTACATAGAGCAATAAGATAAGACATTTACTGGGTTTGTAATGTCAGGAAAATTGCTAAACATTTTTAAACCTATTTTTTGTTGGCACATGCACACACAGATACCCTATTCTACTGTCTAACAGTGTTGTGAGAGTGGCATAAATATCTGTGAGCTGGAGAGCTGCTGCCAATAATAGTAAAATAAGTAACATGGACCCATTCACCCACTGAAAATAAGTAGAAAATTTGAATTTAAAAACTCTGCTCAAAAATAACAACACGATAATAAGACAAGGAGAAACAAATGGATCAAGATCCTGGAGACCAGGAAACCCGGAAATATAAACTCAGCATTTGGGATTACATTTGCCCTAGGGCAACAGCATCTGCACATTCTGGAAGAGGCAGCTGAAGAGCTGAGAAGTTGAGCAGAATTTTGGACGAGCCCATGAGGCTCAGGAGATGAAATTGGAGTTCAGCAACCCCCCTTCCCCACCCCCACTACACACACACTCAGGACATTGGGTTAAGTGCTCTAAAGTTTACACTCCAGGAGTAAAGTTGAGCCAAAACAAGACCGGCCTCCACAGTAACTGAAGCTCTGATTGGATATAGGAGATATGGGTTTTTCTACTGCATCAAATGCAGAGGTTCTGTTGAAAGAGCACACAGTAGGGCATCTGAGATGCTGATTCTTGGCCTGAGTGGTGTTTACAGGAGTTGCTGACTTCATGACAACCTTTTGCTTGGTACACTTATGATTTGCATGTTTTTCTCTACTAATTTATATTTCCCTAAAAGCACTTTTAAGATATTTATATTTAAGGCAAAAAAAGCCATTTGCAATATTATATAGCATGTTAGAAGTTTAGTTACTCTTTCTATGGTATTTTTAAAATTTTTGTCTGTAGATAAATAAATGGTAGTTAGATAATACTCAACTTTTAGATAAAAACAAACACAATAAACAAATGAAAACAATAAAATATCAGTATAAATCCTGAAAATCCAGGACAACGTAATACCGGACTGAAGTTTCTGCTGCTTCTCCAGAGTTTGATAATGTGGAGCCACAACATTCACTGATGGCAAAGTAGAAGTCTGAGAATTCGTAATTGTGTACACTGCTGCCCCGTATGAAAGAGGGAAGAAAGGAAGGGAAGATGGAAGGAAGGGAGGAAGGAAATAATCCTCCTGAAAACCGTATCCCTGGGGCATTAAAACCATTCTATTTTCAGTCAGATGCCCCGACTAACAGTATCTCCATTTGCAAAGACTTCTCAATGGCCTGGTTTCCTCCTAGAGGGTCACCTGATCTGTGCATACCCAACTGTTCAGGAATTTCATTGAGCACAATCCATTAATGTGAAATCCTCCTGTCAAGGTTTGTGGAATACAACAATATAATGAACTTATTTTTTCTCTTTAGAGTACCCATCTTTCTTGTTCAGATATGGTAGAGACAGGGAAAACTGAATCATCTAGAAGAACTTACTGTGAGATAGAAAAGAAATGCTAGCTTTCCTTGTTAGGGGGGAAATAGGTTTTTGCCTCACATAGGAAAGAATTCAAGAGCAAGGCATGGTAAAATGAAAATAAGTTCACTTAGAGACATACACACTCCATAGACAGAGAGCAGTCTGTCTTACTCAGAAAAGGAAACAGCTTAGGAGATAGACACTCCATAGGCAGAATGTGGGCCATCTCAGAAAGATGAGAGGGAGAGAAGCCAAGAGGTGTGGGGTGTTTAAAGTAAAAGCAGATATACCCTCCATAGACAGAGTGCAGGCTGTCTCAGAAGGTGAGCACAACAGAGTGAGAGCAACCGTGAGGTGCAGATTTGTTAGGTTTTATGGGCTCAGTAATTTCATATGCTAATGAGCAGGAGGATTATTCCAATTACTTTAAGGAAGGGGCCAGGGTTTCCAGGGAATGCCCCCTGCCCACTTTGTGACATTTTATGGTCAGCCTGGGAACTGTCATGGCACCCGTGGATGTGCCATGAGGCTCAAGGTCTACTGGAAGTCAAATCTTCCACCGTCTTGGTTCTAACCAGTTTGTCCTGCCCTCAGTGGCTGTGTCATTCCTTCAATGGTTGTGCCCTGCCCCTTTCCTCCCACTTTATCCTTACCATTCAAAAGAGCCAGAGGACAAGTTTCTCTTCTCTTATCCTCACTCCCAAGATTTTGTCAACTTCTACTCAGTTGAAACTGTCCATTTTTTCACACCACACTCTGTGATTTTAGAGGGTAGTCACCTTGAATGCTTTGCTCATAGTCTTTGGAAACCAGTCACACTTAAGCCCAAATACCAGCTCTTGCCAACTAGTCTATTTTGAGACATCAGACAGACCACATTATTGAGCCTCACTTTCTGTATCTGTTAAATAGACAAGACATAATCACCAATGTCCCAGGGTTAATGTTAAAGCATGAACAGCACACAGTTAAAGGGCTGAAACAGGAATAAAAAATCTCAGCAAATGTTATTTCTTTCTGCTTGTCTCTAATTTCACTTATTGTTGCAAGATTATGTGTTTGTCACTGGCTGTGCTACTATATTCCAAGGCAACCAGTTGATTTAGTTAATTTGGATTTTGATACATTCAAACCATACCTCAGGTTACGTTTTGGATCAAACAGAATACTGATGTTTTGGAATCAATGTTAGGTGGCCTTATGGTGACCAAGAAGGCCTTGGTATTTTCCTCAGTTTGACTAAACTTTAGAAGACAATCTTCCTGACTCTAAGTTTCTGACCTTCCCGTTCTTAGAGCTCTTATTTTAGAAACTTGTGGTTGAAAATCCTTTCTCTATCCCTTAGAGATATAAATCATTTTAGAAAGCTTGTTTCCAGTTTTACATACCAGTAACTTCTCTAGGGCCTGGGAACCTTTTCTTTGAAATGTAATCATCAAGGAAAGTAGTGCCTCTATCTCCCAGTTTTTTCTGTGAAAAGGTAAGAGCTTAATTTACTCTAAGTTATAAAACTACTTCTGGTCATTAAGATATGAGGAAAAATAAGAAAAATTCCTTAATTTGGGTAAGGCCAGTTAGCAAACACAGTTGACCTATGACCTCTGGAGCTGAGTATTTCTGGGTATACAGATTTGATCTGTATTCTCCCCCTTTTTGCTGGCAACAGTATTGGAATAAAATCAACTTCTGTCTACTGATTTTGCCCAGTATGATTTTTTTTTTCGCTGTTAACTATGGACACACATTTTTGGTATGTGATAGTAATCATGAATTAATTTACTCCTGTAACAATTTATTCATATCTGTATACCTATAAACTTAGTTGCTTAGACAGAAAGACTATAATCAATGCTAAGGGAAGAGTACAAGGTATAAACCAATAGATATGTCATTGATCTAAAGTATCATTGAGTTGATGAATGAATCAAGAAGTATTAAATAAATTCAGAGAATTTGGAGATACTGTGAGTCTTTCCCTTAATCATCAACCAATCAACCAAGCAATCAATCAATCAATCAATCAATCAGTCTCTCTCACCTTCTCTCTTCTCTCTCTCCTTTTATTCTCTTTCCATACATTTATTTCCAAAGTCAAATGTAAGGGGTAGTTAAAAATAAATAAACATGTATAATTCACAAACAATTCAAGTGAAACACATATTTTAAAACAGGTATTAGTAATATACCATTTAATATATGGGTCACTCAGTGTTCAGCACGTTAAGCAGGATCTGCTCTAATGTTTTCTATAGTCATGAAAGTTTATTTCCCCTTCCTTTAACTCATTTCCTATTAAAATGCTAATCTTCATCCAAAAGAAGAGTTCAGTGCTGCTTTCTAAGCACAGATATTATCAGCCATCTTTGATATGTCTATTTGCTCAATTGCTTTTATCTGTAATGCTGTCATAACTACCTTCCAAAGTACTTTCATCCCTAGCAAGCTACATACTAATAATTAGTGAGTTAAACCTTTCCCATCTGTTATATCAGATTTATTACTTTCATAGTAGGAATCTATCAACAGACTGTGCAGGAATTACACACACACTCTCTCTCTCTTCTTTCTTTTAATATACCTCTAACTTAAATTCTTTACTGAGCAAGAAAGTTGTATCTAATATACATGGTATGTTGTTACTTATTAAAAAAAAAAAGAGCTAGAAATCAAAGTTTGTTCAATAGCAGGGCAAAAGAGATAAAACGTTTGAAAACAGCAGGTGAGTATTTCAATTTGAAAAGCAATCAGAATATAAGTTGTCTGCCTTCAAGGGCAGAGCTCATAGTTATAGACCAATAGAGGTGGGGAGATCTGCATGTAGCTTATCTTTATTTTGAGATTTACACATTTACAAAGACATTCCTGAGACTCTTACTTATATTCTGATTCTGAAAGCTAATGCAGTGAGGCCCAAATGTGTTGGCCAGTGTACCTAGACTTGTTGCTTGCTTCTTGATATATCTTATCAAATTTCAAATTTACTTCAAAATAAAGAAATTTGACTTAAAAAATATGGACACATATGACTTTACAAAAAAGCCCACTGAGCCCTGAAATTCAATATTTACAGCTTCCCTATTCTTTGCCAGGCATTGTAACAAGCCCTGAGGATACAGAGATGTTTTGCTCATGATGAATGTCAATGGTGTATTTTTAGAAGTTAAACTTGAGTGTGGATTAAACCCAGAAAGATATAATGCTGTACATAATGTCAGGAAATCCATACTTCACCGGTATACTAAAAATGCAAGCTTATCCATTGTTAAAAACAAGATAACAGGCCCAAAGTGGAGTCACTTAGGCTAAGCCCCACGTCACCAAACTGAAACTTCATTACAGTTTTGCCTCTCCCAGAAATTGAATGTTAAACCAGTCAGTCAGGAATGGCCTGATCACACTAGCTAAGTAATCTGTCTGATAGACCCTTACCATCCCTAAAGGAAAGTAACCTTGCAATAATCAATCTACCTTTTCCCTAATATAACTTTCTCAGTCCCACTTCCTTCTGACTATGAGTCTTTTATTTGGTACAGCTCCACAGGACTGATTTTTATCTGCTAGATTAAATGCTGCATGATTCAAACTAATTTTCATTCAAATAAACTCTTACAATTTTAATATGTCTCAGTTTATCTTTTCACAGCTCTGTTTTTAGAAGAGGAAACAAAGGGGGACCCCAGAAGCAAAAAGCAATCAGATGTAGGTACCTGTTAAGCTCCTTGAACTTGCTACTTTCTCGCTGCCTCTAGAGATAGTAAGTCACTCTTAGATCCTAGCTCTCAGATTTCACATGATGAGATTTTAGATTTTATTTAAGCTTTTTTCTTCTTTTTTTCTCCTGGACTGAGTCTGGAAACTTGCCAGAGTTGGGCTGGGTCTAACTTAACTCGGACTGAATCCAGTGTGAAGACTCAGATAAATAAAATTTTGTTTTAAGACTAAAAAAGCAGACTAAACTTAGCAAAGATAATTTTAAGTTACAGTGGACACAGTGGAGAAATTTTATCCTAGGAATGTTTATCCCCTTAGAGTAAAAGGGGTCTCAGCCAAATACTCATCATAAAGGGTAGAGAGAAAATTATTTCTTCTACTTAAAGTCTTTTGGTGAACAGGATGAGACACACTAGGACACCTCACTCACTCTTGAGCCTTCAGACAGGATTCTGAGAAAAATGGCAGAAGTCAGCAAAGGGTGAGAATTCTTACCAAAGTTAGCTCTCTCAGATCTTTTTCTATGGTTCCTAGTTAAGAAAGGAAGGTAAAATTTCATGTTGCCCCTTCCTTTCAAAATGTATATTGTCAGGCAGAAATCATTTGTAAGAACTGGGTCATTGAATCATGACTTGGAATTTGCTTTTAGGTCCCCACTGCTTGTCCATCCTTTCTCTCCCAGGGACAGCTGTTGTCTTCGTCTTTGTCTCATTTAGAGTCCTGATAACTTGGCTTGACAACTGTCATGTTGTGAGCCCCCAAAATATGGCCAGAGAGAAATGTGGGGTGCACCCTATTTGTGCATTTGTGGCTAGATATGGCTGTACAGAAGTGTGAAATAGAGTCAATTTGTGGCTAGATTCCTACCACTGTTGCCAACCCTCAGAAGAATTACCTAAGTTTTTCTTTCTTTTGGTTTATCTTTAGGCGTTGCCTTAGATCTAGGGAGACTAGTATTTTTTGCACCCTCTTTGGGGACACCTTGTGCATTCATGGGGTTGTTCAATACTGCCAGGATATACTGTTTATATAAATATTTACTGTTTGTCCTAGCTGAAAATTGACAAAATATTTGAAAGGATTTTCTGTAAAGTAGTTCCATGGCCACAAGTTGGCCAAATTGGAAACTGATAGTCAAACCTGATAGGAACCTTTTTTAATCTAAGCTAAAAGTGAAACTATGAACCCAAGAGAAATTAAAAACATTCTGAAACCTTTCTGAGAGTATTTGCTAAAACATTTTCAAAGACATATAACTCTAAATCTAAAATGGGAATCTTTTGATTTCCATCTTAGTTGAAGATCTTCCAATATAAAGAAGCAAATTGAAAATAATGTAGTTGGATGGGTGGGGAAGTTTCTTGATATTATTCAGGTTGCCATGGAATTCTTTGAGGAATAAAAAAAAACAAACAAACTGTGGTTGTCTTACAAATCTAGTCTTTATGAAAACAGAAATGTGGTTCTGGAAACAATTTGAAGCCCACCTATCCTTTTTACTGATCTTGAAAATTCCCCTATTCATCTCAAAATGTTTGCATGTATTGTAAAAGATCAGGATTTTGAAAACAAAAGTCCTTCTTGGTAGAACATCTTTCTCTATGCCTTTTGAGATGTAAGTCATTACCCTGGTCTTCTCCAGAAACCAAGGTAATCCTTATCAGAAAGAAAGAAAGAAAAAGAAAGAAAGAAAGAAAGAAAGAAAGAAAGAAAGAAAGAAAGAAAGAAAGAAAGAAAGAAAGAAAGAAAGAAAGAAAGAAAGAAAGAAAGGGAGAAAGAAAGGGAGAAAGAGAGAAAGAGAGAAAGAAAGAGAGAAAGAGAGAAAGAAAGAAAGAAAGAGAGAAAGAAAGAAAGAAAGGAAGGAAGGAAGGAAGAAAGGAAGGAAGGAAGAAAGAAAGGAAGGAAGAAAGAAAAGGTCTATTTTGAAAAATAGGCCAATGAAAAAATCTTAAAAGTCTCTTCCACAAATATTGGCAAAAAACTATCCATCTTTACTACCCTCACAATTACTGGATTTGATGTCATAGTTTACATTTATTTTGTGTATCTCTTAACTGCTGATTGTGGATAGATAATTTTACTACTATTGCCTTATACCCTTCCTATTAGATTGTATAAGAAGGATTTCCTACCTTTACTATACATCTGTCTTTACTAGTGAGTTTTTTTGTTTGATTTTTTCTAGTTGTGGCCTTTTCTTCTCTGCTTAGAGAAGTTCCTTTAGCATTTATCGTAAAGCTGGTGTGGTAGTGCTAAATTCTTTTATCTTTTGCTTGTCTATAAAGCTTTTGATTTCTCCAACAAATCTGAACAAGAGTCTTTCTGGACATAATATGCTTAGTTGTGGGTTTTTCTTTCATCACTTTAAATGTATCATGCCACTCCCTTCTGGCCTGCAGGGGTTCTGCTGAAAAATCAACTGATAACCTTATGGGAGTTCTCTTGTATGTTATTTGTTTCTTTTCTTTTGATGTTTTTAATATTTTTTTTATCTTTAATCTTTGAAATTTTAATAATAATATGTTATGGTGTGCTCCTCTTGGATGTAATCCTGTATGGGACTCTCTGCGCTTCCTAGATTTGGGTGACTGTTTCCTTCCCCACATTAGGGAAGTTTTCAGCTCTTATCTCTTCAAATATTTTCTTGGGACTTTCCTGTTTCTTCTCCTTTTTGGGATCCCTATAATGTGTATGTTGTGTGCTTTATATTGTCCCAGGGGTTTCTTAAACCGTCTTCATTTGTTTTCATTATTTTTATTTTATTTTATATTTTTCTGTTCTACTGTAGTGATTTCCACTTTTTCTTCTAGCTCAATGATTTTTTTTCATATTTCTTACTTTTAAAAAAAATTAATTACAGTCAGTTAAAATAGGTCAATCTCTGGTGTACAGAATAATGTCCCAGTCATGCATATACATACATATATTCTTTTTCATTAAAGGTTATTACAAGATATTGAATATAGTTCCCTGTGCTATACAAAAAAAAACTTGTTTTTATTAAACTATTTTTATATATAGTGGCTAACATTTGCAAACCTCAAACTCCCCAATTTTTCCCTTCCTATCTCCTTTCCTGCAGTAACCATAATATTGTTTACTATGTCTGTGAGTCTGTTTCTGTTTTGTATATGAGATCATAGTGTACTTTTTTTTTTTTAATTCCACAGATGAGTGATATCATATGGTATTTTCTTTCTTCTTCTGGTTTACTTCACTTAGAATGATGATTTCTAGGTTGATCCATGTTGCAATATTTTATTTCTTTTTATCATTAAGTAGTATTCTATTGTATAAATATACCACAACTTGTTTATCCAGTCATCTTTCAATGGACCTTTAGGCTACTGCCATGTCTTGGCTATTGTATATAGTGCTGCTATGGACACTGGGGTGAATATATCTTTTCAAATTAAAGTTCCCTCTGGATATACGTCCAAGGCTGGGGTTGCTGGATTATATGGTAAATATAATTTTAGTCTTTTGAGGAATCTCCATACTGTTTTCCATAATGGCTGCATAAAACTACATTTCCACCAACAATGTAGGAGATTTTTTTGTTTTTTTAATCCACACCCTCTCCAGCATTTATCACTTGTGAACTTTTGAATGATGGCCATTCTGGCTGGTATTAGGTGATACCTCATTGTAGTTTTGATTTGCGTTTCTCTGATAATTAGCGATATAGAGCATTTTTTCATGGGCTTATTGGCAGCTTGTATGTCTTCCTTGGAGAATTGCTTGTATATGTCTTCTACCCATTTTTGGACTGGGTTGTTTGTTTGTTTTTTGTTATTAACTTGTATGAGCTGTTTATATATTCTGGAAATTAAGCCCTTGTCAGTCTCATCTTTTACAAATATTTTCTCCCATTCTGTAAGTTGTCATATTGTTTGCTTATGGGTTCCTTTGTGGTGAAAAAGCTTATAAATTTAATTTGGTCCCATTTGTTAATTTTTTGTTCTATTTCTATTGCCTGGTTAGACTGCCATAGGAAAACTTTGCTAAGATTTATGTCAGAGCATATTTTGCCTATGTTTTTTTCTATCCAACACCACTCGCTGAAGAGACTGTCTTTTCTCCATTGTATGTTCTTGCCTCCTGTGTCAAAAACTGTAAGTCTGTGGGTTTATTTTTGGGCTCTTTATTATGTGCCATTGATCCATATATTTGTTTTTATGCCAATATCACACTGTTTTGATTACTGTAGCTCTGTGGTATTATCTGAAGTCTGAGAAGGTTATTCCTTCAGTTTCATTCATTTTCTTCAACATTGTTTTGGCAAGTGTGGGTCTTTTGTGATTCCATATAAATTTTAGTATTATTTGTTCTAGTTCTGTTAAAAGTGTCCTGGGTAATTTGATAGGGATTACATTAAATCTGTAGATTGCCTTGGACAATATGGCCATTTTAACAATATTGATTTTTCCAATCCAAAAGCGTGGGATGGGTTTCCGTTTTGTTAAGTCAGCTTTAATTTCCTTAATCAATATTTTGTATAAGTCTCAATGTATAAGTCTTTCACATCCTTGTTCAGATTTATTCCTAAGTATTTTATTGTTTTGGATTCAATTTTAAAAGGAATTGTTTCTATACTTTCTTTTCCTGTTAGTTCATTGTTAGTATAAAGAAATGCACTGATTTCTGTATGTTAATCTTGTATCCTGCTATCTTGCCAAATACTTTTACCATCTCTAGTATTTTTTGTCTGGGGCTTTTAGGGTTTTCTATACATAGTATCATGTCATCTGCATAAAGTGACAATTTTACATCTCTCCAACTTGGATCCCTTTTATTTCTTTTTCTAGCCTGGGTGCTGTGGCTAGGACTTCCAAGACTTTGCTGAATAAAAATGGTGAGAGTGGGCATCCTTGTCTTGTTCCAGATTTTAGTGGGAAGGCTTTAGTGTTTCACCATTGAGTATTATGCTGGCTGTGGGTTTGTCATTAATAGTTTTTACTGTGTTGAAATATGTTCTCTCTATACCCACCTTGATAAGAGTTTTTATAATAAATGGTTATTAAATGTTATCAGATGCTTTTTCTGCATCTATTGAGATGATCCTGTGGTTTTTGTCCTTTCTCTTGTTAATGTGGTGTGTCACACTGATTGATTTCTGTATGTTGAACCTTCCTTGTGTCCCTGGGATGAACCAACTTGATCATGGTGTATCATCTTTTTTTATATGCAATGGATTCTGTCTGCTAATATTTTGTTGAGGACTTTTGCATCTATGTTCATCAATAACATTGCCCTGTAATTTTCTTCTCTGATTGTGTATTTGTCTGGTTTTGATATAGTGGCTTCATAGAATGAGTTTGGGAGTACTCCCTCCGTTTCAATCTTTTGGAAGAGTCTGAGAAGGATTGGCATGAATTCTTTGAATGTTTGGTATGATTCCCCAGTGAAGACATTTGATCTTGGGGTTTTATTTGTAGGGAGTTTTTTGGGTTTATTTATTTATTTATTTATTTATTTATTTATTTATTTATTGCTGATTCTACTTCATTTGTACCAACTGGTCTGTTCAAGTGGTATATTCTTCATTCAGTTTTTGTGGAGTGCATGTTTCCAGAAACTTGCCCATTTCTTCTAGGTTGTCTAATTTGTTCTCATATGGTTGCTCATAGTATTCTCATGGTTTTTTGTATTTCTATGGTATTGGTTGTAATTTCTCCATTTTCATTTCTTATTTTATTTGTGTTCTTCCTCTTTGTTTCTTGGTGAGCCTGGCCAGAGGTGTGTCAATTTTGTTTTTTTTTAAAAAAAAAAACAAAAAAAAAACCTCTTGGTTTAATTGATTTTTTTTCTATTTTTTATCTCTATTTCTTCCCTGATCTTTATTCCTTCTGATAAATTTAAGTTTTGTTTGCTTCTCTTTTTCTAATACTTTTAGGTGGCAGGTTAAGTTGTTTACTTGAGATTGTTCTTGTTTTTGGGGGAAGGCCTATATCACTATGCACTTCCCTCATAGGACTGCTTTTGCTGCGTCCCATAGGTTTTGTGTGGCTGTGTTTTTATTGTTATTTGTCTCAAAGTACTTTTTTTTATTTCTACTTTGATTTCATCATTAACCTATTGCTTTTTTAGTAGCATGTTGTTTAATCTCCATAATGTCATTTTATTCCTCTTTTGTTTTTCTGGGGTTGATTTCTAGTTTCATGGCATTATGGTCAGAAAAGATGCTTGAAATAATTTCTATCTTCTTGCCTCAGCCCTGAAGTCTAAAATACTGAGATCAAGATGTCAGCAGGGCCATTTTCTACCTGAAGGCACTAGAGAAGAATGTGTTCAAGTCTTTCTCCTGGGCTTTATAACTCCAATCAGTATAACTCCAGTATAACTCCAGTATAACAGTATAACTCCAATCTTAACATGGCTTTATTTCTGTGTTCTTAACTAATGATTTCTGCAATGACCTTATTTCCAACTATGGTCACATTCTGAGGTACTGGGAGTAATATCAACACATGAATTTTGAGGGGGACAATTCAGCCCATACAGCACATAACAGTAGTGTATTCATTAAAATAATTTTCTTTACAAATCTATTCAGATGCTTCTTGTGCACTAATGAAATACTATCATAGTTTATTTGTACTTGCTAGTTTTGAATGAGCTTAGTGAATTTTGCACTTATGATATGCACATTTTATTATTTGTAAATTTAACCAAATGTATTGGGAGTATATCTAAGAAAAAAGAAACACATGGTAAGAACCTTGAATAAATATATATAGAACTAAATTTCTCAACTATCTGCCTAGATCCTCAAACTTGACTAAAGTATACTTTAAAGAATATTTGATAGTAATTTTGTGAGCCATTTACTATCACTGGGGGTCAATTTCTTTTAATTCATTTCAACAAACGTTTACTGAGTTCCTACTCTGAGAGAGACTGAAGGAAAATGGTGAAAGAGATGAAGATTTCCTATCATAAATTAATTGTCTAATAGGATTTGAAAGATGCCAGAAAGAACTATTTCAAGGACAATTTAAAAATATAAAAAGTTTCATATGACAGGTGACAAAGTCATAATCATTATAATAGAACTTAGTATCAAATCTAAGTTATAGGGCAGAAAGAATTTGTAAAAGTAAGTGTTATTACAAAGTAATTAACACATGAAGGCAAAATTAGGGGGAAAAATGGGTACATGACACAACATTGTAAACTGACTATAACTCAATTAAAATAAATGTAAAAATATGGGTACAAACTGAGCCTCTTACTCCTCTTTGAGTCCTTTAGTACAGCAATGTATACAAAAACTGGTGGCTGTAATATTTTAAAACAGCTGTGAGTTTGGAGGCAACACACTAAAAGGTCTTGAGGCTTTTTCTGTCATAACTAGTAAAGGTGATGCTGTGAAAGAGGGATTAAATTTTCTAAATAAATTTCTAAGTAAATTTTGTAGGCAAATGGGAATTTAAGTGCTTTCCTTTGGAGGACTTTGATCTTTTATTTGCTTTCTAGATAGCAAAGCAAAATATACAATGACAATAACAGCAATACCTTCAAAAATACTGTAGTGATTAAGAGACTTAGAGTCCCACCTCTGCCACTTACTATCTGTGATCAAGTCTCTTAGATTCCTCTTTGCCTTAGCTTCTCATTGGAATATGGGAGTAATTGCAGTACCTACATCATAGAGTGTTTCTGAGAATGATATATGTTCTTTATATAAACCACATTGAAATTCCTCAGGGCATAAACATTCAATGAGTGTTTATTATTATTACTTAAAAAGTCATAAAGCCCTTTTGCATACTGTCTAGCATTTGGTGACAACTTAATATACATTGTTATAATAATATCATTATTTTAAATTTCTCTTTAATTAATAATGATTATTATGATTTTAACTTCAGCACTGCCTATGAGTTCTGGTATAACAAATATTTGGTCAATAAATAAGCAAAAACACACATCAAAAAAATAAATTGAAATTGTTAAGTGGCCTGACTTTTTTTTAAAGAAAACTAACACTTTTCAAAATAAACTTTGGGGATATAACTTAATATTTTGCAAATGGCATATTGACTAATGCAAAATAAAAACATTCTTTGTGGTAAGAAAAATAAAACTTCTCATGCAAAATGATATAAATTGATCAGGAAGTATAATGGAATAGAGAATCCTTTTTAAAAGAAAATCAATGCCATGATATAAAATATTATAGCTCATTTCAAGTAAGACAAAACACAGAAAAATATACTAGAACATATGTGATAGTGCTGGAAAACAAGTCAGGGCTTGTCAAAGGAAGAAAATATCAACAATTCAACTTGTGACAAAATGGTTTCTCATTTTTCCCCATATATTTTAATTTAGAGCAAAATGACATAAGGAAGTCAACAGAATTCTGAAAACAGCATACTTAGTAGCAATATCAGAAATGTAAAAGCAAAACATGGCAAGTGAGGTTTGTTTGATGTCAGATTATCCAGTTTCAGTTATTGGTCTTGACTGTCTGCCAATTCTCAATCTACATCCTTTCTGTTTGCCAACCAGTCCCTACAAACCATGTAAACACACACACACACCCTTGAATAGAACATGAAACCCAACTCACTTGAAGGAACAATCCATAATAGAGACCTGGAAACCACTCTATGGATGGCAGAGCTGTGAGAAAAGCAGTAAGTTATCTCCCTGTAAAAAATCACCTGTTCAGGAGGCCATCAGGAGACTTTGTCATGGCTATTAGATATATATATATATATTTAATTTAAAAGAAATTTTTTTTCAATTTCTGGTGTATAGCACAATGTCCCAGTCATGCATATACATACATATGTTCATTTTCAGATCCTTTTTCATTAAAGGTTATTACAGAGTATTTTACGTAGTTCCCTGGGCTATACAGAAGAAGCTTTTTTAAAATCTATTTTTATATGTAGGGGCTAACATTTGCAAATCTCAAACTCCCCAATTTTCTCTTTCTGGATTATTTCACTTAAGATGATGATCTCTAGGTCCATTCATGTTACTGCAAATAGCATTATTTTATTCATTTTTTGTGGCTGAGTACTATCCCATTGTATAAATATACCACAACTTCTTTATCCAGTCAACTGTCAATGGACATTTAGGTTGTTTCCATGTCTTGGCTATTATATATAATGCTGCTCTGAACACTGGGGTGCATTTATCTATTTATCTTTTTGAATTAGAGTTCCCTCTGGATATATACCCAGAACTGGGATTGTTGGATCATCTGTTAAGTCTGTTGTTAGTTTTTTGAGGAATCTCCATACTGTTTTCCTTAATGGCTGTCCCAAATTACATTCCCACCAGCAGTGTAGATTTGATAGCTGTGGGCCTGGAGAAATTTTTTAAATGTTTTCAGAGGCATGAAATGTTAAACAGATTTATGAAACTGTGAGTGTTAGTGTATGTAAACACAGAATTTCCTCAGGAGTATGAGATTTGAGGACAGAAAGTTCTGCACTGGAATAAGATGTCACATAATAGCTGAATGGCTGGAATAAAGTTACCAAACACGTTTAATTTCAGAGTCATTGTTTCCTTTTCTGTAAAATGAAGCTATTCATTTCACTTGAAAAAAATCTTGGAAGTTTTTAATATTATAAAATTCTGGCTCAATACTTCACCCACATATGTTCCACCTGTGTTATATGTGGGCCATCTACTATAGAAAATGAATTTTTGCATTATTTTTCCAAAGAAGCATATTACAGTTTTTGTTAGAATGTCTAATTTTTAAAATTACTTTTTAAAATACATTTTGCACAGTGCCTGCAAGGGATAGAAAGCCAAAGAAAATGGAGAAGTGCAGAGAGAAGAAAGGGAAAGAGGATGAGCAAGAGAAGAATGATTTCTGGTACGCAAGGCACCTTAGTCTTTAAGTACAGCATGAAGACTTCTGCAGCTCTGAACTTTTGAACAGTTTTGAAAGGTTACTTTGCATTTAAAAATGCAAAAATTACTCAATATTACTGGATTGTTTTGTGTAGTTGAATATTACTTATATGTTAGTTATTTCCCCATTCTCTCTCCCTCAAACATTTCCATTCCTCTCCCTCTTTATCTTGGAAATGGATTATAACACTATAAACCATAAAAAAGGCTGATAGACTCTAATTTTTAACTTCTAAATGTTTAACATTTAGGGACCAGAGACTACACAAATGTTTGGAGAAAACAAAAGGGAAAAAACAGACCTTTCCACAAAACTATTCCCAGTACTATTTAGATTAAAAGATAAAAGGATTTTTTTGAGTATTGGAAAAGGATAAAATATGGAGAAGAGATAATGAGAGTTTCATAAGCCTAAGAGAGGGAGCAAGAGCCTAGAGACATTTAAGGAACTTAAGAGCTGTGAGGGTTTAGGACCTGCCTGTGGGCCCTGAGTCTTCTCTAGGTAGTCTACAAGACCACAGATATACCAGACTCACAGAGACTCTTTTAAGCCACTTTTATATGTGAAAAAAGAGACTGCTTAATTGGAATATGCATGGTCCTTAAGAGATATCTCAGCAGACATTGACCTGATAGAGCTGTTGAGGACAAGGTAGGTCCTCACATCCTAAAAAACTTGATTCTTTGTGAGCTTCCTCTCCTGGGACACTTGAACAAAAGGAGGGAAAGGGGCTGGTAAGATTAAGTATTTGAGACAGTTTTTTTGGCACCTTAGTTCAATTAGGTCTTGAAATAGAATTAAATTTCTTGCATGTCATAGTCTGTGAACTGAGATTCATATCTGCTGATTTCTTTAAGTGTTATAAAAAATATATAACATAAAATTTACCATTTTAAGCATTTTAAGTGTATTAAGAAACTTCACATTTTGTAAGTGTCAGAGACAGTTAAAGTTTTGGTTTTTGAACTGAAAAAAAAAGTAAATGAAGGGCTGCAAATGACAAAATATCCTTCTTTTTTATGGGTGAGTTGTATTCCATTATGTATTTATATATATACTGCATCTCCATTATATATTCAAAAATTGATGTGCACTTCGAATGCTTCCATATCTTGGCAATTATAAATAATGTTGCTGTTAATAGTAGGGTGTATGTGTCTTTTTGAGTTAATTCTTATATTGTGGCTGGCTTTATTCCTTTGATAACTATGTAAGTTTAAAAAGCTAAAACTCTAAATGTTCAGATATAGAAGAAACTTAAAAGACTTATTACTAAATGAAAGAAGCCAGTCTGAAAAGGCTACAAACTGTGTGATTCCAACCAAATGACATTCTGGAAAAAGCACAGCTACAGAAACAACAAAAAGATCATGGTTTCCAAGGGTTTGGATAGAAGGAGGGAGGGAGGAATGAATAAATGGAGCACAAGGGATTTTAAGGGCAATGGAATTATTCTGTATGATACTATAGTGGTGGCTGCATGTCATTATGCATTTGTCAAAACTCATAGAATGTACAACATCAAGCGTGAATTCTAATGTATATTATGGACTTGATTGATGATAATGTACCCAGGTTGGTTGAAGGGTTGTACCAAATATGCCACACTGATGAGGGATATTGAGGGTAGGGGAGTACATATGTGTGGGTGGGGAGGGCTATGTGTGAACTCTCTGTATTTTCTGCTCAATTCTGTTGTGAACATGAAACTACTCTAAAAGAATAAAGTCTATTAAAAAAAAAAAAGAACCATCACATTGCTATGCAACCATCACTATCACCCAACTTCAAAACTTTAGCAACTTCTTCAACCAAAATTTTGTATCCACTAAACACTAACTTTTCATTTCCACCTCCCCTTAGTCCCTAGCAACCACCATTCCCCTTTCTGTCTCTATAAGTCTGAATACTTGAGGTACCTCACATATGTGGTCTCATACAGCAACTGTCCTTTTGTGACTGGTTTATTTCACTTAGCATAATATTGTCAAGCTTCATCCATGTTGTAGCATTTGTCAGAATTTCCTTCCTTTTTTAAGGAAAGAAAAAAAAAAGGAAAGAAAATTTATGAATATATTTATTATTTATATATGTATGTATATACATATATATACAATATTTTTAATTTACTTCTCTGTTGATAGACACTTATGTTACTTCCAGTTTTTGACTATTGTGTCTTGATTTTCTTAATCTATAAAGAGAAACAATAACTGTTGTCTTCCATAAATGTATATATATGTATATATTTGTAGCCCCAACAGGCACACATACTTATTAAAATGACAGTGGAAAACAAATATCAATTTGATAAATGACTCAGGAGCCTTGAGAGTGTTAAAAACCAGCACAAGCTACCCCAAAGAGTAATGAGCAGTTTCTTTTTTTAAAGGCTTTTCAAGATCCCAGCAAGACAGCCCAAAGCAGGCCCATGGGTAAGACTGTGTCTCTAGCATTCTGTTGTATTTTTTACTCTTTGTTCTCTCTTTATGGTGTTTTCTAATTTATTATTGTCCTTTAGAGTCTTAGAGAGAGAGTTACATCAGTAATCAGCTATGTTAACTATGTTAATAGTATTGATTTTTAGTTACAAATGTCTAATTAATTTCTTCAACTTTTCCCTTACAATTGTCTCTTTTATGATAATGATGATGATTTTTTTTTTTTAAATTAAAGGACACTTAAGTTGGGATGACATTAAATATTAGCTCCTGGGTTGTTAAATAGAAGCCCTATTACTCCTTCATCTCTCCATCCCTCTCTTTCCCACATTTTTAGACCTAAAGGACTAAAGAGAAGTTGAAGGGAAAATGGCAATGTGTATGTTGATTTATCTTTGTTGATTTGATAAGCAGCAAATGACAACATGTTAGGTTAAAAAAAAAAAAGCTATAGCTTAAGGCAAATGTGTGTAAAACAGAGGCACTCTGATGTGAACACTGTCCTAGAGTTTTTTTCATTCTGCTGTGATTTGCTAGTATTTCTTATCCACTGAATTCAAAGTATTTGTAATGGGGATGTGAAAGTTATAAATATGAATTACTAGTGTTAGGCTCTCTGTCAGGGAGTTAGTCTTACATTTCTTACCATCTCTGGGGCCACCTTTTCCTTTTCCTGTGTACTCCAACATAAAGTTCCTGTTTAACCCACCAGTAACACATTTTAATTACATTTGTGCTATGGTCTCAATGTTTGTGTTCCCCCAAGAATTATATGTTGAAATTCTAACTCCTAAGCTGATGGTTTTAGGACATGGGTCTTTTAAGGAGGTGATTTTGTCATAAAGGTGGAGTCCTCATGAATGCAATTAGTGCATTTACACTGCTGCTTCCACCATGTGAGGACACTGTTAGAAGACAATTATCTAGGATGTGGTTCTTCACCAGACATCAAATCTACCAGCCCTTGATCTTAGACTCCCTTGCCTTTAAAACTGTGAGAAATAATTTTCTACTATTTATAAGACATTCAGTCTATGGTATTTTGTAAAGCAGAATAAATGAATCAAAAGCATTTCTAGTGATTATCTTGGATAATTGTATTGAGGAAAGCTCATGTTTATTCTTATGACAAAATTTAAAATAATTTCTTAATACCAAAAAAGAAATAATGTTGATAGATTTTTAAATGAATTTGGGGATAACTCATAAATATGCACTATTAAACTTTTCCTTATAAGGATATAATCCCTCTCTTCATGTCTTAAAATCTTCCTTTTTGTTCTTCAGGAGAGTTTTGAGATGTAAAGTGGACTCTGTATTTCTTATATTTCTCACTATGTAATTTTGAGATACTCATCTATGACCAGGAACAAAGGAAAATATTCCCTCTAACCACTCCTTTCCAACACCATACTGGAAGTCATTGTTACAATAAGATAGAAAATAAAAGCTATTCAGGTTGGGAAGGAAGGAATAGAATTGTCTTTTCTCAGAGTTGACTTTGACTATTGTAAATAAAATTAAAAAGAATCAACAAAAACATCCTGGAACTATTAAGCTGTTATAGCAAGGTTGCAGGAAACAAGGTTACTATACATAAGCCGGTTGCTTTCATATATATCAGCAAAGAATAACTGGAATTTGAAATTAAAGCACAATATCATTTGCATTAGCATTCTTGAAAATGTAATATTCAGGTGGAACTCTAATAAAATATGTACACGACCTATGAAGAAAACACTTAACTCTGATGAATAAAACAAAAGAACTGAAGAAAGAGAGGTGACATCAAATATATGGATGAATAAGTCATGTTCATGCCCCTTTCCAAACAACAAAATTTTAGCATCTACTTACAGACTAAAGTGCCTTGCAGGAGCTATGGGATCCAGCACCATATGCCATAGGACCCAGGAGAAGCCTTGCCCACCTGCACATTGAGTAGTAGGTTTGCAGACCTTGATCTTGGCTATTGACCCTGAAGTGGTTCATGAACTAGCTCCAGTTCTTCTCAGCCATGATCCAGGAGACCCTGGAGAACCCTGTCTCAGACAATCACTCACACATGAAAGAGTCTATCTAGAAGTTCAGGTTTCCAATGGAGAAATCCAGTACACTGTTGGAACAAAAAAATATGAGTTTGGATGCATTGGAGGTAGAAGAAATTTTTTGCTTTAGCCACATCAACCCTTCCCCAAGGTGGCAAAATTCAAGGCCAAGAGAGATAATTTCAGCTCATAATTTCTCCTACTTCAATACCTCACTTTTAAAAAAATAGACTTTATTCTTTTAGAGCAGTTTCAGGCTCACAACAGAATTGAACAGAAAACACAGAGAGTTCACACATAGCCCTCCCCACCCACACATATGTACTCCACTACCCTCAACATCCCTCATCAGTGTGGCATATTTGGTACAACCCTTCAACCAACCTGGGTACATTATCATCAATCAAGTCCATAATATACATTAGAATTCACGCTTGATGTTGTACATTCTATGAGTTTTGACAAATGCATAATGACATGCAGCCACCACTATAGTATCATACAGAATAATTCCATTGCCCTTAAAATCCCTTGTGCTCCATTTATTCATTCCTCCCTCCCTCCTTCTATCCAAACCCTTGGAAACCATGATCTTTTTGTTGTTTCTGTAGCTGTGCTTTTTCCAGAATGTCATTTGGTTGGAATCACACAGTTTGTAGCCTTTTCAGTCTGGCTTATTTCATTTAGTAATATGTCTTTTATGTTTCTTCTATGTGCTTCATGGCTTGATAGATCATTTATTTATTACACATGTATATTTTTTAATTTACAAATATGTACTGTTCATTGTTTCTAAGAATGTTTAGAGCTTCATCTTTTTCAATTTACATAGTTATCAAAGGAATAAAGCCAACCACAAATAAGTATTAACTCAAAAAGATACATATACCCTACTATTAACAGCAACATTATTTATAATTGCCAAGATATGGAAGCATCCTAAGTGCACATCAATAGTTGAATAGATAATGGAGATGCAGTATATATATATATAAAATGGAATATAACTCACCCTTTAAAAAGAAGGTATTTTGCCATTTGTGGCCCTTCATTCATTTTTTTTTTCACTTCAAAAACCAGAATTTTATAACTGGCACAAACATTTCCATTACAATAAAAACAACAAAATACCTAGAAATAAACATAACAAGGAGATTACTTATACTCTGAAAACCAAAATGACATAAAGAAATGGAAATATATCTTGTGCTCTTGGATTAGAAGAATCAATAATATCAAAATGGCCACACTACCCAATGCAATCCACAGATCCAATGCAACCCCCATCAAAACACTCATGACACTCCTCATAGAACTAAAACAAACAGTTCCAATATTTCTAAGGAACCACAAAAGACCCCAAACAGCCAAAGCAATCTTTTGTAGGTCTCTCTCTCTTTTTTATCATTTTCTTCTTTTTGTTCTTTTCTTATGGCTTGATGAAAAGAGAAATTCCTTTAACATTTGTTGTAAAGCTGGTTTGGTGGTGCTGAAATCTTTTAGCTTTTGTTTATCTGTGAAGCTTTTGATTTCTCCATCAAGCCTGAGTAAGAGCATTGTTGGATAGAGTATTCTTGGTTGTAAGTTTCCCTCTTTCATCACTTTAAATATATTGTGCAATTCCTTTCTGGCCTGTAGAATTTCTGCTGAAAAATCAGCTGATAACCTTATGGGAGTTCCCTTGTATATTATTGATTGCTATTCTATTGCTAATTTTAATATTTTCTCCTTATCCTTAATTGTTGCCAATTTGATGACTATGTACCTTGATGTGTTCCTCTTTGGGTTGATTCTGTGTGGTACTCTCTGCACTTCCAGAACTTGGGTGACTATCTCCTTTCCCAAATTGGGGAATTTTTTGGTTATTATCTCTCCAAAAATTTTCTCAGGCCTTTCTCTCTCTCTTCTCTTTCTGGGACCCCTATAATGTGAATATTAGAGTGCTTCATGTTGTCCCAGAGTTTTCATAAACTATCCTCATTCCTTTTTAAATTTTTTCCTTTTTATCTGTTCTCATGTAGTGATTTCCACTAATCTGTCTTTAGCTCACTGATCAATTCTTCTGCCTCACAATACCTCACTTTCAATAATGGATAAATCATCAAGACAGAAAAGCAGTAAGGAAATGTTGGACTTGAACTATACTTTAGATCAAATTGAGCTAACAGTTATAAACAGAACATTCCTTTCAACACAGGCAGAATGAACATTCAAAAACACACAAAACAAAACATTCTCCAGATAAATATTATAGTCTTCTATTTTTTTAACAACTCAGCCTCTTTTTTTTTAATTGAAGTATAGTTGATGTATAACATTACATAAGCTACAGGTGTACAAATAGCAATTTAAAATTTGTAAATGTTGTACTCTATTTGTGGTTATTATAAAATATTACCTATATTTCCTACATGATGCAATATATCCTTGTTGCTTATTTTATACTAAATAGGTTGTACCTCTTTTCCTCTACCCTTTTATCATCCTTTCCCACATCCCTATTCCCACTGGTAACTGCTAGTTTGTTCTCTATATCTTTGAGTTTGATTCTTTCTTGTTGTCTTCACAATTCATTGTATTTTTAGAATTCACATATACGTGATATCATACAGTATTTGTCTGCCTCTGTTGACTTACTTCACTTAGCAAAAGACCCTCCAAGTCCATCCATGTTGTTGCAAATGGCAAAATTTTTATTCTTTTTTATAGCTAAGTAATATTCCATGGCATTTTTCAGAGAATTACAATAATTTAAAAAAATTATATGGAAATACAAAGACCTAGAATAGTCAAAACAATCTTGAGAAAGAAGAACAGAGCTGGAGGAATCATACTTCCTAATTTCAAATTTTCTGACAAAGCTATAGCAATCAAAACAGTATAAAATTGACACAAAAACAGACACACAGATCAATGGAACAGAATACAGAGCCCAGAAATAAACCCACACACCCACAGTCAACTAATCTTTGGCAAAGGAGGCAAGACTATACAATGGAAGAAAGACAGTCTCTGCAATAAGTGGTGCTGGAAAACTGAACAGCTATGTGTAAAAGAATGATATTGTAATATTCTTTAACACTATATACAAAAATAAAAATATTTAAAGTGGATTAAAAGCCTAAATGTAAGAACAGGAACTATAAAACTCCTAGAAGACAAAATAGGCAGACTATTCTTTGACATTAATTATAGCTGTATTTATTATCTTTTTCCTAAAGCAAAGGAAATAAAGGCAAAAATAAGCAAATGGGGTTTAATTAAACTTAAAAGCTTTGGCACAGAAAAGAAGACCATTAATAGAATGAAAAGACAACACTGAATAGGAGAAAATATTTGCAAGTGGTATGACTGATAAGAGGTTAACATTCAAAATATATAAGCATCACATACAACAAAATAAAAAATAATAATAATAAAAAATGAGCAGAAGATATGAATAGACTATTTTTTCCCAAAGAGGACATGCAAATGGCCAATAGGCACTTGAAAAGATGCTCAACATCACTAACCATCAGGGAAATGCAAACCAAAACCACAATGAAATATCATCTCACATCTGTCTAAATGGCTGTTATCAAAAAGAAAACAAATAACAAATGTTGATGAGGATGTAGAGACAAGGAACCTCTCACACACTGTTGGTGGGAATATAAATTGGTCTAGCCAATGTGGAAAATTGTATGGAGATTTTTCAGAAAACTAAAAATAAAACAACCATATCATCCAGCAACTCCACTCCTGGGTACATATCTTAAAAAAAAAAAAAAAAACTAAATAGAAGAGATACATGCATCCTAATGGTCACAGTAGTATTACTTACAATAGCTAAGATATGAAAGCAACCCAAGGGTCCATCAACAGATGAATGAATAAAGATGTAACATATACACACAAAATAACTCAGAAATTTTAATAAGGTTGAAATTGTACCAAGTACATTTTCTGAGCACAGTTGTATAAGACTAGAAATCAGTCATAGAAAGTAAACTGGAAAAGACCAAACATATGAAAATTAAATAACACTCCAGAACAAAAGAAACGCACTTCTAGGTAAAAGAAAAAAAAACAAAAAGAGAAATTAAAGCATGTCTTGAAAGAAATGACAATGGAAACTCAACTTAATAAAACTGGTAGGATGTAGTAAAAGCGGTTGTAAGAGAAATTTATCACAATAAATGTCTACATCAAGAAACAAGATCTCAAATTAACAACTTAACTTTTCATCATAAAGGACCAAAAAAAAAAAAAAGTAACAAACTAAGCACAAATTTAGCAGAAGAAAATAAATTTTTAAAAAAGACCACAGCAGAAATAAGTAAGTGACCAGAAAACAATAGAAAAGATCAATAAAACCAAGCTCTGGTTTTATTGAAAATATTTGTTTAAATTGACAAAACTTTATAAAAACTAAAGAGAGAGAGAGAAGACTTAAATAAATAAAATCAAAAATGAAAGAACAGGTATTACAATAATACTGCGGAACTACAATTGTCATAAGAGACTACTATCCATAGTTATACACCAACAAATTAGTTAATCTAGAAGAAATGGATAAATTCCTGGAATTTATACAATTGACCAAGACTAAACCATGTAGAAACAGGCAAGTAAACAAAATCTGAACATTAATAATGACTAAGGAGATTTAATCATAATTACAGATCTCCCAACAAAAAGAAGTCCAGGACCAGATATTTTCACTGGTGAATTCTATCAAAAAATTAAAAAAGAATTAACACCAATTCTTGTCGAACTTTAAAAAAATAAAGAGGAGTGAACTTTCCCAAACTCATTTTATAAGGCCAATGTTATCTTGATACTAAAGTCAGATAGGGTAACTACAAGGAAGCAAATTCCTAGCCAGAACAATGGAAGGAAAATAAAGAAAAGGCACCTGAATTGGAAAGAAAGAATTAAAATTGTCTTTGTTTGCAGATGATATCATCTCATATATAAAAATTCTAAATATTCCACCAAAAAAACAGTTAGTATTAATAAACAAATGTTAAAATTGCAGGATTAAAAATCAGTGTACAAAGTCAGCTGTATTTATATACACTAATGTTGAGTTATCTGAAAAAGACACAAATAAATGGAAAGATATCTTGTGTTCATGGACTGGAAGAAATGATGTTGTTAAATTGTTCATACTACCCAAAGCCTTCTATAGATTCAGTGAATCCTTTACCAAAAATTCCAATGGCATTTTTCACAGAAACAGGAAAAAAAAAATCCTAAAATTGAGGTGGAACCACAAAAAACCCTGAATAGCAAAAACAATCATGAAAGAAGGACAAAACTAAAGGCATCACACTTTCTTTCAAACAATATTTAAAAACAACAGTATTTTAAATACTGTGGTACAGGGCCACATAGACCAATGGAACAGAATGGAGAGCTCAGAAATAAGCTCTCATATATGATCAAGTAATATTTGACAGTGGAACCAAGTTTATTCAATGGGGAAAGAATAGTCTGTTCAATAAATGCTGTAGACAAAACTGGATAATTACATATAGAAGAATAAAATTAAAGCCCCACCTTATACCACTCAAAAACAAACCTGCACTGGATTAAATACTAAAACATGACATGAAACTATAAAACTAAAATGAAAGAGGGAGAAAGCTTTTTGACTTCAGTATTGCCAATGATTCTTTTGGATATGGCACCAAAAGGAAAATTAACAAAAAGAAGAATAAATAAGGGAGGATATATATACATATATATAATCTCCTACACAAAGATAAAAAGATACAACCAAAAACTTAAAAGACAAACTATGAATGGGAGAAAAATATTTGAAAAGCATGTATCTGAAAAGGGTTTAATATCTAAAATATATATGGAACTCATATAACTCAAATGCAAATAAAATAATCTGTTTTTAAGATGCCAGTGGAATTGAATAGCCATTTTTTCCAAAGACTACATACAAATTGCCCAGATTTGAAAAATTGCTAAACATCACTAATCATCAAGGAAATGCAAATCAAAACCACAATATGATATCTATCACATCTTAATTGTTAGAATAGCTACTATAAAATAGGAAAGATATAAGTGTTGGCTAAGAAGTGGTGAAAAAGAACTCTTGTGCTTCATTAATGGAAATGTAAATTTTTGTGATTATTGTATGGAAAACAGCATGGATATTCCTCAAAAAAGAAATATAGAAATATCATATAATGCTAAAATTGATCTGTACCCCAATTTTGAATGTGTATGTGTGTGTGTGTGTGTGTGTGTGTGTGTGTGTGTGTGTGTGTGTATGATTTACACCAAGCAATTCTCTTATCCCAACTGGATGTCCTACAATTCAATTCAATTCTGACTACCTATCAAGAGAAAGCATCAGATTTCACTGGTTAAGAGCTCAGTCCCACAAGACTATCCTATACTTTAGATGCCAATAACAAGCTAACCAACTGGCTACCAATTGGAGGGTCCCATGACTCCTCCTTGTGTTCGATTAATTTTCTAGAGTGGCTCACAGAAATCAGGAAACTCATTAGATGACTGGTTTGTAACCAAAAATATATGCTAAAGAATACAAACCAATAGCCAGATGAAAAGAACAAAGGAGATTCTGTCCGCATGGAGTTTGGGGCCCACATAACATGGTGGTATATGGAAGCCTTCTAGTTTCCCAACATGGAAACTCTCCAAACCCCCTACTTTGGATTTTTTAATGGAGGTTTTGCTACATAGGCATTATTGATTAAATAATTGGCTATTGGTGATTGACTCAATTTCCAGCCACTCTCCCTGCCCAGGAATCAGAGTAGGACTGAAAGTTCAACCCTGTATTTGTGGTTTGTTTCTCTGGCAACTAATCCCTCATCTTTAAGTGTTTTCATAAAGCCACCACATTAACATAAATTTATTTGTGGTTGAAGGGTGCTTGTTATGAATAATAAGACACCAATTTCACCTTTATGGCTTTGAAGCATTTTGAGGAATTGAGGACAAGAGACCAAATACTATCACAAAAGATGCTCCCATCTTTTGGGGGCTGTGAGCTAGGAACAAAGACAAAGACAAAATCTATACATTTTAGTCATCTAAATAATCCCGCACATACATGCTTTTATCAGCTTTATCCATAATTGACAAACTTTGAAGTAACCAAAATAACCTTCACTATGAGAATGGGGAAACTGGTAAATCCAAACTATGGAATATCATTCAACAGTTTAAAAAAGCTATCAAGTCATGTCATGTTATGGAAGAAACTTAAATGCATAGTACTAAGTGAAATAGTCAATCTGTAAAAGCTACAAAATGTATAATTATAATTATATGACATTCTGGAGAAGGCAAAAATATGGAGACAACAAAAAAGATGAGTAGTTGCCATGAGCTATGAGGAGGAGAGATAAGTGTAGGTGGACCATAGCAAATATTTAGAGCCAACAAACTATTTTTTAGGATAGAGCAATAGTGGATACTTGTCAATATAAATTTGTCCAAATTCATAGAATGCACTACACCAAGAGTGACCCCCTAATATAAACCATGGACATTGACTGATAATGATGTCTCAATGTAGATTTATCAATTGTAACAAATACACCACTATGGTGGGGAATGTTGATAATGGGAGAAGAAACACATGTGAGGGGGGCAGTGATTATATGGGAAATTTCTATACTTTACATTATATTTTGCTAAAATCTCTAAAAATAAAGTCTATTATTTTAATTTAAAAAGTAAGGTGAAGAAATCAACAAAAATTTATTGTGATATTTTTATTATGCTGTACAAGTGGGTGTGAGTACATCTCCACTTGGTAGCAAAGTGGAAGAGGGAGAGATTAACGAGTCAAAGCTAATTAAGGTAGTAATTGCTTCTGGGGATGTACCTTAGAAAAGGAAGCTATTATTTTGGAGAATAAAAATATCATAGCTTAATAAAATAAAATTGAAAAAACTAAAAGGAAAGTAGAACAATAAATTACCAAATCTATGAAAATGTGCTCTGTTTATTAGGAAAATAAGTTGTATTCTGTAATTCAATAAAAACCTAATTAAGGCTAATTTTTGTTGGGCTTCACAGTTTTGCAACTATGGTTACTTATCAATTGTTCTCTGGGGTCCAGCGATCTCTTTATTGCTGGAGGCAATGTAGATTCTAATTTCTTAGAGCATAATAATTGTATACATGGTTTTAAGAAATTTTGAAAATGTCCAAAACACTAATGAAAATTGCAACTTTTTCAAGATCAGACTGTACAAACTAATTAAAAGTTTGGGTTCATTGGCTTTGGGGTAGAATTATATCTATTCATTATGGGAAAACTGGCTATCTCCAATATTTGTTATATGTCTTATATTAATAAAAAGTAGGAACAAATTAAGTATTTCCTGAACAATAAATGTAATTAAGCAATCAAGATATTTTTAAGCATGGAATTTATTCATAAATAGGCTTGTTTATATTTCATGTAATTGGAGATCTTTCCAGACACTTGCAGTCCTTTCGGCATTTTTCATGCTTCAGACTTTAACTTCTACTGTTTACAAGACAAAAATGTCAGTAAAAGATAGTTAAATAGTGAATAACTTTAAGAACTTACTATCTAGACAACTACTTTGTCGTTGTATTGGAGATGGGGAAAATTCCACCCCCATGCATAGACTTCTTGAGTTCTACCAGCTGGACTAATAATAAAATTGATACAAGACAGATCAACAGAAGAAAAATAAACAAATTTTAATTCATGGTCACAGAAGTCTCATAGAAATAGGAGGTATTAAACTCTTGAAACTCCTTTGCTGTAAACAATAGATTTTGGATTTTTTTAAACATTTTTTATTGAGTTATAATCATTTTACAATGTATCAAATTAAAGTGAAGAGCACAATTTTCAGTTAGATATGAACATATATATAAATATTCATTGTCACACTTTTTTCCCCTGTGACCTACCATAAGATCTTGTATATATTTCCCTGTGCTATACAGTATAATCTTGTTTATCTATTCTACATTTTGAAATCACAATCAGTCTTCCCATCCCATGCCCCCTTGGCAACCAGAAGTTTGTATTCTATGTCTATGAGTCTGTTTCTGTTTTGTAAATTTTTTTTTTTTTAGATTCCACATATAAGTGACTTCATATGGTATTTTCCTTTCCCTTTCTGGGTTACTTCACTTAGAATGACATTCTTCAGGAACATCCATGTTGCTGCCAATGGCGTTATGTTGTCGGTTTTTGTGGCTGAATAGTATTCCATTGGATAAATATACCACTTCTTTATCCACTCATCTGTTGATGGACATTTAGGCTATTTCCATGTCTTGGCTATTGTAAATAGTGCTGCTATGAACATTGGGGTGCAGGTGCCATTTTGAAGTAGGGTTCCTTCTGGTTATAGTCCCAGGAGCAGGATTCCTGGGTCATATGGTAAGTCTATTCCTAGTCTTTTGAGGAATCTCCATGTTTTCCACAATGGCTGCAACAAACTACATTCCCACCAGCAGTGTAGGAGTGTTCTTTTTTCTCCACAGCCTCTCCAGCATTTGTCATATGTGGATTTTTGAATGATGGCCATTCTGAATGTTGTGAGGTGATACCTCATTGTACCTTTGATTTGCATTTCTCTGATAATTGGTGATATTGAACATTTTTTTGTGTGTCTATTGATCATTTATATTTCTTCTTTGGAGAATTGCTTGTTTAGATCGTCTGCCCATTTTTGGATTGGGTTGTTTGCTTTTTTCTTACTAAGTTGTATGAGCTGCTTATATATTCTGGAGATCAAGCTTTTGTTGGTTTCATCTGCAAAAATTTTTTCCCATTCCGTAGGTTGCCGTATTGTTTTACTTATGGTTTCCTTTGCTGTGCAGAAGCTTGTAAATTTCATTGGGTCCCATTTGTTTATTCTTGCTTTTATTTCTATTGCTTGAGTAGACTGTCCTAGGACAACATTTTTGAGATGTATATCAGGTAATGTTTTGCCTACATTTTCTTCTAGGAGGTTTATTGTATCTTGTCTTATGTTTAAGTCTTTGATCCATTTTGAGTTTAGTTTTGTGTATGGTGTAAGGAAGTGTTTTAGCTTCATTGATTTACATGCTGCTGTCCAGTTTTCCCAACACCATTTGCTGAAGAGACTATCTTTATTCCATTGTATATTCTTGCCTCCTTTGTTGAAGATTAGTTGACCAACTGTTTGTGGATTCATTTCTGGGCTCTCTATTTTGTTTCATTGGCCCGTATGTCTGTTTTTGTACCAATACCATGATGTTTTGATTACTGTAGCTCTAACGTATTGTCTGAGGTCTGGGAGAGTTATTCCTCCAGCCTCTTTCTTTCTCTTCAGTAATGCTCTGGCAATTCTAGCTGTTTTGTTGTTCCATATAAATTTTATTATGATTTGTTCTAGTTCTGTGAAATATTTCCTGAATAATTTGATAGGGAATGTGTTAGATCTGTAGATTGCCTTGGGCAGTGTGACCATTTTAACAATATTGATTCTTACAATTCAGGAGCATGGGATATCTTTCCACTTTTTAAAGTCATCTTTAATTTCCTTCATCAATGGTTTATAGTTTTCTGTGTATAATTTTTTCACCACTTTGGTTAGATTTATTCCTAGGTATTTTATTACTTTGCGTGCTATTTTAAAGGGGATTGTTTCTTTACTTTCTTTTTCTGTTGATTCATCATTAGTGTAAATAAATGCAACTGATTTTTGTACATTAATCTTGTAACTAGCTACCTTGCTGAATTCTTCGATCAGCTCTAGTAGTTTTTGTTTAGACCTTTTAGGGTTTTCTATACATACTAACTTGTCGTCAGCATATAGTGACACTTTTACCTCT